>NC_134316.1:9712136-10912136 GCF_964195595.1 Calonectris borealis | reverse complement strand
CTTTCAGCTCAGTAGATACATTGATACTTGTAAATCCTTTCTAAGTGTACCACTGTAATTATAAATCTTTTAGCTATATTTTTCATTAAAGAACATTAAGGTAAATATTCTGTCCAAGAGGAGATATATTTGGCATATAGGTTTTTAAAGCTGACATTTAAGTACTTACTGCAGTGTTGCAGCTGTTCAATAACATTATTCTTATTATTCATTATTTAGGGTTTGTAATCCTGGATGCACTGCTCTTTTGCTTTAAAGCAACAAGACCCTTGATTTACCAATTACATGTAGTCAGTTATTACCTAGCAGAGAAAGTGGAGCCTGGAGGAAAACGCATCTTGTCATTCTCTGATCTACTCTCAGCAATCCTATATCCATTTCCCTGGAAGCACAAACTACACCCCATAACCTAACCGGCACGGATGCTGCCCCTACACGAGGGGACAGAAGAGACTGCTGTTCGGAGGCTTCCTCAGCACTGGCTTTGCGTGAGGCCAGCTCAGCCCTGGGAGGATGGGTGGGTTACAGCCCAGCCCTGCACCCAGCCCACCTCCCTTCTTACTTCCCGGTTGCTTCCCCTGTTGGACAGCCCAGACCCTATTTCAGAAGGCATGCCTCTTCTTTTGCAAAAGCAGCTCTGTGCCTGGGTGACCTCCAAAGCCAGAGCAGTGCTGAGTGGTTTGTTGCAGACATCGAGACTGTGTAGTGATGTTGCATGGTACAAAGTCTTCTCTGGTATTAAGAGCTACCAGACCTATGTCGGCTATCTATAGGCTGGTAATAAAACTTTCTTGCTTTGCCATCTTACTGTGTGTTACATGTTTCACGGGAACCTGTCTTAAGAATCCTCCAGGATTAAGTTTAGCAGTGCACTAGAGCATGCTTAGCTCTAAGCACACACTCAAACGCCATGGGAATTCATCTGGAGTCAAACAAGGAACACGTTCAGAGCCCCCGCTCATCACATTCAGTGTCAGAAGATTATCTCCAGCATGCTCTGTGTGTTAATAATCAAGGGTATAGGTAAATGTAATAACATGAGCAGAATAGCCTATCCTCAATTAATCTGGGCATTACACTCATCAGTTTTGATCAACTCACCTTTAGACTGACCGAGGCAAGCTGGTGCATGTGGATCCTTCATGTTACCTTGAAACACAGCTTTGACAAAGCTCATAAGAAAACGTCAGAGCAGAGAAGCTTCTTAATTGGTCTAATTTTCACTTGTCATTTTTTTCTAATACAGCAATTTCCATTTGTAGACCTCTGAGTGAAGTAGCGGAACACTCATTTGACAGGAAAGTAAAATCAGGACAAAATCGATCACTAGCACAGAGAAGTGAAGTGATTTACTGAGAGCAGTGGGCTGCTCACAGGAGAGCACCCCCTCCCCAGATGTGCTAGAAAAAGTGGAGAGGCTTGATGCCCAGCCGTGGGCACGTGAACCTTAAAAAGGAATCAGCAAAACAAAGCTTTTTCAGATAAATTCCTCTGAAATGGATTTCTTGTAGCACAGCAGTGAGTTCTTAACATTGCCTACAGAGTAGAAAAGTAAGCAAACCAAAAAAGCCATCAAGACTTTTCCTCCCATCAAGGGAGGAAAACTGCATAAGGTGGGACCCTCCTTCCCCATTTCACACAGCGTCGGGCTGCCGGGGAGAGGCCAGGCAGCTAAGCCTTGTTTTGGAAAATGTTTTGTTCTCAGCTGTTAAAGAAAACACAGATTTTATTCCAAACATTAAATGCAGCTTTTAAATACAACTTGTTTCTTCGTATTACAACTTGCAGAGTCCCAGATGGTACCCTGTACATTTTCATGTTACTTAAAATGCTAATGTATTCCAACTTCTTCAGATGTTGTTTAACACACATGCAAGCGTGGCATACACCTTAAGTGAGAGTGTGAATAAAGAGCAAAATCACAAAGCTAGAATCTGGATATTTCATTAAATGCTGCCACTAAACCTCTTCCTCATCCCTCTGCCCATACCCCCACCCCCAGCAAGAAAGAAATGGAAGCATAACATCACATGGTTCAAGGCTCCTCTTTAGCAAGCTATAATTTAACCTCAGGTTATCTTGACATTCACATGCTGAAGGGAACACTTAGCGCATGTCATTGTGTGAGAACAGCTAAATGAGAACAAAAATATAGAGGAAGAGGTCAGAAAGGAAAGAATAACAATATAAGCAATTTACACATCTCTCTAAAGTGTGGGTGATTTTGTAACAGGCTGCGCTGTGTCAATACATTTGCTCAGGACATTTAATGTTCGGAGAAACGCTAAAATGAAGCATTAGCCACAGGTAAAACTGCAGATATTCGGGGAACTGTAAGGATGGAGGACACACAAATATTCACACAATGTACTAATGATCTGCTAAGAAATGGCAGAAACCTCATATCCTGTTCCCTGCAGACCTAACATTTCTAGAAGGTCTCACACCATTTCAGGCCTTTGCCCATGAATCTCTCCCACCCAAAAATCTCAGCTTTACTCATCAATACATCACAAATGTAAATATCACAGATACTGTGTCAGCAGGATGAGTATTTTGGCAGTGGATTTCACATTTCTACCCCTAACACCTCATCTCTGGGGTAAATGACAAAAAATTAATAAATACTGAAATGATGAACAGTTGCAAATGTGATGGTTAATTACTGGGTATGGCCAAGTAAAGAACGCTATTAAGACTCCTTGTCCTTGGAGACGAGGTAAATGAGAGCACAAATGCTCCTATTCATGGTGCAAAGGAGGAGCAGATCAGCTTAAGACAGTACCACCCATGACTACATCTACCTACGGTAGAACATGTGAGCCCAAGGCCAGTAACAGCAACCGGACCCAAACTGAATTCCACTTTAAACCATTTGTATCACCACACAGGCACCGTTTTCTCTCCTAGTGACACAGAGATGGATATTCAGGGTTGATTTTATGTCCTTGCTTATGTGGGTGCCAGCGTCACCTATGGAACAGCTCCAACGTGGCCCCACAGAGGTCCAGCTTCCCAGGCTCACTAAAAAGCTTGTTCCTGTGGTTCTTTGGCTTTCATATAGTGCGTCCTTTTCAACAAGAGCTCACAGTTGTGCAGGGGCAATCTCCATCCCTTGCAGGTCTGGGAGTCATTGTAAAACCCTAGATTACAAGCGGGGCTCACAGCTCTTGCAGAACTGAGCAACTGTAGAGCCACCACTGCCAGCTGTCGCCTTTAAATGCCTCCTCTCAGCATACCCTTGATCTATATAAGCTTTTTGGTCTGTCACTGGGTGGAAAACCATTTCAAGGGTTGCGCTGAAGCGGTGTGCGACAGGACTTCACCAGCAAACCCTTATTCTGTTCCCTGACACCCTTTCTCCAGCACTTAATGCATGAAAATGGACTGGGTCGTGTCCTTCTGCTCTTCCTGGACTTGTCTGTAGGATTAAATACGCAGGGAACCATCATGTTGTGCAGCCTGATGATTTCTTCAGCTTCTGTTTGAGATGTTGTGGAAAACAGTATAAAAGACCAGCAGATCATGATAGATACCCCATCAGTAAAGGATGACTGTATTATCAAAAATACTAAAAAAAAAAAGGTGATTATTCTCTGTGCACTTTATAGCCTCCTAGGAGTAACAGACAGACACTCCCACTCACACAACACACTAATATTTCACCGATCAAGGACATAACCCTGGTTATTTACAGACTGTAATGAGAGTGCCCATACTTTGATGTTACCATAAATAAGCAGGTAAAACCGCTGAGTTTCAAGAAACTCAGCTTGATTGCCTGGAAGATGTTATTATTTTAATAAAAAAGAATGGCATGTATAATGATTAAATTTATATCAAGTGCACAAGCAGGCTCCACTCAAGGAGAAGTACACAAGCCTTTCCACACAGTTCATGCTTTAGCAAAACTGCTCACTGGTTTTCAGAAAAAAGTGAATCTTTGTTCAAATGACATAAGGAAACTCTTCCCAGAGACTGCCTGAAAGCAGAGGTCTACCTGCTTGTGACAGATTTCTGTAAACTACAGGTTCGGTACTTCTCGGATATGACAACCCCTGCCAGATAAACTGTGCTATGTAAGCCGTAGGATCTGTAGAAGTGATACAGCTCCCTTAACAGCATCAGTCCTGCCTGGTAAAACCATGCCTCAGATCTCTTCTTTAACCTTTACCTTTTGTCCTATGTTAAATGTCACCTGTATACACATTTCAAAAGATCATTTCGGGTTACCTTATCAAACAAGATGTAATTATTTTTGCATTGGATGGATGAATGATGGCAGATTTGAAGAAAAAGTGACCCACATACAGAGTATCCAAAAAACCCCAACCCAACCAACCCCAACCCCCCCCCAAACCACTAAACAAGCAACTTCTGTACCTTTTTTCCCCCAGTGACTTTTATAAGTTGTTCCTGTTCTGGTTGAAGTAATCTTGTTATATTTTCAGCACAGCTTTCGAGCCACATGAGGTTGAGGAAAAATACCTGCATTTTGCAGTGCTTAGCTAAGCTGAAGGATTTTGAGAAGCTCGTCTATGAGAAAAGCTCAATTTCATCTAATTCCAGTGTTGAGCATCCCAAACTTTAGGAAGGCCTTAATACAAAGACTCTTCTACATTACCAAGTAGTGCAGTCAGGCAGGAGTGGGTCTGCAGAATTAAACCGCTGGTGCTGAGCACCCGATACCCACATTACAGTGGTGTCAGGGGCTTTCATTCTTGGGGAGCTCTGGTGACATGGATTGAATTCCCTTTAGCAGTTGCATACTGGTGCACATCTGGAACATATCTTCTAGTTTAGTTTCAGCCAAAAAGGAATCCAATTTGTGTGGTTCAAGACTGCTCTTTAACATCAGCCAAAGTGCTGTAAGTAGAAAAGAAATCAGAATATGTGCTTCAAAAGAACAACCTGATCCAAAACTAAAAAGCTAAAGAGTATACATGCAAGGAGTCGGGATCAAAATGTTAATGACAGCCTTGACTGTTCTGTAGGAAAGCTGGTGTCCATCAAAGGTAGAAAGGAGCCCCTCTGCAAGTTGATCAAGTGAAGAGAGTCTTGCTTCTTCGTATCTTGGAGGTGCACTTCTTGTTATGCATTGTGCTACGTATGCTACATATTACATCAACATCTGTGCCTGTTATCTTTCAAAACTGCCAACATAAAGAGCCGGGTGCAGACACTGCAGGTTGGATTTCTGTGTCCTAGTTTAAAGGCTAGATGCACAAGCCTGAGCCAGTCACCCTAGGAACCCTTTATAGTCAACAAAGAGATTTCACACTTATGAGATGCAATTCCTCTGATCTTTCTTCAACACTTAGTTTGGTAGGAGAGGAAACCACAGAAAAATAGATCACTCTGTTGGCTATAAGGGGAGATTATCACAACCTGTTCAGACTCAGGTCCATAGTGTTTGAACATCCAGGTAATGAATGCTGCCTTTCTAAGTATTTCTCCGTGTTTCTTGCAAAAGCTATTGTTTTGATGAAGTACACATATTCATTCACGAATAAGGGCTTCATAATTTTTGTATTTGTGACACAATGAAGTGTGGATCTCCTTACAAAATCAAGTTCTATGCAAGGGCCAAATGACATGGAAAACTGCTAACTACTTTTTGAGATGGCTGTATCCTCAAAGGTACTTTCAGAGACTGAACAATAGGAAGGAGGAGGGCCATATTTTACATCAATGCATACCTGCTCAAAACACCTTCTTGCAAACACTGTCCTTTGAGACAGCTACTGCTAGGAATGAGTGTGTTGTGCCAGGAGTGCTGAGTCATATCGCCATGTCCTCCTTCTTAACAAGGGTTTGAACCTACTGCTCCTTCTTCCCAAGGGGAATTAATCATGAAGGCAGAGGTTGTTCTGAGATTTAGGGGAAGTAGAGAGAGAGGTGAACAGAGGGCAACTCTCCATCCTTCCTCTCAAGAGTGGGTCGTTCTGCAGTGGAAACCTGGGCAAGAAGGACCCTGCAAGTCCAGCTTAACACTTGTCTTTCCATCTGTTGGAGATTGTGTATGAAGGTTTACTTTTTTGTTTTTGTTTTTGTTTTTGTTTTTTACCTATGTTTTTCCAAAAGCAGCAAGTAGTAGAGGCAAAATAGAGAGCTTTTAAACCTGACTCAGGTTTCCCAACAGCTCTTCTGACCCTCCTGCACAAAACGCTAGAAGAATAAACACACTGAAACAAATAAATTCACTATGAAATTCCCTCTACCCCGGGTTTTCAAAGCTTATCTTCTGACCACCATCCATTATGCTTAAACAAGCTCATAACTTCTTTATGTTCAAACATAAAGTTGCTTATAGCTCCCACTACTTTCCCACACACTGGCGTCCTTCCTTTTTGATACTTGAAAGTGTTCGTAAAAGATATTTTTCTTCCTTTAATAAGGCCTCCCGTGCACATGTGTTCCTGTAAACAGCTCTATTTCTCACAAAAATGCCTGAAAAGATACTTGAAATTAGCTGCCTAAATTTTAAGCATGGGCTGGCATCCAAAATTTAGCAGAATTCTAGTTAAAAAAATAATTCCTTGGAGAGTTTTTACTTGTCTCTAATCTTCAGGACAAGACAAGATTTGGAGAAATCTTTTGATTAAAGAGGGGCTTTCAGTTCTGACTTGGCCTTCTTAAGAGGATTTGCTAACATTTACTGACCCTCTTTCTTCCTTGCAGGGTGCAGCCTTTAATTTCTCCCGAGCACATACAGAATGAGTTGTTAAACCTCTGTGCCTTGCTATGCCATAAACTTCAGACACCAAAACCGAAGTGTTCCAGGTCTGCAGTCAGGCACTCAGGGGACAGGCTGCAAAAATTCTCAGGGAAATCTCTGAGCAGATGTTTTTTGGTGTGGTTTTTTTTGCAATAGAAACCATCTGCTGCTTCTTTTTTTTTTTTAACCAGTGAAAAGAAAAAGTCTTCTCTCAAAATGATCTGAATAACTCATCAGAAATGCAGAATCTTCAAAAGGCGCTCATGGCCGGAGCAGGTTTCTTATGCCCATCGTGCTAATTATCAATCGGCAGAACTCAGTCCTGAGCATCTGCTAAAAATGTAATTCTTAAACGGCTCAGCTTCAGTTCTGGACACCTGTTTTCCCAGCCTACCACTTTCCTCCTCATAAACCCAGATGTCCTGTGCTGCTGAGAGCTTCTCCAGCTTGTTTTACCTCAGTAGGTGATACACGCTATGCTGTGAAGCCTCCATCAACACAAAGGAGCTTAAGAGAGATCCTATCCCAAAACACACGGTTTTCCCTAAGGAGCAGAAAGTTGTCTGTTGATCCCACTTTATAGACAGATGATTTGAAGGACGGAATGTGAGCCTAATGCACATGACAGCCATGCGTACATGACACCAGAGAGAGACCAAAGGGAGACGCAGGCACCAGCCTCACAACCTTTGTGTTTTAATGTGGCAACTTCTGCTAACATATAGAGAAGCAGCTCTTTCAAGCATACCTTGCTCTGCCTGGCGTGCAAGACCTGTGGCTGAGCTTACGAGCTCCCACATGTGGTGCCTCTCAGCCGCATTCCAACTTTGTTTCAGGCTGAGATCTGAGGTTGCATCAGAGCCCAAACTTTTTCCCATGGGAAGGAAGCACATCTGAAGGCCACTTTACCTGCAGCCTAAGTGTCCCCTTCAATGTGTCCGTGTTGTCTGAAGGCAGGTTACACTGGCTTGCTGGGCAATTACTTGGACATGGAGCTATGACACATCTGGTATCGTGGAGGTCACAAATGAGCTGTTGTCACTTGGCACGTGTATGATGTACCCCTATCCAAATCTTGAAGAATAATTCAAATAATAGTTTAATACAACAGTTCTCAAACTGAGTCCAATAGGACAAAGAAGCAAAGAGAGCTGAACCTCCAGGAGCAGCAGACAGAAGAGGCCTTTATTTAAGATTAGTCCCAAGCTGAACATGCAGGATAACATTGCAAAATAATATTTATATCGCAAATAAAGATGTTTTTGACACTGTGTCTGTGTGTCTAGCTTTGTGTTTTAGCAAGCTTTAGCAAGCAAGAGCATAAGTAAGACTCAGTGGATAGATGTCTCTCTAAAGGCATGTCTCAGCGGCAGTTGGATAGCAACACTGAAGATATGAAGTCACAAACCAGCTGCCAGGTACCAAGGGCTTGAAATGAGGTGACAGTGCTGGAGATGGCCTCCCTTAGCACCATGCATAAGTGCTAGTGGGAGTTCTACTTCCCTCTAAACCCGCCTGCACCCTTCCTTCAGGCAATGAAATGTCTCTGATTTCTTCTACTGTTTGTACTTAAGTGGATGAAAATGATGCACCTGTAATTCACAGTGAAGGATTCTCTGAGGTGCTGCTTAGAGACGGCTTCTCAGCAAAGGGCTACCCCATGGTCTGCACACTCCCCTCCTGCTGGTGATGACCATGGCTCTGCACCCAGAGTATACAAGAATATCTGGTGTTGCTGACAGTCATATTACACTTTTGCAGATTCATCTTCTTTGCCCAACCCCCAGGCATACCCAGACTGTGCACTCGGGGAGCACAGGCATCTTCTCCACAGACATCTCTAGGCAGGCAAATTGCTCAGACCTGGACTATAACCCTTCCTTCCCCTTGGCATGATGTACATCCCCCACACCTGTGCTGCTGTGTCCTGCTCTGCTTTGCATTCTGCAGGCAGCTGGGGCAGAAACCACCTCCCCTGTGGCTGAGTTTCAGGGCTGTCCCCTTTGGGAGAAGTTAATAACTGAGCAACTTCACAAAGGGATCTTTTTGATCAGTGAAGAAGATGAAGAAAAGTATACCAGAATTGCATGCTGCTCATCTGTGTTTCTGCTATGGCATATACCAATCAGCAGTGCAAGTCCGTAAGAATACTGGGTGAGGGCACTTGTCCAGTGACAATCATGGACTTAGGCACACTGAACACATGTGTTAATGCAGAGCTCCACCATGCAGCGTTCCCTTGTGATACATCTCCATCCTGAGAATCCTGACACCTTTTTTTTTGGTTGAATGGAGCATTTTTTTCAGCAGATGCATTGACCCAAAATATCTTTGCCTGCTATCCCCAATTCCGGTGCAGGAATAGCTGTTCATTGGGGTGGCAAGAAAAGAATAGCAACATACAGATGTTACCAACCCTTCAAAGCAAAAGGTTTAAGGGCTACTGTATAGCAAGCTCGGGCAAGGATTGGAATGGGACAAAGTGACTTTGTAGCTGGATGGTTCCATAGATCCAGATTTCTCTTCTCCATGCAGGGGCTCCAGCTACTGCCCCCGCTGTGATGTGATTTAATGGAATTAAATGGTTGTTGATCCACTCAACACTAACATGTGGGATCGAAGGCAGAGATATCTAGCTATTGCCTCTAGCCCAATTCTGCAAAGACAGCACGTGGTCTCCTGATGGCTGGGTTCAGGGTTATTTCCCAGTGAGGGCTGGTCCAGATGGGTGAACATTTTGAATGAAACCATAAATATTATCCATTTCTCATCCATTTCCAAGATTCCCCCAGCTTTGGTAATTGGAAATGGAAAGTGCAGAATGAGAAATTGATTTCTTCTTCACTTTTGCCACACAGAAAGAAACGAAATGACTGGCAATGTTTGTGAAAGCTTCCCAGCCCACCCAAAACCAAGATAATGAGCTTTCCCAGGCACTAGGTAATTCCCTCCCTCATGCTCTATCTTTTTCTTTTTCCATAAATGCAGGTCTTGCTGCAGATAACAGAAGATTAAACTCCTCACTCTGAAACTAAACACATCACTCACACAGCAAATATAATCGAAAAAAAAAATCCCCTTCTTCTTTTTCTTCTTTATTAAATGCCATCACTTAATTTAGAATGCAAATCAATATATTAATAGGGAATGTATAATTTTTAATGTCATCTGTGCAATCACCCTCCTAGATTGATTCTACCTTGAACTCATTGTATTATTGTTAAAGACTGAAAGCTCACACCGTACTTTATCAACCAAAGTCTGTCTCCAAGAACTTTCTAATTAGTGCTACTAATCACTCATTCCTTCTCAGTGAGACTAATGCATTATTACAAAGACTTGTGAAATACGTCCAACAACATATACGTCTTGTTAAAATGACACTCAGGAGATACCATTACCCACATCCATCAATGACATTTAATCCATCGCAT
Organism: Calonectris borealis; assembly: GCF_964195595.1. Lineage (NCBI taxonomy): Eukaryota > Metazoa > Chordata > Aves > Procellariiformes > Procellariidae > Calonectris > Calonectris borealis. Next base: position 10,901,984 of record NC_134316.1, on the reverse strand, counting down.
GGAAATATTGCTTAAATACTGTTACCACAGTCAGCTGGGTGCAGGCATCTTCAGTGAGACCTGCTAGGCACAATGCCTCCCTGCTTAGGGCTCTGGCACGCAGCCAACTCTCTTACATCATATAGCAATTAATGTACCCTTACTTAGATAACAAGAAGTTAGAGAGGCAGTGGAAAGTAGCAGTGGAGTGGGACAACTGATGAAATTAGCTGCAGGAAATCTATTTTGTAATAAAACTGTTCATAAAAGTGAAATGTCATTTAAAGGCACAATTTCCATGGGGAATAAGTTTTTATGTCTGTGTGCATCTTTAAGGCAAGGAGGTTTTGTTTTTTTTTTCAATACTTCTTTCATTTAAATGGCTTTATAGAAGCCCAGAATATACAGAGACTTTTTAAACCCATGGGAATCTCATTATGTTTTGTGCATGCCTTTTTTCCTTTTCTATTTCTTTTTTTTTTTTTTTTTTTAATTCAGGATGATTCAAGATGCTGCAGCCATTTAGCTGTGAGAAATACTTAGATCACCGGAGTGAAGATAATTAACAATATGTATAAATGAATATGCCAATTTCTTTTTAAGTGGAAGAAAAGATACTGTTTTAAACTGATAGGTTACACTGATGGAACCTGATTATTTTCCTCCTTCCCCTGTGTTTCAATACAAAACCAACTATAAAGTCAACTTTACAAACACATAAAATCCCACACGTGCCCCAAGCTTTCTAAAGCTAATAGGATATCTTACAAAGCTTCTCCTTTTGAAGTGATAAAAACGAAATTCAGATTCTTATTGTATCAAAATCTCATGAAAAATTCTGGTATTTGTACAACAATGCTTTGAAATCAAAGTGATTTATGAGTGTTTATAAATAAAGACAAGCTTAGTGCTTGGATCAGAACAAGCCTTCTTGAGCAGTTTGAGGGAAGCTCTTGCTGGCAGGAGCCAGATGGTGTCAGGTCACAAGGGAAAGTGAAAATAGTGAATCCCTCTTTTTCCCTCCAGGCAAGGAGAATTTGTGAAGATCCCTGCTGACCAGAACTCAGCGTGTCATCTCGCCGCATGCTTGGGATTTTTTACTTCTATTGCTAGAAGTTTTTTTAGTGCTAGCTCCTGTATTGTGATAATGCTACAAATTAATCAGCTAACCTATGAAACAGAAATGTTACAGTAAAATAAAACTCCTCCACTGTGTGAATTAAGGGATGGGGAAAAGTCCCATTGCTACTTGTAGTACCTGAAGAGGCTGAAAAAAGGGTCTTCGTGTGCAATGAACCACTCCTGAGATTACAAAACAACAACAATGGATCTACAAAGGTGGTTTAAGAATATCAAAAGGTGACTATTATAAAGAAAAGCTTTGCAGATCTACAGCCAACACTAACCCCACTGTTCTCCCTGTGGTAAGGCTCATCTACAGCCTACAGACAATATGAAGAAAGCAGCCACCCGCAAGCATACCAGTTATTTTAATTATTTCCACAGCTGCAGAGATGAATCTGTAGAAATGATGAAGATAAAACTGCAGATATGGGCAGGTTGAAGAGAGGGTGGTAACTCTGCATTATTCTTTTTTTTCCTGTCAGGATCAAGCTTTGCTCTTGCAAAATATCAGGCTTCTTAAGCTCTGTGTTGACACTTCATAGTCAACAGCAGGTGAATTCCACCAAAATTGCCGTCACTTCTCCCATTACGCACTTTCCTTGCCCCGTCCTGCCGCACATGCTCCCGCCTGCACTGCAGGGACTTCATGAAATAGGATTAAAGTTGTTTCACTCCACTTCAGGGATAGTCTAGGGGATGCCAGACCTGGGAGCAGGGAACATGGCTGCTTTCCTTGTGTCACTATATCAGAAACAAATTTTCCCTCTGGTACCTACAATTGTGTGCAGACTCTGTGCCTATTTAAAGGAAACAAAGGGAAACAGATTCACATATAGATAGGCAGGCCTGCTCAGAGCAGTCCTGCAAGATTAGAGAGAAAAGAAATTCTCTCATCCTAATTAAAGCTGAAACTCACTTCCCATTATGAGCCTAATTACATTCCAAACAGATGCACTTTCAGTGTGTGCAACTGTTCTGGCATTGTGAGAGGCTGAACGGACTGTGGCTTCAGCTACAGAAAGGTTAGACTCACGAGCGAGACATTTTCAGAGGAAATCTCCATAAGCATCCGCCAGCCTGATAAGGGAAAGCATTGGTGAGCAGGTTTTTTATATCAGATACATGTGCATGTGAGATAAGGTCTGGAATTCACTTATTTTAATTGTTCTAGGGCTTCAGATTAAGGCAGGAAAGACACAGATAAAAAAATCACTAAGCAATTGCTTACAAGAACAAATGGCTATTAAAAAAAAAAATCCTGTGCCCTGTTAACATAAAACTGTCTGAGTTTAATAACCATAAAGAAAATCTATGCAAAAAGTATTAAGAGTCAAGCACTCAAGGCCCGTATGAAATACTTCTGAGCAAAGCATGGAGACAGTCATTCAATCAGCAAATTTATTGGCAAGAAAGTCTTGAAAAAGCTGGTGGGTCTCTAGGAGAGTTCCCTCAGCAGCTGAAACATCACATTTCCCTCAGACCTGGTGCTGTCAGGCATTGCCAAAAGCCACATCTGATTCTCTGCTTTCTGATACTGCAGTAAATTGGGTTATCTCCACTGAAGACAAAGGGGTTTATGTAAGGGTAAAATGAATGGGAGGAATCGGTAAGGGGTCTTGAACTCACCTGAATGCTCTAGGAAGGGCCCTTGTGCTTCCTCTCTCTAATCTCTTCACTTTGCTTACTGCAGATGACGGGGAGTTGCAACAGAGCTGCTGATGCCCACAGCATCGCAAACTGGAAATTGGGGGCTTGAGGAAAAAGAACAAACGGCCTTACCATCTCTGAATACAGTAGATAGCAAACTACCACACCACAAATGCGCAGGAATTATTCAAGGTGGTTAGAAAACCATGGAAACTTTGCTGAAAGGAAATGCAAAGGCGACACATTTTCAAAAGGGGATGCAACAAGTGGATTTGGAAACTTACTGCTAGCTCATTTTTGCATCCACTTTTGAAAAAGTTCCCTTTGCACATTCTCTCATCTGCGTGGTCTGTGTTATATGCCTACGTGTCCTGGTTTCAGCTGGGATAGAATTAATTTTCTTCCCGGTAGCTGGTATAGTACTGTTTTTTGGATTTAGTGTGAGAGTAATGTCGATAACACATTAATGTTTTAGTTGTTGCTAAGTAGTGTTTACACTGAGTCAAGGACTTTTCAGCTTCCCAGGTGCGCAAGAAGCTGGGAGGGAGCATAGCCAAGACAGCTAACCCAACTGGCAGTATTCCATACCATATGACGTCATGCTCAGTACATAAGCTCGGGGGAGTTGGCCGGGAGGCAGTGATCGCTGCTTGGGGACTGGCCAGGCATCGGTCAGCAGGTGATGAGCAATTGCATCAGGCATCACTTGCTTTGTATATTCTTTTATTATTATTATTATTATTACTACTATTTTACTTTATTTTATTTCAATTATTAAACTGTTCTTATCTCAACCCATGAGTTTTCTCACTTTTACCCTCCCAATTCTCTCCCCCATCCCACTGGAGGGGGGGAGTGAGCGAGCGGCTGTGTGGTGTTTAGTTGCTGACTAGGGTTAAATCACGACACTATGTTATCTTCCTATGCTATCCAGGATTAAGGAATGGACAATATCATGGAGATGGAAGGCACAACTTCTTAGCATGATCCCTCTTGGTATCCTTACACTGATCCTCCACAGTGTGTTTGTGCATTCAAGAAATGTGTCTTGAGGTGCTGACTATCCAGTGGGAATAACTACTGTGAATAGCATCTTCAAAGATCATGACATTCATTCTGAAGCTGAATCCAGTAAGCCAATTCAAGGAATAATATTCTATTTTTAGTGTCAAATTCTTCAGACAGTACAAACTGACCCAATACTCTTTTATAGCAATGGAGCTACGCAAATTCCCATCAGGATCAGATGAATCAGGGATGGAGATCTGGCAGAAATTGTGATCTGTAATAGAAATCTTAGTCAAAACAAATCCTTTTAGACAAACAAAAGTTTATGGTATAAGCTCATCTAGTATGGTATAGCTCTTGTTCCACTTGGGGAATAGAGCTACCTAGATTATGCCCTCAAGAGGGAGGCTTCTGGATACACTTACATGTGCCATCCTTTGCTCTGTCCATGCAAACATCAGCCTAGCATATTAATGTAGGGTGTGGTGCGTCACACTTCATTTTGCCACTGATCCTATTGTGCCTTCTGAAAAACTTAGCTCTTTAAATTCATTTCTTCCATTACAGAGCACTTACTTAGCAGTGTGTTTTGCTCGGTGACTACAGCAATGACCGCTGTTAGATAGATATAGATAGATACATACTGTCTAATTCTACAGCTGAAGTTATATTGCAGCCAATATGAGATCTAACAAGTTTCATAATTCTACCCATATGTTATAAGGATTTGCCACATATTTTAAGGTAAGTGCTACATATGTCATCAACTTTGTGGTAAATATGTCTATTTTTCCTCCTGGAATTACAGAAGGGAGAGGTTAGTGTCTGGTACATTCCATTATTTATTGTCTCAATTCGGTGCAATTCAATATATTGTGTTAATTTCCTTTTCCTTTTTTAAAAGAAATAATAATCTGTCACTGAGGTTGTAACAGCTCCAATGTTAATGGAATTGTATGAGACAATGTCATTGAAATTGGATCGGTCCAAATGGAATCATTACTGTTCGTCCATTCAGGTCTTAATGGCTCCATCAATCGATGTGTATAGGACAGAGCCCAAGGTGTTTTGAGGAAGCTCTGAGGTGCATCTAAGTATGCTGAGCCTTTGTGCACCTTCAAAGCACAATAACATGAATTAAAAGGTACAGTTCCAAAACCTCCTAGAGACCCATTAACTGCAGATCACACAGCAAAAGGCTCCTTCAGAGTTAGAATGACCCATTACATGAGTGTATACTTTGTGAATCACTGAAATAGTTGATCACAAGACTGAAGGGGCACCACTGTATATTTAGGGATCATTCACTGTCGTGGTTTAACCCCAGCCAGCCACTGAGCACCATACAGCCGCTCACTCACCCCCCCGTCGGGTGGGATGGGGGAGAGAATCAGAAGGGTAAAAGTGAGAAAAACTCGTGGGCTGAGATAAAGACAGTTTCATAGGTAAAGCAAAAGCCGCGCACGCAAGCAAAGCAAAACAAGGAATTCATTCACCACTTCCCATCTGCAGGCAGGTGTTCAGCCATCGCCAGGAAAGCAGGGCTCCATCATGCGTAACGGTTACTTGGGAAGACAAACGCCATCACTCCGAAGGCCCCCCCCTCCTTCTTCTTCCCCCAGCTTTATATGCTGAGCATGACGTCATATGGTGTGGAATAGCCCATTGGCCAGCTGGGCCAGCCGCCCTGGCCACGCTCCCTCCCAGCCCCCTGCACACCTGGCAGGGCATGGGAAGATGAAAAGTCCTTGACTAGCGTAAACAATACCTAGCAACAACCAAAACATCAGCGTGTCATCAACATTATTCTCATACTACATCCAAAACACAGCACTATACCAGTTAATAGGAAGAAAATCAACTCCATCCCAGCCGAAACCAGGACATTCACCCACTATACTTACAGATTGTTCATCCACAGATCTAGAACTGTGTGCTTGAAATTCCTTAGGACATTTTTCAGTAAAGCAATAATTAATGCACATAGCTACTGGTTTCTTTCCCCTGTTTAATATTTCACCCTTTTTAATACTGCTACAAATTCCTGCAGGTGCCATATTTCATTACCCATTTACAAGCTTGGATATGACGAAAGGCATCGAACATAGGGAACTTCTGGCCGTATTTTCTGACTGCTGTAAAAGGAGGAGCTGTTTTGGGGAGGGAGAGGAAGAATTAGTGTCCCCAGTGCAAGTCAGGACAGTGCTAGAGATACACCAAACTGCCTGAAATCTCAGCACTAGCAAATGTTAGGCAGCACACCTGCCTGTGGGATGCTGCTGCTGGGTGGGTCTAGTGGATTATGCTGAAGAAACCTTTGTTGGTGCTTTAATAGAGTTCAGTCCCCTGAGGCACTGGTCTAGTGTCGTTGTACAGCATGTGGGAACTGGGTAACACAGATCCTTTGGCAATGTCCAAGAAGTAGAAATTGGACAAAGAGGTATATGAATCTCAAGACCCGTATCTGTGCCATGGCTTTGCTGACTTATGTAGATGAGAGATCACTAGAAAGCACTCACTGGCCCCCCCCAAACTCTTTACTGGAGGGATGGGGAGTGTTTGGGGTTCTTAGCATCTTTCCCCAGCAAGACCCTTCTGATGTGAATTTAATCCTAACTTCAGTCCTACTTCCACAGCCGGTCTTCACTAATACTGTCCCATCTGTTATGAGTGATACTTTTCTTAAGGAACACATTAGTTTCTCCGTAAATAATGGACAAGTCTTTGATGAGAATTTCCTCAGCTGATTCTGTCACTATCATTCCCAGAATTTTTGTGAAACCTTTTTTTCAGTAGAGATTTAGAAAGCTGAAGTGATATGTATTAAGCTAAAAGTAGTCCCCTTTTTATTCATTAAGACAAATTCTCAATTTCAAGAAAATTAAACATTTAAAAATTAAAAATTAAACTTAATGTGAATTTTAAACCCCCAAGATGTATCCTCTTGGCGTGGGATGTACTTCCTCCTCTTTTCTTTAGAAATCCAAGAAATTTCAGTCTGTACTTGTAACTCTCTTGCTTCACAGGAATTGTGGTCTCGATGCCTTGTGTTCCTCTTTTGGCCAGAGAAAGAAAGCAAAGTAAAGGCAGGAGGGAGGCACTGGGGTGAAAATTCTGAAAGAAATGAAAAACGAAAGGTTCCCATGATTGGAATTGTTTTCTTAATGTTTTCCTCAAATAGCCTCACTCAGCTGGATTTGCTGTAATGATGGTGTCTCATATTAATTGATACATGTCTGTTTGCTCTCCATTTGCATAGTCTCAGAACTAGAAAGAACTTTGCACAGACGTGAGCGAAGATGCCATAATCAGCTATTGCTCAGACACTCTTAGCAACCAAGGACTGAAACTTGAGTGGAATTGCCTGTAAAAAAGGAATATAATGAATAAAAAAATGTAAAATACTCACAAATGCAAATAAATTACTTTTTTCAAGCTCAGATGTGATACGAGGCCATACCCTGTGTGGGGTGTCTCATCCAGGTGCTATCTGTACAGATCAACCAAGTCCTTGGATCTATCCAAGTGGACAGAAAAGTCATGTATACTGCAGGACATCAAAATCCCTCTGGTTATTTTTATTTATTTCACTACCCAGTAATCACTCTGTATTAAATCCTGTGTCCTGCCTCTTTGCTATCAGATAAAGAAGGGAATAAATTGGGTTTTACGTGTGACTGTAAATACCTGTGATCAAAAAGAATACCACTTTACTCTCTAACGTAGTCTTATCATGTGTATATCTTGTCAGTCAGCATTATGGTACATCAAGGGTAATGCTTATGTTCTTACACCGACATCTTAAGAGAGCATATGTAAATCTCCTTGTGTGGCTGGCCCAGAAAACTGTGGAAGGCAGCCATTAAGCAATCTTTTCTTTCTATGTTATGCAGCTGCCACTGCTGTTTCCACTACTCCATTCCTGTTTCATTGCTTGATGGTATTCTCATGAGTCTTTGGCTGACCAAAAAGGACAAGACAAATATCTGGAAAATTAAAAACATATGCAGTCCTGCATCTTGGTATGTGGTCTGACACCATGATAGCATCTTCAATCCTACACAGTTAATAAAGCCAACATTATTGTTGGCAAAACTTCAGGAACAAAGTACAGACAATAAAGGGTTTTTATTCTTATTTAACTCACAAATGTAAAAGAAAATTCACCTTCTCTGTCATCTCATCAATTAAAAAGAAACATAGCCTGGTGTGCATGTGTGAGAAAGAATGAGAGAAGATGTGAGACAGACAAAAAATGGAAAGGGCTGTTTTGGAAACTAAGCTTTTTTTATGGAAAAAAAAAAGTCTGAAATCAAACTGTTTCAGGCTGGAAATGGAGCTACCAGGCCTCATGGAGACTGTAGTCCGAGTGTCTGTGTGCCCATTTGCCTATAGAAAGCAGCTCATTTTTTCAGTGAGCTTCTGCCACCCATGAGCAGTCACAGCCTCCAGTTTAACGACTGGGTGCATCGTGTGAGTTTAACTCGTGTTTTCGGTCTTAAGCAGCAAATACGAATTGGAATAATTCAGCTTTCAGTTGAAATTTCTCAGTTTGCTCACTGAGTTCCATGGGGTGTTTTTTAATGTATAAATTTTACCCCCAAAATTGTGTTGACTTAAGTATACAAAAGGGGAAAGGAGGCCCTGAGTTGTTTCTAAGCCAAATATCCTCATTTCTCTCCTTTCCTGTTACTTCCCAAATGAGACATAATTAAGCAGTTTTGCTTCTCATGGTATTAAAACTAAAGACAAAGCTATTTCAGCTATTTCTAGGCATTTTTTAGAAGGGCTATCAAAAACAATCAGTGATAGCAATTGAGAGACAGAGAACAGATGGTATGTGATTCCAGATTCTGCCACATTCCTATAAATGTATTAATTTACTGTCGAAACAAAGTAGTTTTTTTATGTCATTCATAAAGGGAGAAGTTGACATGAAAGATTTGATCAGTGATGATAATGTGGTTTCTTTGGTAAATGCCACTTTCCACAAGTTTCACATTGTTACATTCACCAGATCTGCAATATAGTTAACTACAAATTCTTTTCTATGGTAATCAAGCTGCTACCTTCGTAACACTGTATATAAAGTCAAAATATTAATCAGTAAGCCTTTCTTTATTTCAATATGTTCTCCTTCAGAAGTAATCCAACTGGAGCCTTTTCAACCGCATTGTAATTTATGAGCCAGCTGGAGCACAATACATTTTTAATAAAAATTAGGTACAAGCAGATACAGCGGATTAATAGTTGTATTATAATTTTATAGTTTTCAATATACGCTGCCATAGAAAAGACAATCAAATATGGGGTCCATCTCAAGGAAATAAAATGCAGTATTTATTTTTAATGGAAAGAGAATTTCATGAATTACTGAGCCATGAAGAGCTGATGAATGCACTCACTGGGCAAAACAAAGGACAACTAGAAAGAATAAGCATTCAAAACAACATAGCACTAATGTTTATTTGGGATGTGGACACCACTGAATATGCTTTGGAATCTCAGCTCTACCAGTTTGCACAGATTTATGTACAGTTTCAGAAATAACCTCCTTTTCTCAGCAGCCTATATAGGCTGAGACTTTTTTTTTCATGTGTTTCTGACACACACTAATTAACAATTTATTACACAGGGGAAAATAGGAGTAAAAGCAGTGTTCGTAAATTGATTAAACCATTAGAAGAATTATATCTTTCTCAGATCTACTTTAAACTATATTGATAGGACTGGGTAGTGGAAGTGAAGCAGCTATAAATTTTTGCAGTCCTTGCAAACTTTTAAAATATGCATTCCAGAAGTTAATATATTATTGTACATCTCTTTTCACAAACAGCTAGGAGACAACAAGTTAGTCACTGTTCCTACAGTCCTAGCAAATCCATGGGATAAGCATTTTCCTTTGCTACTAACAGTCCTAGAAGTTTTTGCTCTGATATTCTTGCAAGAACCTTTAAAATCCTTTTAGACTTCTGAGTGGGTGTCTTTTTGATCCAAAAACCTTCCAGTTGAATGATGAACTTGCTGAAGAATTACTTATTGTTCAGCATTTAATCTGAAAAATGATCTGGCAATTGAATCAAAGCACATCAAAGACGGTTCCTAGTAAGAAAACAAATCTTCTAGGAAAGGGCAGCTCTTTTCCTCAGAGATGCTAATTACACTACAGCAAACCCCTAAGTTTGGTGTACGCTGTTCCTCTCCAGGGTTCAGGGGTGTGACGTGAAATTGCTTTGAAGGGGACCCCAATGATATGATTTTCTTGTCCTTTTTCTTTTTTTTGAAAAATGAAATGAACGGGTTGCAGAGGGCAGGAAATCTTCAAATACAGCATGCCAACAATGAAATCTTTGAAGGCGTGCATACTGGCAATGTAAAATCTCCACTGGGACCGTGCCTTCAACAATTCGAAAGGGAGACTCTCTGTCTGAAAGCTTTGAAGAAACCCCCTCCTTCTGAAGAGCTGGGAAATCTTTGAAGTTATTAAGCATGCATTAATCATTTTAGATAGGTAAACTCTGGAATAAAGCTCATCCCAACCTGTAGTATTCTTTCTCAGTGCTTTGCCAACTAAATCAGGCAGAACATTTCACTGTGGAGGAGATAGTAATAGCAGCCCAGAGTGAGACGTTTTGCAATCTGGGAACTGAAGTTTAGCGCAACGTGTTAAGTAGATTTTGGCAGCAGGCTGAAAGCATCATCTAGGTTAGAAGACGTATAGTGTGTATGAAAATATTCCTCTCCTGGATGCTCTTTCATCCACCCTTCCCGCACTTCTATTTCTCGGAGAGGCTGGCAATAAGGCATTGCCCCATGACAAAGCCTCTGCTCGGCCAGCTCAGCTTCACAGGGGTTAATGATGGGTAAAACCCATGGAGCACATCACCACAGGGAAGGGGAGGCATTCCTCAGGAGGACCAGCGGGATGTCTGCACCGCCCGGACCTGCCCTTTGGGTCACGGCTGGGTGCAGGGAGACGTGCTTGAGCCACGCACAGCTTACCTGGGTCAGTGCAGGCTTAACTGCGCGGAAACAGATGGCCTGTGAAGCTCAGCAGGTCACAGTGGGTGGTGAAATGGCTCTTTCTGGCCTTGGACAGTGTGATTCAGTGAGTTTCTAAGGGAGGAGAGGCTGGCCAGCGGGGAACTTCAACTGTTAGTAACTTATTTCTAGCATTAGACTGTGGTTTTTCACAGCCAGCATCGTAACTGCCCATGTGCTTGCACAGTGCTGACTCTCTCTTCAGTACCAAGCAAGTGCTTGGTTATACACAAGGCTCAGGTTAGGACAAGACCCTTGGTCCCATTGCCAAGGCAAACACAAAGGAGGGCAACCAGAAGGAAACACTGCCAGAATGGTTCAGCTGGTCCACGCTTCCCTCGGCTCCCATGAGATGGGTGGAGAAGAAGAACCAAGAGGCAGCTGCAAATACAGAAGAGAGAAAACATTTAACGGCATCACTTAGTGATATGTTAAGACAATTCCTTGCAGGCGAATTGGCATGTTTGAATCAATTATCCTCCTCTCGCCAGAGATACTGTAATTCTGAGCATGAACTGCTCATCCCTCGACTGGTTTAAGCAAACCTGGTGTGCCTTAGTGCAGCAGTGGCCTCACCGTGCCCATATGCTCTCCTCTCACTGCCTCAGCCCTCCAGCCAGGGGCAAGCAGCTGAAAAGCAGTGAATTATCATAAATGATTCCAAACCGAGTCCACAACCAGAGTTTACTGCCTTGCCTTTCTACCCAGTGTGGGCCTGAGGAAACAGCTTTAGGGAAAGGCTGAGCAAGCGAGATCCTTCCATACCAGGGTGGGATGGAAGCAGGCAAAACCAAAGAACAATGATATATCCAAGATTCCATTTCAGATTAGGACACGTAAATACATGTGTCTACTTGTAAGCATTTGAACATTCATTAGCAATGAATTAGCTACCTGGGTAGCAGGGGGAGACAGTTCCTTAAATATGAATGTCTAGTGCCACTTCAGACATCCTAAGATACTCAAGACATCTAACAGACGTTTAGATGCCTAGCTCACAAGCTGACATCTTCAAGGACCTACCTACATTCAAGTGCCTTAATCTGAAGCTGTATCCCACTCCCAGAGTCCGAAGAAGCAGCTGACTCATGAAAGCTCGATAGCTATCCCACGACTACCCTGTATATCCCTGGTATTGTCTAAAGAATCCAGTTCAAGGTTTTTTTACTAGGGGGAAAAAAAAAAAAAAGAATGGGGAATACAAACAGAAATGAGAATATCCAGCTTGGAAATATATACATCTGACATCTGTTGATAAGCCTATATCCATACCTTAACATGAAATGTAACACCATGGGGCTATGCTTTATACCAATGCCCAGGGAGAATTTGCAGGATAATAATGATGAATCTCATTAATACCTATGGAATGCAGGCCTGCAGTTTCTAGCAGGATATCCAGGGCTCTTTCAGTGTGACAGTAATACTGACATTTTGGCAGCATCCCAAGTTAAGAACAATGGAGAAAGAGTGGAACCAAAATCTCTTTTCCTTTGAGAAAACTGAAATGTAAGTCCAGATTCAAAGCTTATACCTGCGCCTCTTTCCCAATAATTACTAGGCCAAGGCACAAACTGGCATTCTGGATTGCCCATGTCCTTGCCCAGTCTAAAGTATTCGGTGGCAAGGGGACAAAGATGCTTTTATGTTTTCTCCCTCCTAGTCCCTTTTCCACAGCTTTTGGCAGACATGGAGTAAGACCAGGAGGTATATCTTGTCCTATTCTTCCACATAGGCTAAGTATGTATTGAAGAGATGTTGCTCCAAAGCAGAAATCTGATTGAGAAAGCTGTCTCTAGCCTTCTTCCTAAGGAGGTCAAACGGATGAATTCCTGGTATTCATATTTAGTTTTCGCAAAATAGCAGGAAGTTATTTCTCTCTGGCATTATGTAGTCAATGCAGGCCATTGCCCTCAAAAAAGCAGAAATTTATGTCAAAGAAACAAACTCAGTGGTCCCACTAATAGCATCATCATCATTCTGTGGCTTGCTAGTGGAAGAATACCGTCAGCTCCAGGAGAGAAGTATATTTCACATTAGGTAGCCTTTGATTATCCCCTGTGGCCAGTCTGAAGGGCCTTATTAGCAGTCAGACTAGTCATCGGCTTCCCAGAGCATCCAACTTACAGGGACACGAGACAGGGAATTAGAGGAGAAATAAATTATAGTGGCTGGATGGGAAAGCCTTGTCTCTTCCTCACAGCCAATATATAAAATGCATATTCTTCACAAGTTAAACTTTAGTGTATATTTGGGACCAGTGCAGTTTTGTGGTAGAGCCAAAAGTCACAGATTCAGTCACACAGGTTTTCTCACCATCTGTGCCCAGTTCCCTGTGCCCAGATGCTGAAGGTTAGGCACCAGGCTGTGCCTGCATCAGTGGTGGGCTCTGAGCAAGGCTGCTGTTTTGAAGGGAATCCCCTCTTTGGCCCAGCTTACTGCAATTTGGTTCAGTTCACAGAGCAGCTTTGATTCATGCACATTAGATTCCTTCTGGAGAAAAGCTGCCTTCCGTGTATGCTGCTGATGCGCTCCATAATGGGGACATCTTGGCTTGCACCAGTGCATAGTCCTTTGGGCAGCCTTGAATCACAAGTCTGGTGAGGATGTTCAGCTGTTGGGATCAGACAAAATATATCACAAAGTAAAACCCCTGAACAAAATATAGCACAGATACAGGGCCCTCAGCACCAGCTGCTTTGATCCACTCATCTGCTCTTCTGGAGCCAAAGGAGCCAAGTCAGACATAGCCATATTTTTTTTGAAAATTATGCATTCAAGTACTAGTTACTTAACTAAATATATTTCATGAGCTGGTCTTAATATCTCTACTAGTTACTTAACTAAATATATTTCATGAGCTGGGCTATATTCAGACAGATAACTGGGACGTTTAAGTTCAAGAAAATGATGAGCTATTCAGATTGCCTTCGTACTGAGGGCTCCCAGTACAGCCAGTGGAGAGTCAGGTGTAACCCCAGTCAGCCCTCGCAGGCAGCTGCGATGTGGCTGCTCATCTCTCTCTTCTGACTACCTGCTAAATCAGGGTGCAGCAGCCGTGACAGATGCTCACTTGTGATCAACTGAATTTAGATACCTGCATCCATCGTAAATCCATTCTGGATGCCACAACATTCAGGACATACCATCTCAACACACCTCGCTGGGCTTCATTCTCCAGTTATGAGCTAATGCCTACCGTCTCCCTTCTCCCTCCCTCCACTACCGGTGTTGGGCGCTTCAAAGCAGGACCTGGCACACACAGTTCAGTCTTTAATTCATATTCCTATTAACAATGAAGTGCTGGGCTGTTGCATAAAGCACAGCACTAAGTAGGACATTAATATGTGATAGTTTCCAATGCACCCCCTCGACCCCCTTCCAACTAGTCTAAACATAAACCACATGGGTAGGGAGTTAAGCCAAAAGCTCCAGGTCCTGAGTTCATAACAGCCAATACAGCTTCACCGCAGCAGAGCTGTGCCTGCTGAGATTTGCTCTCCCGGTACTGTCACAGGTAAACAAGACCCTGACAACTTCAGTGACTTCTAGAAATACCTTCAGTGAGTTCTGTAAAATAGTTTTTTTAGATTTGCCTTGTAAATACTCTCCTGTGTGATCAATGATCTGAGAGTGCCCGGAACACTTGCCATTTAATTTTTGATCTTACGTTAAATTAAAGAATAGCTGTGGTCATACATCAGTTTGTATTTTGGCACTTCTGAAAAGCATGATTTGCAATGGATCATAAGCACATTTTCTTTCCTCATAGATTTTTAGCATCCAGGCAGAAAATGTGCTCAGATAGCCTTTTGGATGTAATGAAAAGCGCACAGTATATTGTATCTTGTACCTGACACCATTAATTTTTTCATATTTGTCTTGTATGTCACTTGCTTTACTAACTAATAGATCATTCTTATTACAGGCATACCTTCTCTATTGAGTTATCTAGAGAAAGACATGGCTAATAACAGTGAGTTCCTCATGGAACGTGAAAATATCCTGGGGGAGAAAGCAATGCTACACCTGGCAGGAATATAGTTTTGCTTTTAAAAATGAGACACAGCTCAGACAGACATGGAGCTTTGTGCAATGCTGAATCCACACCTATGTGCATTTTTAAAAACCTTCCTTCATGCCATGTCTCTTTTCCTTCTCAGAGAGGACGGACACAGCCCAACATTTAAAATTATTCATTTTGTAATGCAAACATACTCCTGCTGCTAAGCTGCAGATTTCAAACCAGTTTAACAAATTACAAAAATCCCTTTTCAGAAGACAAATTATTTGGAATTATCAGCTCTGATGCACTGTTTAATTATGCATGCTTTTGTACTAAGCGTCTTTAAATATTAACGAGATATGTTTTTGCACTTATGACCTAAAGTAGATCTATAGTAAACTCAGATGTCTGTTGGCAATAAGTCATCACACGACTGCCGTACAGCAACAGCTCTTTTTAGACTGGAGCTTTTCTGTGGTTTTTTTTTTTTGCTTTTGTATCATTGCCAGCGCTGTGGAAAAGGAATCAGGAAAATCACAACCCTGACAGAGAGCCCTTCTCAGATGAATGGGGCTGAGGTAATTCTCACAATCACTTTCTGTCTCCCTCTCAACGTGAGAAAGGAGCGTCTGAAAGCTGCTAAGAGCTTAGCCCCCGTGATGGGCACAGCAGGCTGCGCGGCGGAGAGGGGCAGCTGGCTGGGGATGGGGCAGTGCTGGGCTGCTCTTGGGTCTCCAGCCCCAAGGCAGACCTCAGGGCCTTAACGGGGGGTCTGCGTGGGTTCAGGCAGACCTGGCGCTCATGTCTAATGGAGAGAAGGAAAAAGCCTGTAAAAGAGTTAACAATTACAAGAGAGAAGATACTGAGAATATCACATTACTCAAGATCAACTTGACTCCAGAGACTGGGACGACAGTAGGATCCTGGCCAGGATTAGCTGCATCTTGACAGCCTGATCACCTCAGATCAAATACAGATTTCCCCTGCCTCAGTGAACTTCTGAATAGACGCCTGACCCATCCAGACCAGATTCATTGTAACAGAGTATCAATATGTTATTGATCTCCTGATCACTTCCAGTTTAGTCAGATCATCTTCTACCACCATCAGGCCCAAAGGTTTTGCCTGATTCCCCGTGAAACAGAGTAAGAGCCCTGGTGTACATGGACCGATTTGGCAAAAGCAAGAAGAGGAAGACTTAATAGCCAAACTTCCAGCAATAACATGGTTGTTGATGGGCTTGAAAACACCTGTCTGAGCACAGAGCCCTGTCTCTATAACTCCTGGACCATGGGGATGTGTTTCTGCTCTTGCTCTCATCAGACATGACAGAAACATGAACCACATCCATGGTTACTGAGAGCTTCACAGGGGCCTGGGAGCTGGTACCATGTCCCCTCTCTTCAGCCATGGGCCCTGTCTGATCACCCTGGCCCCACAAGCTTGCTCAATGGCTGTGCGCCAAATCCTGTGCATCCTGATAGAGCTGAAGAAGAAACAGCTTTAATATATTTCTCAGGGCAGCTCCTCACTGGAGAAAGAGGAGAGGGTAGAGGATCTGCTGGGCACAAAATCCTGACATCCACTCTACCTGTAAAGGCTGTTTCTGGAGCTCACCTCCCCGTGTCACCGCACCGTGTCCACAGTAGTATTCAGAGCTGCCCGATCACAAGATAAGATAAGCCATCCTTTCTGTGACAAAACCTGACAGCAACACATGCCTAACATATCAAAACCAGCCTCCTTTCCCAGCAGCAGATAGCATCTTTGCAGCTCACAAACCACTCACAGTAGTTAGAAGGTGCCTTGTACGAACGAATGTTATTGCCTGATATATTAAGCCAATACACAAGATCATTACCTCTGCTTCTTCCATGAAGCTTACCTATATCAAAAAGCTGTCACACAGCAAAGCATTAAACAAATACAGGGGCTGCCTTGTTATTATCGTCTGTGGTACAGCGGTGCTTGCAGAGCAAGGCAAGGCGGGGGTCTGGCTGTGCCAGCGCTGGCTGCAGAAATGGGGTTGAAGGCAGCGTGGCAATCAAAAGGTAGCACAGGCAGCTGGGTTTTACCCTGTTGCAGTGAAAGGATCACCTATTTCTCACTGCCCAGCCCAGCTGAGCAGGGAATTACCCCCTTTTTTACAAAGCAGTACAGCACTGGAAAATAACCTTGCCCCTGAAGAACTTCTCTTGAATGGGCAAGTCAGAGCAGAGATAGGGCAGCAAATATTCTGTCACGGCATACGGGTCTCCAGCATGTCACAGGGGAGTGGGGCAGGGAAAGGAAATAAATTATTTACTTAAAGTCCTGCACGCAGTCTGCAGAAAAATGAGGAGAAAACCTGGGTATCCCAAGCCTTCAGGTGGATTATCTGTTCCTGAAACACAACTTCTTCCATGTTAGCCTGACCCCTCACCTGGGTATGCTCTCTGAGGAAGGAGCCTCCAAACACTCCTTCCACCATCAAATGGATTCACTGGGAAATGAAAAATAATGTGATGATCTGTTACGTGGGTGCCTGGTCACAAATAGCTTCTGCTTATTCTCTACCTCAACAGAGGAGTGGCTAACCACCAACACAGCGAGGAGGGAGCTGCCCAAATAGTGCAGCCCATTCCCTGTCCATTCCCAAGGGAAAGGGGACAGGCAGAAACGGGTGTATGAACTGGCCTGGCAGCACCAGTTTGCTCCCAGCCATCCCTCACAGAGGTTTGTATGTACGCAGGGTCGTGTGGCACGCGGCCAGTGTGCGGGGCACACGCGGCACTCTGACTGACCAGGCTGGGTCAGAGAGGGACTTAGACCTCCTGGCTAAGAGGATGGAAAATGGACAGAAAAACATAGAGAGCCCCAGAGAAGGAAAACAAGAATCTGCAATTCAAATCCATTCATCCCTGAGGGACTGGTGAAACAACTGCTTGCAATTGCATTAGTGCATTTTAATATGTTAACGGGCCCGCAGCTGCTGGTAACTGCCCCGTCAGCTGGAGTGTGGTCTACTGACCATTTCTTCTGCTGCTCTGCAACACAAAGTCAGACAGCTTTCCTCACGAGGGTTCAGTAAACAAAGTTTAAATCACACAGCAACAGACTAGGAGCATACTCAAGGCCAGTTATGATTATCTCAGCTCTAGGGTGGTAACTGGCTTGATGCGCCGGGAGGGGTTTTTCCTACAGATGCAATGAAATGCACAGCACCACTGCCAATGCTGCCTTCTCTTCAAAAATTTGCTTGCATAATTTACACCAGGTGTCATTGTAGGTAGAAAATATTGGGATGTTAAGGAAGTCATAATATTGGCAGATGATATTTTATGTAGTAATATGCACGCTGAAGACAATAGGAGTATCTCCCATAAGTGAGTACCACTCAACATGAATAATAGCTGCAAGGTCAGGCCCCTAATGAACAGTTATCTAGCTGTGAATATATACACTTTTTCACTCTGTTGTAGGCAATACTCTCTGCTATCTAATTAGGTAGATCTGTGAATATGATTATTCATATTCATATTCTCAGACCTGAAGTCTGAGAGTACAGAATTTGGTATCCGTGCAGCGTGCCGTAAAGAAAAAGCTTGTGAAATTCTAATGTCGGATAAGGTGGCTGTATGAGGAATGAAAAAAATACACTACTAGTCTCAGGACTTCCACAGGAGTGTGTTGAATTCCACAAAAATTCACCTGGAAAAAAAACAAAAAAGAAAAACCTTTTTTATAAGGTCAAAATCAAAGATTCAAATCCTCATTTTGGAAGGGCTTTTATGTTGTATTATGAATTAGAATGTAATATCTGATTTAAAAGAAATACAAAAGAAGAATAAAATATTTTTATTTTATAGAATCACAACTTTTCAATTGTGTTCAAAACAATCATCTGGAAATCCTGAAACACTGCAATGTCTACCGGTATGGGGTCTGCAAAATTACACAAGATAAATTCCACCACACTGACCTCCTGCAAAGGCAAGGGCTGTAGCCTGTTCCCATGAGCCTCCTGCTATGCAGGAATCTGCCAGGGATTCCCAGTGCTGCCCTTCCCAGGGAATCCCTGAGGGTGATTGCCAGGACTTAGGAGACTCTTCCACTGACGACTGGGAAATGGGAGCCACGGGAGGAGTGTTCTGGGCGCAAGGGGCCAAGGCTGCCAGGAAGAACAGAGTGCTTCAAAAGCCTGAGAGCATCAGCCATTTAGCACCAGAGGCACTAAGATAAAATAAAAATATGACATAAGGCGATGACAAAGGCTGAAGAAAAAAAGAACAGGCTATACTCAGAGGGGGGATGCAGTTGATGTAAGCTGTGCCCTTTGTACCCCTTCAGCTCGATTAGAACGGGCTTGTGAGAGAGTCTTACCCAAAAGAAGACATTAACTGTCTAATATTCTTTCATTTCCGACTCCCTGGTCCTGGCATTGCCTCTGTTCAGACTTCCAGCCAGCACAGCTTCTCTGAGAGTCTGTCCTGGGAAAAGGAAACAGAAAGGAGAGTTAACAGAAAGGCTAAATATTTGAACTGGCTACTGGAACAAGAAAAGAAAAAAAAAGAGAAAAAAAGAAAAACCCAAGATGAGAAAAATCAGGTGTCCCACCTTTGAAAAGCACATTAGGAGGCAGGCAGGCAGGCAGGCAGGCAGATCTGCAGAAATAGAAACAGATTCTCATCTAGTGCAAATAGCATTTTTTTGTCTGAGTCTCTAATTCCCGTCTAATGCTGGGATGTAGTTCTTGGAGACTGGATACGAATCTGAACCGAATCTCTAGATACCAATTTGGAAAGAAATCTCAGAATAAAATTGATTTGGGCTCACCCCGCTTGCTGCAGGTCAACGTGTCTGTGAAAAGAAGCTCCCTGAAACTCTCTGGATATTTCTCTTGTAATGCCAATGCTCTGCTCCCCTCCAGCTCCTACACCACCTTTTTCCTTGCAGGTGTCTGGCCATGGACCTTTTAGCCTTCACCTGCACCTAATCCATCCTCACAGAGGGAAGTCAGTGAGGCAGGGCACACACCACTGCGACAGCCACGTGCGAGAATTGTTAATGATGGAATGCAAAAGGCGTTTCCCCATTATACCCTTTCTCCCGCGCCAAGTTTCTCCTTGTTAATTAGGAGGAAAATTTCACAACTTCGCTGTCGTATAATTAAATCTTGCAATTAACATGTGCACTTAAGCCATCGTTTTGAAAATGAGACTTATGTGGTGAAATCTACTTAAGGGAAAGCACCAGGATGGAGGGTGAGGCTGCGACACTGTGTGCTAATGATCCAGAACACCACTGGGTAAATGATAGGTCTTACTGACAGCACTCTGCCCATCTGACATGTGCGGGAAAGGGCATATGCTTACGGATGCTGATACAACATGGTACCAATAAAAGGGGAGCGGGAGGGAGGGTGACAAAAGCAGAGGTAAATACATTAAGTCTCAATTAGAGTAGTGACAGGAGAGAGAGCCAAGGTTAATGTATTTTAGGAAAAAGCCTTTCTGTGAGCTAGGGGTTGATCTCTGCGGGATGATGTGACAGAGGTGATGACAAGGGAAAAGGGAAGAGCTTTTCATTTCGTTAGATACTGCTTGGAAATGGACGTGCAGCCTCGGTGCTTTATGGCCTGTGTTGGCACAGGTTTCTATCACCTTTTGGGCACGGGCACTGGATGGCTTTGGAAAAGCCGGATTCAACCGCAGCCTTGCTCTTTCCTTCTACGATGCCACGATAGCTTGGGGCATCTGACACATAGACTTGCATCTCAGCTCCAGTATGGCTCAGACCCAGCAGCTGGGGGGAGCACAGAGGTGCCCGTGTGATTTTACTGTGCCACAAACATTCAAGCGCCATATCTTCAGTGTGATTTTACAGCGAGGCTGTTCGGGCATGTACTAGCCAGCATGTGTCAAAATTCAGAAACCAGCATACAAATATCTTAATGGAGGTTGCAAGTTTTTGCTGGGTAGTTCCACAGCAGCAGGCAAGCAGTCTCGGGTCTTGTTTGGTGACTTGACATATATAACAGTACAATTAAAGTAAGCTCCAAAGAGGCAATTATTGCAGACTATTGATATTCCACACTGTAAACTGGAAGAGAATAAAACCCAGCAGCTGACCACCTACCTCTCACCTCTGTTTTTTTCAATGTACATTGGGAAAAAAGCAATTACCTATTTAGCAGCAATCTATGTTAATATTTTAATTGCACTGACTGAATCTTTTTCAGCTGCCACAGCTTTCCTCATTCCAAAATAATCCTTATTCAATTAGCAAAGCTACAGACAGTATCATGAAATAGTCACAGAAGCCCATCAGAGAAACAAAGCATTATTTTCTTTTATACCCTCACACACACGCACACACCACCACACTTACTAGGATGACATCCAGCATTCAGGCATAAAATCTTAAATTACAGAGTGATTGGGGCTTTTCAACTGATCCATAAAAGTATGCACTTAGCAAAATCTAAGGACAGGTAGAAGAGATGGATAACACCCGATGCATTGCCGTTTCAAGACAGCCACTGAGGCATGCAAAAATAAACATATGCTGAGGTGGATGCAGTGTGCTATTTGTGCAATGCAACATGGCAATGACCTCAAGTAATAAAAATATCTGCAGATTTAAGCCCAGAGGACTATATTGCATATCAATAGCAATAAAACCAGCAGAAATAGAAATGTATTATTTATAGACCTATTTATAAAACCTAAATACCTCTCTAGTGGACCTACTTCTGTAGAATGAATTGCCTTCCTCTCCCTCCTCCCTTCAGCAGTTTGTATGACAAGGTAGCACAGGACTATACCATTAAGACAGATCTTCGTAAAAGATAGAGAATTGGAATCAGGAAGCGATGCAACTCCCTCCTGCATAATTTTCCGAGTGACATGACCTGCGTTTCAGTTAAGCAGCCCCACTTTACCCCTTTGGAAGTGGGTTTGCAGGCAAGTCCCTGGTCCAGAGCATAGTCTCACTAGGGCGGCTGATTCTACCTGGTAAAGATGAATCTTTACCATTAGTTTTGGCAGCAGTAAAACTGGATTTTGACTGAGTTCTCTTCTCTTCTTTTCTCTTCTCTTCCTTTCCTCTTTTTCTTTTTCTTTTTGCTCTTTTTCTCTTTCTCTTTCTTTCTTCCCTCCAATGTGAAGTTTTTTGAATCGATGAACATACTGAAATGCCAACAGAAGGAAGAAAGGTATTTTCACTATCTCTTGTCACTCAGATCTCTCCTTAAAACACTCACGGTGTTTCAAATCTCATGTTGCTTTTATCTTACTATCACTTGTAAGACCATTGCAAATAATAAATCTTTCCTGGGATGCCCCATTTTACGGACCAAAGCAATTCTGTGTTCACAGGGACAATTTTCCTTCCGTATATATCCCCTAGAGCAAACCTGCAGGTGTTGAAGTTACTTCGCCAATGGAAAAAAAATTACCAAAGACTTAAAAGATTAGGCTAGGAAAGATAATGGATTATGCTGATGAACTCAATCAGCTACATTTACTTGGAGAGCCTAAGTGTCTTCAGATCTAGCCATAAGCTGCTGAGTAACACACCAAGTGATTTAGACACTGGACAAAGGCCTCTAAACAGACTGACAACAGACTATTGTAAAGCAGCCCTAACTTCGCCTCCTTCCTGTTGCCTTTTTCACAGACCCCAGCACCTAACCTCTCCGTGATGTGTCCCTGAGGGAGAACGGCAAAACCCCACAGCCACTTGCATGGGTTGCAAGTGGGAGGTGGTGCCACGGAGATCAGACGCCGCCTTTGTCTGTTCTTGTTGCTACTTGCCCTTCCAGTGAGAAATCTATGCATTCATTCCTGCAAATTACTCAGAAATCTCTTTCCACCTCCTCAGAGCTGCTGTGTAACACGCACCGTCATCCATGTCTTCATGGATTTCACCCACAAACTTCAAGCGAAGTTTTGTCTGCTCTTTCCAGATCATCCTTTGATGTGCTGTTTTCAGAAACATTAGATTGAGCTACCCAGCCTATCTTTATTTTCTTCTCCTCACTCTGGATGCTTTCAAATGAATTAACTGTGACTCTGGCCCTTACTATGATGGTGAGTTAATATAAGCAGTGAGTTAAATGAGTTAAGATGAATTCGATCCTGCTGTAACTTGCACTAGTGCAAATCTAAAAGTTTTACTTTAGAATTGTTTGGGTTATAGCAGTGTGAAAAAAAAGGGCTAACAGCAGCAGAATTAGATCTGTACTTCCAAAATATCTGGATTTTCAGCTCCTTTGTCTTGACAAGTGAAGCCTGGTCATCCCACCGCTGTAATTTCTTTTGAAATTCTGGCAGTTCAGTTCCAAAATGTGAGCTGGACTTGTGAGCAGGGATATTGAAAGCTGAATAATCTAGTTTATAACATCTGCGTGAAATACAGTTTAATTCCACGTGTCTAGTACAGAGGAGACCAAAAGGATTCTATATCTATTTTTCAAAACTTACACATCGCTGGCCAAAGAACTTTACCAGATGTTTCAAATATAACTTTCCTGATGGAGATGTATCTTTTTACATATGAATCTCACCCAGCTCTCCCACAGACTTGAAGCTAGCCCAGTTTTCTCCTAATGGGAAAAAGATCACGTTTCCAATGTCTTTCATAAATTTTATGCCTAATTAAGTTCCCATTAATGGGGTTGAGAAGGGCATCTTTATTTCCAGCACACACATTTGCGTTTGTGTTTTTTTTTTTTTAAAGGTTACTTGGACTTGTGTGGCTTTCTGGATTTTTAGAGTTTTTTTTTTCTTTTTCCCTTCGCAACTCACTTGTCAGGCAGAAGAGTCACTGCAAAGCAGTGTGCCATTACTGGGTATCATTTGGTTTTCTGGTCTATTCAAATTTGTTAGGTTTTTTTTATCTGGGGAGTGACAGAAATGACAAAAAAATCTGTCTCGCCAGCTGAAAATGGGCGATGCTTCCGAGCCAGCCAAGTGGCTGACAACAGTGCCACCCTGCGTCCCAGCCGGCTGCGGGACCCGCCGCCTCCCAGCCCCCGAAAACGCCGTTATTAAACCCTTATCAGACACACCGGTCTCCTCCCGCTCTCGTGCATCACACGCACTAGCAAGACTCCTTTCCTGATGCTTCCTGGCAATTATTTACTTTCTGAACCTCCTCTTTAACTTTCTGCCAGGAGGTGAATTTATGGCTGCCTCGCAGAGAGCAGCCTTCGGAGCAGCACAAATAATCATTCGAATAAGGCACCTTTCCTCGAACAGTTTGGTTCCGTAGTTTGGGTAGAAATGGTTTGATGGAGCTGCAAATCAATATTACTCTGTAAATTTTTAATGTTCACACCGTGTGAAATGCTGTAAATAAAATAAGCTAACCACAATAGGCTATTCTTTGTAGTTCATTAAAAAA
The DNA here is from genome assembly GCF_964195595.1 of Calonectris borealis. Taxonomy (NCBI): domain Eukaryota; kingdom Metazoa; phylum Chordata; class Aves; order Procellariiformes; family Procellariidae; genus Calonectris; species Calonectris borealis. The sequence continues at coordinate 10,877,791 of NC_134316.1, read as the reverse complement.
AATGTCTGTTCAGCAGTATGGCTAACTACTTGCTGTAGATATGGCTTTAAAACTGTCTAGGCTAATACATCAAGACCAGAATTTGAATAACCTCTAGTGGCAGGCAATTTTTCAGAACTCCCAAATACTACAATAAGTAACACTAGGGGATTTTTTTAAGTTATGTGCTAATATGGACAGGTCCGAAAATAAGTAAAATGAGCGTGAGATTCTTGCGCTGGCATGTTTATTAACCCAGCAAAGGCTTGTTAATCATTAGAGATGAGTTCAGAGTGGAGAAATCAGATCTGGATTTCAACCCTGGCCACACACAAATGGCCTGGGAATTTGGAGCTGGGGGATTTCTCATTAAGTGACTCCATTATAGAAATGTGTATGTACCAATATTGTTACCTTGGGTCCAGGCTTTAAAATTTTATTTTTTGGTCCCAACCCCTCATCTATTTCCATAGATGTATTTTACAAGAGAGAAACTAGTGCACAAAAGCGGAAAAAAAAAAAAACACCTGTATCGCAAGACCCATTTTAAAAAACAAAACAAAACAAAAGAACACAAAAAACCCCATAAAAAGCAAACACAAACAGCATCTGCAGCATTAAAAAAAACACCATTTGTAACTTTGCTTCTTGCCTGTGCCTTGCCCAGAAGAATCTCTGCAGGACATGTGTCACTATGGAGACAGATTGATGACTTTTCCACCAGTGGTATGTCACTGACTTATTTGATGGTCTAGTCATAGATGCTGCCACGTGGGGGATATCGGTACAGTATTTAATTTTGCCCTGCTAGCAAAGCTACCAGCACTCGGAAGCAATATGCAAAAGCCTGATGTAGAAGGACATATATGATTATATACCATCACATTTCAGCACCCTCTTTTAATTCGGAAGAGACTTCATGTCTAGCTCTCTTGGCCTTACACAAAGTTCAGGAGGGGAAAGAGAGGGACAAAGAGAAGTACAAAGGCTTTCTTTGGTCTGAAGTTGATTAGGAGTAAAAACAAAGATGAGCTGGCAATATTGAGAAGCTGGTCAGCAAAGGCCAAATCCCAGTTTCTTTACTTGCATCCCAGCTCCATTGTAAAGTTGCTGAATAATCCCTGGTACATCCTCACTCTCCTCTTGGTAACAACATACTTCTGGGTCCCAGGTTGGCCTCTGGGGTGAAGTGAGTCCCATTTCCATAGGATCATAGGACAGTTCAGGCAGCTGCTGCTCACAGCAGGGTCAGCTGTGAGATGAGACCAGGTTTCTCATGGCCTTATCTAGTCATGTCTTGAAGATCTCAAGGATGGGGACAGCACAGCCTCTATGGGCAACCTGTTGCAGTGTTTCACTGTCCCCAGAAGTCCATCCTCCCATCCAACCTGAACTTATCTTGTTTCAGCTTATGCCTATTGTCTCCCGCCCTCCCACCACGTACTGCTATGAAAAGCCTGGATCTGCCTTCTTGCTAACATCATCATAGGTATTTTCTATCAAAGCAGCTCACATTTCCTTAGCATGTCATTTGCCCAAAGGTTTCTGCACGGTCCCAATAAGTTATTGCTGCTTTGGCCCATTTCACAACATCCTTGACCATTTCTTCTAACATCCCAGTGTCTTTGGTCTTATATCCTCTGGCAAAAGCCCCTTCTTTCAATCAGAAGTACATGCAAATGCAATTTGTCTGCTCTCTACACCTTTTAATAGATAGTTAATAAAGCTGCTGAGGAAATTCAACCCTCCTCTGTATTCTCACATCATCCCATCCCAAGTAGAAAATCTATCAGTTATCAGATAAGTGTTACATGTGACATTTATTGCGATGTCCAAACCATGTGAAGAAGCTGTCTGTGAGTGAAAGGTGTAGAAAAGGCAGCCCCGTACTTGGAGTGTCAGCAGGAGCCTCAGCTCCATCACTGAGTAGCCATATGCCCTTGCACAAATCACTGCACCACTCTGGTCTCAGTTCCTCATATGTAAAAAGAGGATTTTAATACTTCGGGGTTTGCCTTAGGGGTGCGCTTCAGAGCTTATGAATGTGTTCCTCCAATAATATCAGGGGCTTTATACCTATAAGGTAGAACACTCTTAAAAAATATTTTCCTAACATATTATCTGTTACAGCTCCATAAATTACATGTTCCAGCAGGAAAGGTGGGTTAAAAGCCTGTCCAGCTGATCCTGCCATATCTTTTAAGCTGACCAGGAAGAGAGGTCCTGGTCAATCTGGGTCAAAACACCGTCAGGAGCGTGAACGTTGGTCCTCCTTGGGTTTTCTGCAGCTGCCTTGACAATGAAGCTTTTTCCCAGGCAGGAAACAGATCATAGAATCATAGAACGGTTTAGGTTGGAAGGGACCTTAAAGATCATCCAGTTCCAAGCCCCCTGCCATGGGCAGGGACACCTTCCACTAGACCAGGTTGCTCAAAGCCCCATCCAACCTGGCCTTCAACACTTCCAGGGATGGGCCATCCACAGCTTCTCTGGGCAACCTCTTCCAGTGCCTCACCGCCCTCAGAGGGAAGACTTTCTTCCTTATATCTAATCTAAATCTACCCTCTTTCAGTTTAAAGCCATTACCCCTTGTCCTATCACTACATGCCTTTGTAAAAAGTCCCTCTCCAGCTTTCTTGCAGTCCCCCTGCAGGCTGGAAGGCTGCTATAAGTTCTCCCCAGAGCCTTCTCTTCCCCAGGCTGAACAACCCTAACTCTCTCAGCCTGTCTTCATAGGAGAGGTGCTCCAGCCTCTGATCATCTTCGTGGCCCTCCTCTGGACTCGCTCCAACATGTCCATGTCCTTATGTTGGGGGCCCCAGAGCTGAACGCAGTACTCCAGGTGGGGTCTCACGAGAGTGGAGTAGAGGGGGAGAATCACCTCCCTGGACTTGCTGGTCATGCTTCTTTTGCTGCAGCCCAGGATATGTTTGGCTTTCTGGGCTGCAAGCGCACATTGTCGGATCATGTTGAGCTTCTCATCAGCCAACACCCTCAAGTCCTTCTCCTCAGGGCTGCTTTCAATCCTCTGCCCAGCCTGTATTTTTATTGGATTGCCCCGACCCATGTGCAGGATCTTGCACTTGCCCTTGTTGAACTTCATGAGGTTCGCAAGGGCCCACCTCTCAACCCCGTCAAGGTCCCTCTGGATGGCATCCCTTCCCTCCAGCACATCGACCGCACCACACAGCTTGGTGTCGTCGGCAAACTTGCTGAGGGTGCACTCAATCCCATTGTCCATGTCACTGACAAAGATGTTGAACAGCGCCAGTCCCAATACCGACCCCTGAGGAACACCACTCGTCACTGGCCTTCACTTGGACATCGAGCCATTGACCACAACTCTTTGAGTGCGACCATCCAGCCAATTCCTTATCCATCAAGTGGTCCATCCATCAAATCCATGTCTCTCCAATTTAGAGACAAGGATCTCATGCGGGACAGTGTCAAATGCTTTGCACAAGTCCAGGTAGATGACATCAGTTGCTCTTCTCTTACCCATCAATGCAGTAACCCCATCATAGAAAGCCACCAAATTTGTCAGGCACGATTTGCCCTTAGTGAAGCCATGTTGGCTGTCACCAATGACCTCCTTATATTCCATGTGCCTTAGCACAGTTTCCAGGAGGATCTGCTCCGTGATCTTGCCAGGCACAGAGGTGAGAATGACTGGCCTGTAGTTCCCCGGCTCTTCCTTTTTTCCCTTTTTAAAAGACTGGGACAGGTCCCACAGTCTGCAGAGCCTGAAGGATCACATACTACTTCTTCTATCCTAGCTCAGGACCAAAGCAAAGTTTCAAAAATCTTATTGAACTAACATTCAGAAAATGCAGAGAAAGTCTCTCGGTATGCATCACTCATATCTAAGCATTTTACTTTCATTAAAACTTTTTACAACACTTTAAAAGTCAAAACAGGACATTCTGGCAGATAGGGATTGCTTCTTCTTGTCTCCCAAGTATGAAATTAGTCAAGACCAATTTTTTCTTTGAAACTTTGATAAATTAGATCAACAGAATATCCTGTTTTTTACTTTCCCACCCTTTGCACAAGTGCTTGGCAAAGGCTGATCCTCCCTGAAGACCATACAAAATCAGTTGTTCAGCCACTCAGTTCAAACTCAGGTAATTGTTAACCTGAGACTTTCATGTCCTGCCACTGGCTTAGTAACTACAAATGCAAAAGTACATTGATAAACCCTGCTGTTCTACCTTATTCCTCCAGCATGGTCATACAGTTAGGATTACAATGGCTCTCAGCCAGACACGGATCTAAAGAGGGTATGAGAAGGAGATAAAGGGTGGTGGATGTTCACCGTGAGCTCATCCCAAGTTTAAGGAAAAGAGTATGAAGCTTGTTTGAAACTTTGGCAAGTGAACAATGAAGGCCAGTGTCTAGGGGTCATCAGGGATTCAGTTATCACCAAAAAAGGACACTAGTGTATGGATAGTTTGTGAAAGATCTTGAAAGTGAAGACAGATCTGCTTGAAATGGCAGAGAAGGAGAGGGTAAAACAGCAGAATAAGAAAGTCATCTTGGCACTGGCATTCAGATGAACTGTAATGTGACAACACTGCTGAGGGAAGGAGAAAAGTAATCCTACAGGAGAAAAGAGCTGGAGAGACTGTGGATGAGGTGTGTGGATGAAGAGAAAACACGATATTAAATGTAGTGGGGAGAGATCTGCAGTACAGTGTCCAGATGTGAGGAACAGAGAAGCAGCCTGAGCAACAGGCAGCATGGGCTGTTTCTGCATCCCCTGAGAGCGAAGGAAAGAGAAAGTCTAGGAGACACTAGGTTGACGACTCAGCTGCGTCCAAGCTGTATCCTTCACACTCTTGCACGCGGTGCCTCAAGATCGTCGCCTCCCATTGCAGGCAACATGATTGCTTAGGGCAACAAAAGAGAGGAGAGGACAGGTTGCCAAAATCCTCAGGGTCACAGGCACCCTTGAGTTTCTGGCAATGAGTAACTAAACAAGTGAAACAAATCTTGGAGCACTGAGTTATGTGCTTATCCCTGACAGAAGAATTAGAAGGAGATAGCATTAGAGAGAGAAGGAAAAGAGTGACTGAGACTAGAAGATCTTCATTTCCTCTCTGGTACAGGCTATGGCATGACAACAGTATCAGCTCTTCCTTCAGGAGGACAGGAGCAGAAGGTCCCTAGGCACTATAGCTTTGCCTGCACTAGGAAACTAACTGGAGAGAATGTTTCTGGACATTTCTGAATGTTTCTGTTTTGAAGAAAATGCTGATAATATGAGCTATGACGATATGACAACCTGGAAGTAGACTTTAAAAAAAACCCTCCAGGTTATTACTTTAATCTTCTGATATTTATGTACTGTGTCCTGATTTTTAAGTGACTGGACTTACCAGTATTCCTCTCAGGGACAGGACTCCTCAGATGCCAGATACTTTCATCTTCTCTTTCTTGGGGACATTTCTGCCACCAGAACACCACAGAGATGGGGCTAGGCGTGAATGGATAATGTTATCTGCATTTTTCATTATTTTAACTGATTTTGTTAAAACTTCAACATTAACAAGGAAACTCCTGACTTCACGGTTTGTACATCCAACCAGTAAAAGCCACCAACATGAGTGACAGAAAAGGTCACCTTGCTGTCTTCATAGGAACGGACATTTTAAACAATTGTAGTGAAGGAGTCAAATCAAGGGAAAGTGGAACCAAATCAGAACAAATCCAAGCTACAGCAGAACACAAACCAGAACTGCACCAGAAAATACCTATTGAGCCCATTCTGGTTTGCTAGTCATGCCCCATCCTGACTGTAGAAGAGCAAGAGTAGACAGACAGCTGTCCATCACTCATGCATACACACACACACAAAAAAAAAATCCGTATTATTTCTGAAGCAGTTTTTTCCTGTATGAAACACTCCTTAATAGGGTTTCCAGAAGGTCTTATTATTCCTTATGAGACTGGCTCTGTTTACTTGGCATTCAGGGCCATGTAGTGATTTGTTAATGTATAGATCTGTCACAACTAATAAATCATTACAATGTTATGGATGACATTATTATTTTTGATCAAGATTACAGCATTGGCTGCCTGATGCGGTTGATATCGATGCTTACAGGCTATCACCTACTCCTTGAATATTATCTTAAAAAACCCCAATGCAATTCAGAGCATGGTTCCATTTAAATATTAATGGCACAATGATATTGATGGTAACAGTATCCCTGCAGAGGCTGCAAACCATGCCCTCCATACATGCGTTCACAGCATTAGGCAGCAGAAAGAGCACTCGCTGGGGGCTGGCTGCTGATTGTAATGCAGAAACATTCGTGTGCAGCTGCTTGTGGGAGGCGGGCAAAGGCAGGAGGGTTCACATGTAAGTGTGCACGCAAACACACAAATTGAGTGCCTACAGCAGGAGTAAAATAAATCCTAATCCACTTGCTGTACCACGTTTGGGTGTCAGGTAAGGCTTAAAGAAAAAAACAGTATATAAAGAAAAAAATAATAGTGTACAAGATAAATAGCATATGTGCCATATAATAAAACAGATGTAGCAAATTATATTTAATAATGTTTGACAATTCCCCATGCAGCTAACGGTTTGTTAGAAATTAGTCCCTAATGTTTTAGGGACTGCTGGCATTTACAGTCATTTTCTTTGTCTTAATTTACATGTTTGTGTGCTGTGTGCTGTTTTTCCTGCTCCTTGCAGTTTTATGGTCTTTCTTGGCGTGCCAGCATTTCATATGTTGTTTTAACTCACTAGCTACTCTAATAACAAAATGTTCATGGGAAGAATTCGGTAAAATTTTTTTTTAGGGGTTCATTCCCTTTTTCCTCTTCATTACGCAATGAAAGCCCATTCTACTCTGACATGCAAACTCCTGTGAGACCTACTTGTTGCCAGACATGTAACTTCTAGTCCCAGATTTCACGGCATGAGCAAATAAAAAAGGAATGCATTGTGCCAGGCACAAAAGGCAATTCGGCTTGCACTGAATGTCCTGCACTAGCAGATTCAAGGGATGATATCACAAATCCATTTTAGCCATAAGTGCCCTTTCATCCAACCGTTTAAATACTGTTCAAAGCACATAAAATTATTTTGCATCATACTGACAAAATAACTAAAGTTAGGATTATATCCATTGTCCAGGAGGTTGAATTAAGCCACATAAACGAATCCATAAGCATTACTCACAATGCTAAACACTCCAGAGAGAACTGAAGACCAAAAGTTCATTTCTTTTCTTCCAACTCTACCAGCTGTTCTAATTTTAAAAGAAATTCTCTCTCCCTACAAACTTTAGCTTGACTAAGAAATGTTGGACAAACATGGGAGCATGAGAATCTCATGCTTTCAATCCAGAGCGGAGGGAAAGTAGGGGCCACGTGAGCTCAAAACAACAGGATGGGGCCGCAGATGCCATAATATGACTATAATAAAACCCAAGAAATATTGCTCTTCTGTGGCAGAAATTCCAGATTTGCTTAAAGGAGGGGGAGTATTGCCTGTTCGCACTTGCAAAGGTGGAAGCACAATTTCTCCTTGGGAAAACTTCAGCTCTGCTCAGGTCTCCTTGCAGTGGTCTGCCCAGGCAGATGGGGACAGCAAGCAAGGATACTCCGGGCGGAGGTCCCTGCAGTGTGCCAGCAGATCTGCTGGTGTTCCAGGGTAGCAGTCGTGGCAGGGGGAAGCTCTGTGCCCAGGAACAGACTTGTCTGTCTGATCTCTAAGTGGTGAACCAATTACTTCAGAGAAATTGATTTTTTCCTCATCATGGCCTTGTTGAGACCAAGCCTTAGTCCCATGCTTAATTGGGAACACAGATTTTTCTTCTCATTTACCTATATTTTTTCTCCCACTAATCCAACAGTGCTGGTAGCTGGAGCCAACCAGCCTGAAAATGGAAATAGGCTAAACCTCGAGGGCTCCCAACTTGCTTGCAGCCAACACAGCCACCGTAGTACAGACAAAGGATAGGCAGTCCGCTCAAGTCCTGCAGACCTCCCATAATCTCCTCAAGTCCTCCAGCAAAAATAATATTCATCACGAAGCTCAGATCATTGGTAAGATGAAGACACAAAACTTCTAGTGCTGGACATGAATGAATGTGGCTTTTAAGAGGGCAGATAAATGAGTGTCTCAGTGGGACCAAACAAATTTGAGATAACTAACTATAGTATATAACAATAATTTATTCTTCAAGGAAATGGAAGCAAGCACAGACACTGGTGTGAATTAGACCAGTACTGACTAAAACATGCACAAATGTTAAACACCCCCAAAATCAGGGAAGAGATCAAATTTTGGCTTTGCGTTTTTTTGGCTTTTGGATTTTGCAGATTTCACTAAAAAAATTGTTTCACGCTTGAGAAAGAGAAGAAAAAGCACACCTTGGTGCATAACCTCCTCCTTTCTCTGTTTGAAGGAGACCATTACAATTTGTCAGGACGTGGCTGAGTTCGCAGTATTTTGAGTGTGAAAGGTAGATGATCTTGATGTATACAGTGAAGTTTCACAGGGGACACATTCCCAAGATATAAGTCAGACTAGCTGCCATCTCAGGCACAGTTTTGATCCACCTGCATATACATTTTAAAGGAGGTGTGAAACTCACTCACATACCGAGCTGCTTCAAGAAAATGTATTTAAATGTGGTAACAGAGTGAAAGGTGGGAAGATCTGTCATCTGGAAATGTGCTTATATCAAAAAAAGTGTCAGCTCAAAATGGCAAAACGTAGAAGGGGATAAAAAAATGCAGAAAAGATAAAGATGCCAGTCTCTACCTCTGGGCAGCTGATGGCTGAGGGAAAGTCTTATTTGATTCTAGTCCATGGCCTTTTCTTTTCCCTTCAAGAACTGACACGGGTGTAATTAAACACCAGTAAATCCAAAGAGCTTGGCTGTTTAAGTTAAATATTGTCCAATTACTTACTCCATTAGCCCTACCTGGGCTGCGACTCTGAGTCGGATCTTATTCAGCTGTCCTCCTCAATCAGCTTTTTGTACAAAGACACCCCAGTCCAGCTCTTTTATAGATTTGGGGAGTAATGCATTTAATAAAGAGTAGAAAAGGAAGCGGTCACTGGCTCAAAACCCCTTCAACAAAGTTGTTTGCCAAAGTCCAGATCTCTGGGGAACACCGGTTTCCCTCAATCTCTTGCTAACTATAATTCGAAGCACTAAACATTTACTCTGGTAAGCCGCCCTGCTAAAAGATGACAGGAAAATTCAATCCCTGCCAATGTCACCGGGGCACCACAATTATCAAGGCTGTGCCTTGACTTACATAAAGAAAGCTCAGCTGCTTTCTGAAGGATACCACCGGTGTTTAGTTTTCAATTCCCAGGGTCTATCACACCATCTTGATGCTCAAAGACCTTAATTCATCTTGCTGTCATATCTAGCCATCACCTACGAGGCACTTTTCGAATGAGGTTCATCCTGCCTGCTAGCATAACACAGTCATCATCTGCCCTGTCATCTGAAAAATATAAATGTTTCATGCTCCACTAATAAATCTGCTACAATATTTGCTGTTGCTTGTGCAGTCCGAGGCCCTGTTTTATGGAATATTTATGAATCACTGATGATAATGATCATTGCTAATTGTGAGCGTCTTCCCTCCCCCTGCCCCAGTACGTGGGGCAAGCAAGGTGCTCCTACTGTGGATCTGAGCCCTCGTCGCTCTCTTCCCATTGCCTTTCCCACCAGCCAGCCCAGCCAGGGCAACAACTCCCCTCGATACAATGGTGTGGAAGAGGGGAAACCTACCATGCACAGATAAAGGCAACATCAAAAACTTTTTGCCTGATTTCCCATTTAATGAGAGGAGCTGCAGGAGGAAGTTTGCAGAAGGAAACTGTGTGTGATTATTATTAACCATGAAAAATCATAGTTCACAACCTCTCCCACACCTTTCCTTTGCTGGCTGCTGCCTTTAAATGGCCCTAAAAAGGCAATTGCACCCTTTTATATATTTCCCTCTCTCCAACAGCTTATGGTTTGATAGCAGGCAGGTAGAAAGAGTTTATGTGAAGTCACTGCTTGCCAGAGAGATCTTGGGGTTCAAATAAGTCATCTACATTCTGGAAAGTAAAAATACTGGGAAAGCTTAGACAGTGAAGGAGAAGAGTTATGGTAACCTATTTCATTTTCCGTTTTGCCAGACCTGGAAAAATGCCCTCTGCTCTGCAGTTACCTCCGCTCAGGTGAAGAGGTGATGAGTTGTTGCCTTTCTGCTTTGTGAAGGTGTTGAGATAAGGCCCTGAGGAGACAGGATGGTTTCTGAGGTACATGAACACAAGTCGTCCATATTTCAGTGGCACCCAGGCGCTTCAGTCAGGACAGAGCCCCTTGGCCCTAATACTGTAGTTGGAAAAACATTATTTTCTTCCCAAAGAACTTAGACCCAAAATGGGCAGGACAGGCCAGGAAAAGGGAGTTTTCTCCCTGGATTAGCAAGAGGGATCTTCGGGTGCCAAGAAGTCATGTCGTCTTGCCCAGTATTACAGGAAATAGTAACTTAGGCTGAGGTACAGGCTGAGCTCAAGAGTCAAACAAGGGCTGTGAGCAGCTGCCCGTAGATGGGCACATCAGAAGGCATGCCCCAAGAGCTGTGGAGAAGTCTCTGCTGGTGCAAGCAGGCAGCACCTGGCATCCTCGCTCTTGCTTCCTAACTTCACTTCTTGTTTTCACAAAACTTCTCAGACCCCAATGTCTTTAAGATCTTGCACACTGGCTAAATCTGGCTGAAATTGGGTAGCAGAGTCAAATGTCCATCAGGGAGACAGGTGCACACAGTATCATAAATATCATTTCCCAAAGAAAGAAAGAAAAAAAGAGCTTGTAACCATCAGGGCCCCTTTCCTTTTGACCAAATCAATGCATCCCTTGGTAGGGCTGAGTATTGATTTATTTTATGCAAACAGTGGTGTTTGGAGTTTTAGATTTATGCTCCTTGGCCAAAGACAAGCTCATCTCTGAAAGAGCACGAATTGGTGAATCGGCTAATGGCTCTTGCTCAAACCACTAATCATTCCAGTTCTTAAAGATTTTTAAGTCAGCTATTGACCTATATTATTCTGTCTGGAAAGAGATGTTATAAGCTACACAACAAATTGGGGGGAAAAAGCCTAATCAAGATTGTTCTCAAACCGCCAAATCTTCCCATTAAGATCTGCTTCTATTTCCTATTATTCATTGTTTCGGGTAAAGAATGTTTATGAGGTATTAGGCATTTTATCGGTTTCTCCTCCATTTTAATTTTCGTTGTTGCACATTTGAGTGATGAAAGATCACGAGCTGCTTTTCCTGAAGTTATTTATTAACACTCATTGTAAGGGGGAATGGAGGGGAAATGATGAGAAACTAAATAGCCCAGATTTTTTCTTCCAGCAGGACCCGCACTGGAATCTATTTTTCACCACTGGTAGATAGTACACGGCCAACGCTCACACAGACATAAGGAAAATTCAGGCCCAAAAGTGACAAAAGACTGCCGAATCCATCATTATTTTTCCACTTCACCTAGCTAACTCGAAAATCACCGCCTGCTCACTTCAAAATGAACACATCTGCAAAATGATGCAAATACCATTAGCGACAAGATGACATTTCTTTTATTTATTTATTTATTTATTTTTAAAGACAACATTTGGCATACTGCAAAATCGGGCTGCAGGTGCAATGAGTTAATTTTGCAGCTCGCAGACTCTGGGCCGGGACGACACTGGCACTGTGGTGTGAATCTCTGCACCGTTAGAGCATGGTTAAGCTGAGTCCAGGCTAAGCAGGGATCTGGAGAACAGCTTGGAGAGGTGACAGGGAAAGTAAAGGAAGGAACCAACATGAAAAAACAGGCTTGGTAGGATCTGTCATTGATTATTAAGCTCTATTTGGTGTTATTTGGAAGCAATGAAGAAAATAGCAGGCAACTGGATTTTGTTCAGGTTAGCTTGACATTCACTTATAATGCTGAGAAGCAAAACTGTATTTACAAATATTTCATACTGAGGTATTATTAATTCTTCATAGTGGAAGACTTCTCTAATAAGTATGAGATTTTGTTTTGCTCTGAGGAAATTTTTATGACTGTATAGTATAGGGTTCTGTGTTTGCGTCTTTCAAATCATCACCTGTATGGTAGCTGTTCTAAAAAGCAGGTAGTGAAACAGAGATAGGATAGACAATATATCCATATCTCAGATAACCACAGACATACTCAGAGGTTGCTTGTCTGTCTCTGTGCATTATAGGATCTTTTGTCTAAATATACATGTATACATATATTTACAACCCTTATTTTGCAGTTGCATTTACAATAGCTTTAGCTGTTGGAGACATGTAGATCCATCCTTCCCAAGGCTAACTCTGTGATTCATGGACACACACCTCTACATGCTAAACTGGTTCTCAGTTTTATTTTAACCAGAATCAAGCCTGGAATAGCTGAAAATGTTGTAATGAAATGGCATTGTATAATTTACAAGCTGCATTTGACACGCCATTATCAGAAATTTGCTCAAGCTTTTAAAAACAAGTAAACCTTCAGACTTCTCATTTTTCTACCTTGTTAGATGCCCTAACTCAACCCAGAAAAATCATGCTTGCCAAGAAGCTTTAATAATACTGAAGCAATTTAAGTTCATTGAAACAGCTTCAAATTAAGAAGTGGCAGTGTTCCTGAACATACGTTTCTTGAAACAAAAGAAAGTGACATGAAGATTATGGAATTGGGCAGAAGTGTCAAAAAACTCTCTAAGCTTTTTCTGCAGAAATGATTCTGTGCACAGTAAATTTCTGTGATTTTGCTGTTTTAGACTGCTACTCCTTAAGATGTAATAAATCTCTGATAATTCCCATTCAATGCTCTGTGTGCTACCCCTGACTAGAAGACAAGCATTGGAGGCCTCAAAACAGTCGCTCCCAGCTATTAACGGGTTGCATTTTTCAGGAAGCCAGCTGAAGGCAGAATGAATCTTCCTGTACCCTCTCCCCAAAAGCAACTCCTCACTTCACTCCACTAGAAGGACCTCACTAGAGGCAGAGACTCAGGCATGCTAAGATTTCCAGGAAACCCACTGCACAATTTCCCTAGCAACAGTCAATCTCTTGTGTCAATGATACAGGGAAAAAACCAGAAAAATCCTGGTGGAACAGATGAAGTGTATGCATTGTGGTTTGAATTAACTCCACAGTACTCCAAAGACTATACACAGATTCCAGCTGGGAGATATCTGACCACTCTTACAATGATACAATGCTAGCACACCCCATGCTCTGCAAAAAAGGGGATGCTGGGGGGTTAGCCGCTGGCACCAACTCATCCCCAGCATTTTGAAATGTCCATACAGCACGGAACTGCCCTTGGCTTCAAAAGCATCATTTCTGATTTTCCAAAGCCAGTGCCAGGTCACATTGCCACAGTTTGAGCAGCTTCATTGTATGTCATTCTCACGTGTGAAATGGCAAAATCAAGCAATCAGATGTCACATCTCAGCACTACAAAATGGTTCATCATTATCAGCAAATGCAAATATGGGGGGCTTGAAAGGAGAGGCCAGCCTGAAGCTCTTTTCTGAAAATCAAGAATATTCATTGGAAGATCCCTCCCCCATAGCAAATTGCACCTTACTCAATATATTGACCTTGGATGGATAGATGAATATCGTAGCGCTCTCATAAGCTTCATTTACATTTCAGTAGGCATTAAACAACTAAGCCATTTTGGGATACAACTCTGCACATTATTTATGTGTGTCTCTCAGTATCCTTCCACAGTAAAGTTCTAGGACTTTAAGAAAGCAAACAAGACATATGAGAGAAGAGAAAAATCCATACCTTTTTTAAAAAATTCCCTCTAAGGTACACTGAATATTTTTGTTCAGCCTGAGCATAGCAGGGTTTTTGAATGCTGTGGAGAAGAGGCAGAGGGAATGATCTTAAAATATGCTTTCAGACTTGATGAAAGAAACAAATGCAATAAAGTAAGAATTTTGTAGGTGTTATTCTATAATCCCACACTGGTAACTTCAACTCACAAAAAAGCTTATTTGCTAGCATGTTACATGATTGCAGCGAACCAAGTGATCAGGTCCTACAAAGATGCACATGATGTAGAACTAGCCTAGGCAGAGAGACATGGGTGTGACATTTGTGAATGTACACCCAGAAGACAGAAGCATGGCCAGAAGAACAGAAGATATATGCTTCCTGGGGATTTGATGCCGAACCTGTCATACGCAGTCTCAAACACAAAAATATTTTGATTCTGTCTCAATTCAGATGATACAAAGTATTGCTTTCCCTTGACGTTCGGGGGTCAGTTCAGGCACAATCTTAAAAGAAATGGTCCCCGGAATGCATTGCTTGTATCAGCAGTCCTCCTTGGCATTAGGAAAACGGCCTCGGAGATGATGTGTTGCCTGACTTTTATCCAATAACTCTATTGAATTTGTTGTCTGACCTTTTCTTTCCTTTGGATGGCATCATCCATGGAGTAGTATATCATCATCATCATCCTCACTCAAATGATGCATTTCACTAATAGATCATTAGAAGAAAGCTCACTCTGAAGATATACGAGCACAATACATCATGACGGAAAAGGGTGTACAGTTGATGTACTACTCAAAAGATGGCAGAGTCCAAAGAGGAGGAGGTCCAGGAGGAAGCATGTTTAATTGAGAAGGGATGACTATACCACAATAAAAAGCCTTTAATACTTCCTCACTTTGCATTATTGAAATCAGCCACAGTGGATGCTTACGCTTCTTGCTTCTCTCAGCATGAAAGAACCGTTAAATTTATTTCTTCTTTCCATCCTGTTTCACAGTCTGGTTCTCATGCATTAGCACATGGGGACCTGCGGCTCTTCAGCAGCTCAGAGCTGGCTTTCAGGCTCAGTTGTGTCATGCATCAAGCGGGAGGGCACTGTTGGTGCAGGCAGCAATGCACAGCACAAGTCCTTAGCGGGGAGGACAAGAAAATCCACTGGGTTGATAAAGGTGTCTACAATGAATTGTCCTACAGGAGAGCTACACGTGAATCCTTGCTTTGCAATTAATGTTGTGACCACGTAGGTTCCTGCCCATGAACCATTCCCAAAGTCCCCGCTCTCCCTGAGGTACCAGTTAAGCATCTCCTGGCTCTTGGTCACCTGAAGATTTTGGCACATTTGTTGGAGGGTCAGAAGAGTTGAGATCCTTTCCCAGTTTTGAGTCATTTATCTTTGCCTGTAAACATTGCTTTTTTGCTCATCTTGATCTCATCTCTCACCACATCTCCAAAACCCACCTTCAACTTGATTAACACCTATATTTTGGTCACAACTTCCCCAAAAATGTTTCTAAAACGTTGCTGCTTTGCATGTTCCCAAACAACCATTTATATTTGGGAAGCGATGACTTGGTGCAGGAAAATATCCAAAAGACATATCTGCAAATTTGCCCTGCAAAAATACTCCCTCGCCTGTTGAACTCATCTGCCTCTTTCAGCTTAACACATTGGTTTGAAAGCAAAAGGACTTTGGTGCCTGGCCTAAAAACCTTCACACTGGATGTGACAGTCTCCCCACTGTCATTAGCTCTTTGCCTGCTTAATTATCTCCTCCACGCTGGAGAGGGGCACCTGCAGTGCTGCGTGGGGATGGTGCTTAGATAGTGCTGTTCCTCCCACCCCTCTGCTGTTATCCGTAATTTTGTTCCGTATTGTCAACAAGCATATCAGAAAAGTAAAACACAATTAACCATGGTGCCAAATAGTAGCTTAATGCTTAATTGCACAACCCACAATGAGGTCACAATTACTGGGCAATCAGATAAGCTTTCACAGATGTATTATATAATCCATGAGCTTAATTCCTCCGGAGGTAGCCAGAAAATTACTGTTCATTAACGAAGTGTCCAATTTTCAGAAAACATATTTAAATCATCATTTTCTCCATTCTGGAAATAATGCCATTTCTTCTTCAAAGGATAAATATACTTTTAAGAAATGCTTCAGCTGGAAAATACTGTCCCAAATAAATCTAATGACAGATGTTTAATGTGTCTTTTTATCCCATTAATAAAAAAGACAAGGAAATAATTTTTTTAACTTCATCAGTTTATATCTCATGAAGTATAAAGGCAAGCTGTAGAGATTTGCACTGTTTTTCCACTCGTGGACATAACTAAATTCTGCAGCTTTGTTCTGTAGCATGTCCCCCAGAAACCAGGGGGGTGACATAAGTAAGGGCCAGGATCAAGCACAAAGGGTCAAATGTATTTTTCTTTATCTCCAAACCTTTTTAAAATGATTTACTGCCTCACTGTATGGGACATGAAAGGATAATGCTGTTTTCAACACTCAAACAAATGACATACTGGAACTGACATTTTTTACGTACATTTATGCATCTTGATGCAGACGTCTCCCTTACCCTGACAAAACTCCCATGGAAACAAATGGGATTTTTACCTGAAAGTGACTGCAGGATTGGCCCCTCTTTTACAACTGCTAAAATATATTGACTCTCTCTGAAAACCCAGAATTACTTCTCAGAAGTAGAGAAGACATCCAACTATTTCACTAATTTTAAGAAGTACTAAATCATGGAAATGATTTCAGAATACATCTTTAGAGTTATCCTTAATGTTTTCTCATATGTCTCGCAGACTGAAATAATATAAAAATCCATTGAAGAATAATAATTGTCACATTTGATGTATATTTTTATTAAGAGCACTATAAAAATTCAATTATGTAGCAAAGGGCAACAAAAATCTTCCTTTAAATTATGCAGTAAACAAAGCACTCAAAAACAAGAATCGTTTGCTCATGTCATATGTTAAAAATCTCTGCTCCATTGGCTGAAGTATTTAAACTAAATTCCGTCTTTGTGTTTGGAATCAGATTTCCCCTTTCCTCTCCCCCTGCTCCCATTTCTCCAAATGCTTTCCTGGGGGAGGTTTATTTAGCCAACAATCTGCACCTTCCAGGCATAGTATTTCCTCTGTCCACTCTGCAAATTCCCATATCTGACATTCACCATGGGGGGAGAACACAGCTGTACAGATGGATTAATAACAAAATCAAGATGCGATAGGTCCCACAAACTCTTTCCTCACTGATAAATTTAAAGTAACTATGGGCCACAGGATAGTCCGCTAATTATCAGTAATACCATTACTTAGGAACATACCAAATTATCCCTCTGGACTGTGCTTAAGTGGTTCTGCCTCTGTCATACGGAGATGCAAAGCCATTTTACCTTGCACAACAGGAGATGATCTAGCATAAAATGATCATTTTTTAAGCTTATCATGCAGAACTAGATTGCTGCTATCTTCATTTGGATGCACAGCAGAGCAGTAAGCAGTTCCCTTCCTTGTCTCATCAAACCAGGGCTCCACCACAGAGAAAAGGAGGGTGCTTCTCTGAAATCCTCTATGTCCCTGTAAGCAAATAAATGCAAAGGGAAAGGTGGACATAAACCTAGATTTCTCAAGTAAGGGGGAGGAGGAAATCTGCTATTCTGTCAGTACGTAGGCAGATTTTTTAATTTAATTTTTTTTTTTTGCTTCCTTACAACAAAAGGAGCAGCAGGAGGACCTGGAAGCTGGAGCCTGCGGTCACTGCCCCATCCCAGGGCCAGGCAGTAGCACCCTACCTCGCCTTCCAAAGAAGCAGAAACTCTCTGGGAAACTCAGGTCCTGATTGATGACCATAGTGATTTTAGACACGGGTGTGAAACCGTCAGCTTTTCACTTCGTGTATCTCTGTCTAACGAATAAATAAAACTGGTTTTTGCAGGTTTCACCACAGCCCTTGGGTTTTGAGGGAAGGGTGTTATTGCTCCAGCAGCCCACATAGTGGTGACAGGAGCATCAGTCTTCAACCTGCGGCTGATTTCGTCCCACTTACTCTCTTCGGCAGGGACATCTGCCATGCATGCCCTGGTACCTCGCACTGCTCCCTCCTGTGACAGCCTGCACCCAGGCAATACCTCGGCACACCTCGTGTGCACCCCTAAAAACCACTTCAAATTAGAGCTGGAGTTTTGTTTCCTTTGAAGTCTTGTCCATGTGCTCCGAACCAGAATCCCAAAGGGACCGACGCAGTATCGACCCTTAAGCTAACAGCAGAAGCCGGTTTCATAAAGCCACTTTCTGTTAACCTCCATATTTGTATGCACAGACTTAGAGAAGACCCAGACTGCCAGCAGTTTCCCACCGCTCCGTTCCCGCCTTTCAGTCTGCTGAACTTCAGATTTATCATACGCAATTTTCTCCTCCCGTACCTATTCACAGCCGCGCATCCCTAGGGTGACCGCCTGCCGGAGGCAGAGATGTTCGCCCAGATCTGCGCTTCATCTGTGAGCCCTGAGCGTGCTGCACGAAAATAATTAACGCATATAACAAGGAAAGGGAGGGAAGAATAAATTATATGCAAATTTAGTCAAGGAGCTCCACAGAACTAATTAAATTGGATAGGAAAGCTGACAGTACAACAGCCACAGAGACTTTTTCTCCTTCTGCTTACTAGAAAAAAGTCTTGATTAGATGGGCTTAATATAGCCCAGTGCAGAGCAGCTAGCTATAGATTTGGTTTTTGGACTTATATGTCACACATACTGTGGACAAACTTCATGCACAAGGAGCTTATTTGATGTGGGGGTGAGATTATTTTAAAAAGTTAAATGCAGAAAGCGCAGAAAGAGCCTGTGTACCTGTACTAGCAAAAGCCAGTCACAGCTGGCAGCACAGATGGAAAAAAACTCCAATAAGAGATTGTCACCATGTAGGAAGGGCTGGAAAAACCCAGCAGCAAACCTCTGTAAAATAAAAAGGAGGACAGGAGAAGTAGCCACCACATTTAATATCCAGAGACACAAAAGAAAATTTCTCTACTCACGAAATTTCTGAAGCCCATCAGCTAAGTCTAGTTTCAAATGCAGTGGCAGAAGACACCCATCCCCAGACCTTACTTTCGCCCTATGCTGGCCACATGTCCCCTGCCATAGCTCCCGCTTGCAGGGTGCAGCCGGGGATTGGCGCATCCCTGCACGGCAGCTCCAGCCCGGCTGCCTCAGGGATCAGTGCACTCCAGGCAGGAACCATGGTCCTGCCACCAGGACCTTCTTCTGCTTAAAAAACAGTGCTTTGGAACCTTTGCAGAGCTGATTTCAGCCCTGGCTATGAATTTCATTAACTCCGAGCACCTGGGGTGACCTGCCCAGGTGTGAAACTTGGTTACTTGTAGGAGTACCTGAGCTTCAGCATAGGGTCAGAAGACATCTGTGGTACCTGAAGGACCTCTGTGAATCAATCTCTACACCTTACCTGAAAAAATGATGGCAGAAACATTTCCTTATCTTGCAGAAATGCTGGGCAGAGGATGTTAATAAAGATTACGAGGTGCTCAGAGCCTGAAGTAGCAAGTACCATAAAAATATCTTTAAAAGACTGTGGTGTGACCTGCCTCTTGCACTGTGATTGGGGCCACGCACAGCCTGCTTCTCAATAAAAGGGTCATTGAAGTTTCCTGCATGGGTCTTGACTCGCACATTGATGAGGATGGAGTGGTATGGGGGCGGCCGACCGACGAAGCTGGACTCTCTGAGGCCACGGTGATGGCATTGCATCAATTATTGTGCCAGGGGAACGTGAAAAAGTCTCCTGTTAAAGGCTGAAAGAGGAGAGAAGACTCACTGTAGAGGCTGCTATTTTCACTTTGCCACAGTAATACCTCCCATGTCCTGCAAGTCTCCAGCACAGACAAAGGCAACTTCCCTGCCTTTACCTCTGCCATGGAAAGATTTCCCTCTGTGGTGAGTCTTCAGGTTCCCATGAAAAGACCAAGCTCCATCAGCCTTGTCTGCTCACCTCCCTTCTTTCCTTTACACCCATCAGTGTCCTGCAGCACCTTGGGTGCCTGCAGCATGACCCACCAGGCGCCCAGCCATGGCTCTTTGGCCTGTGCAAGCATACAGGGAGCCTAGGACAGCTTTGCCATCTGCTTTATCCCGAGTGTATCATGCCCCCTCTAAACCTATATTTCACAGGTGGAATTGCTTGTTGATATTTTTTTACACTAGATTTGCCTTGTTTTCCGCTCTCAAACTCTATCCTCTCAGATCTTCTTTTCCCCGGACTTTTCTACCTCTTTTCATGCCTGTGGTTAACTCTCTCTATGCCCTGTTCCCAGGTCTATAAGTGTCCAAAGAGGAGGCATGGTCTGAGGCACCGCACTGTTCCTCCACTGAGAAATGCTTCCCTGGTTAGCTGTGTTAATCCTGGGATTAGCACTGAACTGGTGCTATTCACCACGTTCAGCACAGAGACTGGTATGGACGTTGCATGGGTGCTGTTAGGAAGCTGCATGCCGGATTCAGAGCTACAACAGAAATTGGATTTCCCATGTACAGATGTGCACGCCCCACTACTTATCTCAAACACCAGCCATTATAGACTTCTGCCTAGTGTGCATTGGAAGAATGAGAATTATAATTTTGTAACTAAAAACCAGGAGTGGCAGCAGTTCCCTGTGACTCACTAGTATTTCACACCTCCATCACCTTCCTGAACTTCACCACTTCAGAACTGTGTATCGTAGAAGAAATTGAGGCTCTTTGGGTTCAGTCTTTATCCTTGCCATTTATGCTGTGTGACATGAGACCCAACACTTTGCCTTTCTGTGCCTCGGTTTCCCTCGCAGAAGGATGGAAAGAATACTCATGAGAACTCCTCTATGTGACCAGTGAGTGCTTACTAAGCTCAGCTCTAAAACAGTGCCATTCCTCAACTGAGAGTCTCAGCACCTCTCCAGGGGTAAATAACACCACTTTCACTCCTCAACTCCATAGCCTTCTCGCTGAGACAGGAACAGAAAGTCAGTTTGAAAATTTCTATTTTATTTTAGAAATGGTTGGCACCAAGCAGAAATCAAAGAAAGAAAGATAAAGCCCTTCCTGGAGTTATCTCTCTTTTTTCCCATTCCTATCGTCTTCTAATCAAACCAGCATGAGATATCAAGCAATTACAATGCCATTTGCTCCCTGCTGGATGCAACAATTAGCCTAAGATATCTAATGAAAGGAATTAAATTCTACATGTTTTATAGCAAATAGCTTTAATTTTAATTACAAATCCCAAATACATCATCTTCAATAATGATTAGCCCATCACATCTGCTAGGGGCTGATGAGGATTTGCCTTTTGCATGGTTTGGACTGAAAACAAAACCAGACTCTCCCCACATAAGGGCCCTAGTGAAGAGAATGGAAATTAGGGTACAGCAAGGATCAGAGCCCACAAAATCCCTGCAGAATTTCCCAGAGACTGAGGCTGTTACCAGAATGCTCTTCATCTGCAGCTGCTAAAAGCATCCTTACACATAAGATCTGCAAAAGTTACTTGGGGTTTGGGGATACAATTCATTGCCGAGTGTCTATTACATCTCCCCATTTGGACTCCATCCACATAGTCCAACTAAAGCTCATTTTAGCAATTTGCATTATTCCAGGTACCAGTCCCTGAGCACAAGCCACCCATTGACATGCAAGCACTAGTCCATTAAAAGAAGGTGAGGGCTCAGGGCAGCTCCTCTCCCAAGCCTCCCCGCTCTGCCTAGATGGGGAATTATCAGTAGTGATAGGGGAGGAAGAGCCCGGAGCCAGATGCTGTCTACCATATCTGTCTTTGAGCTCACCAGCCTCTGCTCATGAGCACACAGGGTTCACAAACTGTCTCCAAACCCGTGCTGATGACTTTGGATCCCCTGTCCCAGCAAGCAAGGAAGTCTCTGACGGATGTTGCTTCATGATCCAGTTTTGCTTTTGTTCCAAAACTCTGCAGCCATCTTTATCGCCCAATGCGTGCCTGGCAGTAATTGCCAAACAACCCACGTCCCTTCTGAAGAGAAAAACATACTTTCCTAAGTCATTTACACAATTCTGAGCATTTTACCTGAGAACCATTTGGAAAAAGGGGTAAACTCTCCTTCTCCCCAAAGTTGTGACTTTTACTTCTTTGAGCACAGAAACAATTAAAAAAAAAAAAAGCTGTATTTCTGTGGTTGAAAAATAGGCTGTATTTTGCAATGAGATCTTTGTAAATGCTTTATTGCTTTTTCTGATTTCATATTTTTATTCCAAAACACTTTGGTGAAATAACTTAGTGAAAATAAGCTGTGTTGGATCACTGCAAGTAAGTCAATATTTTTATTTTTACTCCAGTTTGAATATAAGCATCGCAGAAACTTTTGGATTTTATTTCCAGGGGAGATTCATGAGTTCCCTCTGACTCTCCTGTTCTGAGTTTATTAAATCCCAAGGAGTTATACTACAGTGAAAAACACCCAAACTCCTGCCTGACAGCTACAGACAGACCGAACCCCCCGAGGGGGCTCGGGCTCTGCCCCATCCCGCAGCCATCCCTGGTTCTCATGGGCACCGCGGAGCAGCCCTCTGATCCACGATGGCTGCGAGAGGCTGGGTAGTTCTGCTAGTTCCTAAAGACCCTATAATATAGCGGGCGATCACTCCACCTTCACGGCATTGTAGCTGACCTTCATTTTCATGTTAGGATATCTCTTATTCCCATGGGCCTCCTAACTGCTTGCAGGGGCTACAATTTATACCTGTCGGTTACTCGCAGCCACCCCGGAGAGTCCCGCTGTCACACAGGCTTGCATTTTCAATTCCATTCGTTGTTCAGAAGCAGCAGGAAAACAGAAATAAGGAATCCGAGTGATGAATCACGGTCTCTGCATATCCCGATATGGCCACCCACATAACGCCACCAAATCTCCCTTGCCACGCCAGCATGTTCTGCCTCTCTGGCCGTGGGGCTGCCTGACCACAGGCAGGTCTCAGGCAGTGCTGCAGTCCTGGAGAAATGCAACACTAATTCATCATACCTAATCTTCACACCACACATCTATGCTCCATCCACACCAATTTGTCTCCTCCAGCACCCCAGTACAACTAATAACACCGGCATTTATAACAGCAATATCATGCTATGTACCTCTTCTCACTCCGTAATTCATACAGGGTGATTTATTTGCAGTGGACACACCTAGAAAATATATTTGCCACTTCCCTTCCCTCCCACGTGCAGTGTAACATCACTGAGGGCTGTGGACGCAGTGCGGAGCTGCCCAAGTCAGGGAAGGGAGCTGTGCTGGTTAATCCCCATGGCACAGCCCCAGGCAGGCTCAGCTCGGGATCAGGAGCCGTGTAGCTGTTTGGCACCACACCGCAGCAAACAGGCTCTGGTGGGACTTAGCATCTTCTCCCTACTTTCTGGGCAAATGCTGGCCTGATCTGGAATTTTGTAGTGCAGTGATTTGCTGGCTGGGCTGACAACTTTTCCCAAAAAAACATCAGGAGGTAGAAACGGAGGGTCAGAAGGAGCTTAAGGAGATGCTGTGGTGAGGACCGTTGCTGAAAGGAGGTTCACCAGTTTCTGGAAATCCTTCACAACGTGCTTGCTCTGCCAGTATTTTAACCTCTTGTGCAAAACTCCACAGTTCCCAGCAGCCTATTGTAGTGTTTTGCCCTCCCTCCATTTAAAACAGTTCTAATACCCAAAATGCATCTTCCTTGTTGCTCCTTTCTTCTTGTCATGTGTAGTGGCCATGGGCAACAGCTAGCCACCATAATGTATATACTATGTTTATATACACAGCATACAGTATGTATATTTTATGTAACGAGACAGTTAAGACTTTATCAATTCCTGCTCTTTTCTAAGCTTTCTCTTGTCCTTTCTTTTTTCCCGTTTACTAGCGGATGTACACCTACAGGTTTCATTGCGCTGGGAAACATTTCTCAGTTCCTCATCACAGTGAGAGATAAAGGGACCACAACAGCCGTAACTCAGATTAGGAGATGTAACGCAGCAAATGGCCTACAGAGCCAAGTCTTGTCTCATTCTTACCTTTCTTGGTGATTCCTTGTTTTGGAAACTACCAAAACGTCCATGTGCGAGGCTGGCTCTGCAGCCAGAGCATCTGCTGGGATTTCCGCAGATTCACGGCAAGGAACTGACTCTCCATCGCCTGCATCCCCACTCCGGGGCTATCAGCTTTCACACGGCAAGATTCCCTCCTCTGTCCTACACTTAGACACACACACACATGCAATTTTTAAGGCCTGGTTTTCAGTCCAACACAGAAAATATTCATTCAGAAATCCTCAACATTTCTTGTTAAAGTGGAATTTTCCTTTTAGAAATAATCCGGTTCACAGGAAGGTCCCAGAAGAGCACACGTATGACATGGTGCCTTTGTGCTGTAATTTGTTCCCCAAATTGCTCTGCTTTGACCATTTATACTAGCATTATATGAGCATGGAGCAGGGAGTGTTTTAAGATGTAATAGCTTTACCCGTCATCACTAGAAACACCTGTCTCGGGGAGCTGGGATGTTAAGATTTCTAACGATATAACCGTCTCCAGCAAGCTCTAGGGGTTAGCCGGCTCTCAGGCCTTAAGGCTATGACAGTGATCTATGGAAAATCTATCTCTGATGATTTAAAGGTTTTTAACATTTATTCTGTCATCCAACACATATACGTAGTGACTAGGTCAAAGTGGGTTTTCAGATGGGTGAAGTTGGAAAAAAGGAAAGATCCAGTAAAAAGATTCTACAATTCTAAAGGAAAAATATCCAAAATATTATATTCACAAATACTTACTAGGATGTCTTATCACATACGTGATTTTGATCATCTTAGAAATGAGCGGGGGTTTATACTATGCTTTTCATGGTGATTTCTAAGCAAAATAGGAAAATGTGTATGGTGTATCATTTTCCCAGAGGCTGCTGTACTGCCTCCCAATCTCCTTATTCAATAAAGCAGATCAAAGAGATGGATTTTTTTAAAACCTGGTTATTTAAAACACCTATCTTCACATCTTCTTTATTAAAAAAAAAAAAAAAGAAAATATACTTCTAAAAAAATTTACACAGTTAACAGGCTTCCTCTGTGAGCGAGCTCTACTGATATGTATTCATGGCAAGCTGCTACCCCATTTCCCAGCCATCCTCTGTTTTGTCTGTTTAGACTATAAATTCTTTGAGAAAAAGATTGTTTCCCAGTGTGGGAACTCACAGAGGCAGGATACCCTGGGTGTCTGTGCACTGCCCAGCACAATAATATACTACTCTGATAGAGTCCCCCTATGTACTAAACATTATAGCAATCATGGGGAGAGAAATATAATTCCACTTTATGGACTTAGTGTTAACCATTTAAAATTTGCTTGCATTTGATTTGGAAGATATCCCCTGAATGTAAAAGGGAACAGATAAATAGCTTCAAATAGTTGCCCTGGACCTACTGACCTTAGCCAGTGGAAAAATGTCCATGTCTTATAGAATTATAGAATCATAGAATAGTTTGGATTGGAAGGGACCTTTAAAGGTCATTTAGTCCAATCCCCCTGCCATGGGCCGGGACATCTTCAACTAGATTCCTGGACATTAGGAGAAATTTCTTTACTGAAAGAGTGGTCAGGCCTTGGAACAGGCTGCCCAGGGAAGTGGTTGAGTCACCATCCCTGGAGGTATTTAAAAGACGTGTAGATGAGGCCCTTAGGGACATGGTGTAATGGGCATGGTGTGTTGGGTTGACGGTTGGACACGATGATCTTAGAGGTCTTTTCCAACCTGTATGATTCTATGATTCTATGATTCTAGATCAAGCTGTCTTCATTCAGGTGGCTAAAAAGCCACCTGAGGGATCTGGCCACTGAACAGTCAAGAATAGGAGTGTGCTTGGCAGCTGGGTTCGGTGAGATGCAGCCTGTGTCCTGCTGGAATTTTATCCAAATTAAAGCATTGTTGATGATTGCTTTATCAAATGAGTGAATGGCAGCAAACAAAGTTTATTTCAGATGTTTCTGAAAATGTATATACACAGTACTGCTCTGTGTTCCCAGTATTTCATGGCAGAGTACTGGGAGGATAGAGAGAATATTGCTATTACCTGATGCAGTTGCACAAAATCTTTGCTAAGATAATCACATACCTAAGATAAGGTCCTTGAATTCAGTGTGTTTCAGCCTGTACCATTATTTTGACCCGTTTTGAAGTTTCTCTGGGTTTCACCTCTTTTTGTATCCCTGCCTGTACACCTACGCAGAGAAGCTCAGCACCTTTTCTCTCTCCTTCTATACAACGTGGCAATGCCAACCAACGGCAAAATGGGCAGTTACTGTAGGCATGATACCTGCATGTAACTATTGTCCAGGAATAGTCTTTATATATCTCTTTTTATGCAACCTTGATAAATGTGGCCTGCTTAATATAGCTAAGATGAATGAGCCAATAATTTCTAGACAAGTCGCCAGACAGGCAGACTGTTTTGATTTACAAGGCTATGTTAATAAATACCGGTGGCATGTTTTGTTCTTCAGGTTGGTGTATGCGTCTCTTGCTTCTGGGCTGCTGTCGATGCAAGGCTGTGAATTCACCTGCTGTTGCTGAGTTACGAGTGGGGTAGTACTGTAGGACTGGGAGGAAAACATGGCCAGAGAGCAGTTACCTGAGCCATGCAGATGTTATTTTTGTCATACAATGTAGGCATTGCATAACCCTACAATTGGTAGTATCAGAAAGTTACAGGGACTTCCCTGTGTCTCCAAGCTGGTTGACATTCAAATACCCAGTGTCTCAGCAGTGCGACCTTTCTCCTTTTTTTCTGCATGCTGTTTTTTCTCTCTTCTAAAAGGGATTTCATGTCATGGGGGAATTGCTGGATTTTGAATGAGTTGTGTCCATCAGAGGTCAAGTTCCCTATGAGTTTCCTGCTGGTGCTGAGTACCAGGCACAGTGACTCCCCAAGGGCTTGTGACTCCTCAAAGGGTGCTGTGTCCAGCACAGCCGCCAGAAGCAAATGAGGAGAGAAACTCTGCACCTAAATTAGCTAACTATGTTAGGTGCCAAAAGTAGAGTGACATTAGCATCTATCCTCTTCCACAAATGAGAATTTGGTTCCCGAGTCCCGAGGGAGGTGTTTTTGTAACCCAAATCTTTACCCTAGTTTTTTTTCTTCCTTCAGCCAGCTTTTAGTTCTTGGAGGCCTCCAGTAGAGCTTATCAGTCAATGCTACTGTAAGTGCATATAAGTAAATTATTATTGGGTCAGACAAGAGAGAATGGAAATGTTGTATGAATGAAGAATACAACCAGATACCAAACCTGGAAAATTTTGGAGAAAGATCCCAGCTAGCAGAATTTCAAAAGAAAAACAAAATAAAATACAAGCACAACCATTTCATTGACTTGTCACTATTTTTATTCCCTGCATATTATGCCATATGCCAGCCATAAACTTTCAACTTCGAACTTGTGTCATAGAACTGCATTTTGGGAGTGGCAGGAGGGAATAACGTGAGAGAACAGGCAGTGAATGTGACTCTCCCCCTAACCTTTTCTCCCCATGCATGGTGTCAGCAAAACATTGCTACACAAGTGCTGGTAAGGGTTTACAGAGACAAAACTACAGGAAGAGAACAAAAATGCCTGAAAGCCAGAGGCACATCAGAGTTCCTGCGGCATCATTGCACAGGTTTATAATTCACAGCGAAAAATACAGACTGAGTTTTATTTCTGTGATCTCTCTGTAGCTGCACTTTGCCCCTTTTTTTAAGCTACAGTCTTATTCCCTTTCAGCCTTCCAAAATTTCTTCATGGCCTCCATCTCTGTATCATTGATGTGCAATGGGTATTAGGGCCATTTATTGGCAACATCAACCTTTCACTTCTTCTCCAGTAAAGGTAAACGGGAATAGGAGACTATGAATCTTGTTTTGGTCATAAAAAGCAGAAGTTAAAGAGGGTGCTGAGCAATAAAGGAGGCTCTGGCAGCATGGCATTTGCAGTTTTCTGCTCATCTTGCTTCTCTCCTGTGGCTGGAAAAAGAGAATATTGTTTATGGTGCTGCCTTTGACATGGTAAGCGTGGATTTATCTTGAAAAAAAGTTAATAGTTCATCCAAGTGGCTTCTCCTAGCAGGGAATTACACACCTCTACTACTCTGCCTATGAATTGCAGTTTGTCCCAGATATTTACCTTGCCTCTGGCTTTAGCTGAGGCAAGGAGGAAGAGTATGATGACATCCTCATCACTCTGCTATTGGACCTGATGTATGGAACATTTCCACTTTTGCTTTTCTAAAGGAATTGCATGTAGGCTGAGTTTGTAGAGCTTAAGGCTGGAAGGGGCTGTCAAAACCTGTCATACTGTCCCCTGCCTCAACCCAGCTTTTTTTTTCACGAGATGTTACACAGACTCAGGGATTTACCCACAGCTCTTCAGCAGTGGGTGACTGGAATAGCATTTTGTCTACCTACAGCATTGACCTCTGGGTCTGCTTGAGGTGGGTTCCTGCGCATTGAACAGTGCTGATGTGGGTTGCTCTGGTACTATGACACCATCTTCCTTGTGTCCACGAAACTATATATGTTTTAAGAACTGTTGAGCCTGCAAGCCTGCTGCTACCTCTGCAGGGTCTCTAGGGACCCGTCAGCACAGGCGAGACACCCCTTGGTGCTACCCATGTTGTCCCACCTCCTTGGTACTTTGCTACCATCACTGCTTCCCCTCGTCTGAATGGAAATCACCAGGTAGACATCCCAGCCTGGCGTTTTCTGGCTCCCCGGCTTGCATGGCTCAGCAAAGCAAAGCAATCACCCAGGTCAGACAGTAAGGAAATTCTTTCAGGAATTGTTACCTGTTAACAGAAGCAATTGGAGCAAGGGCCAAAGCAACCTACCTGTCACCTGAAGTGGCAGAGGAGGTGTCCGGGACAAGAGAGTTGACTGAGAGAGGCAGAGCCATCCTCCTCCAGCACCTCACTGGAGGCACAGGGGTATAGAGGAAGCAGAACATATTTACTGTCATGCTGGGCTTTAATCATCCTGATATAGAGAAGGTGATTTTCCCATTACAGCAGTTCTTTAATTTATTTAACTTCACCGGGAAGTTCTCTAATTTATTTAATTTTGTTCAGAAGCAAAGCAATCAGAAGGCTCTTGCTAGAATTATCTCCAAATAGCTAGACTTAGCTGTCCGGCTTGCTAAACTTAGCTCCTAATACTGACAATGTGGGAAATTGAAGCCTTGTGGCTGGATTTGAAGACTGCTTATTCTCTTTTTTCTTTTTTCTGAATCCCCAGCTTTAGGCTAATGACTGCAAAATATCCACCATCATTTTAAATATGTTAATTCTCAAGCTTTGCAACTGAATCAAATGTACGATATACACCAGGATTTTTTTTGCATCCTGAAAAATAATCCTTAGTTTAAGTCCAGACAAAATCTCTGCCACCACACAGTCAGACACTTGCTCACAGGCAGAACCTCAGCGGAACCTCACTGAAATGGGGCATACTGGGAATCCTGTTCTGCTCCCAGCCTGCACAGCAGTGATGGACCAAATTTTGGCAAAGGTACCTGTTCCTAAGTAATAGATGGGCCCTAAACTCCCACCAAATGCAATTTAATTCCATTTAGGGGTTAAAATTCTTTGTGGTCTTTGGGAGTCCGAAGTGTTATGAGCATATATGGGATCAATGCTGGCATATTTTCACTTTTGCAGACAGGAGTGACAGTAACTCAGTGACAGTGAAGGGCAGTCAATGAGACCCAGGATGGTGGAACAGCTCATGCCATGGCAGGAGCTGTCTGGCAAAGGGGCCTGTTTACTTCAGTTTGCCAAGCACAGTTTGTCAATGCAATTGCTTATCCCAGCCCCAAAACTGAGCAAAGCAGTCAAGACTGATACCCATTCCTTCTGTGGGAGCCACCACACGTCTGGGTATCTGTGCTGCCTTTTTCCAGCCCTTCTCTCTCCCTTTAGGGATGAGCAGAGCCAAGCTGCACACAGTACTCAGCATGTGGCTGCATAACGTTTTGTTCTGTTTTCTTTCTAATAACTTCTAATTGGTAATTTGCTTATTTGACTCTGATGATTTGACCCCAGCATTTGCAGAGAGCTTAGCTGTTAGGGGAAGGGGTACAAACAAAACACCTTGGCATCGCTATCAGGATGGGAGCCCTGGCACTGATGGGGGCAGGCATGAAATTATTCTGTTATACCAGGGGAGCAAAACTGATTTTCAATCAGAATGTAGTTAGCAAAAAAAGTCATCAGGCAGGATAACAGACTGACTGGGACTTGACTGGAATATGGGATCAAGCTGCAACAAGAAATTGGTAGGGAGTTGCAAACCTATCAGAAGAAAGGAAAGAATCCTTCAAAGCTAAGAACAAAGCAGCGTCTGTCAGGAGCACAGCGATGAGCTAATTGAAGCGTCTCTCTTCGTTCTTCCCCTCTTTGGCTACAGGAGCACCTGCTATCACTTAAAGGCAGCTCTCACTGTCACTTTCTCCTTTGGTTCATGTGCACTTGTTCATCCTTTGAGCTTTAATCTTTTGCTATTGATTTCCACCCTGTTAGCTGAAATATTGTCCTGCTCTTTGAGAAAGGCAATCGCCCAGACCACACTATTGCAAATAATATGTACTTTGGAAAACAATGATTGAATTCCCATATTATCTGCTGAAGCAAAAAAACTCTACCCTGCCAAAGAGAAAATGCTCTGCAGAGATAAGATCATAGAAATTCATCAAACTGGCTTCAGGGGTTTTGTGTGTGTGCATGTGTTGTGGTTTTTTTTTTTCTTAATTTGCACCACCCCAGAGAGATGCTGAGATTAAAATGTAT
This sequence comes from Calonectris borealis, assembly GCF_964195595.1. NCBI lineage: Eukaryota > Metazoa > Chordata > Aves > Procellariiformes > Procellariidae > Calonectris > Calonectris borealis. The sequence goes on along the minus strand of NC_134316.1, from coordinate 10,847,096 downwards.
TATCCTAGATATGGGGGCTAACCAACCCAGTGAGTCCTGTTACTCAGAATTCAAACTGTAATTCACACTCTGGAAATTGCAGATCCACCCCGAGATAAATTTTAGCTAGAGTGCAAAAGAGCCAGCTACAGTTTTACATGCATATTTAGTTTGTATCCATGTGTGTACAAATCTTCTGATAAACTGCCATAAATCTGCTACCATATGTTTCAATGATCCAAAGGAGAACTGTGTGAACATAAGGGGTTTTATTCCTCCCTCAAAATGTCACATGAAAAATAAAATGTATCCATGCCTTATCTGGGTGATCTGTAGAACTTTTAAGACCATCGATTCATTTTATTATTATTATTTCACTAAAACATGGCACATTTGATAGCAGAAGCTACTGTTAAATATGAGTGCCTCAGATTAGGTATCTAAATCCATAGCTAAAGGTACTTCAATAAACTTAGCCCAGCTTTTCAGATGAGTGCTTTGGTTTTTTGGTATGTCTGTACTGTCAGATTAGTGTTCTCCAGATTTTCATGATGGGACCCATGGGGCTCCCCTGCTCAGATGCACAGCAACTGGTTTCCCTGGTGAGGATACCGCAGCGTAACCTTGGATGCTACTGTTAAAGATAATAGAAATTCAGCTGGAATGAGCAGATCAGGCTCCAGGGAGGAAGAAGAGCCATCCAAAGAGCTTCCAAGAGGGACATATGCAATACAACATTAGTAGCAGTAGAAGTGAAATAAGTAAGTGAGCTCAGGCCCTTCCCCAAGCGCCCTGTTCACCAGGCAAGAGGCAGTTTTTACATTTACACATTTACCCTCTGAAGGCACCGTCACCAGGCAATCAGAGTCTGGGTGGGCATTTCATGATAGTCAAGGCGCAGGCAACCATTGCTCCACTCTACTCTTCTGAATGTCATTTGAAGTATTCAGAAGATAGAAGGATGTCCAGCCCAGGCTTTGGTGACCTCTCTTTCTTGTGTTTCCTCTCTGAGATATTTTTCCTCAGTTGCAGGTCACCAGACTATTTGCTCTTGCTTGTCTTTATGACAAACAGTTCCTATTTTTTTAGTATTTTCCTCTTCTTCATGCCATTTCCTGGCTTTTCTTTTGTAATTATGTAGTAGTAATGGCTCTTAAAACTTCCTACAAGGGTATTACATCCATTACAATAGCAATTCCATTTTAGTAGCAATTCACGTATAATGGAAAGAGATATTAAATTGGAGGTGATGTTACAATAAAAATCATACCATTATAAAAACAATGTAGCATTAAAAACAGTATTATAACAGAAATATTTTAATAAAGGCACTAAATAAACGCAACAAAAGAGAACCAGGGATGAAACAGTGACAATAAGAGTTTTTTACTACCATACTGATTTTGCTTTGTTTTAATGTATTGATGGAATATTTCATTGCAACAGCTCCATAATTTTATCATAAATGTAAGCCATAAAGCGTGTTTCTTGCAGGCAGTGTAATTATTTCATTTCCTTTCCAACGGTAGGAAAGGGCATGTGCGGTACATGGAAACAGCAGAGTGAATTACGGACTGGATGGAAATCCTTTCCTACTTTGCAGGAGGCTGTATTTCCTGCATTTCCTCTGCCAGAGGAGCCAGAGCAGGAGCGGAGAGAGCTGGTCCCACAAGGACCCAGCTGGGAGAGTGTGTGGCATGAAGGAAAGTGACGGCAGCATTGACAGGAGTCCCCACAGTGCACCATCTACAGCATGTATTGCAAAAAAAAAACCAGGTCTGGGTAAAGGGATCCCTTCTGGAGAGAAGCAAATGATTGGTAAAAAGTCTGCTTGGTTCCACAAAGACAGGGAGATAAAATGTAGTTATTGCATTAAACAGCTGGATCTTCAGCTTTTTTCTTTGGGAGTGAAGGTCCTCTCCCCTTGGCACAGAAGAATGTGGAGAAAACTCTCTGATTCGAGATTCGCATACGTAGTTTCTACCCAGAATGATGTGCTCAGTGTAAGAGAGATGGGGGCCGGAGAGGGGAAGGGAAGAGTTTTTTAATTGTTTTCAAAATCACCCCAACATTTTATTTTGAAATTTTATAAATGCAATTGAGCCAGAGAGCTCGCGTGCCAGGACTTCTACCTCAGTTTTGGGTCCCTCTTCCTGGGAATCCCAGCTAAGGTGGGGCTTAGGGAATTTGAGCTTTAAGGAAGCTTTTCTGGCGCCCTGGTTGCCTACACACAGCTGGGAGCCCAAACTCCCACCTCCTCAGCTGGACTCCTACTGCCCTTATCAACTTCTTCACCCTTTTTCACACAACCTCCAGGGACTTCATTGCCTCACTGCTAAGTTGGGGTGAATGAAGACTTCAGGACATGTAAAATCATACAAGTCATCTATTCACATACAGTGTTTTTCAGCCCTTAGTAATGACTTTTTCTTTACTTATTTAATAAACAATGGAATATAAGCAATCACCAATGAATTTAACTGTGGGGATGGCAGTCCTTGTGATAAGCTTTATTTTCAATGAACTTCATTCCACCTCAGCCCCTGAATTTTTTCTTCAGAATATTTTATAGGAAATGCTAGTCCTTTAAAAGCCTGGAAAGCCTAAGAAGCCAGTGAAATCTGTAATTGAAATGCAAATGGAAAGCCCCTGGCACATCAAATCAATTTTGCTCTTAATAAGAAACGGAAATAGAATGTGACACGGAAAAGTCCTGATGCCCTACATAAAGGTAGGGCTTTTTAAGTGGTCTGGTGCAAAACAGAAATTCCTGTTGGCTGTAGTCACACTTTTAAATCGCTCCATTATCAAGTGATAATGTGATACAATTAACAGGCTGCTGTTTGGTTACAGAAGCCATTTTCTTCAAGGTACAAATCTCTCTTAAGACCATAAAACAAGCATTTCCAAGCTCATGTCTGCAGTGCCTGGCTTCACTGTATTTACAACTGTTCCAAACAAATTCACTGCGGTGTCAGCTCTGTGTCTCATTGCCCTGGTTTTACCTTGGTATTAGGATCCCTGGGCCAGAGATAACCTCACCGTGCCCGGATTCATTATCAATGCCCAACTCTCATGATTGTGTTTCAGTGTTTGATCCAAAGATCATGGAAGTTAATGGAAAGATTCACCTCGACTTCTGTCCATAATTAGACTGGAGGAGGATTGACTTTTTGGGAACTGAATGATTCATGTAATCAATGAATAGATAGAGTTAGCATAGTCAAACACGGTATTCTGAAAAGTTTTAGAGGGAACTTAACTTTCTATCCAAAACTTCCCTGATTAGAAAGTTTTGAACCAGACACAGTTTTTTATATGTTTTATTTGTTTTTCAAGAACCATTCTATCCAATTTTTTTTGAACTAACTTGACTTAAACTGACCTACTATAATTTCATCCAGAGCACAAACACGAAGCTAGAGAGTGATATAGATTTTCTGATGCTTCCAATCAGAGCATAGATGATTCACTTCCTAAAAAATAAGAAAACAATCATTTAACAAAGAAAGAAATAATTTTTTATTGCAAAAGTGCCTTCTGCTGGGTTGATATAAGAACCAAGAGGTTGTGAGAGTGAGAGTCCTGGCAATAAGGACCACATGTGGTCAGAGCAGGGTTGGTGGAGCCATTGTGGTGTTTGAAAGCTGTCATGGGGTCAGCCCAGCAAAGTCCTCCCAATTTTTGTCCCCTGCCCTTAATTCTGCTCAGGTCAGATGTGATGCTCTTCCCCCATGTGCCCTGATGGCCCCTCTGCCCAAGGTGCAGAGCATCTACTCTCAGGTCTCGATCAAAACACACCTTGATTGGCAGGAGGGAGGCCATGCTGTGATGCACTTCACGTATGTTTATGTCTGGAAAAGAATAAAATCTCCGTACAGTGCCATTTAAGATGCTGAGAGCTGGCTGGCATGTGTGACCTTGATGCACAAAGTGCCATCTTCACTTTTCCATTTTCCTCCCTTAGTAGAGAGTAATTACATTAGTGGGAGATTTCAATCCAAGAGCAACCTGCTCCACTGACATGAAAAGAAATATTCTGGGGATTTCAGTGGCTTTTGAATCACAGTTAGGAGTCCTAATTCTGCATGATGCTGAGTACCCTCCGCTTGTGGTTAACTCGGGTTACAATTCCCATGAGAAGCCACAGCTTCTAGGACATCGGTCTCAGAAAGGGTTGCAAGGTGTTGCAGAGGAAGGTGTGACTGCAATGCTGGTAGCCACATGCCTGACTGACCCATGAAAACACGCTGGCACAGATTTTCAGGTTTCTGTACATGCTGCTGGTGTGTGCTCAGTTGATCAGCATAAGCTGAAATCCTGGCTGTTACCCTGAATCCAGTGAGATGAGGCAAAGCTAACATGGCTGCTTTTATACATGTGTGATCGTGCCTTTCCGCACTGTACAGGCATGTTTTAACTCTGTCATTTGCTTCATTCCCCAAACAGCACAGAAACAATCTTTGTTTATTGGTCCTGCCTCATACAGATTTGTTAATTATAAGGTTTATCTGGTATATCAAGTTTATTTGTATAAATTGCATAAAAGAGTTATGCAGCAGAAAAGGAGAAAGACGGGACTGAAAATGCCATTGTTTCAATCCTGCTCTATTTCCAATATGAGCAGTATTTTACCTGGTAAGTGACTGTCTATTATGGACTGTCACTTATGGACTGGCTGCATACATTTGTCCCCTCTTAGTACCCATTCAACAAACTAAATATCTTGCTGTGGGTTAAATGCAATGTCAGATCATGCTGTCTCTCAAGAGAATTATATAAATGGGTGATTATTTCACTGGAAAAAATGATGCACATTCCCAGGCCATTAGGGAAATACCAGCAAAAGTTATATGGTATAAAAAATATAGGAGCTGGGTTTGCAAGCCAGTGTTCAATCACTGTAGCCTTGAACAGCAGGTTAAAGTCAGAGAGGGCAGTAAATCCAGCCATGGCTCTTTAACCAGTAAAGCCAGAAGCATGGATCTTGTGCCAAGAAATAATTTAAAGGTAAGGAAATTCATTTCCAAAGCTTATTCAAAGATAAATAGGAAAAAAAAGACTACATGTAGAGGTTCCAACCCTCATACGTTGACAGCTATGGATGTGGCTCTGAACAGGCTCTGGGATCTGTGGGTGTGAGAGAGGACTCACGCACTGTGCTGAGCATCCTGACCATCATTCAGCGCAGCATCCCGGCACGGCTCTCACTTCACACATCTTCGTGATCCTGGGTAGACAGTCCATGGGAGAGAGATTTTTGGAAAGGGTAGATCTCGCCCATTCCCAAAACAACCCTTAGCTAAAGTATGTGGGAATAAGCAACATGAAGGCTTCTCCCTCTGTGAATAAAACTTCTAAATGGAGTAAAAGAAGATCACAGGGAAAAGAGAAGTAAAGCAAAATTTAGCCCATCAGAATAGCTGACCCACACATATTCCTGAGTGTATTGTCCTTTCCTGGAGGTAAAGCTTTAAGTTAGCTCTTCTTCTATGTTCTTGGGGGAGGACTTGCACCTTCCTGTCCTAGACAGCACAACACTGCTGAGTTTTGTTATAAAAAAACATTAATCCTGGCTGATCTTAAGCTTCAGAACAAAAGTTCACCCTTGGTCCCACTCACATCTCACTCCTGCAAACTTGAGATGCGGGTGATATATAGCTTGGGGATCAATACAGGAGGGGAATAAAAGTGTATTTGCCCATAAAGAGCAAACCTAAAAATAAACACAGAAGAAAAGGACCTAGAGACCTGCTTTGCTGTCACTGGGTTAAGTATTTACCCCACAGAACCACAGAATGGCTGAGGCTGGCAGACACCTCTGAAGACCATCCTGTCCACCCCCCCTGCTCAAAGCACAGTCAGTGAGAGCAGGTTGCTCAGGGCCATCTATAGTCAGGTTTTGAATATCTCCAAGGATGGGGAGTCCGCAACCTCTCTGTTCCAATGTTTGGCCACCCTCTTAGGAACACAGGCCTGAAAATTACCTCCTGAATAATCACATCTGGTACCCACATCATATAAGATTCTTCATCAACTGGTACAAACCCAGTTTGGCTTTGTACAGATCTATTTTTATTACCAAGCTGTTCCACTTCTTCTGATGGCAAGAAATCTTCATGCTATTTCCAAGTTGAGCTTATTCTTAGCCCATTTGCTCTTGTGCCAGCACTGCTGCTAGTTTAGGTAGCTCATCCTGCTCTCTGGTGCTTAACTCCATTATGCTGCAGAGAGCTGCCCTGTCCCTCCTCCCTGCCCTTACATCTGACATCCCTTGCTGCCTCCAGGCCCAGGAGACTGCTGGTCTTACAGCAGTTTAGACTGAGCTCCAGGCTGGCCCATACATCCTGGCACACAGCCTCGTACCTGGGAGCTCTCATCACAGCAACACAAAATTGCCTCATCAAGATCAGTGTGTGGCTTTAGACCTGACTCTCTCCTCACACTCCCTCCTGCCTCCCAGGTGAGGATCAAAACTCATGCAATCCTTGACAGCAAAGGCTAAGACCTTTGTATGTAATTAAATCAACATTTTTTTGCAAGTCTACTTTGGTTCAAGTGGGGGTTTTTTATTTTCTTTCTTTCAATGAAATATTTCCCTTTTGTCCCAGCCACTACGGCTATGCGGGAACCACCTTGCAGTAAGTCTGGATACTGGTGCTAAGTATGAATGAAAGTCTTTCAGAAAAGAAAAAATCCATTTATTTAGCTAAGCCTCATCAAAAGAAGCAAGCTCAGTTCTAGCTTCATAAGCACGCACGCAGAAAATGTAATTTTTTCTCTGTCAATACTTGGAAAATCCTGCAAACCTGCAGCTGGAATGCAGTGCAAAGTCTGACCACAGAAAAAAAGACGGGGCTGCAATAACCACCAAACACCAGCAAGGGGAGATGAGGCTACTCCAAAGCACTTTCATACTGCTTTCCAAGCAGGCAAGGTCAGGTTTTGTTTGCTTGCTTTCCTCTACAAAAACAAAACCTATGGTTTGCACAAAGATTCCCTCTTGCACAGGCATTTGACAGCAGTTTAATTGTAGCTAATAAGCAATGAGAGTAAGTTTTGTCTCCCCTATTTCTGGGATCCTGGTTCTCTCTCTGAGTGGAAAGAAAGCTTGTCATGTCTCATGTTTGGAGGGTGACACTAGCACAACATCTCCCCATACATCCCACCACCCCATGTGTCTGTGGAGGAGAGCTGTTGTTCCTTCTGCATACTGGAAACGCTCCTAGTGCACACAGTGGGACAGTGGGTCCTATATCTGCAATTCTCCTCTCCAAATGATACGGGGTCTCAGAACATGTGTACAGCCACACACGACAGTGCAGGGGTGTGCCACCAAGACACTGTCCCTCCATGGGGAGCAGCCCCCTTGGACACCCGCAGGAACAGAGCAGACACAGCCCCAGCCCCTGGCCCCGCACCTCCGCAGCCTGGCCAGGAGGGCAGAAGATGTATGGCAAGTCCACGATCCCTTCCCTCACCAGTGCAAAGCTCAATCCCTCATATGCCTGGGCGTGTGCATGAGACAAGCACAACAAGGCAAAAAAATACCCAACAAAACCTTTGTAACATGTTACGAGCTTCTCTGGGTCAAGCAACACCAAAGTTGTGACTGGGTTGTGGGTCAGCCTCCGTCCTGTCGCTGCACACTGCTGAGAACCAGGTGTAAGAAGGCATCACCTGCTAGTGACGCATCTTCTCTTTATCTCTGACTGACACTAAGGCACCTAGGTCAAAACCTCTTACGGGTTCAGCCTAGCCACAATTCGCACTGCTCTGTGTCATCCAACTCTGATACCACAAAACAAGCACTAACAAATCAGCTATAGATAGGATTGTCACCCCTCCACAGAGTTTATTCTGCAATAGTTGACTAAGGCCTTCAGTATTTTCACCCTCACTGATCACTTATGAGATCTTGCAGGCACAGAGAGGCCTGAATGACTTGAGGACAGCCACACAGGAGGCTGGAAACAGCAAGAGGTCTTGAACACAGAGCCTCAACCTTTATGTGCCTATCAAAGGATCCAGCTTTGGATCAATCCCTCACATCAGAATTGCACTGCAAAAATATCTAATTCCATGGCAGCTTCCACAATCTTCGTTATTTGATCAGCACTGATTGTGTACATTATTGCAAGACAAAAAAAGCAATCAGTCAAGGCTATATCTTTGTTCTCTTGCTCACACTGGTATCACTTCATCTCTCTCTCTCAGTGCTTTCATGAGTCTCATAACAATAATGTGAGCATCCGATAATCTTTAATGTACACGTCTTACAACAGTCCAGTGAGGTGTGACAATATTATTATTCCAATTAGAAGACTAAGCACCAAGCAACGAAGTTTCATATTCACCAAAAACTGTTTAAAGCCTTACCCACGATAGCTAATTCCCAGGGATAACAAATAAAACATCATCAGCAAAGTGACATCAGTGGGGCTTACTTTCTCAAGCAGAAGTTAGGTGCCTGAACACACTTGTGGTTGTAGATGGACACGACTTCTCCAGGCCTCAGCATGAGGTCTCTGTGGGAGCCAACACGCAGCCCAATGCCCCGTTCCAGGTCAATGTCTTGTCCACCAAACCATCCCTGAAGAGCAGGGTTAACAAAATGCTCCAGTGTGAAGGGGAGGAGAGGGGATATGGGACTTGCTATACTTCTGGTGACACCCAGGGCTGGAGCAGCATGAATATTGCCATGATTTTAGTTAAAGGCTGATGATCTCTTTTTGCCCAACTAGCATTCACTTGTGTGAAATCTTTGGGGAACAGAGGAAATTTCAGTATTGTCAGCAATTGTCACCGTTATTTTAAAAAGTCCCTTCCCGTTCTTCCCAGAGTCATACAGTGCCGTGCTGCGCTTGCAGTGTTGCCACCTTGCTGCCTTACTCTTCTGAGGCCATTTGGTTTCAGATGTGAAGCAATTATCCAGACTAAGCATCAGGGGAGGGGGACACAGGGGGCAGGGAGCGGGTTCAGCAAGTCAGACCTGAAACAGGAGTAGGGCTCCTCATTCCTCTCAATGAAAGGCAGCAGAGTACCCATCTAATGGGACACCAGAGCTACCTTAACCCCCAGCTAAGCACTGTTGTCATGGTTTGCATAAAGCGGCAGAGTAGCCCGGTGTCTGTCTCAATTATTTGTATGGCATCCATTGTAATAGTAACTGAGAAGCCTCATGATCTTTCATGTATTTGTCCATATAGCAGCCAGGTAAAGAGGTTTTATTATGCCTCCTTTTTATAGGAAGGAGTACTGAGGCTAAAGCAGTTTGAAAGTATGTGCCCAGCAATAAATTCAATACACAGGCAAGTTTGTATTTTCTAAATCGGACACTTATAACTATAATTTCAGGGATGGGGTGTTTTACTTACTGAAAACCTACCCAGTGCTCCAGGTGGAAAATACATTAAGATTTATGCTTGGATGTAATGCCAGTAATGCGAGAAGTGTGGAAATACCTTAGTTGGATAGACGTTGGAAGAATCTCCTTTCCAGCAGGCACGCTATTAGTAGAGCCCGTACTGCTACCCAAACCAGGTTAAATCTTTTTACACAACCTGAATCCACCTCTGGCTGAATGGAGACAGTAGCTTGCCCAGGACAGAAGTAAAATTTCCAATAAATTGGAGAATTGATCCCAAAACTTCCAAAATACCCGGACACCTGCTGCATCTCAGCAGAACCAGACAGCCTCCCATCCATTTGCAGTTGGAGATAGAAAGTCCAAAAGCGTTGCACCAGATGTTTTGAATTCTCCTTGCTGAATGAAGGCAGATTCTTAGTTATTAAATATTTACTAGATATCTAGTCCAGATCACACATCTGGCCTGAACATTTCCCTTGAAGCTCACCTTGAATATCGTAAAAATACTTAGGTCCCCTTGATTGAGCTGTATTGTTTAAGGTGATAAAATGTGAGCAAAAGATGTAATTAATGGGCTGGTTGGTTACATGAATATTCCTCCCTGAAGTATTATAGTGACATTTCTTCTCTTAATGCCTGAGTGATTTTGTTGAAGTAGTTGACTATTGTCTTATGCATTAATTTGAGGCTTGAGGGGGGAAAGGAAATGGTAAAAAATGAAATCAATTTCCCATTCAGGCCCCAAAAGCTTTCTGCAGCAACCTTACCTACTCTCTGAGGACTCTACAATATGCTGAGAAAAAAACATTTTGTGGGAGTCTCTGGTTTAAATACAGGCAGCACTCCACTGAGTTTTTAAAGATCTTATGAGGAACAAAACAGATTATAAATAGGAACAGCAAAGTTCTGGATGAGTATTCCAGGACTATAGTTAATCAATTCTGCACACATAAGATATAAGCAGCTCACCAAGCTGGTGCATGTATAGCATCCAACCCTAATTAACTGTGTGTGTGAATTTTGGATTACTGAAAAACTGTGTTGTTAATTTAATAAATCTTCATTAATGTTGCAGGTAGCAGCGACTGCCACAAGAACCATTACAAATTGACCCTTTTCAAATCCTCATAATCCTGCACTGGAGAGATATACCTAATTGGGCTCATTAAAAGTAAACATTGATTGACAGGACCACTGGGATCCTTAAAAGGGCTGTGCGGTCGAAAAGAATCGCTGCATTCCTGATCTCCGGAGCAGGAGCCAGTTGTTTGTTGCTTCTGCCATGGTCCACAAAACCAGCAGGAAAATTGCTGACAGCAAGTAGTGCGTAAGGCAGCAAGGAAGGGCGTGGGGTTACGTTTGCAGGTAAAAGGCCTTAAATATGGAACATTTCCAGAGTCAGGTCATATTCACTTCCATGTGGCTGGTGGCGAATGTACACTGCAAATAAATATGGAGATAAGGGAATTAAGGACCTTTGAACTGCAATTTACTCTTGTTAAGACTTTGGGGCTATTTCTCCAATGTTTTATGTTTTGTAAGTCATTAGCACCTGTGCAAAATGAGTGTAGGAAAACAGGGGCAAATCAATAGTGTATTACATAGGCATCAGTAATTACATAGCAGTGGGGAGTTGGGCCTGGGACTTTTCAATTATTTTCTGTTGCAGATGATGTTCAGACACCATTTGGGAAATCATGTTTCGGTCAAACATCACGTATTTTGATTAGTGTGGGTCAGTGTTATGGATGTAATCAAATAATATGGATCTTTCTGGGCTTAAAAAAAATCTATCAGTCTCCAAATCTCAATTTCTGAGTCCAAGCCAAAAAAAATTTTATTGGCTTATTACATAGCTTGAACATCATCTGGCTGGAACACCCATGTCACTATGAATGCTCAGACATTACCCTGGACATCTAATTCAATGCACACATTTCAGTGTGTAGTTTGCCTGCTTTTAAAGTCAGCCTCCAACATTTTCTTCCATAGAACATGTAAACTTATTTAGGCTTCTGTATTCCAGAACTACACAGACACATGAACACTTTAATGACATCTAAAAACCCTACTGCACATCGGGGAGTTCTGGTAAAAATCTACATAAGTGTTCCTAATGTGACCTAGTGTAGATCTCTCAGAGCAGCGTCAGATAAGTTGAATTATCTCTCAGTTGCCATGATGGGTGAGAGCACACATGAGCGGTTACTCTGGACCTGCCGATGCACAGCCACTTGCTCAACGGGCAGAGTTGCCTGTCTGAGCCCTTTGCTTCATCTATTGCTTTGAGTTCTCCTGCACCAAAAATCTCTTGGGTGACTAAAAGCCACAGGAGTTTGTCCCAGTTTGTTCCTCCACTGCTTGCTCTGGTTTCTCAGGGGTACATGAAGCCCGGATGCAGAGACGTTCCCATGCAAGGATACAGCAGCTCTGCCTCCTCCAGGACAGAGGGCAAACACTTCTGAACGGGCTGCGGTGGAAGCCTGGGAGGCACTTCATGCTTCATTGCAGCTTGAATGCGGTAAAGAAGTGGAGGTGTCAAAAAGGATTAGTGTGTCAGTGGTTAAAATGGTTGTGGCATGAAGAGACTGAAGGCTGCCAAAACCAAAATAACAAGAAAGTGTCTCCGAAGGCACTCCTGATGCATCATTTCGACAGATGTGCACCTCCTTGTTAACTGTAGGTAACAGGGGAGAGCAGGCTCCTCTGCAACAGCCTCCCTGGCCTGGGACTGGGAGTAGATTTGGGATGGACCGAGCAGAAATTGTATTCAAAAACAGCTGTCTTGGTCAGACCAGAGATGTTTCTGGCAGTTTGCCACTGCACCATTGCAAGCAAAAGGGATGGGGGTGAACATGCAAATAACACATCTTTTGCAGCTTTAGACCTTAGCAGGACCCAGGCAGAGAGGATGTCAGTGACTCTGTGGCCTTCAGCATGAGAATCAGACTATCCCACTGTCGGAGGGTCTGCACTCTCACTGGAAAATATCTGGACACTCACAGATTCCAAGTTTCGACACTCTTGCCAGGAACTCACAGAGACCAACCGCAGGCACCTGCTAGAGGCCAATATTCCTTGGCTCTCTTTGCTGACAATGGAGAAGGAGAGATTTATTCAGAAGACAGGTCAATTCACCCTCTGAATTCACTCTTTCCTCCCATGCTTGCATGAGGAGCACCAGGAGAAGAAATTTCCAGCTTGAGCATGCAGAAATGCTCCTCCATTCTTGCTTTCTCCAGTCCACCGCCCTCCCAAGGATCCCGCTCGCAGCCAGCACCCACTTTGGCCCAGACTTACCCCTCTTTACCACTTAGTCTAAGAGCTGTGGGACTGTGAGCTGTGTTTGACAGGGACACCTCTGTATTTCTGCTGCACCTCTGACGTGTGCTGTACATCCTTCTCCTGCTTCCCATACCTCCGCCTGCCCGGTGGGTGGGCTCCAGGCCGTTCACCGAGAACGCAATAGCCTTGAATGCCAGCCGGGATAACTTACACTGCTCAGACAAGCGCTTTGTGGGAATCTGAAAAGGAAATAGTGCAAAAAAAATCAAAACCAAAAAGGTAAACAGTTTGCTATTATTGTCATTTGTGTTTCTGCCTGATTTCTTTGGAGTTGGTTTCCTGACAAAATAGAGTGAAACCACTATGTTAGATGTGCAGCAGAGCCTGTGCAGTGCCTGGACTGCCTGCTGCTTCATATTTATTAATTGAGAAATCCTTGGGCAAATTGCCACTCGAATCACAACATTGTTGATAAATTCAGCAGTTGCTGGTACTCCAGCAGCATGCAAAGAAGCTGAACGAGACTGATTACACTGTGCAGCTATATCTGCAGAAGGTTGATTATATGGTTTGCTTCCTAATTAAACATCTAAACATCCGTTTACTGAGGAAAGTGAAATTGAGGAATTGTCATTTACAGCAACCTTGTGTGGAATAAGAGAGCCAATGTGAAAATTGTGACATTGTATTGGCCAAGCCCTCTCCAAAAATCTGGTTGGAGCTCACATACAGTTTGGCATAATGAACATATCCTAAACCTTGTCACTCTCTCATGAGCAAGATGTGGAAAAAGCAGTAAAATCAACTTCTGTCTCAGCTTCTGGTATGGACTGGGACGGAGCTGTCGTCATGAGCAGGAGATGCCACAGCATCGTGTCTGCTGGCATCATCACAGCGACTGCTCAGAAAGCAGCAGAGGGACTTTCTGAAACGATGCCTCAGTGAAACGAAAATCTCCATTCCAGTAATTACTCCAGTCCCTCCTGAAGGATTGAGCGCAAGCAGCTCACCACTTAGAGGAGGAGAGGCAAGGGGGGGAGGGAGAATTTCTTTTGTAATGTCTTTTTTCCTGTTCCCTCACTACCTTGTCTCTCCCTGATGCTGAATCAGACATTTGCAAGCACACCCAAACACAGAAATTACCATATAGGCTCAGCAGGATATCTGGGAATGATTTTCCCCATCACAGCTACACATTAGGTCTCATCCTGATCTTTAGCATTTAACAGCATTATTTCTGATGTGAGTAATTAAAAATCAAAGTAAAATGGCACTGCAGTTTCTTCTGTGGAGGAGCTGTGGAAGCTAACGGATGTTGCCATGAGAATAAATGACTATAAACCAGCCATCAATAACTTTAAATGTGATGATTAGAAGAAGAGAAAGTCTGGAAAAGGTTTCTGATGGATGCTGAGGGCTGAGAGTTACTATGCTGTTGTTTGTGTGAAGGCTGGTGCATTTATAAATGAAATTGTATGATGTGATTGCCTGTAACAGTGGACTGGATTTAATGCCTAGTGTATCCTTTTGCTTCTAGGTCACCATTCAGCAGATTTTCAAATTCATTTCTTCATCATTGATTTTAAGGACTGTCATTTCGAGACAACACAATCTCCATGAATGATGTTAATATCCTGTACGATCAAAAGGTGCTAAGGAAAAAAAGTCACTAAAAAGTTTAAAAACAAGACCCAAACCAACCTTTCATTTCATTTTTATTTCACTTGGGTGGACCCCTGCCTTGGTGGTATTATTATTATTATTATTATTATTATTATTATTGTTATTGTTATTGTTATTGTTATTGTTATTGTTATTGTTGTTGTTATTATTATTATTATTATTATTATTATTATTATTATTATTATTATTATTATTCAGCTCAGCTAAGTCACTTGCACAAACATGGTACAGTTGATGGAAATGGGGTGAGTGAAGGGTTAATGGAGGGAAAGGTTGAGCAGGATCAACATCACTGATGGTGATCCAAGGAGTGAGGGGAGACATTTTAAGGAAGTAGTTTGGGGTTCAAGGGAGAACGGGATGAAGGAGGCAGGTCCTGAAGGTGAAGGTGGCAGATACAGTGAAGGTGAAAAACTGCTCTCCTGTGCTTTCCATCCCACTGATTGCTGAATATATCAGAAAAGTCCTGAAGCACTTAAAAAAAATATAAAAAAGACCCAGAACACCCCCCTCAAAACCTCAAACTACTTGATAACTTTCTTCTTGGGTAACAGCTGGCTGGTTTGTTCCTTATGCCCATGGCACACAGAGAAAGGGTGCCTTAGCTGGCTGCTCCAGCAGACTGTCATCCTCCCCACCGGCCATCGGAGGTCAGCTACTCATGCTATTCATCCACATTTTAGCTGTATATTTAAAAGCCAGTTTTCCTCCTATTCTTTCTGAGATCATATTTTTTCCAGTCTGCACTAGAAATGGAAAATTTGCATGAGCCACTTTAAAAATAGATTAGTATCCTCTAACAGACAATGCCTTCTTTAACTGCAAAGAAGGAAAACTAGCTTTTCCATTACACTTTTTTGAGTTGTGTGATTATTCTGCTTTATGAACCTACTCAAGTTCATGTGTGGGCAAGTTGGTCTAAATTAGCACCTTTCATTGCATTTACAGAGCCACTTCCATTTGTAGCTGAGGCTAGATGAGGATCTACTGAATTGTTTCTCAAAAGTCCACCTCCTGAAACGTACGATCTAACCTCCATTTTCCATATAGGTCTTTGTTAGAAAAAAGGCCACCGTATAAACACTGCCCATCATTACAGTGTCTGTGGTACAACAGATGGTATTTGCAAAATTAAGGGGATGATATAAGCACCAAATGATTAGGACAAGGCACAATCAGTTCACGGGAAACGTATACAATTTAGCTCCAAATTTAGTGGTGAGAAGAATCTGTTGCACATCAGAGATGAAAAGAAATGACAAAAATAATGAAACAAATTGCATAGTACTGGATCGTTAAATATTATTACCCTACCAGGAGCCCAAAGTAAGTAATATTAAGAGCTGACTATATGTGGCTTTCTGTAAATGAAAAGCATATGGTTTAAAGGGAACCATAGTCACTTAAAGTTATCAAGTTTATGTAAATAAAGAAAACAGATACAACAGAGTCTTAAGAGCAAGTTTCTCTAAGAATAAAGCAGGCCACAAATGGTTCAGTAATTCCCAAGGAGCTGGTTGGGGCTGATTGTGCTATTTAAGCGATGTGTCTCGTAGGTTACTAATGTGAACAACAGTCTGCCTGCTGCATTTTAAATTACCAGCCACTGCCAGCCCATTGTTTTATGTGATTCCCCCTCTGAATAGATTTATTTATTCATAAATAGCTGGCTGTTCAGAGAGTGTCCCTCTGCTTTGTGGAACTCACTAAACAGTATATTTCTTTAGGCAACTCACACGAAATGTGCCCCGTACGAGCTTCTGTGAGCTTCATTCAGACATACCAACAGTGGGTCACTATCGACCTGTGAAGCCTGACAGAGGGTCAAAAATCAGTCGCTAAATGTTGCGGTTGGTCAGCAGACCTCTGCCAAGAGCAGAAGGGCTGCGGGGGTGTTTAAAGAAGCAGGAGGGATAACGCTCCCGCTTGAGACAGGCTTCTCTCCAGCTTGAGGACTCTGGTTAAAAACTGCCCTTGGGGACACAGCTCGGTTTGCCGCAGAGTAGCGTCACAGCGATGGCACCAGCACTGTCCAAAACTGATGGCATGCTGTAAAATGCTGTTATCTGAGGTAACTTCCTGCACTACAGGTCTCACTGACTTCATAAAAAAAGGAGAATTTCAGCAAATGAACACCCGCAGTGAAGGAACGGATGCGCTGCAGAGGTGACCTGGTGGCTCTCCATAAATGCCTCCAGAGCTGAGCATATTTGAGCCAGCAACAAGTAACCTACACGCTGTTGGTGTTGTAGGTAGTGGTGGTGTCAATGAAGCAGAGACATCGAGGCGGGGGATCTGACCACAGTCTCCCTCTCTGTGCAAGGGCAATGAGCACCGTGCTGAGCCCATGGGCCAGGAGCAATGCCAGGGTGCCCGAGAGCGAGAAGCCACCTCCCCACCAGGCAAGGGGAAAAAGGCAGGAAGGAGGATCTATCCCTCTTTTGATAACTAGCATTATAGTTATTCTGAGGACTGGAAGGAGATGAAGCAATCAAAGTACTGATGGGACGCTGCCAGCTGATGTTTGCGATGCTGTGACACTGCGTTCAAATCTGAAAATTTCATGGTGCAACACCACCCTCAGCCATGGGATCATACCAGGAGAAAAAGTTCAGATGCAGGACCTCACAGCCTGTGCTGAAAAAACAGGGATATCCCAGGGCTGGTAAGACTAAAGATTAATTCCTATTTTTTTCTCTCTTTCACTTGTGTCCTGTGTTTGAACAAGAGTCGAAGGCTTTGTAAGATGAAGACTTCAGCATACAGTGAATTTCTGAGCAGAGTTATTACCTCTGGTGCCTGGAGCAAAAGTGCCCCTTGGGATGTTTGACAGGATATAATGTCTGACTTGATGATGGAAACAAAAGAAGTCCTCTCCATGGCAGATTTAGTCTCTTGAATTTACTGATAATGCACTCTCCTCCAATAAATCAAAATTCCACTTCACCCACTCAGATGTCTATTCTGCACACTGCTGACATACACAGAAATCCAAACCTCCCATAAAAGTAAAAGAAAATGTAAATTATGTTCTGATAAACAAAGAGAGAATTCAGAAGAGGGGAAAAAGCCTTGTTTGTATTTAAAACTAACTCTCTGAAACACAATTACAGAGAGAGAGAGTGATGCAAAGAGCTGCCGGTGAGGGCACATGCAGCTCACCTGGGTAGTTCTGCGCCGGGACTTCAGTACGGGGGTTAGTTTGCACTCTGGTAAATCCTCCTTGTCTTTCCCCTTACAGCCCAACAAACTCATGGTAGAGAACTCTCGTTCTGTGCAAGGTCACCCTGAAGAGGTCTCCCCCTCCCATGCCTCCCAGCGAGACGTATTAAAATGTCATTCTGGCCTTCAGGAAAAAAAAATTCCCTGGCTGAGCATAGGGTAGGTGTGATCCAGCTGGCTGGGTGGAGGCATCTGCGTCAGAGCTAGTCCTTCAGGCATTACAGCACAGGACTCATCTGCTGCTGATGAGACATTTAAATTAGGGTGGATGAATTGCCCTAAAAGCACTTGTTTGTCTCCCTTGACTGTAGTGGGAGCCTGGGGTGACAGTACAGAGGTGGGGGTGTCTGCAGGGCCGCGAACGTCAGAGCAGCTGAATCCCAACTTTGCAGTGAGAGAAACTCTGCCCTTGGGGGAAAAATCCTACATGGTGAAAGCGCTCGTGCTTTTACTTCATCCAGCTGAGCGTGGATTTGCTGCTGACTTTTGCCAGTTGGCTGAAATGAAGAGGAGTTGAAATGAAGCTGGATCTTTTACAGCTTTTCCAGTTTAGTCTGGTGAGCATGGGAAGGAGCAGGAGAGGGAGAGAGGGGATGCTGCATTTACAGCACGATATCCATGTGTGATAAGAATGGCGGGGAATAAAACAGAAGTCCTGGTCCATGCCCAGTTCCCCTGCCCATGGAGCAGAGCACTCGAACCCCCGCAACCTGTGGTTCCCGAGGCAGCTGGATCCGATGTGCACCCAGTAAGAAACCACGGACACTGGCTCCTTCTGCTAACCCAGTCCCACTCAGACCCAGCCCATGTGCCTTCCCAGATGAATAAAACTCAGATATTTGATCTCAGGTAGCTCCCTGGAGAAAGCCTATCAGGGGGCTGTTAGCTCATCTGTTTTAGAGCTCTTAGGATGGGATAACCGCTATCTGGGACTGCCTACACCTCTTCTGGCTGCTTATTCACCCCATTTACTAAGGAGGATAAATTCCTCTAAATGAAACTCAGTGAAATACTGAGAACAGTTTGAGTCCCCCTAACTGTTCAAAACAGATTGAGGGCAAATTTAGCCCATCAACCCACAACATGGCAATCCTTGCTTGGCAGGTAAACCCTGTGTTCCTTCCTCTCATCCCAGCCCTTGCGGGGAGCCCGGGAGGTGACGGCGGCTTCCCAGTGCTCAATGAGGGGTCTCTGGAGCTGGAAGCCCAGCGAGCACAGATTGAAGGAAACCAGGCTGCGTTAATCTGTTCTGGGGTCTCGGCTCTCCCTAAATCAGCAGTCTGTGCAGCCTGCCTGCACGTTCGTATAAATCAAACTCAAATGAAATGTTGACAGAAGAGCCGAGTTTCATGCACTGATTCAAGAAGTAGCCTGGGTGAAGGGATGTCAAGTCAAAGTGCCTCCTTCCTCCAGCTCCCTATTTCACCCAGCTCTCCAGCAGCAAACTGGAGCACAGCCAGCCTCCCACAACACAGGGCAGGGTGTGCAGGAGCCGGGGTGATACGTGGACCCAGGCTGCAGGCCAGGCACGCACAGCCGAAATGCAAAACCCCTATCCCCTCCGTGCAATTGCCTTGCGTGGGCAAGGAGCTGTTGTGCGTGACAGATGAAAGCTGCAAAGCAGGCAGGTCAGCGCTGTGGTGAGGGTCAGTGCTATTTCGATGGCTGCAAGATGCTCTAATTATAGTGTTGGGAAGACTGGAAGCTGCCAGATTCGATATGGGAATAATGTGGCACGGGAGCTGCGGAGTAAAGACACTTGTTTTGTTCTTGGTTGCTTAACTCAGGGACAAAGCCTTTGAGGAAGGAAAAGCAACTTTAAGGTTATAATTGAGCCCCAGGAATTCTGAACATATATATAATTAGACACAGAAAAAAATCAAGGCAGCCTCATGTTTATTGCACTGGCTCCGTCTCCCGTGCTTTTGGCACTGGGGTTTTTCAGCTGAGCTTCGGCCAGTTTACTGGGCTGTTAAATATCCTTCCCCAGGATAAACAGCTGAGGAAGCTCTGCAGCTCACTCAAGCACAGTGCCTTTGGTGGGTGTTGCTCTTCAAGAGACTTCAGGCAAGTACATGCTTTATATATACTGCGATATTCCTCTCGGCTACCTGCTCCATACTCTGCTCTGTCTTGCTGCAAAACTATTGCAGGGTTGCTCTTCACTGTTATAGGATTTATAGCAGCATTTCCCACCGTTTTTATGCTCTGATTATTCTTGGTGTGCTCTCCCTGGATCGTTGTGAGCTACGCAGCCCACAGAAGACTTCGGTTGAAGCATCTCAGAGTAGTCACCTACCCCGGGTGGTGGGGGATTTTATGGGAGGTGGGATGATGAGCAATCAGGTGACCCCAGCGCTCAGCTCTGCTGCTGGCTTGCTGAATGGCCTTGGGTGAGTCCTGATGCCTCAGTTTCCCCTTCTGACAGATGGGAAAAGCAGCACAGAGCCAGTTGGGTGACACACTCTTGGAGGCTTTGATGAACACAGCAATCAGAAATGGCAAAGGGATTCCTCACTATTCCTAATGATCCACCTCCTGGGACTGCTGCCCACTCCTTGCCTGCACCAGCTTTCCCCATGCTTTACTGCTCCAGGGTCTCCCAAACTGCTGTAGAGATCCTCATGCCCCCAAGACGTACCCCCCTCGCCTGTGCCCCCCGCAGCGGTCAGGGCACTGCCTGCTCCTCCTGGCCAGCTGCAAGCCCAGCGGGACCAAAGGGCTGCCTAGACCGTCAGCGCATCAAGTGCCAGGTCAATCAGTGATTTTCCCCAGCTATTCTCACCTAGGAGAGGGGGTGTTTAGTCCTCATTTTTTCTGTAGGTATGCAAACATTCGCACTGTGATGATTTCTTTTTTTTTAAATTTGAGCAATAGGAAAGAGCTGGGAATCAGTATCTGATGTAATGCCAGAGCACTGGAGAAGCGTTAAGGACACATTTTGATCTATTTACTCTAATACTATTCCTCAAGCAGGGATCAATCACCTGAAATCAGAGACACTGTAAACAATATACTGTAAATACAGTTAAAATCAAATACACTGATACCCTTTAACTTTATCCAAGACTGGATTTAGTCAAATCTAGGCCAAATTTATCCCAGATGTAACAGCAGTAAACATTGCACCAGAGAGGAACTCAGTCCATTTTCTCTTCCATACTGACAAACGATTTATGGAAACTGCAAAACTGCTGATGCAAGCACAGTACAAAGAGGGTGCAAATGCACAGCAACCCCCTCTCAGTGGTCACCATGGCTAGTGTGTTTTGTTCCACTCTATTTACAAATTATTAAACATATTGACCACAGCGTCATGTTTTGAAATCAAGAAGACAAAGAATCCATTTTTATTACTTTATTAACCTTTTTTATTTAACCTGGTAATAAAACTACTCAACTGTGTAGTGAAATCTCGATTAAAATTTGCCTTAGCTCCAGGAGCCACACAGGCAAACGCTCCAGTAGTTATCTAAGTTGGTTTCCCGGTAAAAGCTTTGCTCTGTTATCAGATTCTGTTCTGCGGTACATAGATCCCTGCTTTACAGCCAGCATCATTTCAGGAGGTAGTCTGAAAGCTTTCGGGCTCTCCCAATGATTGCTTCACTTTTCTTTCACAGCAATTACAGTCCCTTCATTTAATTTCAATGGAAACTTTAGTGGTTTAGACCTTGCCCATGTGGCTGAATGCTCATCTCTGGATCTTATTTCCAGTCCTCAGGAGGACTGGTTTTGATGACCTAGTCTGATTACAGCATCTTTGACAGCTTTAAAGGAATTTGCTCCGGGGAAGGAGACAGCTGCTGCTCTGATGAAGGATTTTTCTGAGCAGGCCTCCCAAGCTAGACATGTCACTATGAGATGCTGCCTACGTTTTTCATCGCGACCAACAGGTACGTCTAAAAAAGGGTTTGTGTTCTTGCCTGCATAGGCCAGTGTGGAGAGAGCCTCTATCATAAAACTGCTTAACCTGCTTCTGTCAAAATGCTGCAGCTTCTGGGCTTCTTTTCCCTTATGTTGTATATTCAGCCTCTCTGGAAACTGTGGGCCAAATCTTTACTCAGGTGTAAACTGGCATTGCTCCTTCAGTTTATACAGACTTCAGGGCAGGAACAGTCTCTTTACCAGTATCTGGTCTTAAACAAGACTTATGAAAATGAGCATATTATTTATGATCAATAATAACAATTATTAGGAGCTGCAATAAAATCTCTTAGCAGACTTTTTAGAGTTGCATCAGTATAAAAGCAATATGACAACCTGTTCCTCTAGAGCCTGTTTTGCCATTACTGTTGAAAACAAGGTAAACAACGTTTCAGATCCCAAACAATCCACTTTACCTCAAGAAAGGAGGTCAGACCTGTTTAACTTTGTGTGGATCAGGAAAGCGCTATGTTCCCTTCCTAATGCCATTCCCAAACCCAGGAATTAACCTCCACTTCGCTCATATAAAGCACCTAGACTGAATGGGTCATTATTCAGGCAGGAATGTTTTGCAATAAAAGGTTTTGACAAGTATCTGAATTTACGATTTTCTATATATGCATCTTGGAGCAGCTACTTTACTTTTGGGGGAGCAAATAAAGCAAAGATTTCAGACAGGAGAGGTTTAGTTGCACATGCCTAGGGCCAGAGCTACTACTGCATGGACTATTGGGCAGAGCCAAGATTTGGAGGAATTGATCCCTAAGAGATCTCCAGCCCTGGTTTTGTACAAAGAGACCCCTGTGTAAGCAGGTGGCTCAAAGGACTGAGGACAGCTGGGTACACTGGAGCGTTAGCTGCTCCTCTTCAGGGCCGTTTCCTCCCTCACATGCTGCCCCCAAATCCAACTCTGGACTGACCAGTAAAGCTGACAACCACCAGTGCCACCTGCTCCAAATTCTCCAAATTCTCTTTCTTTTTCCTCCTTTATATTGCTTATTTATGTTGCACATCCCCAGAAAAAAAGGAAGCGTTGCCATTTTGCTGCCTTGCAGGTGCTTGATTTCTATTTGGCAAAGGCAAAGGAGCTGAAGGTGTCCTTTCTGAAACAGCAATGGGGAGCACAGAACAGATAGTGTATCATGGCCGTGCAAACGCACCTGCCTTGATTAGCCTGGTGCTTACTTGGCCTCCTTCTCCGACACTGATGCTGGTTCATGCCAGATCCTCCTGAGAGACATGACAGGGTGGTGGCTCCAGGAGCCACCTTCCTATGGGTTAGTTTGAGGAAATCCTCTCCTCTTCTAGTCTCAGATGTGCTTGTTGTACATGGTTTAGCCGAGGCACAGGTTTTGCATCCAAGGAAAATTTGCAGGCTTTAAGAAAGCATGTCTTTCTCAATATACCCACCTATCTGAAACAGGAGAGGCAAAAACCTGGATCACCCATCACTCTCTGGTAGTGGGCTACTGCCAGGTCTGCAGCGTTTGCTGCCACCATGACAAATGCCAGGTAAAGTCACCCAGCACAGCCCGGAGGAACCCAGGCTGGAGGGGCAGGTGAGAAGTAGGCTGGCCCCCGGGCTTAGAAACCGGGTGTCATTGTGCAGAGATGGGGGGATGCGAGGAAAATTCATTTAAAGAGAAGGAAGTGTGAAGCAGACAGATACTTTCTTTCTTCCCTCGCGTACTGCAAGCAGAATATATTATTCAGAAGATTACACTGTGTGTCAGTGCACCAGGAGTGCTAAAATGCTGGAAATTCACCAGTTGTAATAAGGTAGTGATAGCAGACCAGGCAGTGGGAATGTGACAGACGAAATTACTTGGCCTTTTGGCAGAAGCCAGTAGAGCCGTAGCTCAAGAGAGCAGAGTGCCAACCTTACAGTCAGATTGTGCCCCTCACAGTAATGTTACTTTAACCAGAGGAAAATAGAAATTATTGCTCTAGTCAGACAAAAAACTTGATATCTGTGTTTCGGGATCAACAGTACTTTGCCCCACTCTTTGTGTTCCATATTACTTCATGTAACCAAAGAGCAAATGCCATTACACATGCACTAACAAATTTCCATTCACTGCAATATTCTCTCGGGGTGTAAGCAGAAAGGCAGCTTGACCCAAAGTACCCTAACAGAGATAAGTTTTGCTCATCAAATGGATGATGGAGATCTCAATGGAGATCTATGAGTTCTATAGATGTGAGCAGCAGAGGTGAAATGCTGCCGGGTTCCACATGCAGAACTCTTCACTGGAGTTAGTGGCATCCCTGATTGTGGAGTGGGGAATAACCAGGTGTCCTTTTACTTTCTTTTAGAAATGTTGCAGAAAAAAAGACTTGTAAAAAAAATATGTCAGTCAAACAGAAGACAACTTTTCTGTAAAGAAGTCTTATAGCATCCCTTGCTAATAACTTTTTGATTTGCCCTGTCAAATATTTCCATCAAAGAAGTTGACACTATTTCCCAGCTCTGGCACTATCCATGCAGCAAGTGACAAAGCTTGCCAAAACCAGCAGTGTCAGGAAAAGGTGTTTCAGTTCTACAGCTTCAGGGGAGTCACAGAAGCAGGAGAGGTCTTCTTCTGGGAAGGAGGAGCAGTGGCATCACCTTCCCATCATCTTCACTTTAGAGCTGGAAAGAGCCTTTTGGCCCAGAATGCTCCAAAAGGGATCTAATTTTTTCCACCTCTCCAATACACAGGGAGAAATGCTAACACTAGATAGAGAGCATAAGAGCACTCCAGTCTCAATATTTCTCCCAGAAATGCTTGCTAGGGCAGGTATAATGCATGAAAGAGAGAATGCAAGACACTGAACCAGCTCTCTGTACCCAGAAGTTTTGCCTTTGTCAGGGAACAGCCACATAGCCAGAATCATACGATAGACCAAGAGCTCAGTTTCAATTCTGCTCCCTTCAGATGCTATTAATTCACCGTCTCCATAGCTGTCCTGTGAAGCTTATTCCTTGCCTTTGCATTTGTCTAGCTTTAAAAGAAAAAGCAGTGTAATTTCCATTGTTTCATTGAGGAGACTGACTGAAAGGCTCATACATTTGAGATGATGAAAAATATGCTGATGAAAATGCTCCACATCAGAAAAATCACATTTGTTGAAGCACAGATGATTCTAACCAACATATTAATTTAAGCTGAGAGGTTTCCTGGTCCCGGACCAAATTTCCGATAAGAATGAAGGAGAGAGAAATGGGGGCAAAGGGAGGGCTGTGACTGTTACAAGGCAGCTAGTAACAAGCTGCCTCCTAGGGGCATCGCATTTTAAGGATCTGATCCAAACCTGCCAGGGATCAGAGCTTGACCCCAGTTGATCAGAGCTTGATTCCCAGTTTCTGGACATTAGGAGAAATTTCTTTACTGAAAGAGTGGTCAGGCCTTGGAACAGGCTGCCCAGGGAAGTGGTTGAGTCACCATCCCTGGAAGTATTTAAAAGACGTGTAGATGAGGCACTTAGGGACATGGTGTAGTGGGTATGGTGGTGTTGGGTTGATGGTTGGACTCGATGATCTTAGAGGTCTTTTCCAACCTGTATGATTCTATGATTCTATGATTCCACACTCTCCAGTAAAAGCCCATCCTGCTCTCAGCTACCCCACTGTCAGACAGAAATTGCCCTGGCGTGAGCAGGTCCCTCTGACACTCCTGCAGGCATGCCAAAGGATGCTCTGCTTTGGGACAAAAACACAACTTAAATCTTCAACTTGCTTGTGCAAAACATAACTGGCTTTCAACCTGACTTATGGGTACATCCTGAGGTCCACAAGCATTCTTTGATGTGCTGCCTGAATTTTCCCTTTCTTTGTTTCCTCACCTCAGCTTAAATTGAGATGCAATTGAATATAGGCTCCAGAAGCACTTGGCCAGTTTTGGAAATTCTACCAGTTACACTTTATTAAACCAACTTGTTTTACTCTGAAAATACCAGCCTCCAGGGCTCGGAGAGGTGAAGGAGGGAGACTTACATACTAATTACAAGAAATTAAATCCAGAACAAATATCGGCATTAATAGACTTAACATCAATGTAAAGCGGCTGCCAATGACAGCAGGATTTGCTTTTTATATTCTTCATCATCCAATATCACCATCCAAATTCTTTCCAATTCATGGATATTTTACTCATTTGGGCTTTTCCCACACTTCAATCTGCTCTTTTCTCCATTTTTCTGTTCTTTCTTGTCATTAATCTAATCTAATCCCCTTCCAAGGTGACACTGCAAATGGAGCTCAAGAGCATTTACATCAGTGCCTTCAAATCATCTTATCCAGCAGTGCCTGCATCTAGGTGCTTTATGATTCCCTTGGCTTTTTCCCTTCCCATTGCCGTCAGTCCCACTTGCTGCCCTTCTCAGGACCAGTTTGGCATTAACGGCTACCAGGTTTCTAAAATCCATTAAGGACAGACAGTGGCTCACAGAAGTCAACAGGAGCCTTTTGATATCTGGGATTTAGACAAGACCGCTAATCCCCTTTTTAAGATTTACCCTGCAGTCATCCTAGCCTGAATTCTCCTCAGGCCAAAACTCACCTGGGGAAATGAGAAATCGTTACAGAAAGCCCCAATCAACACAACAGGGAGCACAAAGCGATTACTGCTAAAACGTAATTCCTGAAGATAATTCTGTTTTGGCTGTTTCTGAGGGTTTTTCTTTTCATGCCTTTTTTGCTTCCTTTTCTGTTTTATGCCAGCCCAGCCATCCTCTTGCTGGCAGTGGGTTCATCCTTCTCGTTCACCTCATGGCTGGTGGCAGCCCTGCCATCAACAGCAGCCTGGATGCTTTAAGCAGAGATTCCAGTTCCACTCCTCTTTGTTCCTAAAATAAGATGAGCGTGTGATAAAAGCTGACTCAGAATGACCTCACTCACTCCAGCCCTGTCCATCTCCTACATCCCACGTCAACAGAACTGGCTGATGTGGAAACAGTGAGCCAACAGCAGATATTAGCATTTGGTTACTTGGTAACTCTTATTCAATCAATACATGCTTTACATTTTAGATCCCAGTGGCAGGATGAACAGAATGAATTAGAAAACCTCAGGTGGAATAAACCTAATGGCTTATGGGACATTTCCAAAATAAAAATGCATGTTGAATCACAAATAATAGCTTGGCTGTAATCTCAGGAGTCTAATTATGAAATGGATGTGGAATCATTCTGTAATTATTTAGAAAGTTCATTTCAGCAGCCCAGAAATTCTCTCTATGTTTACTATATATCAACACAAGTACTCTGTGGTTATTTGTAACATCTACTCAGAAAGACGCATGAATAAGAGAGGCAATTTTAAGAAATGGAGACGGATCCATGCCTTTTATAAGTCAATGGATTCATGCCAGGGATGAATTGAGACCAGGTTCCTCAAAGGAGTTACATCATTTCTAGCCAGTCCCGATAAAGCAGAAATCACTCTGCCCTGCAGTGGAGATGTTCTCACCACAGTGCAAAACCCTACTATATATTCTGCTCAGTGTTTATGTCTTTGCCTTAGAGAATCAGTTCAAAACCAGTACAAATCCCCACACACTGGGGAATGGAAACTGGTGCCACGGCTCCAGGAACACAATCATCACTCAGAAGTACCTGTTACATCCACAAATAAAGCCAGAGCTCTGCCTTCAGAAATGAATTCTGTGGTGCTGGATCAGATGGCTGCATGTGGTATTACCATGCCTAAACAGTAGCAATCCAGGCCGGCAGTTCCTGGATGGATGGTCCCAGCTCTGCCTACCTGCATCAAAGGGGAGCTTATAGATCTGTGTGATCCCAAAAACTCCCAGCGCAGGGTAGTAATATCTAAAGGGGGAAGAGAAGGTCTCACTGGAAGGATAACCTTGTGGGTCCTTCATGGAGCACCACGGGGACTGTCGATGTTGCGCTTTGCGCTGACCACACTGCCCTTCCTTGGGGGCAAATGCACCTGGGTACACAGCTCTCTGGGCGTCACAGGGATTAACGACTGGAAAGGAAAGGAAAACTGATTGCTTTCAGCGTAGCTGGCTACATACGTCAAGTGTTATCAGACCATCTGCCCATTCGTTGCTCTGTCTCCATTACGCTTTGTTGTTGATTTTTTTTTTCCTCAACTCCACATTTTGGAGTGACCATCAGATGAGACATTAACCATGACTCTTCTGGTCGTGGAATACATATGGAAACATACAGTCCAAAGGGCTGATTTTGTCTTGAGGTTGGGATTTATACAGTGTTTTCCTCCCTGGAAGATCTGAGGAGCAGAAATGGTGCTGTATGACACTTCATGGGTGTCCCACACTTTTCAGCCATAAATCTGTTTCTCCCGAGGCAGAAAAAGGAAGAAGGCACACAGCTAATTATGCTCTGTGGGGCAATTTGCCTTTTTATTTCCTGATGTGTTCTCTGACTGGTGGAAAATCACTCTTGGCAAACACAAAACTTACCTTGCTGCCAAAAGGTGCATCTTTAAATTATGAATCAAGAGCACACAGAACCACGAAAGGTGGAATATTGAACAAAGGCTCAATTGACACTCTGAAAGTTGAAGAAGATACGGAAGACTCCCTTCTAATTTATTTATTCCTTTTCTGTTCTGTTATCCTGATATGCTGCTTCCAGTTACCACTGCACCCCACACTGTATGGTATTACGTGATTTTGTTTTCAGATTCTTGGAGATAAAGTTACTTCATTATTAATATATATGCACCGTGCATATCCATAAATATTGAATATATACATGTGTGTAAACCTACTGGAAGTGTTAATAGTTAAGATAAACTAAGTCCATTATCGCAATGAGTGACTATTTCTATGACCCTATTTGCAATAAAACTAGATTCAATGATATGAGAAAATTGCTAGGTTTCAAAATAATTGAACCAGGCCAGACGAATCCCCACAAAGGCATCATTTACAAAGTACTTTGCTTGTCTAAAATATTTATTCCCACAGAAGGAAATGGAAAAAGAGTTCATATGGTTACACAGCTATCCTCTGAGCGTAAAATTGTTTTATCATGTTATGTTTATTTCCTAGACATCTTCCATTGGGGTATTGCAGGAAAATACTGGCTGTGCAGTTAGTTCCTTTGTGTGGAGTGTTCATATTTATTCGCTAGGATGTCAATCATGTTTTGTTCAGGCTTGATCTATTTTTCTGCTGAGCAAACACTTAAGCAACCCTTTTCTTGTAAAAACTTATTTGCATATACAATGTGCGCCATTCAAAGTCAGCACTACACAGATAGTTGAGGTATCTTTGCTTTCCCTCCTATGTACCATGGGAAGTAGTGGAATTCTTCCTGAAAACACTGGCGTTGCTCATTAAGACTGCAGTATATTGTCCGTACTTAAGGACGCCATCAGTAGTTACAGATATTTTCAGT
Organism: Calonectris borealis; assembly: GCF_964195595.1. Lineage (NCBI taxonomy): Eukaryota > Metazoa > Chordata > Aves > Procellariiformes > Procellariidae > Calonectris > Calonectris borealis. The sequence continues at coordinate 10,818,259 of NC_134316.1, read as the reverse complement.
TTGTCTTGTATTGAAAGCCTGGATAGATTTTTACTATTAAATGTTCACAGTGAAATGCTTCCAAGCAATCTACAGACAAAGAATTACTCCCAGCAATTATCCACTGAATAAATCTGAATAATGAATACGTTCACAAAAGTCACTATCTATTTGTGAACAATTAGCTGAAAGAAATAGAGGTGACACTCATCACCTAAATAATTCATTTATGAATTCTTTGTCCAGCTTTGCTTCTGACATATGTTGCATGAAATGCGATCAAAGCTTAGATGAAGAATTAGTTTAAAAAGAAAGGCAATATTAAAGGAATTTCTTCCAGCTTCCAAAGCAGAAATTATCCCACTATTGTAACTATTATTTATTACCAGTGATTTCAGAAGCTGGTGAAGTTATTTTCCTGGAATCCTTCACTTCATGCATTAAACTGTGTTTTATTCCTAATGTATATCCAATTTTAGGTTGTTAAACTGCAATCAAAAACACTTAGTAGGAGTGGATCTGTCCCTGTTACGAGATTTGAACTCCTGACATCTTTATCCACTGGAACTTGAGTGCCCAGGTAACTACTAATTATTCAAGCATTTACAACCATTACTATCAATATAATTAACACATTGTGGGATAAAAGTGAGAATGGCACTACGAAATGATTGTTCCTCGCATTGGGATAGCAATCATCTTTCATGAAAACATTTATAAGCTGCCTAATTATTTTTCAATCAAATGAACAGAAAAATTGTTTAGATTTAAGGAGAATCTCTAGAACTGAAAAAAAAAATGGTTTCTGGCATCGAAAATGATAAACGTTGTCTCCACATGTCCGTTTCTTGAAAACAACACACTCCCCTATCTTTTCTTCAGGGTTTTTTAAAGAAAATACAAAATAAATCTGATTAGTTGTTTACAAAAATATGAGATCTTTCTTTCAATAAAACCAGATGCAGTGAAAAAGACAGGAACAAGGTTGTTCATTCAGGTCTAAAATCTCATGAGCTCACTGCCGCTCTCTGCAGGAATAAGAGGCTGCAGAAGACCTTCTTATGTGCCTTGCTGGATGACACTAGTAAAAGTAAATGAGACAATTCACACAGAGAAAGTGAAAGCTAGATGAAGACTAGAGTTTGACTTCCCTCTTCCTACCTCCATCAGTTTTGCCAGCCAAAGTAGGCACGTAAATTCCTTCTTATATTAATTAATAACAAGTTATTATAACAATGGGAGGAAGGAGGAACCAGAGGAGAAGTTAGGGACCATGGTTTGGAAGGCTTTGTCACCTTTCTGTCTAGAATCTACTATGAGCAAAGTTTTGAAGAATGACTTTTCCCCACCAAAAGCTCAGCTTAGATATCCCAAAATAACTGCTGTGAAACACTTGCAGGACACACCGAAGAAGGGATTTTGAGAGTGTTTCACAAGCCCTGCAGCTGTGATCCAGTTGTAGCATGAGGAAAAGCCCTCCATCACCCCAATGTACAGGAAAGAGAAGGTAAGGTGACTCTCTCCAGGTGGCTTTTAGATATGGTGCATTCAGCGAAGAGCCCCAGTCCAGCAAAATGTGTCCTTCTCCATGCTGACACTGCTTTCACTGCTGGAAAGGGAAGGGCTTGAGGACAGCAGCCCCTGCAAGCACTGCAGACCAAGCGCTGCAGACCCGTGCAGAGGCTGAGCTGCGGGAAGGCAGCAAGGCTCAAAGGGAGCTGCTGGCCCCACATCAGCCGTGGATGCCTCCCCTGCTGGGCTGGCCCATTTTTTTCTGGGGAAGGATCCCGAACCTTCCCATCTACTCACCCACTCCCCAAATCCCTGAAAGGAAGATTAAAATAGTGAAGTCCCCAGAGCTGGGTTCCTAGTGCCAATGTAAGCGTCTTGCAACCCTTGCTCCACTGGGTAAGAACAAAACAAGGGTCCCAGTCTGAGCATGCCATGGGAGAATCCATCCAACCACCAAATAGCACAAAACAGGAGTACTTTAGACATGTCATAGCAAATAAATAGCTCCAGGAAAAGAACAACAAAAAAAGCTCAAACTTGTGCTTATAGAGACAGTAAACCACCGTATTTCAGCAGTCAGGGCAGGTATTTCTGACTGGAAATTGCATATTTCATGATGACCACCCTTCAGCATTTGACAAGGGGCTGTTAAAGCCTCTTGAACAGTAAATCACCTCTCTTCCTATCAATAATCTTATTATAATATCTGTAGAAATGTCTAATGTTAAAATCCCATTTTATTACTATAATAATGGATCTAATTTGTAAGACATATAAAGTGAGGCCATAACTGTACTGGAGGGAGATATATGTAATCCCACTACATCTATATAATTTCCTGATGGTTTTACCCACATATTTTGAATGGGAGAAGGATTAAAAGCAATCCCACTTGATCGTGGAAATGCAGTGATCATTATTAAAAAGAACAGCCGCAACTTCATGTTTACGCATATAAATATGTAGGTGTTTCTCTGTGATTTGCTCCATTCCACTCGCCAGGAAAGCCCTGCTTTTCAGCTGCACAATCAGTATTATCACTCTGTGCTATTTTTGTCTACCGAGTACATTTCAAGTAACGTCATCCTTCCCAAGCCAACACTGGTATGAAGGGCGGAAACTCTTCTTTCCACTCCTCTGTCATTTGCTGCTGCTCCCATCTGCTCAGTGGCACTGCCTGCTCAGTCCTCGCTGCAGAGGGATCTCCAGACACTTTCCCCTGGTCCTTCTTATTTTCTTGAGCAAGTGGCTTTCCAACCGAAGCTTCGTGTGGGAGGCTTCATGTTGGCATCCAGAGTACATGTCCCAAATATGTCCATCCCCACCTTCTGATCCTAGTGCAGAGGAGCTGCCGGTAAGTAATCTCTTGATGGGCGATAGAGTCCTTGTCTCCAACGCCCGTAGCTTTTCACAAATGGGTTGTTTTTAAGGGCATATATTTTCCCGACTAACACTTTGGTAGGTTTCCAGCTCTTGTCACAGTATGTTAACACTGGGTTTCTGTCTGAGGGGAAAATGCATCATTTTTTTCTGACACTGTGTAGCTTTGATTTCCATAAGTTGTTAAAGTCTAGTAAATATTGTAAATGCCACTTCATTTTTAAGGTTTTCCTTGTCTAGGTACTACCCAACCAGCTAATTGTTTAATGTTTTTCTCTTCTGATGTGATGCAACTGTTAGCTGTTTGGAAAAGCTCATATGGACAAGGGCTGCACTTAGAGTTATAAATCTCTTCAAATATAAGGTTCGGTTTCCTTGGCTGTGCCACGGGAGGAGCCGTCCCAGCTAAAGATATAACCACTGCTAGTCTGAGCTGGGCATCTTCTTCTGTGTCTCCATAAACCTGTTTCATTTTACACAGAGTAACTAAATATTCATCATGCCCCAAAGTGTCTATGCGTGTGGCTATAGCAGAGTGATTAGGGTACTCACCTGGTAGATGAGAGACCCTGTTCCCAGTGACTGCTCCAATGAATATTTAAGTATTTTGTATTAAGTATTTATTGGAGCAAGGATAGGAGCAGACTTCTCCCACCCCCAAGGGAGCACCCAAACACCAGGCTGTAAAGTCATTCTTCCGTTCTTTCTTTCTTTAGATCAATGAATATTTAATTATTTGAGGCCAAACAAGATGGCTTCAGCGGCAGAGACTGAGATTCCCTGCTCCGACATGTGCGCCAGGGCGTGCATATAAGAGATGTGGGTTCATGTTCCTTTGGACTTAGAAAGAAGTTGAATCCGAGTTTCCCATACCCTGGATGGGTATTCCAGCTTCTGAGCTGCTGAATAAAAAACATGGAGCTCCAACACACACTGTCCCTAGTCATGAGACAGAGGTGGTATGGATGCTTGTATGACCCCAAGCTCAAAGAAAGCAGTTAAGCCGAAATCTGGTTTATAAATCCCTCAGCAGAAGGTACCAAAACTGAAGACATTCCTCACTCCATGGCAGTTCCTGCTGGCAATGTTATGTGCCTTTTCTGAGATTATCCAGTGTGATGCGTGGGGAAACCTACTTATCCTCCGTACCCTGGGGTCTGACACCCCCAGACTGCAGTTAATGGGACCTGATCCTCTGCAGCCCAAGGAGTGGGTGTGTGAAATGGTGAGTGTGGGGAAAGCATCCAAAGAGAAAAGGTGTAGAGCAAGGGTATTTGAGTCTAAAAATGGGCAAAAGTAGCAGACATTGAGGAGTAGAAAGATTAAAGCAGGAAGGAAAACATGGAGGAAGGAGCGTGCAATCACTGAGAGGGGAGATGAGACATGAGGGAAAAAAGGGAGCAGGGATGGTGACCAGAAGGAGCAAACAAACCATCTAAGAAATAATACCCTTTACCTAGCAGAGGAATGGAGGGAATGGGTAGAAAGGGGTAGAGAAGGTGACTTTGATCTTAAAGTAAAAACAACATGTGGAGAATCTCTGCCACCCACTTAGATCTTTGAAAAGTAGAAAATTTGCCATCTGCTCTCCACTTTCAGAGGACAGCGGGTGTCTCTGAACTGAGATGCTTTGGGGAGTTGACAGTGGGAGCATTCCTATGCAGAAGAGGGACTTATTACTATTATTGCAGCTCTGTTTCTTGTCATTTGGCAGAATCCACAGCAATCTGATTCCGTTATCAAAGACTGAGTGTGGCTTCCAAATAAAAGCCAGAACAACAACATAACTGTGATATCAAAGTGCAAACAAATTACCTTCTCATACCCATCAGGATAGTGTCAAAACCCGAGACTGCTGCATAGTCTCAGTTGTTGAAATGCCAACACTGCATTCAGAATGGAGATGCTTAGCTCAGAAGAACATTTCAAAGGTGCTCCCAATGATATGGTTCATATATTTCATATCACATTTATGTCCATTTACCCCAGGGCTGTTGAACAGTCACATTCAGTAACTGTTCATTCCAATTTAGAGAAATCCTTTCTGAACACTTTGCTGTCCGTTACTTTAACCAACTTTTTTCCTGGGAAGACAGCTTTAGAGTGCTGGAGATCTGTGACAATGAAGAAATATCCATATTGTCTTGCTATAAATATTACAGTGATCTGACTATAAATGTCAAAACAGATGTGTTTCATATTACGTGCTTCGAGGGACATGGTAACATAGCCACAAAAGCTCAAAGCTTCACCCAGATACAATACTCCAGCTTGAATAGCCATGTGTTTTGTGTTTTGATCAACTCTTTAGACAGATGACAGTAGGTATCCTCCTTCAATACTGAGGAAAAGGCCACCTGTGGACCAAGCTGTGGGGGAAAAGCGGAAAGCGGAGAGAAGGGTTCGATTTCGTGAGCCAGAAGAAGTCATTGAACATGGTAGGCTCAAGCTATTAAGCCTTTTGGCATGACCTTTCTAGCTTTTTAACATTCACCCTCTGTCCACATCAGCTTCTGCCTCTGATAATGTTATTTGTGATTTTGAGCTCGGCAGGGAGCTGAGGACAGACAATTTTTGCTCCGTGCTTTGCAGAATTGTATCTGCAAAGACAGGCTCCTGCATCACGTTAGAGCAGCTTCAGGGCTGTTCTTATGGTGAACTCCTGAGTCAGCCCCCGCAGGAATCATTGTAGACCGTGGGTTTGGCTGAGCCCCAGGTCTACCCCAGAACAATGCTTCCACTCATAGAAAAGGATCTCAGACCAAATTTAAACACGCTTATGTCATTCTGGGTAACTAGGATGTAATGGCAGGGAGGGAGCCAGCCCCTTCATGTTTCTGAGAAGCATGCATGCCACGGGATACAATAGTAAAAGTCTGAGCCTGGCTGGCCCACTGTGGTTAAAAGCAGCCAGAATGTAATCATTTCTGCCAACAAGGGCACCCAAGGAATGATACAGCTAACATAACCTCTGGTCTTTCATTCATGAGCCAAAATAACAGTTTGCAGGTAGGTCAACTGGGAGCCACCTTAAGCAGAGATCTAGCGCAAGGATCCAGTTTGCACTTCTGTGCCTGCTATGTACAATTCATAACCAAATAAGAACTGTTGCTTCATTCTGACTTTCACAAACTGACCCAGCTAAGAAAAAATGTATTTATTGGTACAGAACTAAAATTGTATATTTTGATGCATCAGTCAGTAAAAACACAGGTGTCAGAATGGTAAAATTTCTATGTCAGCCACCTGTTTGGACTGCTACTCAGCTTCCAAAAACAAGGCTTGGCATCCACTACCGTGTACACAGACCTGGCACTGGTTTTGCAATACATTATTTCTGGTGCCTCCTAATGCAGGAGTGAAGAGCCGTTTCTTGATAAGGTTGTTGACTCAGTCCAGGCTTTCCCATCAAAAGTGAACTCCTGGGAAGACTCAGTGAGTTGGCCCTAAATTCTCCAAAGCTCATCTCACTGCTCAAGAGCAGGATTTTGATGAGATGTAATACCTCCTTCAGCTCCCTGCCAGAGTCCAGGCCCCACATCAGCACTGGTAATCCTGCAGTCAGTCCAGCTCGGGGACCAGGTTCATGTCTCACCAGCTCTGAATTCAGCACAGCCATGCCTGAGCTCCAGGGAGCTGCAAGGACAGAGAAGACACTGACTCTTTTCCATGAAGACATGAGAAATGTCCCAAGCCATAATTAGTATTCTGTGTTGCAAACAGCCTGTGGTTTAGACAATTTGCTGTTTGTCCATGCAACGTTATTAATGTAGAGGCTGGTAAGATGAAGTTTGCTGGCACCACTGAAATTTTTCCATTCTCTGGATTTTTCATCCTGGATTGCGTCTGGGTCCCGGCTGCCAAGTGGAGGCAATTCCAGGATATTGCTGGATGAAAGTTGCGTCTGACAGAGGGCTTTGCTTTCTTACCTTTCATTTTTCTCTCAGCCTGCTGGTCTATCTCCTTTCCCTTCTAGAAATGATGTGGAGTAGGGAGGTCTTTTTTTGCAAGAGCTGACTCCTGATGTCCCTGCAAGAGCAGCAATCTCTGTCTCTGAAATCCCCCAAACAATAATGTTTTCTCACTTTTCCGAAGTGCACCCACATCTGCATGTTTGCATGGAGTGGATAGATCCTTATCTGGCATAAAGCTGTACAGACAAAAGCGGTGTAAGAGGTAGCCCAGCGTCTATAAGGCGACAGGCAATTTCAGAGACACCGCTTGGTGCTTGCTTTCTTATTTATCTGCTGCAAAGAGGCCTTTCCAGGCGTGTAAGAACACTTTCATTCTGTTTTCTAGCCATTTCCTGCTGTGACTACATAGTGGGTAAGTCGAAGTTTTACATTATAACTGTGAGCCATCCATGGCACTAACCTGAGTTTGCTTTGCGGCTGCTGGGATGCACTGTGCAAATATATCCTCCGTATACAAAGCATTTCATACTGTCAGTGGTGGTTGTTTTTTCTTCTCAGCATACGAAGCACAAAGTGTTGATGAGGTCTGGTGCAGTATTTTAAAGAAGACATCTAGTAAGACAAATAGTGGAAACAAAAATGAAATCCCTGAAGCTATTTTTAATTTAAATATAATTAATATATTTTATGGCAATAGAATAGGTACAGGTTTTTCACTAAGATATGCAGGGAAAGCACCCCAAGCGAAACAATAGTTCTCCCTGCTGACTTTCATACGTGGGGAAGAGACAATTCATTTACATGCTGGCATCAGGGTAGAAATAATAAAAATAATCTGGTTTTCCTTTTTTGTTTACAACGATATTCGAGGCCAGCCAGCCTCACAGACTCTCAAGCCAGTGTGTGCATCTGGATGTTCCAATGATGGTGGTCATTTCTAGAGGCCCTGGCCAACATCCAGCCCCTGCTGTATGCAATGCAGTAAGGGGAGAGGGGCACATATATACATATATGTATACACACACGCCCAGAGCCATAGTGTTGGGAGGCCAAAAGGAAGAAAATGTCCCCACATCCCCTCGCTGTTGCTATTGCCCAGGAAGAGGGGCTGCATGCTCATGCTAATGGCAGCATCAGCTAAGGCAGTTATTGGGCTAGGAACAAGGTACTATAGCCAGGAAAGAGCCAGGTGGAAAAGGAAAGACCAAATATCCCTCAGGTGACAGCAGAAATGTGTGTCCAAGACAGGAACTGAAACAAAATCTCCTCTATCCTGGTCCAGTGCTTTTCTCATATGAGTTGCCTTTTTCTTAGACTGGGCATATGGTTAGGGCCGAGTGTGCTGTTCCAACAATTTAACTAAAAAATTTAAGCATTAATTTTCTATTTGTAATCTAGAAAAGAGCAAACTTACATTTAAGCACATAACTGTAGTGATGTGCTGAAGCTGTTGTGAGCATAGCTCATCACTATTTTGTGGGTGGAATTATTCTTCCACATTATTTTTTTCCATTCCTGGACCGAACATACTCCCTAATTGAGAGGACATAAGGAAAAGCCAAGTTTGCATTTGAGATCACCCAGAAATTTCACATGGAAAGTAACTTTCACAAGATTGTAAAAGGTTATAAGCACTTCATAGAAAAGGGCTGATGTGAAAAGCTGTTTAGCTTTCACAGAAAAGTTTCACTATTGCCAGGTATGCTCATCAGCCAGGCCCCACGCTTTGAAAGGCAGGTAGTCACCCAGTCAAGAACTGTATCTTGTGGTGTGGGAGATCACACAAGGGAAATACCAACTTCCAAATCACAAATCTCTGCAAAAGCAGAAAGTGGTAATTCCCTGGCTAAATACTTTCATATAAACCATTCATAGAATAATGCCAAATAAACAAATTTATAAAAATTGAAGTCTGCTCATGGATAATAAACAGAAAGAAGGGCTAAATTCAAATGAATAAATTATTTGCTGCAAATAATTCACTCAGATCTATTATGGGACATCGATTTGGTTTCTGGTTAGCTATAAAATGACTGCCTATTAACATTTTACCTTTTCCCCATGCACTTTTTGATACATTATTATGTGTTTCTTGCTTGGTTTTATGACTTTTACCTTCCTCTCCGTACATCTGTATGACAGTTTAATTGACTGCTGTGTATTCCAGGGCTCGTAGTAGAAGCTAATTTAAATATGTTACAGCTAATGTTGGCCTTTTACCCATAATAATACACACCACACTTTTATCTCCTTATTGATTATGTGCATATGGCAGGAAAATAGCTGCACACTACGGGTTTTTATTCAGTCATGAATTTGGCTTTATACTGCATGTTTAATACTCAAAGTGCTTTATAAAATAATACTGATGATTGTGCAATGGCCATGCAGTCAGAGCAGCCAGATCTGAATCAGACCGGATCCCCGAGGCCCATGGATGGATACACACGTGCAAGGGCTGGGGCACGGATGCCAGAGGGCTAAATGTAGCCCATTGATTTCCACATGTGTACTGTGCCTGACCTATGGCACTTTAAACATACTTGAACAATATTTTAAAGGCAAGAAAAAAGTTTACAGTATCCTCCTGCTTAAGAGCAAGTGCTGAGGATGTTCCAGTGTAATTAGCACATCTAGCACTTAGAGAGAGGTTAAACCTGCCACAGCTTTCTAAATATGCCTCGTGGTTAATGAAGCCACGTTTCGGTTCTTACTGTAATTAACAGGAGCCCCAAACAAGCTGAGTTACTAGGGAAAAGGACAGAAATCTAGATCTTCTCTCTTTATAGAACATTTGTGAGCATTAAATAATTAGGTGAGGTAGCTCAATATTCTCCTAGTATTTAACTTAACATTTCGCTTAAAGGTATAAAAAATAATTGCTGGAGGGAAATTTGAGATTATGCATTAGCTATGGTAATCCTGTTCTTATTGTATATAATTAAACTCTTTAAATGCTCCAGTAGATGAGATCTTTTATACTCACCACCCTCCATCAGGAGGTGTGACTCACTATCACTTAACTGATGCCTATGGAAGTACTCACAACCAGAGCTCTCTGTACCCTGCTGTTCCCAGAAAAGTGGGACAAAGGCATCAGCAGGGGATCAAATTTGGGAAGTGTTTAAGATGACACTAAAATAATGCTGCTTTCTTTTTTCTCCTCATCACCGTTCAGTAGATGACAGGTCATCATCTGGATTGCCCGTGCTCCTGTGGCTCTCATTTTGCGCAGTGCTGATCCTGGCTGTGAGTCTCTGCTACACCAGCATGAAGCAAGATGTCAAAGTCCTGGAGGAATTTAAATCCCGACTTGTTATCTTCTTTCTTCAGATAAGACACGTTGCTCAGAAATGCTGGACTTGGTTTATGAGGCAGTAGCAATGTCCTCTGGCCTGACAGACATCTCAGAGCACTGCTAACCAGCACGTGGCAGTGCAAAGCTCCCAGTCTACTCCAGCCACATTGCAGGGAACACATGGGCATCCACCTCAAAGAGCAAGAAAACCACGCCTGCTGTGCACTGTCCAGCAGTCACTTGTTCTCCTTTCTTTCTTCTTCTTTTTTTTTTTCACATTAGTGGGCTGTCATACTAGCACCTGTGGGTCTGTCATCGTTTAACCCCAGCCAACAACTAAACACCACACAGCCGCTCACTCACTCCCCCCCAGTGGGATGGGAGAGAGAATTGGAAGGGTAAAAGTGAGAAAACTCGTGGGTCAAGATAAAGACAGTTTAATAGGTAACGTAAAAGCTGTGCGCACAAGCAAAGCAAAACAAGGAATTCATTCACCGCTTCCCATCGGCAGGCAGGTGTTCAGCCATCTCCAGGAAAGCAGGGCTCCATCACGCTGAACGGTTACTTGGCAAGACAAACGTCATCTGAATGTCCCCCCCTTCCTTCTTCTTCCTCCAGCTTTGTATGCTGAGCATGACGTCATATGGTATGGAATATCCCTTTGGTCAGTTGGGGTCAGCTGTCCCAGCCGTGTCCCCTCCCAGCTTCTTGTGCACCCCCAGCCTGCTCGCTGGTGGGGTGGGGTGAGAAGCAGAAAAGGCCTTGACTCCGTGTCAGCACTGCTCAGCAGTAACGAAAACATCCCTCTGTTATCAGCACTCCCTGTGTTATCTCCAGCACAAATCCATAGCCCCATACTAGCTACTATGAAAAAAATTAACTCTATCCCAGTCAAAACCAGCACAAGGTCCCACCAAACTCATGTTCCATCATCCTGAACAGCAAACAAGTATCTGAATTTTGTCCCCCGAAGAGCTTATAAACTGTTGATATGAGGAGCAGAAGTAGAGAGAGAAATACCTCGATCTGTGCAGGCAGCAGCAAGCTCTGAATAAAAGTCTCCTGAGTCTCAAGTCAAGGCTTTAAATACCAAACCATCTTTCTCCTCAAGTCTCCTAGGAGCTATTCTGCAAAAGTTAAAATAAAGCTGAGCTATTGCACAAACACTGCTCTGGTGACCAAAAGCTTGGCAAGCTGCTATATTTATACACCTGAAATGATTATTAGTAAAATCCCGGCAAATGGCTTTCTTATTTCCCTTCATGCATTTTTTCCCTCCATGGGCAAAAGCTGTTTCTTAATGTTTCACTTGACTCCCAGGTGTGAAAAAGAAAATGAAAACTCATTAAAACAATAAACAGTTTATTTGCCTTACATAACAAATAGCAGCATTGAATCCCAGGCTAATTATCAAATCAGTAGTTTGATTCAGTCCATAAACCCCACGAGCTGAGCTTACAAGATTTATGATAGTGCTTGTGTTCAGTCAGAGGTTATGCTTTTATGCCTGGGTGTTCAAGGACTGTTTATGAAGGTGTGGGAGGCAAAGCCCCTTTATCTCTCCATTGTCCCACCATAGTATGCACCTCTCTGGAGGGAATCCTTTTAATGGAGATCATGCAATAAATGTAAGGAATGGTGCTCTTGGTGTGTGAGAGGAGAACAAGTGAGTGCAAGCTTATGAGCTTCAGCTATGTTTTCTTCCTAGACAAAAAAAAAAACTGGGCTCTGAGCAACCTGATCTAGTTGAAGATGTCCCTGCCCACGGAAGGGGGGTTGGAATAGATGACCTTTAAAGGTCCCGTCCAACCCAAACTATTCTATGATTCTGTGATTCTATAAAACCAGCACAACCAGCTTTTTAGGCCTTAGATTCTCGTCAAGCAGCACCTGATGTGTGCTTGGGTTTATTTGGTATGATAAGATTGACATCAGATCCTGTAAGAGCTGAAGAAAAGGAAAAAGAAAAAAAAAGAGAAAGAAAACACTGCAGAGAAGATGGAAGAGATGCCTGCAAGACCTTGGCTCAAATTCCCCTGCCATTGCAACCCACCAAAAAGAAAAAACAGTGCTTTATTTTTAATTTAATTATTTTAAAAAAAGAGGGCCGTAGCTCTCTGCCCCTACAACCTTCTTCCAAGCAGCCCAAGGACTTTAATGAGGCAGAGGATAAACAGAAACACCTTACGCAGCCTCCTCTCAAGAGGAGAGTGGGCAGCAAGTTGATTGAGAACGAGTCAAAAAAATTGCAGTCCAAGACAGAAAGAAGTTACTTCAGTGGCTATTCTTGTGCTCCTCCTAAGATGTCAAAGGCGACAGCAATTGCATTCGACACGTGGCCCGTCTGGGAAGCAGAGGTTGCTGCAGGAGCAGTGTTTAACTCAGGGGCTCTTTGTGCAAACCGCTCGGGTACCCCAGCTCAGAGGGTAAGTTTCATGGCTGCTTCCCTTCCCTCTCCCCCATCTCAGCCCTGCTGTTTAGGTAATAAAGAAGAAAGGTTTTAAACTTGTGCGCTGGTGAACCTCTGATGAAAAAGTTTGCATTGGTACATGCATGGGGCAAGGCGGTCATTACAACTTCTCTTTTCTTTTTTTAATGTTTATGATCTTTTCAATCCTCATGTTGAAACTCCTTGACAAATCAATGGCGTTCCTTTTTTGGCTCTGGGCTGACACATTCCCCCCAGCACGTAGCAACTAGCCCCTTCAAAAGAGGAGCCTTTTCTGAAGGGATAGTTCCCTTACAGCAAGTCATGGCACATTGCAACAAAAAAGCAAAGCCTACGCTTGAGGAATCTCAAGAGCAAAAGCAGTAGAGTGAACCCTGCCAGTATGTTAGCAACCTGGTTTCAGTAACTTTAAAACAAGCCAAAGGGTTAAGGTAAAACAGGAACTCCTCTTAGGACTGTGAGGGAAGATGCAGTATGAAATCCATATGTGTGCTCATGTCCCTGCACAGCTCCCCAGGAGATAGGCATGGGACCACCTTTCCCCCAGGTCTGCTTTAAATGGAAAATGGCCACGTTCTTCTTGCTGGGGTCCAACTTTATCAGTGGGAGTGAGAACGGCTATCGCATCTGGGCTGTCAGGGAAATTAAGCAGAGGAATGGCTATTCTTGGCTTCTGCCTAGGCTCTGGTTGGGACAGTTTTGGACATGGGCAAAAGCAGCACTTGAGTTGTCTGTTGAGGACTCGCCATGGCCTTGCAAGGCCTCCTGGGTCAGGATTGTTTACTGTGGCAGGCTGCAGAAAACCAAAACAAATTTGCTACAGAGCCAGAATGTTTGAAATAAATAAAAGCTAAACCCCATCCCTGGGTGAGTGGTGGCATTTTACAGGTGAAGAAACTGAAGCTGAGAAAGCCAGTGCATCTGTGCAAGTGAATGAAACAGGTCAATAACAAGACTGGGAATAGGAGCAAAAATTCCAATTCCTGCGCCTGCATTTAATTACTGATGCACAGCTTCACTGTGGACTTGTTTTATTTCCTTCTCACACTGAAGCTCTTTTCCATTCATCCATCCTGCTTACACACACACACATACACACACACACCTGCCTGCCTTTTCCCACTTTGCCCCTTCTTTCTGTTCTTTATCCATCACAGATCTATCCTCACTGCTGTGAGCTGGACAGGATTTCTCCTTACTCTTGTTCAATGCTGTTTTTCTAGGTGTCACATCTTTGTGAGTCCATGAGTTTGGAAGAGCTGATAGGAGCTCTAAAGTACACAAAATCGGCCATGTTGGGTAATATTGCCCTCACAGGCCATGCTGGGTAATATTTCCCTTCCGTACAACTCGATAGAATTGCTCATAAAGAGGTAAAAAAAGAGGAGTACATAATTTATTACAAACGTTTGAGATGCTCACCTGAATTCATGCTGGTGCCAGTGTGGTGAATCGCTTTAGAAGTCAAGAGTCCTGAAGCCAACCAGCTCTGAGCAATTATTTAATCCAGCTTGGAAATGGTCATGCTTTTGCTTTAAAAGGCTGAAAGAGGAGTGATGGAGGACAGGACTCTTGCAGCAATTTTTGAAGCAGACAACGAGTAGGTGGACTTCCCAGGAGCAGTGTCTGGGGTGGCAAGCCAGGAGAGAGTAGAATGAGGTCTGTGCATTAAAAAAGGCTAGTGACAGGGCCTAAGAGTAAAAGTGCTGCCTAATATCCCTTATGCAATGGGTATTAAATTAATGCACAACAGAAATCAGCAGACCACAACAGTACGGGATAAGCATTGTTTTGGCAGTGTTTAGGACATTCCTGCAGCAGGAACAGAGGGCAGCTGCCAACACCCTCTTCAGGCAGACTCACCACATCAACAGCACCTGATTGCACTAGCAGGCAAATCCATACCCATACAATTAGAGGAGATAGAAAAGGACACAGTGACATGACACTAAATTTTTTTACATTAACCTCTTAATGCACTTAGCATTAGCAATGGTAAAAGGCAGCCCCAAAGACTGCTTCTAGTCCCACTCCCCCCCCTTCATCTCTCCAACCCTGCTAGTCTGGAAACAAGTTAATGGAGCAGGAGAAGCCCATAGCAGGAATTTTAATTGTCATTTCTGCCTTTTGCCACTTTGAAGCAAGCAGAAGGGCTGGCAGCATGTGACTAGAAAAAGGGTATTACCAGCTGCCCTCAGGAACCTCTAAGATAATAACATGGACTTGTTTCTTATTAATTTCTCGCTCCAGGATAGGTGTTGAGAACCTTTAGGCCCACCTCTGAAGACAAAGGCTGATGCTACATGAAGAAAATTAGCCAGTTGGCATTTAGAAAATGAACCTGCCCAGGCAGCCTGTGGTCCCCCTTTACATTTGGTAACAAGCTGTCTTTCAGCTGCATGCTGACATGGGAGAATCTTCTCCTTGCCTCCTATGGCATTAGGGTTCATTGCTGGAAGATGGTACCAAAAGGGCTCAGACTGCTTAGGGTGGTTGGCTATATCCTTGTCTATACAAGCTGTGGGATGCAGATGCTGGGGAAAGATTACACAAACTAAGGCACTACCGCTGAGTTTGAGAACAATTTTTTATCTTACGTTGTAAAAATTTAAATTCACCTTCAAAAAACAGGCACAGAAATATTGACTTTTCAAATAGTTTATTTGTATATATCACCAAATCATAAAAAGCCAATGCACTGTCCAGCAAAAAGCATCAATATATAAAACACGTTAACTCATTATCAGTAACACTAGAGTGTATCACTTGCACTGAACCCAGTCCAGCTTCTACTAAAGCCAAAGGAAACTTTGTCAGTGACTCCATTAGCAGGATTGGACTCAGAATTTTTATTTGCTAGGTGTTTACAAAGGGCTATATTAAAATGCTAGTAAAAAGCTTTCCTTTTGAGATTGTATCAAAACAATAATAAACCTCACTCCAATTCTGTTTCTATCAAATGCATGCAGTTAAAGCTCCAAATCAGCAGTCATTACACTGCAAAAGACCATACAAATCAAGAGAGATAATATTCAAAACAGACCAGGCTCTACCCTCAGCTTGTGTGGACTGGCGTGGCTCCAGTGTGACTCACAAAGCTAAGCTATATACCCCAGTGAAAGATCTGCCCCTCTACTGCTTTCAACAGTTAAACAAATTATGAAAAAGTGTTCAGTTTTGTCCCCAAATACCCATTACGCGAGGACCTCTTTAGCAGCATAACACAGTAGTTAATCTAGACTCTTATAAAGCTTTTCCCATGTGGCTATAAGAAGAGACAGTAGCTTATGAATGCATAAGTCACAGGACATACATTTCAGAGAGGCTGAAATGCTTTCAGGCTCTGCACTGACTTATAAGCAGGAAAGATCTGCTTCAGGTCTTTGCAGGTGGTACCACACAAAAAACCCAAACCTTTTAAAACTATGGGTGTTAATGAGCTCCTTTCAAAAATGGCAAGACTACAGGGATTTGGGAACAGTCTTTCCTTCCTCACACAAACCATGAGCTGCACAGGGCAAAGGGCCAGCTGTAGGGTACCTGGATCTGCCAACGTGGAAAGAAGAGGTTTCTAAAGCAGCCCCTCCAAACCTGGTGGCAATGCCAGCACCTTTACACTAGATATCTGCACAGCTGACACAGGTGGCTCTCTCCAGAAGTTGAGTTTAGGCAAACACATACTTCAAGGAGATGCTCTGCAGCTTGTGAAGCCACTTGAGCAGGCCAAGCAGAGGCTGAAATTGGTGTCGGTGCTGCCAGCGCAGGCACTGCCACGCTGGATCCCTCACATCGCAGCCTGAAACCCGAAATCCCTCATAGCAAATGCACTAACAGTTCCCCCCACTACCCATTTCTATTCTTATTTATGGCACTCTGCTGTCCCCCTCAGCAGTCCTTGTCCCCAGTAGGAAGAGACATGAGAAATAAGGCCTGATCGGCTTGATGGCAATAAAACCCTCTGTGAAGTTTGCAGGAATGTTTCTGGAGATGAAAGGATCCAGGGGAAGGAGATGTCAGTGGAACTGTTGACTTTTTGTTGTTGTTTTGTTCTGTTTATAAACTTTCAAAAACCTCTTAGGAGTGTACTTCAGCTCACAATATATTGATTTCTCAACTGTGTAGCTTGGGCTGAAAAGTAGCAATAGTTTTATTCAGAGAGTATCTGACCAGAATTGCTCTGATGCCATCAGTCTGCACTGGCTGTGGACCCCAACGCAGTGGTCCTCCCCCTGGAAGGATGCTGTTCAGCACGGAGCTGCTGGGCATCATTTAGCAAAAGGACTGCTTGCAACTCCGGAAGACTGTGGTTTAATAAGGAGACTGTTAGCACCTTTTGAAGTCAAATGTTGAACACTTAATGACGGTTAAAATTGTTGCAGCAGCCTAGAAAGTGGAAAGGGTTAACTGATGAAATCAAGATCCAGTGTGTTGCAAGAAGATGTGCTGTATTTCAGACACGAACTATTGGACTTCACAGTGTTAACAGGGAAAAATAATTCCCTCTGCTGCAGGAGTGAGTGGGGGAAGAGCTCTGGACTGTGTTATATGGGATACCATGACAGATGATTTTCAAACATTTCCCTGCCTTAAAACCTATGGTTTAACATAGCACTCATCTAACTCCACCAGGTTCCTCGAGGGACTGCTGGCACCAGCCTTGGGAACCTCCTAGAGCTACACGTCACCCGAATCAGACCTGGCTTATGTAAAGGGAAGGGTTTGATGTCGTACCCCAGAGAGCCCAAGTGAGAACAGGGAAAATCTGCCACACTTTTTTCTTATTTTTTGACAAAAGGTAAGGTTTGCCATAGGAGCTGCAATTTTTCTCACATTCGTACTCTTCAAAATCTGTATACAAACTGGAGTCAAACTTTCCCAAATCTGGGGGGAAACGAGGGGAAAATAAGGAGTAGATAAAGAGCAGTTTTGTCACACAACTGTTTACTCACTTGTGTGAGAAATCACCCAAAAGGTCAACAGCAATGATAACTCTTCATTCCCATCTCCTGGCAGGTTGTCTCAACCCTCACTTTACAACATAGTAAAACGGAAAGGGAGAACAAAAACTTCTCAGACTGGGTTTCCACCATATACAAATAATTCAAGCTATTTCAGTGAGCAGCTCTTCCTGCCAAGTACTTTATCTCCTTGATAAACACCAGAGCCACCAGGCTAAGACATTGTTATTTAGGAATTTCAAGCCATGTAGAAAAGCTCCAGCAGGAGGATTTGAAGGGGATCCAGGATAACACCATGGTGGAAGCATTTGCCATGGAGATGGAGGTTTGTGTCTCCCAAGGCCGAGGGGGAGATTAAACCTGTGCCTCACAGAGATTAAACCTGGGCTATAACAGTTCAAGCAGTTATAGCAGTTGTAGCAGCGATGAGAGGTAGAAAAGTTTAAGCACTCAGGTGAATACATTCACATTAATCTATGTTTGCAACAGCAGTTCAATTACACTCTTTGGCACGGACAAAAGAAACTAAAGAGAAAGCATTGTTATGTAAATACTCTTCCCAACAACAGAATGGAAAGATGCTATCAATTACATGCCTGCACTGAAATAAGCAGTACTTGCAATATTTTAAGTAAATTGCTGTCTAACCTCTCAGAAACAAATATTGAGTTTTCTGAGAGAGTGCATTTGTGGTTTTCCCTTCTATGTCAGGAGTACATCAAAGTGCTGTCTTCTATGCAGTTGTTAGATTCATAAATTATTGAGTGGAATTTTGTCACTTCAAAAAGAATTAAGAAATCTCTTATATGTGTATTTGTGCATATTAAAATACAGCTCAGGTTAAGTTTCCTCTTTCTTATGGAGGACAAAAATAGAAACATGCACTTCAAGGCATTAGGACCATAAACAGAAATAATTCTAAAACAATTTCAGGGCTCATGAACCTATATGAGCATTTTCTCACTGCATGCAGGTGTGGAAACTAGCCAGGCAAAACCTGCCTCTCTTCCCAGGTTGCCTAAGCATAAGGAAAGGACATTCGTGGTCTCCAAAGCAAACATTCCAATGAGATAAAAATGGGCTATTTCCAAAGGAAATGGTCTGAGGCACAAATTTAGGATCTGGATACAGACAGGATTCCCACTAGCTCAAGGATGTTCACACCCAGGTCATTGATTCAGAAGAAAAGACAAAAGTTTTGTCAAAATCCAGCTTGGCTTGTCACAAAATACTGCAAGTCCTGCCAGTATGAATGACTGTCTGGATTTTTGTTGAATTTATCATTTAAATAGTAAAAGTGATTTTACATGCAATACGTCTGAGGTGCGGGGCTTTGGAGAAGGGAGATGATAAAAGCTACATTCACCCAAACACCAGGTCTGCATGTACTTTCTTGCACTGAACATTTTGCAGCTGGCATCCGTTCTGAATTTGCACATTTGATACTGCATTTTCTAAGACCCATCATGTAGATCGATGTGTGATTTGAGGTTGTGCGGAAACCCTGTTTCCAGCATAAAGCCTATACAATGGTCTGTATAGGCCACACTTCCCTACCAAGGGGACCCTACGTTCTGCACCCAGATCAGCCTGAAGAGACTCCTATGCACGTCCCCCATCAGGACATGGTCTCCAACCATCAACCTAAGGGCTAAGCTGCATGAGGTCCGAACAATTGAGATTGGACCAATATGCAACAAAAACTAAAAGATTCTGGAGGACAACTGAAGGTGAAACACGGCTCTGTATCTCACTGATGAGAGCCTTCAGGTGTCCAGGGGAATCCTGAGCGTCCTCTCTCAACCAGTCATGCATTTCACATGCAACAGCCATTGCACCTAGAAACCCCAAAGCCCTCAAACCAGGAATCAGTTTGTCCAGTCTAGCCTTCCATTTCAGAGAATAACACAGCCTAGGGCATTCTGACCCTCTATTTACATTGGGGATTTAGAAGAAACAAGGCAAGTGCATATGTTTTCTTAAGGTGAATTTTCATACTATTTTAAATACAGCGGGTTAGATTGGTTAGATTCTCAGACACCATAAATCAGCTTAGCCCTTCTATCCCTCAAGAACTACGCACTAACTTGTTACACCAAAGATCTGCTTGAGTTTCTTTAACCATTAAGACAACAAATAAGTTTTCCAATGAATTTTCCCATTAAACTCCCGCTACTAAATAACTGTATTATAAATACATCTTTTTTCCCCTTTGTCACCTTATCTTTTCTAACAGCAAATAAACAACTATTTACAAAAAGAGACGCTGACTGTTTTGAGCCAGAATATTGTACTGTGTTGCAGAAGAGTATGGTTTGGCAACTGAAGGATTGACACTCCTATCAAAATATGTTCTGTTTGTCACCTGCAAGTCTGTATTTTAAATGAATTAATAACAGAACCATGTTCATGCCAGGGTCACTGGTCGTTTAGGAGTCCATGGTGCAGAATTCCTGAATCGGGGGAAAAGTACCGCTTGCTCATGCAATATAACTGTAAAGTGTGTTCTCCTGTTCCTTGCAGCTCTGCTTCCATCCGGAATACTAGGTTAAATCAACAGTGTTTCATGTTGGTGAGGGAAGGTCTTGAAGGGAAATGTGATTCTCTGTTCCTAACAGGACTAACAGGACTAAACAGGCTAACATCAGGACATTACCCAGAGATAGGGGAGGAGTTAAAACATCTGCAAATCCCCACTAAAAACCCATCTCAGCCCTTTGGAGGTTGTGCACTGGCCAGTGCTTTCCTACTCCGCTCACATCCACATCCACCTCTGGGTATCATAACCTATGGATCATTGCACAGATCCTAATACTAAGTAAGAAAAAGGCAGTGTAGAAAGTTAAGGCAACCTAACAACTACCCCAACCTAAGTTGCCTGTTAAGAGAAGAGCCTATATCCATACCAAAGAAAAGTAGTGGAATTATTTCTGGCATATATCTGTGTACATTGTACATACACACGTACACTGCATCCCTGACACTGAATGCTTTCATGACAAGGTCTGTATACTCAAGCATCAATCACTGGTTATTATACAACCAATTTTCTAAGGGACCGTAGAAACATTGCCATAGCACCCATGTGTCCTTCAGTTTTTGAAGTAAATCATCATGCTCTTATTTTTGCGATTCATATTGAAAGTTCACAGCTGAAAGATGCCTCATGAATTAGTGCGATAAGAAGTTATGAGCATTTGTGCCCTCATGAGGAAATTCTAATAAAAAAAATGGCTTCAATTGTTTCTCCATTAAAAAATAATAATAACCAGCATTGACCTAAAAGCTCAGACGACACTTGTTAGCTCAGATTTTTGTAACCCAATGTGGACTTCTGGCAGGGAATTGGCAGGGAAATTAACCACAGATGTTAGCCAGGACTTGGGGAACATATTTGATATAACAGAATAATTGTGTGGCAACGCCCTGGTGCCTCAGAAAGCAGCATCCAGTTGCATTCGACCAAGTAAGGCTCTCCCTGCACTACTAGCAATTTTCACAGGCCAAAACAAAGACCTTCTGACTGTGGTTTTAGCATCACAGGGAACACGGTGACTAAAAAACTGCATCCCACATTCTCCACCAGAATGGCGATGGGCAGCGGCAGGAGGGGCTGCATGGGCAAAGGCCACAAAGCTTTTTCCCCTTCCACCATGTGACAACAAATAAATACAAGTATAAATACCACACAGGCTTCTAGTTCTTTGCATGCACTTCTTGCTAGAGTATTCCCAGAGGCCTGCTTCTGGAGGTGGCAAATTAAAGGCGGCATTGAAATATCACAGAAATGCAAGGTTTGACTCAGAGAAACTCCTACTGCAGCCACCCTCTGCTCTGGTTGGCAATGGATGACTAAAAGGAGAGGTCAGAAATATACAAGAGAGAGATGTGTGTGAGAGAGAGCGTAGGTAGGTAGATATGTATGTATGTGTGTATAAATAATACTGCTATTCTAACACATTTCCAGTCTGGCATCGCCAGGTTGACCTGAGCGTCTAAGCTTTAGGAGAAGAAGTTGCGGAAAGTTAAATGCAAACAAAAAAGCCCAACCACCAGGAACGGTGGTCCCAACCCACATGTTACTTCAGTCTAAGCCTGATTTGGCACATACATAAAATATATTACATAAAGCAAAAGCATGGTTCCACGTAAGGAGTAAAGCATGCACTGAAGTAATTTGTGGGAAGAGACATCACTGCTGAATCTTAAATTCAAAGTGAGACTGGAAGGAGAAGTAGTGTCTTTTACAGTTGGAGAAACAACTGGGGAAACATAGGAAACAGGCTAACTTTCAGGACCCAAGCTCTTCTTCAGGATATGAAGGGGGAGGTCATACCTTGGCAAAGGGCTTGGGTACCTGCAAGAGTGCATCTCTTATCATATAAAATGAATAAAAAAAGGCACTCCAACAGTCCTGATCTCTGAATTTTAAATTGGTGTTAACTAACTTGATCTCTGATTCCCTCTTCAGGAACTCCTCCTCTGATGTCAATTCACAGCTACAAAAAAAGCCACCACTGTAAGGCTTTGAAAGGAATTGCATTCCCTTGTGGGTAGAAATCATGCTGAAAACCAAGATCCCTCCACAGATAGCTGTGGCCAGCTGGGGCTATAAGCGATGTTCCCAGGCCCAGCTCGCTGCTTAGAGCCCATGGAGGGTTTTTTCCCTAAACC
The DNA here is from genome assembly GCF_964195595.1 of Calonectris borealis. Taxonomy (NCBI): domain Eukaryota; kingdom Metazoa; phylum Chordata; class Aves; order Procellariiformes; family Procellariidae; genus Calonectris; species Calonectris borealis. The sequence goes on along the minus strand of NC_134316.1, from coordinate 10,796,095 downwards.
TATGAGAACAATTTGGCTGTTAAATGTAATGTGAGATTTTATGTCCTAAAATGCTTACTAATTCAAGGATTTGTTATGACTTCAAATTCTGTTTCAACCAAATGCTTAAGCCGGTACTTAACTTTAAGCATCAGACAGTCCCCAGAAGACAACAGTAAATCTGCATGGCTGTGCTAGCCCCAGGCTTGAGCTCTGACGGGGTAGAAGCCTGCTGTCTTCTCTCCCCTTCTTCCTATTTACCAGGCAATATAATTGTGCATGGTTTGCACTCAAGTTGCAATAAATTCAGTCTCAACTCAAACACAGCTGCCACAGGCAGTGTCAGTTTACCTGCCAAAAATCTTCTTCAGCCTAAGCTTAACTGCTTGCTTAAGTTTTCTGCTGAATCAGTGTCTTCTGTGTAATGTGTACCTGGGGATAAGTGTCTAATTCTAGCACAACTTTACTTCTCTTCCATGCAAATCCCGCATTCATCTGAATGACTCTTCTTATCGGATCTTCTCATCTCAACCATCCACTTTATTTGTTAAAGCACTGGCCAAGCAAAACTGAAAGCAGCAACAAAGTCACCAGTGAGCTTTGTCAAAATAACAGTTCTTCTTCCTTTCACAGCAAAATTCATCAGCCCTGGAACTCCTGCCCATGAGTGGGGAGAATGGACCCATTCAACACTGAACTATCTATAAAATAACCCAGCTGTTCAAGCTCCTTGCTATGTTTATAGATATATAGCGATACCTACAATGTAAATGTTTACAGTAATTTTGCATACCCTATATGAAATAAATATCACAAGTAAATTCTAATACTCAAAACTGAATAGTATACAATGTTAGGGACCAAATTACCGTTATAAATGCACAAGCATTAATACTATCTATTCAGCCTAATGTCTTAGTATGCAAGCTTCAGCAATTGCTAGCTACACTACACTTAAAGAGTCATAATAAATGTTGGTCATGCCAAAATCTAAGAAGAAACAAAACCACAAAAATTCTCCACCATCCTTCCAAATGATACCCAGTTTTTGACAGATACTGTATAATATCGTGGTTTCATGAAATTCCTTAACACTGTCCAATGTTAATTATCAAGCCTGGAACACAGGTCTCTATGTTCTAAATAGACTCAAAATCAGAGCGGGAGCAACAGGTCTGGCCGCACTGCCTCCATACCCAGCAAAAGCAGAGTCAGTGAGAGCCTGTACCTGGACCAGCGCTGCAAGTACCCAGAATAAAGCGAGAAAAGGGGCAGCTTTACTGGTAAAGGGGAGGAGAGGGAGAGAAAAGCCCCAGTTACAACGGTTGTTGCAGAATAGTTTGAAGAAATAGCCTGGACTCTGTAGCCTGGTCTTGCCAGCTCAGTCCTCAAAAATGGCCCCTGCCCCGAAAGCCAGTGATAGCACGTAGGAGCTCTGCTAGCAAGAGCAGGTTACAGATTGTGCCTGTGCAGGACAGAAAGTTTGCTGTGCCAATGGCACATGGGGCCGTTCATTCTCTGTATCCTAATATAAGTATTTCTGCCAACAATTTCTCATGGAGGAAGTGGGTGATTCGCAAGTACATCTCTTTTCAGGAAAGAAAAGATCTCACACACTCAATACCCTGATTCAACTTCAGCTCACACTACTGAATAATAAAATCTAGATCCTGCCCTGGAAATTTGCTTACACTTTAGATCATGCCACTTTTCTCATCTTGCAAAGAGGTTCGTGAAGAGGATCTTCTTAGCAACAGCTCCTTCTCATGGATCAGACTGTCTAGCAGGTCCTCCTGTCTGTAGTTGTGATAAACCTTCAGGAAAGCCAGAATGGTAATTCCCAGCCAAGTCAGCCAGGCAGCCCAGAGACCAAACTAGAGAAGAAAAGAAATGATAAAGAGGTTAGTACTGTATTGTAAAAACAAAGTCAACTGTCCAGGTGAATATCAAAATCTCAGCTGGACCAAAACCCGTGGAGTTACACCAAGTCGCACCCAGTGAGGTCCTGGCCCCACTGTTCCTCAACTCTGTCAAGTTATTCCTACCTTAAAAGGAAAAACTCTTTATGTACTAGAAAAACTGAAGGAAAAATGCACTAAGTACAATAATAAAAAAAAGAAATCTGTATAATCCGGGTGCATCCGTTGAACTTCCCATATCTGACATTCTGGCCAGCCTAAAATTCTTGGGATTATCTCACTTTTGTGAACTGCAATATGTTTTAAGACATTTTCCAAAACTTTCTTCCCAGGTCCTTCGGGCCTCCCACTATCCCTGGATAGGTATAAATTTTAAGGTATTTCTATTCAAAATATTGTTGAGAAAATCTTACCAATTGAACTGTTACACTCTGGGGTAACTGGTTCACATTAGCATGAACTCAGACAGCAAGAGAAACCCACTCCAATCCATCCAAGTTCCTGGTGGCTCATTTATATCTGGCATGAGATACCTGGGCTTAAAGCCTCAGATCTGCAATAGGTTCCATCACTAACTTGTCAGTCTCTCTTGCTTAACTTCGCAGAAATAATTACACTTTGATTGGTACAGGTACTTGAATGTTGGCCTCCCTGCCTCAGAGAACGCTCATTTGTAGTAAGTCTTTCTGGCAGAAATTCCATTTTAATTCTATGATGCCTTTAGCAAAGAAACATTAATTGAATCCCTGTATTTCAGTTTTGACAGACTGCATTTTTAATTAAAAAAATACAACATTTAAACACTTCCAGACAGTAATACAGCTGTTTACTCTAATTGCCAATTTAGGTAAGCAAGGACCACTATTTTTTAAAGGGAGTTTACGTTCCTATATATCTTATGCACTTTGGAAATTCTAAGTATTTCTGCCCATACTTACAATTATCTCAGTTCACCAGTAAAGAAAATTTTTAAGTTATTCTACAAATCTTGGAAATAAGAGATGTTAATTTGGCCTTATATGACCATATCTAAAGAACTGGAAGCTCACAAGGTGGACATGGACACTTAGTTCCCATGAAGTCAAAGCTATAGACAGATAACAGGTATACTTCTGCTACCCTCCCACTAGCTGGCAGATTAGGAGCTAATGGCAAACTCTGCTACAAAATACAGCCTGGCCTTGGGTGAGCATCATATAAAGGGGTCACTTTTATGGCATATTTCTGGCCTACATGCAGATATGTCTGAGCTGGGTGTCTAGATGCCAGTGCTGGCAACAAAGGCACGAAACTAGCTTGTGTCCAAGAGGCACGGTTACCTTCAAGGAGTGCCCCAGGCAAGCTAACGCCTCTTCCCGTGCAGGACAACAGAAGAAGCATGTGTATGGGTGCAGCCCTGCATGGATGGGGCTATCCTCCTTGCAGAACCAGTATGTGCTCACATGAGTAAGTGCTCAAGTCCCAGTGTTCACTGACTTTGACTGTTGACTTAGAGCTAGCGTATTCAATAGAAAGGTCTGACAGCCTTAGAGGTTGAATCTTCTCAAAGATTCATCAGAAAACAGCCCTATCTAAATGACAGTAATCTTTAATTATTTTCAATGGTCTGATATTTATATGGGCTCAGGGGATCTCAGACAAATTCATGGAAGGCAAAGCTAACAGCCCTGTGATCTGGTGCAGGTCAGACATTATTCTGAACAGCAATGAAGAGATCCAGGACACCAGAGTGTTGCAACTTTTGCAGACCTCATCCTTTGGAGAAACAGTAAATTTTCCATCATGAGTAACATGATCAGTGGCAGAGTCAGGTTTTGACACGTCCGCATTCAAAACTATCTATTTTGAATTTAAAATGCAAATGTGCCTGTCACTATCATGCTGATTCAGCACTTGCTGAAGTCAGTGGAAAAGTTCCCATTGATTTCAGAGGAATGGTAGTTCAGCTCCAGCAATCCCAGATCAATGACCAAATGGCAAATGAACTGGAATAGAACCATGACCTAGTCTGACCTACCTGTGCAATAGCAAACTGGTCGTAGAAAGCAGAGTTTTCTAAGTTCAGTTCAAGATCTATATCCTGTAATTCTTCACAGCTACCCAAGGAAGGCATTTGGACGGGAAAAAAGAAAATTACTTCAGAGATTCCAAACAGGCAAACCAAACATAACATGAAGCAACGTCTTACATGTGTTTCAAACAGTCACAACGGCATGTTCTATCAAAAGATATTCAAGTTATTGCAGTAACCAGGTTGCTTGCCAATCTTCTCTAAAACTAGGTTAAAAGAGGCATGTAATTACTTTCTTTTAAAAAACCAATGTATAATTATGTAAGTGATAACACCAATCTTCCGTAAGTGGAACTTTAATAGTTATTATGACAACGATATACTTAAAACCCTCTTCTCCCGCTACCCTCAAGCCTCCCACATATACACATCTGGCATCGCCCCAGCTTGGTTGCTTCGCCCCTCAACAAAACAAAGTGTATGAGCCTCCGTTACCTTTTGACTTCATCAGGAAAAGCCTCAGAAGAAGGGATTGTGTGGGTGTTTTTGTTTCGGATGCTCCAGCAAGGAGACGATACTCTGATGGTAAGATAGAGGCTGCCTACAGATTTTACAAATAACTTGGACTTTTACTGGTGTGAAAAATATCCCAGGATTTTGAGGTTGTCTTTCTATCTCTTGGTTGATTTCTGCAGCCTCTTCTCTCTCCTTTTCAGTGCTGTCGGTCATCTTGGGTTCTTATCCGAATATTCGATTAGATGTTTTTTGCAATTGAATTTTTAACCGAATATTCGAATAATTCGATTAATCGTTGCAGCCCTAAACAGAACATTTACTATGGCATTTTACAACATATGACAATGTGCAACACAAATGTATGCTTTAAATAGTACGTTTATTCAATATCATATGACATAAAATGTCACCTTTTCCTTTCTCTTCATTGTTATTTTTTTGATAGGAAAAAATCTACCTCAGCTTATCATGTTTCCTATAAGGAGCATAAGCATCGTGGGATACAGTAGACCATTTTAGGAGCTGTACATTTTGTGCACTGTAAGAAAGTATCAACCATCTGTACTTTGCACTTACAAAGCACTTTCCATTCTGTGGCTCTCAGGGCATCCACAGCACCGCTATGAGGCCAGCATCTTTATACCAGTTTTTGGATGATAGTCCGTTGTGATGAGAGACTTGCCCGCTGTCACACAGTGGGTCGGTGGCAGAGCCAGGACAGCAAACGTGGAGCCCCGACTCCCAGTCCCCTGTCACACTCCCCCCATTCTTACAGCATCTCCAAATCTAGCTCTCCTTTGGAAATAAAATTTTTTAAACTAATGGATTTCTTTTGCTTGAGACCGTGAAACACCATGGAAACCGTACTTTTCTTTGTGGGGAACTAAATGCAAAAAAAGTTTTATCTGCTGTTTTTGTTCCAGATGAAAAAAATGTGGATTTCCACATTACAAATGCCTTCTCCCCTTTGCTCACCTTGCATGTAATAACTACAGTTTGTAAAACCACTGTTCATTTGTGCGTATATGGAAAAAAAAAAAGGAAGAAAATGTATTCTTCAATACTAACCTATTTGGCATGCTTCCTTTTTCGGTAATTGCATCACACCACATGTTAAATCCTACACTCACTATAGTGCTAGCAATAAATGTGATAAACACCACAAAGGCGCTGATCAGCAGATTCAGGAAGGCATAAAAGAAAGAGCTGCAATAAAAGGGAAGAAAAATGTAACGCATAAACAGCTGAAACACAACATCAGCAGTCTCTCTAAGCAGCATACACTGGGCAAAAAGATAACAGTTTCCATTTGAAACACATCTGCTTTAATTAAGAACACCTAATACATTGAAAAACTATGGATTATGATTTTGAGTCACATTATCTTCATTTGTAAGTGCTTTTGATATTTTTTTTTCCACCAGAAAAGGATGGGGCTTTAAATCACAAATACTAAGTGGAGATTGTTCATACGCAGCATGGCTTTCATTAGCTGTAATGATGAAAATCACCATTGTTAAAATAAATGTCATTAGCTCAAATTATATAGTAACTGGAGCTAAAATTATTTCATGACTAAAGTGATAATTGGGACAAAAATTGCCTAGGAGAGGGAAACTAAAAATAAAACAACACAGTACTGTTAGCTATAATCATTTTAAGCAATGTAACACAAGGTACTGCCATCATAGGACACGAATCTCAGTTTTATGGGCAATTTGCAGAGCAGGCCAGCTTCTCCTGGGACTTCTCTGGTGTCAGTATGTTATTTCTGCCAGCTGAATGTCAATTTACCTCAGCCCCGTTAAGCCTGCCCAACCAGGGCCAGCCTTAGGCACCTGCTGTGTTTGGAGTGGTAGAGGGTGGGATGCTTACAGTGGTCCCATAAGGTCAAGGAATTGTCCACTCATTTTCCAGCCTTGGTGCTTAACTAGCTCTCTTAATTCTAGCTAGTGAAAACTTTCTAATCCTTCTCTCGTTTATCTGACCAAGCCTTTCTTTACTTGAAACTGCTCTAGGTGGCACTTGGAAAACCTCATTATCTAAAAACTGGACATCTATTCTAGCTTGGAGAAAGACTGGCAACTCCAGGAGGCAGGTCATCCTATTTAGGTTAGGTGGTAAGGATGAATATGACAAATTTCCCACCAGTGCCACTATCATTATGCTGGGTACAGAAGGAGTCTGCTCACCCCAGAGAACAAAAAACCAGTCATTTCTTTCCCTTGGTGGCTCATTACATGAAAAGCCGAGAGGCTTTTTGAGTCAGTGTTCGAATCCCGGGAAGGTTCTGGGCTGGACAATCCTAATTTCTACAGATTATACATGGTGAGACATATGTGACCTCAAGAGGACTTCTTTAAAATGAGATGAGGAAACAATTAGTGGGGTTAGGATATTTGTTCCTGGGTTGACGTGGCTTTAGAGGGGCTGTCTAGGTTCTCTCCAAAGTGACAGTCATCCAATCCCAACACTGATAGAAAAGAAGTGAAATAAACCACCTTCCAGAAGTGCCCTTACAGACTGTAGTGGGAGCTGGATGCCAGGACACCTGACTTCTAGATGAACATTGGGATGAATCCTACTCTTGTCCTTTGGCTTCACTGGATTTGGCGGACTAGATCAGCTCACGTCCACCGAGTGCCAGGGTCACCCATATAGCAGAGGGAGCTGGTACGAGCACAACATGGGTTTGCATGTTCACTGCCCCTGCCCTGATTTCACACCTAACCTGGATTTCATCTCAAGTGTTACTAAAGCCATATCCACTGTGTGCACCTTAACACGGTGTGCTGGCCTGAGAGGCAGAAAAGACTTGAGCTGTCCACTGAATAAAAACAGAGTTGACACCAGAATTAGTTAATAGCTCTAGAAAAGGAACAGTTACCAGGATTATTCAGCAGATCATCGCCAGGACCTCTACTCCTCCCTCTACTTCCTACCCTGCAGCATAAGAGGTGCCAAGGTCCAGAATCTGACCTTCCACCCACAAAGCAGGGCTCAGCATTGCACGTCATTTGCAGCTGGCAATCAGTAACCATCACCGTGTGCTGGAGATTCCTAAGGCCAGGGCATCCCGGTAGAGAACTGTGCTAATCTGACTCTCTACATCACCTATTTTTCTCCTTAGATCAGAATTTCGAGCTACGCATTCCAGACTGAGTGAATGCCCTGTAACGATAAACGCTTACACTCAAAGTAGAAGACGCTTTGCAATCCTAGGAGTGAAGGACCTGAGCTGTACCTTTACCTTCCAGCTGACCTGAATGGTCCCAGGTCTGGAGCATGGCTGGCAGCCAGCACTTGCTTTTCCTACTCCCGCAGGCAGCTCGAGCTCAGTCTGTCCCTGCGGCAAGGGGTGCTGAGACCCTTTTAAGAAGGATTTTTAGCAATCCGAACTCTCTGACAGATCATTCAAAGCTATTGCACATGAAGACTGGCCACCTTGCTAGGATGCATAGGGTGCTACCCCTGACTGCCTTGGGCCAACTTACCCCAGAGCTGGCCCAGTAGCAGTGATCCTAAAGGGACAATTTTTAGGGTCCTGCCCAGCAGTTTTGAGCTAAATAGCCACGTTTGGAAGCAGGCCAAACATCTGATCCAAATTTGATTATTACAAGGGTTTTACTGCTGGTTTCTTCCAAAAATTAACTAGTTCTGAACTGCAAAATGGAAAAAGGCATCTTTGGATTCCACTAATCCTCTATAGGTATCTGATCACTTGAGGAAGCTGAATTCAAATGTATTAAGATCTTGTAAGGCAAGTTTCAATATGGAAATAAGTTGCTGGTCTATACTTCCTATAGCACGTTTTAGTATTAGGCAGCTTGAGAGCAGTCGGAAAGAGCCAGAGAGACAACACTGCTATCCAGTCCCCAGTATTACCAACATCAGGGTGTTGTACAAGCCCAAATGTGCATAACGGCCACTGACTCAAGAAACCTCCTGTCCAAACAGACCTGGAAATGAATTATTTACCCTTGACATTGTCCCTAAACCATGGGAAAATGGCTTTCCTAGTCTAGCCAGCCACCAACGTGTGCCCCTGCCGTCCCACCTCTGTGCAGCTGGATGCTTGGAGGGCCCTAGCCCTGTAGCACCTGCAGGCTGGGTTACCTGTGCCAGGGGCTCTACTCAAGGTGGCAGGACAGGCCACCAGAGAGGCAAGCACAGAGCACAGTGCTCCCGAGCTGCTGCCTGGACCACCAAGCCTCTCGCTGTTCCTGCTGGGCTCTGATGCCCCTTGGTGTGTCTGAGCACAGTAACCGGCTGCCAGTGCAGCCCTGCGGCTGCTGCAGCGAGCGCTCAGCGTTGCTCTCGTGTTGTAACCAAGCAATAGTTGTTCTCTGCAATAGTTGCCATGTCCACCACAAAAGCAGGATAAAAATAGAGGGGGACCACAACCACTCCCTCTGCCCCCTCCCACTCACAACCATGTTGTTTCATACCCGGTGTACGTCTGGGGAAGGCCCTCCTTTGCAGGGACATGTAGTGGGACCATGGACAGGAGGCACCTGTGAGCTCCAGCCTCCAGCATCACCCCACGGCCCCCAGCACCTTCCATGCCCACCACAGCAGAGCTGGCCAGATGTTGCACCCAAAGCGCAGTGGGTGCATTGCACTGAATCTGGCCCCCCACCCCAAATTCCTGCAGGGGAGCATCCTCCGGAGAGGGCCCTGACACAGGTGTGTGTGCAGACAGACGCAGGCAATACACCACCTCACCCCAAACCCCTCTGGGGAGCAGGATGATCTGGATGGTGCAAAGCCCAGTGCTTCACCCCCAGGCTGCTCCCACTTGCCCCAGCCTGCAGGAGGGATAGGCACCCCCTGCCCTCCCCAGGGGTACTTACTCCTCGTGCCCTTTGCAGAGGAAGAAGAGGGTCCTCCAGGCCTGGACTGTGGCCAGCAGCAGGGAGAGGAGCCCGGTGAAGATGCTGAAGCGGCAGGCGGCCTCGGGCCCCCACTCCTGCACGGTGAAGCGCTGCCTTTCCACCGTCAGGTTGGCGTTGAGCCACATGCCCTCGGTGAAGAGCAGGCACCGGCCGTGGAAGTCGTTGCCATTCTCGGAGAGTGGCACCACCACGATGAAGCTGAAGAGGAAGGCCAGGAAGTAACAGATGCACTGAGCGAAGAGGAAATTGCTGAGCGCCATGTCCCCGGCTCTGCGCAGGCAGAGGGAGGGAAGGAGGGAGGGATGGAGGGAGGGATGGAGGAGGGAGGGATGCAGGAGGGAGGGATGCAGGAGGGAAGGATGCAGGAGGGAGGGATGCAGGAGGGAGGGATGCAGGAGGGAGTGATGCAGGAGGGAGGGATGTGGGGCAGCAGCGGTGGGAGGATGGAGAGATGAAGGAGAAAGCCTGCAGCAGTAGGGGGTGGGGAGGGAGGATGCGCAGTGCAATGAAATGCGATGCAATGCCTCCTCCAGACACGGCTGCTGCCTCTCCCGCCGCCCGACCTGCCCCTACTGATGGCTTCAGGGCTTGCGGGGGGAGCGGAGAGGAAGAGCTGTTGTGGGGGATCCTTCTTCTTTGGGAGAATCTGGTCCCTGATACACCCTGGCACCCAGGGGGTTAAATTAGCCTGTGCCTCACCAGCAGGGCTGGGTACCACCGGCTCTCAGCGGGGCATCCCCCTAATGACATAGGACACCGATGTAACCCATATTGGTAGCTGTGACATGCACCCCTCCACCACAAAAACAAAACCAAAAACACAAAACCAAAAACAAAAACAAAACCAAAAAACCAACTTCATCCTGGCTGCTGGATCCCAGCACGTTTTGGCCCCAGTTTCTAAAAATCTGGCCACTAACCTCAGATGGTGGCAATAAGGGACAGGGTGCACAGCCACCCCGGGACCTGCAGACCAAGTGGTTTTGTTCCTAGCCCGGCTGGTCACCCCCCCGCCAATATTGCAAGTGGCAGCAAGCGCTCACCAGAAGTGGAATAACTTTTGTTGAGCCTTGGTGTCAGTTAGGGGTTGCCCAGGGTTGGGATCACCTGCATTGTCCCCTGGCTGGCAGACAGAGTAGGGGTGAAAGAAAATAACCCTAAGCTCCAGCTGGACGTCGAGCTGAGAACAGACCAGCACAGCAACGGTACGTGCATGGCAGGGACAGTCGCCGCTCACTCGACTCCCAGGGGTGATCCACCCCGCTCTGCACTGCCAGGGACCAGCCCCCTGCCCCGCACCGCTCTTGGAAAGACATCAGAGCATCCCCTCAGCTGTAGGGCCCAAAATTGCATGGCCAGGATGCAAGAAAGCAAAAGGCATCAGAGAGAGGGGGGTGACTTGTGCTCAGTCCGTCCCCCCGCCCCGGGCACAAAAATCCAAATTAAACCCAAGTTAGAGCTCCCCTTCAATCCCAATTTCATTTTTCCATCTCAACATGAATCCTCTTTCCAACAGAAGACACTGCAATTCATCTCCAGTTCCAGGTGAAGTCATCTCCTAATCCAATTTCCTAGCCATACCCAGTCTGAGATCAGCTGCAGGTCTCAGATCACTTCTTAATCCCAGGGTTGTTTCTGCTCATTTTAGGCACTGTACCACTTCCCGGGTAGTGTTTAGAGGAGCAGATGAGGGACTGGGACCCCGAATATACTGCCCATGGGATTTCAGGCTTGTGTTTCCATTGGGCAACAAAACAATTATTTTTCTATGCTGTTAAGAGGTCACAGATACAGTCCCGAGGCAGGCGCTGGGGGAATTCTCAGAGAAGACATTAATTCAGCTTCATTGTAAATCATTTGTAATGCATATTATCTTGAAATCTTGCTCTATCTGTACAGGGAAAGTATTTTTCGTGCAGATCCCGCTTCTTGAATAAAAACTTTTGTCAGTATATATGAAATGTGTCAGGCCATTTTTCTGATCCTTATCCAACTCTGATCATCAAAAATTGTATTTCAATTTTGCAAAATGAATTATAGAGCATTGACCTGACCCTGTCAGGATAGACGTGCAGTCCTAACAGAAAAGATTTCACTGATATTTTAGTCTGGTAATAAGAAGGAAAGTTTATGGCTCTTAACCTTGCTTCCAAGAAGTGCTGCATTCCCAAAGGGTTTTGTCCTTTATCTGGAAGGAAATCAGACCTGGATTGAGCTGGAAAATTCTTTTCTTTGAAACCTGACACATCAGATTTGCCAGATAATGTTTTCTGAAGCTAACTTGGGAGGTCAACACCAACATAAAAGCTCAGTTACACTGGAGCCCACAGAAAGGGCCAGCAGATGCCAAGAGCACTTTGCCTCGGGCAAGCCCAATGCTCAGATCTTACCACCAGCAACCACAGGGCTCTGTTGCAGGAGGGTTATCGCAGAGGTGGAGCATGGAGGTCACTTGTAGAGCGTATAAAGTTGTCTTTGCTGATGAACAAACTCGAGTGAGCATTTATTGGAGAGTTTCAGAAAATACAGTTAGGCATCTGCAAATGTTAACAGACAAGTAAAACAGCTGCATTTAGGAGGCTGACAACTACTGAAGCGCAGTACTTGGTCGGATGGAGTGACCACAGACTGGAGTGAGCAAAGAGGTAGAAATCAAACCTGTCAGCTGTTACTCGTTTGACAGCTGCTTGGATTTCTCATAATCTCCTCTCATGTAAATCCTCAAAAAAAAAAAATTACGCTAGGCTGGAACTTGGTCTCTGAAATATACAGCTGTTTTAGTGGAGTAAATGTGTTTTACAAAGAAGACTTAAATAGGTTTAGTTTCCTTAAAATGGTGAAACTGGAGGAGAAAGGCACAAGGCAAGGTGAATGATTATTCATTCTTTCTCATATCACAGGGAATGGAGGACATCAAATATACAGGTCAGGCAGAAATTTTAAAACAGAGGAAAAGATGCACATATTTCACACAGCACATAATTATTTTGCGGCACTCATCACAGGACACTGCAGAGGCCAAAAATAAATACCGGTTCAAAAAAAGATTAGAGAAACTAATGGAAAAAAGTCCATCAAGGGCTGCTAAACACAGAGCTGGGGAATTAACCTTCAGCTTGGGAAGTCCCTGAGCAGCAGGTTGGTGAGAAAGTAGAGCCACAAAATGATCACTCTGCATTTGCCAGAATCCTCCATTCTTCCCTAAACCAAATATCTGCTACATGGTGGTGCCCACTGTCCTTGGAGATAGGATCCCAGGCGAGATGGTCCTTTGGTCTGACCCACTCTGGCCATTTCAGGTTCTTGTTACAACAGCTGACGTTACTAGCCTGCTGTCTCAGCGTTGCTATCCAAGTAGCATCCCCCCATACCTTGGCTTCTGTAAATGTCTTTAGGAGGGGGTTACCACTGGAGCAGATGTGTGGTCAGCTTTTGGTCCCTTTTACACTGTGGAGGAAGCCAGTGGCGTAGTGCTTGCAGTTGCCCAGGACAGAGAGGAGAGATGCACATGTGACGAGAGGAGGCGGCACATTCCCCCAGCTCTGGTGGTGCCAGCACAAGGAGCACAGTACAGATGTCTTCCTACTGCAGCCCCACCATGACCAACAGCATCTTAAACACAATATCCCAGACCTCGTGCCCACAGCTCAGAGGGGGCTTGCCTGTTCCAGGGCACACACCCAGCTTTCTGGACAAGAATTTGTCCTGAATCCAAAACACAGCACTATACCAGCTACTAGGAAGAAAATTAACTCTATCCCAGCCGAAACCAGTATTGAACTCCCATCTCCTGCAGGGACGAATCCCCAAGGGGACCTTGTGCTGACATGGGATTGAAGATGACTTGCTCAGCATCAGGCAGGGTGAAGTCTGAAGTCTGTAAATTCTATTTGTCTGAAAAAAAGTCACAAAAAAACAAAACAGGCTGCAGGATCAACTTCCATTGCCACCTCAGTGACAAGCAGAAAACCAACCTGGATAAATCAAGATCAGATGTACCGTATTGGCCTGTATTCCCTTCAGCCCCATATCTCTTTCCAGTCGCCTGGCTAATCCTCTGTAGATCAAGTAACGCTGTATGAGTTGGACTGATGTGGAATGACTGATGGGGACCGTGGTTTTGGCTGTGCTGCTCCACGTTCCCTCTCAAGTCATTAATTATGCCATCTGACATGAGCAGTGCTCTCAAGTTGATATTTGTGAGGTAAGTGATGGATTTCCTCTCCTCCTGATAGCTCATTAGGACATGTTTTATTATGGGAAAATTTGCTGAGGAATTAATTATTCAGGCAAAAACATTTTTGTGAGCAACTTTATTTATTTATATATTTATTTTACCTTGGTTATATCATTTCTGTGGTCCAAGAAAAATAATGGCTGCATGTCTAGAAGGTGGCTACCATCTTGATACCAGGAATGTGCTGTTTATTTCTGGAGAGGAGGCACAGAGTCAGAGCGGTCTCTCTGCAGAAGGATGCCCAGGGAGCAATATGTCTGTATATTCCAGGCAGGGAAAACCAATCCAAATGGCTGCTTTTGAGCCAGCCCTTCAGTCACCCGAAGGCAACTTCTCCTTCCCTGATTTACTTGAGCTCAAACAGCTGCCTCAGCCCATTTTACCAAATGGTTTAGCAAATGGAGTTTGCTCATTTAATGCAGCAAACCAGCTCCAGGCTCTTGGCTTCTATTTTATTCAGACTCTCTGGTCTGTTTTATTATTATATTAATCCATTATTACTATTCCACAAGTCTTGACCTATGGTATTTGTCCTCTGAAACTAATAGAAAGGATCCAGGCACCCCACATATCATCTTATGGTAGTTACCGCAAGTACCACTTTTTGGGAGAGGTTTCTCATGGTAATCACTATCTTTAAGAGGGTGTCTGCTACTAGTTCAGAGGCATTATAGCCAAAGTACCTAACTGTCAGCCACCTGTCATATCTGCATTTCTTCACAGCTACTACTGTGTCATGAATCTCTCAGGGCATCTCATCTGGGAACATCTTGACATTTTGCTTTTTTTTTTTATTGTGCAAGCATTTTTTTAAAAGTATCTCCATTCTGCTAGGAAAGCTGTCTTGTCTGCGAGGAGGTTATGGGCAGAGAAGGTGCCATGCTGGCAGACATTAATGGAGAAGTTATCAGGAAGCAACTGAATGTCATTAATGTGTCCAGATACAATAACCTCTGTATCTTGACACCCAAAGAAAAACAAACATATTCAAACCTATTCACATTCTGAACTGAACAAGGCCAGGCTGTGGTTAAAATAAAAATTAAAAAAAAAAAAAAATGCTTGAGCTTTTCAGAGCATCATTAACCCTAAGCTCTGAGTGACCAGTGCAAGTCAGACTCCACAGCCTGTGAGAGCTGAAACAGCTAGCAGGGGCACGGTCCCAAAATGGCACATTATTTGCTCACCTGCCTCTCCTGTTCTTTTTTAAGGGGACAGAGGGAATGACAAGGGTAGGACAAACTCTAGCAAGGCTCTGATCCCACGTTCTGCACACTTGAAGAGTGCCTGGAAAAAACAAGCTTCAGGAGCGAATGTATGTTTTCTTCTGGCACCAAAAAGTTGTTAGAAAAGCATGGGAGAGTTGGAGACTGCTTAAAAGAATAAAAGGAATGAAAAGGGGGAAAAAAAGATAAAGAAGAGAGACCAGCAAATTAAGAACCCACAGAGTCTGAGCAATCAAAACCCAGCCTGAGGATAAATGTAACTCTGCCCTGCTTTAGATTAAATGGGGTCATTACATATTACATCAATATCTTACATCTGCAGCTTAACCTGTGACTGTCAAAGACTGCAATATCACCAAATCCAGAAGTCAAGCAGTCACTGAGGTCTTGTGCATCCGAACAGCATTGGATCTGCTCAAAATTCTGCATTTACTGTACTTACAGACATTCAGCATCCAGAAGCCCCTTGTGTGCATATAACAAAGTTTGTCACAGTGTTCTGCTGTATTTCAACTGCTTTTTTCTACCTGGACAATTACTGGAGGCACGATTTCTCTTGATAAAATGGCTATCATGTGCCTCTTTCTAATGCCCCTGCCTGCTCTGTAGCATGAGAGGCACCAAGCAGAAATGGCAGGCAAGGTTGTGGCCTCACCAGCCACACAGCAGCAAAGTCCCTTGTGTTGTCCACGTCCCCTTCTCTGTTTCTACCTCTTGCAGCAAGGTGTGTTTAACAGGGGTAATTCTTACGACATGTAGAAATCTAACAGCAATTTTGGGGAAGACCTCTGAACTGTTTTATCCTCAGGCCTTTACTGGTGATTGACACCTTGCGGAAGTGAGCCTGGCCCCCAGAGCCTGGTGTAGGGGGTGCCCAGCACTCGCAATGCCGCTGCTCCGACCCTGAGCCTTTTGAAAATGGTGCTCAGGGTTTTTTTCCTGAAGATCACTCACACATTTCCCAGCCTTAATATGACTTTGAAAAAGAACTTCAGCCTTTGCTGGTTTTGGTTTTCTTTGTAAAGCCATTTTTATGTGCAGCCACTAACTAATTTGTATCTTAAGATCGAGTCATTTCCCTGGGAAATTCTCAAGGTCAGTAATCAAGGATCCACCACAAAGACAGCTGAAAAGCGGAAAAAAAAAAATCCCTCTGTAAACCAGATCATGTTTTTAAATGAGTTATTGTGATTAAGAAGGTTTTAGGTTGCAGGGGGAAACGTATTGCAGAGTACCTCTGCTGTTCATTCTAGTTAAATATATGTTGAATCACATTTTAGAAAAAAAAAGCATGGGTGCTACAAATCAGCGTATCTCAATTAACTCCCACACTGCTGCACTGCTTTATACCAAAGGAGGTTCTGACCCACCTGTCTTCACCAGTTTCTGTCCCACTCACATAGACATATACTAAGAGCAGCTAATGGGTAGCATGCCAATTAATAACATGCAGTTGCTTTATGTGTGACATATTGTACCATGCATTGATTTTTAATCTGCTCAAACTAGCATTTGTCATGCAGGATGAAAGTCTGATGTGAGAAATAGCCTCTTCATTTTCCCTGACAACTATTAACACTGAGCTAGTCTTCAGTGCTTGTGCCGCAGGCAACTGCCCCTGCCAAAAATAAATGCAAAGACTGAGGAGAGAGACGGTTTGCAAAATTAAACTCTGTGTCAAAAGTGAATAAATCAGTTCAGAGAGGCATATCCTTAATTCCTGGAGACAGGAGGAACTTCACGGTGACTGTTTACCTCTGATGAAGCAGTGAGCAGAAAAGAACCCAAAACATTAAGACGGGGCTTTGCTACTGCCTGTAGATGGGACAATGCAGCTGTAATGGGAGAAAGTGGATTTAAACTGATTCTGGAGGCATAGATTAAGGGTAAAGTAGAAGGGTCTTGTGTCTTCTCCACCACACAATCATGTCACAGCCCACATTCAACATTCTAAAGACGTGCTCTGTCAACCTGAGTAAAGTCCCACCACCAAAATGTACATTGGGCAGGTAGCTGTGACAGCTGAGAACCAGCCCCAGTAAAACACAAGACACAAAGACTTAGAGGGAAATGAAGCGACTATGGCCCTCAAATAGCTCCGGAGTGTATTGTGGCCTCATTAGTCACATTGCTCATATGTGAGATGGAGACAAATGTTCCTCAGCTCAGCTCCTCAGCTGAAGGCGCTGGTACTAACCTAATTACAGCCAGCAGGAGGTCTGACCTGGTACATCATCTCTCGAGGCTACTGAGAAAGAAGTGGAAATAAATAAAAAAAAAGCGCCCCAGATCATCATATTCCTGGCTTGGTGCAGTTTTCAACTCAGCAGATGAAACCGCACAAACCAGGTGGTTTTGCAGAGCTCCTTTTCCATATTTCAGTCCAAGCCAGAAGTACCTGCCAGCTAAGACCCACTGGCTGGCCCCAGCTTATCCCGTGCACGGATGTCAGGTATGCATCAGTTGCTGTCAGTGGATTTAGTTATTGGTAATCAACAGAAAATTGGATAGTTCTATTTGGATTTGAAAACAATAAACCCATGGGCTTTCTGAAGGTCAGAGGACTCCCAAATGTTTCATGTCATTATTGCTTTCTTATCATTAGCCTCTCTTGTAATGTTACGAGGTGTTTGCAAAATGTAGTCCCTCTGAGGCTTTAGAAATGTCAAATATTCAACTATTTGTTCCCCTTCTCATTAGGGTGTTATTTGTTTGTAATGTACAGGGATCAGTTATAAAACTATTTGGTGAACTTTGTATTTAAAGGTCTGTACAGGGAGGATAACAGCCACTGCTTGGGTAAATCCTGAGGTCCCCAGAAGTTACTGCGTAGCTGAGATGCAGCTGTATTATGCAGCATTATTGCCAAGGGCCTCCAAAGTTCTGTAGGGTGCTATCAAAAAAAAAAAAGAATAAAAAAAGATAAATAAAAATAGAGTAAAATAATGATTAGCAAATCAGAGATTCACATGTGAGCTCAAAATTAACTACTTCGTGGGTTCAAACAGCGGTCCCACCTTGTGTCAGGTACATGCATTTTACATTGATCAAAGCAGAGCTTTGAATACTTGACATTGGAGATGAAATATAGATCTGTGATTTGCAAAGTAAAAAGACAACAACAGTAATAATGAGACATCAAAATAGATCTGAATGTCGCACTCCTGGGTGCAACCATAGTGATACCTTGTCTTGTGGCAGAGATGAAAAGACAGGGAATATGAGCTCATTATTGTAACAATTACTTTAATAAGCATGTAAAAAGGGGATTTGGTGGGGGTTTTGCTGTTTCTTGTCATATTTGGTATTCATCTTCCTTGTGATTGATCAACAATGATCAATAATGCCTTTTACTAAAATGCACAGTATGAGCAAGATTTTCAGAGGTGTCTTGTGACGTTTGGACATCCCACTAACACTGTCTCTACACAGACAGTAACAGACAGACCCATTCGACTCTGTCTATACTCTGAGCTTGCCATAACTAGGGCAAATTTAGCTAATGTATTCATCTGAGAGCCTCCTGCTAAGAGATGCAGGACCTGCTAGCTATGACACGTTGTTGCAGGCTGTGTCCAGCCTGCTTGGCAGGGGGATTCATGCCTCTCTGCATCTTCTCTGCTGCTTTATCCCAATGCCTACCCCTCTTCAGAATGAGCAACTTAACAATCTCCAAAAATAACTCTTTCTAGGAAACTGAGATTGAGAAAGGGAAAATGCAACACTCCAAAAATCAATGATCTTGCCCAAAAGATTTCTCTCCACTACCAACCACAGTGCAACGCAACTTCTGGGGGGTCTCCGATCCCTACCCCTCCTCAAATGCACATGTCGTGGTAGAAATGACAAAATATTGAAGGAAACACACCAAACAAAACAACCATTAATGACCCTGCTGTAGGAGGTCTAAAAAATTCACTTTCCATTTCTTCTGCTGCAAAGGCCAGAGATGTCCATTGACAATAGCTGGTTGACATGGGGCTATTCTTTTCCTGACCAGCTCCCATGTAAATTCTTGTTGTTTAAGAAAATGCTCTGTACCCCCAATAAGTATAAAATTTGCCTCTTAATTAGAAAGTTTCTGCATTCTGAAAAAAATGCTATATAAATGTGAAACATTTTTATTAACATTTAATGGAGAATTGAGTGCTATATTGACAGGAGAAAATGGACTGTATTATTTTTATACTGCAATATGCAAATATACTCATTGTTATTGCAGATTAGGAGACTGAATTTGCTAATGTTTTTTAATAATGTTTATTATATTTCTCTGGCAAAAATACCCATTAAAATACCACTTAAAGAGCATGAAGACTGCAGACATCTGAAATTAATTCTGATACTTTTTTCAAAAAACAAGTTTTAAAAATTCAAATCTGCATTTTTCTGGTTTTACAAATAGCCCACCAAATCAATATTTCAAGAGAGTGAATCAATATTTCAGTACACTATGATATAAAGTAAAAAAAAATTGGTCTATTAACATCTTTTTATTAGCGTGTCAATTGCAGTGCACAAAATTTGCACATATGGGTAAAGAAATTGTTTCCTGAAAATGTGCAAATTGCTACTTCACTGAATGTAAATGAAGTGCTAATTGCTCTTTGCAAACAATATTTATGCAAATTATGCCCTACTATTACATAGCAGTGTGGAGTTTACATTCACATTTGTTGCATTTTTTTCTCCATCCATTTGACATTGCCTGGACATCAGGACTTGGGCTATTACTCACTTTCTTTTCAAGACATTTTATGGAGACGTGAATGGGTGAAGAATGGGAAAGGACCTGCAGACAGTAATATATCATGACCTAGAGGGGCAGAAGATCTAAATCTGTTCTGTTATTCTGGTTCATCATTCACTAAGCAAAGTATTTGCAATAAATGATTTATATCAAATTTGCCTTCTATTCTGTTTGCCTTTTGACCTATGATATGTTGGGAAGTTCTCTAGAAAAGCCATTTAAAAAGCCCTCTGCTCGCCAAAATATACAGAAAATAACTTAAAGGCACCATCAGATCAAACATTGAATTCAAATGGATATCTTTGGCCTTTGGGGTTTTTTTTTTACTGATGTTAACCTAGTTTTAAGAGTTCGATCTTTTTTTTTTTTTTCCCATTAACGTATCATTAATTCGGAGAAGTCAACACACCTTGTCTAAAATCTCCTAGTCATAAGCAAGAAGAGCCTTTAATCACTTAAAGAATATCCATTTGGTAATATTAATGAACGTTGACTGGAAATTTTCATCTTGAAACCTTGAAAATTCCCTGTACACTTGTCAATATTGTATTTCCTGAGGTGAAATCCTTCTACACTTGATATTATTAGTTTTCCCACCAACTTCAGTGGCATTCAGATTAGCCTTTCATAGTTTAGTTTCCTAAAATTTATTCTCCAATATAAAACATGATTTTTTTTCTTTTTATGGTGTTTTTTATTGGCTACCAGAACTTCGAGATCTCAAGGCTGCTGGCAACTTGCTCCCAAAAAACAGAAGGCAAAAATTCAGTGGAAGGGGTTGGTTTTACTTCTTTTCAGGTTGAACGGATGGGACACGCCATAGCACTGAGGAGTCGGACACAATGCAATTTTAAAATGAATATTGCTGGAAGAAGGGAACAATATGCCTGGGCGAGCTGGTCAGGACTCTCACAAATGATAGGAATTAGCTTTTATTGCTCTCTGGAAGCCGGCGAGCTGCCTTCCCTGGACACTGCCCGGGGAGCTGGTTTCTAGCTCCACTGCTATTCCTGGCTCTGAGAGTGGCCATATTATTCATGTCCACAGGATAAAATGTCAAATTCTTCCTCCTTTGGTAGCACTGACAGGTCATGCTGCATCTCGTGGCCACAGGGTTCACCCCAGCCCAGCCAGCCCTGGGGGAGCCGCTCTCCCAGCCATGGGTTTTCAGTGAGATTCACCTTTCTGTGCCGAGGGCAGGGCAAAGCGGTGGCACATCACGAAACCCTGTCTCACAGGACAGAAGGAAAAAAGCAACAGAAAAAAAAGTGCAAAACCCCAAACTCCGCCTTCAGTCTGCTTTTAATTTTGGGACAGTTCTTTGAAACAGGGGATGTGTCAGGCACAACACAAGTGCAGGTGGTGGGGCTCCAGGCTTGGTGCAGGGGTGGAATAAAGGCAAGTGGGGTGCAGCAGAGCATGGGGGCAGGGCTATGCAATGACCCCAGGTGCAGAGTACACCTATTTCTAATCCCAAGGGAAAGGAGCTCTTAACAATTAGCAAGATATCATCAGCAGATATGAAGGTAAGCGCCTGTTTGAAGAAGAAGGCACACAACAAGCAAGTTACACCCGTTCACCGAAACAGATTGCTCTATTGGGAGCTCTCACAGCTTTTCATTTTGGACCATCTCTGAAGTTTCTCGCTTTGAAAAGCTCTCCTTCTGTGGGTGCTTTCACATGCAGGAGAGATGGGAAACAGCAATCTTCCTTTTTCACAGAGCTTTCCATGATGGGATACTTGAACTTCCCTAGGGAAATATTGTATCTTTTTCTACATTGCTGGAAAAGGGAGTCCATGAAATACAGCTCTTGTAAGAGAAGAATAAAACCTCTTCCTCCAGCCTTATGGATTGCTTCTGTATCTCCAGAGCTATCCAGTCCTCAGGCACTTCCCAAGGAAATTCTTGAACATCCCTCAAATCCAGCTCTCGCTCAGCAATAGGAATTTCTTAGGCTTAGATACATAACGGAGTTCCTCTGGCTCAGTGATTTACCTCACACCAGCTGAGCTGCAGCAGCTGCTTCTGTCCACACAATAAAATGTCTTAATTCAAACACCCTAAAATATTTTAATTCAAACTTTCTTGAGAGAGCTTTAAGCTAACGTAGTTTACACAAAAAACTTCTCCTTTCTTCTTCCTGGTGCCCTCCTTTCCAATGCTGAACACAAACTGCTGCACTTTTATCTGCATTTGGGACCACAGATAGATGCTTGCCTTTTTAGCACTGGCTTGACTTCAATTCTTGGCAGCTGCCTCCAGCAAAACCTATCTGCACAGGTTCTTCGTACTGACAAAGTGTAATCAGACTTCCCTGCATCTCATCAAACCTATCTTGCATGAATATGAAAAAAGGAATTAAAATGCTGCAGTTTAACTCACACTTGGAATGGGCTTGGCAACCCCCAAAGAGTTTTCCAATTCCTGTTTCCTTAATTTTCTCCAAAGATCCTGCCCCGCTGTTGGAGGTGGGTCTCCTGGTAACACATTCTACCTTCAATAAGTCAGACTATGTTTATGATCACATTTTTAATTACTCCAGAGAACATATGTTAATGCTCATTCATCTTCAGATCGAGGAACATTGTGAGAGTCGGGAGCCATATGGCTTCCAGCTACAGAGAGGGAAAAGGTGTGTCAAATTCCTCAGTCCGTTAGCTCCCGACAAGATTAAATTTACATCCATGGCTGGGCACAGCTTTGGTGTCAGCAAGATAAGGGCTGGGACCCGCAGCCAGCACGGCGGGTGCATCCCTTCGAGCTGCACGGCTCTCCCAGCGCGGATCAGAGCTGCAGGGCACAGGAGCTGGGTCTGCAACCCCTGGCGTGGCCAGCACAGCCCTGTCTGCCCGTAGGACCTGTTTCAATAAATGCTTAAATTTGAGCATGTCATGTGTCAAACGCTTGTCAGCTGCTTAAGCACTCTGTATAATTGGGGTCAGCAATAGCCTGTTTTCTGCATGAGTATGGCCTCTTTGGGCCAGGAAAGCCCTTGGGTTTAAAGCCATGGCTTGGAGGCTTCAGAGTTAGTTTCCTCTACCCCCCACACCTAAAAGAGACTTGTCAGGGACAGTAATAGCAACATCAGAGTCTGACAGTTATCAGTCCAGGTGCACTGAAGTGCACATCTTGTCCAGAAAGGTAAAATCAGCACCTTCTTGACAGATTAATAATATTGACGCAATATTACATCAAGTAACAGTGAGGTAATACTACATGTAATCACATCCCCATCCATTCCTTTTTAAAAGTAATTGGTTTACTCTTGTTTTTCTTCTGCTGTCGAGGAAGACACAACACGAAGAGCAATCTGGGTTCAGCCCTTTCTCAGGCACCCAGGACAGAAGTGCTGGCAGGATTCCTACCAAGGGCTGATCACTTGCAGATAAAGTGGTTGTAGAGGTGTCAGAAGGGCACACTTTGATCTTCAGGTTTTTATTACCGGTGATGATACGTGAGAAGGCAAGGATGTTGTTTGCTCTCAGACCTGAGATTGAATTTCTAGTGCTGGCAGTTAGGGAGGAAAAAACCCAAACATATCCTTGGGAACACACGGCATCTCATATGGCAACCAGAGGAATACAAAGGCATATTGCTATTTTTAAAGCGGATTTTCTGAGTACAAATGCAGTTTAAAATATATGTATAAATAGCAATCCCTACAGCCTGCTAACGCCAGTCTCCTCCTGAAACGACAGCTTCCAAACAGTTTTAGTAGATGGTGTCAGATTCCCTAATACCTCCCACGCTGGTGTAAAACCAGAGTCTCACACACACAGACACAGACACACACCCCCACGTCAAAGGAGCTATTTGGGATTTGCACCACAGTTATTGAGAACAGTGCCCAAGTGCGAGGGAAATACATGTTTCCCAAACACATGAATATTTTATTATCCCACGACAAGGCCTCCACTCTCTTCACCCGGGAGCAGGGGGGATGCTGCCAGCTCTGCCAGCTCTGCGAGCATATGCCAGTCTCCCAGCATATGCCAGCTCCTCAGCATCATCACCTCGCTGCTGCAAACCTCCAGTATGGATTTAGGAAAGGAATGGGGGAGCATAAACCAGGTCCACCCCAGAGGATATTTGATGGTGCTTCACAATTAGGATTCCCTAATTCACTCTCTCTTTGCCCTCTGAGGGCTTCCTGGGCAAGGGTGCTCTCCCTTGCATGAATTGCCATCTGCTTCCTCCAGTGCACCAGAAGAGCAACTTCAAACCGAAGCAGCCTCACGTTCTGTCTTGTTTTGTTAAAGTGATTCAGGCTTTCAGGTTATCAGTATTTTTTAAAAAAGAAATCAAGAGAAGGAACTAGTTATAAAGAAGCAGTCCCCTAGTGACCTAGGCATTGCAAGGGAGGCGTTAGATGCCCAGACAGCAGTGGGATTACCTGCTCCACAGAAGAGCCAGTGCTCAGTGCTGGGGATAATTAAGCAGGGAGGAATGGGATTCCTGAAAGCTGAGAGCATTGAGTGAGAAGCTGTCTGAGTGAATGAAAAGAAAACACCCTGCATTTGGTTGCTGTTGTGTTAATTCCTGACCACTGGGAGAAAAATTATCTCTGTGGTAAAAACCTCCTGTCTCCCTGATCGGGTTTGTGTTTAATGGATAGCGGGAGTGCTGCAGAGGCTGTTTGCATTGCCTTTCTTTCCCCTGTCAGGCTGCAATTGTATTGCTTTGTTTGACTTTGCAACAGAAGTTAGTAACAAAAATGTGTTGCGAGGAGTGCTGCTTTGCTGATGGGACTCAGAGTCTTCAATCTAGTGATAACTTCTCCAGTGTAGGATATAATTTGGAGGCCAACTCTGTCAAAACCCAGCACACAAAATTCCAAGACTTTGTGTAATTAATATAATTTATTCAAATGACAAATTAGACTGCAGGGTTTATTTATTCCAGCAAAGTCTGCCTCTTTTCTCCATTTCCATTTCTAAGCTGTAATCCTGGGGCTGTTTTAAAACAAATATATAAGCTATTCATCACTGTTCACAAACATCCACCAAAAGCCAAAGTTAGCCTTGGTTTTAGTCCTAGAGCAACAGTACAAATGGCCCATTTCCAAGGGAAGATGTAGTTTTAATTAGCCTCAATTTCTAACATTTTACAGGACATCATTTTCCAAAAGCCACTGTCTCTCTTGTAACTTTTTAAGTTTAATTTCCAGCCAATGATCATAGGCTACACCATTTGCCTAAGCTCATAAACTTTGTCTTTTTCCGAGTGTATTTAGTGAAGGTTGGGCAGGGTCCCATATTGTTCCTTTGGAGGGGAGTTTGTTCTTCTTTTCCAAGCACCTCCAGGAGAGGTTCACTGTGACTGGCAAGGGCTGGAAACCTCAGTAGAGCATCTCTTCCCGGAGTGCTTCCTTGGCCGTCAAATCAACTCCACCACAGGACCGTCTTCCAGCATCCCGGGTGCTGTCTCCGCAACCAAACTTTTCAGAGGTCACTTTTTCTCTTCCTTAGAGGGGAAGAAAGTGGAAGAAGGGTAAAATACATAAGCCAAAAGGACTCTCAATGGCTAAGGGCCAACTATAGAGATGTGCAATAGATAATTTGCCTTATAAAATCATATTGACCATAGACAGAAACATTAAAAACTTACTGAACTTCTCTTTCTCTTAGCATCCCGCCTGACTGTGTGTTTTCATTTTCCCCATAACAGTACATAGCTGCACTTCACCCCCACATATGGACATTAAAACAAATTCATATGGAAATTAAAACAATTTCAGTGATGATTTCTGTTGGCTGGGCTTTATGTTGAATAAGTTTTTTTAATCTCTGTAGTCAACTGCTTGTGGAAGAGACCACATTACTCAAACCACAATGATGTATTCAATTAAAAATATCTCCCAATTGACACATCTGGGGTTTTTAATTGTTTGTTTGTTTTATGTAAGGTAATCCAGGTAAGTAGACATCAATCAGTCATCTGTTTTCCATGCTAGAGTTCCAGTCTATTTAATTGTTCCTCTATTCACCCTTTTTTTTCAATCTATCTTCCTTGCTCCCTAGGATGCAAGACACAAATATAAAAAGCTTTCATGCAAAGTAAGACAGCCTTTCCGCCCCAGATTCCCCAGCAGCATGGCAATAAAAGCCCCCAGCCAGGAGACAGAGGAAGGGAAGAGATGAACAAGAGCTTTGCATTTCCAGAATCTCCCTCACCTTCTCCATTTTCAATGAAAATTTCAGAGGCTTTGGTTACACACTGTTTCAGGATAGAAACATTGTGAATGAGGGCGAGTACCCGTTCCCAACCTGCTCTAATAAGCAGCTGTGAGGTAACTACCTTTGCTAGTGGGGGACTGACGTCCTAAAGTCCCTTCTCATACTCCTGGAAAAGCAGCAATTTTGCTCTCATTGTTCCTGCAGCAGAGTTTGTATCAAAAATGCTCAGCAAGCTGCCTCTGGGTGAGTTTGATTTTGTACTTTTTATGGCACTGAGTGTCTTCATTTCAAATAAAAACCGTTTTAGCTGAAAACATGTAACCGTTCTTTGTGTTTAGAAAACATAAAGCTACAGTGCAGTCTTTGGCTCTAAATGTGCACCTATAAATATCTTAACCAGACACTCAGCAACACGCTATTGTTCCTCGCGCAGCAGCAGAAACTGCCTCGAATTTGAACCTTGGAAGCAAGGGAGATGTGGAGTGGATATGTAGAGGGAATGTATTCCTCTCCAGCTGACAACTCAAGGTTACTTCTGAAGTAAATAAAGTGTTGCTAAAGAGATTTCTCTCTCTTTTCTGATAATAAAGTTGCGACATGCTGAATTTGACTGCTTTTCATTACAGAAGAGCTGAGCAGGTCAGAGGGTGGGCAGGTTCGGTTTGTTGTTCCGGTGTACGAGTGCCAAACATCTTTCTGTTATGCTGAGGGAGTTAAACTAACCTTCCATCTCCCCTAAGTGCAGACCAGATGGGCAAGGTTTAGCAGAAGGCGGGCAAATTCTCCAGGCTTCCTTTTCTGCAAAATATCTCCCTATTTTCATGGGTTATAGAAGTTGAAAAAGGGACTGAATATCAAAATTTCAGTATGCTAAGAGCCGTGGCATCTTTACGGGATGAAGAAAAACACTCAGAGCCAAGGTCATCTCTGCTACAACAGGACAGCTTCAACAGACTGTTCAAGCGTAGCTGAGAGCAGCTGAAGACCCCAGGTCCTGTTTCGAGCAGCTGGGCAGCATCTGACGGACCGACATACACCATTTACTGATGTCCAGATCTACAGAACTATTTTTCCCTTTTACATCTTACAGGCTTTTACTGTAAAAGAAGGACTATATAACCTTTCAGGTTGTGGTGTCATACCACCCCTCCAAAGCAAAGAGTGCCAGGAAGGAACTAAAGCTGAATATTTATCTACGAGATGATTCAGTAGCTGCACAGAGTGACAGAGAGCATTGCACAGGCAGAAAGGCCTCCCATGAAGGAGTTTGTATTGCCTCTGTATGTTGATAGGGAATAAGTACAAGTAGCTTTCTCTGGCATCCGTAACATTCAACAGGTGTCACTCTGCTGCTTTTCTCCTTTCCAGCTGAATTTGTAGTTACTAATGAAAAAGAAAATTAAAATTAGCCTGATTAATTGATTTTGCCCTCTAGGTCTAAGTACCAACCCTCCAGGTGGGTACAGAATTGCCTATTACAGCGACAGCAAACTGCTGCCTGCCCTGCTGCTGGCTCTCCCAGCTTCACGTTAAGTTTCCTGTGTTGTTCCTGTATACTTAAATGACTGTTCAAAGGCACAACTGGGCTGCTTTAATGGTTCACTGCCTTGGGAAGGGGTGGACCTGTTCTCTCCACCTCATCACTTCTTTTCCCCCATTCTCCTTTCCATTCTCCTGCTGTTTCCCTTCACTTGCCCTGGTCCTCAGAGGACCTCTCGCTGATCTCACACAACTGGCATAAAATTAAGGTAGTTAAAAATCCAGTTAATTTTCTATCTATATACATATATGTATATGTATATATATAAGCTTTATATTTGTTTTCTTCCAGATGAGTGAGTCAAATTGGCTCAGTGAAGACCCAGAGAAGCACTAGATCTAGCACAAGGAAGGAGGCAAAGCCACAGCACTAAGCCTGAAGGTAGAGGAAGCGGAGTAGGACTGGCTCTGCCAGTCTTTAGCTCAGTTCAGCCCTACTGGCAAGCCATGCAGGAAAGGTCCTTTGTTAGGTAGGCTAAGGGAGCCAGGAGTGAAAGGCAAAGAAAAAAGGCCCATAAGTTCCTAAGCCACTGGCTAGAAATAGATGCCCCTCTCTTGGCAGGCAGCTGCCTTCTCCACCACAGGTCTTCAACCATCGCACATCGACAGCCTGGTCCTGTGATGTGGCTCAATCAGCAAGGTCTGGTGCTAAGCAAAGCCTGGGGGCTGGAGCCCTGAAACAGGATAATTACACCCAATTTCCACACCAAGGAAATGGCAGAATTGCCCTCTTCTGGGAGGGCATGAGATTTTCTGTGTAATGCAGGGGTGATGTCTCATGTGGGAATCATCATCTGGGAGAAGGCGGCCAGAGAAGAGTGCAGCCATGAGGTCACCACATCCCGTTGCAGATGCTGCTACAGCCCTGGCAATGCCAGAGTCACCAAGACAGACTCTGTCCTCTGGGCTTCCCTCCCTGTGAGTCCCTGTCCTCAGCTCCAGCACTGGAGGGGGCGAAGGACTTTGCCATTAGTAAAAGGTCAAACCAGGAATGACTATTACATTTATGGATAACAGTGAAATGGGGAAAGGCAGGATCACTGGAGGTCAAAGATGTGGAATGAGCAATTCCTAATTGAATTTTTTTAGAGCATTTCCTAGGTTGCATAGAAAAAACAATTAAGTGGTATACTTGCAGTATCTAATACTTTAAGTTTGCTTTAATAGTCCTTTACATCATTATGATCAGTGCTGTGAGTGCATAAATATCTCCATCTCTTCAACATTTTCTTCTTGACAGGTTAGTTTCCTACCACAGAGATATTGATGAGACACTTTTGTGCTCCAGATATGTGCATTTTTCTGCATTTTCAAATAGGAACCACCATTATCTTTTTGCAAGCTGAATATTTTTTATACATCATTTACTAGTGACTAATGTGTGCTTCAGCCATGGGCTCCAAGGACTGTCATTTATCTTCCATAATGACCGCAAGTTCTTAAACAACCAGCAACATACTGGCTGCAAAAGATGATCACAGAAGACTCTTAGTTACAGCGAACAGAAACAGAGCAAATGTATATTGATATATTTCACTTTGGAAACAAAAAAAAACCACCTTTCTTTCTCTTGTGTGAAATGCAATATAAAGTAAAAGAAAGTTTTAAATCATGTAGAAATATACAGGATTTTTTCTGTTTCTGAAGTCAGTTCGTCATCTGAAAAAAGCCAGTGTAGTTTCAGTGAAAATAAAAAAAAAAACCTACAACAGTAAACTTTCTAGTGTGCTGGCTGCCTGTGATATCTTATTGTCACTGAATATTTTCTATAAAAGCATTATATGCAATAATACTTGTACACGTATTCAGGACAATAGCATTTTGGCTGCAGGACACAAAATATTAATGTTAAGCCAATGCTTCCATCTGTAAGCAAATTGGATGCAGTTTTCCTCATCAAAATATGCATCCTTTTAAGAAGTCAGATTAGCCACACAGATTTTGAAACAAGGCATTGCAGAAGCTGACCAAGTTTGTGCCAGAACATGCAGCCACATCTCCTGGATGTAAGTTAACGTACAATGAAATCTCCCCTTGGGTTAAACATGAGAAAGAGCGATGGTATTACAGAAGGAGCTCACTCTTCAGGCCACACAAGCTGAATTTAGGGAACTCTGTACAAGCTATGACAGTCACCGTGCTCAAGAAATAAATTCTGAGCCGTTCCCCAGGTGGTAGGAAGCTATTGGGTCCTTACAAACACGTATTTCCAACTGTTGTCTGAGTCATTCCCAGTGACAATATGGGCTCGTTTTTGCAGGTGTTCCTGATGATTTCAAGTGCTCTATTTGACCTTGATTTTCATGGGAAGGAAGCTCAGTGCTTTTTTGGATGTCTGCTTATAAGTATTTCCTCTTCTACAGTTTTACTGGCAACTCAACAAATAGTTTCCCTAGTGCCAAATAAGTTCCAGCTATGCAACAATTTTTCCACATGTTTTCAGATGCTATAAAACAGCTTTATCTCCATTCTGTGTCTTGGGGTTGAGTTATTTTTTAGTATCTTTCCTCCTATTAATAAAAAGCAATGGAGTGATAAATGTGTATTTTACGCAATACACATCACTATATATGTATATTGCTGCTTCCAACGGTGCAGTCACCTCCTGCTGTATGCAGGCTCTATACAGCCTCCTCCTGTAAACAGGCAAACTTACAGAAAGCATAAGCCCCTCAGGGAACCTTTCATCAGCACCATCGGCCAGGTGATGGGGCAGGCTGTCTGCAGGGAGCACCCAGAGCCAAATCCAAAGAGAAATATCTTCACCTTCTTTGGCGACAATGCCCTTTACTAATGTTCACAGTGCAGCATATATTTCCCAGTCAGGCGTGCCTATAATCCATAGTATTATAGATAGATAATATCATCATCAGCTGACTGCACTAATGGTCACCCTTTACATATGTAAACTTGGCCAATGTGTAATTTCTGGTTTCAAGTACCTCACAGTTTGCTAGCTATCAGTTTCTAGCTTATTTCTGACGTCCTTAAATGCTTGCCCTATCCACTTTTTCATACCTGCCTGCACAAGCCTGTCCACACTAGGGAAGGGGTCTGATAAAGACCCTGGTTTTACCTACACAGACACCTTTCATTGCTTTTGAGTGCAAAGGTCCACAGCGGTAGATTAAGATGAACATTTTCTAAGCTGATTAGTAATTCAGAATGATTAATTTATGGGTTATATACCCACAATATCTTTAAGAGATCA
The DNA here is from genome assembly GCF_964195595.1 of Calonectris borealis. Classification (NCBI taxonomy): domain Eukaryota; kingdom Metazoa; phylum Chordata; class Aves; order Procellariiformes; family Procellariidae; genus Calonectris; species Calonectris borealis. Next base: position 10,765,634 of record NC_134316.1, on the reverse strand, counting down.
AAGAGATCTGATTTTCAGAGACTGAGAATTTGGAAACTGAAGACTACGGAAATTCAAAGTCCCTGAGATAAACATTTCCCACCTTTAAAAGTTACTAATTGAAAAACATAATTGCAATGAAGCGTGTTTTCATATTACAGCTTGTGAGAGTGTTTGCCCAGGTATGCTTCTTTTGCTCCTCCAGAATATAGTCACTGATAAAGATGGATAGCTTTTGACAAGGAACATCAGATATTTTCAGAAATCTGATGAGGCAACTGTGTGCTCAACCGGTTTTGCATGAGCCCAACAAATGCTGAGCTTGGAGAAGAATATCCTTGTCTGCATGTGTGTTTTGTAGCATCAGTAATATGTACCTTGGGAGCATTTAATCTATAGTATCAACACTATTTATGGCGTCTGGAGTTTTACATGGCTAAAGTAATTACTGTGATAAATGCCAGCAATATTTTAAAATTAACATTGAAGCTTCCTTCAATTTAGAAGCAGAAGAAACTTAATTGGCAAAGATGGGATTGCAGTAAATACCTTTGCTATTTAGGGTCTGATTCTGCATAGCTGATGCACAGAGGGATCTGTATTTTCATCCTGAAGTCAGTTGGTTTTCTTGACTTCTGGAGTGCTGGAGGGCCACAAGATCAGGTCTAGTGACTGTTTTCCCCGTTCACCTCCTGAGTGATTTCAGCTTCATTTTTTCCTCCTGGTGTAGGAGCCAACAAGTCTTCTATGCCTCAGAGCATAACCTACAGCTTAGCTGCCAGATGGACAAGTAAGTCCAACTCCATCTATTCCTCCTCCGTTGTGGTAATATCACACAACCAATATCAGCAGAGAGGCCCAAGAAGGGTCCCCAGCTTCCTTCAAACCACTTCCAAAGCACATGACTGCAGACCTAACTCTTGTCAGAAAAGGTTCTTATCACCTGGAGGTCACCAAAGGATTGGGGCAAGTCATGGGCAGCTTGGAAACTATCACCACCATCAATAAAATAGCATAACTGAATGATGATCTCCAAAGGAGCAGGTTCAGCCTCTGCCATGGACTGCTCTGGTGTTGCAACAGATCATTTGCAGCCCAGGAGAGTTTTGCCTGAGAAAGGATTACAGGACCATGGTCTAATTTTTGTGTGGCACCCCAATAGATAAAAACACTATCCAATGATAACACTTCCTCTGAGCTGGTAAAGGAGTATCCCAACTGTTGTGCTATCAGAAAGATGTCTGAGAAGTGAAACGTTCTCCAAGACCTTTGGATCACATAGTTGAGCCAGTCTAATGGTCACTGCATTGAGAGAGGTCAATCCTTGTCCCTCCAGCCTCCCTGCTTTCTTTTTCCCCTGCACCCAGCTGTGTGTTTCTGCTTCTCTCTTTGTGACTGGTGGTCCTTGCTGAATTGATTGAACTCACTAACCTGGCAGAAAACTAACCCAGCAAAAAAGTTGCATTGGCTCGTGCAAGGGTCAGGCTGGCAGAGCAGGGCTGCTGCTGGAGTGCAGGTGAGGGTGAGGAGGAAAGGAAGAGAGAGGAAGAAGGGAGAGCTCTTTTTTTAGTGAAAATCAATCACTGGGTCAGCTTGACTGTGTTGTGTGATCATGCCCTCCATTGCTGAAGGGAAATTTCTATGTTTCAGAGAAGAGCCAAGGAATGCAAAGACTCTTCCACTTTCATCCTTTCAAATCTACTGCAAAGTCAAATGAGCTAAGAACTATTTATTGGCATTAAAATAAATTTTGGCACTACTCTGTTTTAGTATTTATCTCTGCAGAAGAGATATTCATCCTGGAAAAGCAGGACAGGGAACTTTCCACTGCTCTTAGTTCATCTCTTTCCACAAACAGCTAGAGTTGTTTAAACTCAGAAAAAACCAATAGTTTCTTTCTTTTGCCAAACACCTGACCCTGCTGTAGTACAGCCCTGCCTCATCCTTCAGGATCACAGCCTGAAAGCACCAACTATTCCTTGCAAACAGTGGAGTATTACTAACATATAAACCACATTATAAAGTGAAAACTAAATCCTATACAGGGAGAACTTCCCCTTCCCCCTCTTTACCACCAGTGAGTAAAAGGAGCCCACCTTTCATAGGCATGTCAAAGAGCCATGCTTGGGAGAAAATTACAGGACAGTTTTTATAGCAATTCAGGCAAGGGATCCCCAATATGCAAAAAAAATACAGCACATCCATGGAACACTTCATGACAGCCTTGCTCTGTATTTCATAGTGAGGATGGGCGGTGGGTGGCTTGGGGAGTCCTTCAGCTCCTTGACCTCTCTCTCTCTGGTACGGTGCCTGAGGTCAACCAAGGTTTTTATACATTGAGTTGTTTAGGTTATGGACCATGCTTCCTACTCAGTCAGTGTATTCTGCCTCTGAGCCCTGCTCACAGCCCCTGATAATAAAGAACTGTCCATGCTGTTTCAAAATGAGCAAAAGTTTCAGGAATTGAATGGAGTCAGCAGATACCTGATATAATCATATATTCAGCTACAAGGTCTTCATTTAACCTGAACATAAACTTCAGGGCCTTTCCCTTTTTTCTTCAGGAATTACTCCTGTTTTGCATTCCAGAACACTTGTCACCTTGGTGAATATTAATTAAAAGTTGTAATTAATTAAAATGTCAATTAATTCCTTTATTTTATTCTTCAGGGTAATCTCGTATTCTGTGCAAGAGAGACCAGCAAGTGAGCTTACCAGAATGAAATAAAACAAATCTCAGTGTAAGTACTGCATTGTAGATCCTGAAAGAAATTATCGTCTGGCCAGCATTTGGTCAAGGGAGGGAAAGAGGGTTAGGGAGCCCATCCATGAAGGCAGACAGACTAGCACATTGCGACAGTTTGGGGACTACCTATGGCCAATTTATAAATTCCAGCTGTGATTTTATGAGCGCTCTGTGCATTTATGAGTTGTGATCGTCATTTGTTGTAGGCTCACAGCTTATGTTAAAGAGAGATGGGATTGCGACTCAATGACCATCTCTGAAATAGTAGGTTGTCAGGAGCATAAACAGTGAGCAGCTGTGCTTTAGCAGAACAACATCTGGTTATGGTCAGAGCAAAACTATTTTTCTAAACCTAAATTCTACCAGGGTAGAAAACAAGCAGGAAATCACCAGTTTGGTCACAGTGATCACAAGGAAGGAAGGGGATGGAAGCTGAAACTAGAGGGTTTTTTCACTGGAGTTGAAAGCTTTTTGAATCAATGCAAATGTGAACATGGGATAAAACTGCAAGAGTCAGCAGAAGTGCAGTAGTTACTGTGATGAGCATGTGCAAAGGAGTTCATTTTGGGATAGCAACAGCCTTGCTCTGTGGTGTAGACTTATTGCAGGTGTTGCTGAAACAAAAAAGACATGTTGGTATGTTTTCACGTGGAAATTGAAAAGAAGTGAACTTTTTATCCAGAACGTCACCATGCGAATCATTATTTTTTTGTATATAATACAGGAATTCTTATCAATCCCTTCCACAGACACTGCAGCTAATCTTTAACTTGTTTTGGAAGGAGAACATTAATTACAGCATCAGCCATGTGAGTTTAATAATATAACGATGAAAATTCCCATACATGTAAAATCAATGTATTGGCATGTTGTTTAGCTGGAATTGTTGATCTTCTACTCTGTTATTGTTTCATTTCCTTGCAAAGTTTCTCAGAAACCATAGTTATTGTATCTTGCTTCCTCCTCTTCCTCTCCAGAGGCGGTTCTTTCCAGATCAAGGCAAACAATGAGATTGCACAGCATCCTCACCAGACGTTATGAAATACTGCTTTGTAGACTTTTCCTGTCAGCTCACAGAGATGATTCTATTGAGAGACCTGGGCTGCTTTTAAAAATGTGCATTTGGCTTTAATAATAACTGAGTACAAAATGCAGTGCAATATAAATACAATCTTTCCTTCTCTGTTTTGTGTTTTTCTACAGTGTTTTTCTAGACCCAGGTACATCATCACAACAGGCAGGATTTTTCTTACCAAAAGAAGTCATCAATGTGACTTCTGCATCTAAACGAGTCACCTTGACTCTGTCTACAGGCACAGAAGCACTTCCAAGGCATCACTTATCTCATTCTAAAATAGATGAAAAAAAAGATGGCCTTAAATACCTTCTTTCCATTCACTGTAGCAGGGGCTTTGCACGAGGTAGACACAGACGTTACAAGCCAGGTGGCAGGCAGCTTTTTCTATAAGTCTTTATTGGACAGAGAAAATCCGGGAAACCGGTCTCATTTTTGCTTCTGATTTCACATCTGTAATCTCAGTTCTGTAATGGTTGAGTTTCCAATGATACAGGACATTGATTAGGGTAAAAATACATAATTATTTTTCTTTCTGTTAGTTTTGGATTTTATTCAAAAATTGCAGAGATGATAAAAAATAATCTGAGATTGCTAAGGAGGTTTGCCAGACTGTACAAACTTTATGACACTTTGAAATTCAGACTGTGCAGTGACGTGGTTACAGGTAAGCATGCAGAAATCATGTGTTGGATTTGTCCGTGTACGAATTTACTCAAGAGTTACACTCATCTAGCAGAGAAACAAGGGGACATCATGACATAGTCCCAAAGATCACCAGAAAGGGTTCAGCCAGCCAGTTTCTCTTAGGAAGACTGGTTCTGCATGTTTCCAGATCATAAAGAGGGAAGACACTGTTCAAGGTGGGGACTTCAGACCTTTTAAGCTTCAAAGACTGAGTTGGGAGATCTGCTCAAACCAGCACTGCTGCTGAGAAAGAGGCGTATGAAACTGGACTACATTAGATGATGCTTCTGAGTTTGAGTTTTAGTGGCTGAGCACTAGAAAATGCTGTCTCCAAAGCTCCAACTGGGATGTCAAAGGACAGCACAAGTCTGGATTTCATTAGCAGCTAGTCTTTCACATATACCCAAAGGGATAACGTACATCTCACATACAAAGGAGATGGCATTTGCAAAGTATGCCACAATTTACACCAACCTGCCTGCAAGCTGGATCAGGCCCTTCACATAGATGGAGATTACCGGAATGCAGCTCGGGCAGTGTGTTGCTTTTGCTGTCACCTCCAAACAGTCCCTGTCCCCACAGGTTTCTTCCCTGCTCTTTTGAGACAATCCACCCTGACAATGCTCATGGAGTAGCGGGAAAGCAAAGAAAGAAATGACTGTCTTTAAATAAGGTCAATTGACTGGAAAAGTGAGCACCTGCTTAAAGCTCCTTACTCTGGGAGGACCCAGACTACTTTGCTGCACATTCTTGTTACAGTATTTGTCCAAGCTTCCTCCTGTGATAGCAAAAAATGACTTAAAAAATGTCAAAATTAATTACACAAAAATGCCTAATTGGGCAGGGCAGAGCAGCAGATTAGCACACAGTACACTGAATAACATCCCAGCATCTGCTGTCACAGATTTGCTGACAGCTGTTTCTGCAGAGTAGCTGGAAAATCTGATAATCCTAAACATGAAATTTCTCGTTATCTGTGCAAAGGCAAGTGCCAGTCTCTAATATGACCCTAAAGGACGATCCACAGCTTTGAGTAAATGTTGCCAGCTACACCTGGACACCTCCTTCAGCACCTCCTCTGAGAACACACAGCTGGACACAGCTGCACCGGGGCTGCCTCCCACAAGGTGACACACGGGGAGGCACTTTTGGTCCCCAAGGGGTGTTCTTCATAGTCCATGGCTTCATTCTATTTGCAGCTTTAAAGAGGGTCCAGGTTGAACACCTCTGCCAGAGTGAACCCAGGAAGGACTCATGACCAGTGTGGAGACTCCATAAAAGATCTAAAGACCGTGGAATAAGCACTGTTGTGGTTTAACCCAGCAGGCAGCCAAACACCACACAGCTGCTCGCTCACTCCCCGCCCCCCCCCCCCCAGTGGGACAGGGGTAAGAGTGAAAAACTTGTGGGTTGAGATAAAGACAGTTTAATAGAACAGAAAAGGAAGGGAAAATAATAATCATCATCATCATCATCATCGAATATACAAAATGAGTGATACACAATACGATTGCTCATCACCTGCCGAACAATGCCCAAAAAACAGCAATCACTACTTCCTGAAACACGCCTCCCATTCATATACTGTGCATGAAGTCACATGGTATGGAATACCCCATTGGCCAGCTGGGCCAGCTGTCCCGGCTATACTCCCTCCCAGCCTCTTGTGCACTTGGCAGAGCATGGGAAGCTGAAAAGTCCTTGACTACCGGGTACTTAGCAACAACTAAAACATCAGTGTGTTATCAACATTCTTCTCATACTAAATCCAAAACACAGCACTAGGAAGAAATTTAACTCTATCCCAGCTGAAACCAGGACAAGCACAAAACCTTTCCCTTCACTGGGTCCCGGTTAGCCTGGGTGGACACTGAGCCACCGCACTCCTGTGCTCTCTGCTTAATGAACCGGTGTCCACTTGGCCCGTAAGGAACAGTGGTGTTCAGCACAAACCTACAGTTGGGTTTATTTTGCAATGAAGACGCACCGTTGCAGACACTCAGAGGAATCATGTGAGCAGGGATGGAAACCAGGCACAGGGCTGTGTGAAGAAGACTGAATCCTGCTGCCCCCAGTCTATGTTTAGCAGAGACACGCCAACAGAGTTTACCAGGGCAGCAGTGCTGTCAAACACGCTTTCTAATGAGCCCAGCCCTATACTGAGGCCCGGTGTAACATTTGGTGGCTATAACTTACTTTAACTTCAATGGTTAAGAATGAGAGCAGGCCAAAACTGTGAAGCTTTTCCCTTAATTACCTTTTAAAATCTGCTCTCACTCTAAATGACACACAAACACGGGTAATAGCAAGAGTCAATCCTGATAACAATTGTGCATTTTTGCAAATCGCAGTTATCTGCGTGGCAGCCCACAATCAGCGGTAACGCCAGAAACGTGTGAAATCCCGAGTACATGCATTACTTAAGAGGCCCATTAAACACAATTCTCATTCTTGGTTTCACAGGTTAGTGAGCAGCTGCTATGCCCAAATGCTATTTCATGGCCAGATAACACTGAGGGAGAAGCAGAAGTTCCTTCTGTGATGGGTGAACTGGGGCCTGTCTGACAACTGGATCATGTGTAACCTTTAAAACACAAAAATCCTAAAGAAAAAGATTTAATCTCTGTGAAAAGCAGTATTAAAAATTACCAAGCATTGCTGTAGCAGATCTGGCAGAGGAGTGGACAACGGGAATAATTCTACTCTTGGTGGTTTGCCAGGTAAGGGCACAGTTCTGTGGTGCTGCCTGTTCCCACACTGCTTTAGGTTTTGGATTCATCACTGGTAAGTCATGAGGATATTGCTCTCTTTAGCAACTTTAGCAAACAGGTTGATGCTTCAGTCACTTCTAAGTTTGCTTTTAAAGACATAATTTGCATGTTACAGGTCCAATTTATGTCTCTTCATGACACATCTCTTGGATGGAGACTGCCAGTGCCCTGGCAACTGGTGGCTTTGTTTCCCCAAACATCTTAGCTCCTGTCAGCAAGGCAAATTTGGCCCTGCCTGACTGCATTACCAATGAAAACTGCTGTCCTCATGACATTTAATATACATCCAATTGATGCAAAAGAGACACCAAGCCTCATATTTGGTTGCTCCAATGAAAAAATCAGGTGTTGATTTCAGAAGCCTAAATGCTGATTTTAGAAGTCAAATGCATGTGGCTGATGTGTTAAAGCCTGCATTTCAAAGCCAGAAAAATGCAAGTGAATTAAAACGTTACCTGTTTCAGGTGCCTGGGTGTCCATGTTATCTTTGCATCCACAGGCACATTCCTCACTCCCCCCCTTGCTGCCAGCTCTCCAGCATTCGGGGGTGGGAGGTGGAACAAAGCAACTCACATAGGAGTCTCCTTCAAAAAGCAGGGAACTAAAAAATAGAAGGGAATTGCACTTCAGTATTTACATACAGAAATTATCACCATCCCCAAACACGCCTGAATATCTCCCATTCATGTTCGTGCTATAGCAATGGCAGCACAGACCAACTCACAAGCTCCATGTGGATGCTACTAGAGAAGGTCCTTATTGCAAGGTGGCTGATACGGTTCTCTGCACAGACCTCCTCCTATGGCCTTACAGTGACAGTGACGACGTGTTACAAGTGACTTGGGGAATCAGTCCCAGCCCCGTGGTCACCGGCACCGCAGAGCTCTGCTCCAAAGATCTCATCACATGGCTCGTTTCAACAAGGCAATAGAAGAGGATGAATCAGCCCCGAAGGCAAAGGAGTGGTGATGCTCATGCAGCAAATGAGTTTGCACGTAGTCTCTGCTCCTTCCCAAGTCTAGCTCACAGTAAACTGGGCAAACATCCCACAGCAGTGTGGAACTGGAGGGTATGTTTCAGTTTTTCACAGCGACAAATAAATCTGTTGGAAGTGTTATGCAAACGTAAGGACATATTCCCCATACAGTGAAGATCTGATCTTGGAAGCGGAGCAGTGCAACAGAAGTCATCATTACAGTCACGTACCTCAGACCGTAATTAGTCCCTACACACAAGTTAATGTTTGGATCCTTCAGCCTGGACAGAGACTTTTTTTAATTTCAGCAAAACATATTTTATTTCATCAGTTTATTACAGTAATTATTTTTGTTATTTCACATTTTTAGTGCTTTGTAATTAAGCCAGGAGCTGTGACAGAGCGTGAGTTACAGTGCAGCGAGTCACGCTTGTGTGTTGTTAACCGGGAGCCTGAAGGCCGTGTGCCACCGAATGTGCGAGGTATGAATTTACTGGACTGTAAATGATACCCTCGTGTGCCTTATTGAGAAGATAAACCAGCTCACAAAGCAGAGGATTTCAGGACTAAGGATAAAAACCTGTGCTGATCCCTGGACTGAACTCAGGAGCAATGCAGGAACAAAGTCAGAATATATTAAAAGGATGCTACTACTTCCCTGCTACCCCAGAAACACTACCACAAACTCCTGTTTCCTCCTTAATTTCAGTGGCATACACAAGATACTCTGTAGGTGTAAAGTAATGAAGTTTCAAGACACCAGGTCTTATTTATTGAGCTCTCTGGCTTTCCATCAGCAGAAACCGAGAGTGGCTCTGGGCCATCCAGTTGGGAGGAATACGGTGACAATCTTTCCAGCTGTGAAGTTAGCCTGATTTCCTAATCACAATCTCACAGACCTGAGAGAAGCCAAAGGAAAGGCACATGGACACTTAAATCCCATTTTAAACATGATTAAGGTTTAAGTGCCTGAGCCTCGCTGGCCTCACTGGCTTTTACAGACGGTTTGGGTTGACGATCCTGACAGAGTGACCATCACTTTATGTTTTCCCCTTTTATTTATGCAACTAGAGATGTGTTTAGCCATAATAATAAAAGGTATACTTTATCCTATTGATTTAGGAAGATGGGTCTCTGTTTCAAAATCAAATCAGTGCTCAGTACTTCGGCTTAATGACTTTGCAAAGGTCAGGAAGCAATGCAAACTGACCCCCTGTGTGCTTTAACCCATTGCTCACATGAGGAAAAATGAGCCAGTTTATACCTCTTTCAGGGGTACTTGTATTAGTACGTTTTACTTTCCACTTGTTCCAGTTAAGAGCACACACACACTCAGGGATACCCTGGCTTCCCATGGCCCCAGCAAATCCTTTCCACCAACAGCCCCTGGCTGCCAAAACCATGGCTTGGAAATGAGGTTTAGCCTCCCGGCTGATCCAAGCAGCAAATCATTGTATTGTTCTAAATAAAAAGAGAAATAACATTAGTAGAGGGGATGGGGTGAAGGGGTGGCATGTTTGGAATTTTGGCCACTTGTGTAACTACAAAGCCAAATTTCAGAGCTCTGTGATGATTTGCTAATTTTGCCACGAAGCACAGTGCGAGAGCAGCATCTCCGTAAGCCACACTCCAGACAAATAACCATGCCCATGTGCAGAGCTAGCAGGATCTTCCATCTCTAGGTCATTTCAGTCTTCTAGTCTTAAAAAAAAAGAAAAAAAAAAAACCCAAGACAAAAACTCCACAACAAACCCAAGTCTTGTCCTTTCTCTGTGTCTCGGTAGGAGGCTGCCAACACTCCTTCTTAGCACAGAGCTCTCGTTGTGGCTTTGGGAAACAAACACGTCACTTACGTTCTTATGAAGTATTCCTGTTTTATATATGATGCATTCAGACCAATCAATCTTCTATCTTGGTGGCCTGTTTAGAGACTCAGGGAGCTGGCATTGATTAAATGCCTATAATAGAGAGCATTAATTTACCCGTCAGTGGAAAAATCACCATTGTAAATTGCCCCAGCCAGTTTGTATATCACCAAACGATACGCGACATGTTCTGGATGTATGTACTGAACTGCACTTGTACATAAAGCACATTCAATTAGCAGCACCAGCATTGCTTCAGCCGGCCATAGGCAAGAGGTGTGGGTTTGATTCTGCTGCCCTCTTTAGGACTTGTGCCTGGGACTCCCCAGTCTAATAAGAAATAAGTGCAAGATCACTCCGTGTCTGAAGACCTATAGGCAGCCCACAGCATCCCATGGGACTGGGATAAAATTCGCATATTGCTTCCTTTTGCTCATCATGTTACGTTGTTTGTAACCTAGTTAGGATGATTTTTTTGCCATAAAGGAGAGAAAAATATTCAGTGTTTGTGGAAGTACTGGAGGCTCCTTCATCTGTTGAGTTCATGGTCACAGCTGAAATATCACATTTTATTCACGTATTATGCCCTTGGAGCACAAAGAAGATCACAGTGCCCGAAGGGGAGGCAGGAACTAGTTTCTCTTGAGCAGTGGAGCAACATTAGATTTGCATTGCCCTAATAAAAAATGTTCAGATGCAGATGGTAGGTAGATATCTCAAGAGGAGATAGCCAGCTTCTTATTGTGGCTGTAGAGGAGAGCATGAGGGTGACAGAGGAATGAGCTGAGTGAGGAATAACTGGTTTTGGCAGAAGGAAAAGCAAGGAAATGCCCTATATATGCGACCTGGGTCACTGAGGACAGAGATGCTGAGGAGGGGGTGTTGGGGGAAAGGCAGGGAGGATGGGTGAACCACAGCAGCAAGGAGGAGGTGAGGAGCAAAAGAAAGCTCACGTATGTTTGCTTAAAACCCTCACCCTGAGGCTTTGTCAGAGAATCATAGCATCATAGAATCATTAAGGTTGGAAAAGACCTCTAAGATCATCGAGTCCAACCATCAACCCAACACCACCATGCCCACTACACCATGTCCCTAAGCGCCTCATCTACACGCCTTTTAAATACTTCCAGGGATGGTGACTCAACCACTTCCCTGGGCAGCCTGTTCCAAGGCCTGACCACTCTTTCAGTAAAGAAATTTCTCCTAATGTCCAATCTAAACCTCCCTTGGCACAATTTGAGGCCATTTCCTCTCGTCCTATCGCTAGTTACTTGGGAGAAGAGACCAACACCCACCTCGCTACAACCTCCTTTCAGGTAGTTGTAGAGTCATTGCTCCAATAGTTGTCCAGCCATTGCTCCAATTCATGCCAGGTTCATGCCCACCGCGGCACTCGTGGCACCCTCCAGCTGCTGCAGTCTGCCTCCCTCCTCCCCAGCCGTGGCACAGCCGCAGCAGTCCCTGGGGCACAAACCTCCATCTCTCAAACCAGTAAACACCTAGCAAAAGAGAAGTCAAATCCATCCTGCCTTTCTCTTTTTCCAAACATCCCACAGAAGCAAATGAGAGTCTTCCCGTGAGCAAAATGTGCTGCTCTTGCCTCAATATTTCCTTTACAAAGGCAATGACTTCAGATCCATCAGTGTTTCTCCTCCCAGCCTGACAGCACAAGTGTGGTATCCCCAAGCCTGTCAGCTTAGCTGCTGCCGACTTCCCACCCTTGGGCATGCAGGAGCTGCGAGAGCTTGAGGTTTGGGCATTGCAGGAGTAAAGTTACCACCCACGCCTCCCAAGGACTCCCTTACTCAAACCTGCTGGTGCAGAAGTCAAGATGTGATCTTTCTAACTGTCAGCCTTGCAAAATTAATCAAAGAGATGAAAATCCCCTCTGCCATTCATCACCTCTGATAAAGGTCCTGCCACCAGAACTGAGCTCCCAATTTTGCTGCTGATGCACAAGGCGGGAGGTGACCCGGTTCACTCTTGCAGAGCTGCCGAGGCTCTGCCAAGCAGGTGCTACAAAAAGCTTGTACGCATCAGAGACCTGCACAGGCATGGCTTCAAGTTATATATGTCTAGTAGCATTGCCTGAGTTATGCAGAAGGTAGCATCCTTTCAGAGATTAAGGTCAAGGTTTTGAAAAACAATTCATGATTTCAAGCAGGTCTCTTTCTGTGTGACCAATTGAGCTATTTTTAGAGGCTTATATTTTCACGAAGGACTAAAGAGTCTTTGGTAGCTTCTGGAAAACAGATCTTTTCAAGGGCAGAGTAAACCTTTGGGTACAAACACTACTAAGCTCCACCACGCTGAGCAGGCAGGTGTAAGCCCTGCTTGGGGCTGGAAGCTGTTGAGCATCGTTAGTTGCTGGGAAGCAAAGTGGATGGTTCAGTCATAGTCCAGCATTGATGTACCTATAACAGCTTCCAAGTGGGGGCTGGTCTCATCTCACCAGCTCTGACCTCTCAGCTGCCTGGGTCCAGCTGGGGAGAAGCTGAATATCCAAAGGTCAAGGCGTGCAGTATCAACTGTCAGGTTTCCACAAACCCAGCCCAAAATTTGAGCAGTCTAACATTAAGCACCCAGCATCTGCTTGCAATCCTTGTACAAAGGGTTAATTTTATTTGCAGAGCTCCATGCTATGCACAAGTAAATCCCAGTGCATTTTTACCAGCATGATTTATAAGCCAGGTTTAGAAAACCCTGGTCTCAGAAGTCTGTTGTCAGAGTTAATGGAGCAAGAATATAAACTGCAGCATCTTAGAGTTACAGTCACCTCTCGATAGCGTCCTCCTGACAGTTTCAGATCCAGATCTCTGCTGCATTTGTCCCGGCTGCAGTCACACCTCCAGCTGCGGTGTGGAAATGCCTTTCCTTATGGCCTGCAAGGCCAAGATGGGACAGAGATTTCTTCTTGAACTTTCCATCAAAAGGCTGAATGTTGCAGCAGCCTGAGGTCTGCAAGACTTTCCCCCTTTCCTATCACCCTGCAGAAATGGAGCAACCGGAGCTCTTCGGTCTGTAAACCACACATAGCTACCCAACATGAAGGAATGGAGGTGGCAGGCACAGAGAGGGAAAGGAGTGTGGTGTTTTGCATGGCCATGTCTTATTTGCACCCGTGGAGAGCAGCACAGGTATTGCCAGGCCTCCCAGAGTAAGGATCCCACGTAACAAGACCAAACGCTATGCTACTAGATGAAGACACTCATGTTGTATCTGTGTACTTGAGCGTGGCTCAAATTACCTCATAGAAACCCACTTAGACAAGATTGTTTCATCAGCTGACAAATTCCCTGAGTTACTAAAGGATCCTTTGCCTCCTTGATAAAAGGTTCCATAATAAGGAAAAAAAGAAAAATGAAAGAAGAGCTCTCTATCAGTAGGAAAGGCAGGGAAGAACTGAAAAATCTGTATTATCCCCCAACTTTGCTCTTTAGCCCCAAGAAACACAGACAAGATATAAGCAGCAGGACAAAATGAAATAGCAGCATCAAAAAAGCCACTTGAGCACCAAGAATGAAAAATGTGTAAAAAGCTAAATCCTGGCTAATAATTAAGTCATTGATATGTCATTTTCTGAATTATCTGGGAGGAAAAATAATGAGAAATGTGCTAACTTGCACACTGTGGTCCATGTCGGGAAGCAGGGGCAGGGTCTCCAGCATCATATGCTAATGCTCTCCCTTCCATGTCAAGATCAAGAAGCTGACCATGTCCTGGGCTTTAAAATCAATTCAGTCCCCAGCCAGCAGCAGTAATAAAATGAGCACATAATGCCACCTTCTGGCTATAGTCGAGGACACAATAAAAATGTTGGCAGAAAGATAGTGTTCTGTCCCTCCTGTACTCGGGTGGATGATATATATCACTTGCTTGAGGAAGTCAAATTTCTTTCGCTGACTTAATCCCAGAGCCAAAATTAATCAGACATCCTAGCTAACAGGATCAGGAAATGCCATAAATTATGCTGCCTGCAACCTAACAACAGCATTAACAGCACGAAGAAGGTGGAGGCTTTTTTTGATTAATCACTGTTTAAGTTGCCTAAAGGACCTATGAAACCTCCTGCTGGCTGACACAATGAACAACATTTTATATTAAGCGATATAAGGAAATGTCTTTAAAAGTGATGGATTATGCAGATGCGAGATGGGGACTGTGTGATGCGGTTACCTAAGAGCTGCAAGCTGCGTGACGGGCCCCTCTGCTGCTCCCAGCCCACAGCAGCCCTCCCCACCATCTCCAGCCTACCCCGGAGAGGACACTTGTCACCCCAGTAGCTGAGCATCCTCAGGAAAAGCCACACAACACAATGGGTTGGGTTGAGTTGGCTCCAGGCAGAGCTAGAAAGTTTATGCAAACAAAACCACTGGCAAATTTTGGCTTTTTTTTTTCCCCCCTATACATGAACCAGCAAGCTCAGTACCTAGGGGAGGGATAGGACAGGGACATTTCATCTACCGGGTTTCTGTGGCACTCTGCAGAACAGCATCCCTCTTTTTTGTGCGTGGAGATGTTGAGAAGCCACCACGGCTTCCCTTAGTCCCAGTTGCGTGCTGTTGTGCTGGTAGCACATCCTGCACTGGGGCATACAGAGTGGACAGGCTGAATGGAGGGTCATAACAACCCAGCCCCAAGCACATGAACTGTCCCCCTCTGGAGCTATAAATACAGCATCCCTCATCAAACCTGTTGTTTTCTCTATTTTGCAGAGCATCTATATGGGAGAAACCCTGGCTCCTGCTCCAGGGGGTATGTTGAGGTTCCCATTTTCTTTGGTCAGGATTTTTCAGAGCAGCTAGCACCAGCCTCACTCCACTCCCACTGAAGTGAGCAGCCTCCCGTCCACTGCTCCTACTGTTTGCTCTCCTGAGAAGTCTCAGTACTTAGAAAATACACTTTTATTTTCACTCTCTTGCTTAAAGAGATCCACTTCTTGGGGTGATAGGTTTTCAGAGCATCTCCACTGTGCTGTATTGCACACCGTCATTTTAAATCTACATGAAATGGGCAACTAGCCCTTCTCAAGTGGGAAAAGCTGCATTTTATACTCCTTTTGCTCTGGTATTATCAAGTATAACATATTGCAAAGCAGCTGAGAATAAAGTCCCAGAGTCGAGACAAACTGTTACCGTTGGCAAAACCCCACTGTCAGATGAGATCATGGCTGGATGGATCCTTTAGGGATCTGCATAATTTTAGGTGCACACTGATCAATACAGCCAAGCAGTTTTCTCATTGCTTTTCATCAGTGAGCATTTCTACATAGGCTGAAAATTTCCACCCACATAATCTTTTGATGGTAATTTATCCAAAGTGGCAGAGTGAGAGTTTCACAGTAGAGGTAGAAAACACCAGTGGACTTGAACTCTGCAAAATGTTTCAGAAGGACTTCTTCTAGTTAAACTTCATGATCCTGGGATGAAGGAAGTATCTCAGTCTCCTTCCTAATCTCCCAGGCTCATGTACATCTCCCCAACCCCACTGGACACAAGACATGGCTTGTTCTTGCTCACTGATTTTATTCCCTTTCCATGTAGTCAGGGGGTCCTGAAAGACATATTCCCCTACTTGCCACTTTTCTGTATGATGTCCTGACGGTTATTTACACCTTGATGCCAGGCTTCCCATTTGACCCCACTGCCGCGTCCCTGCCAGCTCTGCCTGATGGGCAGTCCCTCACCCAGCCCCTGCTTTCCCCCTGGCTCTTCCAGCCACCCTGACTTCTGCCCCAAGCTCCCACCCGTCCTGCTGTTGGGACCATTTTCAAATACCTGTGCTGGTTTTTTGCTTACCAGGGAGAGAAGGGCTCAGAGAAGCCCCCCCATGCTGTCTGGGGGCTTGGTGAAGCTACAAGCTTAGACACGCCTAGAGCAACCAGACCTTCCTCCCGCAGCTTAAGGCAACGGCTGTGGGGACGGCCAGAAGAATCAAGACAAATCATCAGCAGGAATGACTTTAATCCTGTGAAGAAAATGAAGCGGCAAGAAACTATGTCACCTGAAGCCTGACTGAGAACATCCTCGCAGGAATTTAACTGGCCTGAAATGCTGTGCACCCATTTCAGACCTGATTCATCTTCACTTCCCTGAGTACTGGCAAACCCTGGAGGCTGCATCCTCCACAGAGAAGCGCCTGCTTCCCTTCGAGGCTTGGAATACCCCAAGCCCACCAAGGAGGCAAAGAAAGAAAATAAATCAGTGATACAACAACTTACACCTTGCTTTAACATTGCTAGGGAAAGGAAACTGCCTTTCATTTAAAAGGCTGACCTTTCTCTTCTGGAGCCTTGATTTCTGAAACACACATTTCACTCTGTGCGTATCCACCAGCTTCAAGTGAGACTTTCGAGACCTCACGGCCAAGGACTGCGTGGAGCTCAGCTGCTCCCATCACAGGAGCTGCTTTTAAGTGCAGTAACACAGGGGCGTGAAGGCGGCAGGCTGTGCCGCACCTCCTCTCCTGCAACTTCGGAGTCATTTGGGCTTGCCTTGCCCCCGGGGGAGGCTGAGGGTGCCCATGTCAGATGCCCTCCTCACTAGCTCTGCCAATTAAACCAGACAGGCCAATGCTTTTGCCTTTACTAATTGATGCAGCAAGCACATAATTAAAAGACTCCCCATCGCTTTGCAATCTTATCCAGCTATTTGACCAGGTGGAGCCCTATCATGCACCTTCCTCTCAGCCTGCTACCTGCTTCTGCTGCCAGTCATTGAACGTCACCCCTCTACCAGGCCACGGGATGATGAATGCTCTCTCTGCTACTCTGCATGTCAGCCATGCAGGAGGTCAGATATCCCCACCGCGGCCATCTCCTGGTTCGTCTGATCTGGCAGATGGATCCCTCGGTGTCTTTGTCTGCTCTGACCTACTTCTCCCTTTCATCGTCTGCCGGCTGAATCTCTGGAGTGTCTGACTCACCGCAGATGTGGGGATGCTGTGCCTGCCCACACACATCTCTCCTCTCCTGGTGGTGAATTAACCCTTCATTTTAGGTATGGGGGTGGCCTGCAATGATTTCTCCAGCCAAGCGGTGATCTCTTCCTCGCTGAAGCCAACAGATACAAAAAACATCTGCCTTCAGACCACCTCCAGCGTGCTGGCAATGGCTCTCCCATGTTTCTCTGCAGGATGGGAATCTCAGGGCAAACAGGACCAGTTGTCTGGGCACACTGCTGGCTGAGAAGTGCCTGGGGTACTGGCATGGACATCCACCCATCCTTCTCCTCCCTAGTTGACAGGAGGGATGAATTTGGATGGAGACATTTCTCGTATTTGGTGTCCTGGAAGGTGACAACGAGGTGCAGGGGACACTGAAGACAGCTACGATGGCAGATTCAGACTACGATGGCCCAAGTGGCTCTGACCACAAGGACCCCAGGCAGTGAGGAGCAGAGGCTGCCAGGCTGAGCCTGGGGCATTGCAGAGGAACTTGAACTGGGCTGGCACAGCTGGAAGGAGCCTGGGCCAAGCCACCAGCCCTGCCATATAGCTGTGAAAGACTGAGTTACACACATGGGCCTTTTCTGAGGTCTGCCAGAAGGGTCACAATTATCCATCCTGTTGTGACACCTGCAGGAACCCACTCATCCTCTCTTTTACAGCCAGCAGACAGAGGCAGCAGCAAGCAAAGAGCTGCTATCAACTTCTCGCTGCAGCTGTGCCTTGATCAAGGATCAAGCATGCAAAGCCTGCACTGAACTCACCAACTGCTTTTAAGCTGCCCCTAGCTGGCAAGAGGAAGCATTGGAGGAAGGAAATAATTTTTATTGCATTACCATCTGTCTTTGATTCATGCTACACAGTTAATTTTGGGAACTATGGAACTGAGGAGCTGTGTAAGTAACGGCTGCTGTATCTCAGCTACGGCAAATGCCCACCCCCTACCCCACATGAGCGTACTCTGTCTAGACATGGCTTTAGAGGAGACTCTGCTATGTGGCCTCTGAGCTGTGTGTGTTGCAGGATCCATGGAAATCCTTTTTTCTTTGCAGACTCCCCCGTACCAGGGGCTATTCCCAGCAGCAGATTTGAGCCTGGATTCTCTGTGCAGAGAGGTGGGAGGAGAGGGGGGGCAAGAAGGAGATCTCTCTCCAAGGCACTCGTATTAAAAGGTGAGAGACGGCTCTGAAATGCTACGTGCTGATATATCCTAATATAGAGAGAATCCGCAGAGAAGGTTTTACCAGGAGTTTCTGAGTCTTTGCACTGGTACCATTAAGGGCAGGATGCTGACAGATATGTATTAGCTGAGCTGCAGGCACTGAGCCAAGTCTCTGAAGGATTCAGCCTGAGTCCAGGCTTAATTTCTTCTTGCTGAGAAGTGCTTGTGTTGAGTCTTAGCATAGACGCATTTAACAGGAGAACAACCAGGCACTCCAAGACTTAATGCAAGAGTACATGCACAGAGAAAGCAAGTGAGAAGAATTTTGATTAATTGCTGTGTATTATTTTGCCGCTGCAGCGGATGGAATATTTGCTTCAAGCTTTTCAGAGAGACAACATGAAAATGTTTTACACAGCTGACTGGCTTCGCAGTCAAGCCCATTTGCTGTTGGTTAACTCTCAGCCCCGTGTTAGTGAATGAACAGGACAAGCAAAAACATCTTTTCACTTCCTAAGGCAGCAAAACTCGCTGATCTAGCATAAAAAGAAGTGAACTATAAGATGAGCTAGTTTAGATAGACTCGGAGAACATACAATCCCCCTTTAAAAGCCTGGTTATTGCACAAATCCTCATTTTGTGCTTTCTTTCAAGGAACATTCTCATAATTTATACCCAAACAACCTAATCAGAGATAGTGTCAGCTCTGGAGAAGGAAATGCAGAAACCCGGAGCTGAGCACGGGCAGGTACTCTGAAAGCAAACACTTTCATCTTGTCAGGAGTGGTTTGTTTGCATCTTATCCAGAACTGCAAGGAACCATAACCACAAATACTTCACATGGTACTTTGAATTTAATAGCTCACATGGGCTACTGTCTGAATTACTGCCTTTTATTTTATGACTAAATTAATATTATATACACAGGAGCACATTTAAAATACCCAACAGGGTAAAAGAAATGATAGCTGTGTTGAAAAATATAAATTTTTATGCACAGAAGTTATTAGTAAAGCCACATTCCCCAGTCCATTTATGTGCACACATTTAAATTTTCCTTTTTTTTTTCCTTTTGACCTTTATTTTCAGATACTACAGCAAGTTATCTTAAAGCTTTAATAAAACAGTAATTCACTCATGTTTTTTATGGCCTACTAATTTGTCTGTTGTGCCATATATTGGGTTTCATAACTTTTATATGCAAATCAATAAAAAATCCTTCGATATTTCATTTAAATCATTGCAAAATTAACACATCCCAGCCCCCAAGTCAGCTAAACTGTGAAACCAAGAGCTAGCACTCACAAAACTTCAAGTAAAAGAGAATAAAAATTAAGACTTGGAGAAATCCATCTTATTTTTTTAAAAGATAATTAGAAAAACTGCACTTATGAAAAGGGAAAAAAGGGGAGAAAAAATCTCATGCCTGGTAAAAAATAACCCGGGATGTGTATAGCAGTTGCAAATGGAAAGAAAGGGAAATGGAAGCAGCCAAAATATTGGTATAAACCTCTTTGAATATGTTATCTGAGTTCTAAGAAATGGTTTGGGATTTCCCAGCTCCACCCATCACACCAGGGTTGTACCTGGGCTTTGCAAGGGCTTTGCGGTGCAGCCCAAGCTTGCAGCAGCGGCACGCACCCAGGCTCGAGGCGTGCTGCTCTTTCCTGGCTTTACCTCTCTTCCCTACATAAGCAAAGCTGTGGGACTGATCCTGACTCCTCCAGGCATTACAGTGCTCCTGGCTTTCTTTTTAGGCTGGTTTCCCACACCAATAAGGCGGCTGCAATCCTATCGCTACGTATAGGTCTTCTCCTGGTAGCCTCTAAACCCAGGAGCCAAGCTTACATTTCATAGAATGGCAAGATCTCAAAAATACGCAAGTTCCTGCAAGCGTCATGAAAAATAAAAGGTCAAGCAAAGGCAAGGGAGGCGATGTCTCCTAAATGCAAAAGCTGAAGTCTGAGCCCACAGAGAAGCCAGATAGTCCATGTGAGAGAAGACTTTGGTTTAGGCATGACATGGTGCTGGGCTCATATCAAGCACATCAGCTGTCGGCCTTGTTCCACAGATCTGTAATAAAAAATACATCTCCTGGTTAGTACCATCCCACTAGTTCTGAAGGTAACCCTGGGATTGTGAAGGCTGTGCGAAGGAGTCCTTGAGGCGTGCCGGAGTTTGCAGGTAGCCTGAATCCCAGACATCAGGAAGGGGCTCTTTGGTACCATCCCTGCTCAGATGTTCCGCTGCCTGCTCCGCTGCACAACAAAAAGCCAGCTCAGCAGTTATGGGACAGGATTTAGGTGTATGGTGTATATTTTATCAAAGAGAGAGAAGATTTGATGGATGCTAAGCCTCAGCCACTTGGGAATCTTTATCTGGGTGAGGGACAAAACCTCTTTTGCACTGATCAAAGCAGTTAAAAGATGCTCCCATCCTCTGCTTCCTGCATTGCCTGCGTCAGCCAGAGCCAACTGCTCCTTGTTTGTGTAGGAAGGGAGAGATCGTAAGTTGGCAGTGCAGCAGCTCATTGCTCTGAGCCTGGCTGGGAGTCACACGGTAAAGAGAAAGCCTTAATCTCACCGTTTGAAGGATGGAGGGCCTTGGTTCTGCGACCACCAGCTCACGGCTAGCCTGGCTGCGCAGGCATCAGTTTGGGCATTAGCATTTCATCACACAAGAGTATATTCACATTATTGCGTATTTAAAGGTCCTTGTCACTCGGTCTGGTGTTGGACGGTGCCCTCCCAAAACTGCCTGGAGAGTCCAAAAACCAACTCAAGAGCACTGCACAGCCATTAAAACACAGAAATCTTTTGAACTTTGCACACCAGCATTGGCATTGTCTCCTGATTTTTGCTTGCTGTAGGTGCAGAGGGAAGAATTAACTGAAAAGAAATGAAAGACAGACTTTAAATTTGTCTTTGCTTAAATAATGAGTACTTGTTTAATTAAGATCTGTGACATCACATTAAAAGGAGAACACCATACTGAAATAAAGACTTGGATCGATGAAGGATGCATGGCAATACCATAGCATTTTCTATTCGTTTATGCCAACCACTGACAGAGAAAGCCATTTTCCAAAGGAGCGATGATTTACTCAGCGGATGCTGATTTATTTCTCTGTCCATCCAGAGTTTTCCCATGATATCAGGAGGAGCAGAGGTAGAGCAAGCCCCATGTTGGCCTGCCATTTCATCACCTAATAGTGAGGCCAAGGACAAGGAAAAAAAATCTAATCTAAGCAGGCTGGTCCACACATTACTGAGTGCTTCTATTGCCTATAGAGAGCTGGGACACAGCGCTAATCATTAAGTAGATGCATTCAAGGTTGAGGGTGCACTGTTAAAGCTGCCTGGTTTTACATGGGCATTAGAAGAGTGCTTGACTACTTTCATTGCTATCTTGGAATAATTTTATGTTAATTCTTTAAATGTCAATTATTCAGATGTTTCTATGCTGCACTTCTAACTTCCAAGTTATTTCTTTTAAATTGTCGCATACGCCATTTAACAAGGTTCTGTGCTGAAGGTCCCATTTTTTTTAATATTGATTTTCTTTTATATCTTTACAGTACAGAATTAGCCAAGGCTCCCGCTCGGAGTCCTATCACTGGTTTGTCTTTATTATTTCTGGTACATTTTCAATGTTTTACATTTAAATTTGTGCACTTCATTTTATTGTGCTTTTAACCATCTTAATTTATTTTCTGTCTCTGTTTCTTCCTTCACATTAAAATGGACACACTCAAAGGCCATCCACTGTTATTGAACCAAAGAGCACACATCATGCGGGGGAGTTCATTAGGGAGATATCTGGGGCTATTGCATAGATGCTTAAGTCATGTACTTGTCTTTTCAGACCTTACAGATTATTAATCTCTGAATTTTGGGTGAATCCTGGCTGGTTTTAATCAACTCATGTCTTTGTATGCTCCATCAATCTCAAAATGGGTAAGAAAATTGCTCATTAAATTCCTTAACTAGTAGTGTCCCTGTAATTAAATGAGGCCCAAGATAAGAGTACTGCAATAAATGTTTTATCTGCTCCCCATCCTTATTAAAGCCCTGAGCCTTCAAAAGCTTACACAGGCACATCCTGGTGAGCGCTGGGACTCACCCCATTGACTTCCAAGACCATAGTTACAACAGACCGTGGGGTTGGGGGATCACAGTGGGACCGTACCAGGAGGCAGACCCTGACTCCTCGCAAGGATGAAAAGGCCTGGTGTGCTTTACTCAGGGTTGGTCTCACCAGCTTTAGTCTTCAATTACTGGCTTAAAAGAAGAAAGCTGCAAGCACAAATCCAAACCCAAACCACAGCGCAACTGGACCTCCCTGACTCCCCCAGAGCAGGGAGGCACCACAGGCGGTACCACCAACTCTTTGCATGAGATTACACAGAATCTGAGAGCTCTCTTTTTGGCTAGAATCTTTTTTTTTCCCCTTTAAAACTCATAGATACCTATAAATCACATTCTACCCAAAGGTGCATTCAGCTCTTAGAGCATCTTAGGTCTATTTACCCCTGAGGTGTTTGCTGCATCACTTGGCAATTCCACCTCATGATACTCCATCCAAGCTCAAGCGCTGCTGAAGCCACAGCTCAGCAAAATTACCCCTTTCCCCAGCGGTACCACCAGCCGTGCCCTTTAGTCGCAGGTCCCTGACGATGAGAGCTGCTTCGCCTGCTTCCCTCTCCTGAGCCCAAAGAAGCTGCAGCCCAGGGGTCCCAAGTCACGGCAAGGCTCCAGGAAAAGCCGCTTGGGAACCAGGAGAGCAGCAGCCAGCCCGGATCACAAGGAGACAATGCCTGGTGTAACCACAGCATTGGGAAACCCTCGCAAATGCCCCAGAGCAGTGAGATGACACGCAGCGAAAACGGCAGCAACCGGAGCAGCCAGCAAAGCAGTGCAAGACGCCACAGGGAAAACTCGGAGCTGAACCGCGGCTCTGCGGGACTCACTGGCTTTTCACCCTCACTCTCTTTGCGGAGGAGGAAAGCTCATCTCTGTAAACCTCCTTCCCAGGTGGGTTTAGCAACACACACCAAAAAGTGATAAACAGGGGAGACGTTGTGGACTTACAAACCCAAGATGTTAATATAAAAGGACTCACGGTAGCCTGCAAAAATGGCAATTGCAGGTGAGCCCTCAGGCTGCCAAAAGGCACGTAAATGCTAAACTACCACCACAGGCCAGATAATCAGCTGGTCTAAATGAGTACAGCTACTGCAGGCAGCAGAGCTGTGCTAACTAGCTGAGAATCCATCCTCCTGCTCTTTGTATTGGAAATCAGTCAAAAAAGTAGCGAGGATGCACAACTGGGAGTACAGCGATGCCCTGGTTTTGCCAAGGGCTCTTTTAAAATTTGTTATCATCTTCTCATGGGAGGAAAGAAAAAAGAAATTAATTCATCCTCTCAGCAATTGCAATCAAAGGAAAAAGCAAGATTAACCTAGGGTATCTCCTGCCCTAAAATTGTATTCTTGTCACTGCTTGACCAAAGTCCCAAACAAACCCAATTCTCCAAACAAATAATGATGGCTTTAATACATACATTTAGAAAATGCAAGGGTTTTACTTTGCTATTAAAGTTTAATTAGTAATTAATATTTATGCAGCCATTGGCTGGAATTCTGCAAGTTACATAAATAAATATTAACTTGTGGATGATTTTTTTAAAAATCCTTGCATCCGAAATTTATTTGTGTGCCTCTATTACTTATTCATTAATTCATGTATAATTCCAACTCCTCTTCATTCCAGATGGAGTGGGAGGGAAGGGGGGAACTCCCTTGGGACTGATGTGCATGGTTTTAATTCTCAATTTAGTCTCCATCACTACAAATTAAATGTTTAAAAATTCTAAACAGAGTGTTTAGTGATGCTGACATGTTCAAATCCACCAGTCTGCAAGAACTGGCTTTTCTTTAGGTATGTAATGGTACAAGTTGAGAGCAATATGCAGCACTTGAGCAGAAGGCCACCTTTTATATCGTGCTTTTGGCCAGTGAAGGAGTCCCTGCATCCAAATTCCCACCGAGGTCAGTGGGTGCTTCGCCTGCTCCAACAAATGGGTTAGAAGAAAAAATCAAGGACTGAGGCTGTAGCAAGCTTCTGAATTATGAGCAATGAAAATGTCAAAGGAGCACCTTTAGGGGGGTTATTTGGCTATTAATTTTTAGCATGCCATCAAAAATTCCCAGGACTTCTCATCCCAGAAACACCTGACTGGGAAATTCAGGCTGGTGAGAGCACACCCTCACCTTGGCCACGCAGGTGGCCTGGTGACGCACACCATCCCCAGTGCCACGCGTGTGCTCGCAGCCCAGCATTGGCCACCGCGCGCAGGGACAGATTGCTGCTGGTTGAGGGGCCCTGGGAACTACCTCTCCATCATCCTACCATCTCTGGCTAGACATGTTTTGGCAAACAACTCTTGATACGCTTTGCCTGGCTCCCTTTTCTTGCAAGCAGGATGGCTGAGGGCAGGTGTGTGCACAGGTACCGTGAACACTGGAGAGACAGCTAAAAAGCACCATTACAGACCAGCTCCAGTCTCCCTGGCTCAGTATTTAAAAGTAAGGGGTTGGGGCTGGTTTCTTCCCCCCTTGCCTGGGCCGTTACCAAAGCCCAAGTCACATATGATTCCCCTTCCCTGGGGTCCCCGTAACGCTCTGATGTGTGATAGCTCTCAGGGGCCCCTGATTCCCACAGGGTAAGTATCAACTGAAAGGGAACAACAAATAGTACATGGTTAATTACTGCAGGGACTAATTAAACAGTTAAACAAATAGTGGTGGAAGGGATTTATAGGTGCCCCAGTGACTGTTGGGCTCATCTCACAGCTCCAGGACCACATGAGGAGCAGAGGAGGAGAGGAACAGTGCTATGGCACATCCATCTGGATGGCGGGATGGCTGCTTAACAGCGATGCAGCACAAAAAGACTTGGACAAGAGGTCTGGGGCCAGATACCTGAAAGAACACAAGTCTGGGGGCTGGATCCTGGGGAGGCCAGGAGATCTGCTGGTGGCCTTTGAGCTCATTTGCTGGCAAATAAGGATGGGTTCAGGCCATTTGTAGTGTTCACATGTACGTGCATGCTGTTTGTAGTGCCTGTAGAGGCCCTGCTCTTTCATTACAAGGCTGGAGGCGAGCCCCATCTGTACAGGGGTGTGTGTTTGCACGTGTGCGTGCATTGCCTCCCTCCTGGTTGGATTTGGGATCAGGGGACCGCTGCAGCCTGGCTCTACAGGGCTGGGATACCAGGAAACCTCAGGGTCTGCGATGCACCAGTCAGACCTTTGCAGCCAGAGAAGGGGAGTGAACACATCTCAGCCCTTTTAAGATCCCAGGAAGCAAAGAGGCTACATACATTTTAAATTTCTCCAGCTGTCCCACTCCAAGGACTGGCCCCTTTAAGAATCTCTCTGCTGCTCTTCCTAAGCTAAATTTCTGAGCTAAATGCAGTAATTTCTGAGCAGTCACCTCCTGCTCTCCAAAGAGCTACCTTATGAGCATAGCCTTGTGCGACCTTAAGACCCCAATAATTGGGGGCTATAAATTGTTAAGAAACAGAGATTCTTCAGTTTAAACTACACTGTGTAAGCTGCCTAATAATCATACAGCTCCACAGGGTAGGACATTAGACAGAAGTGGTGCGGGGGCATTAAGAGATGGTATTGGCAAGCTTTTAGGGTGGATTTCGCACATCTTCCAAAGTGGATATTAAAACCCACAGTCAGCCATTCAAAAAGCCTGCAGAGATCAAAACCCCAGCAGCTAAAATGATGCCTTACCCATCTCTGCTCCTAAGGGAATGAAAATAAACCGAGATGCTGGCTTACACCCACAGCAATCCCCAGGGCACTGACAGCCCTCACTCCTTTCTTAACCTAGAAGGAGAGGAATCCCTAAAAATATCAGCAGACTATCCACATTTTCTTGTGATTACTTGCCTTTTGTTTCTGTAGTTGAAGAGGATTGATGTCTCCTGGCTTGGGAGGCTCACCAGAGTAGTGTTAGCGTTACAGCATACGAGGAACACAGCACTGTTTATTTTAATCACGAGGCCGCTGCCTGGCACAGCCAGCTCCTCTCTCTGTGCTGCTGTATTCAGGGGCTGTGTGGATCCAGACACAGCTCTATTTTCTGCTTTTTCCATCCCATTTCATCAAGGCAGTGATGGCTGGAAACACCTGTTAGTAGCACAATTTCTGCCTCACACTACCTGAATTCTGCTGATAAGATTAAGCTATAGTCCAAGACCTTATTGGTTTATATTTCACAGCTACCAGGCATCTCCTAGAAAGCAGCACTGATACTATATGGATTCCCTCTGTTACAACTGGGTTGCCAATAAAAATGCAAAGTACCTTAAAACAATGCAATTCGAGGAGATGTCAAAGATATTCTATCTAGGTCTGTAAAAGAGTTTATATATTACGGAGGAGGAGATAGCAAAGCTGTAGCGCTATTGAGCCATTTAAAGTAATATCCCCCATTACTGCAGAGAGCCCACATTCATCCGGGATTTCATGTGGGCTGACAACGGTTCTAGCTTCACTCCACCTCACACGAGCAGCATGCCCCTAAGACAAGGGATGTGAAGGCACCAGCCTACAGCAGCATGCATCTGCTAGCTGGTGTTTTGGAGGGGCTGCAAAACTCTTTCTAGGGCACAGGAGAGTGCGCAGAGAGCACCCAGGCACCTCTTCCCTTCTTGAGTCCAAAGCCAGCCCTACAAGGCTGTGCTTTCTCAGTTTTGCTGGCTGTGCTGTGATCCTTAATCAGCAGCTACCAGCTTCTTGCTCCTACTTCTTTTTTCTTTTTTCTTTTTTTTCTTTTTTCTTTTTTTTTTTTTTTGGGGGGGGGCTGCCGCCTGGAATCAGCAGGCTGGAAATCTCTTCTGCCTCAGAATTTGGCTCCTATTGGGCTAGGAATTTCAATACTGTATATAACATTGTAAACATTGTATTTCCCTGCCGGATAAAATTCCAGGTAGATGATGCTTGGCTCTAGAGACAACTTGAAGGCAGTCCACGCCTGAAAAATTAGGTACATCTTCATACACCTCCCCACTTCATCCAGCTAATGGCTTGTGTGTTAGATTTGACCCGGCAGATTATTTCTCTGGCTCATCACCTGTGCTTGACAGGAGACAGAAATTACTGTTAGGGCAACATGTGCTACCCTAACAAGTGAATACTTCGATGCCTGCGTTTAGTGCTGGGGACCACCCCCACCTCGGTGTGGCCAGTGGAGGCAGGGAAGCGAGCAGGTTTGCACCGTGCCTGTGTGGAGCCAGCACCTAGACGAGGGCTCACACAACCCGAGACGGGTCCCAAAACTGTGATGTGCTGTTGGGAGAGCTGGGCATCCCAGGAAAGAGTGAAAACCACCCTGACTGGGTCAGGAAAGCCCCAGCGGGACGCTAAGCCTGCCCTGCCCCACGCCAGCAGCAGCTCCCGCAGGCCGGCGGGCGGGAGCGCAGGGCGCGGAGCCCCGGCCCCGCCGTCCCCGGCCGGCCGCCGGGCTTGTGCTCGGCCGGCCGCCGGGCTTTCGTCTCCCTCTGCTGTCACAAGCCGGCTACTACTACAAGCGCGGTTTTGCCAGGGGACGGGAGGTTTTCAGCACCCGCAGCCTCAGGCACGAGAGGGGACGGGGAGAACCGCATCCCCACCGGGGAGGGGTTTCCAAGGGCTGGAAATTAAGGGGAATAAAAAGAAAAACCCCATACGTCTGCCAGAAAGCACTCGGGAGGATGAGAAGGAGAGAAATAGGAGCCAGTGTCTGGTCCGGCATACGGACCTGCGGTGTCCCCATCCCACCCACTTTGCTGGGTGGCTGTGTGACCCACTCACGCTTGCCCACACTGTTGTGCCAGCTCGGTCTCAGCCCGGAGAAGCAGAACTCGTCTGCAAGGGCGTGCACACAGGCCCGTCCTACGCCACTGCCAGCACTCCCCACCCCTAACTCCCCCAAGGCTGGACCTCAGCACCCTGACACAAGGTGACACTGGCTTGTAATATGTTTCCTTCCTGAGAAGCAGCAGAGCTGGTTCAGTCTGGGACAGCCCAGGCACCCCCCTGGGAGAATACATCCCACCTCTTTGCTTTTGGGGTAGAAGCCAGACACACTTGCTCACCAGTTAAAAGCAAATCCATCTCATTTCCATTTATTCTACAAACTGCAAACAAAAGTGGAATGAAAACTGGTTTAATACCCTCACCTTAGAAAAGGACATCCTCATCTGAAAAATAGTAGAGACAAAAATCTGATGCATACACACAACTTGCAGAGTTGTAGAGACTTTACTTCAGAGTTGCAGCTCTGGGCAAGGTCACTTGGTGAAATGTGAATAAAACTTCTCGTATCACTCAGAAAGCACAGGGACGTCTCTCAAGAATCGCTTCACAAAGTGTTTCCCTGCAGGGTGTGCAGCTCCTCTGGAATGACGCAGCCTGCAGAGCTGTATGACTTCTGTATTGTAGTAATTACAAAGACTTTGGAAATGGAATCAAATCTAAAAAAAAAAAAAAAAATCTAGTTATGACACTTTTTTGATCCCCTTGAATCTGAGAGTGCCCTTCTGCTTTTACTGTGCCCATGCCCTCAGCATTCCTGGAGGCAAAGGAAGCGCTGTTATCTCTGTGTGCACCACGGGGAACTGGCGGACAGAGGATGTAAGGAGAGGCTTTTCGGAAGTAACTGGCAATGCTGAGTCCCATATTTGGGATATGCTACTTGAGAGAGTCCTGCTTGCAGAGGTGAGGCTGACAGCCTTGGTCTGAATCCAGTTTAGTTGCCCTAAGCTAAACAATCAAACTTGAAGGTGCTTAAAAAAAAAATAAAAAATCACCAGTCACTGTTAAAACGTTGACCCAAATGACTTGCCCCAGGTTATACAGTGGAGATTGGGATGGGGCCAAGTGAACTGAACTGCCTCCTGAATTGCCCAATTGCCCCAAAAAAGCTCAAGTCTCCATCCTTTGGGACACTGGACGTCCCCACGGGATATGTGTCTGCAGCACCCAGAGCTCGGATCTCGAGTCCTGCACCTGCGCGGCTTCCTAAAGAAGCACATTAGTGTGAGAGGTGCTGGGGTCAGTTAATCATCAGGGTGGCAACAGGCAAAATTGCCTATTCAAAACAGGGCTCCACCAACAGTAGATGGAGATACCATGAACTTGAAAGCTCCTATCTTCTTCCTTCTCTTTGTACACCCTTAACAAACGTCAGCATCCAGGCTTCAGCAAAATGCTGCCCATCACTGTCTGACGCTCACCTGTTATTGTAATATCTTTGCTGTGTCATCCAGAGTTGACCTTGGGAAAGAGATCTAATATATATTCATAACTCCATTTAATTTCATCATTAGCTCTTCTGTATACCTAATTTATCACCATAACTATGTCAAAGTGGGAAGCCTGCAATTTCCTTGCCAATATACTGTTGATGTAGTAAGAAGACAGCAGCAGAGCTGTTACTAATCTGCTGTTCTGCCTTCCCAACTCCCCCACCCGGGGGTAGCTGCAGAGGAGGCAGGTTTTCTTTCTCTGCCATGCCAGTCTGTTAAACAGCTGTTGCTCCACCAATTACTCTGTTTATACCTTAAACACACTAATAAGGCAGGGCTTGAAGAGGAATACTTCACAAAAGTATCTTTATTAAAAAATTAGAAAGGTGTTGAGAGACCACTAACATCATAAATCACACGATTTGGACATGACACCTTGTCAGCAAGGAACTGATGCACAAACCCCCTGTTGATTCCAAGAGCGTCTGGATCAGCAGTTACCTTAGGCATAGCCCTGCTAAAGGAAATGTGTTGATACAAGAATAAGGCTTATCTATTGTACAGCTGTCAATCTGTTGAACTTAAAATATACCACAAAGTCACAAAATCCCCATGTAACAGACAGAGAAATGCTGTTCTGGAAAGCAGAGTGACAAGACTAAGGGCACTCAGCAACGTGGTAGGAGAGCTGAGCCCAAGTCCCATTACACTGTTCTGCCCACAACTTAACAGAGCATCCCGTCATGTCCAAGAGTTACCGGTGGCATCTGGGTCTAGCTTACCCGTAGCTCTGATCTGTACATCTCAGGAGCACCACAACCACCATCGTGTTCACAGCCACTTTCCAGCACTGCAATGCCTGATCCTAACAGCACCCTGGTGCTGTGAAGAGCTTCATAGAATCATAGAATCATTAAGATTGGAAAAGACTCTCTCCAGCCAGCTCTGCTCTCCCGAGACCAGTGACCAAAGTCCCCGCTTGCAGTCACATCTAGGAGAAGGGGGAGCTGCCGCCAGCTGTGCGTGGCTACGTGCAGAGGGACGTGCTGCAGCTCCGCCGCTGCACACACGCAACCGGCACCTGCACAACAGCACTGTGCAAACGTGCTCCTGGGACCTCCCGGCTAAGGCAGGGGCATAATCCACAGCCAGGACAAATTCAGGCACTTCTTTCAGAGAAACTTGTAGGGTCTGGGGGCTCACAGCAGAGGGGAAAGAGCCTGGCCTTGACAGGCAGCAGAGACAATACCGAGCTGCCAGGGCAGTGCTCAGAAATGCACAAAGAAACTCTATTTGCTTCCCCAGAGCTGGAGATGTGCACAGAGGTAGTTGATGAGAACCCCTCCAAAGGCAGTCTGCATGAAGCAGACACAGAGCTGGTTCACTAAGCAGGCCTGGAAAAGCCCAGAAACACATGGAAAAACAGCACCAGAAGCTATTTACAAGGAAATGCAGAGGAGGACAAAGGACAAAGCAGAGGAGGAAAATCTGGTGCAAAAGAATGCACTGCGAGCGCTTTACTTCTGAACGGTGAAGGGCAGGGTATATCAGCAAATGCCCCACAACGTCATCAGCAGTAATTACTGCAAGAAAAATCATTATGTCAAAGCTTCAGGAAAAGAAAGGAAAAAAGTATTACTGATTTGAAGTGATAAGCATTAAGAAGAAAGCAGAAGGTAAACAGGCAAAGGGACCGACGGTAAGCAGGTTGGGTTCCCAGGCATTTCTCAACATCACGCAAAAAAGAAACCAAACCTGCAATTACACAACGCAAAATTAAAGCTTGGCGGGATCCAAAAACCCCTGAGGAGATTCTAAATTACACACAAGATGTTCAGACCCTCAAGTACTTTCTTTGGCAGCATGTGAGACAACTGGCTATGTCACCGTGGGTGAAAGGGGCCTGGAGAGGTGTCACAACACGCTGTATAGCTGCCTGAGAGACCGCTGCCCCATGGCACCAAGCAGAAGCTGAATGACCGGGTCCCAGGTTTGGGACATGACAAGCCTGAGCAGGGAGGAAGAAGCAATAGGGCTGCTATTGGTATTGGATACAGCAGCTACAGCTTCAATAAAATCGTGTAATTTTGTAATCCAAGTGAGGCCAAACCTGGGATGAAATATTCATATGGCAAGAACATGAGCAGAATAAAAAAATGCAACCAGAGCAGACAACATCCCCAATCTCCTTACGTCCAAGCTACTAAAACAGTCTGCTGAAGGAGTCCAGCCTTAAAGCACATGAGCAATTGGCAGGTACCTCCCTGACTACATGGCATGTTAATAGAAAATATAATGAAAGCAACATAACAAATGGCAAACAGCGGCTCAAGACAGCGTCTCCAGCCATGGCGCAGTTAGGAAGGCAGGAAAACAAACTGTGCATTTGAACAGACCCAAGCAAGCTAAACAGTGCACTGAACACACCTCCATCCGAGTACCTACCACCAAAGAAACCTTACCTGACTTGGCAAAAGGAAAAACAGATATTGCCAGTGTTTGATGCCAATGATGGAGATTGGCATGAGCCACTAAGCAAGGAAAGCAGCTTCCTTGCCTTGTTTTGAGCACCAGGATCGAAGTACAGATGGCTGAGACTGTAATTTGGGATCAAAAGTAGAGATGCCGCCAGCAAGACCACTAACAAGACTCTCAGGGATCCGTGTCACTGCTGATGACATTTAGGGGTGGAGATGAGCAGACAGCTTGCTGGAAACTGTGACAATTAAAGGGTACAACTGGCTTTGTCAGCCAAAATACAGGGAAGCAATTGGACCCATTCGATAATACCAAGCTGAAACTGTACATTGCTGCACTATTCACTTGGTGACCTTCTGAGGGCAGCCTGGGAGAAGTCCAACCCAGGGCAAAACTACTCAAGGAGAAATCAGCTGCTGAAGGTCATTGACTAACCACTGTCAGATGCCCCAAAACACCCTCAGCACTTGCTACTCAAGGGGGCACATGGAGCAGTGACTTGTTCGCTTGAGACCTATCCTTGCTGGAGCCAAGCCTGACTGATCCCAGAACAAGTATGCCTTTGCCACAGTCCCCACCTCACCAGGAATATTGCATCAGACAGGTCTTTTGGCAGTACTCAGCCCTCTCATTCCCATAACGGAGAGCTGGCAGCCCCGGCAGAGGCAGCCTGGTTTCATCACTAGCCTTTCTTGCTGCACCATGGACTGGTCTTGCCACCTGCAGTTAGTCCCTAAGAAAAGGGTTCACCCCCCACTCAGCTGACCCCACTCAGCAGGGCCAGCGATGTTTAGGACCAGGGGTGCTCAGGACCCTATCAGCACCCTAGGGATTTTTAATCAGCGAAGAGTGAGCTCGGGCAGCATGGTACTAGAGATTTCTATGCGCCACATGGGCATGGAGGCACCCCCTCGTAAGGGTTGGGCCCATCACCTAGAAGAGGTGGTTTTGGCAGCAGCCGGTGAAGCAGCTGAAGACTAAGCCCTGCTCAGGGCCGTTCCCCATGGAGGCACGGGGAATTTTGCTGCAGACATCCCCTGCGAGCAGAAACACACCTGCAAAGATGGAAAACAAAGTCCTCCATGGGGCTTTGTTGGTTCCATGTCCAATCTCCTCCCAAAGTCACCTGCTGTCTTTTTCCAAGCCTGTAAGTGGGAAAAAAAGTTAAACGGAAGGAGCGGCAGTGCATCCCAGGGGAGATTTCCAAAGCAGCCTGAGGAAGGGTGAGGCTCCCAGACCCGAACCGCAGAAGGGACAAGGGGAGACCTGGGGGTGGGGGGAGCCGGTGGATCCCTCTCAGCATCCCAGCAGAGGATGAGGTGCCAGTGAGCAGAGAAACCCCCCATGCCAGCTCCCCGGCTGCTTCCCCTCCTTCCCCACAGAGTGGAGCTGCGCTGCCTGTTTTTAGGCAAGTCACAGCCGAGGCCAGGTTTGCAGCTCTGGATGCAGCTCCCCAGGCAGCCGGGCTGCATCCCAGCACTCAGCAGTGTAAATCGGATCTGCAGCAGGCAGAGGCATCTGATCTCTCCAGCTAGCCAGAAAGCACAAGTCAGAGTCGGGGCTGGTGTTTCTCCAGCTGCGGGAAGGCAGGCGACAGCCGATGTGGCATAAAGCTTGTCCGTGCAGTGCCACACCAGCAGTGCCTTCAGCGCACGCTTGGACGGGCAGAGGGAGTTCATGCAATATCAGCATTTTGTGGCATAGGATTCTGATATTTTTATTCTGGTACCGGGAACCCTAAAACTGGATTTACTGTATCATCAAATCACAGTACACAAGAGGTCTGAAGAACTGGGAAGTCCCCATGTCCCTGCTGGCAATGCTGGCAGGTTGTCAAGCCAGCGAACAAATTACGGCTGGATCCCTGATAAAGCGGAGATGCTCCTGAACTGTATCTGCACTGCAAAACTGGTAGCAGGAAATTGCACTTTTGAAATGTTTTTCCATTAAACTCTTTATTTAGAGCGCTGATCGCATTACTCTAAAGTAAATCTTGGGTTTGGGGGAAAAAAAAAAACCACTGAGGGCTGTTTAATGTCAAGGGTTGGATTCTGATCCAAGCTGTGAGTGTATAATTGCACCAGCCTCAGCTGAGTTGCTTCTGCTCCGCACCCACGTAATGGAGACAGTAATCTGCTCCCCCCATCGCAGCTACCATATGCACTCTATGCTGGTGCTCTAACATGATTGGAAACCCAGGGAAGTCTGCTTTCTTGGGATGCTGCAGCTGAGCTGAAATCACAGGTGGCCACAGCAATACAACCTCTGAGATGAC
Organism: Calonectris borealis; assembly: GCF_964195595.1. Classification (NCBI taxonomy): domain Eukaryota; kingdom Metazoa; phylum Chordata; class Aves; order Procellariiformes; family Procellariidae; genus Calonectris; species Calonectris borealis. The sequence continues at coordinate 10,731,369 of NC_134316.1, read as the reverse complement.
ACTCTAGTATTTTTAGCTGAGCCGAGTGCTCACAAACGAGGCAGAAATGACACATCTGAGAGCTGAAATCCTCCCTTTGCGAAGCAGGTACAGAAGAGCGGGGCAAACACATGCCCACCTGGGTCACCTCCGAAGACTGCTTGGGGTGGAGGAGCTGAGTGACATGGGACCTCCTGGAGCACAGCACTGCTGGCAGCCAGCACCCACTGAGGTGCCTTCTCCTGGATGGGGCTTTGAACAGGGACACATTCCAGTCACCATTGATGTGACCACTGATAATAGAGATACAGATTGTAACGGACAGGTAAAATGCAACCATTGATCTGCCTGTCTTAATGCTCTGGAGAGCAGGTTGAATACAGATAAAATTTCTTTTTCTTCTGGAAAATGAAACTTTTGTAGAGCTAAAAAGAAAAAAGGAAAAACTAAAGGCAGCATTTCAGCAAAACCCCATGGACACATTTCATCAACCAAAAAACCCCGAATTTAATCTTTTTACAGAAACCAGACATTCAAGAGACACCTATTTTGTGCAAAACCCAGTTTCCCTTTGCAAAATAAAAAATGCTTTGTTGAAAGTTTTCAGGCAGCCCCAGCACCTTGTCCATGGAAGCAGCAAACTGCAGACATGCAGAAAAGACTTGCTTTATTTAAATAATTTAATTTCTTTCCTTTTCCTTCTATATTCTCCAAGAGAGAATGTGCTTGTGATAGACTCCAGAAGCCACACAAATGCCCTATCTGTCAGTTGGAAGTCGCCAGGCTTCCTGTCTGTTCGTGTTGTCTCTCTGCACTGTATGGTCTTCAGGACAACTGAAGTCTCTGTGTGTAACAGTGACATCCCTGCATCTCATGCACAAGGGGAACCGTGCTGCCTCTGCTCTTACTAATGCAGCCTGACAGTGTTTGGTAGCTTCCTCTCCATCCTTCTCCCCAAAGTTACTCCTCTTATGTGACAACACTACTAGGAAAAAATTATTTCCTTTCAGTAAGTGCCCATATCCTTCTGAGGGCAGGCAGGCCAAAATACAGAATGACAAAGAAATGCTCTTTGCTACTTTGGCATCTGCTAGGTGATAGCAGCAATAGCTGTGATGAGTTTGCCAGTCTCTGTCCAGGACAGTGGAGCAGAAGTCTCTGCCCAATTTCTCTGCCTGCCCACAGGACAGTGAATTAAAAACTTACCAACAACAGGTCCTGGCCCAAAGTAGTTAGCCCACCCACACCATTGGAATATGAATACTTGTTTGGGTACTCACTAAGAGTCAAAATGAGTCCAGGCTGTCCTCTCTTGTTTGCTGTATGGAAATAGCCAGTCTGTTGAGCTGGTGCTCTGGCAGCTCTGAGCATCTGTAATTCAGGTATCTACCCTGGGAGTGTTGAAAAATACACCAGAAGTCAGGTCCTACATTTTTGTCTTTCCCTATCTGCATTTACACGCCGTCAGCCAGGTCTGCTGTACCCTCCTTAGACCCCACTGCTGGCAGGGGCTTGGCACCACCCAGCATTATGCTCATTTGGCTTTCTGAATATTTTCTTCAGCTACGAAAATGCTCTTTCCTGGTCTCGGATACACACTGTATGGCATTTGGAGTAAACACTTGCAGCTGCCTTTTTTATTTTTTTTATCTCTTCTCCTTTTCCTGGTAACATTATGTTCTTGTAGGGAGAAAAAACATTAGCTTGGTGCTTGGGATGATTCAATTATTCAGCAGTAGGTCAGAGAAAAAACAAACACTGGATGCTGCTTCTTGCATCCTCTAAGCAAAAGCCTTGCTGGAGCACAAATGAACTGGAATTTCAGACAGCATCTTAGGACCAGTAGTCCTAAACTACTGAAATAGTTTGTACACTTCTTTAAAATGCTTTGTTAAAAAAAGGGGATTGATTTGCAACCTGTGGTTATGCATTTGTCTTCTTAAAACCAACTGGATTCATTACTTATTACCAGGCCTAAATATTTTTCCCCACTACTTGGAGGGAGGTGAGAAATTCAGCTAACACATACAAATCCTGAGTTTTGTAATAATCATGTCTGGTTTTGGAGAGTCCCATTCTCCTAGCAGATGTTTGGATAAACTAGAGGCACACACAACCTTCTTCATGAGATTTCGTTCAAAGGAAGACTGTGTGGCAGCATTTGCTACCTCAGCTTTACACTTTCCCTGGATGTTGGCACACATGAAGCATTGCAAAAGCTGGTGAGAATTTGTATTCACAGAAACATTCATGCCAGGAGTATTAACGCTGTCATCACACTATAATAAGAGAGGACAAGGGGGGAGGTCCCAAACAAGGAACAGAAATAATGCCCAGACAATTAGTCAGACTAGATAAACAATGAAGAAAAAATAACGCACTTCTAAGAAGCATGAAAATATTAACATATAGCAAGGACAGGGAGCTGAACTGTGACGAAGAATAAGGAATTGATGCAACAAAGGATTTAAGCTAAATTTTGTTGCAAAGCCAAGATCTCAGATCAAGAAAGTCTTCATTCGGCTATTATCCGACCACAGAAACACCCAGACTTTCTTCTTTGGCACTTCTAAGGCACCGGCACTCAGCCTCAGTGCCCGGGCTTGCCAGGATTGAGCAACCCAGCGTTCCACTCAGCTCTGCCAGAGCAGGCTCAGCAGCAGAGCCGTCGGCTTGTGTGCCCAACCAGGCAGAGCGCCCATCTTCCCAGCCTGCGGGCACAGCTGCCCGAGAGCGGCCACGGAGGAGGTTCAAGTATTTACAACAGCCTAGCACTCACAGCATGCAGCCAAGGAGGCAAAGTGAACCTCCTCCTCACATCTTATTGCCAGCATGACCTGGCCATCGCGCTGGTCTGGTCCAGTCCAGCTCCCTGCTTTGAAACGCTGCTTCTCTGCTGGTGAAGCCAAGAGATATGTCCGTTTGGGAGGACACGGTGAGTGGAGACACAAAAGCAGGGCGCTGCTCTGCTGCTTCTGGCAGGGCATCCCCCTGCCATGTTCTCCTGACAGTCTCTGTCCCCTTTGTATTAGCTCCTCGGGACGGGGGGCTCCTGGAGGCTGCGACACAGCCAGGCTTGGGTCTTGGTTGAGGCATAAGCAGGTCACAGGGGAGGATGTGGTCACCAAAAAGCCCTTTTGCTCAGGTGTGCCTGGAAAATGCACTTTGGGAATAGTCTGAACAACATCACACCTGCCTGAAGTTCCTTCAGAGAAGACGACTTAGTTATTCGTATAAACTTCTGGACTGTTACAGGTAACATCACCTCAAAGTATCTGTTGCTGCTGTCTGAGCTGTAGCAGGTCTTCCCCAAAGTGTTCTTCCAATGGTTTAAGGAGCCCAAGGGATGGTGACTCTGTCACAGCCCCAAGTTAAGACCTTCTCCTGTTTTGGCAGTACCAAGTACAATAACCTGCCCCTTTCCAGAGCTACTGAAAGGTGAGTTTCTGGCTGAGTTCTCTGTTTGCTTTCCCTGGTTTTTAAGGTGTACAAATCAGCATGGCTGCATTGGCTTACTTCCACAGCAGGAGCAATAGTGCAGTCCCTAAACTGACTTGTATATGTACTTTTATGATAAATGTAAGCTGAGGTATCTGGGAGGTCCCAGATTGCAGCCACTTCCCAGTTTGCTATCAGAGCTGGACGTGGGCATGTGCCAGCCCTTCCCTCCCTTTACCAACCTGCTTCCACAAGAAAAATATGCCAGTGTGTAGGACAGAACGAGCTGCAAGAGGGGGAAGTGTGGACAAGTGGCCCAAGACCCTGGAGCAGTGAAACAGTCAGAGTACGTGCAGCCTTAGATGCCTCTCAGAGGGTGAGACACAAAATACTGTGTGTGACAACCTGACTCTTGGACTATTTTGCTTGATTTTCTGTGTGGGGCCTGGATCAAATCCCCCTCAGGTCAACAGAACTCTTTTTGGAGATTTCAGCGGGAACTGAGTCAACCTCAGTAAACTTTGTCAACAATAGAAATACTGAGACCATCAGAGACATGGTATATTTTATGAAGATCCTAATTTCTACTTCCTTAGTTTCAGTTTTTAAGGAAGTATTTTCTTAGGGACATACCCATCTTTTCGGATTTCCTTACACAAGAATCAGAACAGAGAAGTGATACTTACATTTAAATTTAACAGCTCTGGTGGCTTATTTTCCTGCTGTCACATCTTAAATCAAAGGGGATAAGAACCCAAAGAAAGAGATTGCCTGAGAACCGAGATAAACCTCCTCCTCTTAAGCTACCTGCTGGTTCAATGTGTGCTTAGTAGGACTTGCAGATATAGACTATCTAATCACATAAGTGGAGTGGTGCCTACCCACAAGAACACCAGACAGAAGAACACTGAGCAGCACTTTGATATGGACTGATCAGCTTGATAGGACTGGTTCAAGGAAGGTTACTCTATGCCTACCTTGGTTTTGTTCCCTATAATTTTTCAAATGTCTGTTGTTTGGGCTGAAGTTTTATCCACTGTGTACACATTTCAGGCTGAATATCTGGGGATTTAGTCTGGCTTTCAGAAACACAGCAGAAAGGAATTTATCTCTTTCCAACAACAAGGCTAAGGTGGAGGAAACATTGCTTTGCCCATGCAAAACCCAAAATTTCCTTTCTCAGGTGCTTTTAGGGACAAGACATGGAACTAAGCAGTGAAATAACTTCTGGGTCATGAACATGAGGTTTCCCAGGCCCGTGAAAACCTGTCCAGATTAGCTGGCTCACAAGTTACCTGCTGACTTTGCTGCTGCTTGAAGAGGGACAAAGAGACTGCAGGAGGAGGGGGAATTTCAGCCTAAATTAAGCTCCCAGACTCACAAGTTGACTGCGGAGTGGCCTAGGTTATTAAGGGAAAATCAGCAAGAAAAGAAGCACTAGGCTGACCTTGCAGTGTAATGCCAGTAAAGTCTTGCCCTGCCTCTTAACGGGTTTCTTGCTTCCCTGGGGAAAGCCTCAAGGTCACTGGTCTTATCCCAGCACCGTTCTTTGCTTATCCTTAGAGATTCTTAAACCCTAACTGAAGCTGCAGACACAGCTGATTGGATGAAACCTAAGTTCCTGGCAAAAAAAGACACAAATTGACAGGAGGCTCTGTGGGCATCTGGAAGAAAGAAAAGAGATTAAAGACCTGAAACTTCTGCAATCTCCATACATATAGGAGGTATTTCTGTTCAAAGAGGAGACATGGCAGAAAGCTGGGGAAATGTTATTACTGCAGGCAGAGGGGAGAATCTGTGCCCAAGCCCTCGTGGTGAGCTGTCACCCTCACCTAAAGCAGCTCTGGGAGGTTTCGGGTGCCAAAGAAGAAAAGAGACAGGGAAGTCTACAAAGTGGGGGCCATTAGCGAGAACAGAGTGAGCTACAAGATTTTTTCCTTTTCTCCCTTCAGCAAAATACAGTATATTTACCCAACTAGTCCACATTTCTGAGTAGAAAAATATCTCCCCAAGCAACTGAAAGCTTAGTTTTCCCAAGCAGGGCACCTGAGCCAATGTCTTATTAGGAATCTAAAAGCTGAGCGCATGCCTTGTTGCTGTCAATCAAGTTCTGGTAGAAATGATAGAAACGTAAAGAGATATACACATGTAAAATACCTCCTTACTGAAGTACATATATTTGTTGCACTAAAGGTACATGCACCTAAATGGGGGAAAGCACTGCATTTCTCTGCCTGACTCACCAGCTCAAAACAGAGCTGCTTACCCACAGTAAGCCGAGGTGCCAGAAATTCGGAGGATGTGTGTGGGTAATGTAGGGAGCACTGATCCATCTCAGATGGCTTTACTTCCTCTTTCTAAGTTCACAGGAGTGCAGAGCAGATCTGATTCATTCCTATTTCAAGTCACTACCCATTGCCCCCAGTGCTGCCTGCACAGGAAGAGCATTCAATCTGAAGGTATCACTTCTCTAAAAACCATAAAAGAACACAGAACTAGATATGTGATTCTCAAAAAAAAAAAAGAATTAAAAAAATCCAAACCCGTGGAACCACAACCATGCAATAGGAAGGTGGCATGTTGTCACCAGGCTGACTCACAGCGAAGGCTGGCCACCAGACTCACTCACGCAGGTCCCAGAGCAGAACCCAGCACAGATCTACAGTCTTCTCCTTCACCCTTGTCAAGGGCATTTGCACTGTCAATGCCTAAACATAAAAAAGTCTGAAGCTTGAGCTGCAAGAAATGAGGACTCTTTGGAAAAACCTGGAATATGCCTGTCCTCATATTCTAGGAGGGAAACCTTATTTTGCAAAGGCCTGCATTTTCAGTGCATATTCGTTCAGTATTTCTGGATAAATGCAAAATGACAAATGCAGTACTCACAGCTCCTGCTCTGGTTGTCCGCGAAAGGCACATCCCTTGCATCTGATAGACGTTGCCTGTTCCATAAGCCTCCCTTGAAAGGCTCATATGAAGCATCCTCCACTGAAAGCTTGGTCCTCTGCCAGTGCAAACATTCTTCAGTGTAGCCTGATTTGTGTCCCTTCAGGGGATTTGGTCTGGTGAAATCCAGCAACAGGATGAAGTGAAGAAAAGGTAGACACAGACAACAGTGGTTGGACAAAGTAGTGTAAAAGAGCACTGCTCTGGTCTTTATAAGGAGTTTATATGGTCTTGCATGGTTGTGGTGAATTCATTAGCACCCAAATGACCTGAGAAGAGGCAGAATAAGAGTCACAAGCCTTGCTTAAAAGGGATTTCGGTCTCAGTTGGGGATGCAGACACTGAGCCTTGCAGACCACCTAAAGAAATGCAACACAGGCAGGCAAAGCTTGTCCAACACTAATAAATCAGCCCCTGCAAGCCAGGCTAGCCAGGGTTAGAGCCTCACAGCTGCATCTCCTTGAGATTCAAATGAAGCCACAAAGACGTGGTCAGAGCAGGACGATGCAGTCTCCCACAGGGTTGTTTCACAGACAGGGTGATCTGGGACAGAGCTGTGCCCGCATGGCTCCACTGTGTCATTTCCCTGTAAAGAGCAAAGAGCACATGACAACTAGGAAATGCAAGTCAATTATGAACCAGAAAATCAAACAGCAGTGCCATTTGGTGTGATCAGTGTCATTCACTCCCCGTGCACAATCCAAGTGCAAAGGATATAGATGGTAACAAGCTGTTACAAGATATCCCCATCTTGAAACTGTCAGGTTGTGATTTAAGAAGGGCAGAGGTCACCCTCGCATGCTCTCCAGAACCCTGGGAAAGGGAGAGGGTTTGGAGATGGGGGACACACTTGGTTCTTTTTTTTTCTGAAGTGATTTGAATGCTCAGTCCGCTCAACCTGGGAAGCTTTGGGATGCTAATACAGCCCCAAAACCCAAGCAAGCGCCTTGTTGTCTGAAATCAGCACTCTTGCCCATTGTAAGAGCAGCCTGGGTAACTGTCTAGACCTCCACTCATCACTTTAACAGAGCTGATTTCAATGGAGCTGTGCCAATTCTGAGGGGCTCCACCCTTCCACTGAGCAAACACATTGCAAGCAAAACCTGAGAGAGTCTCTATCTATTTGACAGATCAGGCACTTACTGTTTAATTATACAGATGAGTAACACCAATGAACAGGCGCTTTTTCTTTGCGAGTTTGTAACAGGGGAATGAATGCGAATTAGGCTGTAAAACAAAACAACTGTGGTGTAAATAGTGTAATTGCTGTCTTCTCATCTGTGGCAATCAATGATCTGTAAGCCATTTTACATTGGCTGCCCCGAGCTACTTCACCATCTTGCAGTCTGGGGGCAATAAATAACTCCTTTGCAAATGAGAGAGAGGAAGATGTACTCCAGTGTGGTACCCAGAGAGAGACCTGCACTTACGTCCACGGGGACACCAGCAGTATGGAAAATGATGTGGGCACTCACTTGCTGACATAGAGAAGGGCTGGACAAGTTGAGGCACACTTAACGTAGGCAGGTCCTGATCTGACAACTCTACTTAGTAAAGTCCCTGGAAGGGATGTTTACCAGAGGTCACAATTTTTGCCAAACTGCCATATTTTAGAAGGTGGCTTAATCGGTTGCCACTTATCTTCAGCAAAACTCTCCAACTCACAGGTATGTCAACGAGCCATGAGGTTGAAGTTAAGCTGAGGCCAATCTCTTTTACTGACTCAGGGGCCACAAGGGGACTCAGATGATTTGCAGGATCTGGATGAATATTTTGGAAGTGGGGCTGTTTCTTGATGACAGAAAATCAGCTGAAGGTGCAGTCCTGAAACCCCCCCAAGTGCCGTGTCTCTCCATGCAGCACACGATGTCCTGGCCCTGGCCTCCTCATGGAGCCCTATATGTGCCCTAAATGGCAAGTGGGGGGATTCACACAGCGATTTCACGACCCCTTTAGTCCAGCGTTCATCCTGACCACGGCTGCAAGGGCCATCCTCCTCTCCCTCGGCGCAGGCGTTTGGGCAGCTCGCTGGTGAGCGGGGTCGGGGCTCCCGTCCCTCAGGGCACTGCCCCGGCCTCCTCACGCCGGCGCAGCCACATCGCTACAGACATTGGGGAAGACAGTCAAACCAAAACCCGGCCTGCCCCACAGAGAGCTGCCCCAGCGGGCCAGAGACGGGGACAAGGAGTGCTTTTCCGGCTGTTGCCCCCGGGTTAGAGACCTCACTCGGTCCTTTCTCAGAAAATGGAGAAATTAAATAGGGCTCTGGCTGGTTTGGCCCGTATCGTTCCGGGGTGGCAGTGCTGACCCAGAGCACAGAGCAGCATCGAGGGACCTGAAGGCCCAGGCTTTCCTCTTACGCAGTTGAATGTCTGAGCCTCTCCCTCTCCGTGCAGATTAATTGCCCCATGTAATGTAATTTTGATGAGAAAGCCGATGCACGGTTCTGCTCAGGCCAAGGAGAAGGAGCTGCCATGCTGTCAGCATCACAGGCATGTGTTCAGCCATTCCCGTTCAGGCCTGAGATACCCCATCCTTCATCCCTGTCCTCGGGGGACGAAGAGCTTTCACCCAAGAGTGAGAGACGGGGCTCAACCCCCTTCTTGCCAACAACACGAGCACAGCCTCCTCCTGCAGCTCTGGCTCCAGGTGCCCTTCCTAAACGGCAGCTGGAACTTGTCAGGGTGGCCATAGCCCCCAGCAAGGCCAGCCCTGAGTGAGAAATCAAACCACAGTTGCAAAAATGGGAAGTAGAAAGAAAGCGCTCGGTCTGTGGTTGCTACAGCGCAGATGGGTATGAGAGTGGGGAATGAGCACATGCACGCCTCTGCCTGGCGGTTTCTGAGCCCAGAATCAGGTTTACCTGTGCTGACAGGGCATGTTTTCATCTTGTTCATTGAGGACAGCTAGAAGAGGGGCTTTTTTTCTCTAAAACGATGGCCCAGCTCTTCCCAAGCTCACTTTTCCATCTGTGACAAGAAATTCCCACCTGGCCAGCACAGCTGGAGTTACTGCTGCTTTCAGATCGATCCTCAGAGGGGAATTCTGTGGAGTCTCTGCCAATTCCACCAACCTCATATCTGACCTGCACAGTGCAGAGGCTGGAGGTGTTGCCTAAGCTCTCCCTAGCTAGTATTTACTAAATGTGAGCAAAAAAAAAAGGAGAAAAAAAATTGTGCAGGCATCCTCTCAGGCCTCCTTATACCACAACTCATAGCTGTTTATTTCATAACTGCCAGCAAATCTTTTATATCTTCCCAGAAACGGTAGTCAGTCATTGTCCAGACAAAGTGCATGACTTTCTGTGATCTTTACATCAGTGCCTGGTGCCTGGTTTGGCAGGAATGGATGTCCAGACGCTCCCAGGGCTAGTGATGACTTGGGCAGAGTGACCACACAGTCTGTGAACAAGCCCCTTTCACAGAGAAGTTGGCAGGGTCGCAACCCAGAGCTTAACAGCCCAGCAGATCTCAGAGCACTTAACACAGGCAAATAGGATGTCTCTGTTTAATGGAAGGGCATGGGGACAAAGATATACATCTCCAAAGGTCTTCGGGTGCCTAATGGGCTCTGAAACCCCAGATGGTCACACCACCATCCAGGTGCAGAAGCACGGCCAGATGTTGGCTCACTTGGTTGTCTCCTGGTTGCCCCATCATTTCCCCAGTGGCTGCACCTGATACCCTACTAATGGAGGGAGTGTGACAGCACTTCCTCCACGCAAGGTGAAAACCTTGAAAACCTTCTTAGACCTCTCTGCTTTTGATCACTATCAGCATCTTCCTGCACCCTCTCATAGAGCACCACAGCTTGCTGGCAGTGCTCCAATTTCAAGAGCATCCTGTCATAACTCCGGGTCACCGGCATGTTGTATAGTTGAGTATTGCTTTGCATGAGTCCCTGCTCCCAGAGGCTCTGCGATTCTCTCTTTTGAATCAGAGCCCAAATTTCCTCCCCCCCATACTGATTTGTGATTCTAAAAGTGGCCAAGATTCACAGCTTCCTCTTTGGCTTCTCGGGGGTGTAATCTCATCTATGGCGGAGAAATCTAATAAACCTCATCAACCTCAGTGCAATGACACTGCTTTTACCCAGCTGTAACTCCAAAGAGCAACTGGCCGTTCATTTCATACCGTGTTTCAGACACTTCAGCATACATCTTTGCTTCTGCTTCCTTTTTTTCATTTGACACAAATTAATCTCTTTTCTATGTCCTGCTCACACTAAAACATGGGTTTCAGCAAAAAAATTAAAAAGAAACTTTTTTTGGCCTGAAGAAAGCAAAAATGATTGAGGTTCACAATCCCACCTCCAAGCCAAAAACTGTAGCTCTCCACAATTCCCCTGCCCATGGTGTGGCAGCGAAGCCTCCCACGCTGCCTCCCGCTCCTCCCAGGCAGTCCCGCGGGCTTTATCTGCCCCCTCCCATTCCAAGTGCCTGACTCCTCCGGCATTTCTGCTCACCTCCCACGTTACAGGCGACCCGGACCTTTCCGCGCTGTCCTCATCTGCTCCCGGGGGAAAGGCAAGACTCTCCTTTCCCCTTCAGAAAGCACAGCCTCCGCCTCCAGTCCCGAGGCTTTGCAAAGGGCCGAACTGTGGAGCTCCAGAGCACCCGTAACACCACCTGGCCAAAAGCTCGTTGTCCCCGCGCTGGGTTCTCAGAGCAGCCAGAGCACACAGAGCCCTGCTGAGCTCCTCTAACTGAAAAGCATTTGCCTTATTTCCCTTCTCCCTTCTCTGACCATCAGAAGATCCCTCAAAAACCCTCCAAAAACAATCGAGGGTATGAATTTGGAGATCAGCCTTGTAAAACAGAGGTGAGGCAGCAACCCAGGGACCTGCACCAGCTTTAATCCAACTGCCTGAGGAAGCAGCTCACCCCGCAGCCAAGCCACCGGATCGCACACTTCATCTGGCTTGTGCTCTGTGGACAGTGCCCTGCTGTGTCTTCACAGCTCCCTTGACCATTGCTAGATGATAAAAGCTGGCCAGTGCAGACAGGCACATTTGCACACTGCTGCGTTGGTGTACAGTGGCTCTCCAAAGGTCCAAGGCAGCCCCCTTCCTGGGGGAAGGCCTCAGCTGCCTTGCTTGAGCAGGGGATCAGGCCATGCCCCCAGTGAACTGCAAACCTGCCAGCTGCAAAGGGCTTCTCTGCACTCAAACACATAGAGGTTTGTGCACGGAGCATCTTCGCAAACCTGCAGAACAAAAGGCAGCACCTCACTAATAAGCTTTGCGTGGGTATCTCCAGCAGTGGCCATCTGGGAAACATCAGCTATTCCCAGCCAGAGGGCTGAAGGCAGCTATCGCTGCCCTGCTTGTTACCAAGCTCCTTCAGTGCAAAGAGACTGAAGCAGTTGCATGTTCCTAATGGTCTTAATTTTCATGAGGTAACGGAAAATTGATCTTTCTCTTCTTTCTCGCAGGCCCACAGGAAGCCGAGCTCAGTGCAGGAGCAGCTTTTGCTTCTTTACTTATGAGTAATGCAAGTTTGAACTTAGTTCCCAAAACACGTCTCACCAGCTAGGAGCTGCTAGACTCTAGTTATTCTTAGCCCCCAAGTCACTGTGATAAGAAGCTGAATGAAAGCGATTTCCGACAAAAAACCATATTGAAATGAAAATATTTATCATACTGCTCCTGAAAATGAGAAAAGGCTCTTCATTTTCAGGGCAAATAACATGCTGTTTCTGTAAGAAACCACTTCAAGGCTGATGTTTACTTGTCTGGACTTTCTGGAGTGAAAATGAGTGCAAGTCGTTGATCCTCCCATCCGGGATCTCCTCTACAGGTTTGATGGGGAATTCACAGACCAAGCGGAGCAGCTGCACCAGACCCATGGGAACCCAACGCAGAGGAGCTACCACGGTACAATACTGCCCATGAGCATGCTGCATCTGCAGGGAGGCAATGGAAAGAAGTCAAATGAGTAAATCCCATCCCAACATATGAGATCGGACAAATCTGCTGTTCTGACTTGCTAGTGTCTTACACAGCATAACTACCTCTAGTAGGCTGAGCTCAGTGGAGAAACAGGCCCTTTTGTGGCAAAGCTGTTGATGCGGGTAGGAGATGTGAGCTATCCATTCCCCATTCATTTACAGCCTCATTCACAGAGTTGGAAAATAGAGCTCAGCACCTACACACCTCCCCAGCTTTTGTCTTACAAATTTGTCAGATAATGCCAAGCTGAAACTTTTGGGCTCGTCTTTTTAAAAGCTGATGACAGATTTAAAGACCAGTTTTTCTAAGCCCTGCACAGATTTGTTAATAAATAAAAGAAAACTGAAGTGAGTATAACAAAAGATCTCTCTCCCTGCATGTCTCACACTGCTTTCATCCTTAGAGCATCACAGCTACAGCAGTACTTGGCTACATGAATATTCAGAGAGTCCACAGCAGCTTTCAGCAGCATCGGCAGGATCTGCTCTGACTTCCTACAGGATGGCCTTTGGGATTCAGGTCTTCCTCTGCTCTGGGGAAGAGATAGGGGTCTGCAGCCAGGAACAGCCAGCACTGCTGTGGTTTGTAGGATCTGCACTGTGCAACCAGCAGCCATGACATGGACTGCTCATCCTTAAGATTTGGCAGCCTGAAATGAGCCATCTTTAGTGTTTATTCCAGCCACACCAAGAAGCCCTGTTGGGGAAATCAGGCCCCGGTGCTGCCAGCCCACCTGCGATCCTTCAGCAGGCGTGATTCCTCTGAAACCTGTGTGAGACCCAAGCGCAGAAAGGCAACACTGGAAATGCCTTTCCAGCTTTCCCTCTCGGGCCAGCTTCTGCTGCCAGCAAGGCAAAAGGCAAAGCTCCCCCAACTTCTGCAGCCACACTTCTCCCTCCTGTTTTCACCAGCTTCAGGTCCCCACTGGTCCCTGTCTGCTGGATGCTCAGGAGACTTAAGGGAGCACTTAAAATTTTACGAAGAAGAGATCAGGAGGGCCAGACCCATAGATCTTCATTGCATCTGCGATGAGTTTCTCTGGGCACACAAGCACCAGCGCTGCTTTGGCTTTGCAGCTGCTGACAAACACCCCTTGCAATGACCCATCCTTCATTCTGAGCCTGGCCTTGCAGGGAGAGGACTGATTTGTCCAGCCTGAAGCAATTCACTGCACAACACCAAGGCCACGAACATGATTTTCACTCTTTATCAAAACAGTCAGGTGAAGGGCAAGGCAATATAGTACAAATGAAACAAGCACGAGGCAGCACAGACACCTAATTGCAGGGAAATGAGAGCTAGACAGTGACTTGAAGGCTTGCCATCAAGCAAGGGGTAGGGTATATCCTGCCCTACCCTAATATAACCCTTGCAAGCCTTATGACTCAGAGGATCACCGTGAATCACCACTCCCTTTCTGGTTTCCTCCTGCAACCAAGAGAAGCATTTACTGCTGGCCCATGGCAATGTTAAATAACAGCCTTTCTCATGCTGGCTCGGCTGCCGGGTCCACAGGGGTGGAGACATGGCGTATTCCCCCCGCAGCCCACCTAGGTGCAGGAGGGGGCACCTCAGTCCTTACGTGGCTGAGAACCCAGGCAGGCAGGTCCCTTGAGCAGGCTCCAGGGCTAAATACCGCTGCTTTCTGAGGTTAACACAAACCCGTGGGGCTCAGCTGTTGTGCGGCTGGAAGGAGGGAAGGGTTTATTATGAAAGCAGAAGCTTGCACCAGTGAGATGTGGAAAGCTGCTGGTCTTCCTTACCCCATCCTACAGCTAAACCCAGCTCTGAGCCTCAGCCCCAGCTCCACCGTTCAGATCTTAATCAAATTCAACTCAAAATTAGTCTTTTCTTCAAGCAGTTTTCTGATGAGTAACCAAGTCACATCAGTGGCTGAGTCATAAGAAGCAAACCTTTGTGTGGCGAGAGCAAGCTATGGAAACTCCCTGCCACATCAGCTTTGTGACTGCTGTCTTCAGATGTTTCCGAAAAGGCAGCTTCTCTGTACCACAATTAGCTCAAAACCTGCCAGTGGCAGGGGATAATTGTTTTGGAAATGTTAGCAAATGATTAAATGGTACCTTAATTGCAAAGAACAGAAGCAGAACTGCACATGGGGAGGCGGACTGGTTTGCCTTGTCCCGTGGTACGTAATCCCATGGGGATACAGGAGATTTGAGTGCTCTTGCAGACTCTGTTGCCATCTTCATCTGTAACCTTGGAAAAGTCAGAGTTTCAAGGTCTAGCACCAATCTGAAGGTCAGTTTTTAAAACAACCTTGGGACCCAGTTTACTGAGCTCTTTACAGGTCAGGGGGAAAAGGCAAGAACACTTAATGTGGGACCACGCATGCCCCATGTACAGTATGGGACCATATCCTGTCTTTGATAGCAGTGAACACTTAGGCAATAAGGACATGGCATGCTAATCCCAATACTTTTCTAATCCATGTGCAGTTTATGGGCTTTCCAAATCACAGTTTGTATTGGATCTTTATGATTAATAGCCTCAGTGGACTTTTCTCCCTTGAATTTCTCTAACCACTTTTTGAACCCCTTTATTCTTCAGCATCTACACCAGAACAGTGAGCTCTGCAGTTTAATGCCAGATTGCGTAATGAAGTACTTTCGTTTGTTTAAAAACTGTGTTACTGAAAAAATGAGTTCATTTTATGACCCCAGGTTCTCATCTGGGGAAAAAAGTGAATAATTTTGTTCTCTATTCACCTTCTCCATTGCACTTATGACATTGCAGCCTCAACCACAGACCCTTTCAATTATCCCTCTTCCTCCTCAGTAAAAAGTCTTCTCATGAGAAGCGGTCCTATTCCTTTTACCATTCCCGTCATCTTTCTCCACATCCTTTCTACGTCAGCTTTTTTTTTTTTCAGCAAGGGAGTTAAGGACTGCATGCACTGCTCTGGGTGTGCAGCATCCTCGCCATGAGTGCAAAACATTTCTAGACTAGCTTGTTATGTTTTCTTTTTTGTGTTCTTTTCCTGTTTGAACAATACCTAACATCTGATTTGCCATTTTCTTTCTGCTGAGCATTGAGTTGACATTTTCATAGGGTTATATATGATGAGTCTAAGCTTTTCTTTCTGAGCGGCAATAGCTAATTTTAGACCTCACCGCTGTGCATGGTTAGGATTGTCTTGTTTTCCTTAAGTACATGAATTGCATCTGCTATTCTACCATTCAGCCAATAACCATTATGAGATCCTTCTGTTAATCTTTACTGTCAGTTTTAATTTCTATTATTCTCAGTAAACTCTGTATCATGCGGGACTGCTGCCACTTCCGTCTTCACTCCTCTTCCAGATTACTTATAAATACCCAGAAAAGCAACCCAAGATAAATCACTAGAGCAGTCTGTTAGTCCATTCCTTCTCAGTTGTGAAAACTTTTTGCTTCATATGCTTTAACCAGTCATCAATCTATTGAAGCAGCTTCCTTTTATAGGTTGATTGATTGTTCCTTTTATATTTACCCCTTTGACGACTAATTTAATCCTCTGTTATTCTTTTCTACCAATTCTCCAAGGACAGTCTGAAGTTTCCCATATAGTTTTCCTATACTTTTCTAGACCCCCATCATAAGGGACCTGGCTGTTGAGTTCTCCAGAAAATCTGCCCCTTCATCACCATGTGTCTTCTCAATATTTGAGGAATGCAAATGGTAAATACTAAAAAGAAAAAAAAGGCCAGTTTATAGGAATGTCACAAAGCCTCAGAGTAAATGCTGATGGTAGTCAAGTGTTTACATACTTAGAGGCAATGCCATGTACTGAGTCATACATGTCATCAGCTCTTCTACTGGAACAGATCTCTGTGTTCTTGGCCTGAATACTGAAACATACACAAAGATTTTGACACTATTAGAAAATGTTTATGTGTTGTCATGCCATGTGACATTATGCCATAGGAGACGAGTCATTCATGCCAAGCTCTGACAACTGCCACTGCAAAAACTCTTGCCTAATGCTAATCAATGAACTGAATGCGATCAAAATGTCCAAGTAAAAATTGTTTCACCCAGTAAAACAACTGATGATTTTGCAAGAGTCTCACTCTGGTTGCTTTGTTCTCCAGTTACAGCCAATTATATTAACAAAGGGCTCAAATGTTTACATTGCAAACACTGTGTCTTAAGCCAGTGATTTTCTATGTTTCCAGTACAGCAACCCAAATTTTCCTTGCGTTATGAGCATAACCACAAAATGAACTGAGCAAATGTGTTACATCCCCACAGAACTTTGTGGACAACTTATAAAAACCTTCATTAATCTGCATACTACCACTGCTTTACGTGCTTGAGCAAGTGCCACTATTCTATTGTTGGAGTATCTCAGGCATCTAAGGATAGGCTTTAGAAGTTGTATCTTCCTCCTTTTACACATGAGAAACAGAAGTGCAGAGAGTTAGTCTATACATTTACCATAGCATGGGCCTCAAGTTACCTGTAAGGCCCAAGTTCTTCCTGAGCTACTTGTTTGTTGGCCATGAAATCAGCCAAGAAAACGTCCTTAAGAGAAACAGAATTTACAGGGATAAGAGAGAGAAGTGATGAACCGATTTGGCATCAATAAAGAATTTTTCCTCTAAAATGGTGGCAAAATCTTTTGTGTCTTTGTTATTGGGCTTGAAGTTGAGACCCTTTGGCCTCAGTGGCAAGATGGACTTAGCTTGGCCAGGAGAAGGCAGAGACACAAAATAAGCATTTCCTTGAAACCGGAATGGTAATGGGAAACAGGCTGACTATATCCTCACAGTGGATCCAACCATGGCCTTTATTTATTTACGGCCAAGCATGATGTATGCATGTACAATAGCCAAATTATCAAATATTCCAAGCTATTGTTGAGTACAGATTATGGGGTCAGCCTTTGTTCTGCTGCATGCACCAGCTTTGAAAGAGAGCCTTTGTAGAGCAAAATGGCCTGCTGTTTGTATCAGTTTCCCTCCCCAAGATGAATTCTGCATTTCTCCCAAAGACACACACTAGGTCTAAGTCTCGCTCTCACAAAGGGACTCTGTCTGGGTGCCTTCGCTTAGAACACAGATTTTATTTATCAAAACTGCGCATGAAATTTGGTGCCATGTTGATACTTAACATGCAGAACATGCTGCTTCTCGGCAAGCTAGGACAGTTGAAATAGTGATCCTAAAGGAGAAGGAATCATGCCTTACCCTGCCATGGTACTTCCATCCTTCCAGCAGCTCAGGCAACCTGGCTAAATCAGTGCTAGCTTAGCACCAAGATGCCTCTGGAAACAAAAAATCCCATACCTTGCTCAAAACCAGAACAAAGACCTTCTGGGGAAGAAGTGAGACAGCCTTCTGCAGACATCACATCTTTTTAATCATTCTTTTGCTAAGTCGCTTAGCCAAGACTTTTGCAGACATTGTTTCAAAGAATGGATAGTGAACCAGGCTCTGCAGATGGTGGAGGGCTACCTCCACCTATGAGGAGCAGGCTGGAAGAAGCCTAAAAACATAAGACCAGATGCACTGGGCCACACCAAAGTCTCCATCCAACTAGCCCCACATTTAGTCTCTGTAAATGGCCAAACCAGATGCCTCGCAGTTGTCTAAGTACAGCATATAATGATACCCACCCATAACACCTCCTCAGCCTCCAGCATTTTGCAGCTTAGGGACTTCCAGAGCCAGAATTATTATCTTAATAGCCCTCAGTCTATTTTTCTCCATGAATTGGTCTTCAATGATTTTTAATGTCCACAACAACCTGCAGCAGGGAATTTCTTATGCCATGTTGTGTGAGAAGTCATCTCTTGTTATTTGCCTTGAACTTTTCTTCTCCTAGTTTTTTCTGAGGTTCTAATTCTTTTGCTGGAGAAGACACAAAATAGCTGTATTGTGTTTTGCTGGATCCAACCACAGTGCCCAAAAACTTGTAGGGCCCAAGTGTTTGTAAAAATCCTCTCTCAGAAATGTTACATTATTTTTGCCGTATCTGCATCTCCAGTATTCTGGAGAGGGCAAAGAGGTAGGAGTTGTGTCATTAATGTAGTAATTTGGCTATAACTAGTCCCTGTAACACACGTCTTAAGCTGGTTGGTCTTTCTTCCTGTGGCTGTGGATTGGTCATCCAAAGGTTGATGGAGGGAGTTTCCATTACAAGAGACAGTCAAACCTACATAGCCCATGAACCTTCACCTTCTGTCTCAAACTGTATGAAACACACCAGGCATACAGGATGCGAAGGCAGAAAGGAAGCCATCGGTGAACCAAGGCATGAGATGTAGGCTGAGCCTGACGTGAGTATCTGAGGAACGAGGAGGGAACCAAAGGAGGGATGACTTATCCAAAAGCACCCCACCCCACGTTGTGAGAGCGGCTGTCCTTGATCACTACCCAAAATGGGAGGGCGAAACTGTGTATCACAGCCTTTCTTCATTCCTTCAGGCTACAGAAGGATGTTTAAGTAAAAGGAAAGGAGAATTTAGGACCAAACGCCTTTGTGGTCACTGAAGCTGGTGTCTGCTATTGCAGGCAAACCCCTCTTCAATCACTTTTCATAAAGCAATGAAGCTCCCTTTTAACTCAGCCTAGGATTTTTGGCCTTTCATCTCCTGACAGAGATATCACTTTTCTGACCATTAAAAAACCTGTTCTCTTCTCCAGTGTAAATGTGTTCATTTCTCATTAACACCCATTTGTTCTTGTGCCAGTATAGTTCACACACTTGAATAGCTGGGGGGATTTTACTCCTGCGTGGCACTGACACCTTTCCTGAAATACTCAGAGACGATCACATCCCCTCTCAACCCTCATTTTGTTACGCTATATCAGCCAAAGTCTTTTAATCTCATGCTGTAAATCACCACTAGCATTCCCCTTTTCCCCTTCTCAGCATCTGTTCCACTTTAAATTCACCATGCTGGGAATTATCGAGAATTACACACAGCATTTCAAAGGATGCTCCTAGCTGAGTTATTAGCAGCAGGGACCTGAACTCCAGCAAGCTGGACATAAAAGCAGAAGGCTTTCCTGGCAGAGCTTGGAAATGTTTCCAGCTCTGGCAGACTGAGAAATCTTTACGCTGTCTGGATACAAGATAGGGGCAGGGAGCCACACATCACCTGTACCCCCCGTTTGGCTGACAGATGTGTATCCCACCAGTGAAGGGGATACCTGGATGAATATTCTCTCCTGAGTTTGAAACCGGTTCTCTTATCCATGCAAGTGACAACAAGCGTGGCTTTGCTGTGCACCTGAAAGAGTACCAGGTAGACCGAGGAGTAAGAGATTTATAGGAAGGGCAGAGCACTGAATCAGTACAAAATTATGTCCCGTTAGTGCATGCTTTGAGTGTGCCTGAATACATCAGCACCAGAACTACAGTGCTTTAAAAATCCATTACACGGGAATCACAGCCATTAATCCTAAATTGCATTCACGTGTATTAAGCAGAAATCTGGGGTGAAGGGATGGAGATTTTAGCCTCTTCTTTAACTGCAGTGGACGTTTGTTCTGGAAGCTTTTACTCTCTTTGAAATCATGTTTGAGATGCAATCACTGTTGCTGGGGCAATAAACATGATGGCACATGAAGAAAAAACGGCTCTCAAGTGGGGGGCAGGCAAGAGGAGCAGATGAGCCCTTATGAAACAAAGGACTCTCTCGCTCTCCAAGTGTCGTCTCTAACAAAACAAAATATGAGGCAGAGTGACTGAAAACATCTTAGAAAAATTGACTGTGCTTAGCTACATTATATAATAGGACAACAGCGAGTCTTTAACTAAATTACACAATCTGAGGCATTTCACCCATTCTGTGTCTCTAGGCTTCATAAATGATTTTTTTTTATCTTCCTCCCATTACAATAACTGAAAATGTGTATCTAAATCCTCGCGTATGTATGCACCATTATTGACTTACAAAGACTAGATTGCTCTCCAGTGTTCTTACTTAATCTCCTGTGGTTCAGGGAACACTAAAACACAAAGATTATTGTGCGCTTGATATTACAGATAATATCTTCATCTTTGAGGCTCTTAAATCTCCTGGGGCCCCTCCCTCAGGAAAATTCAACCGCTGCCACCACTTTGTGACTCAAAAACAAAAAAGCACTTTTCTTCTGTGTTCTGACCTTCGCTGTAAGCATTGCAAAGGGCTGAAGTGAAGAAACAAAAGATGAGGAATCCTTCTGTGCAGTACATGCTCTTAACCTCCACCACTGCTGGAAATGAGTCCCGCTTTAATCCGAACAGGGACAAACACAAAACCAGCTCTCGTCATCAGACCTTGGGACAACAATTCCTGCAGCTGTGCAGTAATGACATTCTCAGCATGGCGGATCTCTATCTAAAACCCGGCTAATTGGTAGGAAGAGGAATGTCTGCACAAACATTCATGTCTCTCAGACATTCCTGAGCTCTATTGCAGCCCTGCCTTCATGTCATAAGCCCCAAATAAATGTCTCAGTCCTCCTGAGGGGCAGGGCACAACCGTAGGTAAAATATCAGGAACATGATGTGGATCCCAGGACAGCAAGAAAAAAGAGATCAGAAGAAAAAAACTTTGTTGCAAATATTTGGCATTTGGACTAGATAATCATTGTAGGTCCCTTCCAACTGAAATTATTCTATTCTATTCCATATTGGTGTAGGTAGTGAGAACACAGAGCAATACAAGCTAAGAATGATTTGGAAGTAGCTCGTTCCACTGAAAAAGTTGCTTTTTAAGGGCTCAATCCAGCCACGGCAACAATCCCCCTGAGCTTCAAAGCCCCATCTTCCAGCTGCAGTGGTGTGTCTTTCCATCCCTTTTGCTGTGGGACCAAGGAACAGAGGACCAGCACGAGGGTACTGTTGAACAAAAATAGACTTGCCATCAGCTCTTTTGCCTGAATCAAAGCAAAAAAATGGCCAGCTGTGGATTAGAAGAGAAAAAGTGGTTCATGGTGTAACCAAAGGAGAATTTGGTCCATGTGGTGGACTTCTATTTACACATTTCTGATATAATTGGCAGTGATAGCACCAAACAGACATGGCAATTCAGATGATAGACATTCCACAGCACCTTCAGTGATCACACCCCCTCCAGGTAGGCAGGTGAAGAGCCCAGGGAGAGTTCAGCCTGCTTTTTGAGGATCCGAGGTTTGAAGGTGCAAAGCACATTGCAGATACATGTCCGGGGAAGCAAATCAGCTCCTGCATCCCCTCGGCCACATCACGTGTGTATCCAGCTCTGGACACACATGCACAATGTGGCTTTATCCCAACAAAGGAGCATTTGTGTGTTCACTGTTCACCCCCACGCTCATATCTGCTTCGGTCAAAAGGGATTTTGGTGAAAATGAGGGGCATTTACACAGAATTTCATTTTCTTTCCTTGCCTTGTCTTTGCTGAACTTTACTCCTCACTCCTACATGATGGTGAGAAGCTTTATAGCCCAGCAGTTATATTTTATCTTCCATAAGCAATTTTTAGGGACATGTGTACTATCCCCCTCATGTCCAGGTCAGAAAGCATGACTGACAAGTGTCAAGCACTAGGATAAGGATGAGTAAAGCAGTGACACACGGAGGAAGGGGAAGAGCTGTCTTTTACCTGCGCCGAGTAGGAGGTCACGGTGAGCTGCAGGTCTTCTCCACGTAACACAGCCCCCCAGCCTCCCTGCTACCCCATGGTCCTATGGACATAGCTGATAAGTGGATTAAAGGATCCAACTGCCCCAGCACGCAGAGTCACCAGGTGGGAGAGAGGCCACAAACCTGATGCTGAAAATGCCTGAAATGGGCTTATGCATGAGGCAGCATGAGGGGAAGCCCCATGGATCCCATCACGGCCAGGAGCAAGGTGTCCTGCCTGCCTTCCGCATGGCCAACCCTGCTCATGTGCCAGGGCTGCCCCAGGATGAAAAGGGAACAAAGGGAAAGAAGAAGAAAAAATGCACTCAAGAAGGAAAGATTTGGGTTCCCTGTTCCTTTACACACACAAAAGTAGCAAAAACTTGCAGAGAAGGAAAAAAGGCTAAAGCAAAAACAGCAGCAGCAGCAAAAGACAATTACTATTTCCTAAACAACAAATAGCTCTTTCAAAATCAGGTTTATAACCTCAGAGAAAGATTCCAGGGAACACGTCCATTTTTCCTGCTGTGTAGATTTGTAAAACAAATTACGTACCCACCTGAGTATTGCATAAGATACCAATTAGAAACATTTATTTTGAGTAAAAGAAAAACTGATGAGCCACGCTGGTTAACTGCCATCCCTGAGAGATGCAGTCTTCTTTCATTTCTCTCCTCTTCCACTAAAAACAGAGGAGTATTTTACAAGCAAACAGTAAAATCTCAGGTCTCATTTTCCAATCTGAAGCCTCAGAGATGCTCAGCACTGTGTTCTTACCCTGTAACTATCCTCCAGTCTCCTATAATCACACTCAGTGGTCTAAGCTCGGCTCTCACCGGCTTGCAGCAGCCCTTGGCACAACACTTTATCATGATTTTCACGTCAGCTATCCCCGTCTCCCCCCCTCCATGATTTTCCCTGCCAGATTCTCCCTCCGCATGGCGAAGCTGAGTGGTTCTGCCTGAACCAGAACCAACTCCGGCCCCTAACGCCTATAGAAGGCAGCTCTCCTGACCCACGAAGGGAAACAAACTTTTCCATCAAACTCTCCCCACTTGGCTGATAATACGTAGGCTTAACTCCACCGTTCACTGCTCATCTGTAGAGCTGACACGTTTTGCTAAAGGTAAAGGCATCCCTCCCCTCTTTCCACAGATGAATAAAATGAAGCGCTTAAATTGCAGAGACCAGGGCGTAGGGTCCCTTGGGTCTCTGGCCGCCTCGGTAGCCTCTTCCCAGCTTTCGTGATTCCCCACTCACCTCCCAGCCCCGGGTTGTGGGTTCAAGCCCCTCTCGGGACAGGGAGGGACCCCACGCCCGGCTGGGGGTGCACACGCCGGGGCAACGAGCAGCTGGGGCTGTAAGACGCCTCTCGCCGGGGCGGGAGGGAGCGCTTGCCTCCAGGATGCCCACGGGCGACAGGAAGCACGGGGATTCCTCCCGGGGGGGTCAGGACCCCTCTGCGGCGAGGGGGGCGGCGAGGGGGACGCAGCGCGTTGGCTCCGGGGAGGCTCTGCCCGGACCTCTGCCAGGGCGAGCCCGCGGGAGAGGGCCGGGGCTGCCGCCGGGGATACCCCCGACGCGGTAGGACCTCTCGCCGGGCGGGGAGAAACTTCCCCGGCGGGGCCGGTCCGGACCCCCCGCCCCGCCGCACCGCCCGCGCTCCGCCCCGGAACCGGGCGCGGCTCCCGCGGGCGGGCAGAGCCCGGCGGCTGCGGGCGCCGGCGGAGGGTCGCTGCCCGCCGCGCCGCGCCTCGCCGCCCCCCGCCCGCAGGAGGCTGCCGCGGTAAGGCTGAGCCCCGGCGGGGGCGGTCGGGGGAGGGGGGTCCTCTCGGTCGGGAGAAGTTGGGCTGAATCCCCCCCTCCCGGGGTTGCAGCCCGGCTGGGCATCCTCCCCCCGGCTCTCCCCCGGTCCCAGCCGGTGAGACGGGGTTGGTATCAAGGGAGGAAAGGCCCCCGGCAGCTCCGCAGGCTGCTCGGAGGTGTTGCTGGGCGCTGCAGAGAGGTGCTGGCTGAGCGGCGGGGGGGGGGATTGCAGGTGCGACGGTAGGGAGGCGTAGGTGGGACCTGGGCTGGGCTGCAGGTGTGACAGTAGAGCGCATCGCTGGGACGAGGTCCCGACTGCCGGTTTGACAGTCCATCAGATAGGTGGGAGTTGGTCCAGATTGCAGATGCAACAGTGCAATGTATAGGTGGGACGATGTCCAGATTGCAAGTGCAACGATGCAACATACAGGTGGGAGTTGGTCTGGATTGCAGTTGCGAAGATACCATGTAGGGGCTGGATGTGGTTCGTATCTCAGGTGCAACTAACGCAATGTATAGCTGTGACGTGGTCCCGATTGCAGTTGCAATGGTATGATGTGTAGGTGCAACGTGGTCCAGATCGCAGGTGTGACAGTGTGATGTGCAGGCGGGATGTGGTCCTGCTGTGCCTGGGTGTGACAGCACATCTGCTAGCATGTAGCATATGGCTCCTGTGTCTGCTCACGGGGCTGGGCCGGTTTTAGGCTTTTATTTTGAAAGATTCTGTTATCCAGTGGTTTTCGGACAAGGTCTCCGAAGTCCTGCCTGGGTTTACTGACATACTTCTCTCATGCCTCATCCTCCCTTTTGCTCAATAGCTCTGCAATGATGAAGTGGCTTCTTGCAAAATCAGCACCCGGAGCTGAATTCCAGAGCTTGGGGGCGGGGAAGGAGTACTCAGATACACTGATCTTAGCCGAAATACCCCAAAACGGTGTTCATGGTCCTCCCTCCCCATACCAGATCGGCATTGTGAACTGTATGTCATTTTTCTCGGATTCCTAAGACTGGGGAATTTCTCTGAGTAAACCTGCTGGCTGCAAAACACATCAAGCTCTCTGGTAGACTGCAAGGAAACTTCTGGCCTAAAAGTCAGTTAAAAAGAAAAGTTGGTGTCAGCAGAGTTACAGTAAGGCTGCAATCGTCCTACTGAACTTGCTCAGAATTTGGGCTGTCTGGCCACTAATCTCATTTCTCTTCCATCCACTTAAGCTTGTTTTTTCACTACAGAGAGGAGCAGTGGCTGCCAAAATTGCGGGGGCGGGGAGGGGGGGATTGCAGGAACCTATGAGCATATGTGATTTTTTTTTTTTTTTTTGTTATAAGTTAATAATCCCATTCTAGGCTGTTGTCCAAGAATTTTGCTTCAAAAATGTAAGCAGTGTACAAGACCCATTGTGTAAAAGATAATCTAAATGTAGGACAGGAAGGGACCTGGCAGGTCAGCAAATCTAAGCACTGAATGATATTACGCCTTATTGCACACCACTGTAATTCATTTGTTCCCAGTCTCCTGGGAAGGGGAAGTTTCAGAACTTTACTGAACTGACACTATAATTTTTTTTCCCCAATATATGGCTTTCTCTTACTTTGTATTTGCACTGTGATCGCTTAGTTCTCCCAGTCTGATGCTTTTCTCTCTTATCAGTATAGAAATAGGAGTTGCATGCTTTTCTCTTCGCTGTGCAATGCCAAACAAGCTAGAACTTGCCATCTGCTTTCATGAAGCACGCTCTGGCTTCTGCTGATCCCTGGCAGTCCTGCGCTGGGCTTCTCGCTCTCTGTCTTCCCCATGGATGTGCAGAGCTGCAAGGCTTAGAGGTCCATCTGGTACCTCTCACGCTTTGACACCTCACCTAGAAATAAACACCTCATCTGGTAGGTATTGCGATTAACCTCCTCGGCGGGCTCCTGCTGTCCTATGATGAGGGTGGGAAGTTGGGATTTTCATCCCCAAGTGTCTGTCTGACTTTTGTTTTCTGCTGTTGGATCTGATCTTATTCCAGCCCCCTTACTAATCCTGTTTTTATCGCATATCCCCATGCTCTGTGCTGGTGCAATGTTCTCCCAGCTTTCTCCCACTCGCTCTGTTGTGAAGGGAGATCTGAAGTCGGATGAGGCCTCCCTTGCTGTCGGTAGTGACCCCTGCCAAACTCAGACTGACCCCTTCTGTGGACTGGCTGTCCGATCCTTTTAGGTCTGTACCCTATTTAT
The DNA here is from genome assembly GCF_964195595.1 of Calonectris borealis. Taxonomy (NCBI): domain Eukaryota; kingdom Metazoa; phylum Chordata; class Aves; order Procellariiformes; family Procellariidae; genus Calonectris; species Calonectris borealis. The sequence continues at coordinate 10,705,441 of NC_134316.1, read as the reverse complement.
TACAAATTTTCATCTTTCGTGGTTTAGCTCCCAGTTTCACTGTGAGCTGCGTAGCAAGTGGCTGCTCTTCAATGTGTTGGAAGCTGAACTCTACCCCTTTCTTGTGTGCCAGGTATGCTGGGTAGGTTTCCCAGAGCAACTGAGTAGAAAATTGTTCTTATCAAAGCAAACTAAGTTGCATTTTGTCCCTCTTTCCCTCCCATTTACTTCCATGTCTTCAATTATTATTTTTTTTCCTGCAACAATTATTCTGTTGATGAGAGATTTTTAATCCCACCATTGTACCGAAACCAGCCATGAGTAGAAGATGGGAGTAATTCGGCAGTGGGTAGCAACACAATGCCATAGATTAGGCAGTGAACAATATTCGTAGAGCTGAAACAGTTGGGGCAACTTCAGACAAACTCAGTGCTCATATCTGAGCTCAGATTTAACTCCCAGTTGAATATCCTTGCTCTTAATATTTGCAATAAGGTTTATCAATAATGATTCAGAGGAAATACCACCCAGAGAATCAACAAAGTCAACTCATAGGATCACAGAGTGGCACTGAACAAATCCAGCTCTTCTCGGTGCCAATCGGTAGATGCAGACAAATGCATCACAAGGAATTATGCCTGTTCCATTTGTTAACATTATATGTGGCTTTTTATCTAACTAGATGAAAAATAGCTACATGTTTTGCAGAAGCTAGGTACAGCCCTGCAGCATTGTATCCCTGGTGTTCAGTGCAGGAGAGAGGCTCAAGAATGACTACAGGCTTCTGACCTAATATATTACAATCCCTTTGGTATTATCCACCAAACTCAAGTTTATTCCAGTGTTTCTCAGCATTGCATGTGCAGCAGTTTATCATACAGGGCTTGTGAGCGCTGTGCTGCAGAGGCTGCCTTCATCTCCCAGTGGCCAGAAAAAGCACTGAGCGCGCCAAGTCCTGCAACAGAGTGGGCAAACGATCTGTATTTTAATTATACAGAGAACTCTTGGGTCCCACGCTGTCAACCGATATGCTAAAACCAAATTGGGAGAAGGAAAAAAATTACATCAAATTTTGAGCCTTGGCCTTCTCCTTCTAACGGAGGGGGACATCATGCTAGAAGGTCTGGTGTGGGGTTGTCACAACATTCCAGTTGTTCCAGTTCTGCAGACGTGCTGTACAAACTGGAATGAAGCGCAAGACGGGAGCGCTTCAAAAAAGCATTCGCTACGTTTGTGCGACTTCTCAGTGCTACTCGAGATCCTCATCAAGGGCAAGTATCGTCTGGTTCCTTTTTCCTAGGAAAAAATAACTAGTGAGCAATGGCCAAGCCTTATGATTGCTACCAGATGTCGTCAGTGGTAGACGAGGAACTGATTTTATGGAACTGAACGTGGAAACAAATAGGAAGAGGGTGTTCTCATGAGCTCATGAGCCCCTGAGTCACAGCCTGGCATCTACAAGAGCAGCTGCAGTTAAAAGTAAGTGGTTGTACAATGTGGCAGGTGAACATTTGTTGCTGTTTTGTCAACCTAGCTTTTCACGTCTGCAGAAAGCATCAGGAGAGGGTCTAACAGCGTAATAGTTTTTCTGTTTGATATAGTGAACAGGTATTGTTCACAGGTTCAGCTGTTTCTACCGGTTTGATACCTGAGCTGACATTTCAAAGTGCTGGGAATGCTGAAGTCACAAATCAATGAAAATCTTAAGCAAGCAAAGTTTGCAAAAAGCTCTGTAGCATTTGATGGTGTACTTCGAGGTGCTCTGGGAAACCTACTGAGCTGATAAAGGAGGTTGGGCAAAGGCAGAAGGAGGACTGAGAGCCCGTGGATGAAGTCCTCATCCCAGCATTGAAGTCACTCAACCAATTCCAAAATGTTATAGTATCCTAAAAGTAACAGCTCACTTCAGAAGGGACATTGCTCCAGCACTATGTCCAATAAAAAAAGTAAAGGCAGATGAAGGGCTGCCAAATTTTGTAGTTGGTAGGGTGCAATGTTGAACCTGGCCTGGTTATAGCAGGTGTCACCAGGTGGTGCTATTTTGCATTGACTTCCCATTTGTTTTTCTTACCGTGACCATTATTTTGCCATGTATATGGCATTAATTTGGGGGAATGTTTAAGGCCAGAAGAGGAATTTGCTCTTTGCATTGCTGCTCCATTAGAGTCTGTTGTGCAGATGTCCTCGGTCAGCCCTTGGTGCTAGGAGGACTTTCCCAAAAGGGACATGAGAGAAACTCCAGTTGATAGGTTGCACAGCAGCTCACAGGGTACTCACAGGTTCAGTAACACTGATTTCTCCCCAAATCCGGCTTGCAGAGCCTTCTGTTGCCTCTGCTGCTCCCAAGCTTATGGTTAATGCTGAAGCAGGACACCACTAATGGCAGCAGGCCACCTGGGGACGGTGTTGGTCCCCACGTTACCAGCTGGGAGAGCTGAGTCACGTTTTAATGAGCAAGGGCAGCAGAGGAATTTGGAGATCACCCCAAGAAAGTGTGGGAAAGGAGGCTCCCTGCAACCACAAAACCTCTAAATTTAGTTGTAGTTTAAAATGGAAAATGTTGGTGATTTTGCCCTCGCAGAGGTCCAGATGAATATGGAGACCTGCAGGTCTGCTCTGCTCCTGTCTGCTCTGCAGTGAGCCTCACCACGGGGAGTCGGGGCCGCCTGCCCCCCCATGCCCCTTGGCAGGGCCAGTGCCATGCGGGGGGACGTGCCAGCCCTGGCCCTGTCCCAGGGGCTGCACGGCGAGCTCGGCCCTTGCTGGAGACACAGCCTCTCCCCAACTGCCCCGGCAGGCGGAGGGGACAAAGGGAAGGAAGCGGCAGCAGCCCCCGGGCAGCAGCAGAGCCCCTTTCCTCTCTCCGAATCGATGAATAAGGATGGCATAATTTCTATTTATTTATTTATAACTTTGGTGAGCAGCTCCGTTTGTGTCAGTGTAGCTAAGGAATAACTTTACCCTCCGCTCTGTCAGTTAAATTGCATTATTTTTAATAAGGCAGCTGTCTCCGTGCTGCTTCTGTTGTGCTGGTTTCCCCTATCTGGGAACTGTCTACTCCTTGTCCATCCTGCTTTTCTGTTAAGTCATTGCACGGCGTTGGCTGCAAGCAGCGAGCTAAGCGTTAGTGTTATTTTCTGCCAGAGGCCCCAGGTGGAAACAGAAGTTCCCATAGTACAAGGTAGCAGCTTTTTGTCAGCGATGGTTTTCTTCCCGCAGCCTGCCAAGAAACCAAGCCGTGGCAAATCAGCTCTTTCCACAGCCTGGCCCAGATCAAGGAACTTCACCTAAATAGAAGGATGGTCCCTGCAGCCGAAGAGTTTACTTCGAGGAGCGGGTGCAGCCCCTGTGCGGGTGAAGGGACTGGCTCTGGGAGGCAGGGGGGCTGCGGGAGAAGAGGCAAAGCTGCGCAGCCCACCCCGTACCATCAGTTTTTCCCTGGCCCGTCCCTTCCAGCCTCGCTGCAGCGCTGCTGCCCAATGCCAAGCTCATTCCCTCCGGTGCAGCGGGTCCCTCAGGTGCACGAGGTGGCACCGGGTGGTTCTGGGGTCTGGCTTTGGGGTTTTGCCCCCTTTGCTGCCCACAGCCGTGGACCCTGGGCGGCTGCCTCTGCTGCGTTGGTTGTGTGAGTAAGCCTCCCTCCCGCCCCAGAAACAGCCACAATCTCCTCCTTTGTGCCTTTCTAGCTCAGAAAAGGCTGATTCATTCTCTGAAGCAGATTAATTACTTCTGCTATTTAAAAAAAAAAAAAAAGAAATCCTTTAGAGTTGGTCGGCTTAACTTTCAGCTACGTGTACAATGCAGTAAACCAAATGTGCTCCGAGCCAGAGTAAAAAAGTTTGCATGGAAAAAAAAAACATGGGTTGTGATATTTACCTGGCAGTTCAGCTCTGCAGTTTAGGAAGTATTCATAAACATGTCTTCTTGACTTATATGACAAGTGGTGCAAATTTGAGCCCACCATGAAGGTGAACTGGGGAACAAATATTTTTATTCCCTGATATGTTTTATCACTTGTTTCCCTTCTGGTTTGCATCATGCTGATGTGGCACCCGGCTCCCCGAGTAGCTTGCATCCGAAGCCTGGCTGAGCTGCTCCATTTCTTCCTCTGAAGGCTGCTTTCCAGCCTGCTTGGCTCTGCTCGCTTGTTTATGCACTGATGGGCTGTAGTTCCACATTTCAGAACAAGCTGTCCAATATTCATGAGTTATTTTGTATTTACCCAGTCCTGAGGCTTCTTTTATAAGCCTAGTGATAAATTCTGAGTTTTGTTATTTCCATTACTGGAAATGCACTGAACCTACACAACCATTACCAAGCCCTAACTATGGCCTCTATTTATCTAGAAGAACAGTAAGGGAAAGGGCTATCACAAAGCTAAATTGATTTACAAGCCTGCAATTCCCAAACCCCTGTTCTGATAACACTTGTAAGCAAGTGTTGGAGCAAGCCATATGTAGAGATGAATCACTTATAAAATGATACCCTAATATTAGTTGTATATTTATTTATCGGATAAATATAGTGATTTTTCTCTTGAAGATCAATGACAGCCACATGCTCGGCTGGCGTAAAGCACTGCAGCTCTTTGGACTATGCAAACCTGAGGATATGACTGAACAACTGATTTCTTTGCAAAGAAAAAAAACAGTATCAACTACTTGTTTCTAAAGTCATTTAAAATATTACATAGGAAAAACTGAAAGAGATCAAAGTGTTGGTATAAGATACGCTGCATATTAGACCTATGTATAGTAAGGTCATTTTGCCCCAGCATGAGAATATCTCATCATAAATCTCCAGCTGGTTGGGCCATATTAAAATCCTTTCACATTAATTGCAAGACTGTGGGTTAGAACTGGAAAGAGATTTTTTTAGGACTGACAGCTTTAGGTCCTCTCAAAACAGCTGGACCAAGTACTGTAGCAAAGTGAAGGGTTAAGCCAGCCAATGTTCGAGGATTACTGCATTATAAAATAGGAACTTCAAACTTTTTCACCCAGCAGTAGAGAAACTAGTCTGAAGGCATCTTTGGAGTGGATTAGTTTTCAGATCATGCTAAGCCACTCTTCTGCTCTGTGCAAGAATTTATTTTAAACGGCTCAAATGCTTAACTTTTTGAATTAGCAGCTGAGCATGTTCTCTGGTTACTGTTAATAACGTTCACATTGAGACAAGCTCGCAGGAAAGTACCTGGCAGTATCTGGGTCTGTTCTCCTTAACGTGCGCAATATGTATTTTGCCTGTGCCATTAGGAATCCTGGCTATGCTCAGCCTTATCTGAACAAAAACGTTGAGGATGTTTGCTCTTGGGCTGTTCACCAGGTGAGATACCAGCCACCGTGATTCATCAGCGGTTGAATGGAAAAGCTGATCTCGATGGGAGGGAGTCACGTTTGCAGCCTGTTTGGAGAACAGCTGGAGAAAGCTGCTTCCTTGTGCACTGTTCTGGCGTCTCCGTAGCTTTTTTCAGCAGGGACATCTGTAAATGTTGGTGAGGATCCGAGCAGCTCTTTGGCTTAGCGGTGCCTACAGCCCTCTCCCCTGCGGCCCTCCTGTGTCACACCGGTTTTTAGGGAAGAGCTATTCCCTGCCCAAAGATCTTCATCCTTGTGCAAGTGAGGAGGGTTTGTTCCTGTGCAGGAGGAGTATGGCTAAAACCAGCACAGGACCTGCCCGCCTCTCTCCCTCTGGGGCAGGGCTCAAAAGGTCTTTTTTCTGTAATTACATCTTCTCACTACTGCAGCACCGGTGTGGGTGCAAGGGAGCAGGGTGCAGCCGCCTGGGCAGCCTTCAGCCTGGCAATTCCTAAGCAGTTGCCCTGCAACTTTAGCATGGGTGTAATATATGTATGCAGGATAAATACACTGAATAAATATCAGAAGCACCGAGTTCCCCAGGGGTAATGGAATAGTGTCCCTGGCTGGAAGCACCCTCCCCAAAACAGGATGTTTTTTGTTGCAGAAACTTCCTATCAAAAGAGCTGCAGAGCTAATGTTTTGGATGTTTAAAGCAGATCGACCCCATTAAATACAAAGTTCCAGGAAATATGCATGTGCTGGCAGTAGCAGAGGCCTTTATTTTCATTGTCTGAAGTATCCATCAGATAAAGACTACTTTAGAAGGCTTTTTTTTTTTTTCCTTCTTATAGCATCATCTAAAGTGAATGTATCCAGCAGAAAAGCAGTCAGAGAGCTGGTCTGTGCCGAGAGGGCTGGAGGGGTGTCAGTCTCCAAGGAGAGCAGAGAAATTCAGTAAGCAGAAGAGCGAGCAGTCAGCTTTGCAGCTCCCATCTTGCTCCCGCAGCTTCCTGAGGATACTCAGATGTCTCTGCTCCCCAAGGAGGGAGCAAACCGGCTGCTTTCACTGTGCTCTCCCAGTGCCTGGGAAGGTCACCGCTGGCCCACCCCCTCAGCTCCCCAGCAGCTCCTCTGGCCATCCCTGATGTCCCCACGGCACAGCATCATGCTGCAAAGGCCAGACGCCTTCCCTTCCTTGTGGGCAGGGGGAGGATTGGGCTCTCCCCCTAAATTTGTATGTCTCCATCTGGCCAAAGCCCCTTTCAGCACCCTTTCAGCATTTTCTTTGGCACTGGTCCTTCTGTTGCTTAATGCAGAGTTCAGTTCTCAGGTGAATGAAGGAGTGTTGTTGAAGTATCCAGATTTTTTCCCGGTACCTTAATTTTTCCCCTATAAAGACATGGTTGTCTTCATGGCTCCATAGGAGCCGCAGTACCCAACAAGCCAGTCGCAGAGATGCGGAGGTGAATATTATACCTGTAATTCTTGAATACTGGCTGTGCTGATGTTTAGTAATTTAGTAGCGGATGATAGTAGGCATTTTAGGCAGGATCACCTAAAAAGAGCCATCGCAGCAGACCTCTGGCTGGCATCTCTCTCTGCCAGCAAGAAATGAGCTGGGTGTCTCCTTTCCAAAATCCTTGACACAACTTACAAGAAAAGCCACTGGTACGGGAGCTGATTTGTCACGTAAACATAGAGCAACGAGAAGACACTGATTGCTGTAATTAGGAAGAATCTAATTCCGAAGGGCAAATGGGATGTATTTATTTCTATTTAATTAGATTCCTGCATTTCGTGGACCTGCCATGTGGGCTTGGGAGCCACTGCGCTGCGATCCAGAGGCAGCAGAGCGATGCTGGAGCTCTAGAGGGTCTCGGCTTTTCTTTACCTAACATGGGACTAAACTTTCAGTTCTTGATTTAATCTGTCTAATTTTGATATAATTACTGTTCAGAGGACCACCAAATCATCTGCTAGAAAATCAGGGTAAAATTGGGCTGATTTGCTGGGGGAAAACCATTAGCCCTCTCTGAGCAACCTGAAAGCAAAGTTGCTGAGACAGAAGCTCAGACATGAAGGGATGGATCCATAAAAAGATTTACTGAAACATCCTACATCCTTGTGGTTTTGGGGGCAAATCTTTGCTCCCCAGGACAGGACTCAGCTCTCCTGGGAGATAAGCCTTCGGACTCCCTACCAGCACCCCTCTCCAAGCACATCAGCATGGGGCTGCCGCTGCTTCCTCCGGAGGAAGAGGAGGGCAGGGGTGCCAAGGAAACCCTCGCTCCCCAGACATTCAGTCAGAGTCCGTGTGTGGACTGTTTCTGGTTGTGCCATCAAAAGCAAACGCCTTTGCTAGGGCCGAGTTAGTCGAGTCGGTGCACCTGGGCTGGGGGCTGAGCTGGGCACGGTGCAGAAGCATCCGTCCGCCCGCGAGCTGCTCCTGCCCAGGCAGGGCTGCAGCCACCTGGAAGCAGCACAAGGGATGCACGAGCTGGGAGCAGGAGCTGGGATGCAAACCCCCTCATTTTTCTCAGTTACTGCCCCTTGCTGCTGCTGTTAATCTGCCATGGGGCCTGCAGAGCAGCCCTGGAGCTGTTTTTTCTGCTCTTTAGCCCGATTTCTCTGCTTCTGCCTCTTTTTTATGTGGGAGACGATGCAGCCTTTCTAAGAACACAAACATTTATGGCATATCTGTCAGGTCCAGGCTTCAGATGAAACCTGATGGGAGCTGATAGCCCTTTAAACCTCTTCCGTGGTTGTGAGGACAGGAATTTGCAACATCAACAATCCTTTCTTTGCAGGAATTTTTTTTTCTCTTAACTTTTTATTTTTTCCCTAAAACCGCCTGTGAGCCCCATCCTGCTCCCAAGAACCAGATTAGTGACTAATCTTTTGAGGACTTGAGGATTACACGTCAGGAGTGCACATAACGTAAAGTGAAATTCATTCGCTGATGTAAAACCCATCATGAATTAATGTTTGTCTTGAATTGTATAAACACGCCCTCAGAGTGCTTCCTACAGCAGGATGGGGAGCTGTGCAGAGTCATTTCCCTGGACGTTGAATTGTTATGGTGAAACTGCCTTAATTAGAAAGCACGTGGGCAAGTTCGTCTCTTAAAAGCTAGCTGAATTTGGACCGAAGGGCAGAGAGATCAGTGTATTTCTAATATTGGCGGAGCTGTGCTCGTGTACACAAAGGTTGAGTTTCCCCACTAAAGCAGGAAAACTCTTGCTGTGGGCTCCAACTTTTGATCTGGGGGATTCAATTCAGGGTAGAGGCCTCACAGAGTAAGAAAAAAACAGTATTTGAAGTCTAACTGCTGCCCTCAGCCAGGCAGGAGGTCTCTACTAAAATAGACCACGTTGAAATATTCACAATTTAATAATAACTGGCTTTCGGTTAACACCTCCGGAGAGGCTGAATGGATGCATCTTACAGCTGTGGCTCACAAACTAGTTTCCATGTGAAATCTTGACCAGAAAGGCGCAGAGATGTTTTCTGTTAAAAAGAGCTTTTAAAGTCTTCAGAGCCTGCTCAGCCCATAAAAGCGAGGCTGGACCGAAGCTCAGCAGGACCTTAGGGGTGCCTTAGTGAGAACGGGATTCCCATCGTCAAGCCCCCTCCCAGGGGGTCGCTGCCTGAGCCGCCGACCTTTGCTGTGCCACCCCTCTCCTAGCTGTCAATTCCAGGGCGAGCAGCCTTGGGTCGGACATCCTCCTGATTTTAAGCTGTTCTGGCTCTCCCAGTATTTCAAAGACTTCTGAGATCTTACAGTGTTTAAAGCCCCGGTGCCACAAAGCCAGAAAACCCCACGCGACTGATGCAAGGTGCAAGGGGCTGTCCCCACCGCCTGCCACCCCCACGCTCTCCATCCCACCCACCCGGCCAGCCGCCTTCCTCTTTTTTTCTTTTCTTTTTTTTTTTAACTTTCCTTTGCCAGATCATTTCCCTGCTTTGATCACTTCCCTGCTCTGAGTCACCCCGTGCCAGGACTGCTTTCTCGTGCTGGCAGATGGATGTGCGGTGCGGTGCAAGCCTCCCTCCTTCCCAGCCCAGGGGGAAGTGTCACCCTCCCAGCGGCCAGCGCCGAGTGAATGAGGGGGGTGACAAATGACATGCAAATGCCTTTCCTGGAGGCTACAGAAAAGTCGCTTGCACCTTTCGGAAGACTGGTATTTACATGCTATTAGACGCCGACATCCTGTTGAACTTTCTTAGAGCGTGCGATTTGCAGACACGCTCGTTCAGGGATTTAGACTTTATTGACTGAAGGTTGCTTGGCAGAGAAGGAGAAAATGAGCTGGCTGGGAAGCCGGCCGAGAAGGATCCTTCGTGCAAGAGATACAAGAGAATAATTTGGCTTCAGCTCTGAGGTAGGAATTCTTTCCTCTGTCCATTTTCTCTGTCCTCGTGGCATCCTGTGGAGGTGTTTAAAAACAAACAAAAAAGCAATAACAGGTTTTTGGCTCTCATAATATCTGTTGGTGTGACAGCTTCCCATTGAGCAGGAACCGGGAGAGTCTTAGAAAGTTACCACCGCACTGTCCATGTTTCTGGGTAACGGTTTTTGCTTCTCACAGCACCCCCAGATCATAGTAATAAATTGCATCCCAAAATGCCGAATGATGCTGGAATCTCTGCTGCGGGGTGGATGCTGGAGCGTGCGGGTGCTGGAGCAGGGAGCGGGGGGGCCTCCAGACCCGCCTTACGCCCCGTCAGGATCTTCATGGGATCTGGACCTGAGTCCTGTTCCTTTCCAGCTGTTGTCAGGAGGCCTCGCTGGCTCCCGTGGGTCTGCTAACGACAGCGGTGAGGAAGCCCCGGTGAGCCCGGGGTGAAGCTTTTGCAGTCCCATTTGCTGCCGCGCAGCTGGGAGCCGGCACCCTCTGCATGGGGCGAGTGCTGGCTACCAGCTGGCATCCCTCCAACCCAAAATCCGCCGTGCCTCCGAAGGCCTGCGGTAGCATGCGAGGATGCCGCAGGGCTCATATCCACCATGGAAAGCTTTTTAAATTGTTTTGGCTGACTTGGCAGTCAGAGAGCTAGGGAAGGCTGGCGCCTTGCTTCTGGCCGCGTCTCCCCGGTGGCAGTGGCCGTTCCTGAAGCGAAGGTCTGACAGCTGCACCAGCCTGATTTAAACCTGGCTTACCGGGTTAAGGTAAATTGGTTATTAAGCGTCTCAGACAGTGTTACTGTTGTAATGAAGAGTGTTTTTAAACCCATTTAAAGCTAAGCTAGTGCAACCTTTAAATATAAATAAGGCTTTAGATGCCACTGAAGATCCTAACATAAACATCCTTGAGCATCTCGCTTGAGCTTGATTTGTATGTGGTACCTGTAGCAGCCTGATGATTTATTTACTTGTTTATTTACTGGTGAGAAGTTTATTTATTGGTAATTATTTTTACCGGTGTAGTTAATCCTGGTGTAACCCCACCACTACCAATACATATTGAATGGACATATTTACCACTTGTGCAAGACATCACATGATATCATAGCTTATATTTGCTCAGGAGAGAGAAGCTGTGGTGGATGGGACTGAATCAGGACAATGTGTTTTTCCTTTCTTTGTAAAAGAATAAGCTATATTGGCAAAATACGTATACATTTATACTGGTATAGCCATACATTTATACTGGTATAGCCATGGTCCTTTTTGTCTATGCACTGAAGTCCTTTTCTGGGAGTTAGCTGCCAGAAGAAGCCGTTGCCAGCCCCGTGCTGCCACCAGCCAGCACGTGGATGGCACAGCTCCTGCCCACTGGCCGCAGTGGCCTGCGTGTCCGTGCTCCCTCATTTGCTAAGGACAAAACGCTCCCTGTAACGATGTGGCACCTCTGAGGACACAGCCGACCTGGGCTGCTTTGTGAGAGCTCCTATTTGCCTCACACATGGGCTGTGCCAAAGCAAGGCATAGTGTGCTGGAGACTTCATGAACTTCAGTAATGCAGAGCAAGATTGGGCACTCATTCCAAGACTTTTTAATTTTTTAAGCATAAATCGCTCATTCTTGCCTCTGATACAGCTGAGGATCAAGAATACCTAGATCTGAAGGTGACTGAGGCTACTGGCTATGGCAGAAAAAGGATGGAGCAGCGGTTGGTTTGTGTGCTGAGGCAGGGTCTGTTGGGCAAAGCATGTCTTTTGTTTGCACGCCTCAAATTCCCACCATACCCTTACCGTCAGCTCCCCTGGGAGACTACGAACGCTGCCGTTCCTACTGACGCTAATGGGCCCACACCAACAGGTCAGGTTGGTTTCTAAAATAGAGATTTGTGGTCCCCCCAACTTCTTTTGGTGCGTGGAAGGATGATTTCATTAGCCTGTATGTATTTCATTAGCGAGCTGTTCAGACGCTGCACGGGAGAACACAATAGTACAAATGAAAGCAAGAGGAGAGAACAAACCCATCACGCTTCCTGAAGTGGTTTTGGAAAGCACAAAGCCGGGATGTTGTTTCTTTTTAGTGACTGAGTAGTCTGACATGTTGCAAAATACAAAGGCTCGGCATATTCCCAGCAGCAGAGCGAAAACTGGAACTGCCCAGAAGCCAAACCTATCATTAGCAGTCAGCCAGGCAGAACGGGCTCCTGAGTGCCAGGAACAGGATGGGAGGGAGGAGGCGCTGAGCAGCAAAAAAAGAGCTTTTCCTAGGGGCCGGCGGCGTGCCCCAGCAGCCTTGCGGAGGGAAGCGGCGGACTGCGAGGGCAGCACATGGCATCAGAGTTCTTCAAAAGGCAGCAAGGAGCTGCTGTTCCCCCTCATGCCCCCCCATCCTGCGGGGCAGCGGGTCTGCTCCCAAAAAATCAGAATGGTTTTGGCCTGTAATTTTTCTCACTTTTGTTTTCACTCAATTATACTTAGCTGCCCTGAGAAATCTCTTTTTACACGTCCTCCCCGGTCCTTGCTGAGATCCATGTCATCCTGGAGGCATGTAATAATTGAGACTGAAAGCTGTGCTGTGCAGCTCTGCTCTGCACAGCTTCACAGGATGGACAAAGTATTGACGTGCCCAGATTTATCTCCCACAGATGTCATCTCCCTAGGAGGTGACTTGAAGGACAGAGGGGCACAGAAAACTGAATCTGGGAAGCACCTGATTCAAAAACAAAGGAGGAGGAAATTTTATGAACTGGGCTGGATGGATGCAGGGAACATCACAGCTTTGCAAACCCAATGATCCAGAAAGCTAGCACCGTGAACCACACCTATTGCTGTGGCTGGGTGCAAGAGGACGAGCCTTTATGATGCCTTTATGATTCCCAAGGGAATCTCTTCAAATTAAGAGTATTTTTACATTGATGCTTCTTTAGTTGTCATTCCCCATCAGGCCTAACCAGCCTCTGAGGGTGAGAAGCAAGATGAGGAGGGGGTTGCATTTATCACGGTGAATGCTGTGGGCTGTGGGTGTCCCCACAGCAGGAAGCACAGATGCACCATCAGGATGCGTCCTAGGGAGCAGCACTCAGCACCAATGCTGAGCGCGTAGCTGGGGAGGGCAGACCATGGGTGCTGCAAGCACGGTTGGGCACAGAGGCTGGGGACATTGCTTCCACCATCACATCCTCCTCTATGGCCTGGACAGCGAAAAGCAAAGCTCCCCATGCCCTTCTACTGGCAGGAGGCAAGATGTTATTCAGCCTTTTAGCTCTAGCACCTTGTCTCTTTGTCATGGGACTTTCTGTTCCTCGGCCAGCGTAGTCTAAATGGTCTCTGTGAGACAGCCAGATAGATGCGTTCCATTTTAATTCCTTATCTGTCTCACTCTGCTGAGATCATTTACCTGCTAATAAGCTCCTGTGGTCAGAGATAAAAGGCAAAACTACCAGCCCTTTAAGGATGTATCATCTGAGTGGCTTTGCAACACTGTGCTTCATGGAAAATATGGGAAGATGTTGCATTCATAATATATCACTCATATCTGTGTTTGTAAACAGATTTATCACACCATCTGCAGAATCGTACCGCGGTCTCCTCCATATTTATTTCCTTTCCATTTATGTAGTACAGGCTCCTATTTATTTTATTCCCTTTTTACGATTAGATACATTAGCCATCTTTCTTTCTTCCCTACAAAAAGAGTGCACTCTCTGTGGGAAAGAATATTTAATCAGTCCAATTTGTTCAGCTTAGTGTATAAAAACACAAGCTGGTACTGTTTGGAGAGGTACCTGCCTGGGTTTGTTTCTCATCTCTTCACATCTGTGCGGAGCAGGTGGGGAGGAAAGGACAATTCAGAACAAATCTGCCGGTAAACAGGATGCTCTGTCGGTATTTCCCGTCTCCTGTTGCACTGGTTGAGCTTAATTTTCAGAAATCAGCTAAGCCTGAGGTCAGTAACGCTGTTACAATCTCTCTGACTTTCTGTAGCTGATACAACATGTAATGAAGTATTTGTACAACGGGGAGCAAAAAGCCAGCCCGTTCTGTTACCTGCTTCGATAAGAAACGTTTAGTCATATGCAAATAAAAAAAAGCGATTTGCTGAGTATAAAAAGAAGGCACGCTGAGAGAGAGGGAGCTTGCAGTCGGCAGCCGCCTCTGCAGCCCCTCGGCTGAACGGCACGAGCCCCAGCACCGCTCCGGGCAGGGCAGAGCCCGGCCTGAGCCGGGAGGACCCTCCTCCTCCAAAGGCCGCTCCCGCAGGCTTTCTCACCCGGCAGCACCACGAGGCTCTTCCGTGCACACAGGGCCCAAAACCAGGTTCCCTGCTTGGTGCACACTTTCACTTTCGGGAGAGGAAAGAGCCTGGGTTACAGCAGAGCCAAGGGGAGGGACGAGTCCCACCCAGTGAGCCAGGGCTTGGCCCCCGCCGCCAGCTCTTGGGTTTGTGCCCGTCCCCTGTGCAGCACTAAAAATCCAGGACAGTCGATTCCTCCTCCCGGGCAGGAGGCTGAGGGATCTTGAGTCTTTGGGGAAGCCACCAAAGAACGGGGCTGGGCAGAATGAGCTGTGCTCCACCCTGGTCGGATGGTCCTCAGCACTGCCCCGTGCTGAAGGTCTTCACCCACAGGCACTGGAAGAGGACTGCTGGGCTCGATGCGCAGCACGGGGCAGGATTGGACCGCAGCTCCTTAGCAGCACCTCTCCAGCCCGACTGTAAATTCACTGCGGTGAGAGGTGTGGGACGCTGCCCAGCACCAGGGCTGCGGCCCTGGGGCAGGACACTTTCACTTCTCTCCCTCCGGGGAGGGAGGGTTTCTCTTCTCCTTTGCATTGAGCCTAACCCAAATTCCTGGGCTTGGGTGCAGAGGAGCGGCAGGGGGTGACTAACTCCAACAAGAACTTTACCAGGAGTGAGTAAGGGCTCTGGGCTGCAGGCAGCGGTGACAAATCTTAGAAACTCAAGCCTGTACTTTGGCAGGAGAGTTTGTTGTTTGGGCTTTGTTTTTTCTTTATATGGTCCTTTTTATTACTTTTCAGCTGTACAGTGTGTTCTCGGGTGGTATATTGGCAACTGCACGTTTTTCAATCGTAACCATCGTTTTTTCAGATAACAGAACAGTGAACAACTGGGCGCTTGGCCAGTTTTTTCCCCATTGAAGGAAAGGGAAACTCTGGAAGAGGGTTTCACCAGAGCTCTCTAATAGGGTTTTCTATGACCATATCCCACTAACCCCACCACCCCCTGACCCTCACCCAGCACAGCCTTTGATGCTGTGAGCTGAGTGCCCCTGCCAGAGCGTCCCTCCATCACCTTGCCCCAGGGGAATTGTTTGAACTCTCTCGAATATCCCATCCCACCGCACTTCCCATCTTTCCAAGAGGCATGTTTAAGCCTATAATATCATGCCCTAAATGCCTACCGCAAATTAGTGAGCAAACTTTTTGGCTGTGCATATGCCAAGGGGTGACTGCTGAAATGAGACTTTTGGGTAAACCAGAAGCCGTGCGGCTCTGCTGCGGCGAAGCAGCCAGGACCTTTCTCAACAGTGCAGTCCCCAGAAAAAATCACATGGCAGGCTTTAAAATAACGAGATTATTTCCAACCGTTGTAAATGATCTCTCCTTTATCTTTGCTTCCTGGCAAATAAAACCTTTCAGAGACTTTCAGTTTAGATTTTTCAAGTCTTTTCCCTACAAGGGTTAGAAGCCCTTGTGCTGCAGCTGGTAAGGGAAAGCGAGACTCTCCTATAATCCCTTCAGTCCCACGCGTGCTGGGTTTTGGGGGCCAACTGGGCCCCAGGTTAGTTTGAGCTCGGTGCTCACCAGCCCGGGGAAGCAGAGGTCCCAGTGGCTGGGGAGGGGAGGTAGCGTTAGCAGCTGGCTTTGGGTCCAGCAGCCCCAGCTAGACCCTTCTGTGGGACAACTGTCCTCTCTGGGAGCAATTCAGCTTTAAAATGATTGCATTCAGCTTTGAAAAGGACTTGCATTGTATAACTTAATCACTGCGGGTCTGAAAAATAAGGATCCTGCCTAAAAGCATAAAATTTGGCACCAAGGGTTAATTAGATTTGGCTTTGCTATTTCTCCGTGCTGAATCAGCTCCTCACCCTCCCTGCTGCTAACAGCACAGCTGAGACAGGCCATGTCCTCTGGGGAGACAGGCCTTGAAGAGATGCTCCCCATCTCCGAAAAGACGCACTGCTGTTTTCATAGCTTCCCGCTGCCGTCCCTCCACTTGCAACCTGTCGGGCTCTCACATTATCACGCACAAGCACCACATTTTGCAAACATATTTGCTGTTACAGCAGACAGGAAGAGATTAAGTGAGTGCTGTAAAACTAACCTCCGCATCAGTCAAAAGAAACAAAAGTAAAAAATAACAGGGTAATCGGATGCTCTTATGAGCAGGATATGCGCAAAATGACTTCTCCATCCCATTACAAATGCTTAGAAACTGCACAGCCTCTCCAGTGCAGGGAGATTTTCAAGTGGTTTAATGGACATAAGGAGTTCAGAGCCGATAATGCCACTTCCAACCTTATCCTTTTGCTGCATGAAAATAGGTAGTGGCTATTGACTGGTGTAAATTGGCTACTTTTAAAGCTGTATTTGCTGGCTTAGATGTGCTAAGAGTCTCTCTACAGAGTTTTCAGGGCCTGAATGTAATGTGTGTGGTTAAGGAGGGGATATATTGAGTTTCTTCAACGGAGGACTGGTTCCAGTGTGTGCCCTGCATGCTGGAGAGCTGACCTAGGAGCAGGCACCTGCTGCAGTCGAGCTTTACGTCCCGATTCCTTGGAGGAAAACGAGGGCTGCCGAGGGTTGTTGGTCAGTCCAGATAAACTTCTCACTTTGTCTTTTCTTTTTCTTTCAGGACAAATTGTTCATGATGTCAATCAAAAAGGAAGGTGCCCACAAGAAGTGGGCTGCTCTAAAGGAGAAACTTGGACCCCAGGAGACCGACCAGTCAGAGGCCAACCTGGAAAATGCAGAGCCGGAGCTGTGCATCCGTCTCCTGCAAATGCCATCGGTGGTGAACTACTCGGGGCTGAAGAAGAGGCTGGAGAACAGTGACGATGCCTGGATGGTCCAGTTCCTGGAGCTGTGCGGGCTGGACCTCCTCCTGGAGGCCCTGGACAGGCTATCTGGGCGAGGAGTGGCCAGGATTTCTGATGCCTTGCTTCAGCTCACCTGCATTAACTGTGTGCGAGCGGTCATGAACTCCCATAAAGGCATTGAATACATTGTGAGCAACGAGGGCTACATCAGAAAACTCTTCCAAGGTGAGAAGACATCTTCCTGCTTCACCCATCACATGCGGCATGGCGGGGGACTTTTCTGTTGCTTATCCTCCTGCCCTGCACCAGGCTTCTTGCAAGTTGTTCATCACAACTGATTAATGAAAGAGATCATTTTCTTCTTTAAAATAATATTGCTTGGAAATGGCATTGCCTTTGCCACTCAGTGCTATTTAGATGGGCTCATTTCCACACAAATGTCTTCATCATTCACTGAGAAGCCAGGAATAAACCCAGCCTTAGCCGTACGCGGGCATGAGAAGTCCTCGACCCTTCAGTTGTCAGCAGACATTTGCTACTTAGTCTTTGTGAGCCCCAAGGGCAGAGGGAGAGGAATTGAAAGGGCTTGGAGACTTGTAGCCTGCAAAGAGGAGGGAGGGTGGCATGGTTTAGACTCAAGAGAGCCCATTCTCTGTGCTGCTTAGTGTGTTCCTTCTAGAAGATGGTAGGTAATACCACTTACTTTCTCCTGCCATTCACTTGGCTCGTCGTTAGGTGTGAAACTCATCAAGGCGTCTCCTAGAACTTATTCTACAGCACTTAATGATGGTGGTGCTGGAGGATAACTTCTGTGCTGCTCCACAGAGCTGAGATCACAGCTGTGCCCAGAAACCCTTATTAGTAGCTCTTTAAAATGCATTTAGTCTGAAAGCTAGCTTGCTCCCCTCTTCAGATTTGAAGTCCTCTTCCTTCCTTTCCACCCTGTGTTTTCTTAACCAGTGTGAAACACAGAGCTGGCATTTTTGTGCTGTGAAAAACAGGGGGGCACCCTGGGCTTTTCAGCGGTCGAGCTTCTTTGTGCACTAACAAAGGAAAAATAAGATGGTCTAATCCACCCCTTCCCAGCTCCCAGGGCTCACAGAAAAAGAGTAGTGGAAAAAAGGGAATACATGAGGACTGGTCAGAACAATTGGCCTACTTGATATGCATATTGGGTGTTTCTGCACTAAAAATAAGACTCATTAATTGAGGAAAATGGTTCATCTGCTGTTCTAGAAAATACCCATATGTGAAAATGGGAAATAAAATGTGTGTGTGCTGAGATCTTGGCTGCTGTTGCAGCATGCCACTGGTACATAGAAGAGATGAACAACTACAAGCAGCACCAAAATGCCAATAGGGTACCTGTAGCATTTACTGTTCCCACTAGAAGTTACTATCGCATAATGCTATTGGGATGAGTTATCCATACATTGGGATATTTCTCTTCCCATCTTCCATGTAGGGGCTCCACTCCTTCAGTCTTTTTTCTACCACTGGTCATATGCCATGTACCAGAAGACACTGAGATTCAGAATATTAATGTCATTATAAATTCTTTTTTGTTTTGTTTTTCCTCCAGCACTTGACACAACTAATGTCATGGTCAAAAAGCAAGTATTTGAGCTCCTGGCTGCACTGTGCATTTACTCGTCAGATGGCCACGCTTTGGCTTTGGATGCCCTGGACCATTACAAGGCAAGTGTTGGGCTGCAGCAGGAGGTATGGCTCTGCTCTGATCCATGCAGGTGGATCCATGTAGCGCAGAAAAGGGCTGGGAATGAAGGTCATTTTGCATCATTTTGGTAAGAGAGGCAGGGATTTATAAGGTGAAAACTGTAGGAAATTTGGCTGGTCAGCATAAGTCCACGGTGCTGCTCTGTGACTTGTCTGGACAGACGACTGCCAACCACAAGGTCCCTTCTGGCAGAAGCACTACCAGATTAGCAAAATAGACAATGCCACATCCAGGGGTTTCACTGGCCACAAGCTCAGGTAGGTGCATCAGTTATCGGAAAGCATAAAGGGATCCAAGAGGAGTTTCAGTGACTTTGTCTGCCAGCCAGACCCTGCTCTGTAATGGAGGAGTGCGGCTTTTACCTGTATCTTCCTGTCTTGTGCACAGTGGGATAAACTGAGAGGTTTTAAGACGCTAACTCCATCTGAGAGCCTGAATCAAAGTGGTAGACGTTTCTGAACTGTCTGAACAAAATATCACTTGTGTTATTAACAGAGTGTGAAGAACCAGCAGTATCGATTCAGTGTCATAATGAATGAGCTCTCCAACACAGATAACGTGCCGTACATGGTGACACTGCTGAGTGCTATCAATGCGATCATACTGGGGAAAGAAGAGCTAAGAACAAGGACACAAATCAGAAATGAGTTCATAGGTAAGGATGTTTGTTGCACTTAACTTTCTCCGGAGAAAATCAGTTGCCAAGCAGTTTTATTTTCAGATGTATCCATAATGTGATTAAAGAGGACTGGGGAGCAAAACTGCAAATATTAAAGGCAGACTCCTTTTTTTTTCCTTTTGGTCTCTATTCTCTTTCTGTAACCAGATTTTTTTAACTTTGCTGCTTTTCCATAGCTTTGATCTTTTCTGGAATCCCAGCAGCACTGTATCACTTGAGCTTCTTCCATACATTTTTATAACCAACCATCTTATGTAGCCACATTTCCATACGTTGCAACTCCTCGTAAGAGTAGATAAGGTTTCTTTGCCCTGTGTCTGCTCAGCTGAGCCACAGAAGCTGCCCTGTGATTCAGAAATACTTTCCAACTGCTTGAATACTGGAGTCCTAGGTACCACTGTTAGGATTCACCTCACGTAATGCGCACATCCGAGCTGGTGAGCCTGGGCTCCATTTCTCTCTGTGGAGAGCAAGGGACATTTGACCGCACCGTTCACCTGACTGATTTTAGATGTCTAATTCGGAATGAGGTGACTTATGCCCCAGAAGTGCCTGTGTCCCTCAGTAACTCCAGGGGGATGCTGCTGTAGTTCACACGGCTGCAGACACGTGTACCATGAGTCTCTATATTTACCAGATGACCCTACCCATACATCTGAAGATATTTTCACTTTTTCTCTCTGCAAAAAGTGTTTGTGAACATAACATTATATAAAGATCAAACAGATCAGTGCCAAGTAGGTCATGATGCCAATATATCTCTTTTTTTGTTCTCCCAGGGCTTCAGCTGTTGGATATTTTAGACAAGCTAAGGTAAAAATCACTATTTAAAGTTTCTTTTATAAATGAGATTCACAGTAACATAGCTGTGGAAACTTAATACTTATCAGCCTTCAGTTGTGTGAAGTGAAGCGTACCTGGGTGGAGTGGACCACACTAGTGTGCGCCCGTTACACGGGAACTGGAGGCATTAGGCCAGCGTTAAGATGCTCTTGCCAACCACAGTGTCATGGGGACAGCTGTTGCGCAGATGGCATTGACAGAGGCTCTGGGCACAGGTGGAGCAAGGCTCAGCGACGTCCTCGTTGAGGCTGTGTTTCGGACTAAACCTGAAGTGATGCTGTGGGCTCACTGAGCAGCTTGCTGTATCCAAACCCCTTCACTGCTGGTGTTGGTCCCAGACACATCCAGCTAAGACACTTTACTAAATGCATATCTGGACATATCTGTCTTCACAGTTTCTTAATTTAGAAATGATGTTCTGTCAGAAACACCCATGATAAATTCTAGAATTCATTATATGTGAGTTGCAGTTATCCATGTAACTGGAATTGCTCCATTCAAACCCATGAAAATTAGGGAAGAGATGATCTTTCAATACTGACAACTAGCAAGGGTAGAGTTCCTGCACTGCGTGGTCTCAAGAGTGCTGAAAAAGTTGGCTTTAGAGTGTTTGGGGTTTTTTAATCCAATTTTGAGTAACAGAGAAGGAAGTTTTTCAAACAGAAACATCACTGGAATATATTCAATTTGTCTTGACTTCAAAAAAAAAAAAGAAGAAGGTGGCCCAGTTTCAAAAAGGTAGAAATGCCACTCTTATTGCAGCTCCAAGAAGTCCATACAAAGCATACACTGGGCCAGGTTGTGCCATGAAAAGTCCCATTCATTTGTATCTGTCGACTGTAGAAAGAGGTACATTCAGTTCAAGAAAAGATGCACTGATAGCATTTGATCCTTTATAAATAAGGTAGAGTTGGGTGCTTTCAACACCAACTGGCTGAGTCTGAGAGGCAAAGAGATAAAAGCCATTTAAACAAAAACAATCATCTGAAAATCAGTGAAGGGCTCTCCAGTGAAAATGAATGCTGTAATATTGCAGAGACATAGAGGAGGAGGATCTGCTTATCCAGTGTGATACATTTGAGGAGTTCAAGATAGAAGATGATGAGGAATTATTAAAGATATGTGATGGGATAAACATGAACGATCATCATGAGGTCTTTTCATCTCTCTTCAATAAAGTAAGTAGGCCCTCACGTGGGGCACAAAGTCAGGCAATGGCAAAGTTAACGCACTTTGCTTGAAACCAGCCTTGCTGTGACAGAAAGCTTCCCTGTCTTCCAGGTGAGCCGCTCTCCAGTCTCCATCCAGCTGTTGTCCATCCTCCAGAGCCTGCTGCACTTGGAACCAACTCATCACTCCAGCCTCCTTCTGTGGGAATCCTTGGATGCAGTAGTGAACAGAGCCCTTTTGCTCGCAAATGACAGTAAGAATGACCATCCAGCCTTGCACGCTCCTCTTGTTTTCCTCGTCCCATCTAGTGCCCACAAAAGTCCTTCCCAAATGCATAAGAAATAATCTATGGGACTTGCTAAGAGCTGAACAGAAGCTGGGACACCTGCTGCACAGGGTCAAGTCTTGATGTGAAGCCCCAGCCATGCAGAGCTGGCCACGTTTAGCAGTGGTCTTGGGATTCACGGTCTCGCTCTGATGGTTAAGTCCTGAGCTTTGGATCATGGGAGTCAGGGGGAATCTGTCCTCGTTGGCATCTTGCCCCTGGTGCTGGCCTTGCTGGCAGGCGTGCTCAAAACAGTGTTTATGGGCCAGGACCATGGGAAGGAAATTGCCTGGAAGCTAAAAGTGCACTTGTGTAAAGTGACTCCAGGGAGTGGGCTCTGTGGCTCCAGATCTGCTGCTTGGTGAGGGTTGAATAGCATGAACTAACCTTTGGGGCCCATCCCCTTCTCTGACCTCGACCCGTTTCTCTAGTCCAAGGTAACACAGTTGAAGAAGTCATCGAGAGGCTGTTATCTATCAAGAAACATCCAAACAAGCAAAAGCGAGCTGAAAACCGGCTGTCCGGGAGTGCGAATGGAGGCGTCCAGGCTGAGCTAGAGCCATGTGCACGTGCAGCTCGGAGCCCAGCAGGATCATCAAATCCCTCCAAGGCACCAGCACCTCCCTTAGGGCCACCCACCAATGAAAAGATCTCGTCCTCCCAGTTCACAGCCTGCTGTGCTTTGCCAGAGACATCTAACCCTCCACCCAACGCTGCTCCTGCCCCGGCACCTCCATCCCCACCACCTCCACCCCTGCCCTCTGGCACAGCAGCCATGACCCCCACGTCCCCCATGATGAATGCACCTCCAGCCCCTCCGCTCCCTGGCATCCCTGCACCCCCGCCCACGTTGCCTGGCATGGGAGGCATCCCTTCCCCTCCGCCCCCATTGCCAGGCATGGGGGGCATCCCTCCACCCCCACCCCCATTGCCCAGCATGGGAGGCATCCCTCCCCCTCCGCCCCCATTGCCAGGCATGGGGGGCATCCCTCCCCCTCCGCCCCCATTGCCAGGCATGGGGGGCATCCCTCCCCCTCCACCCCCATTGCCCGGCATGGGTGGCATCCCGCCCCCTCCACCCCCATTGCCCGGCATGGGGGGCATCCCTCCCCCTCCACCCCCACTGCCAGGCATGGGGGGCATCCCGCCCCCTCCACCCCCATTGCCAGGCATGGGTGGCATCCCTCCCCCTCCACCTCCATTGCCTGGCATGGGGGGCATCCCTCCCCCTCCACCTCCATTGCCTGGCATGGGGGGCATCCCGCCCCCTCCACCCCCATTGCCCGGCATGGCAGGAGATCATATAGAAACCGTCGTGGTCTCCCAATTCAGCTGCCCTCTTGGCTCGGGCAGGCCTCCCCACAAGACGGTGAAGACGCCAACGTTGAGAATGAAGAAGCTGAATTGGCAGAAGCTGCCCTCCAACGTGGTGAGAGGTGGGTGCTTCTGTCATAAAGTCACTGCTGCTTTAGGGGTGACCGTAAAGGGGAGAAAACACTGTCTTTGAGTTTGTCAAATGTGGTTGACTCCATTTAGATAGAAAACTTCCCTGATTTCTATTACATCTGGCCTACAGAGCTTAAACAAAGTGGTGTGAAACTACTAATATAATATAATAACCATTCCAACTAGAACAGTAGTTTGGAATAGCTTGTTTATAACTAAAATATTTTGAAATTAAAAGAAGGGGGAGGGATGTGAATATTTCCCTGATCCACCATAACATGCCTTAGGCTTGAGTTCTCAACAGGCTCTGATCGGATTCCCCAGACTTTCATTCTCGAGTTCATCTATACTTATGTCTGGGTATATTAAAGTCATGAGTAAGAGTGCAGGTAAGGATCACATCACAGTTCAAGAAGGACATTGAAAGAATTGGAGAGCCATGGGTATCATTGACTTGTCTCTTGATTTTTGGCTTACGTTTCCCTGTCCTAGTGGACCCAAAGAGAAGCATGAAATGTGAGAAGAAGCCAGGACAGGTAACGTCAGCTTTGTCCTAGACAAGCAAGGCATCTACTGCATGGAAGTTGGCATAAGTGAAGTCTAAATAAGGCAGGAGCCGTTAATTGTTGGGATTATTTCAGTAGAGACTTCTACAGGCACGTTGGGTGATGGTTTTTTTTTTGAAAAAAGATTTTTAAGAAAGTGCAGTGGGAATTAATTCAAGCAGTCCTATAGCCGGCATTATACAAGGAGGCTCAATTATAAAATGAAAAATGGAGGAAGGCCACAGTCAGAAAATGTCCAGGTTGTGGCCAATCCCTCAACTAGCATGCAAGGAAGCAAAAATAACATCAGCCCTGGGACTAGGAAAGAAATGGATGAGGTCCTTCTCATGCTGATCTGGTTTGCCTGCCGTGGAGGAGAATGCAGTTGTATAGGGAGGGATGGGGCTGTATGGCCTCTGTGTGCCCAGTGCTGCATCCCCTTACCAGCGCATCCTGGGGTAAAGCACCAGGTTTAATTGCCCTTCAGGCCCTTTGGATCCTGCTTGTGGGACTTGTCTCTCCTAAATAATTAGCATTTGTTCAGGACTCGTATGTCTCTTCTTATTTCATTCATCTTCTGAGAAGTGTCCCTTCTAGCAACTCACATTGCCCCAAAAGCCAGGAGCTTGCAGCTGTCCCTGTAGCCAGTCTGAATACCTTGTCTTTTTTCAGAAAGTCACTCAATGTGGGCTTCAGTGAGCAGCAGCAGCGAGGAAACTATAGAGCCCAATTACACAAGCATAGAGCAGCTGTTTTGCTTTCCACAACCAACCCCCAAGGAGAAAACGGCTGCACCAGTGAAGGCAGAACCGAAGGAGGTGAGGAGATCCCTCTCGTTCTTTCGCATAAAGATCACTGCAGACAGCTCATCTAATACGAGATATCTTCTTTTTCTTTAATGAAGATCACATTTTTGGACTCCAAGAAAAGTCTCAATTTGAACATATTTTTGAAGCAATTTAAATGGTAAGATATGGCCAATTTTTGTGACAGTTGACAAAACTTTGAGCAGGTTTTGCATAGTATCTGGAGGTCCTCATGAAATCTATTCTAGCCAATGTGCTTTGGTAGTCTGTGTTACTGAAACATCGGAACATTTCCCAGTTTCTCCTATACTGTCTTTAAAATACTGGGTTTAGGGGTTTAATTGCATTTTTACCTACAACATCCCTGTAAGTTGGAAAAGGCGTTACATCTCCATGTGACAGATAAAGAAAATTGTGGCACAAGCTCTTAGGGTGACTTAGGCTGTGAGACACCTCTGGAGGTTGAACCCCTCCTCAAAACAGGGCCAATGGAGAAGTTAAGAATGAAAGATTTTTTTTAATGTAATCAAATGCCCAGAGGCAGTCATCTGAGTTGCAGGATTGATCTCTGGCCTTGAGTCATTAGACCAGGGCCAGAAACAAAATTTGGGGCATGGCAGGGATCCAGGTCCTGATTCTGAGTTACGCGGGGACATATCTTTCCTTTTGGATTATTGTGGCTCTCACTGGGGAAAGCACGGAGTGCTTGCACAAATACATGTCTCGGTAGCGTGTGACTGTGGAAGAGGGGCCTTTGGGTGACGGCTGACTCTGCTTTTCCTCCCTGCAGCTCCAACGAAGAGGTGGTTGCCATGGTCCAGAATGGGGACCGGACCAAGTTCGATGTTGAGGTTCTGAAGCAGTTGCTGAAGCTTCTGCCTGAAAAGCATGAGGTCAGGAGGAAAAATGGTACCCCTACTTCACAGAGCTGAACACGCAGTGCAGTCCTGCATTCTTGATTCTTTATTTCTCATTAGATAGAAAACTTGAAGGCCTTCAAAGAAGAGAAATCAAAGCTTGCAAATGCAGATCAGTTTTATCTTCTCCTTCTTCAGATTCCCAGGTAAGGGTGTTGGTCATGAACTTCAGCCCAGTTTTTTTCTGGGTTTACCTCTGGGAAGTTTAAGTTTCTTTATAGGAGTCTCACAGACAGACACTGATGGATGTAGCTGGTGGATTCCCCCTTCCACCTTAGAGCCATCCATTCCCCCTTACCCTTAGATGACGGGCTGTTGCTGCTCCAGCACCTCCTCTCCCTCTGAAGTAGCAGAGGCTGGCCCAGACCCAGGGTCAGACTTGCCCAAGGAAGCCACATAACTTACTGAAAGGCAGTGCCAAATGCAATGCCAAGAAGGGGGACCCCATATCCCATGCGGTGGTCAGTGTTCTCTTTGCTGATCACAGTGCGTCAGCAGAAACTACATCCCCACTGGTCCCCAAGGCAAGCAGCAGCCCCTCGCCTCCCTCCACAAGCCACAGACACTGGTTTGATGTGGATGTGGTTGACAGCCATATTGTGGGGTTGCCAGACTCACTGGTGATGTAGGAAGAGGGCCACCGTGCTGGCCAAGATCACAGTGCCTTTAAGCTTTGAATTAATCTCTGTCCTTAGCTACCAGCTGCGCATTGAATGTATGCTGATCTGTGAAGAGACCACCGTTGTGCTGGACATGATTCAGCCGAAAGCTGAAGCCATCCGGAGAGCCTGCGAAGGTAAATGACCTGACCTTACTTCTGGATCTTATTTATGACAGGAAGCTGTAAATCCCCCAAAAACTCCCCAAAGTCTACCCAGCCCTCAAAAAAGTCCCCTGTGGTCCATTCACTGGTTCGCTGCAGAATACAGGGTGCAGCTTTAGGTATCTCCACTGATGGTCAAAGCCCTTAATAGAACCAGAGATCATTTTCCCTCACCCTCAAGCCTCTTTTTCTGCAGCTGTATTCCTCTGAAACACTTTCAACAGTGAAGCATTGGAAACTTGTCAGCCCTTTCAAAGGAGCTGAATTTAGACAGCAGAGCTAGCCCTGTTACAGCTAATTCATCCAGCATTATTTGCCACGTTAAGACCTTCACACAGCAATTTTCTCCGCTGCCAGAAAAGCACAACCCAAACTTCCCCCAGAAAGTAGCGATGCTGTAGTTATTCCCTGCCTATAAATGGAACCAGAAGAAAAAGTTTGTTATTTTGGGCTATAAATTGCTGATGCTCCAATTTTATGAGTACATGGAGAGATTATGCAATAGATTTCGGCTTTCTGTGGCAGAAACCTCAGGTCCCACTCCGCTGAGAGCAGGATGCTCTTCTTGGCACTGTCAAGTGCCGCCTGTCCTACAGATCCGGTTCCCCCAACTCCTGCTGGGGGTTTCTCCATCTGGCATTATAGCTGCCTGCTGGGATAAATTGAAGCTTCCCCCAAAAAGTGTCTTCCCAGCAGCCCAGTTGTCCTTTTGGAGCTGTTCCTGCCTCAAAGCTGAGTGCTTCAGAAAGCACACCACTGCAGCACTCTGTCGTAAGAGCAAGGGCAGGGACTGTACCCTTCATGCCCTGATAATCACCTCCACCATGCGAGACCAAGAACAGGGCGAGCGTGTCTGGTTTTAGCAGCTGGCAGATAATCGCAGGACTGTCAGAACTGGCTTTACTGCACAGCTGAATGGAGTCTGCAAGATTAAATTGGAGCCCAGTTACCCTCGCCCACACCAGGGTAAATCGGGATATTTCCAAGGAAGGCAGCGAGTTGATGGCTGTTAGTGAGAAGAGTCCAGCTCCAGGTTATTTTCCATTAGGAATGAGAGACCAGATGTAAAGAAAGAAAGAAACGTAAGTCAACAAAAACTTTTACAACTCTTGGAATTGAATCTATGTAGAATCAATTTCTCTGCAGGTTGAGTCATTGGGCTGTGAAGCTAAAGTATCAGATTTGGTTTGGTGGAATTCAGAATCCCAATTTCAATGCCGGTTAGGAAATGTTCCGGTGTAACAGAGGCTTTTGTTTTTCAGATCTTCTGAACAGTCATCGCCTGCCACTCTTTTGTCAACTGATTCTCAAAGTTGGAAACTTTCTGAACTATGTAAGGACTTCTTTTATCTTGTCCTCCCCCCATTACTGTATGATCTCCTTTAAGATTGTAATTTGAGTGGACACAGGAGTTACATCTGCTTTCTTTCTATTTTGTAGGGAAGTCACACGGGTGATGCCGACGGGTTTAAAATCAGCACTTTACTCAAACTAACAGAAACCAAAGCAAACCAAACCCGCATTACGCTGCTCCACCATATTCTGGAGGTACCACTGCCAAGTCCTGGGCAATAGGGAAGGGGGAGGATTTTATCAGAGATGAACCATTTCTCCTACTCTACTTCCAGTTAATGCCACACGCTCGTATTCGTATCCTCCCTGGCTAGCCGCAGAGTGTCACAAGTTGAGAACGTTTGAATCACTTAGGCTGGTGGAGGCTGCTTATGGGAACTACTCAGGAAGCTCCTTATTTTAAGACTTGTTCTGCTTTCCTCCAGCATCTTTCCCAGCAATGGCTGGAACTTCTTTTTTCATATTTGTGCAATCTGCACATCATCAGCTGCAAATCACAGAGCACATGGCTACAAAGCTATCCTGGCTGGTCTGTACCCATTCAGCCCTTCTGCCTTTCCATCGCCTTTCCTTTTTCCACCAGACTATGCTCGAGTTTTTCATGCTCCTCTCCAAGCCCCCATGGCTTTCTTATTCCCTGCAATGCTGTTTTTTCCTTTTTTCTCCATGCTCTGCTCTGCCACGTTCATTCACCAAGGTCCCTCCATTCCAGTTATGCATGTTCAAGCCCCGCTTTAGCTGGCAGTAGCTTCAGACATGAAAGTAAATTATGCAAATAAGATTCAAGTCCTTTTGATACTCTCCTGGGACGTAGGAAGTGTCAGACTGCATCAAACCACAGACCTGCCTCCTCCCATGGCCAAGAGTAGGTGTTTCAGAAGAGGGTAGAAGAAGAGCTCAGCAGCAGGTCAGCTTTGCCTTGAACTATGAGTATTTCTCAACATTCAGCCCTCTTGTATGTTTTTATAGCCTGGGAGCAATGCCTTCCCTCTCTGAACGTGCCATCCTCTTTTGAATGCAGCTTGGCTCTGCGAGAAGAAGCAAACTGCAGAGGGGGGCAGCAGCAGGACATAGCACAGTCGTCCTTCCCGAGCACTTCTGCCCGTGTCTCTTCCCCCCAGCTTCCTCTCTCAGCTCCTGCCATAACAGCAAATAACACTTTTTTCTCTCTTCCGCTTTAGGAAGTAGAAAACAGCCACACAGACCTGCTGGAACTGCCAAAGGATCTTGAATATGTTTCAAAAGCAGCAGGGTAAAATTGTGTGTCACTTCCTTTGAACTAAAAACAAAAATAAATCCCATACACATCAACAATGTACCAGAAATTAGGACACACGCAGCTGGTATAGCACATTAACAAGATGGCATCTTACTTAGTTTTAACTGAAAGATTTGGTTGATGAATGTTGAAACCCCTGTAATATATAATAGTTCTACTACAGCTGGCAACACTTAGGGCTGAAATTTGCAGAGCATTCAGTTAGTGTTGCCTCCCAGGCCCTTCCAAAATCTGCACTGCCTTTGTGGTAGCAGGAGCTTGTAAAGGCCAACTACCCAGAAGCATTTCTGAAGTGCCTGCAACCAGGGAAAGTGAGCTAATGCCGAGCTCTGAGGGTGGAGAACAGCCCTGTGAATGGGTGGACTTTTTTGGGGGCATTCATCTACTCAATACACAAAGTTGTAGGTAGACCTGGCAGCCTTTTCATAAGTGCTGTGGAGCGAGGCTGTTTTCCATGAGCTCGGACTGTACAGAGTTCAGAGCTCAGGTTTCAGTTCAGTGAAGTGGTGGGAAGCAGAGGGACAACCAAACCACCAGCTCAGACTTGTCCACTCTTTGGTCAGCGCAGGATGCTGGAGTGTCAACTAATGGGGTGGTTCTGTGTGATTTCAGAATTAATCTTGATATTATACGCACGGAGTCCAATACCAATTTAAAGAAGTTGCTGGAGCTTCAGCGAAAGGTTTTATCATCAAACGATGATGTGAAACAGCAGTATGAAAAACCTATCCAGGTCAGTAATGGAGCTCCCTTATATCTCCCCCATTATACACACAGAGGCAGTATGTAGTACATATGCAGCTGAGGAGGCTCATGAGAGGGTGGAAAACATTGCTGCAAGACATGCTCTCAGATTTGGCTGCAATGCCACACGACCCATTGGTGTCTATTTGCCAGCTCCACCCCAAACCTAGATACCTTTGGTGAGGCCATTTCTTAAGGCCCCTGCCCCAACTACTTTCTCCACTCTGTTGTGTTACCCCTCACTTTGAATGAAGATGTTCACCCTCGGTGTGGATCACCAGAGTAAAGCCCTTCTTTTGGGATTAAGCTTTGCATTGAGCTTTCCGTGTCTTGCTTAAGCCACCCCTGTAAACTGGATTAGCACGGTCACCCGGAGCAAAGATCATCTCCAAATCTCAGTTTCTTCCCACACCATAAGCTCTGCTGGAGTTAAAAGCTGGGGCTCCAGAGCCCTGCTCGAAGCTCTTACGTTGACATCCTTTTTTCTTTAAGTGCACTTCACTCATTGTCCTCTGGATGGTGTTTTACTGTGTATATTAAATGCATTTCAGGATAGCATTGATGCCTCCAAAAAGCTGGAAGAAGAATTTGAAACCATTGAAAGAAAGAGAGAAGAACTTGCGAATTATCTCTGTGAAGACCCAAGCAAGTTGTCCTTAGAGGACATATTTAGCACCATGAAGACCTTTAGAGATCTCTTCATCCGAGCCCTGAAGGTTGGCGTCTGCGCACGTGATGCTGAGCATCCCCAGTACTGATGCATGCCTCTGCTCCGACAGACAGGGGTGGGACAGGCACCCGAATCCGGTGGGGGGGAAGATGCTGGTTACGGCCGCCTCCTCTCGGCATTTGGCATGAGGTCACCTGGGGAAGGGGTGTCTGATCCCTGCTCCACTGCATCCTCATGCAGTGCTGGTGCTCCTGGCCTGGCCCAGACCATGGTGATTTGTGATTTCAGTGCAGCTGTAGCTGCAGAGTCACAAAAATGCTTTGGAGTCAAGTGTGTCAGTTTTAGAGCAACGGGCTTATAAAACTTAACCATGCACTCCAACCTGAGCAAACAGACTCAGAAAGCAGATGTGTAGTAAAAAAGCCACCAGTTTGCAGGAAATTGTGGCTTCGGTACCTTCCACTTTTGCCTCAGCTAAAGGTCAGGCAGAAGATCTGCACGCTGGTAGGTAGCTGTTTCAGGCGAATCACCGCTGCCACCTCCTACTCAGATGTGGCGGAGTCCCAGCCAAGCCAGTGGTCTCCCTCTCACCCTCTTGGCAAGACAGTCCTTACTCCCCATGCCCATTTGATTTATTGCACAGGATTAGACCAGAATTTCTCTTCCTCCTTTGCAACCATCTGCAGATCATCTTTCTCTTCATTGACTTTTCTAGCAGACATTTAGCCAACCTTCTTATGTCCCTGTTACCTCACTGCAGGAAAACAAGGACAGAAAGGAGCAAGCTGCCAAAGCAGAGAAGAGGAAGAAACAGCTGGAAGAGGAAGAGGGGAAGAGACAAAAGGGAGAAAATGGAAAAGTCAGTGAGTATCTGAAAGGGCTTCAAAAAAGAGAGATGGACTTGCGATCCCAAATTGGCTGGGAGAGCCGACAGGAGCTCTTTGCTGGTCCTGCTTTAATGGACCAGTAGTGGTAATTTATTTTGTGGGTTTCCAGGTGCTGGCTGACTAAAGGCTTTTAGGTGTCTTGCAGCCATAGCTAAGAATTGACTTTTCACAGTTGCAGCTGGGCAGAGAAGTTAATTTTAGGTTTGCTGACTGAACAGCAGAGGAAGAAAAATCAAATCGAAACATTTCAGTTAACTTTTTCAGTTTCTAAACATAACTTTTGAATCCCAAATCTAACAAGAAAGATTTTACTTCTCCCCCCAGCAAAATCCCCATATACACTTGAATAGTCTCTCTTTACCAGAGACTACTGACATCCCCAAAATCTTGCAGATAACTTGCATCTGCCTTTCTCTGGATGAAAACAAAAGGCACAACTGAAAAGTACAATTGGAAGAAGCTGAGTGGAAAGAAAAATAAAGATCATTTTCCCTCCATCTCCCCCCACTCCCAAAAAAAAGGCCCCCGCCAACACGGATAGCAAACAGGAGGTGTTTCAAGGAGTCGGTACAACCAGGCACAAGGACGGGCAGAGCCAGTGCCACTGATGCCAGCCTGGAGCACCCAGGCTTTTGGGTAGACCCTTCGGCTTCAGCCAGGACACGCTGCTGCAGGGGCACGGAGCATGGGCTGCTCCCAGGCCTGGCATCGGGTGCCTTGCTTTTGCCCGGTGGTTGCTTGTACCAGGACAGCAGTACCTGCCCCAGGCAATAGCATCACTGCAAAGTGTCCTTCTGCCCCATCTCGTGGGCAGATTTAACACCCGTCTCTCTCCCTCTATCCCAGTTAAGAAGGGGGTGGTGAAGCAGGAGGAGGTGTGCGTCATCGATGCGCTGCTGGCCGACATAAGGAAAGGGTTCACACTGAGAAAGACAAAGAACAGACATGAGTCGGATGCACTTCCTAAAACCTCACCTGCGGAGAGCCCGGAGGAGAGCCAGTCCGGTAAGGACACAGACCCGACTGTGCCTTCAGCTATCCGTTCCCATCTGCCCCTGAGCCTGAGCCAAGCACACAAGCAAGAAGCCTTCGCGTTTGCATTTGGGACATTTATTTAAGGACACTCTGCAGCCAGTGCTGTGGAGAAGAGGAGCAGAGAGCCCTAAGCTGTTGTCAGCCAGGTCTGCCCCGGAATTAGCAGCAATTTGGAGCAGCATGGCCTTGCACCCGCGCTGATAAACCTTCTGAGAGGCACGGCCCATGGGTACCATGCTGATGGAGCACTGGTGTCATCCCCACACAAGTCCCCTCCGTGCTATCGAGTCTCAGTAGCACAGCTGGTCACTGCCGGAGACTGCTGCGCCCTGTCTTACTCTACATTTGGGAGTCTAAAGACTAGAAAACCCTATTTGGAAGGACCCAAGTCCTTTAGGTGCTTTTTAGGAGACAGCCCATGGGTTTAGCTTTTCTTCGGTCTCTTGACCTTGATGTCAGTGCACATTAGATAAGTTGAAGGACATTGGCCTACCATAGAGCCTGACTTGTGCACGGTGGCTGTCCTAAACCTGCTCTGCAAGGGCAGGATTAGGCCTGATGGGCCAGCAGTCCTCATGCAGCCAAGCCAGCCGTCCCACCTGGTTCAGGACCTCACAGGTTCCCTCTTCCTGCCATAGGCTTTCAGGCACCCTTGTGAGTCCGGGGGCTTCCATGGAAATCAGCCGGTTGGCAATAAAGACACATAAACACCTGCTGAAAACAGAGCAGGAGCTTTGCTGAGCCGGAGCCTTGGAGTTCAACTGGGGTGACCACATGGGGTATGAGGAGGGGAGGTATAGGGGGGATAAAATGGTGCTGCCTCCGCATAGCTGCATTAAGAGTCAGTGCATCCTTCACAGGCAGCTGCTAGCTTGTAACCTCTCCCAGTGGCAGAAACACCTTGGATGATTCCAGGTGCAACTCTGCAGCTGTGGCTGATTGCATGTTTTTTGTTTAAAGGAAAGAGCATTAAGGATCCACAAGCAGCAGGAAAGCAGATCAATGATAAGACCAAGCAAAACAACGATGGTCATCCCTCAGAAAGCACTCCCGCCTCAACCGCTGCCCTGATGGAGATGGGTGGAGATGCTACAAATGCCTCAGCTTCAAACCAGGCGTTATCTAAAAACAATGCTGGAGGAAATTTGCCACTAGAATCCCGGACGGAAAGCCCTTCAGTAAGCTTGGTGGAAGCTGACGGGGCCGGTCAGGCAGACAGCTGGGCAAGCCTCCAGCTGAGCACAAAGAGCAGCTCCATCGCCTTCTCTGCTGCTAACATAGGCACGGGGATAAGGTTTGCGAGCAGCAGTTCGGGCACTGCTCTGAGAGACCAACTCAACGGGTCCATCTCAGAAGGCCAGGACAAGGAATGCCCAGCTGATGGCTCAGAGAGCTACAGGCTGGCGCAGGAGTCAGAAACCCGGGTGAGCGAGACTGGGGTCGACCCTGGCAGCGCTCAGTCCGCTGCCTGCGATGAGGCTCATCTAGCAGAGTCGAAAGAGATGGCGAAGGAGAATGAAGACCCTGGCACAGACTCGCTGTTGGACACCTCTCAAGAGAAGTCCTTCTCGGAGGAGCCAGCCACCGACTCCTCTTGTTCGGCAACACTCCCCCCAGGGCAAACTCACGCCGACAGGGAAAAGCAGAGGCCATCTGGGAAACGGAGGAAGAAGAAGAGGCACAGCAAAAGCTACTCAGGTAGCCTATTTCATATATAGCCCTCGGGGACTGAGTTAAACTGGGGAGGCTTCCTCATATATTTGTATGTATCTGTTCCTCCCCACTTTGAGGTCCAATGCCCCCTGCCCCTAGAGCCACGCTGTTTCATGGAGCTGTTATTTTTTTTAAACCTGAAAGAGATTTAAAAAGAAAAACACAAGCATTGTTCATTCTCTTGACATTTATAAGTAGTTTATAAAGGGGTAATGATGAATCAATAATTAAAAAGCCCATTACACATACGCACTAAAGATGGCAATAAGCACATCTGTCAAGTGTGCTAATGACAGCTACAAGGCACGGTTATGTGTAAACAAGAGCTCCATTAGACTCCAGAGCAGTGATTAAGAGGAGTTAATACTGGGTACTTAATCAGTGATCACCCCCTGTCAACTACTTACAAACACATAAAACCAGCAATATCAGCGCTGCCGTAGGGTTGTTTGGTTTTTCCTCTCCCAAGCCTCGTTGCAAGAGCGCTTTGCCTGCAGTGACTTGACAGCCTGCCCCAGGGGTACTCCAGGTGGCTTCTGAACATCAGGCCCTCAAGCCATGGCTGCAGGGTGAGGGGAGAAAGCCAACAATTAAAAAAGAGCATCTTGCTGATGCTTGTGCGAAGGATCATATTTGGCCGGCTGGATCGGTCCCTCACGCTGGGCTGCCCCACTGGTGCCGGGAGAGAGCTCGGCCGCCAGAGGCATGGAGCCAGGTCTCCGCCTCACGGCGAATGTCCACAGCCAGTCCCAAACCCGGGAAGTGCGTCCAAGTCCCTCAGACTCTACCGAGCTGAAGCCGCCCTTGGGTGGGTACTTTAATCCCAAATTAGAGGTGCCTCATAGGGAAGACACATGGGTCTGTCAGCCTTTAGAAAGATACAATATACCGTCCAAAACCTGTTTTCTGCAAGATCCTGGGGTCAAACAAATGGGCAGGAAAGTGGTGGAAGTCTCTTTTTATCAATGTGTAATGTTTTCCTTCCAAGGAAAGTGGAGGAGAAAGGAAAGGAAAGGAGGGTTTGAATACCCACTGCTGAGAAAGACGGCATGGGTTCAGCATCTACCACAAAGGGACTTACCCTTATAATGCCGGCATGCCCTGGGGCTGTAGTTACTTATGTTTCTAAACGTGCCACTTTCACCTAGTTAAAAAACAAGCCACAAACCAGAAGTGGTTTCCCGGAGCAGTGGTTCCCAAACTTGCTTCCCAGGAGGCAGCAGGAGGAGCTGCAGCAATGGGAGCACCCCACGCTCCCAGCTGTGGCGATGCTTTCCTGACGTTCGAAATCAGTATTTCTGGCTTAAGGAACTGACCCCCCCAAAAGCCACAGGGCTTCCTGGGCATCCAGGGATGGCAGCTTAGGAACCTCTCTGCTACTAGACAATGCTTTCATCATAAAAAGTTCCCTGTTGTTACTTTTGCCTTGCCATGATC
This sequence comes from Calonectris borealis, assembly GCF_964195595.1. Lineage (NCBI taxonomy): Eukaryota > Metazoa > Chordata > Aves > Procellariiformes > Procellariidae > Calonectris > Calonectris borealis. The sequence goes on along the minus strand of NC_134316.1, from coordinate 10,670,296 downwards.
AGCTGTATTTAGTGTCTCTCTTTTGTTTAAAAGCAGAGGTTGAGACTGATACTGGAGATAATAAACCAAAAAAAGGTTGTGTGGTACAATGAGGTATGTAAACTCACAAAGGTGTTTTTATGTGAACTAACCACAGCATTGGGACTTTACAGACCTAATCAGTATTCAGCGTATCAGCTAAGCTTTTTGTCTTTGTGTCTAATCACAAATACATGTAAAATAAATTTGTTACGCTGATTTTTACTCTCCAGGGTGTTGATCTTGTGTTGAGTGGAGTCAGTGCTGATCTCCCCTCGACACAGGGTCACAACCCACATGTTTGTCCTCTGTGTTAGCAGCCAAACTGCCTTTCCCTGCGGATAATTAAAAGTCATTACTCTAACCAAGTGAATCCAGCTTCATGTGATAAACAAAGTCCTTGCTTTGATCCCATTATTTTCTCAAAAACTGTAAAAATGCAATTTCAGTACCTACCTCCTGCAAAGAACAATGTTTGCTTTGCTTGCAGGTAGCCACTTCCTACAGAACCGTTCTGGAAAAGGGAATAAAACACAGGAGCTGGGGAGAAGTACTAGTTGGGGCAATATACCAGCTCCAACTCAAAGCCAATTCAATTCCAGAGTTGCATACGGAGTAGTCCGTTGGAGCAAACAGACCGTGCATACTTCTTATGTGCATTCATGCAGCTTTCTGGGATGGGGGTGGGGGGTGTAATTTGGCTTTTGTCCCCCCAAAAAAATAACACAGGTCAACCCAATTTCTAGTGTTTCTGTGTACCAAGTCCCTGCATCCTTCATTGATGCTGGCAACATACAATTGCCCCTCAAAAGAAAACTTAAGGAGTTTCAGGATGAGACTTTCATTTGCAAAACTTTGCCTGTTTTTACAGCAAGTGGAAAGAAAAGCAAGAAAAAGAAACAATCGAAACACCCACTGCACTGAAATTGCATAGTTACACATTGTCCTTTCCATGCTGATGAGTATCTCTTATGAACTGAATCAATAATGTCAAATCTCTCACTGTCTCGTTTCCTGAAAGGCACGTGTTTATTCTCCAGCATCCCCAGTGCCCGGGGCTGGGAGCCCAGCCAGGAGCCCTGCTCCCGTGCAGCCCTGTGGCCCCAGCCCCTGGGGTGGTAGAACAGAGAAATCTCTGCGGGATTTCCACACGGGGTTGCTTTTGTTCCTGCACCTGAAGCATCATTGCTAGGAAGAGAAAAGGAGATATAAATTGGGTAGTTACAGTCCTGACTACTCCTGCCCTCCTCTTGGCCCTTTCTGTACCGTACCACATCAAGTGGAAAAGGGAAGTAGCTCTTTTGGTTTAAAAATCCTAAGGAAGATTTGCTGCAAGAGCAGAAAATAGTAGCAGCGAGGCACAGCTGAGAAATCTGTCAGGATCAGTGGTTATGCTGCACAGGGAGGACAGCTGAAACTGTGAGTTAAGCACAACTCGGATTATATATGTTTTAAGCACAGGAATTCAAGCATGCAGGCTTTAAAAAGTCATATTTGAAAAAAATAGACACGCAGACAGCTTTGAATTCCCCTTAGAAGGCATAGGAAAGCAGTATAGAGGAATGCGTGGACAAACAGTACCTTTATGAAGTGACCGAGTCAGGCAGGAGTTTCAGCGCATCCTTGAAACGCAGCGCCTGGCACAGCCGCATCGCACCGGCAGCGCCCGGCTGTGCTTCGGTGCCGGGAGGGCAGAGACGAGCTGCACCTCGAAACCTGCAATTCCTTTTTTCCTCTGCTCCCATCTTTATGTCACTTGGAAGGGTTAGAGGAAACAAAAATCCGTTTGCTTCTCTTAGTGTCCAGCCGCAGTGCTTCCTCACCCAAATGCAGCTCAAGTCTGTCCCTCTTGATATGACAGACTCAGCAAGCCTAGAGTGCTCCCCATCAATATTTTTTTCTAGGATGTTCCACCTCATTTTTTTTTCCTTTTATTTATTGTCCCAAGTGCACGTGATCTGTTCAGGTCAGACCACCAGTTCTCTTTTGGAACAGGATATTTCTCTCTCTGGTGGATTTGCTGGATGTGGAAGTTGCTAGGTCTCAGTGAAGCTGCAGGAATCTTCTTCCTTCTTGTGCAGATCCAGCTGTGGGGATAAGACTCGATCCCCTTATCAGTTTTCAGAGCTTCTGTAACAGCAGCAGAGTACTGCCAGGAACAGTCCATGACTCTATGAAATAATATTTCAGAGCAATAAAAGACTGTTGTAATCAGCTACTGAGCTCTTGCCTCACCTTGACTATATCTTGTTACGCAGCAACTTCTGTATTAAAATGTTAATATTCTTTAAATGTCAGCTTTTACACCCAAAGAGTGGTATCCCACATTATTCCATGTTCCTGAAAGAAATAGTTAAGCTTGTTTTCCCATGGAATCAAGGCACTGGTGGGCACACTGTATTCATATGTGTGCTGGTAACATCTGAACTCATTTCCAACCAAATCTGAAAAGAGCTTGAAGAAGGACCATTTAACAGAAGCTGACGGTCAAACAGAGGAGGGACGGTACAAATGCTGGACTCAGGGGAGATGCCGTTTGAGTTCCCTTGTCTTAGACCTTAGTGAATCACTACAGACAAATGTTCAGGTCTGTTCATGCAACTCCCTTTTTCCTCTCCTGCCATCTTTATGTCACTTAGAAAGGTGACGGGAAACAAAAGGCTTGAAAGCACAAGTCCATTAGGAACCAGGCTTTGGCAATTTCCCTGCTCACAAATCTTCTTGATTTAGTCCCTAGAAAATAAAAGAACAAACAAAACGGAGAGCATAGGCCAGTGCTCCAAGACGGCAGCCTGGTGAGGAGGGAGGGAAGGGGCAGAGGGGGACACAGCGCTGCCTGCCAGCAGCTATGACATCCACGTGGCACAGTGGGACGTCAGCCTCCCCCTGCAAAGAGGCAGCAGGGTTTGAGAGTCAAGGTTTTCCTTCTTTTTTTTTTTTTTTCATTGTTTTCCTTTAGTTCTAGAGAACCAGATGCTTCACCTCCCCTTCTGCAGACTCAGTACTGTCTATGGGCAGTTTTCTAATGGACCACGAGAATGTAATCAAGCTAACGCTTGTCTTCCTATATGGAAGGATATATTCCTTCGCCTTCATGTCTGTCATTAGAAATGGTATTTGCTTTGGTTATGGAGTGGGACAGGCCCTTAAAAATGACAGTGTGCCACCCCATCCTTCTGACAGTCCTGCTAAATCCTCTAGGTTTAGTAAGTTCAACAATTTAATATCTGGAAGCATATTCCAATATTCTGCTTGGAAAACATGAGACTCATGTTGTTGGACTGAACTAGTGCCCAGCTCAAAAGCCATGTTGCCCAAACTCTTGAACATCAGGATAGTTCTGGAAACAAAAGTTTTTTATTAAGTACATAAAGATTTAGCTCTACCTGCTTTTAGATTATGTGAAACTGGTTTCCCTAGTAGCACCCCAACCATTACATACACACACATGCAAAATCACACTGCTTTCATTTTATAGCTGCAAATAATTTGCATTTCCCCCTCCTCCTGCAGGTGTCACGGCAAGGCAGAAGAAATAACAGAGACCCCGTGAACCGCTCACACGTCCCCGGAGTGCTGCCAGCTTCTCAGAAGCCGGGTTCTGCATCGCCAAAACACCACCGTGGTCACCTCTGCCCCACCGGGACGCATCGCTTCTCCTCCTCCTTTCGTTCCCCTCCCCGAGACCCAAAGAGCCTTCCCGGAGACTTTGGCCACCTCGTCCCATGCCTTACACCCGGGGCCCACGGGGCCGGGGGCCGGTTCTGCGCCTGGCGGTGTGAAAGGGACAGACCTCTTGCCCACTGTCCTCAAAGCCCAGTCTTTCAACCTGCTCTTAGGCCAAACTCCTCTTGAAACGACAGCTGAGTGTGGCCCAAGAAAGGACCGCAGTGTTTAGCCCTCAGAAAAATTAAAAAAATAGCAGTGCCTCAACTAAATTAAGGTATAAATTAAGCAGTGGCTGTACCATCACAGGTGGAAGTGTGTCACTCCTCCTTCTCATCGCCCACTGACGACTTATATTGGACCAGGTCCAAGAGCCAGATCAGACAAATGTATTTTTACTCTCAATCATTTAAAGCAAGGGAAATCGGTTATAGGAGGAAAAAAGTAAAAAAAAAAAAAAGATATGTATTTTAGTAAGCATATGGCCACATAAACAGTGTCTGGTTCCTACATGACGCTTCTGTGCAATTAAGTTGAAGCTCATCAGTAGTCTTGCAGTAGTCTTCTCACATGCACAGATGTGTCCATCAACTTTTGGAGAACCAGGGCCCCAGTTCCTGTTATTAAAGCACCAGAAAGAGGTTTTCCAGAGTGCTCTATTGGACGCATTTTCAGCTCATCCTTTAGTAAATCTCTGGGTTTGAATGCCATTGTCAGCTGCTTGCACTCAAAAGTTTTTGTGTTCAAGCTGCAGAACGTGTAGGTTCATGTTCCTTTTGCTTTAAAACTGGGAATGTGCAGTATTGTGTTTTCAAAATTCAGATCTTTATTTCTCAAGTTTTTTAATAACATTGTATCATAGTTTTGTACATAGCTGTCCATTTAAAATGATCTATGTTTGTTGAATCTATGGTGTGATACTGTGCTGAAACATGAATCAAGTGGAAGAGCTGGGTACATTTAAGAACTATGCCTTTATATGGTAACTCACTGTGGCTAGACTAATGTTCAGGCTAAAGCTTATTTTGCTTTGCTTAATGGGACTTGTAATGTCCTTGTAATACTGAAAACTTTGCTGGACTAACTTAGAAGTTAAACCAAGAATTAAATCACTGGTTTATTTTAACCAAAACATTGCTATGGGCATATTGAGAATCAGTTAAGCAAAGATCAGCTGGGAGCAGACGCGTGGGCAGCTTCAGTTCAGGAGACCCTGCAGAGCGGCACAGCCCGTTGCAGCTGAAGTCCCGTTCCCAGCTGGCAGAAGCAGGCAGAGCCCCACCATTTCCTGCAGAACCATGTAACCCGCCCCAGGTTTGACTTGCAGGACTGTCTCTATCACATTTACAGGTTTCCCCTTTTTATTCCTCTTTTCCAGTCTCAGAGCACATCACCCAAAGCATCGGTCCTTTTGCTCCCATTGACCCAGCTTCTCTGCTCTCAGATTAGACCCCAGGCTACAAAAATCTGAGTATCAAACACGTTTTCTCAGCAGCTTCGCAACCTCCGTGTTTCCAGCAAGAGCCTTCCAGCAGTCAGCCTCCTCCTCCCCACCTCGCTGTTTTATCAATAGGAACAACATCATTTTGAGATTCGGGACTCTGGAACAAACAGGCTTTCTGGGTGTTACCTAGAGAACCTTCCTGCTGATGCCCCGCAGGCTGCTCTCTTCAGATGCTGCAGCAGGTGTCCACTTCTCCGTCTGGGTCTTTCAGCTACCCCCATTTCCACCTAGGGAGAGCAGCTCTTTTCACACAGCCAGAGGTTTTATTGCTCTGCGTTCTTACCTTGGCCTTCAAAGAGAGGGTGTTTGGCATTATCTTTCCACTGCCCTCAAGAGTTTATGGAGAAATGGGTTATTTTGAGCCACTGCCTGTTCTTTGTTCCATAGTCATCTGTGAAAACTATATTAAATTAGCTATACAATCACATCCCAATAAGCAGGCTGAAGCACAGCATTTATAATTTATTACTCCAGAGCAGCTCTGCTTCCATTACAGTGGTTATTTAAGAAGAACAGGGGGACAGAATCAGAGCAGGTCAAAGAAAGATGTTCAACTGGGATGTGCCCTTTTGCTCCATTTGTGACCTTGAAATAAAGCTTACGATCCTGAAGATTTTTCAGTGGTTGCAAGGCCAATTTAATCGCTGGTAAAAACAACATCACTTGCAGCTACTTCAACAGGTCTGTGGTCATTTAAGCCAACAGTGAGTTTGGACCTCAAAAAGGAATTCTTGTGGTATATTACAGCAACTGCACATGGAGTCCAGTATGTAAACCAGCCTGTGAACACCACAAGTTTCTCGCTGCCAAATAACTGCATATTCCTTAATTAAGCATTGGCTAGATGATAAAACGAAGCTGTGGAAGAAATCAGCAGAAGTCTTTTCCAAGTATTTCACATCAGAATTCAGATATGTTTAATGGGATGGATTTTCAGGGTTTGTTTTTTGTTGGTGGTTTTTTTTTTTTTTATTTCAATACTGAAAATATTTCAAAGTTTAGAATAAAATAAGTACTTGACAAGTTTCCTTTCTCTTGGGGATGGGGAAGGCATATGATTCACCAGAATATGTCCATCAAAGTCCTATATTTTCCACATTATAAAGCACCTAAGCATATCGTATATGCTTAGTAATAATTATCCATTGTTTTCTCTCAAAGAAACAGAGATGTATAAATGGAGCCATATCTAGTAGATGAGCACCACCACAGCGTTGCACTGTACTTAGAACGTGGCTGAAATTTCTGTGTCCAAAGTTATGCCAGTGCCTTTCGCTTTCAGCATACCGTTTGGTCCTCTCCTACATTCAGTAGAGCAGAGGGGGCTGAGAAAGACATTCTGTTCTGGTTAGAGAGAGAGAGGATAAATTGAAATAAAAGAAAAATGCATGAGCCTGTTTCAGCAAAATTAACCAGTTTTCATTCTGTCTAAACATAAAGCCTGGATCTACAGCTTCGTGTTTCTTGTTTTCTGTACACAGTGGTCAACTGAGTACAACATACAAGCTTACCAATACCAAAAGTTAGCACTGTACCAATCCGAGCTTGCTCTATCTATGTGGTAATAGTCACGGCCATGAAATATGGGGGAACGTGTTAGTCATGGGGTTATGTTCACCTAATGCATCTGAAAGCAAATACAGTCATGAACCAACTCCATCACGAACCACGTTTTGTTTGGTCACCTCACAATCAAGCTGTGGGCAGGGTATGAAAAACAGCTTTGCCATGTCTAGAAGCGTGACTACAGAGGGTTAAAAATGGGGCAGTGACAGCGAAGGGACCTTGCTGGGTGTTTGCAATTACTACACAGTGACAATCTTGCAGAATAACTGCATTGTTTGCAGGATTTGCAATGGCAACGCAGTCCATAGTAAAGAAAAATGTTTCCAACTCCTTAGTGTAGAGCAGGTATCAGACTTCGAATACCATGGAGAATTTGATCACTGCGAGTTCATCAGCATATCCAGCACTGTAAGTGTAACTCACTCCTTCAGCCGTGCTGCGCTAACACTTAATTCACATTAGGGACTCTCAACGCGCTCTTTGCTGTGGCATGAGCAACTCTTGCAAGAACTGTGTGTGACAATTCATACAGAGCCAGGTGTCGGTAGGAATTAGCAGGAGCTCTGCTCTTCCCTAATGGAGACTTTAAGCAGACTCAGCTTACATTACTCAAAGTCAGAAGACAAGAATCACTCTGTGACAGTCAGCTCCTATCAACTCAGTTTAGATACACTCCCAGCCTATCAAAGTAGGTTTTTTTCTAGGATTAGCAGTCTTTGCCGATGACACCTACATTATGGTTACAGTTCGTTTGCCCTGCTCTGGGCATGCAGAACCTGATGTGTTTGTTTAGTACTTAAGCAGCTTCATACAACGTAATCTGCAGTGAGTTTAGTCATTAATTGGTGACAAGTAATTACCAAATCCATCAGGCAGAATAGATGGAGAAAGTCAGAGCTACCACAGAGAGATAGGATTTGCCCAAAGAAGAAGAGGCAGCACAGGCAAAAAGTGTAACAGATCTACGATGTCTGCTGCTGTGATCCTTCGAAACCCACAACTCGGTTTTGTAATCTAATTGAAACCCCCAACAGCACACAATTTCCAGGAGTGATCCTTTGAGGCCAACAGACTTTTTCTATACACTTTGCCATGTTTTGTAGTCTCCATTCTTCAAGGTCTTCACAGCTCAACTAGACAAAACCATAGCTGATCTGATCTATAGTGGTGGTGAGTAGTCCTCTGTGAGTGGCCAGTGGTAGTCCTCTGAATGGGAGCTTGGACAAGACCATTTCCAGGGTCACCCCCAAACAACATTTCTATGATTCTCTGTTCAGCAAGAACCAGATACAAGAGAAGCAGAGTAGCTCAGAAAAGATAGGAGTAGTAGGAGTTCAGAAACCCTTTCAGGTCTATACGTTAATCCTCTTTGGTGAACCGGTATCATACACTCAGAAGAATATGCCCCAGGAGTAGTGACTACATTCACCATAGTCTATAACCAGCAGCCTATAAACCCGTCCTGAATCACAGCCAAATGGTTTGCTTCTCTAAAATACCTCCTTAATTGGAGAGACCCCAGGGAGAACAGGAGGACAGAAGGGTTTTTCTCCCTCCAGGTACTTTCAGCGGCTCTACTTCACTTGCAGAGGTCTAGAGGACAGAGGAGAGACCCTGACCTCCGCAAGGCGAGTTGTGTGACACATATGGCTGCCTGCAGAGGTCTGGGTGCAGACCACAGCATAACTGCATGTAGATTAAATGACAGCTAACATGGTAATCTCTTCCAAACCATGACCTATCTCAAACCTAGCAAATATTCAAAGATTAAAGCTATTATATCCTGTCACTAATCCCTTCAGCTATACAAGCCCCAATTAAAGTAACTGCCCAAATCTTTTCCATTGTGAAGAGTTCATCCCTACTCTCTACAGAGACGTCAGTTAGTCCTACAACCCACCTTCTCCCAGCCTCCTACCTTTCTCACTCCATCCCCGTACTCTCCATACCTCTTCGCACGGTTCCTTGGTTGAACTGCCTCACCGCTCTGTCGCAGGGCACAAAGACCAGCGAAGGGGTCTTAGCAGCAGTGTCCCTCAACGTCTGCCACCCACAGCTGCTGCTGCTGGTCCAGGCTCCATCTGCAGCAGATCCCAAGGCTTCTGCCTTCCCACCAGCTGCCAAAAAGTGCAGCCAGTCCCCTTAGAGGGCTTTTTCATTAACTTCATCGCTAGGACCGAGCCCGCAGGCATTAAGCACATAGACTTCACAGCCACGCTCCAGCCAGCAGCAGCGGCAGTAACAGAGTGAAATGTGAGCACTTTTACTTCGTTTCCAACTGCTTCCAGCTTTTTGATATGAGAAAATGGAGACATAGCCGTAGCTGGATCTTAATAAGGGGAGAGGCGGGTAACTTGCTAGATTGCAAAGACTAAACAGGTTTTTGACTGATGGAGTACTGAAATGAAATGCCAGGGACTTGGGCTCCTGGGAACACCCATTTTTCTGCCACTAAGTGGCTTCCTGAGTGGCTGTGGGCAAGGCATTTCTCTGTGCCTCAGTTTCCCCATCTATAAAATGGGGGCAATAGTATTCTTTGAAACACTTTGACAACTGGTGATGAAAAACACCACAAAAGAAATATTGTTAGCAATAAGCAAAAGTAAAATTATACTTCTCTTTTTCTCTTTTCTGACATTGCACATGTTTGCAGCCATATTAAAGTCAAAACAAAACGAAGAGGGTAACTTTCAAAGAACTACTGTTCCCCTAAGACCTCTCTGAACCCAGATTGCAGAAGACCCTTGGAAACCCCTAGGAATGTATCTGAAAGGAAGAGGGTGACCCTTATAGCAACAAGATTGCTTGTGCAAGAGAGGATTAAGATCTCTGATTTCTTCTATTTCTTATTTTTATCCTTGTAAGAATCATAAACATCGGGAATAAATGACACCTGTTGAAAAGTCAGCAGTGAAGAATATCGCACTGGGAGCCTCTTAATGCAAGCAGGCCCCTGAATCCAAACCACAGCAAGTGTAGCCCATTGGGAGGTAACGAAAAATAGCTTTGTACTAGTTAGGGACCATCTATCTGCATAACCAAGTGACTAACCACCTCCCTGGTTGGGTTATACATCCTGTAACTCACTTCCAGCCATTTGGTAAGGAGTACATCTTCTTACCCTCAAAAATATCTTGCACTGCAGATATTGACTCTTGTGCTTACACTTTTGATGGTTACCTTCAAAGCGTATGGGGCATGGTTTTTAAACAACTTCCCCCCTCCAAAAAACCCTTTAGGAATAGCACACAAGGGGAAATACCAGCTTTTCTGAAGCATTCATTGAAATCCCTGTTTCCAGCATAATAATGACCAATAAATGAACTTCCAGCTACAAAGAAAATCAAGTTTTACAAAATAATATAGCCTCATATCAGCCCATCAGCAACACTAGAAATGAAAAAATGAGAGTGCTTACATGGCCCAGGACACAGAGGTAAGATGTTTTTTGGATCTAACTTAAAAATCTAAACCCTATGCCATCAAAATACAACTTATCTTTCTAGGCTAAGGAGAAGTGTGCCTATTTTTAGCACATCAGTAAGCAGATGAAAACAAAAGCCTGTATTGCGGCAGTCCTCAAACATCAGAAGCTTTTCCAACAAAACAAAAGGTAGAGTAGCAGAGCGCTGAAAACAGCTTCACAGTTAATTACAAGTTAATTGATTTCAACTGGATCATCAGAGTTGGGCTGGTGTATTGAATCAACCTCTGATCCCTGCCCTGCCTAAATGGTGCCAGCCAATTACCGAGCTTTTGGAGCTTTCTGCAGTATGCTAGTCCTTGCTTGCTTGCATTGAGATGTGGGTGTATATGTATATATTTACCAGAGGTGGATTTTTGCACTTTCTAAGGAGAAATTTCATGCAGGTTTTTTTTTTTAAATATACCCACAAGCTCATTTGAACAGTATCAGCAATGTAAGTTACAGCTGCCTTAAAGTTATACCAAAGCTTTAATCTTCCTAACAGCATGGATTTCTCTACACAGTCTCAAAAGTATAATCTTTGGAGGTACATTATTGTAAGCCTATTTATCATTCAAAGCATATTAGCTGTTTCTTGTGTAGTATTCCTGGTTTATTAGGATTTTGAAAAACAAGGCTTTTCTTTACACAAACCCTGTAGCAATTTAGAAGAGCACTCTGATTAAAAAAAAAAGAGCTTCCTAATTAATAGTCTTTTACTGATTCCTCCAATAGCTTAATTAAAATCAACAAGCAGCAGAATTTCAACATTATTATTTCTAATAAATTTTTTTTTTTAATCCGCTGATTTTACTCCTAGTATTTCTAGCAGAAAGTGGCTTATTTCTCATTAGGCTCTTTCATAGTGCTGAATCCCTCACTTGTCCTGCTAGGGTAATTACAGACATCTGTACAAGTTTAGCACAAAGATTGTGAAGTCCTAAAGGGGATACATTAAGTTGTTGACATAAATTAAATGTAAGCCTGCTTTACCTTTGGGAAAGTGTTAGTGCTTATTTGTGCAAAAAAAATACTTATGGAAACCAACAATAAATTAATTCAAGTAAACAGCAAATACCGTTAATACTCATTTTCTATTATAGGCCTTTGGCTTAGCTATTTTAATTGTTTCCATTTTGTATGTAAATCAAGTGTTATTTTCTAGTTGATTTAACATTTAATGTTTTTAATGTAAGTCATTCTTACTAAATTAAGATTAAAAACACAAATCAAAAGTTTTATTGCTTTCTTTTGCCTTCGGTCCACTGGTTCACAATTTTACTGGGGCGGTTGTAAGAGCTGGACACTATCATCAGTATGAACTGCTAGGTTTCAAAGACAAACTGTTTCAAATTATAGGAGACGCTTTAGAGGTGTACTGTGGACTAGAGACGCATCAATTGTAGGTTTTAATGGGGCTCCCTTAAAGAGTTTTGTCTGTGTAAGTCATTACTTAAAATTGCTGCGTCAGGAGGAAAATGGTCATTCATAAATATTAATCTAGTCCTTCGGGAATATAAACAGGGTGTATACACCAAGTGAGTCTGATCCTGTGCTAAACATAAAAATGAAAGTACCCATCCAGTTAACTCCATTAAAGCCGCTGGTGCTACTAATGTATGCTTTGTTAAAGACTTGTGTAAGGGCTGGGACGATGTTCCTGTTTACATGCAGTCCCTAAAAAGGCTGCATCTACCGTGTCATTTCGGAGCGTTGATAGTTTGCTCATTGCTCCTCGTTTAACATGTGGCGTTTCTACTGTTGCTGACGGACACTGCTATGGAAGTTAGCTAAAGAGAGAAATCACAAAGCAACTACAGCTACTGAGATTAAGCGTCCCAGGACACTTCGTCCACAAGAGATGCAAGTGTTTGCAAAAGAAAGGTTTGCTCAGTCAAGCAAACCAAGTCCTGGGCCAGCAAGTTCCTCTGCTGACTTTGGTAGGTCCACTTCCATGTTCATAATTGGGCATATGTACAAGATGGGGACTTCTGCATAGCCTTTTGCAAGAGGCTCTGAGAGAAATGGTATAGTCTCAAGGCAAATGTAAAGATTTGTCCTAGATGAAAATTTGGTTAAAGAGCAAAGTATTCATTTTCATCTTATTCATTTTCATGCTTACCAGTCATTTGCCTCTGTGGTCACAGGTCCCTAAGCAGCTCAGCCTGAGTCTTCCTCAGCTGTAGCTTGTTTAATTTATTAGGCTATTTGAGAATTTCTCTCAAAATCCCCACCCTTCTGCACTCAAGGTAAGTGGTAACATGGTTTCTCAGGACCAAGTGACTGTGTCCCTGCTCTCTGAGAAGTCCCCTGCATAGAGCACCTGTAGCATCTTCCATAGGAGGCATCCATTTACCCCTTCAGAATAAAAATCCCACAGAATGGCTGAGCAACAAGGGGAAAAGAGCAACCAGGTAGAGATTTACAACGCTGATAGCATTTGTTCCTCCTTTGTTTATGTGTCACAACAAGAAGGTAGAAGGATCAAAAGAAGTCAGAAAGGAGCCTTATGGCCAGCAGTACTGCTTTGCTCCTGACTCACACAGATGAAACCACCATGAAATATCACTTGTAAAGCAGATGATAGAAATGTTTCTGCCGTTTATCTTAATGGGAAGGTCACTGTTATTTCTGTTTCTCTGTGGGAGTTAGCAGTAGCCAGCAGTTGTGGGGAACTTTGTTAACCCATGCACCTCCTCATTGTCTTGTAGAGCTGGAAAATGGGACCGGGGCAAGCCACGGAGAACCTGCTATCAAGCATGCAGTGCCCAAATCACCACAAAAGAGTGTCCAGAAGATCTGTTCAAAAGGTGAACAAATGCATTCAAGTTGATATGGACTTGGAAGAGGAGAACCCCAGTGCAGAGCTGAGCCTTTCTCCAACAACTGGCCTTTCTGGGACGCCGCAGCAATCTCCAGGGAACGTGTCACCTGCCCAGCAAGGTGTTTCCTCATCCTCCCAAGGACAGTCTGCCATGCCGGCTCTGCTACCACTGCTGCCAGCCCCTCCACCCCTACCCCCTGGGCGTAAGGTGCCTCCTCCACCCCTTCCCATGCCTGGCATAAATGCCCCGTCACTCCCACCTCCCCAGCCATGCAGTAATCCCGAGTGCAGTCACCTCACTTGCGGATATGGGGGGCAGCCTCACCCTAAGAAGACGCCAACGTTGAGGATGAAGGTGTTTCACTGGCAGAAGCTCCCCTCTGATGTGGTGAGACGTACGTGCTTGTTTGTAACACGGGGCTGATCGGTTCATTTACGTTGCATCCAAACAAAAATGCTTATGTTGGGGGGCTAGGCCTGGACTCAGTAACTCAGGTCACACAGGTGGTCCCATTGCTTGCTCTCAGTCCTACAAAAAATCAGTAATCTCAAATAAATACGGAAAGCCAGGCCTTCGCCAATAAATGGAGGAAATACTATTTTGGGAAAAGCACTGAACTGAGGCTCTGCGGCTGCTAAAATTATCTTCTCTTAACCTCCCAGTCTCTATTTGTTACTTGTTAAAGTGATGTTGTGAGTCTGCACTAAGGTTTGCAAAACACTCCGAGTGTGTTGAGTGGGAAGGTCTGTTTAACGGTCATGTTCTTCCTAATGAGCTCCTGGCACATCACCGGTGAGTGTCTTCTCAGCTGAAGCTTTTACTTTTTTTTCCTTGCACAGCCAGAAGGTACATCAGCTAAGATCCAAGGCTGAAAACTCTTGTCAATGGGGCTGGGGAACACGTACCCTCAGGGTGAGATGTAGCCTCCAACTTCATTTCATGCTGACCACAGCCACGTGATTTGTGTGGATTTTTTCCCCCACACAAAATAACACTGAGATCTGTGGTTACCATGTGGCCCGCCAAAGGGGTTTGCAAGTCCTGTTCAACCTCCAGCAAGGATACTGTGAACGCGTTTCCATTTATGCTGCAGCTTTTAAGGCTCAGTTCACACAACACATCTCATAGTCACTCTCCATTGCGCTTATCACCAAGAGAGGGGGACATCAGGGGGCAAGAACTTGCTGCTATGATAAAATATATGAACACGCATGTAAAAACCCAGTTTGAGCCACAGTCTGCTTTCTTGGGGAGAGATGCAAATTCAGATTCAGCCCCAATGTCTTCAGTGCTACTGTTACAATCTTTCCTAAAGAAAAAGGAGGTGAGATCCTTTGTTAAAGATTCCAGTGTTGTAAACAAGTTCATGTTTTGAAGTGCCACGCGTTATTCGGATGTTAAAATATTATTACCAGCTGGTAATAATGCTGGGCTTGGCAGTCCTTATCTCTTGCAAAGAGAGATGTTTACCTAATTGGATGCAACATCTCCTTTTTGGGTACCACAATTCTGCAGCGTGTAGCTGGTCAGCAATAGCAAAAAGAATTTGGAGCAGTCCATTAAGTTCATCTGCTGCCTTCAGTTCAGTGAATTGAATGTGGCGGTAATTTTCCCAGTTTAATTAGCCTTCGAACCTTTGGGATGCTGTCTGTGGGAGCTGTCACTCTTAAATAATTAACATTTGTCCAGGACTAATGAGCATCGTATTTCATTCATCCTCTAAAGTGTTTTCCCTTCTACAAATCACACTTCCTTGAAAGTGCTCCTCTCCCTCCATGGTCCATCTTGAAGTGTTATTCTCTTCCAGAAAGCCGCTCCATGTGGGCTGTGACGCCAAGCAGCAGCAAGGAGCTTATAGAGCCTGACTATGCAAGCTTGGAGCTACTTTTCTCTGTCCCACCGACAGCACCTAAGGAGAAAACGGGGCCAAAAATAAAGAAAACGAAAGAGGTACTTGGACTGTTCACTTTTTGTAGAGCCTGGGAAAATTCTTGGAAGTGAAAAGCTTATTCACTCTTTGTTGTTGTCAATCATTTATAATAAGAAAGTTTGAAATATTTTGATATCCATTGCCTAAGATTACCTAAAAAAAGCACAGGAGAGGTTTAGAATTAAACATGTTGAAGTGACTCTGCTGAGGGCCAGGTCTTCATCTGAGAGAGGGAGGACATGGGAATTTCAGTATTATTTCTTATAAATTGGAATATTCTCGACAAATCCATTCCCTTCTCTATGCCTCTGCCTCTTTCTCTTTCTAAAGTAGATCTAATGACCTGTTCTGTTGTAAATTGTTCTGAGTTTGATCAATGAAGATTGTTGATAATGTTATTCCCAGAGAAGAATGAATCTCGCCCAACAAACAAAAGGTCTAAAACTTCTGTTAAAATCAAAGTAAACGTATTTCTAGCTGACTGCTTTTTTTCTTTTCACAGATCACATTCATAGGTCCAAAGAAAAGCCTCCTTCTGAGTATATTTCTGAAGCAATTTAAGTGGTAAGATTTGGAGAGTACCATCTGAATTACTTATTTGATGTGTCTATGTGTTTATTCAGACATTAAATGAAATAAATTTAGATAAATACTTTAGAGTCACTATCTTTCTTTAGCAAGGAGTCAACTTTTTTCCCTTTTTTTTTTTTTTTAAACTAATGAGATGTGGCAGTCTCTTTCCAGACAATTAATATCATGTCTCAAAGTGGTATTAAACCTAAAATGGACCACTGATTCCTAAAGAGACAATATTCATAAATAACAGCAAAATCATGTGGAAACATATTTTTCTTTGGTATTATTGGCATAAATATCAACTGCTGGCAGCAACCAGCAGTTAGTGAAGATTCCTGATTGGAAGTTTCAAGTTACTTAATTGATTTTAAAGAGACATCTCTAGGGGTTCAGATCCAAAATCGTATAGAGTTTTTATTTATTTTTAATTTTTATTTATTTTTATTTATTTTATTTATAGAGTTTTTCTATAAATAGGAAACCATTTCTATAATTAAAGAAACGGGAATTTATGAAGTCACAGTTCTCACACGGGGGGAAAAAAAAGGCAAAAGAAAGGAATCTGTACTAGTTTTTGGCAAAATATCTTTACTTTTTCATTCCCTGAAACAACTGCAGGATGAAGACGGATTTTCTGCTCTCTCCCTGCCCTTTGTGCAATGGCCCATGTTACAAGGGCTTCAAAAAGAAACTCAGCCTAGAAGTTCCTTTGTGTTAAGAATAAATCAGAATCAGTCAGTGGGATTTTTTTTTATTTTATTTTCTTCTTTTCCCATTGCAAACCGCTTCTCAGTGGAGAAGAGCTGTGCATAGCCTAATCCAGTTGCTATTTCCTCTCTCTGCATGATTCCCTGGAAAGCACTTAAGCTCTCCCGAGGGCAGCTGGTGACCGTGGGATGAAAGAGCGGAGCCCCGCTTGCACTGGCGAGGGACGAGGCTGCTCTGCAGCTGGGTGCTGCCTCTGTTAGCACTGGTGGCTGCAGGGAGCCGAGCTCTCCAGAGCCCAAACCAGAGCAGTCTGGACTCATTTCAAAGACGTGTTGTCTGCCAAAGTTTCAGGCAAGGATTTTGGGTAAAACCTTCTGGGATCTTTATGAATACTTCTCAGCAGGAGGAGAGCCATTGGTTTTAGCCTTGGCTTTGCTGCAAGCAGTGGAGAAATTCAAAAGTAAATCTCTCCTCAGTGACACTGGACAGCCACAGTAAAAGGAGAGCCTTCAGGGTTTGTGGTGTAAAGATGAACAAAGCCCAGAAAGCACATCTAAATTATGAGGAATATTGCTTTAGGCTTAAAAAAATCCTTTGTTTTTTTTATATCTCCAGTGTACTTCTGAGGACTAAGATCCAAAATGTAATGGAAGGCAAGTATATAAGAATTACTTCATTTACTCCTACAGTGCTAGCTGAGAGATTGGGGTCTCTTCTGTTTGTCATGTTACTGCTCCCTACGCCGTTGCTCCACAGCACTTCTCTCTTTCCTACAGCTCCAATGAAGAGATTGCTGCCATGATTCAGAAAGGGGATAGATCCAAGTTGGATGCTGAGACACTGAAGCAGCTACTTAAACTGCTGCCTGAGGACCATGAGGTATCTATTAAGTGTGTTATTCTGACGGATTTTAGTGTGCTTTGTGCTCAGCTTGAAACACTTGAATTACTAAAACAAGAAGCTGTGACCAGATCCCACATCCTCCTGCACCATCTCAGTCAATGACCTTCCAAGGCAGAGCGGTGGGAAGTCTTCCCCAGCAAGAGCCTGGCCTTTTCACACAAAGGTTAGGCAACAGCACGTTGGGAGACTCAACACAGGTGTAGACCAAGTGCTGCTCTCTATTCCCGCTATTTTAATTAGATGGATGAAGTACATGAGCATTTGTGGACTTAGGTGAATAAAGAGCCTTTCAGAGCAGGTTTCAATGAGGGGTTCTTTTTAAAGGGGTTGCTAGACTTGGATGCATTGTAGCTGGCTGAAGGCCTGCCTATGGATCAGGGATTCATTGTACAAGGTGCTGTACAAATGCAGATGACCTTCTAGTCAAAACAAAACTTACGTGTTTGCCCTTGCAAACCAGTTCATATATGCAATTTATTGTCCATCTGCCTCAGTCCCATTGCCTGTGCACACAGAAAGTTCGGAAAAGCCAGTTTCATGCCTGTAAGAAGTGACGGGCACCAGAAATAGTCATGCGGTTATTTTACTGTTCCCCATTAGATAAATGACCTGAAATCTTGCAAAGAAGAAAAATCAGAACTAGCAAATGCAGATCAGTTTTATCTCCATCTCTTGGAAGTTCCCAGGTAAGCAAAATTTTCTTTGTCTTTAACCCATAAGTGTGGTTCGTATAAGATTTGTCCATGAGAATTAAGGCCTCTGTTTCCTGTGCTAGAGGGATGTTCCTGACATTCAGCCTTCAGGATAAATCATTTGACTGCTATTTGTAGAGCTGGTTTGAGAAACTTTTCCTTCCCAAAGGCCAAACGGGTTTTCAGACACCTTTGGCAAACCACAGTTAAATTAACCTTGGTATTAATAAGTCAGTGAGAAAACTCTTGACTATTGTACAGCTACTGTCTGGATGGCATGAAGTTGCGGACTGAATCCTGCCACCAGGCTGCTGATTCATTCCACCCCTGGTTTAGAGATTCCAGACTACCAAAGAGAGCCCACAAACCCATGAGTGAATCACAGCAGTGTTTGTGCTTTCACCACCTCCCTCATTTTTACCAAGTCAGATGAGACACACACAGAGAAATCTTTATGCTATTCATAAAAACATGGTGATATGTCGTAATTCATAGGAATAGCTCCCCATAAATCTGACCAGTTGCCATGCCACAGCCGGAGACACTTTTTTGAAAATGTCGTGGTGAAAATGGGGCTTTTCATTTTCTCAAACTTATAGCTAGCTTTAAAAGTACTTTAGAAAATGTTTTCATGGCTCTTCCACAACATTAATCCACGCTGAGGCATAAATATCATTAAAGGACATCACTGCAAAAATATTTCAAATTTTTGTTTGGGAAGTGAAAAGGAAGAACAAAAATCCTGGCTAGTGCTGCCCAGGAATTGTCAAAAAAATATGGCCTCATTATGCAAGGAAGTCACTGCCAGATGTCTGTGCAACATTGCTTTCTGAAAGAGGAGATGATAATTGTTTCTAGGACGTCTTTGGAAATATCTAAGTGTTTCATTTATTTATAATCCAGTTCTTGTGTCAGAGCATTAAAGAGACCATAACAATGCTGGTACTGCGCTTTGCCTAAAATGGGTGATTCTCTTGCTGAACACAAGGCAATTAATCAGGCCTGCGGGTTTTGTTTTTGTGGTGTTTGTTGTGGTTTCCCCCCCCCCCCCCCCGATGTCTTTTAGCTACCAGTTGCGGATTGAATGTATGCTGATTTGTGAGGAAACAAAAATTCTGCTGGAGTGTCTGTGGCCAAAAGCACGAGCCATCAGGACAGCCTGTGAAAGTAAGTACATCAGTGCTGCGCCTATGCCCAGTGCTCAGGCATAGGAACCTCCTCTTCTACTTGAATAGCAGCAGCTATAGCATATAGCATATGCTATAATCTAATCAAAATTAACCTTTTAATCACTGAATACGTAGCAAACATCAAAATGATTCTGCAGATTCCTGCTTCTAGAATTCATTCTGTAGAATTGCGATTTGTGCTGCCCTGGTCTGAAGTGGACCTTCTGTCGACACAAATAACACAAACCTCTCTCCGATCAGTGGTTCTGTAGAGAAGAAGGAATTCTCCTTTATGTCAATGTCAGATTCTGTTTGAATGTAGGTTAAAATTTTGTGTGCAGCGGAGTTTTTTGTCCATAACAATGAATCAGTTCCAGTTTTTCCTCTAGTGCACGCTGGTTGCAATCCAGCTTAGCTCTGCAGTGGAGCAGGCCACAGTGACATAAAAGAATCTGGCTTGGCTTCCAAAACGGATGTCCCAGATGATGTTCACCAGTGTTTCAGGAACCCCCTCTACACAAAATTAGCCTTGGTTTTAGTTTTAAGTTGGCTCTTTCTTGAAGTTGCTCTTGGATTCTAGCTTCAGTTCAATAGTTCTAGAGAGTCGCTGACCTCCTGTTGAACAGTTAAACTGCAAAACTTCTGGTTATGGTTGCACATAAAACTTGGCTATACCTGTCTGTCTGATGTCGGTGCTATCCTTACTCTTTACTGTGTTGCAATCAACAGCTCTCTGCAGTCCCACCCTGTCGTCCCCGTTCCCCCTCCATCCCATTGCGTGGGTCAGCGTTTCTGTTCTAGTTCTGCCAAAAACTTTATTCTTACCCCAGATTCTCCTGCTAAAATGCACAGCTCCTGGTTATCACTCTTACTAACGATGATAATCAAGCAAAAAGCCCTTTGGTTTTCTTAACCTAGAATAATAGATGCTGGAAATGGGGGCTATAGACTTTCACAAGTTTATACACTCTCTCATATGTGGTTCTCCCTCGTAAGCAGCTGCAGGGATGACACATCTATACTCCAAACGTGATGGGAAAACTAGTTTTCCATCTATTTGTAGAGGAGAGACCACAACAGAAACTTACTCATTCCACTTCCATGCAGCTGATTTATTTCTGTACTGCTATATTTCCAAATACATAACAATGGCTTGACATAATCTTGGATGAGAATTTTGTTACCCCCACTGTCAAACCTAAGGAAAATACTATTTCAGATCATTTAATTTATTGAAAATCTCTCTCTTTTCATTCTTCAGCACTTCTTACCAGTCACCGACTGCCAGTTTTCTGCCAATTGATTCTTAAAGTTGGAAACTTTCTGAACTACGTAAGTAAACTGATTTCTTTAATTGCTATATTTCTAAAGATAACAGAAAATACAAATGCAAGACTTGGAAACCGAATGAAGGAACTTTTTTCTGTACCTTCTAGGGGCATCACACTGGAGATGCTGGAGGTTTTAAAATTAGTGCCTTGCTCAGACTAACAGAAACAAAAGCAAACCAAAGGCACATTACTCTGCTTCACCATATTTTGGAGGTACAACAAAACTGTGAAATTATTCTTGCGTGCATTATTTTCAAATATTCATTCCCCAGAAACTAAGGGGCTTTGACCTCTGTAGCACCCCACCATAGGTATCTGGAGGGTGAGCCTCTGTGCCTGAATAAGATGAAAACTTTTTCACCGTCTCTGTGCAGACGGGATCAAATCCACATGCAGTAATGTTCAGAGAGTTAACACTAAATTTCCCTTCTCAAGTTCACTTAACATGTCTGCTTGCTGTTTTCTTTCTCATCTTCTCCAGCTGCTCTCTTGTGTTGACATGACTCCCAAACGCATCTGTCAAATGAAATTAACTTTAGTGGTATAAAGACAAAATCTCAGGTCAGCTTGCGCACTCTGGCAGCACATGGGACGTAAGCCTGAGCAGCTAAAAGAGCCTTTTGCTTTCTTTTTAACTCCCTATGGGTGCCAACATGAGAAAAAGAATGAACGGGACTAAATTTACCCCTACGCTTATAAGAATGAAAACTGAAGTGTTAATTTTTCAGTCCTGATGTTTTCCAGCTGAAAAACTTTCATACTCTTTGACTGACTGTGCAAGGTAACCATTTTTCACTTCAATTTTAGGAGGTTGAAAAAAACTACACAGATCTGCTGCAGCTTCCCAGAGATCTTGACTTTGTTTCCAAGGCAGCAGGGTAGGACATTATTGTTTGTTTTTGTCGTGTATGAATTGCCAACCTCTTTAAAGCCAACAAGGAGCTGAGTCATTTTATGGTGGTGTAAGAAGGTCACAGGACTTCTCTGCTGTGGGAGAGAGAGGTTCCCTTCTAACACCAAACAGTGTTGAGATGTATAAATCAACCTGGTTAAGACTTTTTATGTGGAGCTCAGTGCGATTCTTCTTTTGGACGCTCCAGTACTACCTTAGAAGTAAAACTGTGCAAATAGTGAACTCCCTCATTTTCAAGGACCAGATTCTTCTTCCACATATTGCAACAGAAACATATCTTCCCTGAAATTTCTCAGTCATATTCACGTGCAAGCCCATCAGGAGGTACATGCGCAGAGCTGGTGTAAGGAGGGAATGATTGGGATGATTTACTGGCAATTGGGGGACCTCAGGAGTGCCTGAGTTGAGCACCAGCACAAGTTTCCAATACATGCGGGTAGAAAGAAAAAATCTGTTTCTGCAGACTTTCCCCCATGTGCTTAAAGCCTCATGAGTCTAACGCCAGCTCTTTCTGTTTAGATCAGGAGAATCACATGGAGATATGTTAAATGACTCTAATCAGAATCCACATTTATAGCACCAGCATTATCATTTTTTAATCCTGTTATGAATTCATAGGAACCTTGCAGTGTTTTACATTTCCTTGTAACTAGAGGCAGGGGTAAGTTTTAAATCTGGAGATGGGTTGATATCTGTTAAGTAGCTGCTAAATAATTTTTAAAAAGTATTTTTATTCAGTAATGCAACAGAAAATATTATGGCTTTTGCGAGTTATCTGTGCAGAATTTAAGTTGGGTGTTGTTTTGAAACATGAATTTCTTTTGGGGTTGTGTCATAATAGAAATACTTTTGTTACCTGAAACTAAATCTTGCTGGTCAATGATACAAATACGCTCTTTTTTATAAAGTAATTGCCCTCTAGTTTAGTCAAACTCTTAAACTTACAAAATTGATTTGCTAATCAACCTGTGGAGAACTGTTTACAATGCAAATCCTGCAAGGGACTCTTCTAATGCTGCTCATATCTGGATGCACCGTGAAACACCACGTCAGGTTTTGCTGATTCAGTATTTTTTGTCTGGCACAAAGAGTAGGTCAGAAGCATAAAAGAGGTTGGTTCAGCAGTGTAACATGTTTGGGTCTCCTCATGAGCTAAATGAACTCTGAGAAGGGATACAATTTTGGACTATAAATAGATTAGGGAGAAAAGGCAAGGAGCGAAAAGAACCAGCTAAGTAAGGACAGTATTGGCACAAGGGAGATGAGTGTGTGTTGCCTATGAATAAAAACAGGCTGGAAATTTTGGAGGAGTTTTTTGAATACTAGAACAGTGAGGTTCTTCCAGTGTCTGTCCAGGAAGGTAGTGAGGGCAAAAGCGCAGCTTCTTTCTTAGATGAGGGTTTGAGCACATAGAAAGGAATTTATATAGAGGAGAACTACCTGCAAAAGCAGGGTCTGGGTTGGACGATTAATTCTACATTCATTTGCTGAGATGATATTGTTTACAATAATCTTTTAACTTAATGAAAACAAAAGACTCACCCCTTCAATGTACTGTCCCTTTTGTGGACCTTTCAGAATCCACTTTGACGTTATGCGGGCTGAGGCAGGTGCCAATTTGAAGAAACTGTTGGAAATAGAGAAGCATTTATTTTTGTCGACAGACGATTTAAAAATACAGCATGCAAAATCTGTTGAAGTAGGTAATATGGGTGTGACACACTTCCCATCCTTCTTCCTCAACAAAAGATTTAAAAATCTCTTCTCAAAGGCACTGTAATTCAGGTTGCAAATGGGCATAGAGCTCTATGGGAAAGGGTCATAAATACACTCCCCCTGCACCCTGGTGGAAGGAGCATCCCAGATTTTCCTCCACTTCTGTGATGTGGTATTATGATAAGGAAACAGCTGAAGACCAGTCAGCTTTTTGTGTGGGCAAAAGAAAGGAAGGCCCTAAAAATGAATGTAGGATGCAACTATAAATGCATACAGTGCAGTACAGAAACATGTTTTGTCTCGCTGTTCTTCGGGGGAAAAAAGTGAACAGATTTGCAATATGCCTTTTTTTGCGCATATTTCCAAACATCCTAGCTTTTCATGTTCTCAGAACAGGGTCATGTAACTGAAGAAAACAGGCAGAAATCCTGGTGCTATATCTCCCTCGATCGGTCATCCCAGGTTATACCAAATTTCCACGCGGTTGCATGATGAAAGTGGCAACACACAATGAGCTGCTTTGGGCCAAATGAAACCAGGGGAAATGCAGGTGGTTCAGTTAAGAAGAAAATATCACACATTGTGAACCAATCTTAATTGTCAGTTTTTTAAAAAGTGATTGCTCTGTGTTAACTGGCTTGAGTCTTCTGGGCAGCTCAGAATATGCTAGTTCTTAATATGCATAAATTGTGTTGCAAACTGTGTCTCAGGGCAGTCTCAATGCTTCAAAGGACCTGCAGAAGGAGTTTGCCACCATTGAAAAGAAGAAGGAAGAACTTGCTGATTATCTTTGTGAAGACCGAAAAAAATTGTCTTTGGAAGATGTATTTAACACGATGAAAACCTTCAGAGAGCTCTTCCTCAAGGCCTTACAGGTGGCTTGCATTTGTGACTGTTTAGAAATAGATTGAGAACTTTTTTTTTTTTAAGCAAGCAAGAATTTCTTTTTTCTGCTCCAAGCTGGGCTACCTAAACACTGGCTGCAGGAGTAAATGAAAGTAACTGTTTATTTTCTTACAACTTGCAGCAAGAAATGAGCATGTGGGCAAATACATAATATGATTTTTTTTTTTTTGCTATGGAGAATTAAGAACCCTCCAAGTTGTTGTTCCCACTGTAAAATTACGAATCGGGCCTCAATGCAATAGCAGCTTAGTGAAGTGGGAAAAAAATGAGCAACCTGACACACTTTATAGGCTTTGCCGTAGGCAAAAGGTAAATTTTCCAATAGGCAAAGCCTAATTGGAAGATATGTTCACATGTAGGTATTTCATTGTACTAGTTAGTTCACACCATGTTTTGTGTCCCCTACAAAACTACGAATCTCCCAAGAGATTATATTTGGCACTTAGTTTATAAGAATTTACTCCTTGCAGTAAGAAGTAAGAAAACAGCAATTTCGCCATAAAAGTTGTGTAGAGCACCTTCCAATTAGTAAGCTTTCAGTGAACATCCAATTTGTAGCCCCCACTGCATACTTCACAGCTGAACTAATGTACTTCCTCCAGGGTTCTCCTAATGCCAGGTGATAGTGGCTTCACATTTATATATTTTAAGAGCAGCAATCACCCACTCTTGTGCTGACTCCAGCAGAGCCCAAGCCTGGATTTGCCTTCTAGAGAGGGAATCATCCACAGACAACCATGCTGGGCAATGTCAAGGCAAGAGAGGGTGAAGGAGTGCGTTAGGGCAGATCCTAGTTTCAGATCAAAACAAAGGAGCTTCTGAGGAAACGTAGGAAGATGAAAGATGAAAAATATATCCTGTAATGTTCCCACTACCTGCTTCTCCTGCGAGGCATTTGACTTCAATTTTGCAAGCAATGCAGCTACCCAGGCTCCAAAACGATGTGACAGCACTACAGACAGTCTGGAAAATAAACCCTACAAACCACAGATCCTTTGGCAATACACTTGATCCTTAGAGTTCCTAAAACTATAGGCAGGAAGGAAAGAATTAAGAGAGTCAAGAACATAATGGCTCAGCATCTGTGTAGAGCTATACTGGAAAATTGCTGTGAAGGGTAAATCCAGCAACTGCAGTTCTTTTAAGAAACAGTCCCAATAAAGGTTATGTAGTGTCCTAGTACAGCTGCAGAAGATTTAAACTACTTTTTTGGGTGCTGCTTGTTCACAGCCAGGTTGGAGCAACTAGAAAGAAACTTCTTTTTATCTACCCAACGTGCAGACTCCCTTTCATCCTATATTTGGTTCCATTTCTCAGCAGCACCTCACCTCAAAGGTACCACAGCTGTTAGCCACATTGTATGCATCTGTGTTACCTCCATTGCAGACCTGTAACGTCATCTCTTCGCCCTTCTTGCCTTGCTTTCTCCCTATCACTGTAGTAAAGACACTGTCTGTGCTTGAAACAGCAACATGCTAAAAAGTTAAAGGTTTTAATTTTTAAAGCATCTTTTGTTCTGTGATTTTGGTTTTTACACTAGAATCAGCCTCATGCACTCTTTCCAGTGCCATTTGACATAAGCTTCAAAGCTAAGGTGTAACTTTTATTTTGAGATGGGTCTTCTGTGTGAAGCAGGTCTCTTAGCACTACCAAAATCGTTAGTGCTATCTTTCCATTCTCACATCAAATAAGAAGGGAAATAATTTTGATAAATAGTGATCCTTCACAGTTCCCAAGCTTACCTAGAGAGATTTTGGGTTTGTTACTTCTTTGTTTAAACAAAATAATTCTCCTTCCCTGAGGTTTCTTTCTGGTCTCTCATCCTTCAGGTAACAAAAACTGAGCTACACAAATGAAATTACTGTAATATGAATCTGCCCCCTTCCTCCCCATCTACTCGAAGAGGCAAAAAAAAAAAAAAAAAGCTTTTCAAACACCCAAATGATCCCCCAAACTGACACAGTGAAAAGGAGCTGGTTTGTCACCCAGGCTGATGACTGTTTCACCAATTCTCAAAAACTAAAAGGAGCAGATGGCAGGAGGAAGCAGACAGGGAGAAAATAGCTTGCCAGCTCAAAGATAAAAAAACACAGAATTGGAGATACACTGAGAACTGAGTTGTAAAATTGCGGGGAGAAGAAACACTGTGTGATTATAGGGGATTGGGAGAAACATTTGATTTCCCTTAGCACTTGCAGCTGTTCAAAGAGGGGAGCTCCCCACAAAGAGCCTGTCTAATCTCAGGAAAAGGAGAAAAAAGGTTAAAAAAAATCTGCTCTAGGAAGTACTCAGTTGATGAGAGAGGTTATACAGACAGCTCTGCGCAGGGATAGTTCCTCTGAGTGCTCCCCTAGGATAACCGAGCTGGAGCAGTTGCTCCTCAGTAGGGTGCATATGGTGTTGGAATAGGATGTGCTTTAGATAGTGTGGGGATAAACAGTCGTCACGGAGCATCTTTTAATGCAAAGATCAAGCAAGTACCTAACGTCCCACAAACTGCAAATCCAAAGTGACACCCCTCTTTCATTTAATCTCATCCAACAGCTGTTTTCAGTAATCCAGGAGATGGAGAAGGGATTGTGAATATTCATTCCTCTGCCTTGCTACCACTTTGCTTTGTGGGGCTTTCTTGTGTTGAAGAAACTCTGTTAACAGTGTATTTGTATCAAATCATTATGTATTTTTTTTTTTTATTTCTCTAAACAATTCAGTTCAGGCTTGCTCAATCCATAAATCTATTCCTAATGTGTTTCTGTTTGTTTTCAGTACTGTGTGTGCTGCTCAAGTAGCAGGACAATGTATTCCTGAATTCACCTCCTTTATTTCTTGTGGCATGTTACATAGAGATATTCTCCCAGGGCCCACAGATCTGCAAGTCTCTCAACAGCCATAATATCTCAAAGACATTATGCTAAGACACAGCAGGAATTTATCAGGCAAGCACGTAGGAGGCATATCGTGATGAAAGGCTTTTAGCCTCTTCATAAGACTTCACTACCTGTACCTCATTCTTTCAGAAGCACCCTCCATTCAGGGTAAATATATCCTTTTCTTTCTTTGTCAAGAGTACACCATTTTTCTCTCCTTTTATAGGCATCCAGTGAAGGTCCCCATAACCTTGAGCCTGTAATGCTCCTATATTTCAAAGAGACTAACTCTATTAATGTTCACAAGTTTTCTTTGTTTGTCTGGAAATTTCTTTGGACCAAAAGATCCTAGGCTTTTACTTTCTATAAAGGTCTAAGAAACTTGTGCATGTTTCCTGGGACTTCTTCAGCTCATCTTATGGAAATAGTGGCAAATGATCCATAGCAATCAACCAAATCTATCAGTACTATGGGAAAATGTCTTTGCTGCTGACAAACTCTCTGCAAAGGAAACCAGACATGTCTCATTAAGAGTCCTATCTGCACCAATCATCAACATCTTCCTGGACATTATTAAATTTTGTAATATGACACCGCAGCACCCTCCTCTTAACATCACAAATCTCTATGACAGCACACCAAATAACTACTGATCTACCTACAACATGTAGATGAGCTACTGACTGGTTGCAATCAAAAGCAGGCAAGCTTCCAGGTGGTGATGGCAATGTTCTAATGATGATTGCAGCTCTGGAACAAGGACTGCATAAGCTTTTAAGAAAATGGTTTTTGTCATCTTGATGTTCTGCTGCAGTTATCCCAGCTGTTCAGAACTACCCTCTCCTACGATTGTGCTACTTATCAAAACCCAGAAATACTCTACCACTGAGTAAAGGTCTTCCTTTACTAGGAGTAATCATTCAATTTCTTTCTCTTCCTCCGTTAATCATATCATCCCGGTACCAGTAGCTCTGTGGAAACCAGAGTCCTGTCTATCTGTAAATCCCAAGAGGATTTATGCCATCCCGGCCGTTGTGTGACTGGTACCAACAGACATCCAGCTTGGACTCTGCCACTGAACACCACTGCAGAAATACAGCTGGCAAATATAATGGGTGCCTAAAGAGAAACTGCGAATTGCTGTTGAACACAGTTGAGTTCCTGAAATTTCTAGTAGAAATCCCTGAATACAAACAACGTAAAATCAAGGTTGCTATGGGATAAATCTCCAGAATGCTAATGAAGTCAAACTGATGTTCTGTTTTGTGGACAAAGGGATTAATTAAGAAGAATGCGTTTCAGTCCATAGTTGAACCTTGCAGTTAAAGCTAATGAAATAGTTTGCTGGTAACATCATCATACGGAGAAGGCCAAAGGGACTGATCAGGAAGCTCTGTTCTGCTATTTACCCTCAAACCCCAGCAGCTGAGCATTGTAAGTGTGTATAGGGCATATTATAGCTATCCATTGCAAATTGAGAGTTTCTTCAAAATTGAGCTTTCCTCCAGTAACTCTTCTTTTTTTTTTTTTTAATTTGTCATTCTGTCTGAATGCAGGAAAATCAAGAAAGGAAGGAGCAAGCTGCAAAGTCTGAGAAAAGGAAGAAAGAGCTTAAAGGAGAAGATGCGAAGAGGCTAAAGGGAGAGTATGGAAAGAGTAGTACATTTAACAAAAATTAATTCTGGTTTTATTAGCCAGCCTTTTGTTAATTAGGAGGAAATTACCTGTTTAGCTGTGGCTGATCTAATACAATGAGAGTTGATTTAGCCACGGATGATGCAGTTGTCAAGAAGGTAGTATAGTAAGACATCAATTTTCAAGTGCATGTGAATGATCAGAAGAAATCATGATAGGGATGTTAGAAAAAATGTCACTTCCAATGAGCAAGTTACTACCATTTTGCTTAGAGGTGGGTGATATCCTGCTATTGCTCTGAATAGTTGTTCGAAGACTTTTAGGGGTATAGAAAGTCGCACATACTTGAACTTCAGGCTCCGCTGTGTCACTCTGGTAGGCAAGTTGTGTCACGTGTTACTGTTACCACAACATTTGGTTTTTTCTGATTAGCGGTCTGATGCCTTAAAGCAGTTATGTGTGTGCTTACAGGAGCGTCTGCGCTTTGCTGGAAAATGGCTGATTGACATAAATGCAGAAAAAGGTTTGCTGTGCTGGGCCTACCTGGGTGTGAAGCATTTCTAGTGCTAACATTGGCATGTGTATATTTTTAAATTTTATTTTGGCAAATGCCTGACATCCACTTTTCTTGCAGATTTCTGTCAATAATATTTGGTTACGATTCTTGATTCTTCAGAGAACCACTGCAAAAATGGCATTAGTAAATCTGAGTGGAGTTCATGTAAATATTACATGAGATGCTCACCCCTTGGAAGACTGTGTTTTTCCTTGTATCTGGTGTCTAAATAAATGGCCTTCTTTTAGCTCCTCTTTCACAGTTACTAATCTTTAGAAATACATTTTAAAAATACATATAAATACATTGAAAGCTGACCAAAACATAGCTTTCAATATTGTCTTGACAAGGTGTACTGCAAATATGTTTTACATACTTTGCAATTGTAATATGCTTAATGTAAAGCTGCAGATTAAAACTACAAACCTTTTTGCAGTAAATACAGAAAAGTAACTTAGTATATGGTAAAATAAAATTATAAATATTCAGCAGCTGTAAGGATTAAAGGTGTGCTTCAACCCTGTGAAGTGAAGGAGCACCAGACCAGAAGAACCTTCTACACTTCCAACATGCAGTTTAGTTGGAACTGTCATTATTTTTAGTCCTTTGTGAGAAGGTGAATTTAATTCTTTGGGTATAAACTTAGACATGAGAGAGCATTTAGACTCTGAATTATTTTTCAGTACAATTTTAGAAAACTGTGTGTAGCACTGGTGACAATGAGAATCAGGCATTTTTTTAATCTCTTTTAATCTCCATCAGGATATGGTGACATAAATTATAGAGGGTATCAGATCTGGCATGGCAGGATGTTGGAGCTCATCTTAGCATTCTTCAGTCTATGTAAAACCTTTTTTCTTTTTTTTTTATCATATAATCAGCAAGTTAAGTAATTATTTTCCGTATTTATTTTCTGAAGGAGGGAATGAAAAGACAGTATATCTGGTGAAACCCTATTAGCATGTGCTTACAGGATTATCGAGGCCTGGTTCCACAAAGAATTAAGTACACCTTTAACTTTGCAGGTATTTCCCTTGAAGCCAGCGATATACAGCACACAGAGTAATCCTGTGCATAAATCTTTAAGGCCCCAATCCTACCGTCTTTGAATCTCTGACCTTAAGTCCAGTCACATGCCCTGTCAGTGTCAATATCTGGTTTATCCAGTTGTCTGAGGATCATTTCTCTGCTGTTGACAGATCTGCCACGGACAACACACAGCAGCGAAGTCTCTTAGGGCAGGCAATAATCTCGCTCTCCTGAGTTCAAACAGAAGAGGTGCAGGCAGAAGCACCCATCACTGACGTATTATTAACAGATTACAAGGGAGGGCTTGCAGCTACTTAAAATTGCTGAGAACCAAACTGAGTCAGAAATTGTTACCAAAATTCAAGTGTATGGCATGATTAAGAGAACAAAGCAATATCCTACTTGATTCCATGTATTAAAAACTGCTTTTCTGTGAATAAAATTTAAGATACGATTTTGTAAAAAAGTAAGTTTGGTGACAGGCTTCTGCTGATTCCAGAGACTCGGACATCTAGGGGGTTTTTTAACTCCTCTGAACATGATTACATATGTATTTACATTAAGATTTTTTTTCCATGCTTGATAATGGATTAAGCAACTATCCTGCCTCATGTTCTTCAGCTTCTCTTGCAGCAGCTTCCATTACTGAGCATTTAAATTCTTCAGGAGAATTGTATCAGATACTTGCAAAGACCAATTCTATATGTTATTTCAAGAGATATAACATATAATATAATATATACATCTTATTTCAAGAGAAATAACATATAGAGGTTTCTTTAGCTAAATGAGCTGCTTCTAATGCAAATTTGGGGACACAGCTAATGGCTAATGACCAGAGTAAGCAACAGAGCAAAAACACTTAATAACAAAACATGAAAATGTGCAGTTAAGTATCTGCTGAGAATTTATGTATGTAGCTCTAATACTATAACTGCAGCAGAAAATGAAATGCTATTAAAAGTTGAAGAGCAAGTAAATGTTGATGAACAGTACAGGGGTTCCACAGCATAACTACCATCTTTACGTATAGCAGCTAACTGCAAAAGCAGACACCCAGTCCAATTTCTTACGGTGATATATTCAGGGTCAAATACAAGAGCTTTTCTCTGGCAAAATTCTTATTGCCTGTACTTACACAGAACTTAATCATTTGGCTCTAAGTAACAAACCGATACATGATAAAATGTCATCAGCATAAATTGGTCTTGCAATAGTAAAAGCATCAAGTCTTCAAGAGCTGGGGAAATAAGCAAATGTTCTGCTGCTAAAAGCTTACTGGGTAATTGTTGTATTGCCTGAATTTGCTTTTTTAAAGCATGTAATAATGGTTTAAAAACTGTGTATTAAGGACAAGTACAACTTTAAATGCAGATTTTACTTATATTGTACTCTAGTATGTATTGGTACTCCAGTATGTATTTCACTTTTGTATACGTTCATTTTAGTAAACAGAGCTGAACAAATGTACCTGAATCTGTGAGGCTTATTAGTTGTGGTTTTAAATCACGTACTAGCAAATAAGATCCCGAGCAACTGCTTCTCCTGTGCTGGTTGCGAATACTGTCGTGGGTTTTTTATTTTATTTATTTTTAAGCACAACTGCAAGGACAGACTATCTGGCTCTTAATCTCCTAAAGAAGATGGTGAATAAATGAGAAAAAGATTTTTAATTGCATCTGACAATGCAAAACTGTTAAACAGTGAAATTAATTCCACATGAATTCTAGAAAACTGCAAAGATTTTTAAAAAAAAGTTTGACCCCGTGCCCCACAGTTCAATGAGTTTGCCACAGTTCTTTTACTGGGAGCCCAGCAGACTTCAGGCCATGCTCTCATAGGCATAAAGGAGCATAACCATATTGCAATGGTCCTTTAATCTCTTCTTAAAAATATAAATCACCCTGCAGAATCTCCAACTCATTATATTGGCTGGAGAGGTTTAATGAAATGAGTTCATTTCATTAAGATGTGTTTTTAAATCTTTCCATGGGTTTTATGCAATCTTATTTCTGTGTATATTTATTCAACCAGCTGAAATAATGTGAAGAAGCCTCCGTTTTTGGTATCAGCTTGATTATTCGTTAGGTAGGTAAAGATGCTACATAATTCAGCTATTAGAGGGCTCACCCTAGGATGCCAGAGACTAAAACTCCTGTTCACGTCTCTAGTCAGGGGAAAAACACGGATTTGAACCAGTCAGTGTCTGTCACATCACAGCTGAGATCCTTAACTCCTCAGCCAGTCTGTGGTCATAGTCCAAATACAATTTTGGGCGGCATTCGCTCTGGTTTATACATGCACTGTTCATGAGGGAGGGACCTGGTAGCAACGCAGAACACCCGATGTGAGACCCCTCTCATAGCTTGACACAAGCTGAACTGTGGGATAAATTGCCTGTGCCCACTCACAGACAGGTGATTACAGAATTGGGTGGCAGCTAAGCAGCTTTTTAAGTGTTCCTTAAGCATTCGACCTGGGCATCTAAACACATGGATACGTACTCTTTGAGGGTTTGGGCCAAAGTCTTCAGAAAAGACCTACAGCACTTGGACTTACAGTTAGTAAAGCTGGTCTAACTCAAAGCAGCTAATGCTGAATCATTTTTGACTAATCTCTTCTCAAAAAATGCCCAGGAATCCTGCAGCCTGGACAAGCCGCTGCTGTACTAAGATGGTGCTAAAATGCTGCTGTGCTAAAATGCCATCCTTAGCAGTAGTGTTGGAGCAAAGCTGCTCTTATTCACAGCTTCTGTTTCAAGCTTAATAAAGCCTTATATGCCTTCAAGTTTGTCCACATTTATCAGATCAGTTGGTTTAGCCTAAAAAAAGATGCAAACTCTGTTCATTTCATCCTATCCACCACAGAGAAAACACGATACCACTCCATTTTAATTTGCAGCAACCTTTTACATATTTGGAGGTTGTTATCATGTCGCCTCTGGTCGTCTTTTTCCTAGACTAAACAACCCCAGCCCTTTCAGCTTCTCATCCTGGGGCTTTCCTAGTTTTTTCATCCTAGGGTTTTCTAAATCTGTGTTCATGCACTTGTGGCGCTCTTCTAGATTGTCTTCAACTGGATCTCATCTTCCTGACAGTGCAAGTGCTGGTTCTCCAGCTGGGCGGTTCGGCAGGGCTGAGGAGAGTGAAAGGACATCTTCCTGCATTTTACAGGTTGTTCTTCCATCTCAGCATGATGTTTGACTTCTTTTGCAACTGTGTAACATTTTGACTCCTATTCAGAGAAACAGCTTCTTGTTGCTTCCAGCTTGATGCCATCTGCACATTCAACAAGTTCACTCTCTACTGCATGCTCCAAGTCTTTCTTGGAAACAGAAAAAATTTTGAACCACAAAGAGAGCCTTTACGATTTGATGTGCTCTTTGTGCAAATAAATCATTCTTTACTACTCTCTGAGTATAGTTCTTCATGTGCTTTTGCACCAATTTACTATTTTTATGAGGGCTGTGAACAAACAAGTGTTTGGTAAAAATGTAGTTCTGAAAAGAAACAGTATAGTTTTGGTTAATTTATTCTGCAGTAAATCTAAAGTGCACTGCTTTAATCATGTGGACATATTTTGCTCCTATTAGTTGCCCTCAAGTAAAAAGCACTGTGTTTTTTTATCTGAGAAGGCAAATGCTTGAAAGTTTTTCTGTGAAATTGCAAAGGTCAAGCATTGTCAGGTGAATTGGTTTTAATGGAAGAGCTCTGCGGAACAGGGAGCTCCTCTGAGATACTGATACCGATTACTGCGCTAATGGTTCATTCCCTTCTTTGTCAGTACCCAGCACCAGGTGACTCACAGGGGACGGGGACACTGCATACCTGCAGCCCTTACAAGTCGCGTGTCACTCGGCAGGACCTCACTATTAATTTCATGTATTACTCAATTTAAAAGTCTAACATTTGCTTTTAACTGAGCAAAATCTATCTTGAAGATTTGATTTTTTTTTTCCATCTCACACATCAAAATGGATTTAAATCCATTGATTTCGGTGGACTTGAGTTTGCTTTTAAATTGGTGTAAGAAGAATAATAAATCACTTCAAGTAATGAACTGCTTCATCTTATTTCTACGCTGAGTTACATGCTTTGAACTTTTATAAAGAGAAATGTTCCCCTGGTTGATTAGTTTGCTTGTAAAATGTCTAGTAATTTTTTCATGTAAAACCGTTTACAGAAATGGAAGGTTTAACATTGTTGGCACGGGACAAAAAATACAACTGGAGTTTCTGACCACCTCAGAATGACAGTGGATCTGATTACAGAAATGCGGAAGAGAACATAAAAAATTTTCAAGCTTGCTACATCTGAAATAATGTAAGAAGAAAATCCCAGAATACTTTAGAATACTTTCTGGCTATTAAGAGCAGAGAAACTGCACCTTTCTTTGCACAAAAAAATGCAGAAATTTCCACCAAGCCAGTCACTTTGAAGATATATGAAAGTTATTAACGTATTCTTTGTGGCCGAGAGCCACAAAGAACAAATACCTGAAAACACTGTCATCTCCTGTTAAAAAGGCCAGATTCTGTCCTTAAGCAGGGCAATTTACATGTAGTCATGCCAGGATGATTTGCTTTTAAAAAAACAGATAGAGCATAACCAAAAACCAACCAACCAACCAAAGGAACAGCAAGAACATTACTCTGGAAAAAGTTTGAGTTCCTACGCTAAGAGGTGTAGAGTATCATAAAGAGAGAAAAAAAGCCATGCAAGAATGGCAATGCTATATGCCATAAAAATAATAATAAATACAACCGTGGGATCCTCTCTGACTTCAAAATGTAGCTGTATACAGCTTCTCCTGCAGAG
The DNA here is from genome assembly GCF_964195595.1 of Calonectris borealis. NCBI lineage: Eukaryota > Metazoa > Chordata > Aves > Procellariiformes > Procellariidae > Calonectris > Calonectris borealis. The sequence continues at coordinate 10,635,503 of NC_134316.1, read as the reverse complement.
GAACAGCACCAGGGATATGTATTTCTTGCAGCAAAGAGCATTTTTGTATTCTAGCTGTGTGCAACTGACTCGCAAGCTGTCAGTTTTGAGGAGAATTAGTGTATGTATGAGGGAACTGACTGACACCACTGCTACATTTTGCTGTCCTTGGTGCGCATGTTTTCAGATGGTAAAAACAATGTAATGGCCGACAAGTACTTATTCCACAATGAGATGACACAACTTTTATTATTTAATGGACAAAATTATTTTGTTATTAAGCGGCAAAAAAATCTGAAAGATTTCATGGAACAGTAAGGAAAGCTTTAAAGGAAATTTTGAATGAAAATAAAAGCCTGGAGGGGAATGAAACTGGGATAAAGTACAAAAGGGACGAGCAAAAGTAGAAACAGATCACTGGCACCGGCCTCCTTTGCCAACTATCAAGACAGATCAAATGCAGTAGACACGGACTTCATCAAGACACGCAATGTGGTGCAGAGTATGGGGTGAGTACAATTACAGAGGGGGCTAAGGCATCAGGTAAAGAGAAGTTTAAGTCATTAACAAGAATTTCTGTTGCATAGCAGGACCAGGCTGGCTGCAAATGATTGAGGAGATGATAGACCAGTGCAGAAGTTTTTCAGATGAGGTCCACGAGCTGTCAGTTTGCAGCTGTGAAGAGAAATATGGCCAGTGCTGGCTGTTCCCACGTCAGGTGGAACAAGTTCAAGCTTGACTGGTCTGGGACGCTGGGCAGCTCTAGACTGGCTGGTACCAAGGCATGAAGCCCGGAGAGTTCGGCGTGAAGTCTATGCTTGAAGAGTTGTGGCCAGACATTTGGCGAGTATTAGATCACAGGAACCAAATGTCTTAAAAGACTTCACAGTAACCTTGCATACTCATAACTGAAATAATGGTCAAAATAAAAGTAAAGGTTAAAATTCTATAATGCAAAATTCTGAAACCTGAGCTGGAGGCTTGTCTTTCAGGCCATGTTAGATCACACGTAGCATCTGGCTCTGAATACATACGTGAAATGCCAAGTAGCTGTATTGTGCATGTGAAGTGCCGATGGCAGAAAGAGGCAGCAGTACTACATCGTGTGAGATACCAGCAGTGCAGTGAAGAAGTGTGGGAGAGGAGCTGGCTTTCATCATGTATGTGAAACTTGACAAGTCCAAGAATGTCTTAGGTGAGGTATTTCCAGCTGAAAGGAAAAGACTAATTCCTCTGAAGAGAGTAGTAGGGAACTTGACGTGGACCACAGTGTACAATTCTAGCTGCTCATATTCAAGAAACACAAACAAAATTCAGAACAGGTGCAGGACAAGCAGATGAGAACAACCAGCGAATTGAGAGCCGGTCTTTAGAGAAGAGTAAAAGATCTTGTCGTCTTCTGTCGAGCAAAACAAAGTCAGAGACTGGATGTAATTCCTTCTATAAATATATACAGAGCAAAGGGAGAGGAAGAAGTAGTTAAACTAAATGGCAACTTCAGCACAGAACATATGGATATAAATTGGCCAGAAGGCTGGAAATTAGCAGAGGTTTCTAACTAGAACAGCTTTGGAACGGTTATTCAGTAGGAACAGCAAGGTGTTGTATGATTTAGTTGACTGCAGTAGCGGGGGAAACGAGGCTCAAACATCAGCAACTCCCTTCCAGTCTTCTCTTCCATATTTATCACCTCCACTGATCAATGTTAAATACTCAGCTGGAGCATAGAGAGTGTTAAATCCTCCTCACCTCCTTTTCCTAGAGGAAATACTGCAAATGCCAGAAATGAAGTAAAGCAAATGTCTGCTCTGTTTGCCACCACGAACGCTTACAAGGTGCTGGAGTCTGGAATATGTTCTATACCACTTCTATACATGTGCATATGTAAACTCATATATGTACGTGTATATGCATCGGTAGATGCTTGTGTATATGCATACATGCACACATACAGAGCCCACATATGCACTTTTGAAATGGGCTGTACATGCTGCTATACTTCTGTTTCTCAGGAGTTCATTCGAGTATTCCAGTGCTTTCTTTTCATCCTTATACCAGAGTAACGGATCGTATGAGTACCCTTCTGCATTTTGACCACTGCATACACAACGTGTTTGTGTGATCTCATTTATATCATGGTATCTCATCTGAGCCACAGTGTAAGAGAAGGAATATGTCACTTGAAAATGCTGCATTTCTGTCACTTGCCCTCTCGGCAGGAATCACATGCACGCATTTCCTGGGAGGAGCGCGCAAGCAGCGGCGGGTGCAGTTCCTCCTGTCTGAAGCTGAATTCTGCACATGCGTGTGTGCAGGCATGTACGTGCATATATACGCCTCGTACTAACACAGTTGCACGTGCCTCAGACTAGTCTGTAAGCTTACACCTTTCAAGTTGCTTTTTTTAAGGACATGGTGCCACATGCCTAGAGCTAGAGGACGTGTGTTACAGAAAAAGACAAGCCTAGCGCATGGCTCGTGCACGGGGAAGGGGTCGTGGGTGCCAGGCACTGTCTGTTCGCCTGTCACACCCGGGAAGCAGGCACGTAAATCTGTCCCTGTGACACAGCTCCACGCACCTCGCTTATTTATTTGTCTCGCAGTAACGGTCCTGTGTTTTTTCAGGTCAGTGTGTGAGTGTATGTGTGGGTCTGCACGTGTGCCTCGTCGAAATGGTCTCGGGTGTCTCAGGCCACCAGGACAGGATACGTATGTGCCTGTCAACAGGGTATGTGCCAGTTCAGTAACAAGTCGTATATATTTTAGGCTAGCGTGTGTGTGTCTGTCAAATTCAAAGTGCGCCTGCCCATGCTTCTCAGGCCAGCGGGTGGATGTTTCTGTCTCATGACCCGTGTGTGCTGGAGTAGCTTGTGTGCCTGTCCTTCTCCTTCTGACCGTTAAGTATCACAGGGTATTCTGCGTGTACCTGTGCATGTGTTAAGCTACTCTGCGTGTGTCTACTCTGTGTCTGACAGCAACAGTCACAAATGCCTCAGAGGAAGATCTGTCTTGCAGTGACAGTGGCCGTGTTCCTCAGGCCAGTGTCTGGCTGGCTGGCTGGCAGTGACACAGGCTCACGCGCCTCAGGACTGTGTGTGTGTCTCACAGTGACACAGCCCCTGTGCCTAAGACCAAGAGACAAACTTAAGGGTCTGTCTTCCCCCGATGCCGCCACACACACCTCTGCATTGCTCGTGCGTTTCACAGTGACTGTCACGCACCTCAGGACGGTACAGGTCTGTATGTCCCCATGACACGGCCCCACGGGCCTGAGACGGCCGTGACAGCCACATGCCCCGGACCCGTGTGTTGTGTCTCTGTCATGCAGCCGTGCGCCTCAGAGTGACACAGCCGCACGCCTCCGACCAGCGCGTGAGCATGCCTCACAGTGACCCAGCCCCACGTGACCCAGCCCAACGTCTGTCTGTCTGTCTGTCTGTCTGTGCCACAGGCCTGGCTGCCTCAGACAAGGGTGTCTGAGAGTGACACAGGCCCACGTTCCTCCGAGCTGCCCCGTCACACGCACGCCTCAGGACTGCGTGTGCCTGACAGTGCCACAGCCCCTGCGCCCTGGAGGTCGGTGCGTGCCTGTGTGTGAGGAGGCTGCGCGTGCGTGAGGAGACCGCGTGTGCGTGTGTGTGTGGAGACCGTCCGTGTGTGAGGAGACCGCGTGTGTGTGTGGAAAGCACACGTGTGTGTGCGGAGACCGCGTGTTCGTGTGTGGAGACCGCGTCTGTGTGTGAGGAGACCGCGTGTGTGTGTGTGTGTGTGCAGACCGCGTGCGTGTGTGAGGAGACCCCGAGCGCGCGTGTGTCTGTGTGTGAGGAGACCGCGTGTGTGTGCGGGTGTGTGTGTGCGTGCCTGCAGACTGTGCGTGTGCGAGGGCGACCGCGCGCGGCGGCGGGGCAGCCGGGTCCTCACGTCAGCACGCCGCGCGGGGCGGGCGGCGGCGGCGCCGTTAAAGGCCGGCGGCGCGGCGCGGCGCGGGCAGCGCGCAGGGGTTGGGCTCGGCGGCGGCGGGGGAGCGAGGCAGAGCGAGGCGGCGGCTCCAGCCACCCTCCCACCCACCATGTCGGGCACCCGGGCGTCCAACGACCGCAGCAGCCACCCCGGCGGCGGGCTGAAGCGGGCGCGCAGCGAGCCGGGCGGTAACAAAGTGACGGTGGTGCTGGGGGCGCAGTGGGGGGACGAAGGCAAGGGCAAGGTGGTCGACTTGCTGGCCACCGAGTCGGACATTGTGTGCCGGTGCCAGGTGGGTGCCGCGCCGGGCCGGCTTTGCCCGCCGTTTCCCCGCCCTGCGCTTCGTGCTCTTCTCGGCCCCCGCTCTACCTCCCGCTCCCCTCGGCCCGGCGCCCTCCTTCCCTCGCCGGTCCCCCCGCTCTCTCCCATGCTGCTCTCCCTCTTCTCTCCCCAGCCCTGTCTGCCTCCGCCCGCCGCCTGCTGCCGCTCCTCGCTCGTGTTGGTTTTCTTCCTCCTCCCCCCGCTCCTTCTTCCGCCTCCTCGTCCCCTCTCCCCCAGCGAGCGGTGGGACGCGAGTGTGCCCCGGTGGGCAGCCATGTGTTTCCCACACCCCCCAACCCGCCCCGGCTGCGCCTCGGAATGCCGCTCGGAAAGAAAAAGCCCTGAACTATAAATATAAATAGCTGACCCTTCACGATAAGCGACACAAGATCCCGAGGTGCCGGCGGGCGGGGGGACGGGGGCCGTCCGCCTGGGGCGGGGCGGGCAGCGCTGCCGGGGGCCGCTGCCCACTGCTGCCCGGGGCGGGCCGGCCGGCGGAGGGCCGCGCTCCCGGCGATTCCCGGCGCTGGGTTGTCTGGGGAAGCAAAGCCCCGGGGCCTGCGGCGGGGTCCGTGGCTTGCAAGGATGTAACGCTGGGTGTCAGGGGCTCGGTGTCTCCGGGCTTGTTGCTCCTCCGGGAAAAAAAACGTTGTGAGCCGGCTTGAAGACCAGCTGCTGACAAACCTCATGAGTTTTCCTAAGTTTTACTGCAGGGGCTTTTTTGGATAGGCAGGTTGTGTTCCCTGCAAAATGCCTGGAAGTTTATTCTAAAAATACTTCTAAATGGAGCGTGAGTAAAATGGAAAAAACAAGTTATGTAAAAGTACAAGATTTAAACAGTTCGATGAAAACAGGGACCATCTTACATGGCTTTGCTTATATGTATTTTTGAATTGAATATAATGCAAGGATACTTAAAATTATCTATTTGCCTAGTATAAACCAAATTAGATGGAAAGGTGATCTCAAATAATAGTAATAACTTTTAAAAGAACTGTTTTCAAGCATTTATTATGAACATGTTATACCAATACAGCTAATAATTGGTTCAGTTGTCTCTGTAAACTACATGACTGGATTAATAAGTAGTCAGCTTAGTCCAGCTCAGTTGGTATGTACCATGAAATTTATTCTGCTTTAAAATGTATGATAGCTACTGAAAAGCTACAGATACCCTTGAACCTGAGATGATAAATCCAAGGATGTTTGTATAATTAAGTATATTATGGAAATAAGTGTTGTCATGTGAGTTAAATATTTAGAAAGTGGAGGAAGTATTTTCAGTTGGGACATTAAACTCTCAAGGCCTTGAATCACCTTGGGGAGAAGTTTCTGTGCAAAAGTTAGCTAATGAATATGTATTATCAGGACTATAGCTACTTTTCCATCTTTATTTCTTCCTCCTCCCCGCCTCCTTCCCCCTCCCCCATAAGCTGTTGCTAGGAATTTAAACACAGGTCTCAATTGCTTTGGTGAGAAAACAAAATTTAAAAGTTTTAGCTGAGGAGGAGCATTTCATGTAGGCCACAGTCAAAGAATGCTTTCTCATGGGTTTCCTGTTACTGCAAGAAGTCATATTGGTTCTTTTTAGACCCACTTTTGAGGATGTCCTGAGGCTGCTTTCAAGACAGATTTGCTGTCCATCCAGAGAACTAATTTGCAAGCATGGCCCCCAGGTGCAGCCTCAGAATACCCTTTGAAGGATACAGGGCTCTGCGTGCGTGAACGTGCTTGGAAGGGTTAGTGTGTTAACAACAGGCTAGATGGCTTAGATGGTTTAATGTGCTGCCGGGTACATCTAGATCATCTTTCTGTAGCCTGATGATGAGACCGGGATGGATGGAAGGCAGGTGGATCTAGAGGAGCACTGGACTCTTTTCAGAATAGCGTTCACTGATACACGCGCAAACACACCGTGTGTATGAGACTACAACAGGATTAGTAATACACTGATTTCATGGAAGTGTCTTCAGGATTAGAGTTTAGGCAAGAATATAAAGCATTTGAAAGAGAAAATATGAGTAATTATTTACTTTTGAGTAGCAAAAATTATACAACTTAAGTGAGAAGTTTTTTTAATACGTAAGTGCGGGTTTTGTGCATTTGGCAATTTTGAGTATGCTTTTTAAAAATATGCCATTTTAATAATTTAATATTTCATACTTTCAAAGCCAATCATGCAAGTAGATAACGGTGTATAATTTTTGCCCATTAGAACTCAGATGGGACTGTTAAGGTTTAGTAAAGGTATGCACATATCTAAGCATGTGTACAATACTGATGAGTTCTCTGTGTAGGTCATTAACTTACAGGCGTAATCAGTTTGAGAGGGACTTCATTAATGCTGTGAAAAAACGTCGGCGTTTGGACCAGAATCTTGCTTGCTTCACATTCCTTCTAGAAACGAAGAAAAACTTTCTTAGTGCAATAGCACTTGTATACTAGAAGAGATTGCTTAAACAAGAGACAATGAAGGTCTCCCTTATTAGAGACTTTAGAGAAAATGTCAGAAAAAGTTCCATAAGGAATTTTTTGTGTTTTTGAATATGATGATTGACAAGGTTATTTCCTGTTCATTCTATTTTCTGAGACATTGATGGAAACGGTGTTCAACAGCTTGTTTTAGTCCTCAGTGAACTGAAAGTAGGGAAAGCTAGAAAATGAATGTCTGAAAGGGAGATGTTTGTCTTTTAAAACAATGCCTCCACTAGATTAATTCTTCATTGCGGTAGGATACTCTTTGAGCTAACATTTTAAAAAAAGATTGGGTTTTTCCCCCCCTTCTGAATAGGAATTTCAAGTCAGGGCCAAATGTGAGTTTGAAGAGCTTTCTCAAAATAGTAGTTCCCTAATATTTCTACAAAAGGAAATGATTTTCATTAAATGTTTCTCAAGTATTTTTAGTGTGTTGATTTCGTGAGGAAAAATCTGTTACAGCTAGATTGCTACAGAGGAAATGAAATGATATTTCCTGGGATACTGGAAAGAAAGGCAAGCAGGCAGATGGGAATAGGAAGTCCTTCACAGGCACAAGGGAAGCTTCAAAATATGTTAAATAAAGAAAATCCTGCATTAAAACCCCAGCCTCTTTAATTTTCCTGAGCTTTCAGAATTTAATTTCACATGAATTGAAGAGTCTCAATTTGTTGATCATGGTATTTCAGTCTTTCTCAGTACTTAGATTATACACAGTTTAAGTCCAAATGAATTAGGTACACACCATAATTCACTTAATTTTTCACATTAGTGACACTGAAATATGTGACATAATTTAAATATGAAATCTTAGTTCACCTGAAGTAATTGATTTCATTTCACCTGTATACTTGAAGTATTCTTTGTGAAAGAGGATGTTTCAATAAGGGTAAAAGATCTCCGGATATTCTTGTAGATGATGCTGAGCAAAACTTTTCACAGGCTGCTTTCGGTAAAATACCAGATACATGGGCACGCATACCCATATAAACAAGCAGAAAAGGTATTTCTAAATAAATTAATAACAACAGGCAGTTTAGGGCTGTTAAGGAACTGAGTAGGTTTATCTAAGTTTGGGTTATTAATGGAGAACATCAAGAATATTTTTGCTCTTTCAGCAAGCAAAGGCATTCAGAAGCAGAACGATAGAGGCTAACATTTCTTTCTTATTGTGGCCTCCTGGGGCATGGAACTGTCACATTATGCTGTGCAATACTTTTAATCCCTGGAATATTTTCTGGGATGGGCGCAATCAAAGAGTTCAACTGCAAATGTTTCATTGTGATGTTTCCTTTAAAAACAGGTTTTGTGCGCTCGTTTCAAGCTTTTAACTGATAGAATATCAGACATAAAGAGGGAAGTTCACTTTTTACCTAGCCTTTTAGCATGTTGTCATAGAACAAGAAGTCCTACTGTAAGCTTAAGTAATTTGGATACATACTAATGAAGAGAGGTTTGTCATTGTTCAAAATGTGGCTTCAGATTGTGATTTCTTCAGTGGCAGCTCTCATTCCAGCTGTACGTTTCTCACATCACCTCATATGTTGTTGTGTGGCTACCTTCAAAACTGGCTGGTTTTACCTACCTGGGTTTTAATGAGATAATTTCTCAGATCTCATTTGTAGCATGATCAAACAAATAGTCAACTGTCACAGCTGCCGAGGTGATGTGCCTCCAGAGGCACCTATTAAAGTAGATCTGTTCCCAAAAAGCTGTATATAGAACTGCTGTAGTAAGTTCACAGTTAACTGAGGACAGCTGGTGGTCATGTGGTTCTAGCTGTTTCCTTAAGCTGAGACTACGTAAGGTACACTTGTAATAATAACTTTTCACTGAACATATTTACTGTATAGTTCTATATGGGTGTGAATGGAAAAGGAAATAGCGTGCATTGTCATATATGGCATCTTTGCATACCACGCATCTTTGTCAATAATGGTAAATTACGCATGAGACACTTTCTCTCTTATAATTTACATGTGTGCCAAGAATGTCTAGAAATTCCTGTTGTAACAGAGAGTAAACAATTCTGCCTTTCCTGATGAAGTTTTCGTGTGGGATAAATTGTTTTTCAACAAAACATCCAAAAGCACTGTAGGAAAATGCCCCATAAACAATTTGATAAAAAATTTGAAGGGGAGGAAAGAGAAAAAGATTTTACAAAAGCTCAGTGTGAAAGATACAAAAAATACTGCTAGTAAATTAATAGAGCCCCTGTGATAATAATCATTACCTGCAGTGTGTTTGATCTCTGTTACTGAATAGATTGGTAAAACAGTTGCGGCACAAATGCATGTTTTCCCTTCACTTCATACCAAAACTAGTGACAGTGGTTCAGCAGCAGGGACTAGTCCAAGACAGTTTTTAAGATTTTTTTCAAGCCTGCATTTGGCACTGCTGTTCCAGTGTTGCCCATGACAATGCTGGATGTGTCAGACCTGTGACACTTCTGCCTTCTGGAAGTCTGGAAACAATCTGCCTGATGTTACCAGCATTCCCTTAAGAACTGGCATTGAAGAAACAACACCAAATTGTAAGAATGTGATTGCAATAAGAAGAGCTGTTATTAGATTTCTTTAGCTCCTCATATTAATGTGCTTTTACTTTTCACTAAATATACAGTCACTTTTTAAAACAGTTCCTCTATCCAAGTCAGTATGCTTTCAAGTTAAGAATTGCTTTGGTTTTAAAAAGCATCTTTTGAGACAGATGGACAAAATTATAGTTGATGTTAATACTAAAGAAAGGCCAAGGAGGTTGAAAAAGGTACCAGAAAAACTTGCTGTTAAGGTCTTTTGTGGTTGAGTAGTTTGCAGTTGTTTGGACCGAAGAGATTTAAGCAAGTCATACACCAAGGTTGTGGAGTGGCTAGTTTTCTTGATGTAGTGGATTTAACAAATAAGATTGTGAGGGGCTAATGAGTAAGAAAAGCCTAGCAATGTTTTGGGTTTGAGATACCATTGCAACGTTAGAGAACAATCTGGGAAAGGGTGAAGGGATGTGCCCAACACCTACGGTACAAATAACTATTGCCAGTTATTGCCAGTTTCCTTATTTCCTAGTTCCAGTGTTTTAATGAATGCAAAGTAAATGCCATATATATTAGAAATGGTACTTTGAGGAATGCAAAGGAATATACTGCAGGCAAGTGATCGAATAATAAAAACCAAACGTGGCAGAAATGCCAGGCGAGAAGTTTTTCTCAGTGGTTTAGGTGCAAGACAGGGCGGTTTCCTTTGTTCCTTTGTTGTGCTGCTGACATGGCAGGGCAAAGCAGCCACGTGTTGTGACTGTCCCTATTGATCATGGGCTGCTGGAACTGTTTGCAACAGGGATTAAATTAAGGCAGTTTTACGTGATGATTACGTAGAGTTACAAGGGCTTGTTGGCTACTATTTTTCTCTGTGTATGTATCATGTGTTGCTCTCCTTTCAATGAGATTTAACCCTGATATTTAGTATAATTTCTCTCTACAGGATAAAGTAACATGTAAAGACTTTAATCTCCTAATGATTTAGTACTTGATGATCTTCAGTGAAGAGATTGATGACCTTGGAGTCATGAATGTGCAGTGACTGCAGGACTGTCATTTTTGCTTTCTCTGATGTTTGGGAAGGTTGATAATCCCATTTGCATGTACATGTACATTCATACAGGCATATTTCTTTCTAAGTAATTTTTTGCAAGACTTCCTGCAAAAAAGCAAGTAGGTTTTATTTTGCTATTCAACACAGGAGAGGGTTCATTAAGTGCGAGTGGTATCCTTAGCTACAAGAAAGAAGTCCACCCTCTCAAAATTGAAACTTTTTTTGTAGCAATCCGTCACTTATAAGGTATTTCATCCAAATTTTATTTTTCATTTTGCTTATACATACTTACAGGCTAGACTATATAATTTTAGGCTTTAGAACAACATGGTAACATTGCTATTTTAAACTAGCCTCTCCTTTGGGCATCAGTGAGATCATCTCAGGACCACCAGGATTATAAATACTGTATGAGAAGGTCAGGTTTAAAGTTTCCAAATCTCCGTAAGAAAGCAAGCTTAATTTTCAATCCCCTTTATAAAACCTGATAAATTTATTATCCTCTACAAGCATCAAAAGAAAGAAGCTGAAAATTCAGCTGAAATAACATCTGTTCTATTTCATTCCTGTTGTAACTCACTAACTGTTGTTAACTTGTTTACAGATATAAGAAAAGTTATGTTCATAGCCTTGGATCGTATTACTTCCCACAGGGGCATGACTACACTTCTTCAGAAGAGAGGACTAAAGATGAGCAGACATGTCTAGATTTTTCATGTTTGATTTCCTTTGTTTTAGGATTCTGCTAACATTAGTCAGAATGCTTTTTCCACTATAGCATTTGCTATCAATATACCTTGAATTAGTTATTTTCTTTACATCTTCTGCTGTGTGGTCTGTTGTAATAGATTGTTTTTACGTGGTTTGACAAAACTTTAAATTCAGTTTGAGAGAAAATAACTAAGAGTTTAAGAGTGTCTAGTTTGCCTACACTGACTGCTGTTTAAAACCTGAGTTGAATTAGACCTGGCTTTTCCAGTTGCATTTTTCAGATACTTAGGAAGACCAAGGTATCCATATAAGTTAGTGTCACTTTTCATTTGTAGTAAAGGGAAAATACTACATTATTAGTGCAAAATATGATATAAGCATCAGGTTTTGATATTTGTGCTAGAAATAATTTTATATATTTCTTTAAAAGGTCAAAAGTTTTGCTCAGCTCTTCTCAAGAGTGTGTGTGTTTATAATCATACTAATTATCTCATTAGGCTTTAGAAGGTCTCCTTTCATGGGAATTCAGGAGTTTTTGAACAGATCGCTATTTTAATTGGGAAGGTGGGATCCTGTGGATTTTGTTCATTCTATGAGACAGTGAGAAGGGACACAGCAGGAGCACACTTGGACAGATGCAGGAATTGGACATAGCAGTTCTGTGCAGAGTTGTTCTTACTTGAAACTGCTATTGCAAACATATTCTTTGGGAAGAAGAGCAAGGCAAACAAGATTTGGCTGATGATAAGGAGATAAATACTTGCAACTCACTCCAGCTCTTTGTCACCACTGTAGCTTTAAAAATCACTCTGCTCCCTCAGTTTTTCTGGTCTAAGTATACTTCTGATTATTCCCTAACCCAGCTCTTTCCAATGGCTTGGATTAAAAAAAAAGTTATGATCCACTTCTTGGAACTGAGTTGGGGTGAGTTGGATGCTATCAGGCAATAGTTTAACTGGAAAAATTAGCAAGAAAAAAAAATCCAGTAAAGGAAACTATAACAAGCACCTATGGCAGCAACCTCCCCACCGGAATGTACAGCACTTCCAGTCATCTGACAAAAGCTTTCACACACAGGTGATTTTGTGACATTGTGTCTAAGGGTCTGAGTGTTCAAAGCACTTAATGCATTGCGTTTGTGTGTTGGGATATTTTTTTTTTTTTTAACCAATGATGTTCTAAACTCGTTTGCAATGATGTAAATCAAGAGAAATACCATGAAAGGCAATGGATTTATATTATTATAAAGTTCATGTCAAAGCTGGTTAGGCTGGTAACACTTACTAGCTACATTTATTCAAGTTAGTTCCAGGCAGTTGCTAATGTAAGTTAGAAATAGCCGTTGTTAATTAAATTGTAAAGAAAAAGAAGAAACAATTTATCTAACAATGCTCCATCTTGTTTATTCAGAATCACATATAAATGGAAGAAAACTTACTCAATCCACATAAGGAAATGGAAGTATTTTATAGTCTGTTTCATACTATGATGAGAGGTATTTGGTCTGCAGATGCAGTTGAATTTCAGAAAATGTTTTGCTTCATCAATGGATGGAATTAGTAGAGCTGGGACACTTACAATGAAAACAGATAGACAGGAATCATAGCATTTGTTTTCAGATGCAGACTTCCCAAAATGCCGATTTGTAGCTGGTATTCCAATTCATAGATTATAAATTCGTAGATTATAATGCCAGTAGGGATCATCTTGTCATCTTGTCCGAGTACCAAGGACACAGTATTCTAGTAGCAGTTGCACCACTGCCAAAAGGAGAGGTAATACAGGCTCTCTACTCCTACTTGATATTCCCATTTATACGTGCACTGAAACTATGTTCAGACACCTCCACGTGCTTCCTAGGATAGATATCTCCTGAAGTTTGGCCTACTTTTTTGTTTCCAATTCATTTATTCTAAACCTGGTCATGACATTTTATACATTCACTGCATATACCGGTTGGCTAAGGAGCTCAAACTGCTGCGTACTGCTGGTACAGCACTGAAAGTATAGTTGTCGGCTGCAGATCTTCAATAACGAGTTTCTATTTTTTCCCCATTGCATTGATTAACATTGCTAACTGGAAGAGGGTGAGAACTCATCACTGTGGGACCTGTCAGAAACATACCTGTTTTGTGTTCATCCTCTAGTTATAGTTTGAAACTATCAGGTTTTAAGGCATTTTATATGTGTTCTGGTGATTTTTCATATCAATCTAGTTTGTTAATCAAGTGATGTTTGGGCATTGTGGGGAGCACTGAGCAAATGAAAGGTGAGCTAACCAATGGAAACCAGCAGAGCATCTGAAAACACTCTGCCTGCGTCTGCAGAATGCAGTCTCTTGCACGCTACCTGGCCGGCAAGAGCAGGCAGAAACACATCTGAGCATCAGGACACATCTCATTCCTACTCACACATGTATCATAAGGCTAGCTGAGAGGAAAGAGCTCCTGCTGCAGGTACTGAACAGCTTCACTGCTGCTGTGAATAGAAATTATGTTTCTACCTTGGGATGTTTCAGCTACGGAGAATAGAAGACATGATTTTAAAAAAACCCAATACAGAACAAAACATCAGCCTTGAAATGGCTGAGCACTTTGGAAGGTGGATTTGTTTCTTCATCTTTTTTGTAAGTTCTACTAACAAGATAAAGACTCTGTGTTCTCCTCTGCCAACCTGTTCATAATAATCATTAATTCCCTGAAAGATAGTATTTATACAAGTATACAGTTGTAAACACTGGTAAAATGGAATAGCTTCTCAATTTACTGTGTAGATGTAGTGCTTGTGTTCCCATACTATAGTAATCAAAGTACATCTCTTCAGTGCAAGAATCCAATATTGCAAATAGGTCAACACATAAAAAGCTTGGAAAAGTATTTTCTTTTTAAACAATGTACTTGGAAAAAACATTCAGATGTTTTATGACGCAGCTTAAGTTCCTTGAGCTTCTTCTGGTACTGGGATAACATGTAACTTTACACTTTAGTTATTAGAAGTCTGAAAGTACGGATTAAAATCTTCCAGAAAAAAAAAATCTCATTTTTATTTGAGTCCAATTTAAACATTCTTTAAAATAAAATAAATAAAACAACCAAACAACCAGACCTCACCATATAGGATTACTGTGCTCTGAAAATAATGCCTAGTGAGTTTCCTCTTGTTTAACTCTTGAAAAAACATGTTGCAACACTTTCCATTAACTTAAAGTCTGTTTTCCATCCTGGAATGACAGGCATTTTAGGTTGTTGAATTTAAACCACATTGCTGGTGGGTCTGTTGGGTTTTAGAAGAAAAGGGGTATAGCTTGAAGCACCACAAGGTGATAGAGCATTCCTTAGGCAAAATATATTGAAATTATACATATTTAATGCTGTTAACAGAGCCTCAACTTCTAGCACTTTCAAAGTTAATAAAAACTGATTCGTTAAGCAATGTAAGTACTTCCAAGAGGCTGAATACTAATTTTGCACTGCAGGCTATGAATGACTTCAATGAAAGCTATTTTTTCTTAGGTGCCTGATTTAAACGTGAAGAACTTTAACACCTATCAAATACTGCTAGAAACAAGCATTTATCTGCTCTGAAACTTTCATATAGCTGATACAAAGAACAACAGCCATGGCTGCACAGTCAAAAAGTATTGCTGTATCTAGGCGGTGCCTCAAAGGAAGGATTTTTGTGTGCTCTCTGCAGATGAGCTTCCTAAATGATATTTAGTAATAAAAAGACTATAGCAAGGTATCTATCATGTTGTCTTTGGCATGCTTTATACCTTCTAGTTCTCAAGTCCCACTTCATTACTGCAGCTTGCTGTAATTGATAGCCCCAATCACCTGCACCTGGTAGGTTTCCTGCATTTGCTACAGTTTTAATGGAGTCACTAGAGATTAAAGTGGCTTAATAAAAGGGACACAAGTGCTACTGAACATGTTGGAATCACTGCAGGAGCAGTGAGGAAGGTTTCGGGTTGAAGCGGATGCTGATGTTTAAGACACTGCTCATCCCAGTTACACTCTTAGCGTTTTGGAACTTCAGCAGCTCACCTAATGGTTCCTTCTTCGGAACAGAACTTCCCACGCCAGAATAGTTTAATGGGAATGCCCAGGCTTCCCAGATTTTGAAAGTGAATGCTAATTGTTATTTCTGGTTATACCACCATTCTGCAATACAGTTGATGCTAAAGTGGCACTGGTGATTAATCTGTCAGAAGTTGCTGCCTTAACGTTCTCTACATTAGAGAATTTTTGGAAGAACCACAAAAGAAGGCAGATACTATCTCTAGAGACCTAGGAAAGTGCAAATGACGAGAAATAAATAAAATTCAGGTGAGATCAGTGCTGCACAGCAGAGATTCTGTGAGCTGGGTCTGGTTATTAAATGGAAGCTCATGCAGAGCTGCATTTGAAGCAAGGGCCAAGCAGAGAAACCAAAGATTCCTTGGTTCAAGTGGAAGTATCCTGAGGATCCAGAGAATACTGTTACTGGGTGTATTAGTGTTGAGTCCACTTTACTGAAATACCATTTGAGGAAAAGAAGGGAGCTTACATGGTTGCAGTGTACCATGCGCCTTCAACCATGTAATCTTCAGATTAAGCCGATACAAGCTTTTAGGTTCGCCTTATACTCATTAGCAAAATAAATGGCTCATATAGACCCTATATTGACTCTTAGAACCCAAGTGAAATTAGAAAAGGAGTAGGTATCTTTAATACCTGAGCCATTAGATTGCCAATATGCTGTTAGAATATCTGTGAAACTGGACATGAGAAATTACTGAGATGACCAGATAATAAATAAAGTATCTCATCAGACCAGCAGTATGTTTTGCAAGTGCTCAGAAGAGACTTGTTTAGGAGACACAGACCAACACGAGCAGTGCACAAAAACAGTTCCAGAGCTGTCAACATTAGCTTTAGATTAGAGGAGTGCTGTTCTATAAGGTCTGTCACTTAATTCTTGGTTTGTATTAGCTGTCCAGAGGGACTGAAAGTGGATTGAGAGATTTTGGCAATTAAAGGATTTATCATATCTGCTGATGTTTCTGTGCTTCGGCACTTTTGTTATGTATGCCAGCTTTCACAGCTGGTTGATTAATGTCTCTTTTTAAGAATTTGCTGAAGAAAGAAACAGCATTTATCTGGGTATCAGTAGTTCAGGAAAATTTCCAAAATCATAAACTCTTTCATAAACATCATCATACTGGTATATCCCACTTTCTAAAATTTTAGGGTACAAGAAAACACTTCGGACTATAATTTAGGAGTGCTGTTATCTCAGGTTGTGAGTCCTCAAGCCTGATTTCATTTGTTCATGTTGATTAAGAAAAGCAGAATATAACTATACTGTTAGTGACAACAAATACTTTTGAAGGAGCCTGGTTTCCCCATTTTCTCAGGAAACATGAAAATTGTTGTTTGTAGTAGAGGTTAAGTCAGTGTTAAATGATGGAGTTGATTGCTTTAAAGTTTCCATATTGCCATCATCTACAGGTAAGCAGAAAAGGAAAGCTGGTGGTTTCAGAAGTTACCAGCCTCTTTCTCTAGCCCGATACCACTATCATAAAATAAGCTAGTGTTTCAACCAGTGCAATCTATCCAGTCTCAGACCTCTTAAATATCATGTAAAGGAGTCTCCTGCATGATTTATTAGCCTGCTAGATAGTTCAGTACCTTTAACTAGATCCAGGTTCCTTCAACTGGCTTCTTATATCTGGGAGGCAAGCTGAATACCCAGGACAGTTCTGCTTTCTTCAGGATTCTCTGGACAAGTTATAACTCTGCATCAGCAAGACTCTTGGGAGTCCTTCCCAGCCCAAGGATGAGCTACTCAGCAGTTTGCTAAATCAAATGAAATTTTGCTTGTCCCAGTTTTTCTGTTACGACTCATACTCAGCTCTCCTTTAGCAGGTTATTTTTTTTAAACTTTGTTATTGAGCTCACATCTTCCAAAACATGAGAATTACTTTTGTTGTATTTAAAGGCATATTTCTTAATGTTTCCCGCCATCCCACTGCTTAAAAAAGAACTTGAATTTTTTTATAACCTGTATTTTTTATTTTTTTAACGTTGTGTTTCAGTGTATATCCACATTATGAAAGGAATGTCAGTTGCTATTTTCCTGTATATTACGTGCAAACAAATGGGCAAACAAGTAAATGAAACTCTGGAAGAATGTGTTTTATATTAATTGTTATAAATGACTTTTCTTTCCCAGAGTTTTCGTGTAACAACTCCACTCATTCAGCCAACATTCTTAATTATTTGCAAATTACCAGTCACAGTCTCAGTTCTCCTTCCAATAGATGCCCTCATTCCAGACACTTCTACATCATTCAGACCTCATATCAAATCCATGAAGATTTGTCATTGTTTTGGAAAATGGAAGGCCTGTAGCATCAGAGCAGACAAGTAGTCAGATTTCCCAACCTTATCAGTAGGAGAAAAAGTTGTATCACCACAGAACAGCAACAAACATTAAACCTGTCGAGAAAACTGGACCTTTAATTTTTGCAACTTTGATGCTTCCGTTCAAATCAACTCGTGACCTTGATTTATTCACCTCCTCCCAAGTTTGTTGTCTCATCATCCTCTTTTAAAGCCTTTTGGGAAAAATCAGTTTCTTGAAGAAAATACCAGCTTCTATTCTCTGGTAGATGGTTCTAAGGTATTCATAAGGTATGAATTGTAGTAGAGTCCATAAAGGTGTGGTGGTGGTGGTATTAACTGAGAAGATCATGCCTTGACAGGGAGATTCTGTGAAGCTGCAAAGACCACATGTGTTCTCATTTCTAAACAGAACTTCCATCTTGAACACCTAGAGAAGCAGTAGCTGTGGGTGGGCAGGCAGGAAGAGCTTCCAATCAAAAGGAAATATTGAGCATTGTAGGCTTAACGCTGAAGAAATGACCAACGCTGATAGAAGATGCCCAAAAAGCATGGGCTTGTCTAGGCATGTCGGAGACAGGACTCCGTGGGTGGTAGTTCAATCCAGTTTTGTTCCCAGAAAGCTTTAGTTCTCGGCTAGCTTCTGCCACCACTCCCACATTTACTCTTGCTCTGGCCCAGTCCTGCCTTGACTCCATGGTATCATTCTGCTACCTAGTTCTACACAGTCCTGCTGAAATCCTTCAGCCCCCTAATTGTCCTGTCTGAGCCCTTTTTACAATACTACAGCATCTCAAGAAGCTGTAAGGTGGAGAAAGCAGTGACATGAATGTACAAATAAAAGAAGATGATGTTAATCAAATCTGCTGAGAGTTTAGAGCGGTGGTGTAAGACCATTAATCTTCTGGTGTTTCTGTCTTTCTGTTGCAGGGTGGGAATAACGCAGGCCATACGGTGGTTGTTGATGGGAAAGAATATGATTTTCACCTATTTCCTAGTGGCATCATTAATCCAAAGGCAATTTCTTTTATTGGTAAGACAATTTTGGAACTTACTAAATAAAATAACGTTACATGGTGGGCAGCTGCAACCATAGTTTATAGTAGCAAACAAAGAAAAACATATAGGTGACTGTCAGCCAGAATTGCTTTAGCTTCAGCTGTTTGTTTTTATTTCACTGCTGCTTTAACATGAAGAGTTATTCTATCTTCAGTGTCAGTTTAGTGTCTGCTATTAGAAAATTGAAAGAACCCCCTCTTTCTATCATGTTGCTCTTTCTTATACTTTACAGTACAAGTTTGGATCCCACGCTCTACTTGCACAGTCCTTTTATGCTTTCAGAAATATAAATGCTATTCTTTGAGGACACAAAACCCAGCACTTAGGATAAATAAATAATATCATTTACCTCTGGCATTTCTTTACTGACTTTCCAGAAATAGGCCCCAGGATACAGGGCTCTGCTTGGAAGGTCATCATCCAGTCTCCTTTTTGTTCACATTATCAGCTGTTTAAAGTGATGTTGTATTTCACTATAAAGATATTCAATGCAAATGATATCATAAAAAAGTTTGCATTGCTTACTGGACATATTTAAGTGATAGGCAAACTTAAGCCTTTTACTTGTCCAAAATTATGATTCTTTCTGAAGAAATGTATACAGACTGTGCAAGAAATGAGTGTAAATTTTAGTGAGTCATGGAGCTGTAGTTGCAGTTTTGTTCCATTTGATAATTTCCAAATGGATGATTGAAATATACGAAACATATTTTTTCTCTCTGCTAAATATAGTGTATTGCCTTGCTTTCCACGTTACTCCCTTGTCAGTTAGTAAGGACTATAACTTAAGTTATCCTAAATTTAGGCTGAGACAGGCTCTTGCAGATATTTCTGATGTTCCCAAGAAGGAAGCAGCAGCTGTTTCCAGCCCACTACATCAGTAATCCTCCACGCCTCATCAGTAATGCTGTGTATTGCTTGTGGATTTTAAATTGTAGCTCAAAAGCAGGGAGAAGGCATTGGTAATGTATTACAGCACTAGTTTGAGCTGTATTTAAAACAAATACATAAATATTGAAGAAAATTTAAATACTGTCGCACAGACTTGTCGGTGTTGTAAGGCCATGGACTTCTTTGAGCTTTTACCAGTGAACAATTGAGGCTGAAGTCGTGGTGCAAAGTCCACCACAAAGACAAGAATCCGCTTACCTCAGCTGGCTTCGGAGCAAGCCCGGTATTCACATCTGAAACAAGCAAGCTCTGGTTTTTCTGATTTTAGCAGACTTATAGCTGCTTATCAAAATGAGGATTTATCAAACAAGTTCTCAAGATCACTTTGTGAGAAATGTGAGAAACTCAGTCTTATTTTTTAAATAAAATTTCAGACAGCGAGTGTTTACATGCCTTACATCCTAAGAATGAGTATGCTATTTCTTGCTTTAAAATAAATCATTTATGTTCCCAAAGGTAATGGAGTGGTTATACATTTACCAGGCCTGTTTGAAGAAGCTGAAAAGAATGAAAAGAAAGGTTTGTATCAAGTAATTTTTAACCTTCCTTTATATTGGCAGCCAGGTTGAGGGTTTTTTTAAGCCTCTGTTTCTGACTGTAAATACTCAGTGCAGTAATATTCTGGATTTCAAATAATGAGGAAAACAGTATTTAAAATATTGAATTGTGTTAGTAGTCTTCAGACAGATTTTAAAAAGCAATCTTTTCATGGGTTTTTGGGGAAGAATAGATAGAAATAATATCCAAAAGGTGTGGCAAAGCTCCCTTTGACCTTAAACTGAGATGATTTAACCCAGAGTTTCTGTGTCTCCATTTCTGTGCCCAAGTATAAACTCAGTTGGTTCTACTTTGAGCAAGGCTTTGGACCAGATGATCTTCTAAGGTCCCTTACATCTTAAATTGTTTTATGATTCTATATGTATAAATTTGATATTTTCTGACGCACAGATGGAGTTTAAGTGATTTATCATATAGTGAGTAAAACAAGAATCTTTCCTTAAAATAAGAATTGCATGTAAGCCACGGCATTCTGCATTAAGAAGAAGTAGTGAGTGTCTTTGTCCATACCAAAATGAGAAAGCTGAAAAAGTAAAAAATGAGAAAAGTTTGTTAATGAAAACATTGCTGATATTTGATACTCACTTCTGTTTTACCCATTTTGTCTACAGTCTTCTTAACAAGAAGCTATATAAGCCAGAAGAAAGACATAGGAAAACTAAAAGCAAATCTCAAAGTCTGACCAATCAGCGCAGCTGAAACCCTACTTTTCTTTATATCTTCTGACAGGTTTAAAAGATTGGGAGAAAAGACTGATTATATCAGATAGAGCACATATAGGTAAGTGATGACTGAAGGGGGAAAAAACTCACAAATGATTCCTTAGGAGCTCATGGTGCTAAACTGCATTATTACTCCACAGAGCGGTCATGTGTTTGATCTAATGCGGCTTCTTTATATGTTGTGTATCTGAAGCATAATAATGGAATTTGTATCTGCTAAAAAGTGGTGTTTTACATGTTTTCACAATGTTTAAGGAATACTTGCTCTGTTTTCACATGAGGAGGCCTGTGCACTATCAGTGATAACAAAGGCACTTTGTCTTGAAATTAGACATGTCTGTGATTTAAAGAATGTTTTTCTCCTTTGGTCTCCCACTATATCCGTTTGATTTTCCATTTCAGTGTTTGACTTTCACCAGGCAGTAGATGGGCTCCAGGAAGTGCAACGTCAAGCACAAGAAGGAAAAAAGTAAATATTTTTAGCACCCCCTTTCATTAATAATATGCAAATTTGAAAAATTGGTGTCATTTTGGAAAGCAGAAATGCAATATATCTCTGAAGAGCCTAGTTGATGTTACTAATTCTGTGACTCTGTTCTGCTCCTGCTTGTGTTAATGAACAAACTCTGAGGTATTACTGAAAAGGCAGGGAATGAATTCTTACATATTTCCATTTTCCAGTTCTCTGCAACATAGAGAGACATTTTGAAATTCCTACCAAATCCTCAAAACCCATTTCCATTAAAATGATGTTTCCAACCTAATTTGATATCAGACTAGTGATGCTCTCTTGAATCAGGTCTGAAGTGTTGGCGCAATTAGGTTCTACACTTGTAATCGTTTATTGTATATTCACTTATACTTCATGGAGATACTAGTTTCTATTTTAATTTTGATCTTACACTTCAGCACAGTATGTAACTATTCATACTTCATTCTGGTTTCTGAAAGAACAAAGGTTTATGTGAACACATTGTATTTTTCTCTCTGTTAGTCAATTAGTTTTTGATCCCATTGGACAATTTCAGCCAAACTTAACATACAAATAGAGATCTCAAAATTACTCTATTTCTAAAATGCACATGAAAATAGGCATGCGGGTAGGGAAACAGTTTCATTTTTATCCTCATCAAGGTAAAGGCTGCAGCAACAGTTCATAGGGACAGGGATGAATAATGCCAAAGCCATAGGAAACCAGTTTGATCGCTCACAGAACTGGTTGTTGTTTACAACTATAGACAGTGCTGCAACTGTGAAAATGTGAAAATGACATTTGTTTCCTATTGTTTGTGGTAAGGAATGTAGTAGTACCACAGGATAGTACAGTAACCATTATTACTGTATAAGATACGTATATACACACATAGTTTCAACTAAGCTTGTCTCAGCCAGACTCAAGGCTTAATGCTTTACTGCATACCATGAATATTAGCAATATTTACACAAATCCACTGAAGCATGAAAGTTGCTATATATTTATTATTATAGAACTTCAGTCTCTTTTTTTATGTCTCAGATCTTCTGCCCAGTGCATGGTATATGGAAGAGCTTTAAAAACATTACTTAGCATAAAGCACTTTTTTGCATATATTTTTATATGTTTGGGGGGGTGTCTCTTTTTAATTAGTATTGGCACAACAAAGAAGGGGATTGGACCAACATATTCTTCCAAAGCTGCACGAACAGGCCTTCGAATTTGTGACCTCCTTTCTGACTTCGATGAATTTTCTTCAAGGTACAACTATTTTCATTTCTAAATATTATGTTAAAGGTGATACATTTGGCTGACAAATTTGCTTTTAAGGAGATGTTTTTAAATATGTGTCTGAATTTCGTATATAAATTGTCTAGAAGGAGAAGAAAACTGGAAAGAATGTGTGTGTATGTTTCCTGTACTTCACAGAGTTTCTCATCATTTAAAATGTGATTTTGTACATTGGGAAATGCACTGGTTGAGGTGTCGAAGTTCTGGGTATTTTCTCTTTATAGCTCTCAGTATATACTGTGTATAATGTAAGCTGAGTTCTTGCCAAAGGTTCTATGAACAGTAACACGGAGTGTTCTTCATAGATACGATTTCAATATTTTACAGATTTAAAAATCTGGCACAACAATACAAGTCAATGTTTCCCTCATTGGAAATAGATATAGAAGGACAATTGAAAAAGCTAAAGGTAAGGATTTAACACTTGTAATAGTTGTTCAGTTTCAGGAAAAGTATAGAAGAAAACAGTAATATTTATTTTAATTAAAAAAAGTAAAAATGAAGTGTACCAAAACTACTACTTATTAAACTAATTAATTAATTTAAATTTAAAAAATGCATATCTTTATCATTGTAAAACCTTTTAATAAGCAGTAGCTATGCTTTGTAATAGAATGTTCTCTTACTGTGGGCATTAAAATAAATTTTTTTATTATTTAATTCTTCTATAATATTTTTTTTTTTTTGACATAAAATAGCTGTTGTATTAAAGTAGCCAAGAGAACACAGGGTGACACTTGCAGTTAGCAGTCTCCAGCCAGGACTGATCTAGATCAGTCTGAGAGAGTTCCATGCTTACTGAAGAATTGTTTGTGGAAGCTGTGTTTCAAGATCCTCGTATTACAAGAAAAATGTCTTTTTATAAATAAATTGAGAAAAGCCACTGGTAAAACATCTTCTTTCATTAGTATGTATGCCAAAAATATCTCTTACCTTTCCCAAGTTTTGTCTGGTACTTGTTCAGAGCTGACACCCTACCTTTTAAAGATATTTTTTAATATTCATGAGTAGTGATTTTTTTTTTTTTCCTTTTGGAGCTTGCACTAAGTCCCACTCTCAGTGTGTCTAGACTATAGACACACTATATAGAGACTATATCAACAAAATGAGGTAGGTATACAACATCTCTATTAATAGAAATGGTACAGAAATTATGGCATTCTAATGCCATAACAAGTCATGTTTTCTTATGTGAGTGGTTCAATACATTGATTTGTTTTCAATAGGATATAAGCTAATGGTTGTATTTTTCAGGTAAAACACAGTTATTGAAGCTGGTGTGTTAGGGTTATCTGTAGGTTTCATGTTTCAAAAGTGAACTCAGTGTTCCCTGCTTCCAGCCATTGTTTGGGGAGGTTGACATTTCTACTCAAATTTGCAGGGATATGCGGAAAAAATAAGACCCATGGTTCGAGATGGCGTGTATTTTATGTATGAAGCTCTTCATGGCTCCCCAAAAAAGATTCTTGTTGAAGGAGCCAATGCAGCATTACTTGATATTGACTTTGGTAAGTTAAATTCTAAACTCAATTTAACTCCTAAGAGATTAATTTTATTTTGATTAGTTTTATTTTGATTTGTGTTTATATCAGCTTTGCAAACAGCAGGAAAATAGAGAAACAAAATAGTCTTTCCTTTAATAGGAACAGATGTCCCAAAAGTAAAGCACAGTAAGCCAGAGATTGTATCGTTAACAGGATTAAGTGCTTAGGGTTTAAATATTGTTTTTTACTGAAGTTTATTCCAGTGGAGTTGAAATTTCACTCCAGATATTCTTGTACTTATTACTTCTAAATGTGTGTGCACATTGCCATACATTCCAAGCAGCTAAGGAATTATCTCAGAGCTGCTGAGATAATTCTTCTGCAGTGGAGGGAGGATTAAACTGGTGCAGATAACCTGTAAGTCTAGCTTCTTCAGCTGATCTCTGCTCTGCTCTCTTACCAAAAGTCTAATTAAACCACTTAGGTCTCCATGAAGATGAAATGAAGAAGTGGAGAGATGCTGCAATCCAGAGTCACAGTGTAGAGATCATCGATAACCTCTTAAGACTTAGAAAATTTGCTGCAGATACTCAGAGCTACTTGTGTAGAGCACTGGGAATGTCAGACTGTGACCTTTACACCAGGCTCTCCGTGGATGTTGCAGAAATACTTTCTGTGATACACAGGACAGTGAAAAAATCTTTACACAGCAGCAGCATCCTATAATAGATCCAGGGCCTAATGGAAGTAGTATTGAGATGCTTTTAAATTTCTCCCTTGTGGGCAATCCTCAGTGAAAGTTGCAAAGGATGAATGCAGAAAAGCTTACGCATTGGAACAGATTGCGCATACTGGATACCTCCTTAAGTATAAGAAAGTAGTATATTTTCTTACTTGTCTGTGTGAACTTCTTGTTCACTAATAACATGCTTATACAAATTGCCGGGATACGTCTGCTATTTGAGTGGAAAAAAATCCTTCATTTTGAGGGGATTCTGTTGGAGCTTTAGAAATCTAAGTACATATTATTCACTACAGGAGGAAGCAATTTGGGGAAGAACAGCTTAATTTGTTCTCTTAAAAGCAAAATGGGGACATGTGGTAAGAAGAATTTGCTCTGCTCTTCAGCTGCTATTTCAGTTTAGCTTTAAAGCCAAACATATAGGTGAAAATCTCCTTTCAACTCATAAACGAAAATCAGTCTTTGTTTCTTATCATTGCTGAAACAGGGTTGTGCTCTTCTGTTTTTCTGACAGGCACGTATCCTTTTGTGACTTCATCGAACTGCACCATAGGCGGTGTATGCACCGGGCTTGGTGTTCCTCCCCAGCATGTCGGTGATGTGTATGGTGTGGTAAAGGCGTATACTACTCGGGTGGGAATTGGAGCCTTCCCCACTGAGCAGATTAATGTAGGTTTAATGTTACAAAATGCTATATATACAGTTGCCAAAATATAAGGTCAATGGAATGGGGTAAGGGTATACCAACGATAAATGAGCACCATAATAATGCCAAGCAATCACACTCACAAAGAGAGGAGAATTACATTATAAACGTAAGGTATTTTTCTTCAGGGGAGAGAAACACGAGTGTGATGATGTTATATTACAGTGACCACACTTCTGTTGTAATGAATGTGTGTAATGAAAACAGATTTCATCATTTTATGTAATGTTGTTAGGTGCATTTCAGTGGCGCGAGTTTGTTATAGACTGGAACTGTGAGTGCATCACAGGAAAGCTTAAATTACAAGATACAACTTCTGTGCTTAACAGCCTGTGTTCTGTGTCGTTTACAGAATAAATGCGGTGTATGCGTCAGTCAGTCATGCACAAATTGATCAATAAAAAGAAGGAGAGACATTTTGATTCTTTTAAACTGTCTATTGTATTCCCATTATCAAGAAACTAGAAAGCTCAGGGTATTGATTATGAGCTATGCACACAGCAATCTCTAGGTCAGTGATCTGAATCTAATTTAAGGATTTAGTCACTAAAATCCTTTCTCTAATGGCTCAAATGAATTGGTGATATCCTTTAGTTTTATGAATCACGAGCATAAAGTTTCTTTATTCTTCGTTTTTAACACATTATAAACACTGCCAGCCCAAAGGGGACAGTTGGCAGTCTCCTAATGTGGTAGAACCTAGGAGCCCTAGGCATGGTCAAGGAGTCTGTTGACCTAGACATTGTACAAGCACTGATCTTGTCGCAAGCATTTGCAGTCTTACCCCAAAAACAATAGATGCCAAAAGATCAGATGAAGAAAGTAAATGCAAACAAAATTAAAACCGGGGCTGAATTGTCAAGGAAATCTTCCTATCAGATGAAGAAGGAAGAAAAGTGTCTCCTTGGAACATGAAATAGTCATATTAAATAAGTATTTTGGAAATGCTAGTGATTGAAATACAAAAATCCTATGCATGAGGGGCTTTATTCTCTGCCTTAATCCCCTCCTAATAAAACTTCTTTTTTTTTCCTACAAAGAGGCCTTGGAATTGAAAAACTATATTTTTCTTCTTATTCATCTATATTTGTTTTCCTGCTATTTTTCAGTGAAATACCATCAGCATTCTTTCTGTCTTCTTTTAGGAAATTGGAGATCTTTTACAGTCCCGTGGCCACGAATGGGGAGTAACTACAGGCAGAAAGAGGCGGTGTGGCTGGTTAGATCTTGTCATTTTGAAATATGCTCATATGATCAACGGATTCACTGCGTAAGCATCACAGATTTTGCGCTACATTTGGAAGTGATAATTTTGTGCTTCGCAGAATAAATATGTAGGTAACATTAATATAAGTCCAGTAAAGTGTTACATTTTAAGCAATAAAATAGTTCACAATGGACAACTGAGAGTTATCTTAATGCTAATAATAATCTAATTCCTTTGACTTTTTTTTTTTCAAATCAAGTGATTTTACAACATCATAGCAGTGATTTTTTTCATATATGTGTTCGCTTTGCTTACATCAGATGGCCAATGGCTTACATCAGGTGGCCAACAGTTTGCTCTAGTGTTCTTGATCCAGTGCTTTCATACTGACTTATGTCGTGATCTAAAACCTGCTGGTTTTGAGCTTTGGTTGACTCTAGTGGACCATACTTGTAAGACCAATTCTGCATCATTTGGAACCACTACTTCTTGAAGTGAAATAAGGGGGTTGACACAAAGTGTATAGCAACTGGCACAACTTTCATTCCAGTCCTGACAGGTTCATTTATTCACAAAGATGTAGTGTAATGTTGTATTATAAATTCTGCTTTTAAAGGGCTGAGTTTCATTTTCTTTGGTTGATAGATTATTTTATAATTCAAAATATATATTAAATTGACATTTTAAAGGAACAGTGGCTGTTCAAAGGAACTGTTCAAGAACATAATGCCATCAAGCTAGCTTATGTCTAATGCTAAAATGCTAGTAACTATCACAAGCCATTAATTTATAACTAATTACAAATCTGTATTTTCAGAAAAAGTTGCAAAAGTTTCATTACAGTTTTGTCCATATAAAGTGTACACTTACTCATGCATTCAGGGAAACTTGTTCATGTATGCAAACACATGACCCCAGGCATTTTGATATCTTATAAACTGAGACTTAACTTAATATTTTTATGCTACTAATGTTACAAAGGGACAATGATCTTTGTTCATCAATTTATCAGAAGGGTTTTTAAAATACTTTTTTTTTACTTGGATTTATATTTTGCTTTAACTTACACAGCTCTAGTTTATGTGGAAATAGTATTAGGAAGGCGTTATGTTTCCTTCCATTTCAGTTCTATACAATTACTGCACTTCTATCAACAAAACTATGTCATCTCTGGTAACTGTGACAGTTAAAAAACATGGGGAGATAAAAACGTCAAAAAAGTTGAAGAACTGGCTCTATGCTGCTTCTTTCCCAAAAGGTCTTTTAACTTATTCATTGCATTCATCGTATACTTACTGAGCACATATAGCATGGACTATTATGCACATACCTGTCTAAATCCTTAGCTACTCGCATTTTTACCAAGCAAGGTCTGGCATATTGTTTCTAGAGAATTTGACTGGTTTTAATTTGACTGGTTTTTAAAACTGATCAGTTTTATTCTGATCAGTGAATACTATGGTGTCTTCTTGAGGTTCCATTTTTGTGTTCCAGTGTGTTCATTCAAAAGATGAAAAAGATTCATTAAACTGACAACCCTGATAGCACAGCCCGGGCGCTGGGATCTTTCCTACTGAATGTATATGTGATTTCAGTAGCCAGGTTATGCTTGTGAGGTCTGTTTTAAAAGTGTACTTCAGTAAATAAGTCTGTCGTATAGTTGTTGTGAATCAGTGGGAATAACAGAAGTAATCACTGGTAGTGAGGTAAAGTGACATGTCGTCATACACACCTAAAGCAAGTCCAGCAAGTGCCACTTTACGTAGTCAGCTTGCATTTTCATGCGCTGAACGGAACACTGTGCACCTGTATGAGCAGCCAAGCATTTGGAAATGTGTAACTCAGTCATGTATTTATCCGAGAGGCGTGAATTCAGTTAACAATATTCATAGTTTAATATATTTGTGTATTTCTGCTTGAAGGGCTGCCTGAGCTGGATTTGTGAATACAAAATTAGAAAGAAAAAAAAAAAAAAAAGACAGGTGGAAAGTATTAAAGAAGAGATTCATCATGTGTGTAACTCTAACCAATGTTTTTCTGTACAGTTTGGCGTTAACAAAACTGGATATTCTTGATGTCCTTGATGAGATTAAAATTGGTGTTGCTTACAAATTAGGTGGAAAAAGAATTCCATATTTTCCAGGTACGTTGTTAAATATCTATGTTCGTTTTTCTCTTTCCTGCCTGTTAAGTCATACCTGTTGGGAAAGACTGCTTTTTAAAATGCTTTTTCATTAGACCTTCTATAGAAATTTGCAGAACTGTGATATCAGTATAAAGACTACTGTGTCAGTATATTAGCATTTTCTAGTCACCTTGCATCTGTATGTATGATGACAAGAAGTTCAGAGCAAATAAAATCTTGTGTTAGGGCCTCTATGTCTTGTCCCATTAGTTGTTCTTTTTTGTTGGCAACACAAGGGGTCTGAAAGTCAGCATGATTCAAGTCAGTGACTGTGTATCATTGGCAATAGCCTTTAATGAAGTAAAGTGAAAATAAAATCAGTGCTTAAGGTGTGCAAAAATGAGATGGATACAAGCAGAATAAAACTGCTTATGGGCTACCATCATATAACTGTAATTAACAGCAACCACATTGTGGTTAATAAAAATATACATTGCCTCATGAATATGCTTCATGTTAAAACTTTTAAGATGTAATAATACGTAATTTTTGTACGTTAATGGTGTTTTCAAGATACCTGTAACAGTCTATGCCAAGATGAGGGGTTTGTTCTGTTGAGATGGGGAATTCTGGAGGCACGGGGAGGGCTGGCAGCAGCCGGCTTTCCCACCATTGATGGTAGTTTCTGGCTGTGGACAGTAGCACAGTGAGAATTCCAGTGGGGAAAGGCTTGCAGACATCTAAGTTTTTAGCAAGCCTGATTTAACCCTGTTCCATGAAGGTAAAAATTTTTGAGAAAGTAGTGCCTTGTCTACAGGAGGACTTCTATTTTATTATGTGCAAAACTGAACCAAAAAGTGGAACTACTGTAAACTTCAAATAATTTGTTTCCTTAAAAATACTACTGTAATCTTCTGACAACATAGAGTGAATCCTAAGGTTTTGACAAGAGGAAACTGGATTACTGGATCCTTTTGGATCAGAGTTATCTTCCTAAGTAACAGAAATTAATCTAAATTGAGAATAAATGAATTAACCAACCAGTAGAAATACTGGGGGGGGGGGGTTTATTAATCATATTTTAAATGTTGTCAAAAGACCTTGTTGGTCAAGAACCATAGGTGTATTCTTTTAAGGTGGAGCAGCTAAAGTCAACTGTGATAAAAATTATTCTCCCACAGCTAATCAGGAGATACTACAGAAGGTGGAAGTAGAGTATGAAACAATGCCTGGGTGGAAGACGGACACAACTGGTGCACGAAAATGGGAGGACCTCCCACCCAAAGCCCAGAATTACATCCGCTGTGTGGAGAACCATGTTGGAGTGCCAGGTAAATCTGTCTGTAGATGTACATGTGAGGATGCCACAGCAGACAGAACAGCTCTGTAAAAGTGCTCAATGCGTTAGTCAGGGAGTGGCTTGATTTGGGCAGGAGGCAATGGAAGTATCTGTGGTTGGGCTGATGATGGTAAATGACAGTTTGCCAAGAAGCCGCAAAGGGTGGTGGTCTGCAGGCAGGTCTGCAATGTTGCAGAGAACTCCAAGCTGCTGCTGACAAGGATTTAACCAGAGGAAAGAGAGAAAGAAACGTGTATTATTCTTGGCAGACTGCTGCCTTCTGTCAGTGAAAACTTAAGGATCTCTGCACTGTGCTTCAGTGCATAATTAGTCTAATATCCTCCCTTTACTAATCTTTTGCTTTCACTTTACTTCCTGCACTGCATCCCTGTTTGAACATAGACTTCTCTTTTTCTTCTTTGGTTGTTCTCTCTTCCATACTTACCCATATAAGAAGATGTGTTGCACGATGGATACAAGATTGTTTAGCCCAATTCTGCTCCTTTGGAAAAATGAGAATCTTAACACGATCAGTCTCCGAAGCTTAAGCCATCCAGTTTTTTTCAAATCTAATTGCTAGAGCTCTGGAAGTGCCAAGAGCTAGGTGTGGCATGTATGGTGGAGTTTGAAAGGGAATTTCCAAAGGAGCAAACTTAGAAATCTGGTATGTGTGCTTTTGTTTTCCAAAAAGCACCTCAAAGGTCACATTTGGGGAGTGTGCGCTAGTTGCAACTGTGACAATTCCAGTGTTGTTCATGGATTAGGAAGCATCTGACAGCAGAGCCTGAAACTTGGTGGATGGCTCGTGTGTGGTCATGGACACAGGTGTGGGCGATGGGATATGTAAATAAAGCTCCCCTTACTTTATTTCTCGGGTTCCCACTGTGAAGGCAGGGTGCCTTGATGGGTTTGGCTAAAGGAGACCTACCTACAGTCAGTTCTATAGTATCCATGGGCAATAAAAACTGTAGTGGAACAATTTGTGGTATGGTATGGTATTTGGGGTGGCTGCTCATGCTGGATAATGTTTTTAATTGCAGCCTTACATTTAACAATGTTACAGCATGTGTGCATCACTGTCTCCTGGTCCACATCAAGAAAACTTCACAGTCTGGCAGAGCTCTCACTCCTCTCTGCAGGGGTTTAGCTAGACATCCTATCACTCAAGACAATGACAGTTAAACCTGCACAAACATGCTTGACCTTCTGTTAGGCCTTCCATCTGCAATGCTTTGTGTTCACGGTATCATTATTTCATGCTTTCAAACTTCAGTATATTGCACTTCTAGTCTGGTAATGCAGCAGGAGTAAAGTGATTTTTGAAAACTTCCTAGCATTGTGTTTCAGCACAAAGTTGGCCAGTTTCTAGTGAAGCGTGATGAAAGATGAAAATTATTCCAATTCATTGATTATAATATTTACTCTCAGTAATTTTTCTAATAGATGTGTTTTCCTCCCTAGTTAAATGGGTCGGAGTTGGAAAATCAAGAGAGTCGATGATCCAGCTATTCTAAATAAATGAAGAACATCAGTGATGAGAAGCACAATTTAGCATTCATCTGTTCCTTACTGCTTCCTCTTTAAATGGAGATGCTATTTAAAACCAACATGATGTTCTAGGAATTGAGAAGAAACCAAACATATATTCTGTATTGTAACATTTTATTTATCTTTAAGTTCTCAGTAAATTCAGTGTAAAATTTCCTTGGTGGCCATCATTTGGGGGAAAAAAAAAATGAAAAAAGTATTCTTAACAAAACAAGGAAATTTTTTTTTAAAAATTTGAGCCATGTTACTATTTGAAAGTATTTTACATCCATATAGAGTTATTTTTTCTTGCTGAAACCAGTATTAAGCCTTTTCCAATAGTTACTGGGTAACTTTAGGATTGTAAAGCTTGGATTTGTTCTTCAACTTCAAATGTTAAAATGTCTATGTATCTGGGTTGGCAGTAATAAGACAGATACCATGTACTTAAATTGGTTGGATTATACAGATTTTCAGTTTCTAAAATACGGTGAAGTTTGGTAGGTATTTTTGACTGAACAAAGCAAAGCAAAGACAATTATCTATACTTTTTATATAATGATTTTTTAATAGCCCACTGAAATTAATGGAGAGCAGCTAAAGTATTTTTATCACAGAGCCTATTCTAGTAACTGAGATAACATCTGTAGAGGGGCCAAACTGGAGAAAGTTGACCTATCTAATAATTCTTTCAAATATCCTGTGTACTAACAGACAATCCCTGTGGAGACTGTCAGATGTGCAGTCTTTATTTCATGCAGTAGGGAAGGAGTGAGTGAAGGTGGAAGGAAGAGAGTCCTCAGGGTACAAAACACATGGGGAGAGTGGAACCGAGACAGCACGCTGTGTTTTCTCAGTGAACCTGAGACATTTCTTCTTCTAATGCAGTGATTGTCATTTGCAAAGTTTTACTGTAGTTACCTGTGGAGGAACTTGGGACTTGCAGCTCTGTAAGGCACACTGGCTTCCACAGCTCCTAGGTTTCCAAGAATAAATCAATGCATGACTTAATGATGACTGCTGCAGTATTTACACCCCTCAGACGTTTTGACCTTCCTCACCAAAATGTAATGCCTATTTATAGAAGGGGATCAGGGTTGGGACATGTAGAAACCATGGAGAGGTCCCAGAATCTTCAAGAATACACTTGGATTTCTTTGTGGATCTTCTAATTTATAATGGCT
Organism: Calonectris borealis; assembly: GCF_964195595.1. Classification (NCBI taxonomy): domain Eukaryota; kingdom Metazoa; phylum Chordata; class Aves; order Procellariiformes; family Procellariidae; genus Calonectris; species Calonectris borealis. The sequence continues at coordinate 10,602,718 of NC_134316.1, read as the reverse complement.
ATACTTCAAGAGCTCTCAAAAAAAGGCCTACCTCTTGTAGATTAAAAAGAATATACTAGAAACGGAGTTACTCCCTAACTGTGGAATTTTCTGAGTAAATGTTCCTTTTCCATATATGTCTCAGAGAGCTATAACAATAGTTTTTTATCATTCCCAGGGCCTGTGGAAATAGCATCACAACCCCACTAACGCCATTATGTAGTGTGTGAAAATACCCCTTTTCTGAGATGATAACTCCAAGAATACAAAACGATGACATTCTTTGCATCAGAGATGGGGAAAAAGAAAAACCTATCTGGAGTATCTTGTGTCATCCTCATCCCCTTTGTCTTTTCTCGCTCGATATTAAATAATGGTTAATGTTCAAACCCATTTGTGTCAAGCAATTACAAAAGTATCAGTACAAGCATATAGCAAGCACTAAATTTAATTGTTTACGGGTGTATTGCTGCTTGTAGGGCAGAATTCTTACACCCTCCGGCTGCAGTGCAGTCTCTTCATACCCCAGTTCATCACAGACTGTGGCTTTATGCCACAATCAAATACTTTTTATCTCAAAAAAAAAAAAAAAAGAAAAAAGGAGCTCAAAGCCATGAATCCTTAATTCTGCTGCAACTCCTTTGTCAATCTTTGATGAGTTGTTTAATCTTCTTGCTACTGTTTTGCAATCTGTAAAATGGCAATCAGGAATACTGCCTCACCTCTTTGAAACTGTTTTTTGGAGGTCAGTGGGTCGAGCCCTGCAGTCCTTGCTCTGACATTGATGAGGAAGCTCTCCCTGTCAAATTTATGGGTGTTCTAATGAAAGAGGGATGAGATTTCTGACCTTATTTAATGTTTGCAAAGCACTTCTGAAAGGTGCTTGGTAAGTGCTAATTATTACAAGCACTGTGAAATGTGCCTCATTTATATGAGGTCATTTAAGCATAAAGATGCTTGGAGATACAGTAATTAAGTTTTGTTTTCACATGGCTTAACCTTGTGACATTTGCCTACTGGATGATCTAGACCTGTTCCTTTTCTTCGCCTCAGCTTCATCAGTGCATTTGTGTTAGGAGGTAGCTGCTGTATTTAAGCTTTGGTTGATTTATAGGCAAAGTCCACAATGATGAACAAACCACTCAGTGTGCTGAATAGCTGAATACCTGGATTAAATGATCAACTCTAAATGAAGTATTCGGCATATTGAAAAAATTAGATTTTATAGCTTAATTTCCACAGGATTACTTTCTCTTGTTCACCTGATCTTTTTATTTTCCATTAAGTAATTTTTCCATTAAGTCTCTGTTAGAGCCACGTTGCCTGTCTTTGCATTCAAGGATTCATCAGAAACCCAGTGATGTTGTCAATGGACATGATGTAATAGGCAATTATCCCGTGACTTACTCTGTTACTGTAAAAATAGTATCATGCATTTCATTTCATTTCATAGCATGGATTTTTTAAATGAGAGTTCTACTCCTATTGAATTTCATATGTGTTGTCATTGAGTTAAATGTGAGTAAGTTCAGGCTTTTATCAAAAAGCTCTTTAATCTACTGAGTGACACAATGCTTAATAAGAACATTTTTATGTAAATTTGCTTTCACTTTGGCTGTTTCCCTTGTGTATTATTTTGTATTGTTTGGAATTTCGTTTTAATAACAATCACTCTGATGAATTTAATTTCTTCCTTCTCCACAGCCAAATGCAATAATAATGACTAAAACTGGTTGATGCATCATCCTGTTAGATATCTGGATGGAAGAATAAGCGTAAATGTCTACCAAAATGGCATAATTTGTGGTAAAGATTATAGTTTTTTAAAAGTAGCAATTACTGATTCACTCATGCACATTAATGTATTTGACATATTTTCTCACACTTACCCTTACAATATGGCCTTCATAGTCTGGTGTATGCTTCCTAACACATGCAGTATAGGATTTTGAAGCTTTTGTCATTTTTAATTTGGCTATATATGGTCTTACGGTTCTAGCATAATGCACTTTATAAAAGGAAAGAAAATTAAGCATTTCCATAATAATGTGCAAACTATACTTACACCTTACGCAGATTTTTTTCAGATGAATTTTGGATCCACACCTGTTTATTTTGTCCTGAAAGACATATTAAAACCAATTTAAAGTAACAGTGCTTGGTCCCTATTTCTCTCTTCTTTTTTTTTTTTTAACACAATACAGTTCATACAAAAACATGGTTCAATATTTCATGGATTTTAAAAAAATAACTAGCAGCATTACTGAATGAATGGATAGTTTCTTTCAATCTACAAATTCTCAGTGTTGGGTCTTTTTTTTTACATATTCCATAAACTTTGTCACACTTTCCTATTCACAAACTGGGCAGGGATCCACCTTTACCACCGGGGGTTCATGGTTAGTCATGTTCACTCATGGTGGTCGTGGTCACTCATCACCTGAGTGAACAATGATTTTATGAAGAAAAAAAACAATTCATGCAAAAATGTTTTTGCCATACTAGCTGGCTCAGAGCAACTGACCTGTAAGTATGGTCAGTCCCTGTTTGTGGTATAGGCACTGTATCGAGGGAGTAGCCTGTGGAGATTTGTTGGCTACTAATTTGTTAGTGCTGGTTTCATGCCTTTATTAGATCTGTGCTGCCAATGAAAAAGAGGGTGCCTGAGGCATGGAGCCCGCTCGACTGTCACAGTACTGCATGGGATTCGTGGTGCATGCGAACTGGTGGTGTACAGCCTGCTTCAGGGAGGTAAGAAAATGGGTTCTTTTCCTTCCCAAATCACAGGTCCATCACAAAGGAGCTTTGGTAAGGAACACATTTTACTCTCAGGTGGGGCTGGCTGAACCCTTACATATTGCTCAAATTTAAAGTAAAAAATTATCCATGTAGATGTCAGCCATAGAGTGAGGCATTAAAGCAGTCAAGTCTAAATAAGGATTTCAAGATTTTGCCTTTTAATCTCTTACATACTTACAGGAAATTAGTTGTTCTAAAATACCTTCATGTGTTATTAATATCTGTACATTTCTGAGTAGAGACTATGCATTAAATATTTGCCCATCAGTCCTATGAGACTGTCTATAAGGAGAAAAAAAAAAAAACACAAAAAAAACAGGAAAGAAGGTCTTCTATACGCTTCATAGCTTCCTTTAATGTAGAAAATTTTGGCCAGCAGCTGCATTTTTCAGTGGTTGGAAACAGTACAAATTTTAACACTGTCTACAAAAATGTCTTTGTCAAGGAAATGTCTTTGTCAGGAAAAAAAAAACACTCATATTTGAATGTTTTCATAGTCTTGAGATACTGTACCCTTCCTTTGACATGCATTACTTTTAGAAGTTGAGTACCTACACCAGAGTTTACATTACAGGCCTGTAAATAGTGTCTCGGACAACAGCGTTAGGTTTCAGAAGATACCTTTACAGTGCTTGATAAGTGGTGGAGCACTTCAGACAGTTTGGGTTAGTGCTGAAATCCTTAAAGTACCCTGGGCAGAAGCACTGGAGGCATGTTTCTTCAGGACCACAGAATACAGTCAACTATATATACCCTTACAGCAGAGGTGGCAGGATGCATCTTCATCTTCCCCTTTATAAGACAAAACTTTTAATGCTAACTGGGCCTAATAGTTTAAATGTGTGGAAACGGTGCTTGCCGCTGAGGTTTGTGGAAGCCCGGCTGGCCTGCAAATGGAGATGCTTCTGTGCAAGGGGTGCTGGAGTCAACCTTTGTGAGCCTAGCAAAATGACAAACTTGGTAAATACAGTGTATTACCAGTTACTATACAGTGTATTACCAGTCACTAAAAAGGTATTTCATGGTCCTCTTTGCTTCTGAAGAGGAAACTCTCAGTTACAAATCTGTTGTATTTAGAGTTATGTTTCCTTCGAGATTTGTAAATAGTGCAGCGCTCTGCCATGAATGGAAACCTGTCCCTTGCTGAGTTCTGAATTCAGGCGTGGCCGACAACAAATGGCAAAGACCTTGACAAGCTTGAGGACTGGGCAACGGAAAGCTGATGAAGCTCAGAAGCAGCGCAGGGTTCCCCATGTCTCAGTACAGACTGGGAAGCACCTGGCTGAGGAGCAGCTCTTCTAAAAGGACCCGAGGTTTACAGCAGATGCCAGGGTGAATATGGGCCAATGATGCACTTGCATCATAAGGCAAATGGCCTACTGCGCTATACCAGGGGGGATAATGGCCAGGAGGTGGAGGGAAGGCGTTTCCCATTATTCATGCTGGTGAGTAGTACCCCTGATTCATGCTGAATGTCCACTGGTATCTATTGTAATGGCATGGTTTATGTCCTAAGTAAATGGGTGAAGAAGAAAAGGAGAATCAGGGAGTTGGTGTGACATTCTTGTTTCAAGGATCTGCTTTGCTACAGATAAGACCAGCGGTAGCTGCAGTGCACAGCCACAGGTACATCAGTACGACAGTTACAACTTTACTGCTTAGTCAAGCAATGCAGTTCAAATTCTGAAATTTGCATTTCATACTGCAGTTTTTTTCTGCTTCAGTTGTTCAGCTGTTGAGGCTCTGCCTTCATGGTGGCTTGATCCTGCTCTGCAATGGCTGTTATCACTGTTCCACGCTTCGGTTTGCACTCTGGAGTAGTGTCGGCGTGGAAACCAGGTTCCTTTTGGGTGAAACTCAACAATAGTTGCTCTCCAGCAGTGGCCCCCTCTATGCTCCAGAGGCTAATCGGAGTTCAGTCCGTGGAGCCGCACAAGCTGGTCAGAAGCAACCTTCCACCCACAGTGTGGATATTGGGTCCTGCGCACCCAATGCTTTGCATATTTGTTCTTGTAGGGCTGCACTGCTTGCTAATACAGACACAGCTTTTGAACATCAGCCATTCCATTTCCCCTTATACAGTTCCTTGTTCACTTTATACGAATCCCTAACTAATAACTAATTATTCCCTGTATGGTTCTATATCAAATGCTTAATGAAGTCTAAATAGACTATAGCCACTGCATTTCCTTTGTCCATAAAATCAGCTATTATCCAAGATACTCAGGGGTCATCTATTTTTAAGTCCATTTTGCATTTTATCCCATTTTGCATTTACCTCCATGTTTTTAGTGAGCCTTTCCTTGAAAAAATTGCTAACGGCTTGCAAACTACTGAGTCTAGACTATTAACCCTCTGGTTATCGGCATAATTTTTTTACTACCTCCTTTAAAAGTATTACATTTTAAGTTCTCAAATAATACAATACCACTCTCAACTTGAAAGATTATTAGAAGTATTTCCTCCTGTCTTGCAATTGCATAGACCCATTCTTTCAGAATTCTGGAATGCAGTTTATATCTGTACCAACGGGGCTGTAATCACAGAATCATAGAATCATTAAGGTTGGAAAAGACCTCTAAGATCATCGAGTCCAACCGTCAACCCAACACCACCATGCCCACTACACCATGTCCCTAAGCGCCTCATCTACACGTCTGTTAAATACTTCCAGGGATGGTGACTCCACCACTTCCCTGGGCAGCCTGTTCCAAGGCCTGACCACTCTTTCAGTAAAGAAATTTCTCCTAATGTCCAATCTAAACCTCCCTTGGTGCAACTTGAGGCCATTTCCTCTCGTCCTATCATGTCTAATTGACATAAAATACAGCTTGAAGACATTTACTGAGTAAGTTTGCAAAAGGTTTGCCTTGCCATTCTGAGCATAAATACATCGAATAAGTTATAATACACTTCAGTATAAACAAAAAAGAGGTCAAGTGGAAGAAATAAAAGACATTAGCTAGTTAAGGCATTACAAATGGGATAAGACATTTTGTCTATTGGAGATTGATTTGCACCAGACTACATAATTAAAATACCAAAGCTGGTACTGATAGAAGTCTGAGCCCTACGCAAAATGTATTGATGATTTCCATGCAGGAGAAACATGCCAGCAGCACAAAAAAGTCTCATTTTATTAATTGGCCCCCTGGATGGTAGGCCTAGGACTGAACATTACTTTTATGTTCGGTGCTTCACCTGTTAAAGTGGTTCAGAGTCACCACTCATGGGAACTGCTCAGCAGAGAGCAAAAAGAGAGAATGAGTGCCTTCAAAACTTCCCAGTGTAAACAGATTTCAACCGAAAAGGCTGTACTGAGAAAATTAGTCCTAGTGATGGTCCCTGTAGCTGTGGCACATTATCCTGGGGACTCGCTTTGAGTCTGTGCAGCTTCTGTTTTCTGGACAGAGATCTTCTCTATCCAGCCACACGTATTTAAAATAAACACACTTTGTGGGCTGCTGCTGGGGAATCGTTTGTTAGACATGGTGAGGGCCGAGAGCCAGGTTCTTCGCCAGCATGTGCTGACACAGTCCCTTCGAGGTGAACGGATGTACCCTGGGTTATTCCGGCTGCTTTAGGGAGTGGATAAAGGCAAGCATGCGAGGCACAACGTACAATGCTGTCTCGAAGCAAGGATTCATTTCCACAACAAAATAAGAAGACCAGGGCTGGATGCAGCTGCAATGTGGAGGGAGAAAGGTTTTGCCTCGCCCTTCCCAAGCTGTGTGAGGGAGAGGATGTTTTGTACTGTGTGGGGCTAGTGAAAGGGCAGAGATACCTGTAGCCTCTCCCAGGTAAATCCATATAGAATAATGGAATAGTACTATTTGGACACAAATTTAAAGAATTCTTAGGACAACCACCTAGTATTAAATGAAAAACATTGTCGCCTGCAGAGGAAGAAATCAGAACGCCGTGGCACCATGGTAGGTCAGGAATGGCAGTTATCACTGTCAGAGCTCAATTTCCTTTTTTTCTTGATAGATTAAAATAATCTGGCAAGAGCCAAAATAAGAGGAAACTGTGTGCAACAGAAATGAAGGCACACGGCTGGAAAGGCCAGGAACAACAACCACAAAAAAAACCTTGGAGAAAGCAGCCCCTTTGTAAACCCTGCACGTTGCTGTCAGCAGAACATCATCTTTGCAAGAGCAGTGACAATTCACAGTCTTGAGAGTGCCCTCTAGTGTGAGTGGGACCTTCGAGTGTTTTGATCTGCTGAGCAGAACCGGTCTATCTCATAGCTGGCAGAATAGTAACGTGCTATGGAATTCCACCACGCCATGCTAATTTAAGAGCGCGTACTGGCTGCTGTGCCAAGATGGCAGAACCTTGGCTTAACAGCAGCATACTTCAAGAGCCAGCCCTTAATCCTGCACATCACTGGCTTATCAAACGTTTTTTGATGCGCAAACCAACTCATCAAGATGAGGGCACGAACTCTGTTGCTAACGAGTCATAGTAAAATGACACGCACTTGCAAACAGATAACATCTGAACTGCGTGTAGCACTTCGATCCGAGTTGCAAACGTTGTTTGTTAATGCTCACGTGCTACGATACAATATGAAAAGTAAAGGGCACAGAAGGAAGGAAACGGCCCCGAGCCATTCTAGTAAAAGCAGGTTTATTCAAGGAGGGTTTTTTATCTTTGAATCCATATTGCAGAGCACAGAAAGAAGAGTACGGTGGGACTGAGTGCGTGGGGCGCGGTGCTCCGCTTCAGTCCTAACAGAGGATGCGTGTGCATCCTGATGCTCCGTCCGACTTAACACAGGCTGCAGGCTGGCGCACGGCCAACTACTGTAACATATATTCCACGTAAAAGAATTTCCAGAATATTCCTTTCACCTTTTATCATGAAAACATTAGAAAAGAGCCAGAGAGTTGGCCAAAATCCATTCGTTTTATATCAATACAAACTGAGATAAATAGTTAAGGAAAATCTTGATTTGAAGTTTTTTGATTCAGAGAATCCCACCTCTAGGTATTGTATTTCGATTTCTTCTAAATGGCCTAATAATGAAATAATAGAATAAATGAGGAATTTTTACTACAAGCAAGTGGAAGGAAGGGCTTTGGTATAAATGAAGCTGGAGAAAAGGGTAAAATACTTTTAAGGCCCTCCAATGCTTATGGGAACCTACTGTTAGGCATTTGGAACAGCTTAAAAGCTAGTATAATCTACTGGATTCCTATTTATCTGCCACCTGTTCCTAAAATGGAACACTTGTTACAGTGAATGGATAAAAGTTGCTTGCAAAACCAGGCATAGACAGGAAGAAGTACGACTGATGAATATTTAGATTCACAAAGCCAAATCAGCCATCGTGGATATTTTGTCCCACCCTCCCTAAAACAGAAGGCAGAATTTTCCTCAATTTGCTCTTTTCCAACTTTGTAAGTTCTTTTCCTTTTAAGAAAGCATCCGGTCTCGATTTGCTATGTCTGTGATTTACACTGTCTGTGATTTTTATCTCTGTCTACATGTTTATTTCTAATTATATTTTGGAGTAGTTGGAAGCATTGGCTGACCGGCAAACATTTATCGGTGTGGTCCTGAGGACCGTATGTCAGCAAACCTGAGGAAGCTTCTGGCGATCCAATGTATTTATAAGTACTCTGAGGAAGGGAGATAAGCAGTGAGGTACCAGTGTTTGCTGCATTCTTGTTAAAAGTCAAACCTAAAAGCCAACTGGGAAGAGCTACAGCTGTGTATTTTCAAGGCCCTCACTATACCAAACAGGCAATAAATTGGCGATGTCAGTAAGTACACACTAACACACGTGGGGGGAAAATAACCCCGGTTATATACATAGAGTGATGGGTTCTGAATGAAGTGATTAGCACTCAGGAGAGCGATGCTGGGAGCCATGTATGAATAGTTCCCTGAAAGCATCAGTTTGGTACTTCAGTAGTAATCAAAATGATGAATCAGACGTTAGGAATGATTCATTCCTATGAATGAATTGTCCAAAAAGCGGATTGTTGTCCAAAAAGCGGATTCGTGCCCGGTGTGCAAGTAACCAATTCCACACGCTCAGGAGAGATATTGTTTTATTCAGGCCTGGGTGCTCAATGGACTTGCCACAAATCAAGCACACCTGGTCTAGTCACCTTTCTGTTTATATCCATGCTTCTCGTACTTATTTTAAATTTCTCTTTTACATATTCATTACATTTCCGAGAACTAATTATGATATTACATCATCTTAAACACATGCACACTAAAGCCTTTAGGGTCTCCTTGAGGGTCTCGGGTGGTTTCTGGTGGTCGGCAGGCTAGTGAACTCTTCATGAACTTATTTCCTCTTTACCTTATAGGGTCACAGTTTGTCCCTGAGCCATGCTTGGACCACGTTTGTTTATAGTTTCCAAGGTTATTCTTCACTAGAGTCTAACAAACAGTGCTTCCAGGATACACAATTTAGACTAGTTACAATTCTACACACCTGCAAACACAACACCTGCTAGTTACCTAACTTCTAAGCAACAAGTCTTCATTGTTTATAATTACAGAAGTGAACAGTAGAATTACAGAAGCAAGCAGTATGGAATAGTAGATACTGTACCTACTACATCAGGACCAAGAAGAAAACGTTTTTAGATTTAAGCTGTCCAGATGCATAGCATGCCTGCAGCTGGTGCACTGGCCACCCAGCTTCAGGAAGGACATTAGAGACAATGAGAGGTACGGAAAAGGACGTTTGATGCTGTCTGTACCCTGCAGCTTAGGTATGCCGGGTGCACTCGGCCACCCAGCCCCTGCCGCCCAGAGCAGAGGGGCTCTTGGGGCACCCGGGGCTCCCCCCCCACGCACGCCAGTCCCTCTCCAGAGCAGCAGTGCACATTTGAGGCTTCCCGTGCTGCGCTCCGGGATGTGGCACAGGTGATGTGGATCAGGACACACAGCAAAGCAGTGCTTCAACGTGACAAAATATTTTGACTTGAATAAAAGATGAAGGAGGATGATATGGCAGTCATCTTTGTGGTCATGGATGTTATGCAGAGAGTCAATAGGGAATGGTTATTCGTTATTTTTTATGAAACCAGACATAGGAGACATCCAAAAGGAAATTAACAGTTGGCAAACTGAAAACAAACCAGATGAAGCATTTTTTTTTTTTTTAAATAATATATTGCTAAGTTATAGACCTTGCTAGATAAAATAAGAAATTAAATGTTACCAGTTTTGAGAAGGGGACCGGACAAATTCATGAAGAGTGGGCCTACTGACAACTATTAAATATTAAGATCCAGTTGGAAATTTTGGCTCAGAAAATTTCTGAACTCTAAACGGCTAGAAGCAATGAAGGTGAACTATGGCCGGAGTCCTTCTTTGTCTGCGCTGACTTTCTTGAAGCACCAGTAGAAGTAGAATATTAGGAGAGACGGACTTAGCAAGCATAATCCAGTCCATTTTGCTCTTTAAAATTGCTTACTGGAAATGAAAACTATTGGGAAAAAAGGAAACACAATTTTTCTTTGTTGTGTAAGTGACAAAGCTATCAACCAGGCAATTTGTCTGTAATATTCACACTGACACAGGAGAAGCAAAGTAGCAAGAAAATGACAGTAATTTTTATTCTCTGCTTTTTTTCACAAACACATTTTCAAGGATAAACCAAAATCATTGTATTTTACAATTACCATTAGTGGTTTGGGATTTGTTTGGGTTGTTTTTTTCATATTCAGCAGCTGTGTAACATAACAAACAGTCTCATTAACGAACCTGGGAAATTGTCAGCATTCATTTTCACGAATGCTCAATGCTAGCAAGCTTTGCCAGATCAGATCAGATCAGAGCAGATCAGATCTCAGCCTTTCTTCTACTTCCAAATCATCAGTGGATCTTCCTCAAGGCTTACTGCTATGAAACTAATAAAACACTCAGAATCATTGGGTAAACAGTCAACAGACTGGCAGATGAACCAGTTCCCTCCCTGTAGGATGCTAGGGTACCTTGGTACAGACCAGACCGAATCATTTTGCTTTTATAGTTTACAAATAGAAAATAGCTGATCAGTAACAGATGTTGTTAAGGTTGAGGCTTGCAAAGCAATTAAGAGATGTCACCACCTGAGGCTGACTCAGATAGCTGCAACAGAAGATTTCTGCATCTGCCCTGCAGTGGGGTGGCAGTAGCACCCATCAAATGTAGTCAGTCCTCAGGGAAAGTGCCCTTAAATTTACCCTTTGGTGACAGCACCAGCAGCACTGCTGCAGCACACGCTGCTCACTTTCAAATCTGCTTCATATTCTGAGATCAGCATTTCAGAGCACTCCTTCTTCACAAGCAGAACTTTTTTCTTTGTATTTCATCCAGTTCTCAGACAGTCGAGTTCCATCCACACTTAGCCTCTGCCATTTTAATGAAATATGTGTCATCTGCTGCCCTCTATCCTGACAGGGCTCTGTCTGACTGGGATTATCATTCTGATTCACCCATATTCCCCCAAGAGCTTCAGGGTCTTCAGAGTGTATATCTAATGAATATTTACAATGAAATGTCCTTAGAGAGAAAGAAAAGACCAAGAGTTTTCAATATGTGGTGGAAAATTGCCTGCTGAACATCTTTAAGCATGCATTTGCAAGTATATTCAGAAAAAAGCAAAGCAGAAATCTTCACAGTTAAAGAAAGCGTGGCAGGAGTCAGACTTCCCAGATCAGAAGGGGTTTTTGTGCATTACAACTGTAGCTTGCACTCCACAGACCACAAGGCTGGGCTCTACAGGAAAAAAAAATCACATTAACCTGTATGAAATCAGTGTGGTTGTACCTGCAACCTAACAGCAGCTCAGCAGCCAGTGGAAGCATAGTATTGGTGTTCGTTGGTGGAAAAATCACTCCTATACTTGGTTGCGATTTTGTCGAGAATCCTAGTGCACATAGGTGAAGGTTTGAATTCAGAAACCTGTCTGGAGGAAATACAACTGTTATGACTGATTAGGCTCTTCAAATGACACGAAACATTGTGCCAGAAACACCAACACCAGTTTTATAGGTCGTTTGCCCTGAAGAAAACAATGTATTTTCAAAGTATACATAGTAACCAGACTGACCGCTGCTTGGAATTGAATGTGACGTTTTTAGTCAATGAAACGATACCTAGACTGCTATAGACAGTTTACCTATAAACAGGAAATTAATTGTAGTAATTCCCTGTCAGACAACGACAGCAGAAAGCCTCAGGGAGCTCCGTGATGTAGCTGAAGCCGAGGATCAGTCCCTGAGACCCCACTGCGCGCCACGAGTGGTGAATCGCTCCGGCTGTGAGCGGGTGCTGCGCAGCCCCGCGGGCCAGCCGAGGTTCCCCAGCCTCCTTGCTGGTTTCGAAAAAAGTGAATTCTTGCACTTGTGCATCTTCTCGTTGGTTCTACAGCATTTAGACAGCTGAATCGTTGGCAGGCGGTTTAAGTTTTAGGAAGAACTACCTGAGCCCGAACACAAGCGTAACCTGCGGGGCTTGCAGAAGGGAAGACGAGTCGGAAAACGCTAACGGGGAAAGAGGGATTATGGACAAAGCCGAGTTTCAAAGCCTTGTTTTGCTGTGTCCTGCCGGGTCCTTTGCACCAAGGAGGGCACGACACGGAGGAGGTGACTTCCAGCCGTCGAGGCGCGTGAGGAGCGGCGGCGGGTGGAGCGGCGGGGCCGGCCGGGCGCCTCAGACAAACGGGCGGCAGCGGGCCCTGGGGAGGTGGCGGAAAGCGAAATTTTCCTGCGGACGAAGCGATCGGTTCCCTGCGACAAGAACCGAGCGGTGCCGGCTCCGAAATGCCTCAGGCTGGGGAGGGCAGGTCTGGCCGGGGCCGGGCCTGAGGCGACGCCGCCAACCCCTCGCGCTTCCCGCTGCCGCCCCGCCATTGGCCGGGCGCGGCGCTGACGCCGCGGAGAAAGGGCGGCCGTGGGGGGCGGCGCCTGGCCTGGCCGGGCCCGCCATGCCGAAGCGCTCCTGCCCCTTCGGGGAGGCGGCCCCGCTCCAACTGAAAACACGCGTGGGGCTGCGCGAGCTGAGCCGCGGCGTGCGGGGCGAGGAGTACCGCCGGGAGGTCTTCGGTGAGGTGGGGGGCGGAGGGGAGGGGGAAGCGCCGGAGCCGCCGCCGGGCCCGGCCTGGGCCCGCAGGCCTCCCCAGCCGCCTCAGCCTCCCAACGGCCGCTCCGGCGAGGCGGCGCCTCGCTCCCCCCGGGCCTGGCGGCGGCGGTGACGGGGGGGAAGCTGCCCCTAACTCTCCTCTCCTCTCCCGCCGGCAGAGAGGACCCGGCGGCTGCTCTTCAGGGGCGCCCAGGCGTACATGGAGGGCGCCTGGCCCGCCAGCCCCGCCGCCACCTGCGCGCTCACCCGCTCGCCGGAGCCGGGCGGGGAGGCCCAGGACGGCAGCGCGGGGCGCCGCTGGAGCGGGCAGCTGCTCATCGGCCACGACGGGAAGCTGCTGAGGCGCCCCGCCGCCACGGAGAAGGGTGAGTGGCCCCGCCGCGGGCAGGCGTCCGGCGCTGCTGCGTGAGCCAGGCCGCGGGCGCTGCTCTCCGTCCCCCAGGCTTCCAGGCAGACGTTGCGGGGGGGTGCCCCGCAGTAGTTCTTTATTTTCTTTTGTTAAAGGAAGTGTTAGAGTTGAGCTTTACAGACGCATTTAGAAACTGTTGCATGTATGGTCTGCTTGACAGTCTCTTAGTGAGCTTGCCATGGAATAAAAAAAAGAACCAACAAAACTGTAAGCGGTGGCCCCTGTGCTGGTGCCTGCAAGCGTGTTCTGCAGAGCGCTGCCACCTGTAGCTGTAATGCTGAGTGGAGATACCACACTCTGCAGTTCTCAGAACTTCCAGGTGCTTTCTCTGTTTTGCTGTGAAGTACATGTCTTCTTAATTGCATCTTTTCCTAGCAGTTCCACCCGTGGGAGTTTCCAAAGCCTGTTCATCGTGTGTAAGAACTGCTGATGTCAAGGAAGCGTGTACACAGTGCGACCAGTTCGTCTGCCAGAACTGCAGCAGGCTCTGCAGCTGCTGTAACACAGTTACCTGTTCTTTGTGCTCCACTATTGAGTAAGTGCCTTTTGAATTTTTAAACTTATTTTAATTATAAAATAACTGCCCTGAAAATTGACTGTAGCACATGAAGACCCAACAAGATATCGAGCTCATCCACATGATGGACTTGGAACTCCTCTCATGTTGCTTTAGCAGCAGTAACTGTCTGAAGCATGGAGAATAAAATGTCTATGTGAAGTAGTCTAATTAGTCTTAGTGCAAGTCTAGTTTAGCTTCTCCTTTAAATGTTCTAGGAGGCAAAAAATCCTCTTGCTTTCCTGCCAGCAATATAGTATGCTGGCCAGTGATGAATGAATACACTCCCAAGGAGTAATCTTAAGTTTTTGCCATCATTGTTTACAGTTCTATGATATAAAGAAATATTCAGTGTGCTGTGTGAGAGTCCTGTGGTTACAGTTGATAATGAACAGGATGCCATTCTTTGTTATGTTCCAGAAACAGTAGACACACTGACTTTGTTTCTTTTGGCTTTCTTTTTTTTTTTCCTAGTTATGGTGATGTGGGAGAGCAAGTTCTCTGCAATGGTTGTTCAATATTTCAAGTCTGAAACTTGATGAAATAGCCTTTATGGCTAAGACGTCCGTAAATTTCATGAAGTCTCCTCCTTACGGCTGGTCAATTAATCCTTTTAGCATGTGAATTAATTATGGAATTTCTATGTTTTATATCTTTATATTGTACTTTTTAATATTGTAGCTAAATAAACTTTTATATTTTGAGGGTTTCTAGATTATTTCGAGTAAACTTTCTCCTTTTCCCTAGTTGTGATATGCTCATCTGGAAGAGGCCACTTTGTGCTCTTACCTGGTGTTCCTTATGTGATATAGAATTCAGAATATTCATTCAGTGTCTCTTGAAAGACTTACTTCTCTTGTGGGGACATCTTTATTTGGGGTATTTTTACTGGGTATTTTTACATTTTAGAATACTGCAACTAACCAAACAGAACAAGAAATGCTTTAGCAAGGGGTGGGGTGATAGCTATTGCTGAATAGCACTGCTTCTTCATAGCTGCACATTGCATGGCTTTGGATATATTGGCCACAATGAGGTGCAAGATGCCATTCTTTCTAGCCCCAGCGTAATACCTTGTGTAACAGAGACACTTCAAAAGCATTTGTGCCCTTTAGGGGGGTGGTCACTTCACTACTAGGTCAACCATCTGTGTGCTAGCATAGTCTGGCTGATGAGTCCCACTTGTTTCCCTGTTCTGCATGCTTTGTAGCCGGTTAACATGGGAGAGTTTACTAGTTCTTAACCCAGTCTTGATTTTTAGCAACTGTAAAATGTACCCATCCCCAAAACAAACAAACAAAAGTCTATGTCAGTCAAGTGAGCTAGTAGTAAAGTATTAGTTAAGAGTGTGCAGTAATTCCACAGTATTATCTATCTTTTCAAAACTGTAATAGGTTAAGTCAGGATGATGGCAGATCTTTGGTGCAGCTCCCAGCTATCAGGTATCACAGGGCAGATAAAAATGTTGTTCCTGTGGTAATCATCTTAGAACACAAAGCTGAGTTTTATAAGTGGGAAGAATCTGTGGGTTACTGCATTTAAATGTTAGTTTTAGGAAAGAATTTAAAAGCTTGGCTTTGTTTCATTTGAAGCTCTAAGCAAGTGAATGAAAATGTTTTTCAGTCAAGCATGTTTTTCAAATGGAAACCTTTTAAGTATGTATCTGCTGTTTGTCATTCTCTCCTGAGGGTGAGAGACTGAAAATACTGTTTTGCTTCCAGGCTCCTGGAGAGATGAGACATGTTGTTTGCAAATGATTAATATTTTGAAGCAGTTGATGGGTATGTTTTTTGGCTCATTTAGTCACTGCTGTATTTCACAGAAAGCTGTTCTCTGTAAACAATGACATGGATTTCATAGCTTAAAGTTCTTATTTGTTATCCTCTAGCCTGCCCCTTGAAAAATGTTTGATCATTAGGACAGGTACCTGATGCGGAGTGAAGAGCTGGGAGAAGAAGAAAGCAGGAGGGCTGGAACAGAATGGTTTGAGGTTGGGAGGAGCCGGGCAGGAGAAGCACAGAACAGTGTGGTCAACTCTTGCATCAGGGTGGTGCATCATACGTGTAAGAAATGTTTTTTTAGTGGTTACCACCTCATTTGCTTCCCTGGCTTCAGAAGGTGTGAAAAACTTCTCATGTGCTTCTATCTCCCAAAAGTACTCAAATCTCATTATTGAGGAAAGTTCCTGCTCTAGCCCTGCAGTTCTTAGCTGAACAATGGGAGGTAGGACTGGGGACTCTTTTTAAATCTTTATATTGCCTACAGAGAAAACGTATGGGAAGGGAAGAATCTTTGGGTGAGTGGTCCAAAGATTTTTCTCTTTGTCTAATTAACTCACAAGACCTTTTCTGTCGCCACTGGTCATAGAGCTGTACATTGGGTACTCCGAGGACTGCACAGGAGAGCCAGAGAAATAGTCTGATTTATTAATTGAGCAGGAAGTTGTTTTTTACACTGTGGTTTCTTGTTATTGTATCTTCTTCCCCTCCTATTCAGTGTAAAGTGTCAAAAATCAAAGTTTGCCTGGTGTTCAAAGGGAAGGAGATCCTCTGAGGAGCCAGCATATTGATTGGTGAAAATATCCTACAGTAATGATTTTACAGATGGATGAGAAACTTCTTCTGAGGCCTGTATATCATTACTGGTGAAATACATCTCAAAGAGCACAGTTTTATGTCTAAAAGGAAGTCAACTGATCTGATCAGGATAAAACAATTTCCTTTAAGCCTAATATGTGAGGAAATACTAGAAATGTATAGTTTCAGAGATAGCAGATACTTCTTTAGGGACAATCGAAGGCGGTAAATGACTTCAGTAGTCTTCAGTATCTACAATCTGTTAGAACAAAACCACATGATATTATGAAGAACTTCAGTAAAAAGATCAAATACACTTGAGTTATCTCCTTCAACAGCATTTATCCATTACATGCATCCCTCATAGTAGTATTGTGTCCTTGGTGGGTAGATCAGATTTGGTGGTTACACAAATAACCTTAGTCCTGTGTGTGCAATGAGTAATTCCTGTATGTTTTGTAGATCAGGTCAGAAGCCTGTTTGCTCTCCAAGAGAAAAGTGAGCCATTACACAGATGATCCAGACATCCTAAAAAAAAAAAAAAAAATCTTAGCTCAGGACACAAATCTAACCATTGCCATTGTGTGATTGGTACCTCTCTTGTTTAATATAGCCAGCACCTCAGCCTCTTCCCCTCTTTTCGTTTTAGTGTCCTACCCATTTGGACCCTGACTTGTAGCCAATTCATAGCCTTTTTTTTTTCTTTTTAAAATTATTTCTGGACAGGTGATAAGTAGATGCAGCTGTATTTTTATCTTAGGACAGGGCACAAAACCCAAGCTATTTAGGTGTAACCGAAAGATGATGTCCTTTTTTCCTTTGTGAATATGGGTAAGATATTTATGCTTTGCTTCTGTGCTATATTTGCTACCATCACCAGTATCAGTGAGATACTAAGAAGTGGCAGCAATCTACAAATGGTTTAAATCTTCTGAATCTTATCTGAAGAGGCGCAACCAAGAAGTAGAAATGGAAACAGTATTTTTGTTCCCTAGGTGTGTTAAGTCTGATTCTTTTGAAAATGCACAGCTAGCCTCTAGGTGAATTGGTTAGTCAACAGCAAATGCCAGCACTATGCAAATAATACTCTTACCGTGCAGGACCCAGTTGCACAATGGTTTTGTGTTTTGACAAGATCAGACTGGATTAAAACATTGAATCCTAGCAAAACTTAACTGGTACTAAACCCCCACCTATGCTGTATGTGTACAAACTTGGATATACTGCTCCCTTGTAATTTTTGGTTAGTTGTGATACTGTTTCATCGTGGCAGATGATGCAACTATTAGCTATTTGTGCCACTTTTACCTTCCATCTAGATTCCAATAGTGCTGACTACCTAGGCATGAAGTCCTCAGTGCTTGGGGACGTTCCAGATAGCATAGAGTGTGGCAGTAGATCTCCACAGTCTCTTCTGTGTATGTCAAGCTTGTCTTTTGTTCTATGCAGTGGTTTCCCATTGGTTGTCAGACTAAGCTTAGATCCCAAGCTATTGTAGAAGCGTGTGGCGTTGCCCAAGCAGAGGGAGGAAAACCTCAAACCATCCAACAGAAGCACTCTGCCAATGGGCAGAACAACACTGCTACAGCAGCACAAAGATGATATAGCCAAGCTTTGTCACATAACATAGGGTCTTACAGCTTTGCAGTTGCGAAATGAGAGGGGTGGTGGGAGGCTCTTCCAAGAGAGCATCTTTCTTCCAGCAGGCTTTTGTGTGAGGACAGATAAGGAAGACCAAAATGTACCCTGATGTTGAGTTTCCTTGTGCTGTTTCTTCCACTCTCTTTAGGGTTTTTCATTACTGAATCTTACAGGAGAAGGTAGCAAAGCTTTGAACATTGTGTTTTGTTCATATTGAAGCAAACTGGTTAACCTATTAACGAAGAGGCTTCAGAAAACATTAATGTGTCTTTTAAAAATAAATAGGAGCTATGCAATTCAAAGACCAATACTGCTTGTGGATAGAAAATTGGAAGAAAATTATTCTAAATCTTACCTTCTATTGTACATTAATAAAATTGCAATAGAGTGAAAGTGATCAGACACTGTGTATTTTATAATATTTTAATGACTATCATAGTTGTATACATAACTTCTTTTTCTTTTGTATAGATACTTTATTTCTAAAGAAATTGAAATATAATACTTTTTATAGTAGATTACAATGGTAGCAGTTCAAAATGTAATACAAGTGTTAATGATACTTGCTAGCGTTGTGTATTCTGGGCTTTTGTTATTTTGTCTTTTCCTTAAGGAAGAGCCTCAGCCTCAGCTGCAATCAAATGATTATAGCTCACACTTATTACAAGTTTTTAGTTCTTGTGGTTGTGATTTCCATTAAAACCTAATGATAGATGTTATATTACTTATCTTTTGCAGAGGTTGTTATTTCTTAAACATTTTGTGGTTGTAGGATTTACTTTAAACTTTAGGATTTATTTAATTGTAATTTCTTACACTGTTTTACTCAAATGTGATAGTTGAAATCATGATCCCCTTCTCATTTGTTCTGCTGTCACTTGCTCTGTAAGATACGGATGTTCTTCTGTTTCTTTCCCTGACAAATACAATTGTAGGTGGGGCCAAACGTCCACTTGATAACCTGCACAGCAATGTCAAAATCAACATAGTTTCATGAGGTACTACCTTGATCTGTTCTACATACATAGGCTTTTAAACTTGCACTGAAGTTCCGAAAACTGCCAGCGGCTCCTTGTGCAGATGTCCGCTTTAATCTGATTGGAGACTTAAGATAAAACATAATCATTCATCCTACCTTTTCAGTAGAAGTTTCATGTGATAGCCACAGGGTGGCATCACTATGTTAGTTTTGTGTGGCTTGTTACCCAAGTTCTTAGTTTTTTCTCAAGTCCTTACTGCTTGATTGATACTGTTATAATTGGTCTGCCAGTTTGGGGGGTGGTGTGTGTTTTGAAGTATCTCCCTCATAAATCTGTAGGTCCAAAACAAATGCTTCCAAACCAGAATTTTTTTATCCAAAAATACTTTGTACCATTCATAAAAAATAGCCTGAAATTGAAAATGAACAATTTTGCTGTCTACAAAGACAAAGGCAAAATGTAAATCATGTGCATAAACCTAAATTGATCACATTATTTTTTCTTTGAACTTTAATGTATCAGTATCATAAACAAGGATATTTTTATGCCAGACAATATGTAAGTTATATCACTGTTTTCTTAAAAGTAACAAAAAAACCCAAACACCTTATGTGACATTCCACATTTTGTTGCATTAAATTAACTATCGCATACAAGTTGCTTCTCATAAAGATGTGGAAGAGCACGGTGGTTGCTCTGCCAGTAGTAGGACTATAAAGCTGGATTTTGAAATGGGCTGGAGGGTGCTGAGCGAGCAGGCTCACATCAGTAGAAGGCTGCTGTCCATCACCTTGAATGGCAGTGGCAGCTGGGGGATGGTCCTGATGATTGAGAAAAGGTGAGGGTTATGGCATTCTTTGAAGAGAACAATTTGAGGAATTACGGGCTGGTCAGTCTGACCTCAGTCCACAGGAAGATTATAGTGTGAATCCTCACAAAAGCTGTGTCCAGCACTACATCCAGGCGCATGAAGGGCAAGAACATAATTGGGAACAATCACAATCAAGGGCAAATTACGTCTGACCCAGCTAACTGAGCATCACCAGATGGAAGACATAGATGTCATTTACCTTGACATTAGCAAGGCTTTCAACACAGCCCCCCAGCGTACTGTTGTAGAAGCCGTATTGGAGAGGTGTGGTGTGGACAGGTAAGCCGTAAGGTGGGCAGAAGCTTTGCTGGACTGTCAGATACAAAGGGCTGTGACAGGCAGGGCAAACCCAGCCAGCAGCCGATTACCAGTAGCATTCTTGGGGGTTGTTACTGGAACTGATGCCCTTGGATGTCTTCACTAATGACCTGGACGATGGGACAGAGCAGACCCTTAGCCAGTCCCTGGATGATGCTGGGCTGGGGGCAGCACTGAGCTTCAGCAAGCCATAGAAGTGGGCCGGCAGGGGCCTCCTGGATTCGGTGAGGGACAGTGCAAAGTCCTGCCCTGGGGACAAAGCCACGCCATCCATAGCCCAGGCTGGGTGCTGACTGGCTAGAAAACAGCTTTGCAGAAAAGGACCTGAGTCACAGCGTGTCCTTGCTGTGGTAAAGGCAAAAGCCATGTTGGGCCGCGTTAGCGAGAGCACAGGCAGCGCGGGTCCCCTTGTGCGTGAGATCCAGAGGTGTTACTGTCGCACAGGGAGGCTTCAGTTGTCCTGAAGACCCTACAGTGCAGAGAGACAAGGCAAACAGACTGGAAGCCTGGCGACTTCCAGTTCACAGGTAGGGCATGTCTGTGGCCTTCAGAGTTTATCAGGAGCACAAGTATTTTATGATTTTTCTTGGGATTCCAAGGCTGTGTATTCATGTATGGTGCTTTTGAATACACTTAGGAATTTATAGTAGTGTTGAAACTCTTCAGCACTCTTAGACTGCTGCATTCTTCCTCTGTTCTTCTAAGCATTGATTACTGCTAGCTGTCAGAAATGAGGAACTGGTAAAAGGATATGTGGTCTGAGTATGTCCACTGTTACGTCCTGTTTACTCTGCTAGAACTACTGATATGATGAAACTTACTCATATCCTTAAGGGTTTTGGTGGGCTGTGCTGTAGAGCGCAGCACTTTGCAGGAAAGAAATAAATAATTAAATTTTCAACCAAGTAGCTTACATACAAAAAATAATGCATGTTTATGTATCTCGGTCGCAGAGAGTTTCATTTTAGGAGCTTGATTCTCCCACGCTTTCTTGCACTGAGTAATACCTTGCTAAATGAATGATCTGATTGTTCTGATTTCTCTTTCCATGATAGCAAGATTATTTACTGCCCTAAACTAGATTTTAAAATATTTTTAAACCCAGTAAAAACAAGCTTAGAAACCTGGGACTGTAGTCATTTTGGATGAACAGTATAAGGAATTATAGTAAAATGTAAGGCTGAAAACATATAGTCAATGTACAAATTTTCAAGGTCTTACAAAAATCTTAAAAGAAGAAAGCCAGCTCAAATACTTCCTTCATACCTTGTTTCATATTCTGCTGAGTGGTTTAACTCCACATTGTTCTGGAAATGAGAGAACTTGGTCTCAGTTGGGTGTAGTTACGTGTATTGCTACTTACAGAGCTGGTTTAAGATACCTGTGTATTTAGATGGGTCGTATTTTCACATGAATGCAAGAGCTTTCTTACTCAGCCATCGTGTGGATAAAGAAGTTCTATAGAAAACTGTTTCACTCATGTGAGTTCGTATCAGCACTGTTCAACACAAGCACCTCTAAGTCCTGAGAATGTCTTTTGTTCCTCACTGATCCAGAATTGGAGTGCACTGTCTTAGTGAGACCAAGAACTAGAAGTTACTGTAAAGCAAGTTAGAGGGACTTGCCCTCTTCACCGGTACAAGTCTTCCACTCTTTGTTTACTCCGTGCACTTTCATATATCCATGTGTTTGTGTTTAGGATCATTGCCATAACCTTTTTTTCTTACATGTTGTACCGACTTTGTCCCTTCTGTGCTGATGCTACCGGTGGATACAGCGAGAGCTTGTGCGCTTCTGTTCACCTTAACGCTAGTAAGTTTTCCACTTGTGGAAGTGTAGTGCTGTCCCCGCTCTGCTGCAGGGATCATGGAAGCTTACAATGCTGTCCCTTCATTGCTGGTGGTGCTTGTAATCTACTGCAAAATGATGTGATTTGGGGTTCTTTCATCTTTTCCTTAGTGCTAGATATTGTCTTTGGTTGTATTTTACAGTGCAAGAGTATTTAATATGCAAGAGTTGTGGCTTTGAGCTGTATCTGAAGTGTCTGTAATATTCATTTCACAGGTAGTGTCTTCTGCCCAAGTTAAATGAAAACTTTCATTATTATGAGTGCTTCATTGAGAAATGAGACTACCCTTTAACGTCTAGTGGCGTACATCGCTTGGACATGAAAACTAGTTCAAACCTTGACACTTGTTCTCTGTATTTTCTCGAGAATTTCAGTTCTTGCGAGGCTTTTTACTTTATTCCTCCACTCAGACTATTTTCTTAGTTTGCTTAACTTGTGGTACCATCTGTTGTTCAGTAACTACTCAGAGCCAAGACGGCTGATGGAGATCTGAGTTCTCTTAGATCAGCACTTGGCACCGTGAGCTTTTTCACAACCCAACAAGCAGTTCCAACAGCTGCATGCATGAATCACTTAAGTTATAGTACCCTGCAGCACCCTGTAAGAATGGGTTTTGACAATCTGGTCAGATGCCACACAAGCAAAAGTGCTATGAACTGAGCTCCTTGGAAGGTGTGACATAAATTTAGGATCATTATTTTGATACTTATTTTAATGTAATGTGCTCTAAAGTTTCGTTACTGTTCAGAAAGCTTTGGGAATACCTAGATTGTACATAAGAATTTACCATTAATTACAAAAAAATTTAAGTAGGCTGGGGGGTGTGCGCATGTGTGTTTATTTGTTACAGCAAACTATTCTGACACATTCCCTATGGCATTTCGTATTACTGAGAGGCAGTTTGCCCCAGCAGTAGAACTGCTCTTCACATGCTTTTCAGTCAGTCTATATTTAAACCTGTCTCCAGCAGTATTTTATTTCAGTTGTTTTAGTCTGGTTTGCTTAGCTGTGGATACATTCTTGATTATGCTGTATGTTTATTGAAAGATTTGCTATCATGTACTGTTCTTCTGCAAACACTACAAAACATCATTTCATTCAGAGTTTAGCAAGCTGCAAGTGCGCTTCTTTAAGGTTTGCGAGAGGACGGTGTGGATTCCTTGTTGGTTCTGTAGCAGTTAGCTGATTGCACGAACACTGAGCCCACAGGACTGGTGTAAATCAGCCTCGTGTCATTGGGCAAACCGAGCTACACAGCTGAGGATCTCCTCCTGCATATAATTTGCGTTACGCTCTAGCTTTGTCATTATTTGTTTAATGATAACCATTGCTTTGGCTGCGTATTTAACACAAGGCCATTCACAAAAGAATTTATGGAGTCCATATGTTTGTATTTCACTTAGCTGCCTAAATAAGGGGGGAGGTTATATTGTCTTCATTTTATTTTGAAGCTGCATCTGCAGACTAGCTGGAGCCAAGCAGGGTAACTATAGGATGGGACAGTATCATCCAGGAATAGGGTGTTGAAACTTCTTGGGCAACTTCCACAGAGCTGCCTGGCAGGACTTCCCCCCCAGTTCCTCTTAAAAATTAGATCAGTAGGTTCCCAGGGGGTGATGAGGGATGGGTGCCAGGGACGGAAAGCCTCGGTGGTTCTGCAGAAGTAGGATGGGAAAGGACAATATTAAGTCTTGTGTCCAAGAGTTTAACCAACGTTGTTGAGTCAGCCCGCTAGCCTTTCACACCACTAGAAAAGGATGGATGTACAGGCTGCAGACCAAGGCAGTGAACTTGAGGATGCTGAAGAAGGTTGGTGTTCGTTTCCCAGATTTTAAAGAGTTAAGAGTTTATAAGAGTTTTGAAGAGTTAAAGAAAATACGTAAATGTCTTCCATCAGCAATTTTCAGTCAATGTCTTACCAGGGATTTAACTGTATTTTTATAGAGAACTCTGGATAGGTTAAACTTGGTAGTTCATACCCCAATGAAAAGATAAGATAAAAAAATAAGATAAGATAAAAAGATAAAGGGCAGAGAAATGGTCTTTTTGCTTTCCCCAGGTTTCTTACATTTACCAGCTGGAAAACCATACAAATTTAGAGATGCTCTGGAACAGAAATGGATGCCAGACAGTGAGGGATGACCAGATCTTTTTTTGAAAGCAACTGACTGCCTTCTGGTGAAGTGAATGACGAAAGGTGCTGGTCAGTCATCTGCTCTTCTTACCCCAGTGATTTCTAGTTGTGCTTCCGCAGCAGAAAGGATGTTAAAAATATCAATAGGAATAGGAAATCACTTTAAAACTCTATGGGAGACATGCTCTTTTCTTTGCTTAGCCCAGTATTTCATGCCATAACACATCAGTCAAGACTCTACAGGAAACTCTGAGGATGCAGGTTTATATAGACAATGTAAAATGGTCCCATAGGTTTGGGTCAGATGGCAAAATAATTAACTCACCCAGCTTTGCTACATCAAGGAACTGTAGTATCCAAAATAAGATTTCATTGATAGAGTACAGCTAATATGTCCATCCCTAAAGTCAAATACTTGGTTGTCTTCAGCATTTTGTATCTTCTAGGAAAGCCACCACACTCAGACCAGCAGCAGGCACAGTCCTGACCCACACTGGAGGCTACGGCCAGGACTTGGTCTCCCAGTTCGTGCGCCACACCAGGCAGTGCTGGTGGGAGAAGGGACTACACTATAGGCTTTAACTACCATACCTCCTTTTGCTCATTAAATCTGCTCTTGTCCGAGAGACCAAGGAAAGAGGGTCTTGCAGCTTCCTTTTACCATTTAGAAGGGAGCTTAGCTGTATATCGGGTCTCTGAAGTCTCCACAGCGACCCAAGGAGCATCCAGCATCGGTTTTCCCAAGAGAAAACCATTATTTAAAGTAAGAGATATTTTGTCAGTTTATAACACACCCTCTAGAAGGGACTGCAGAAGAAGATCTGAAATAGGCTAAGAAGGCATAAAAAGGAGAGAAGACAGGGGAGAAAAGGAGGAAGAAATCCATTGTTTCTTGTCTGCTGGGAAGGAAGGTGTCATAAGGAAAAAGTCAAAAAGAGAAATAAAGAGAATTCAGACAAAATGGACTAAAAAAAGGGAGAGGAGACAGAATAGAGCAGCCTGGTCTCTACAGGTAACACCCAGCAATCTGCATCCAACCTCTGTGCAGCAGGGAAGTGAAAGCCCACCTCCAGGCGCCAGCTTTTTTCCTGCTCCCAGGAGAGGAGATCCGCTCTGCAGCAGACGGACAGATGGCATTACCGTTGCCTGTGCTCCTGTGGGGGATTTTTCCAGATGGGGAGTTGGAAGCCTCTTTGTGCTGCTACAGCCTTCCTCTCCAGCAGCCCTCGGGTGCTCGGGGCCTCCACCAGACTGCGTACCCATATCATATGCTACTTAGACATGTGCACACATGCATCTCAGTACTGTGAAAATTTCAGCTGAACCTGTTAGAAAAATAGGTGTATTTATATCTAGGGTTTTCTCCATGTTTGAACAGTATCCTGGTTGACTTTTCCTTTCTTGTAACATGCGCCTGTGTTTTTTCATTATCGAGAGATTGCTAATAAAAACAGGGCCACCAGCACTGACCTGAAAAGAAAGTTGACACGACTGTTTTGCAGAGGAACCGCAGACAACGCTGCATCACCCACACGCTGACTTCATCAGTCAGTCTCAGTGCCTTCCTATGGTGTTAGGATACCTCTCCTACCTCCAACAAAGCACAGATGTGACAAGTTTCTCAGTCACCTGGAAAACTACTGGGCAGCCCAGGAAGCATCACCCCCGTCACAATTCAGTTTGCTGCTTACTAGAATTAAAAAAAAAAAAATCCATTTTAAATAACAGGCGGTCACCTTTGATGTCCACTTCCTTAACAGCTGAGCAAATGAGCACAGAAAGTAAAACTTTGGAAAGGTAATGTGATTTCAAGTTTTACAATCAAGTAAAGGGAGATACTAAGTTTAATCCCTTTATCTTAGTTACACATTAAATTTATGACAACCTCACCTGTGTAAATAAGTACATTTTGTTCTGCTTTCTTATACTTTCCTTCCTCGGCAACCTTCCAGTCCGCAGTTGCACCAAGTGACCTTGCTCCTTCCACTTTTTTTTTTATTCAGTTTCATTTTATTCAGTCCATCACTGGGCTGTCAGCAGGTATTCCTGTCTTCCTGTTTAGTTTCATTTCCCCCAATAATATCAGAATAAGGAACAATTGCAGCAGCTGAACATATCGTATGGAAAGCTTACTATATGCTGCAACCATCTTAGGAATAGTATCACTCCATTTTCATTATGAAAGTTTATTAAAGGGCTTATGTTTTGATCTTTCTCCACATCCATAAAGCCTTTAAAATCATTGGAACAATTTATCAAACACATTAGAAAAGTTCATTAGCTATTAAAAAAAAAAAGAATCACTCAAATGCTGTATCATGCCCACAGGCCAGGCCTGTGTGTGGGAAAAGGTGCTGCAATTGTTCTTCGTAGTCAGATTTGCACTTCACTGAATTAAAAATAAAAAGCCAATTTCAGGCTAAGGAGCGTCTACAGCGCAGACCTTGCCCTCAGCCATTCTGGGGCACCTGAGGCGCTGCTGACATGTGGCGAGCTGCTGGACTCAATTCTGTCAGGAGACCTAAGTCAAACTGGCATTTTCAACAGCAGTCAGCAAACTGGAAGCATACGCAAATCCACAGGGTACAGCTGTGAAGCTCCAGGTGCCAGCCACGTCAAGGGAGCTGGCAGCTCCAGCCTGCACTAGAAACCATTTCTGAGTGACCTGTGTCAGACAGGTGAAAAGAACATTAAAGGAATCTATTTTGGGCGTGACACTGCGGGAACGAAAAGCTGCCACCACCAAACCCAAGCAGAGATGAAGGTGCCTGGTGGTGATGCTGTTAATGCAGCCTTTCAGAAGCAGCCAAAGGATCCTGTTAGAGTGCAAATCCTACTGCAAAGCAGACATCATCCTTCACCTGAAAAAGTGACTATCGCTCAGGGTCTTCCCTCCTAGTCATGCCAGAAGGAAACCGAAAGTATCCAGCCTGCCTGCACCCACCTCAGGCAATGCAAGGGAATGCGCTGACAACCTCCAGTTCAGGAAGTGACAACGAACTAGAATACAATGTACTCTTCATATCCCCGAGAAAATTACTTACAAAACTATAATGAAATAAAATGTGTATGCGTTCAACAGATACATACTTCGCTTAGAACAGTAAGTGCAGTGAACTTGGGATGACCAGGGCCAATGACATAAAAGAAAATGAGAAAAAAAAAAATGCAGCATTTGTACTACTGGAAGCATCTCAAAGCAAGGCTGGTGCCAACTCACATAGATTGCATGAAAGTAGTAGACAGGTCGTGTCAGTCTGGAAGTGTAAATACATACCAGAGATGATGATAGGAAAAAAAGCACCATGAAGAACCTCCTTCACTAAAGCACGTGCTCTCAAATCCGGGACCTAAATCATTAAATGGACTCACAGACTAATTGAGGTTTGCAGGGATTTCTTGGAGATTGTCTAGCCCAGTGCCCCTGCTCCATGCATGGTCAGCAAGATTTCCCCAAAGGAGTCCAATTTGTTCCAATCGCTGTACTTCAATAAGCTGAAGGAAGAACAGTATTACTGGTTTTGCTTTTTTCCAAAACAATATAATGTTTAAGCACATATTTTCTGATCATTTTCATTCAGTTTCAATGAATTCCCAGGCACTGTGCTGAAGATCACAATTGCCATTTTTTGTTCTGATTCAGGTTTTCTCAGTACTACACAACAGTTTTCTGGCTAACAGCATCAGTACTGTAAGAACATAATAGTGCAAGGAAATAGATATGGTGGAGTTTACAAGTAACTAAAGATCACAACAATTGGGGTAGGGATTGTGTCTCCTCTGTTTCTGTGAAGAATTTTCACTCTTGTACTCAAAATAATTATAGTATCTTCTGTGGGGTGAAAGTTACGTATTATTTTAAAAATATGCAGAATTTGAGAGACCCTCAGAATTCAGAAAATCCAGCAACTGCCATCTGTGCGGTCACTATCTTCTTGAAACAAACTCATAGACCTGATGATGCAAAATACAAGCAGTTACAGTAATATGACAGAAGACATGAAGAAACAGCGTGGAAACACTCATAAAAATAGAATCTTAGCATACACCAGGGTTACATTTAACACAGGAAGAAATTCATAAAGTCCATTTCTAGAGAAACAGGTAGTGAGCAGTAACAGGCACACAACCACATGAAGCGGTGCTTCAGTGAAGGAGAAACTGAGAACCGAGCTACAACCACGCTGAAAAACCACAGAGGGAAGTAGTGTTTTCACATACGAAGTCCTTGATCTGGTCCTCAAGAAAGACCCCACCATGCTCACAA
Source organism: Calonectris borealis (assembly GCF_964195595.1). Classification (NCBI taxonomy): domain Eukaryota; kingdom Metazoa; phylum Chordata; class Aves; order Procellariiformes; family Procellariidae; genus Calonectris; species Calonectris borealis. The sequence continues at coordinate 10,574,241 of NC_134316.1, read as the reverse complement.
ACCCAGAATGGCGACCAGCAGTTACAAAAATTAAAATTAAAAAAAAAGGACAAAAAAGTGGCATGCAGGGACTACTGTAACAAAATGTTTTTGTTTAAAATTATTTCAGACACAGAGCAACTAGTCATCACCTGATTAGAATGCAACATATGTTCCATTAGCCAGAGCTACCAAACGTCTGTACATTCAGCTGCATTGGGGATAATAAGCTCCCATTTGCTATAGGCACTGTGTGTTCTTTTCGTTTTACTTCTAGTGGCAATTAACCTCCCTGTTATTAAGAAAATTGAGCTAAAAGTGGAAGACAAACACTCATTTGCAACACTGAAGAAACAAGATCCTTCTACATTCAGCCATTTCTTCAAATGTGTTTTTACCTCTGAAGCTGTTTTAGATACAGTGAAATAAATCAAACCTTCCCCCTAAATTACCATTTCCCAAACTTCTCCGGCAGAAAACCCATGCAACTCTCACAGGCGCTTTACGTGTGTGGGCTTCTCTTCTGCAACTCTGTCTCCTTGGAGTTTGCATTCCCACTATAGGTTGTGACCTCTCATTTGGGACCATCATCCTAAATCCTGCTACTGGAGATAGAAATCTGCCTTAGCATATGCTCTCTAAAAAGCAAAGAGTATTTTCTTTGACAAAGATTTTAAAAAACCCCACAAACACTTACGAGTATGAAGAATACAGTACTCTTGTACATTTAAACGCACGTAAGTAATCCAAAGTAGCAGACAAGAAAATTCACCCCCAGTTAAAGTAAAGATCATCCAATTCAAACAATCAAGGCAAGTTTTTACCCTCAAACCTCCAAAAACTATCATAATTTATTTCTCAGGTGGAAAACCGGGAACAAATTCAAATAGCAGCCGAGATACTCGAGGCCTGCATGAGAGCAGTGCAGCAGCTGGAGAGCACGTGAAGGTTACCGTCTGGAGGGGTGATGGTGTAGAAAGAAAAATGAAGCAAGCAGTTTATTTTATTGTGGGGGGTGAGAGGTCATAGTTTGTGCAGAGTTGGGAATGCTATAAACCACCGTGATCTTCGTCCAGTTTAAAGGGAGAACAGCCTGCCATATCCTACTGGGATTGTACTGGATGTTTTAGTTACACAAGATAATATAAAACGGAATTTGCAGAATTACCTGGCTTCTGCCAATGTCTCTTAACCCCAAATAGCACAAGCAGTGTATCTCTGTTTCGACCAGTGCTCAGCTGACCTCATCGTCTGACTGCAGTCAGTGGCACACAGAGAACTGCATGCTACTTACGTGCTCTTGCACAGGTTTTTTTTCTATTTTTCTCCCAACCTGAGCTTACAACCAAGTTCCTGGGCTGTAACATACATATGCTACCAGCGTTCTGCACTTGGGATGCACCATCTTTGCTGCAATGTACAACACCAGAGCAAAATGACATTTGTCAATGCCAGAAGGAAGAATGAGGAGGTGTTGGCTGTACAGATAGTTAGAAAAGTTTTAGGTTTTCAAATAAAAGAGCTAAAGGAACATAGAAGATTTAAGCAGTCTCTGCATATATGGTACAAAAGCAATCAGAGGTGAACGGCACTCGTGTCACAGACTTTTGCGATAGGCAGGGAAAGACAACAGGATGCTAAGAGTGATGGATATGCTACTCCTCATTTTCTGTGCTAAACCAAAATTTGAAGAACACACTTTACGTTTGCAGGTAGACAGCTGTAACGCCGGTAATCATTCAATTATAGACAACAGACAAGGCATTTTGAATAATCACAGGCAAAATGAGGGAAAATATCCAGAAGACTCTGCATTCAGGTGTGGCCCTCGCAGCTCACTGTTGCTAACAATACTAAGATTCCCCGACTTTTTCGGCAGCTTTTTTAAGTTCCATTTTCTATATGGGAATTAAAACAAAAATCCATTAGCAACAACTGGCAGAAAATACTGTTCTGAGACATAATCAGCCTCAACAGAACCCGATCCATGTCTGTTCCTGCATTTGGAAGGACCAGATTTTCCTGGGGCAGATGATGGTAACCTTTGCTCATTCGTGTTGCCTATATTTGGATGCACGAAATGTGCTAGTTCAGAACTTGTCGGGGCTTGCAGACTTGCAGAAGTGTTCTTTGGACTTCATCCCCGGGCTGGCTGCAAACTCAGATGAAGGCTTGGAAGCAAAGGAAGGAGAGCAGTCAGGAGATCAGACTTGCAGAAGGGGATAGGCTGTCCAGCGTCAGTGCAGGGTATCCTCTACAGAGACACAGATCCCTCCTTTCACCTTCCCTCCTTGCATAAAATGTGCAGTAAATTCTACCGGGAATTACAGCCTATTCCTTGAACCAAAAAATGTTTTGGATGTTTAATGGCTTACTACAGTTGCAACTTCTGTGCTTAGTTTGAAGCATAGTGCAGTTGTTCTTGGACGTTCTTGTATTTTTCTCTGTATTCTTGTTTGAAAAAGGACATTCCAGCCTTGTATAACTACATCCTAGAAGCGATTAATATTACTCCCTAGAAAGGAAATGCGGTATTATATATTGTATGCTGGCCCAAGTGACTGGAATAGAAATACCTTTGAAGATTAGGGCCTCAGTAACACAATCGCACTGGCATCAGGAGGACAGCAAAATGAGGCCTGTCCTCATTCACCTCAAGACAAACTATTTCTGGCACAGGGTGTTATTTCTTTTAACAAGCATTTTCCAAAATTATCTTTGCATAATGATCAGCACAGAGATGAAACAACTGAGGAGGGGCAGAAAAGCCTAAATCCCTCGGTGATGTGCACATCAGACTCAAGAAACTGGAGCAGTTGTTGCATCTCTACAAATTCAGGAGGCTCCTACCACAAGAAATAAGAACCTAACTTGTTAAAGCAATTTTTATTTAAGTATTTGGAGGGAAACTTTCATATCATGAGTAAAAATACTAGAGTTGAACGTTGTTAAAAAAAAAAAGTCAAGATGATGGGCTCTCTGTGCAAACACAGCAGTTTCTGATGGAAAGGGGAAGCGAGGGTTTTCATAACATACTCCCTTTCAAATAAAAAATTAAATGCTAGTTAACTGCAGTACATGTCATCATTTTTTATACAGTCAAGAGAATGAAAAACAAAAAAAAAGCAATTTAAGAGAACGCAACCTACAATGGAATAAATTCATTCGCAGCAGAGACAGAATAAGACTGCTTTTATGAAAATTACAAAGAAACATGATACAACAAAAATAGGGTGTGGGGAATTTTCCACTAAGATTAAAAATGAAAAACAAAAAAAAAATTCACTTTTTGAACACCATTATTATTCAAACACATATGAAGTTTCAACCTAGTTTTTTTCTTACACATGGGAAACACTGTTAAAGTGAATCTTCAAGAGTGAGAAGGCACCATGAACTGTTGGCTGATACCTTTAATGCACACTCAAGAAAGAAGAAATGATCTGGCATGATGCAAAAAATCATTAAGTGTTTATATATATTCATATATCTTTTCATTAAAAAAAAGCGGCAACAAGTCATTACTTCAGTGCCAAAATGTACTTTTGTCTGGTTGACTCGCTCATTAAGATGATTCCTCACTTAGACCTGTATGGTATTTTTATACAGTGGTGAAAGTGGGTGATTTTGTGTTGTTGCATTTCATATTAGATTGGTAAATCAAGCGTTTTCTAGGTTCTGAGAAGCCAATCCTATGAAGTATTCCTCTATGCAAATGGAATAATTGTCTAGAATGGAATACTCATCTGTACGACGTGGCAATTTCACTGGATTCAGTTTGATATGTAATGTCTTGTAGCAGATGTTATAACAAAAATAACTTTCGCTTTTTGATTTACCTCACTGAGGCCATTAATGCTGTTCCTATAGTTGGTTTTCTGGAGTTGGATGACATTTCACTGCTGTCCAAAATGAGTTTGAACCTTAACCCTCCAGAGTTTGTTCACTTTGTTGCTTACATTATTGCACTAGCTACTAAAGTCTTATATCTTCCTATATAAATCTAATTGTTCAGAGTGCAGATTCTATATTTAGATAATGAACTGTATGAAATAAATAAAATAAGGGGATTTTCTGGTCAGAGTTGCTGATATGTTGAATACCTTAATTATTTCTAAAGTAAACAGTTTTGGTGTATATTCTTAAAAACCTATGGTCATTCAGCATAAAAGCCTTGACATAATACTTTAAGAATGGATTTGTTTTCCTTCTCAAAAATGCATCAAAGAATTGTTTTAAATACAGAATCTGTGAGGCTTCCTACAAATTCATCTAAATCGTAATACAAACACAGTTTGTAATTCAGATAATATAGAAAGTTCTCTAGTGTCCATTGAAGTAAGGTCCCCAAAATGCAGTCTGTTTTGTTTCTGAATGGGAGAACATTGCAAAACATTAAGCGGTTCCACTGGCTGAATAGGAGAACTGAGGAAAATGAGGTCTTCTCTCGTTATCTACACAATCCATGCTGTCATCTGAAAAATGGAAAAAAAAAAACCAAACAAACCAAAACAGTAGACAACATTTGCTACCTTTTAAAGTAAACAAACAATAAGATAATGCATGGTAAAGTTATTTCAGAAAATTTCACCTTTTCTTCCACAACTTGAAAGGACAAAGAAACAGGAAGCCTTAAATCTCACCCCATTAAATGGGCATCACAGAAGATCCTGATTGTTGTATGTAAATAGTTGTTTGGATGTCCATTTAACATTGCTAGGAGCTGCATTGCTTAAATCCATATTCGGTGTTCTGAATTTCTGGCAATTGCTATTTCAGAGCATCAAACATGCTCAGTTACCACGCAAATAAAATATATTTTGATTGAATATGCACGCTGGTGCTTGCATATACACAGTGTTTGTGCAGATGTACACACGCAAAACTCATGAAAAGAATTATTTTCCAGTGGGAACGTGCAGATTTGGAAAAGACAACAGTACAAATAACTTCACTATCTTCTAAAACAGGTTTTTCATTTCCCAAACTGGAAATTTTCACATCAGTTTACCAAATTCTTAATCAAATACATATATGGAAAACCAGCAAGTTTAAACTGATGCTTTTTCACATTGTCTAAAGAGACCAGGTAACATTACAGCAAATTATTTCTGGTCGTCTGGAGAAAATAGTGAGCAACATTTGGGAAAACTTTACCTTGGTCAGGAGGAGTGATTGTTATCATCTGTGCTGTAAATTCTTCATCAAAGTATCTTGTATCTGTTTCAGATGTAACTTGTGGCTTAAATGGAGGTACAAGCTATGAAAAGGAAAAAAAAAAATACTGTCCATTTACAGGTTCTTGCAGTACTGTTTGAAACAGGTAGAATTTGAAATAGAGTTATAAGCTACAGTGCCTTTTCCTACATTCCTAAAATAAGTTTAAAAAACACCAGTTCATAAAGAAGGAACCATGTACAGTAAAAAGTATTTATTTAGGTGCGCACTACCTATTTATGGGGCATTTGAGGCATTTTGTCGTTGGGATTTGATTGCACAAAGAAAAACCTAGAATCCTAACATTTCTTCAAGTAATAAATAATATGCTTACAAATTTTAAAAATATTAGTATATACTGGTTCCCCACCTAATTATATGGAAATTGTCAACTGCATCTAGTCAGATTTATGCTTGAGGAGGATGAAAATGAATAAGAAAGATGCTCAGTGATACCAAACTGATCAGCTAGACTTGCGTATTACCACAAGCGTTGTAACGTTCACCAAAAAAATTACTGTGCCCATGCAGCTCTGACTGCAACGGTGCTGTAGGTCGCACCAACCTGGGAGAATTTAGGACAAGGCAGCAGCAACATTAAGCGTTTATACTCGCAGTCCCCAAAAGCAGTTTGATATCAACTCTGAACTTAGAAAATCTGGAATGCTTACAAAAAAATCAAGCATGCTTAGCGGTGAACATTCTCCCTCTTGTTACACCACGAGTTGCACTATTTGGGTTTTATTCTTGACACTCGCTTGGGCAGACAGGCTAGAAATGATCCGTGTGTACCTAGGCAAGCTCTGGCAAGAGGAACTCCAGATGGAGCAGAGCTGCTTGACGGGGGCTGGAGGAGGAGCACGCCTGGGAAGCGGGGTGGCGGAGCTGGTTGCATACAGATGCACAGAGTTGGAACACGTACAATTTTGGAGGGCAAAACGGAGCTGGGATTCAGACCTCTCTCACCTCCCCGCTGCACGATGCGGTAGAAACAGAATGTAAACACTGTTCTTAGCCCTCCCACAGAGGACATGTAATAGCTCTCAGCGCTGGGCTTCAGTTCGCCCATCACTGGGGTTAAGCATGGCCATCTTTTAATAGCACAGAGCCACACCAGGCAACAATTTAGGAGCGTGATTGAGGAAGTGTATGGCTTCCAATCTGAAACTGCAGGGAAAGGTTTATCAAGGCAAATGGTAAATTGCTCCAACTGGAATTAAGCAGTGACCCTGAGACTTGCACTTCTGCTCTTACAGAAATAAGAACACCGCCGACAGAAATCACTACCTGCAAATCTTGAGTGTACAAAACACCTCTTCCCCACCCCCAACTTCTCCTCCAGCTTAGATCTGAAGAATCATTTGCTTGGCAAGTCGGTTAGTAAGAAAAGCACTAGCTTGAAGCTCCCTATCGCCAGGATCATCTTTCTGATCTGTTTTGAGAGCACTTACAGACAACAATCCAATGAAGCTCCTTCATTTTCAATGTAAAGACTTTAAGAAGTGTAATCTACACATAAGGTGATATTTCCAAATACAAAGAAACATTCTACAGTTTAAAAGCAATCTTTAAAATTTAAGGGACATTAAAATTCTGTTTATTGTAAGAGAGCACAATTACAGTATATATTCATCATCATTTTTTTGAATTATTAATGATCCTCTGTGCCCAAGGATGGCTTAAAGGAGCCTGGCAAATGTTCCTGTGAAAAAAATTAGGTCCTTAGAAGTGGTCTTTATGTCCTGAATTTAAAAAGGAAAAGGGAACAGGATATCCCGAAGCCACAACTCACTCTGAGCCTTACAGTCCTCCTGAAGCTATTGAAGAGGGAATGCTTCGCATTATAATGTTAATAATGCTATTCTCAATCAAGTCAAACCAGCATATTATGTATAAAAACCCTATTCAGGATGAGCATTCTTTTTTCACATTTACCTCTATTCTTTTTCACCTTACAGCAGTTGTCTGCCTATTCCTTAAAGCGAACCTTGGGTTGTTTTTGACAAGCTGTGCGTGCATGCGTGCGTGAAGTTGTATCTGTCCTTTTAAGCTAATGGTGGTTTTGGCACTCGCAATGCTCCCAGTTGCTCTAGCTTGCTGTGCACAGCACAGAGTGATTTAGGACTTGGGCACTGCAGCAGACACCTGAACTATGCACATCAGAACGACTTGGAGCAGCAATCCTAAGTCAGAACACACGTGTAATGGGCTAGCGTTGCCTGTATCATTTTCCCTTTTATTTTAGTATCTGTTAAAAGCAATTTGAGACAGATTATGATGCACCCACAAGACAATTTTTTTCCCCTAGCTGTCAAATTCAGAACATTAAGCTGGAAACAGAGGGGAAGCCGCAGAAAGCTCTAACGCTGGCTTTACCAAGCAAGTATGTCGCTTTACTGAAAAGCTGTCACTGCAATAGCTCTGCAGTTCAACTGGCACAGAGGTGCCACCCATAGCTTCCCACTGCTGCAGACCAGCATGATACCTGCAGGCTTATGTTGGTTTAAGAGACAAAAAAGACCAGAAAAAAACATGTGATTAAAATCTCATTGCATATGTTTCGCTGCTGGGTGGCAAAATAATGCAAATTAAATCACACCTTTCTTTGCACCAGAGACAAATAAAAACACTCTTTCAGGAGAATCTAATGAATATTTTAAATTCTTGGGACAACCCTAGTTATTCAAAACTCCTTGTAATTCAAAGCAAAGCTATGTTTCCAAAAAGCTTAATTACAAAGCAAGTGTTCTCGATTACCCCAAGCCTATATTCATAAACATATTCACCATTATCTGGAGATAGTGGGTAACCAAGCTTAGCACATAAACACCTCTAGGCAGCTGACAAAATTCAGCTTTTATCCATGAGACTGTGTTTCAGGTAAATGCTGCAAGATTCTCTTTGGGCCACCCAGAACGTAGGCAGCAATTACTCACAGGCTTTTTGAAATCTCTTCATTTGCACAACATGGCTATTTCTACAGTAGGTAATGGTTTACATTCCAATTTCAGATGCACACGCTAACAGGACAGGAGCAAACCCAGAATCCAGCCTCCTTGGATATGCCAAGGTCAGAAACAGTCTCAATTAGCACACTGTGTTCTCCAAAATATGTAACACTTGGAATTTCCTGGTAGTTTCCACAACAACCTGAGTCAGTACTACCACGGGACAATTTATGAAGGCTTTCTCAGTCCTATGGATAAAAAAATTGCCCACAGCTTGTATGATTCGTCCTCTGTTCAGGGAAGCAGGATTACCATCAAATAACAAATAACTTCACTAAAGACATTTGAGCCCCGTTATCAACTTTTTACCTTCAACTGCAAAAAATTAGCAAAATCCCAAGTATTCAGCTTGTCAGCTGGGTGAAAATGGGGATAATCTGTTTAGAACAGTAATTCAGATATACTTTTCAGATTATACTGAATAAACTCCATGCAACTCCCTCCTGCCCTCATGCCTGCACACAGCTCTCTCTCAAGGGATGCTTTGAAAGGACAGAGGTCTAAACTCTATCTATGCTTTCAAGGCACAAAAACTTATTTTATGATTTTTCAGTTCCCTTTAGCTACACAAATCTGTGAGGAAGTGAAAGAAGAGAAGGAAACAGAGCACTCTCTGTAATTGTATACAGGCACTGGACAATTCTCCCACTACGGTATGGAAACCAGTGGTGTTACGCTCTATTTTTTTAAGAATACAAACATTGCTAATAGATCACTGTATTAGTTTTACTGAAAGAATCCAAAGAATTAAAACTCAGTTTCTGCTAAGTTTCTTACCTCCTCCCACCAACTGGAGGGAGAACTAAACTGTATTTAGAGATCAAATGAGATCTGATACCATGAGGGGCTGCAGGGGGAAGGAGGGAAATCAGGAAAGGATGGGATTGAGTGAGATCATGTGGCACCAGTAGATGGGAGCCTTGAATCACCAGACCTATGTTTTAGTTAGCTGCATTTCACGTGAGCATTATGGAAAATGTGGCTTGTGAGAATCAAATGGGAGAGGACAACAGCAGATCACCCCGAGAGCATGAAACAGGGCATCTTGGAGGAGTGGAATAAGTTATCTGTGAACTAAGGGACAGTGAGGCATAGACAATTGATCAAACACACTCATACGGAAAAGGTTGGGCTCTTTGACTTCAGTGGCTCCCATTGGAAAGTCTACGAACTCAGTGGGTCTCAAGGAAAACCAATGAGAAACACCAGACACTTCACATCAGCCCTCTGTCACAAAAAAAAAAAAAAATTACGCTTGGATTGATGTAAAAGCCTACACTTCTCTGCATTTGTCTATTCAGTCTAATTTCATCACTCAAGATAGGAAAAATGCAAAAGGAACAAAGAGCCCATCTTCCACTACTGCTTCTAGGAAGTTTTGCTTCCAGATGCTCAGGAACCAACAATAACTCCTGGGCTCACAAAGGATATGTCAGTTGATAGCAGGGAATGGCACCAAGAATTCACAGAAAAGCCATTTTAAAAGCTTATATACTGTCTAAATTTGGAAGCAATTTTGGTTACATCCTATTTATTCAGGCACAGAAACAAGTGTCTCATTGAGAGATACTCCTCTCACTGAAAAAAAAGCAAGCTTTGGTTCAGAAGTAATCCCATTACAGTATTTCAAGAAACATGAAGCAACTTGGCCTTGTTAAAAACAATTGCAAACCTCTTCCGTGGAGGGCTTCTGTGTACCTTACAGAGGGCAACAAAATTTGAAACATTCAGTATATCCACAGCTACAATTGACCTTGGAAGAACAGTTGTATAAGTACCTTTTTCTCGTATACATCTTGCCAAACAATGCCAGCAAAAAATTTGTGCTGCATAATCTCCTTGGCATCATCAGGACCGCCACCTAACCTGTTTGAGGCAAAATAAGTAATTAAATGTTTGAGTACAGTTATTTTTCTCATACAGTTTTTATTAAACGGTAAATAAAGAAATTCTGAGTTTATATAATACATTTGGGAGCAGTTCTAGCATTTGCTTCATATTTGTTTTTTGTGCAAGGGCTGCAGGATAGTCTATTTTAGGCTTCAACACAGTTCCACTAAAGATTTGAAAACACTCTAACAAATAGAATAAAGGTCTCTCTCAAACAAACAAACAAAGAAAAAAAGTAATAATCACAATTCAAAAGACCTGCCCTTCAGGAAAGATGCTGTGCTAGGGACCACAGCAGATCCTGCAAGTGAAAGGTCTGAGCCACACACGCTTTTCTTTCTAAATTAGTAAGTGACTACCCCTTACAATTTTCTAGACCAGAGTAATGCCAGCAGTAAAACTGAATTTGATTTTGAAGTGTAAGAGAGGCAAGGATTTTTAAGACAAACTGATTTATGCAACCTGACTTAAATTTCCATTAAAGAAAACAGTTGACAACTGCAGTGATAATATCGTGTTGTATGCAAATCTTTCCTCCTCCTTGGCTTCACAAAAGCACAAAGAGTGTTTTATTGACTTAAGGTATATGAAGATAAAGCACTTTTATTCCAAAATAAAACTGTCCACACAGCTTATAGATGCAATCAGTTTAGTTGCAGTCTTGAGCTAACAGATGCTTAAATTTTGCTGTGGAGGTTAAAATGTTCTCTGAAAGACTGAACCACATCTGCAAGCAAAGGCATGCACTGAGAAAACAAAACACATACTGAGTAATCAGCAGGAGACTTACTTTCAGGTAACAAGGTTAAGATGATGCTCAGGGTTTTTTAAGTACAAGAGGTGTCACCATGTTCATCCAAGCTGACCTCTAGTATCTGCTTGTTCTCTGATTCTTGGTGCCACTGGCAAACTGAGATATCTCTTATTTTTAGAGCTTGGAACAACAGCTCTACATGACCAAGGTTAGAGCTATAACACTGTAGAAAAACGGGCCAAGGACTGTTCTTTGAACCTTGAAGCCAAGCCGCCCGGCCAGGCCTCCTCCTTCCTGCACAGCAGTTGGCCCTGAATCTCCTCGGGCCACATGTGGTAACCCTGTGGCCCTAATACATGATTATTTGGGGTGGAGGGAAGGGTTTCGGTTCAGAATATCAGAGATAATGTGAAGGCTATGCTACATGCCATTGAAGTGGTATTTTGACAGCTCGTGAACATACTGCATGCTCTGGGACGTAGTTTGAAGGCACAATGCTATTGGGACAGCACTGGACAATTGTTTAATGAGGAGGAGTCAAATACGGTGACGCTTTGTCCATACTGCCAACTGGGAATGGATCCTGGTGCATGCAACCCTCTCAGCCATGCCCAAGTACTGTCTTCAGAGAGTGCAAGTTGGCAGAGGCCACAGCTGTACCAGAGAGACCAAGCAGCAGAGGGCCTGGCAGCTCAGAGTCCATGCTTGCTTCCCAGCCCTCTTTCATTTACTGGCACAGCAACCTAAGGGGTTTGCTCCTTCATGTTCCTTCAGGAAATGTGCGGTGGAACAGGGAACAGATCCCCAGTCTTTGAGTCGCAGTGTTGGGTGATGTTCTCCTTCCCCAGTAAGCTCTAAGGCCAAGCCTAAGTTCACCTTAGAGCCCCACAGGCCAAACCAAGCCAGACGATGGCTTTCCCATCTGCCTGGCAGCGCGTTATACAGCTGCAGAGCAGCCTGGAACAGAGGCAAACTCCAGGGCAGCCTGGGAACGGAGACAAACTCTGCGAGTAATCATCTCTCGGCTGGTTCCCCACAGGTCTAGAGGTTTTGCCAAGTCTCTACCAGGCATCTCGTTGCTTCCCCAGTGCAGATGACAATGGTCGGTGAAGAGGAGGGTGGAGTCAATCCTCTTTATCCACAGATGTCAAGAGACTGCACTTCTGCACAGAAGATCAGGAGTGACTATAAGCTAAGAAGAACCTGAACTGTGTTCCGCAGAAGCATGTAGGAAGGCTGGCTGGCTGCAGCCATGTACAAGTGCTTCGGAGAATGCGTTATCTAATACGATACGATGATCCATGAAGGGCAAATACATACTCAGGGAAATGCCAAGAAAAACCCCAGATGTTTTACTTACCTTTTAAAAATCTATACTATTAAACAAATCCATTCAAAGTGAATGGGGAAATGATAGAAACCTCATATTTTGGATATGGACTTATTCCAAAATACACTTTTGTTTTTCAGAATTAGTATGAAAGGACCCTCTCAAGGAGAACAAAATTAAATCAGCACCTAACACAAAAATCATGGTTAAGCACCACCGAGAACTGAAAGAGCAGCAGGTTTGTCTTTCGTAAGGACATGCAACAACTGAAGAAAAATACAGCAGGAATAAGTGTCTTGAAAAATTCCTGTACAATAAAGTTAAATTCTGTGCATTTAAGTCTTCAGACAGAACCAAAATAGTATAAATAGGACTTAAAAAGAAAAAGCTACTGAGATTTACAGTATCCAAGGAAATATAACAGAAAGCGTAGAGGCCAAAAGGCAATTTAAAAAAAAAAAAACCCAAACAAAAAAACCCTCAAAACCAAACTTCTGTCTAAATTGGTCTCCTTAAAAAATACCTGCCAAACAATTCTGGTTATTCATTTAACTTTCATCTATATTTGAGAGCATTTGTTTCTACATTTCAGCTAAATCCCAAGGAGAAAATTATTAATAAAGTGCAACATCAATATTAAACTGAAACCATTTCCACATTTTTAATTTTTATGAAACTGTGTATTGCTTGCAAGTCCCTTTAATCATTTAATAACAAATGTCTGTGCTCCACGAGTCAAGGGCAATCAGCTATCATTCCACAGTGAAATCATACGCAAATATTTTCTAAAATGTGTGTAATTTTTATTTATTTATATATAAAAAATATAGTGTATAAACCCACAGTCAACAGTGAAAGTAGTATTATCACTGGCCAGGAGATTGCAATTAGTGGGTCACAGGAAAAATACTGTTTCGCTACTTGTCCATGTAAAAGTAAACAGTGCTCAGCACCCAGTTCCATTCCCAGCTCTTTAAGAAGAAACCCACAAACTTCTAGTTTTATAGTTAAAAAGTTTCTACAGTAGGGACAGCCAGGCTCCAACACACGAAAGTGGGCAGCAACCGCCTTCACTGCCCTGCCAAATAATCCCATTCATAAGCTCGTGCTTCACCATATTAGGAGCCACAATACAGATTCTGACTGTGGGCGACTCCTCTTCTGAAGAGACTGTCATACTTTTAGGTGACAGATTTCTGTTGTTTACAGATTTGCACGTGCACCATCCTCATCTGAGAAGACCGCCACAGTTTTAGGCACCATTTCTGTTGCTGATCTGTCTTCACATGATTTCTCTGACTCACCCCTGCCCCCAAACTTGGTTCTACAACAGTGCAAATATACCCACCGGGCTCAAGAAAATCAGCTCAGCAAAAGCTACTGGTGTTCACCCGCTCAGGGCACACAGATGCGTATTTCTCCTTCTCCGATACAGTCAGGATGGAAACTAGTAACTTCTTTTACTATGGCCTTTACCTTCAGAGGTCTCTAATAGCCACAGGGAAGGATTTAGGAACTGCACCTACACTGCTTTCCTGTGACCGGCACAAGCAGCACAGAGAGGCTCTGGCTGGCTTTGGGAACAGCACAATTTGATGACTCCAGATTTGGAAGGAAAAGGCCATATTCTTCCCAAAGCCCTGTACACACAGTCTTTGGGGGCTTTCCTACTCAGAGATTAAGACTTTTGGAAAGCCTAACGCAACTCCCAACTCTATGCTGAGCTTTACTTCCCCACTTTCATTAACCACATGCGTGCAACACAAACGTAGTGCATCCAGTAATACTGGAAAAGCTCCCACCCCCCAACATTAGTAACCACAAAGGAGCCGTGTTTGAGGATGCTGAGGTTTGGGAAGTCTCTAAACTACCGATATCTAGAAAGCTGGGATAAAAAAATCTCTTTAAATTTGCCTTTTATGTTTTCCTCAGCTTCAATTTAGATTTCTTATGGGTGAACTGCTTGAGTTTGTCCAAACTCAGCTTTGGACTGAACCGATTTAGACTAAAATTATATACAACAGCTAAATCTCAGTCTACCTCAAAGAACCTGGTGAAACATGCATGAAGACTTGATGAGCACTCTGCATTTCAAGTGATACCCAGGACACTGGAGTTGTCTGGAGATAGAAACACTTTTGTACTCATGACATTTCAGAGCAAACACAAGACACTTGTCATGCGTGGCTTCAGAACTCTGGATGCCCACAAGAAGTCTGCTGCTTAAGAAGACCAGCTATGCAAGGTTACCTCCTCCTGCCTGCCACCAGCTAGCTGAGACCACCTCCAGGCTCCTGCAGTCCCCAGACTGTCACCTCTACCTCTTCCAACTCCAGCAGCAGCTGCGTGGGCTGCAGACCTAGCTATGTCTGAGAGCAAGTCTGCTGAAGCCATCTACCCTTCCCATGGCAGAGCACCACAAACAGAACACACAGACATACACCTTAACTACAAATCGCCTCCTTTCACAAGAAAAAAAAACAAGGAGTTTGGATTTCATGCAGGTAAAGGCTTGATTGACCCTGATCTTCCTGAGCATTTGCAGCCAAAGTTGCACTCTGGACGTGGAAAGAACAACCATCACTAAAAAGAACTAAGTGCCAGATCTCTGTGTGGCTGCAAGGACTGATCACCAGTTCCCAGTGACCAGCTTCAGCATTCCAAAGCCACAACTACAACTTTGTGAAGTCGCTGAATCTTTTAACAGGCGTTTGTGAAATGCTCCATCTTCTTCCTCTCATTCTTCCTGAATGGCAAGATCCAACAGCACCACAGAAGACAGAAGTAGATGAAGCAGCTTGTGACAAACCCCATCTGAAAGAGCCTAAACAACCCTGACCTATGATAGGGAGCACTTAGGCATGTAGTGAAAACACATGATCAAAATTCAGAGGAAACCATCCTGAAGTTCTCTCAAGTTTAAAACCTGCCAAGATTCAGAGCTTGCGAGAGACACTGCTGGTTACAAAACCCACCCACCCATCTAAACTTAGCCCATTTACATGGAGCGCTCTGATCCATGCCCACTTTCACAAGTTGCAGTTTCCACAGTGAGAGAAAGAATAATAAAAGTTAAAAACTTTGCTGTTTTTTATGTGTGAAAAAAATGCTCCAATTACCTCCTTCCATTTGATCACAAAGCAGCAAAGGAGAACTTCAGGTCACATTAAAAGGAAATATTTACAGAATAGATTTTTCCCTTCTTAGGAGAATTAGGGCTCGTATTACATGATTAATAAACTTATATCAATCCCAAAAGAAACTTCAAAATTCCTTTTCTCTTACAAAATGGATTTTATATGACCAAATTTAGAAAACAGCCATGATTAAAAGCAGAATGCAATTTATTGTTCTTCACATTTTTCCCATATGCCTGTAAGTTTGGGAATGGTATTAGTGAATGCAGAGTGCTAAGACTGCTTCTATATACCCAGCTCAGGTACAACAGGTAATTTTTAAGATTTAATTCACTGACGCAGGTCACAATTCCCTAGCTCCTTGATATTTACCTTAAAATATCCTCATCATTGAGCTTCATTATATCAACCTTTTTTGTTGTTGGGGTTCTTTTGAGGATTTTATGGGAAGGGACAACATCTCCCAGCTTAATTTTTCTTATGGCTTTGGCTGTTTCCCCCGTCCCACTCTGAAGTTCATCAGTGGTTACTAAATGCTGCCAATTCTGATGTTTTCTGCCACAGACAACATTACAATGACACCACCTTCTGTCCACCACTGGGCTTTGTGGAAGAGGGGATTTCTGTTGAATTACATAGTGGTTCCCCAAAGCATCATCAATGGGCTAATGTCAACCAGACTATTGCACGTTATTAACTTTTCACTGAATGTGAAAGATATCTTTTCTCAATATGGCTCCATGAACTCACTATGAGTCAACTACCAAGTATCCCAGGCGCCCACCCCAGCACACAGACCACACAGTAAAAAGAAAACAAAACTGCAAGGCCAGAACTCAGGACTTCTACCCCTACTGCTTCCAGCTCAGTTCTCTGTACTGCTCAAAACGCCATGAAGCGCAGTGGATTTGCAGAATGACAACTTCAGTTAAAAAGTTGGGTGAACGGTGATTGGTGAGAAACCAGTATTTAAGAATGGTCCATGATCCAAAAAGCTTGGGAAGCACCAGTGTAATTAGCAAGCTGCGGGCATGTGTGCAGGCTTGCCTAGTCTATAGTTATTTCTATCACCAGCATGAAAAATCATCTGTCCAACAGATCAGAGCATCGTTTGTTCCAAGCCTGCAGAAGATACATGTGAAGAAGTGGCTATTTGTATAAAATGAGCATATTGTGGAGTAATTATTGGCATTGGGAAAACCTTGTAATTAGAAACAAGTGGGCGTTCTTTGTTTGTAAACAAATTGCATTTTGGTTCATCAGAGATGCTCCTTTAAGAACAAATTACAGCAGATGCTGCTTGTGTTTCCAGTGATTGAAAGGCCCCACCTGAATAAGCTACAAAAGGGTCACAATTGTATTTAACCCAGAGCTTTCCTGGACAGGAATCCTGTTGGCAGGGGCTGCAACCAGAGCACAGTGCCTGGGGGGGCTGCTAATCAATTACACAACCTTCTCCTGGAGGTCCCCTTGCAGGCGCCGGGTTCAGGAGGAGCGTGCAGCTGTTGCCACCTAGTACAAGGCTGGCGATGTTCCTGACTACAACTGTTCCCAGTTCCCCATGTCTCCGCTAAGTTGAATCCTCCGGTAGTACAAATCGTGGATTTGCACTACAAGACCTCTCAACAGGATTTTCCATCAAAAATAGTGATGGCAGTAGCCTACAGTGATGACAAAAATCCTTGCTACAAGCATCCATGTACTGGCAAAAAAACATTTTCCTGCTATGTGCACGCACACACACAGACTAAACAAACATCAGAAAGCAAACCAGAATACTCTGCTTGCACCTCACATGAAAGATTTCCTATTTGGGGCCCATTTATGGTGGAAGGTTCACAACAGGAGATCAGGGACAGGGTCACAATATTATTTGTTTTAAAAATGTCTGGGTTGACAAGATGGCAGGTTTTTAAACTGATGTTTATCTTTGGGTGAAGGTCAACATCCTTTTTGGATCTTGTTCTATTTTCTGTTTGTTAGCCATTAAGGGTTTGGGTTTTTTTGTTTTGTTTTTTTCTGTTTTTAAATCAAGAGTTACTTTTAAAATAATACAGCATAGCAAAAAAAAACAAAAGGAGGAAATAGGAAAAGTAGATTAAGCGTGGTATAAACTCCACCACAAACACGGTACAAACACCACCACCTACTGTCCAAAGCAGGATGCTAAATCACTGGCACAGATTTAGCCGAAAATTCAGAAAACGGACCGCAGCCTGAACTGGGACAGAAGGTGGAAGCATTCAGTGCAGAGCAGCTTATAACCCACAGCAGCCATTGGATTCGCTATGACTGAAGGCAGGGTTAACTTGCTTTGTCCTAGGCTATCGTTTTGTGTTAATGGCAGCCATCGTATTCTGAAGTTCAGTCTTCTGATCACCAAAGCTGCTTCATATCACTATTTGCAGCGTCAGCTCATGTCAAAAGTTAAAACAAAAATCAGTAGGTCCACTTGCGGCATCTTGGTGGATGATTATTTTGAGTGGATTAGAAACAAAACTACAATTTTGTCTTAAATACCTTCCTCAACTTTAAAGAAAGAAAAACAACTGGCATGCGTGCATTCCATAGCCCTTTGTGCAGTGCCATTTTCAATTGTTTTTCAATGATGGCGATACGGGCCTTTCATATGGCAGCACACAAACAGTCACTTTTCAGTCACTTGTCTCGAAGATAGTTCCCTTTTGTAGTCACACCTCTGCATAGCACAACTATTAACTTCTTTGTGAAGCCTTTAACAGAATTTTTTTTCTTTTTTTTTTTTTTTTTTTTGTGTATTTCTGAGGGCACGAGTGCTTAAAAGTGCAACTATTAAGCAACAGTCTCACCTTTGCTTAGGATCTTTCTTCAGCAAACCTGACAAGAGAGATTTTGCTTCAGGTGACAAAGTGCGTGGAAATCTAATCTCCTCCATCAGGATCAGTTCAAAGAGCTTTTCGTGGTCCTGATTGTAGAAAGGGAGCCGGCCACACATCATTTCATACATCACAACTCCTAAACCCCACCAGTCCACTGCACGACCATAGTCATTATCTTCCAGCACCTGCAGAAATGTAAGGAAAAGGCTTTAGAAGACATTCCCAAACCAGGCACGAACACAGAACTCGAGGCAAAATTTACCCCAGCAAGTTCATCTTTTCACATGTCACAGCCGAATCTACCAGCAGAGTATTTGCAGAAGATCCATTTGAAAAGAATTGGCATCCACGTTCACCATGCTAGGGGGAAAAGGAGGCAGCGGATATGTTACGGCAGCTTCCTTCTCTTCTTCCTCCCACTCTCCCTCACATTATGGTCATGATAAGCACAACCTCCAAAAGCCCAAAGGCTGAGAACTGTTCTCATGTTACAGAGCCAGCTGTTAAATTCTCACTTATTCATCACAGACTGTTCCAAATGGGATCCAATTTTTTAGAAAAACCCCAAACCACCAAGGAGCCAGCACAGGGAGAAAAGACAAGAGCGTCAACCTGTTACTTCACAAGCGACAAGCCAAACATCCCCATCATCTTCATATCAACCTGCCCCCCACAAAGGGTGGCTCTGCACATCCTGAAAGACCACCCACAAATACTAAATGACTAATCTACATTAAACACTAAGAGCCAGAACGCCACTCCTAACATTTGACCAGCTGTAAGGCCGTAAAACAGCGGCCAAATTGTCTGGAAACGTTTCCTCTCCTCCCCTCTGCCTCCCTCCACTCCAAAGGCACTTGCTCGCTAGCTTTAACACTCCTGCCTCTGCTTAGAGGGCTGCAAACCCAGGAATTGTCAGTGGGGTGGACTTCTGCCAGGTCTCACAGCGGAAGGAGTCCCGCACAGTTTATTTTTCCCTTCCCCTGGGCACTTCTACCTAACAAAGCCCCGGCTGGTGCAGGGACTCGGGACCCCAGCAGTGCCCTCCATCTCCCCTGCTTGCTCTGGAGAAGCCCTGTCACAGTGCACTTCTGATCTTCTGCACTGAAGGTTGCTGAAGGGAGTGGTGAGTGTTTTGTGGCTTGTGGAGTGGATGTTACGAGGACTTCTCTAGACTTTGTGTCTCCTATGCAGTTGTCTGTAGCTGACACTAACAGTCTCATGTTCCAGACCCTGTCCTCAGGTTTTAGTTATCGTCTTTACTCTTTTCACGAGTCTGCACTGAACTCTTGCTAAGAGCACAAACCACGACCGCACCACCATCGTGTTTTATTGCCGCATGGTGTCTGTGTGAGCTTTATGTTGCTACAATTCAGAATACTTTTACACTCAAAATTAAAAGGGTGAAAGAGCCAAATGAAGTTGACGCAAGTTTAACAAAAGCAGGATCTGAACCTCTTACAAACCTTGATAAAGGTTTTGCACACAAAAAAGAAGCATCGAGACACTCCATGTAACAACTGTATGCACTCTGCCTCTCTTTATTCACTAATTATTCCCCTTAATTATCTGAACGAGGGAAAGGGCCTGCAGTAAAAATCAAAAGGCTGCCAGGTATTAGATTACCCCACATTGGTCTATTTACAGCATCCCCTGCCGTATGATTCACACCAAACGACAGCTGGCTCTGCAGCTGCCCTGTATATGTATACGGCCGACACAGCTGCCGGCCGGACAGGATTCCAGGAGCCGGCCCTGTCCTTCCCGAGGCATCGTGGCCCTTCAGCTCACAGGAGATATTGTGTGACAATGCAGTTACCGCTCTCTGAGTCACCCCGTTCAATAAGCGCTTCCTGTTCGCACTCCTCTACACTTGGGTTACCTAAAATAAAACAGTCACGGGGCCTTCGATTTTTATTTTTTAAACTGCTGCAAGAGATGCAATAGGAGAGGATTGAAAGAAGAACAAAACCACAGAGGCTTTTGTTGTGTATGTAATAAATACTACAGGTGCTTTCGAAATGCAGCAAATACTTAAAATGTTACTTTAGTAAGCGTATTAACACTCCGTATTATAATCTAGACTACTAACTACAACTCTTTCCTTCACCTCCCGTAAACATCACAGCCATTGATGCATCTGACACATCAAAGTTGACATGGTTCAGTCACTGTCATCCATGCACTAGATTCCAGTATGAACCTAAAAACAACGATGCAACAACTGTACAAACATGCCGCTATGCTGGATTCAGGTTACAAACACAGACATGAAGATTGAGACCCCTGCTTTTAAGGATGTATGACCTTAAACGCACGGAATATCACTCGCGCGCAATTTCCAGATTTTTTGCATGCTATCGACCAGATGACAAAAGCCTCCAGAATTTAACACTCCAACTCACAGATGGGATTTGCAAGTAAGGGATAGAGCTGGGTTAATCAAAAGGATTTGTCCTTCAGGGTTTTGGATGAGCCAACTCATCATAAATATTAAAAAGAAAAATAATAGCAAATAATATAACAGAAAAAACAACATAATGCCTGCACAGGGAATCCCCTTGTTCCAAGTTAGGAAAAAACAAAACCAAAACAATAAATATTTTTAGTCTCCTCATAAAATCCTTGATGAGAAACTGAACTTCAGCAACTGATTTTTAAGAGGGAAGCTAAAATAAAAGCCATGTTTATGAATAATAAACACTCTGTCATGCTGCTAATTACTCCCTGCATCAGTAAATCTCAAATTGTGGTGCACGGACCCCAATTTAGATTCACAGACGACTTCTGATGATCCATGGAGAGCTGGCAGCTATCACGAGACTGGCTCCACCTCCTTGCTGCAAGCTACTTCGACAGGTGCCCACGTTCTTCATTATTACGAAGACACTGGAGGCCCTTGAAAGCAGCTGGGAGTTTAAAAAAAAAAAAACCCAAATAAAAAACAAGAGCACACTGCTACGGCTATGCAAGTGGAGAGCGCAAAAGTGTTGATCAGCAAAGATATCAGCTCTCAGCAGAAATATTCCTCCTCCACTTTGGTTTTCCATACTTTGTACTTCTGCATACTTCAACTCAAGAAAGGTTTGCAATGCCCAAGTCTCCCACCTCGGAGAAGGACCACATCCTGGCTGTGCCAACAATATATAATCTGCCGGCAGCCCAAGACTTGCTTCTGCCTGTGCTCTGAGCTGGATGGAAGCCTTAACGCCACGGGTAGCAAAGCACCCACTGCAAGGCAACAAGCCCTCCGTGAGGCACACCGCGTTAGCTCAGGCATGGTGCCCTACTAACACAGCGAGTCAGCTTTCAGGCAGCTCAGAGCGTGGGCAGAGAAAACGAGCGTCTGCCTGCAAAATACCATGTATACATGTATTCTCTATCACACAATTTCACTTTTGATCTGCCTGTAACTAACTCATGGCTATAACACCACCTGTGTTGCACAACTCTCAGGAGGAGTATTTCCAGGATGAAAGTTGCAAGCACACATTTGCGTTTTACACTTAAAAAAAAAAAAATTAGTACAAAAAAATCCCCAAAACATACACTTTGGGGACTAAGATCCCCTGCTTGGATTTATTTCCTCTGAAACTGAAAAGTTCAAATTAACATTGAGAAACATCTCGTGCTCTTACAGTCACAAAACAGTTGGCACTTTTAATGCATACCATGCTAAATATTGCAGAAAAAGCTTGGTCTGTCCTGTTTCCGAAAACATGTCGCCTTACACGGTCTTCAAATAGTAAAAGAATTGGACAATACTTTTACTATTTAAGTGAAGTCCTGTTGATAGCTTTCAAATAGGCCAACGCACAGCAAACAAATTGCAAAACAGTTACCAATCCATCAAATAGTATTTGAAGTGATTTAGAAGGTTTTTTTTAAATTAGATTTCTGACACAAGAAGCAAGCACTCTTCTAGTAAAACGTAAATATTCCCTAAAGTGGAAGGAAGATACTACCCTGCCCGAAAATTCTCACATATCATTATGCTAAAGATATGTCCCAGAACATGATGAATAAAAGATTCTCAGTATGTGTTATTATATAACAGTAGTTACTGTACGAACACATTACGGCACAGGAATTATTCTGATTCGCTACTGCTATTACGGATGGCATTTAAGAAGATAATTTAGTACAATAGTCAACATAAACATACCTCTGGCGCAAGATACTCTGGAGTGCCACAGAAAGTCTTCATTGTTGCTCCATCCTTGATGCCTTCCTTACATAGTCCAAAGTCTGTTATTTTTATGTGTCCGTCTTTATCCAGCATAAGATTTTCCAACTGAGAAGAAAATCCAAGTGGAAGACCTTATTACGTATAACATACACTGCTCCTGAGCAAGTCAATGAAAGACATGAATTTCTGCAGATCAGTTTTCAACCTCTTTCTCGCTGGGGTCAGAACCATAGTAGCTGCCAAAGCACACATGATGTAAACATACATTTTTATCACTTTCCTTAGTTCTTTAGGGAATGTTAGGTAACTAATTTGCAGTCTTTGGGTAACCAATCATATATACAGAAAGAATGCAGAATGTAGACATTGTATTTATGGTTCTACAATATTATCACCAACAGAACACCAGTTCTTCTAAAAATGTATTAAGTATTCCCCCTCACACAACTTCATCCCTGCTTTTACTCTAAGTGATTTAATGAAATATTCTGTACCAGTAAAGGATAGCAAATGAAACAAAAATCAAACACGAGGCTAAGGAACCACTTCCAAAGAGACCCTTTACGTGAGAATCACATTATACATTTATTCAGTACCTGGTATTCATCCTAGCCTGTGCCACTAATTTTTGAGAAAGCCATCCAGATTTCAGGACAGAGTTTCCACTGTCCTGTGTATGAAATAAAGTGCACTTTCAAACAAATCATGGTGATATGGGAGACAAAATCCCAGCAGGAATCCCAAAATGACTTTGACATAGCCTGAAAACATTACATAGCATGCTTCATTTTAGATTGCTCCTAAATGAACTACCAGTATCCCCTCATCCTCTTCTGAAAACACTTCTCAGGAGGGGGGGGAAAAAAAAAGTTATTGTTGCATTTTCCTCAAGAATTTCCCAAGTTTGTTTGCCCTGAGATTTCTTGTTTGGCTGGGTTTTTTTTTTCCCTTCTCTGCTCACCAAACAAATAAGTGACTTGAAGCTTATCCAATTTTCTAACTGCCGGCAGGTACTATGAAGATAGTGCTGCGCAGCACATTGCAAGGAAGCACAACATCCACACAGTATGAATTTGCATCTATCTGATAAGACCTGAGATGAAGAGACCAGGATTATGCTCCACCACACAGAAAAGCCAGCAAGGTTTCTCTTAGAATGTAAGCAGGCAAGTGAAAATACAACCCAAGTAGCTCAGTACCCTTTCATGTTCTCTGAAACGCTGCCAGGGTCCTGGTAAATGCATTATACAACCTCTTAGACTATAAAAGTGTTTAGACATCCTGTAAAGTCAAGTCCAACAGCTGCAATAACCGTTATGTTAAAGTTCAGTCAGGAAAGGCTTTCTTATAGTTCAGGCTCATTTGCTTTTGTGACTAACAAACAAAAAGCCCCAAACCAAAAAGCCTATGAAATTATTTTTCTATGTACCTTCAAATCTCTGTAAACCACATTCTTCTCTGAATGCAGGTAATCCAGTGCTGAAACAATCTCAGCTCCATAAAACCGAGCCCGGTCTTCAGAAAAGACGCGCTCTCTTGACAGATGGAAAAACAACTACAAGAACAATAATTTGTTACCTTTAGATTGCACATGTTTCTGAGTTACGTCTCGCAGTTCGCAGGCCATCCTGCTTGGAATGCGATATTACCTAAGAGAAAACCCTTTCCCATCCTCACCCAGCTGTGTTCCTAAATGTGTTAAAAAGCATCATAAATTAAATGACTAGACAATTATATCTCTCATTCACAGATGCACACTGATAACCAGGTTGTGTGCTGCACATTCTTGTATGTACAGAAAATTATAAAAACCCATTTTGATTGAACTACAATTACATATTAAAAATACAGCTTAATGCATCATTTAGAGACATGTTAATATTCCAATTTTTTCTTCTTGACTGTCTAACAGTAGTTTGCTGTTTCTAGTTCTCCCTCCAAAGTAACATGTGCTCATAATATTCATTAAAAAGTGTTAAAAGTTTTCTGAAGAGCAACTAGAAAGCAACCTTGCCTTCCTGAATTACTAAATGTCAGATTACAATATGTTGCTGTCATGTAAAATATGAACCTACACCCAAAACTTCTATTCTCTAAAAATGGAGTTAAGAAAATTAAGAGTCTTAATTCTTAATATTAGTTAAACCTGCAAACAGCTCTGTTTAACTGGGACAACTTGCATTAATTAGAATTGCAAACATGGACCTTAGCTAAATAATGTCAAGCAGAATTAGTAGTAGTACAGGAAAATCCTAAAGTATTAAACATTATTACATTTCCCTTACCTCCCCTCCATTAGCATACTCCATAACAAAACACAAGCGATCATGTGTCTGAAAGGAATACTTCAAAGCCTGAAACAGATTTAAACCAAAAGTTAGAAGACAGATCACACTGACAGTTATACAAGCATTTTTAATAGATTTTCAGAAACATAGACAGACGTGAAATTTTCTATTTTAGTGGACTTTTTGTCCTTGGATCTTACATAATACTTACACTTTCCTGTTGCAGCTGAGGACTGATCCACTGCCAACTTATTTCATTAAATAAATTTAATAAAACATTAAAACAATCCCTTGCAAAAGCTATCAGTAACGCCTATAATGCTGTGAAACAAAGTCCTGGCCCATTTAAAGTGATACAAAACGTACCAATAGTGGCTCTGAAGTTTCCTCCCCAGGCCACAAGCTCCCACAGTTTCATCTCACAGACAAGAGGCACAACCAAACACTAGGTTTTACCGCGCTGGCTACAAGCCCTCTTATATGAAACACATATATATTTACACACACCAGCCCCCTGGTCTCTGCCCTGCTGCCTGCAACTGCTCCCTGTTGACAGCCTGCCAGAGGATTGAGCAATGCTGTCAATATCAATTTGTGAGCAATTCACAAAAACAGACCGGTCGGAGGGTGTGATGAAACGTCACAAGGTGCCTTTGTACAGTCCTGTCACGTGTATTCCTGTGGCAAGAGTAACATCAACTTGTTTGCCACAGTCTTAAGTTTCTTGGTCGTAACCCAGTCTTGTAGCTGACTTCTCAAGACAGCCCTTGTTTTAGATATTTCAGTTTATGAAAGCAATAAAAAGAAAATACCGCATATGATATCATCGTCTTCATTACTAGGGGTGGCATTTTTAAACCAGTCATATTTTTGCAGAGAGAGGGAGGATCGGGTTTTAGACATGTCAACAAACATTTACTGATTATACCCAACACAGCCAATATTTACTTCCAGAGGCCACACTTAGAAGTCTAAATTCCAGTTAAGTCCTTGTGTACCTGGACAAAGGAAACAACGGGGATCCTACACAGGTCTCTTAAGAGGGCTTAAGCGGTTGGAAACAATTCAGAACCAACTTGTAATAAATACCAGAAACAAAATCCTGAGGTGGAACGTAGGTATCTGAACTCAACCCAGAGAGATTGCTGGCGCTGGAGGTCTAAACTGAGAGTATGGTTTGGTTTTACAGCTAAGCCAATCAACAAGGAAAGCAGCGGATAAAGCACGGCCCTGCTCTTCCCCCTCCCATCCCACATGCTCCCACCACTATCCTTTGGCTGGCATTACCAGTGCTCTGATTCCATAGTGAGTTACTTCCGGGAGCTTAAAAAAACAACAAAGGCAGGCAAAATTAAAGGGTTTTTCCCCCACTGTATCTTCCTGAACTTGTCTGTCATAAGATCAGGGTCACCCTGATCTCTGCTACAAAGAGGAGACCAAGCATTTGGAGGACAAGGAAAGCAGATGCTTCTCTCAGAGATAGCAAGCCTTTAAATGGGTGAGCCATAAAGTCAAACCACACCCTGAAACACTGTCTTCAAGAGGTGCTGAGGACCTGCTCTGCAAGAATCAGAAGACTTAAAAAAGCATTTTAATTTGTGCTTCCCAAAACGGAAGGGTACAAAAATACACAGCCACTCTGAAAACACAGATCTCAGATGTATTATATAAATAACAAAAAATAAGGAAAGTCTTGGTTGTCATGATGTCAAGTTACACTCAGCAGAGGGAGAAATGCTTACTGTTAAGAATGGATGCCGCGAGTTCTGTAAAACACGGTTTTCTGTCAGCGTGTGCGCTACTTCATCCTGAAAGACAAGCAGAAGGAAATCAGCAAAGTGATTCCCCAGATCAGGGGTCCATTTCAAACACTAACGGAGCAATTATTTACAAGTACTCAGAGAATCCTTGGCATGACTTTCCCGAAGGCTGTATCAAGGGTGAACCACATTCCCAAGTTTCCCATCTACTTACCTTTGCTACAATAACTTCCTTCTTCAGAATTTTCATAGCATAATACCGTCCAGTTGCTTTTTCTTTAACCAAAATGACCTTTCCAAAAGTGCCTTTCCCCAGTAGTTTAAGGTATTCAAACTCATTCATGGTCTGTTAACAATACAGATAAACAAGAACTGAATTACATGAACTAAACAAAAAGTATATAATTCTCAGACTAGAATTTCTCATTCACGTGAGAATACATTGCGTATGTTGCATATGTGATTTTTTTAATCCTTTTGCTTAGTAGAATTCAGGAGCAGAAATGATTCTTCCATAAAAATGAATACCAGTGCACTCCCAAAGATAATCAATCAAACTATTTAGGGAAAACCACAAGCTTTCAATTAACAGAACACTCTTTCACATGACTCCACTCTCAACTGTGCAAATACCACTCCACATATTATTATTAATCCATAGACATTTTGACCACTTTGTCAGTGCAGACATTCACTAAAAGGCACGTGTTGCTCTGATTCCAGGGATTAAACCCATACCTTTTTTCTCATGTTCCCCACTTCTTTAGGGGACCAGCTTTCTTGTCCTTCATTGAACAGCACCAAAACCCACAGACAAAATGACTGCCTTACAGATTAGCCATTCGCTCTTATTTGTTTCACCATTAGGAAAAATGTTGGGGAAAATCAGAATCTGTTGCAGGCTGAGGATAGTCTCTCTACTGTCATATCGATGACCATTGCCAACATGGCAATAGTAAGCCTTCTACAGCCAAAGGCTACTGCAGCCTAGGTTGGGGAGAAACTTTAATATGCTCCCAATAGCAAACTTGCTCCATATTCTTCCCTAGAGCTGGCTGAGCTGCTAATTGTTCAATACAGTTGATGCCAGGACCCCAATAATCATTTTGACTATCCTCACTAACATGCCCAGAGGGAGACAGTCACTGCCTCAGAAGAACACGTATCTTTGACCAACGAGGTGGTTCTTGCATTTCTACGAAGAGCTGCTCAGCAAGAGCCCTTCAGTCAAGGACACAGAAGGCTAATAGCAGCTACAATTCAAAGTGACGTGTAAGTAGCCACCCACATCAGTCTAAAACCACTGACATGACACAAGGCTAGAACACTTACTTAGTGATGACACTGGTGGATGGCTATCTTTTTTCTTTAAAAACTCACCAGTTTTCCAAAAACTGAAACAGACTCATGAAAGTAAGTGGGGATGACAATGGTGAGTTAAAGACACAAAGAAGTGCCTTGGTACAATCCACAGACATAGCATTCGCATGGGAGAAGATTCTATCAATTCTTTCTTACAAGAGCAGATGGGAATACTTTGGAAAACGGAAACCCAAACAGGAGACCACAAGGGGGTAGAAAGAAGTGAAGGGGGCTGAAGACAGATACCTAAAAGGGCTCCACAGGGCAAAGATCTCCTCTGGCACATACTCCTTTCATGGAAGGCCATTGCTGAGCTGGCCCTGTGCATTCAGACAACGCTGTGCCTGATGCAAAAACCTGAGCTCTAGGAACACTACGGACAGACAACGCAGTGGCTGTCTGGGAGTTAGCCTAAACCCTTAATCCCGAGCAATTAAATCCACTAGACCCACCCTAAGTCCTGCAAATCCACTGGTATGTCTTTACACAAGCCTGCAAGGAGTTTACACGGTCACACGGTCCAGCAGGAGCTATGATTTCAGGCACCGTACCACAGGAAAATAGGCAAACCAATTCCAGACCTGAACTGGCCTCAAAAGCCATACAGTAAGGACATCTGAACCCAGAACTCCGGTGGACCCAGACCTAGTACCTAATCAGCTCAGACAATTGTTTCCTCCAGAAGCTGCATCTACAACTAACTGTGTAATTGTTACAGGAACATAGAATCATAGAATAGTTTGGGTTGGAAGGGACCTTTAAAGGTCATCTAGTCCAACCCCGCTGCTGTGGGCAGGGACATCTTCAAGTAGATTGGGGTGCTCAGAGCCCTGTCCAACCTGACCTTGATTGGTCAGATGTGTCTTGATGGCTATTTCTTGTCTACATAAAAATATTGTTATTCCTGCTCACTTACCACTTTGTGTTTTGGCTTTGTCATAGAAACTTCCATTTCTTCAGCACCTGAATTATCACTGGGAGAGCCAGATCTAAAATCCATCATCTCTTCCTCTTGTTTCTTGAGGCTGTCTGCTACTGTTTGGATGGCTTTTGTCCATTCTTCCCTGGCAAAATATAAGCGAAGACATTCATTACTTGTGACTTTAGATTACCGTCTGCCATGGCAAGGGTCACCACGGAATACAGAGCAACTAATGCTCTTGGATAAATCAATGCAACATACACTGAATTATGTGCATTTTCAAGCACTGTAAAAATGCATTTTTAAGAGCATTTTTAACATATATCTTTATTAATCATACTAGAAACAAGAGACAACTGAAGTCCTCCCAGTCTGGACATAATATAAGGCTTTTCAGACAACAGAATTTCTAATAGGCATTCAGTCAGCAGCTTAAGATATGACCTGGTGATAGAGAGATTTACATAACAAAACCAGACTTCCCAAAACCAAAAAGCAAAAGGCTCCCATGCAGCACAAAGCAATTAAACACAGCTCCTCCATTCCTATGGTGCATTGAAACACATATACCCAACTGCTGGGGACACTATGCCACCTCTTCATACACATATCCCAAATTTTAATGGCAAGGGGTGTTCTAGGAGAATGTAATAAAGCCCAGGATACTTAGGTTATTCCTCTGTTGTAAAGATGATGACAGAAGTACAGCAATTCCTGTGTAAATTTTAGCAGAATGTCAGCAAAAGCAGTGATATATTTTATCTTAGGCACAGGTCTCGGTTACGATAAAGTTTCCGGAGCTGTTTCAGCAATGGGTGCTCTAAAACTGACCCCTTCGACTCCTGTGGAGACCACTTCCACTCCAATGTCCTTTGGGAAATTTCACACCTTTGGAAACTACTGAAGTGAAAGTTCTTGGCCTTCACTTCATTTCATTGCAAATTTATTGTATATAAAGCACACAACTCGTAAGGCCTTACAGGGTTTTGGGATGGGCTTTAAGGCATATAGGGGCTGAAGACATGTTCAGTGGACTATGTGAATTTACCACATTTTACTATCTTTTGTATCTGTAAGGAACAGGATGTAGCGGTTTAGTTGATATTTTTTGGGCACCAGCTAAATTCCTCTCCCAAGGACACCCTAGGTAAAATACTTTGCTACTACAGCAGGAACAGAAGTAGCCAATGCTGAACAACTCCATGCACAATCTGCAGTGAAGCCATGCCATCCTAATCAATTGCAAATTTTTCACTGGTTCTATGAAATTATTAAAAAAAAAAAAATTGTATCTGAACATGTGAATTTCAGTTTGTGATGGATGGAAGAGGCAGATCATTCCCCAGAGGCAGCAAAGTCCATGGGAAAAACCCAACACAAGATTCTAATAAAAACTGCACCAATTACACATAAGGTCTTTCCCACCCTGTGCTTTTTTTATTTTGGATTTTGTCTGAACGTGCACTATCCAGCCCTGTCTGGGGCACCAAGGTAATGCTAAACGTTGTGAGCACTCTCCCTATACTCCCAGCACAGACTACTTCATTCACCATCACAAACACATTCCTTTATTTACTAGTCAATTTTCATATTCAGAACTATTACAAAAAGAACTTTTTCTTCTATATTTTTATCTCTCCATCTCTCTCAAAAAACAAGTGTTGGTTTTAAAGGCACAGAGAAAGCTAATGGCATATCTACCTTCACATCTCTTTTAAGATTTGTTACTGACTTGGTTGAGATCTCGGCCCTCCTGAAGTGAGTATCTTTGATTTCTGGGAGACTAGAATTTCACCCTCAGCTTTTATGTCTCAAGCGTACACAACAGAGGTGACTAACACTCCGAGCCCTGAAGTGTCACAAAGCTGACTTAACTGGCTAGGAGGGAACAAAACAAGACTGAAATACCATCTTCCCCCAAGTGGAAACTGTTATTCACTCCCTTTAGGGTCACTGACCACAAAGCTACTAAAAGAAACAAGGACCAGTTTATTTTTCTTTGCTTTTAATTTGATTTCACCTTCTTCTGATCATTCTAATAGAATCAAAAGCAATAAACAGGAACCTTCTTTAAACCAGTGCATGCAAAGGCTACAAAAGAAAAAAGCAAATAATATTAGGTAGAATTTGCTGATCTTAAAAATAAACATGTGCCAGTATCATATCTAGGGAGGACAGGGTTTTAAAATACCCCTTCCCACAGGGCAATGGTACTGGAATAATTTAAGTTTGGTTCCTGAAGAGCAATTAATATTTAAATACTCTGTAGTTGTAGAATAGCTGTGCTGGAAAGCTGTTCTCTCAGGAGGCAAGAGATCAATTCTCCAATGATGAGAGCACAGGATGCACGCTCTTAGCTTTGTTTCCTAACAGCTGAAACAGAAATCTGCACCTGCAGCAGATAACTATCACCTTTATTATCTAATTTGCATAAAACATTAGCATCAGCAATGATACAACTAACTTTTTTCCTTTAAAAACAAGGTGTCTAAAAAGACTTTAAAAGGTCAGTATTTTGATACAACCCAACTTTGCCTGAATCTCTATTTCACTTGTGCTCATCCTTCCAGAAACTCCCAGGTCAGAAACCCTTCATTTCACATACCACAACATTTCCAGTGAGAAATGAACCCTGAGTTTCCAGAAATAACTACCTGAGCGCTGCTACACACCTGCACCTGTCCGTTTTGGATACCCAACCTAGCAACACTTCACTTACAAATGCTACTCAAAATCCACCCTCTGAAACCCCCTTTAAGGTAGCTTTTATACTGGAACATGCACTAAAACTGAGGCGCTCAAAAATTATTTGTCGCTTTTCAGTCTAGACGTACATCATCTGATAAATAAGAGCTTCAGCAAAGGACTCGCTATTAATGCTGAACACTTGCATCTGCTTTTGCAAGTAGTTTATGTATTAAATATGAATGAAACATACCGCTCCTCTGGAGTCTCCACATGAAATGTTCTTTCAATTACTGTGGTCCACTGGAGGCATCTAATGATAAATGTGTTTGGTTTAGGTCGTTCTGTCTTCATCAGCTGGCACTCTACCACAATCAAGGAAGAAAGAGTCATGGTACATAAGCAGGTTTAAATAATCATTTGTCTTTATTCTTATCTAGCAAACTGTTGCGATTAATCAGCCATAGAAATCTCTGTAAGTACTTCTTTAGGAGACTTGAGACAATTTACTGTGTTGATGAAACCAATAAATAGCTTGGGAGATAGTCATCTAAGCAGCACCGAAATCAAATTCTGCTTAGACAGGCTCCACATTTGGTCTGCCCAGAGAGGTAAGTAAAAATGTGATGTGATGACACAGAAGCCATTCAGACTCAGGTCCTACACGCCAAAGGTCATCGGAGCAGAGCACACGGACAAAGTCAGCTGATAATGCAGCAATTACATCTACTGAAACTAAAGCCAAGCCCCCACGTTCCTTCCCTTTGACTCTCCCAACATAAAACCCTGTCCTTGGCTTTCAAGGAGTTGCTGGAGAATGTGTTTGGTCATTTTGCAGCAACCTGACAAAGATTAGACTCAGCATTTCCAGTCCTCAAACACTAGAGGGAACATCAAACTGCAGAGGCACCCCCAGAAAAGACCCCGTTCAAAACGCCTTCGGGACAGCTGCCGCAGTCGGATGCTGTACGGACATGCAGCTAACAGCTTCCATCACTGTCAGCATTTAAGCACAACCTAAAAAGTCTACAGAAGTACGGTTACCTGCAAAAACACCACTTCCTTCATAAAAATGCTCTCTCGAGAGCTGAGCATTAATTTTTTTTTTTTTTAAATCACACCTACTATTTTAAGCTTCATAGGATATAATGACTGTTTTTTCCTTCAAATCTGGGCCTGAAAATGCACCTGATTAAGGGTACGCTAGCTATACTAAACGAGAGAATCTGAAAAACAAAAGAAAATCAATGAAATAACAACACAAGCCGAAACACCACATTTTTCAGATTTATCTTAATAGAAAATCTAATGCTAATTAAGCAGCTCCAGTTAAAGGCAAGTCAAATTAAGAAACCAAGTGAGCAGGGGAGGGGAAGGGGGGGGCAGGGGGAGAAAAGAAGAGAGATAACTTTTTTTTTCCTTACATTAAACTCTTTTCCTTGCAGTTAATGAAACCACAAGCTTGCTATTATTTGGTCTTCAGGTTCTAAATCAACTTCCAAGTAAATAAAAAGGCACTATGAAGACAAGAAGAAATTTCTGCTTACTGCTAGAGGTATGAACATCCTCCACCATCAGCAATGTGCAAGTCGAGGACAGAATCCGGCCAGAGTAACAGTGCACTTTCCTAAGGCTACACTGGTATCGTTAAGTTAATTTTATTATTGTGAAAATTTAGAATGCTCAGTTTTAAATTCAAGCTCTTAATTAGCACCAAGATAAAATATTTACCGCCAGTGTTTTTGGGCGCCGTATTTTTGGCAATATATTTCATGCCTCATTTGCTACTGGAATTATAAGCTTTTCAATGAGTAACGTTGCATTTTTCATGACAAGAAAATCTAATTTTTCTTTAATAGCACACTGAGGTTATACTGCATCCTACTAAAGCACTGCAATTAGATAAGAGAAAGTTTATTAATGAGTCATGAAAAGGTTTTAGTGTGATAAACGGCACTCTTTCATTCACGGAGATTAAAGAACTTCCACACAGTGACGCAGCGGTGCTTGCAGAGCACCGTATTTAGCCTTCCAGCTCCCTCCATCCTCTTTCGCAGAATGGAAGTTAAGGCCAAACACAACCGCACGAGCTGGCGCAGTCCAGAAAGCCCTGGTTCTGATAAATTCAACTCAAGAGATCTCATTTCTGCTCCCAGATCGTCCACCTGAGCTTAGCTGCTCTTTGTTTTATTGTTTATTCCATCTCCCATTTTCGTCTGCCTAACGTGATTAGATGAAGGCTGGGGTTGTCCTCTGTGAGCCTGCACAGTGCAGCCCTAAGATACTGAATTTGGCTGAAGACTTGAAGAAGAAAATCAGGCTGTTTCTAACCTCGTGCAAATCCAGAGCTGTTCTCCTTTACTCATCCAGCAGTGCAACATGGTGAAGAAATACACTGAGAGGTTTTGCTTACTTTTTTAAAAACAGCCTTTAAATTCACATTTAGTGCCTCAGATTAAGTATTCTGAAATAGCAGCACAGATATTTAAACTAGCCATGAACTCTAAACTTTAACCATTTAATTTCAGCATAATAAACTACACAAGGCATCTTCTGTCACAGAAGGGGATCCATTAAACATCACCACTTTTCCCCTAAATCAGCACTGTCCATTGATATTTGTTAAGCTTGCTGATCCAGCAATCTTTAAGGCATACAGCAAGATGAATAATAGAGATTTGTCAGTTAATAACCACTATAATTCAAGTATGTCACATAGAAGTGTTTTGTTTAGTGAACAATATGCTGTCTAATTACCCTGCTCAATCATAACAGCACATATCAAGAAATACAGAAGGCTTTATTTTTAAATTGCTTTACCAAAGTGCTGTACCACATAGGTTTCAGAAAGTTTGACGCTACCACTTAGTTCTCCCTATATACAACAATCGCATGGATTTTATCAACGAAATGATGAAGCAGTAGGTTTTTTTCTTACTTTTAAAACTGACTCTGTGGTCTTTACTGTAGTTGGCAAGCTAAAGAAGCACCAAACTTGCCTTCTATAATCATGTACTGCAACATGCACCATTACAGCAGAGCTCAGGTAAAGATGCTGTATGATATTAGGTCTGATTCATGGTATGTTTGGGGCTTCTGCTATAAAAACATTCACATTTCAAATACGGGCCAAGGGTCACTTACCCACTTTGAAGACAGTTTTTCCTGTCAAACAGGCCAACAAAAGTATTCCCCATTTGCAACAAAGTACATACTATAAACAGCAGCCTGTTAAAAATGATTTAAATTGCTTTAAAGAACCTCTTGATTCTTTCCTGGCGTTTGGTCTTTTAAAGTAAGTAGGACAGAGAAATTGTTCCTAACAGGAATAGACACCAAGGCATTCAAATGTAAATTACCATTTTGTATTTGAAAGACACTTAGTATTATCCCAGTGACTTTCTAAAATGTCACAATATTTGCTTCCCCAGCACTTAAGCTAAAAGGCAGATTACTTGCAATGAAAGTGTCAAACTCTGCTCCCTATATAATGACATCACACTTTAAAACAATAATGCGAAGGAAGAATCCTTCCTATTCCTGCTTTAGTTTCTTTAAGGGGGGGGGAGGGGGGGAAGAAAAAAAAGGTAAATCAAGGCATGAAGAATGATAAATAAATATAATAAAACTTTGGAAAGGCAAACAGGAATATTATGTTGATTACGTTGAAGCACTCCTTTTCTGCTAGCAGCACCGGATAGATTTGCCCCCAAAGAGCTCAGCATGGCAAAAGCGAGGAGCTGGGAGCCCTGAATTACAGACCTGGATAAGGTGGCCCCTAGTAACAGCAGACACAGAAAATCTGTCCACTATCTGGCCATCCCATGGCCTGTGATAAATGCCTGACTGCAGACACGCAGTCCTGTCCCAAAAGGAGCACTCATATTGTTGAGCAATTACGTTTTCAGCTGTACAGGAAAACCACCACAGTCCACCCTCCTTTTTGACAGTCGGAGAAATAATCCCTTCTAACAGCAATAGCCTCTCCCTCCATGTGGTTTTTCACAACATACTGCTCTTCTCAGCTATATGGTTTTAAAGGCTTTTAACTTAATAGGCAGACATACATGATAATCCGAGATTACAATCGGTATGAAGGCTACTTACCTCGCAGATTTACAACCCAGGCTCTATTGGTTATTTATCTGCAGGGTCTCTGGGGCAGACCTATTTAGGTACAGGCTTTTTTATTCCATCTATCTTACTAGTGGTGAAGTACAGAACACAAACACAAATATGACTCAAAAATCAGAGTTAAATGCTCAGGCACCATCTTTCAGAAGTTTTGCTTTGTTTGTTTTGTTCTGTTTTTTTAAATAAATCAACGAAAGGTAACTTCCAGGAAAAATAAACTACTTAAACATATCATTAAGTTACAAACATAGATATATGGCTATTTTAAATGTAAAATTAGGTGGAGAAAAAGGTACTTAAAAAAAAAAGTGAGCCTCTCTTTACCCATGGGGGGGCCCTTTAAAAAAGTTTTCAAAGATGTATGATCAAAACCCTCACAGACTGAAAGGAAAAGGCTAGTGTAGGAGAAAGAAGAGACTGTCAAGCACATGGAAAGCACACTCTGTACTTATTGCTAATACTTTCTTCATACCTGTTAAGGGAAAAGCCAAATCATCATTAGATGTTATCTTCTTTCACTATTTTCTCCTGAATTGAATATTTCGTACCTCTCATGGGTTGACAAAATCACTTAATATGAATTTTACACTACAAGTAAGAAGAGTCCCCTAGCTATGAAAAAAACCCATTTACTTGCAAAGATAAAAAAAGTCTACATTATTTTACAGCAAAAAGAGAGTAAAGATTTTAATCAGAAACATGGGACTACTTCCAAAGAACAGACTGACAGAGACAGCCTGCCATCTCATTAAAAAAAAAAAAAAAAAAAAAAAGAGAAATCTAGTTCACTAATTAACAAAAAAGTCAGGGCTATCATGGTCTCTTGGGGGAAAAAAAAAAGAAAAAAAAAGGATGAATTTTTACAAAACATTTAAGCTAAATTCCCCCCCACTTTCACTGGCAGGAGGCTTCTGCAGGCTGCCTCCGCAGCACGAGGCTGCGTTCTGGCCTGAGCCTTCCTCCAGAGGCAGCTCGAGTTCACTTGCAGCAACTCGACAAGTTAACCCAAATGAAAGTACCAAGCAAGCAGGTTCAAAGGGAAAACTTGTGGTGCAGAACACATCCAAATGATACAAGTGTGGAGGGTACCCAGAAGGGAACCGCACATCAGGTGCTGGCAGCACTGCACGCCAGTGCCTACATGAGACATTAAATCCTGGTGGAGCAACAGCTGCTTCTGTGAGCCCAAAACCACAATAATGACTTCTAGCAAGGACGCCACCCCCTAATCATCAAGGCCTTCCTGACCTGCCACTGGTTCACCAGGCAAGAGCCACTGCTAGGAACATCCTTCCACCCACCACCCTCCCCACAATCCCTCTTACACCTTACTCTATAGGCATGTGTCGCGTCTTTTTCGACAATGCTCCGATACCATGGTAACAAACTTGTTTATCTATAAATGCCAAGATGGGCTCAATCTGCCAAAAAAGCACCATATTCCTGTTGTGAAAATCGATTTAAGTTAACCCATTTTGAAGGCAACTAGGACAAAGAGAAGGCAACGGACACATCTTTTTTTATTCCTCAGCACTGAGCTGCAGTAAATAATTATCCTAAGTAATGCAGTTAGGAGCAACAGGATGGAAGCGTCCTGCAAAAAGTGCAGTTGTTAAAAGCCCCTGGCTACAGACCAAGTACTGAACTAATTTATGAATTAATGGCTTTCTGCTGCTTTTCTTTACCTTCTTGATCCATAAGGAGATACCAGTTTAAAGAGGAAAGTACCGTGTCATTACCAAAATGAAAACACTATGACAATTCTCTCTCTAAAATGAGACAAAAAACCCCAAAGCACTCTTGGCATCCTGCACAGAGGCACCAGGCAACAGCATGTCCATTATTTATTCCCATCATCACTCACAACAGGTATATGTTGCTACCAGCGGAAAAAAAAAAATGAACATTTGCATTAATTCCTAGTGCTGCCCAGCCCTATTCCGGGCCCAGGGTGTTCCAAAATAAATCTGTCTGCTTAAAGGTCAACTACAAAGATGAACCCCATGTATTTCAAGCTACCCTGAAACGAAGAGGGAAAGCCCCTACCCTTCTCTCTGCAAAGCTTCACTTCCACTAGTCACCAGGAACACGGAACAGATCATTGTTAATAACAGATGCCACAATGATCTATTTTTAAGCAGTGCAACGAGACACAGGCAGATCATGAGACAGGAAAGATTAAGAACAGGAGAAAATATAACAGCTGGAAGTGTACAGCAAAAGGTTAAAAACATGAGCAAGAAAAGGAAATTATCTTCAGATTCTTCTATCATATCCTGTGCTGCAGTACCTGAGCGAAGTCGGAAATGTTTGCATAGGACGGAGTGCAGAGGTTAGGAGATGTTATTATTTCCACACCTTTTTGTTGGCTCTAATATAATAAATATGATTTTGTGCTGAAAATTAAGAAAAACTGAGTGTCTTTCATTAAAGCAATGCTTAATCCATGTTCTCTTATGCTAACAATCAAGTAACTTTGACCTATGTCAATGCCACTTGAATCCAGATTTCGTGGCAGAACAGAGGCTGAAACACTTCTGCTGTGCCTACCTGCCAGGTACCAAGACATGCGCCTCAGTTAATTTTCACTTTAAAGCAACTTGCAGTTGCTTTAAAACGGTAAATTAGTAGAAAACTGCAAAAAAAAAAAAAACACCAGAGCATCAAACCTCCACATCACAGTCATTCCTGAGAAACACGGGGGTTTTATCATCTCAAATAAACACATTTAGTGTTTAGATACATCGCTCTGGGCAGATTCAAATGTTACTGATGCAGTTTACAGGCACTATGACTACAAGAAGACATCAACCCCTAAACTGGACGAGGAAGCATTTGAAAACACTTACGAGCTACTGAGAAGTTATTTAGAGGCGATTCCCGCTGGTCGACATCCTGCGGTCGTTCCTTGTAGCCAATGAACGTGCCATCGTTCTTTAAAAGAAAATACCGCGGCCTCCATGTTTTTATGTATTCTCCTGGAAAGAAAGGACGGGCAAAGGGAGAGATCATCAGAAGACACCCCTAAATACTGACTTGCCAACAATTTATTTTTTTTAAATATTGAAACTATATGTCATCCTGATATAGCAGCAGTTTTAAGAACATTCAGTTCATTCTGATACAAACAGTGGAAAAATACAGGCACTGAGTCAGATATTGCTAGTGATGTTAACCATAAAAATGGGACTTCATAAAAGGTAAACAGCTATGTTTTGTTCTTCCATCTACTCTGATTTCCATTCAAATTCTGCAACATCTGCTTTAAATGCATTTTAAATTTTAAAAAAATCAGAGCAGATGTCCTATGTATTATTTTTGCTATTGTCATTTTTCATACTGACAAGTGGAGAAATTTTTTTCATTTACATTTTGCAGCGCAAGTATTTTAAACAACAATGGGTAATTTACTAATTAGTCAACTGCTTTATCAAACCAACCGTCACTTTTAGAACGTAAGAAGATAATTCTCTGCTTAAGTTACATAACATCACTCACTCCTCTCACAACATCTCAAGCGTGAAACATGAGATGATATATCACAATATTAAGGGGAAAACACTGGATGATGTACAGCCACCACAAAGAAGAAAACAAACACCTATTCTGAAAGATATTCCACTTTTGTCAGAGAAAACATCCCTTGCACACACCATGCTACTGCTCATCTGACCAACCTGCGCAGGTAACAGTCATGTGATTGTGTTACAGCCACGTTCAAAATCTCCAGCCGTAGAATAAAAAGAAAAGAGTTGATCAAAATCTCAGTTATTTACTGGATTTACTCAGTTGGGCTTCAGGGAAGGAAGACAGGGGTTCCACCTGTGGCTCTTCTGGGTGACTCTGTCAATGTGCCTCAGTTTCTCCCTTTGCTCATTGTCCATGTTGTCCTCTTCCCAGGCAGTCTCTCCAGAACCTCAAATAGCTTTATATGGTGTCAAGATGGGCCTCTAGGTCCTACAAGGTCCTGCAGTCATGTTTCTATCAGCTGAATCACAAAAGCCTCACTCAAGGTGCTATTCAAATCAGAGTACCAGCCACACTTTTCCAACTCTGCTCACCCCAACAACAACTGATTTAAAAAAAAAATTAAAAACAGAAGTGGTCACTACAAAGCACCCACAGCTGGGCAGCAGCTATACCCTCCTCTCTCCAGTATGGTTTCTCGTTTGTTTGTTCAGCATCAGGGAGAGGAAGAGGGAGCAGACTAGGAGCCAAGCTTCTTTCAGGTCTGCGGAAGCAGGAGCACGCCTGCACGCCCGCGAGGCTGCCCCTGCAGCAGCTGGTACCCAGTACCCACGGTTTCATCTGCTGGCGAGCTCTTCAAACAACCACCAAGAGCAGTGAGAAGAAAAGGCTCCCCAGATTTGCTGGCTCTGGCAACCTCCTGCTGCTCTCCTGTTCTCTCAGGCTCCGCTCACACCCTCTTTTCCTGCTGCTCGCCTCTCCTCCGCCAGTGATTTCTCTCCCAGCGATGTGCACCCTGCCCCAGGAACTCCCCTGCAGCTGCTTTACCTCCTTCCTCTCCCCACAGACCTCCTCTCCTTCTGTGGTGCAGTTTCAACCTGCTTCGGGCACCAGCTGTGTCATTTCTCCTCTGTTCAGACTCATACTTTTCTCTCCCGCATAGAGAAGCGCAAGCAACGCCAACGCCCGTGCCATGCAGACATGGGCACGCACACCCCTAGCTGCTGCTTTCACCTGTTTAGCCCTCGTTAGGCTTTTAATTTTCTAATCTAAAGCAAAAAGCTAAGAGTTACCAAACCGGAGGAGAGAGTCACACAGAGCTACCTTTCCAACAGCGGCCATGTCTGCAGAAAACATCCATTTGCACTGATGTTTCTTGCACATGAGGCAAGAAAGATGAGAGGAAAAGGAATGAGCACAAACCTTCTCAGTCTTTCTTTTTGAGACGTCTGTTACAGCCGCAAGTGTTATACTAACCTATAAGGGGTTTACAAAAATGTCATCATCGCTTTAGGAATTTCAGAACTCACCTATAGCTGTCATGGCTTAACATTTATAAGCAAGGCAGTAAATGTAGAAGGTTTTGTTGTTGTCGCCTTTTTAATTCTGACCTTAATTAAAAGCTGAAAACTTTCCAGGATCAGTAGGAGATTATGAAGCCTTTCACATTTAAATTACCAGTCCAACTCAGCCCAGATCAGCGAGATTACTCCAATCTCATTACTATTACACCACAGATGTGACTACAGGGACAAGAAGATACACGGCACGTTCAGCCTAGCTCTTGCCGAAAGGTTTGCCAGGTAAGCAGGTCGGGGAGGCGGCTGCCCAGACTATCACGATTTTGGAACACACTGTTACATATCTGACTCGATGGTATTTTCTTCTCTTGCATAAAGCAGACCCAGGAGACCTAGAAACCATCTCAAAGCCCTCGCCCTTATCATACCTGCATTTAGGACTAAATCCAGATTGGATGGGGCAAAAAATATCTGAAAAGGGGCAAGACAGAGAGTTTCCATTTCTCTTACTCCCTAATCTATGCTACATGTCTTCCCCATCGGTATTTACAGAGGAGACATTTATTTTTTGCAGATTCTGAAATTATTATCTGGTTATTTTCAGTGAGCTATGCATAATTTTACACAAAACTACACTGTATTGTCACAAGAGACTCTTCCTCTTAGATTACATGCTTATGTTTGGCTCTCATACTTTCTTACAGCTTTATTCCACCGATCTGTTTCTCTGTTAGAAGCACATCATCTAACAGGATTAATCACATAGTCTTTAAAACTGTGTATTCCATACATATATAGCATCCTCCTCCACACTCACTCACTCTTCACTCTTTCTGTGTGAGAAATCAAGGATTTCATTACTGCCAGGCATTTTGCAAGGACCATTCTACTTGGACCTTCACTTATCCATTGCCTTAGCTGGTTCTGGTTCCTGATCCACCTTTTTAATTTGCAAATAAGTAACATGATTTTAAACAACTTCTTCCACATGTCTGGAGCTTAATGAATCCTGTAGTATGGCAAGCATACATATTATTGATTATTGCTCTTGCCAAGGACAGTATGAGGCACACTGCAGCATCTGTGGCATAAATTTTACTATATAACACACTGAGGTTATACTTCTGCATCTTGCCGCGAAGTGGCAAGACATTGCCTGGTGTGTGACTTCCCAATCAGATAATCTGTAAGTGTAATTTTACATTCAAGACTGAGCAAACTATCGTTTCTCTACAGAAGTTCTGAAACACAGATTCACCAAGACAGTCAGCAAGAAAATGTATCAAGTGCATATTTTTAAGAAACAGTATTTTTATGATTAGCTAAAACACTATAAACTTCCTACAACCTGTGAGGACCACGTTGATCACGACAGCAAATCTGAATATTTTAGGCAGAAAAGGAGTTTGTCAATACAGACAAAAAATAATTACGTGAAACCTCTGGGACAAAGCTGACTGAAAAACATTAACACCTTTTCCTTCCTCTGATATACTCAGTAAGCTGTCATGCCTGAAGAGTGAACTGAGATGTTTCAATTTTTGCCCTGTGTTTTTTGTTCCTGTTGCGGTTTTGTTTTTAAGAATCATAAGCAAGAAGTTACTTGAAGTCACTAATATTATTAGTTATGCAGTCACATTAGAAGAATTGTACGAAGTACAGTAAATGCAAGCATGTGTGGCGAATTCTATCAGACAACGATAAAAAAAAAATAATAATGATCCACCATGGAAAAGTGAACAATTTACAAAGCAAAACATTTTTTCCTCTGTGATTCATTGCTTGTGTAATGCCCTGGCAGAGCCTTCTTTGTTTTCAGTAACAGAATGCTAACACTGCAGAGACAGGAAAGCAAAAGCATGGGTTATAAATCCTACATATAAAATCCTGGAACGAAATAGGCTCCTCTGTAACTTGCTAGCTTTATTATTTAAAATCTTTATGTACCATTCTGTTTACTCCAAGCGATTTCCAAATTGCAAAGATTCCCAAACTGTATATATCTGGAAATATACACGAAGATTGTTATAGACCGATTTTCCTTTATTGCCTTGTGTCTGCCCCCACACACTGCACATTAAAATACTTAACACACACTTACAATGTAAACCCATTTCATGCCAGCAAAGCTTTTTCACAGTAACACGTACTGCAAAGCACACTTACGCCTGAATATTTCAGAAAAAGTTAAACACAAAACTCTTTTGGTTCATGAAAAGTTAATTCTACTGAGGATTTACAATAATGCAGGGTTAGGTTATTTTCCTCTCCTCCCCACAACAGTATCTCACCGAATCTGGAGCTGTCTACCACTGATAGAGTGTCTAACATCAGAAACAGCTGCCACTCCCTGGGAAGCTCACGGGGTAAGTGGAGAATAATGAGCAGCAAGCACCAGCAGAACAAAAGAAAATCCATCTTTATTTACCAACTGCTGCATGCTTGTTGCTGCATCAAGCTCATTCAAAGCCAACACCACACCCTTTAATTCAGAACAGACTATATTTAAGAAGCCTCTGCTTTTTTTTTTTTAATCAACTCGTACATACCAATGGTTTGAAAAAAAAATCATTAGGTTAACCAAGTCAGCATCCAATGATACCCTCGATATTTACAAAAGCACTGGACCAACTATTAACTTCCTTATGCCCCAAAGTAACCAGAACAAGCCCAGGAGCACCGACTGAAAACAAGGTCGCAGTTATATTAAATGCACTCAAGTGGCGACCACAAATCTATGGATAAATAATGCATTAAACTTTCTGCTCTGAGCATCAGAAGTAGCACCATTTATTACAATTAAAGTTAACACTCAAAATATTAGAGCTTTTGAGTTACGCCAGCCTTCACTACGTTCCCACCCACTCTGAAGATGTACGACATTCCTTGATTGTACAGCCCTGAACCGTCCGAGGGAAACACGAAAGTTATGCCAATCGCAGCGCTAATGTGCCACCGGTGAAAGGCGGAATGACTCATTTCTGAGACTTCAATGGCCGCGAGAAGTGGTCTGCATCCTGTCGGCCTAATAAGGTTTCCGCAAAACAGATGCCAGCTTCCTTAAAGACGTGAAGCTTTCAGGAGCTGCCATCTCGTGCGCGCTGAAGAGCGGGACGCGGATTTACAGTTAGTTTCTACCGCTCGAGTAAATAGGGTATGTGTCCGCTCGCTTCAAAACCAGCTGAAATCAAAACAGATTTGGAAGAAGAAAACAGGGCTTGAAAACTCGCCTTTGCATTTCCAAAGCACTC
The DNA here is from genome assembly GCF_964195595.1 of Calonectris borealis. NCBI lineage: Eukaryota > Metazoa > Chordata > Aves > Procellariiformes > Procellariidae > Calonectris > Calonectris borealis. The sequence continues at coordinate 10,530,489 of NC_134316.1, read as the reverse complement.
GGAAGCAAGCCCTTTCCAAATGCAGCGAGCTAATTCTGGATCTTAATGACTTGACACCGAACAATTAAACAAGTCTAGGGTGACCCGAATGAAAACTCTCAGTTCAAATATGTATCTTTTTTAAAAATAGCTGCACAGACACCCACCAGGCTGGTGCAGCACTCTTCCCTTCCCTCAAAAAACTGTCAAAACAAGATATTTAAACACAGTGCCAGGTTTTCAGTAGCTTGGGGAAAGGAAAAAGAAAGAAAGAGAAAAAAAAAAAAGGTTATGCTAATGCCTTTCCCAACACGCTCGGAGAGAGGAGGACCTCTGGTTTGCCTGCCTATTCAGAGGCGCAGCGAAGGGGGCCGGTTCTTTGATGATTTTTTTTATTTTGGCCCCTCTCTGGATGCCTCCTCGGCCGCCGCCTCCAGCGTACAGCTGCGGAGGCGCCGACTGTGCCCTGAATCTCAATGAGGCGGCCGGGCCTGCTGCCGGGGCTGCTCCCCGGCGGGGAGGTCAGCCCGCAGCCCGCGGCCCGCCTGTGCCAGGCCGCCGCTCCACAGCTCGCAGCCCGGCTCCTCCGCGCCTTTCACGGCTCTAACGCGGGGTCCCACGGTCGCAACAGGCTAATTCGGGGCACGGCAAATCCGCTGCCCGCTTTATTGTCCCCCAGGCAGCTGGACGGTCGTGCGGTGCGCCCGCAGCCCGCATGGCCGTGACTGACGTGGCTGCCAACAGGTTAAGAAGAAATGCCTCCTCCTCCTCCAGCTCGGCTCCAGCTTTTCTAAACCTACTGCCGTTTCTCACGCTCACACAAAGCTGCAATAGAGGGCACCTGCTTCATTATCATATCTTGGGGGAATTTGGGGAGGGAGGGAAGGAAGAGGGGAGCTGGAGGTGGGGCGAAGGAGGACGGCCGAGCGGTCTGGCCTTCGAGGGACAAAGGGAGCCCCGCGAGGACCCCTGGTCACCTGGCACCCCACATCTGTACGTTAACTTCAGAAAGCAACAAACAGCCTTGGCTTAGCGCTTCCCACAAAGCTCTATGGGCGCGCTGTGTAGAAAAATAAGTGTATTGGAAGCTACCTCTGTCTTTAGCTACACAACAGCCCGGGTGGGAAACACCGAACGAAGGCAAGGAATGGGTGCTCTGATTCACTAAGCTAGGCCATGGGAGAGATTAGAAGTCAGATTACGGAGAAAGAAAAGATTCTCACCCAATACTTTCTCCATGCAGGGGATGGACAACTACCACGTTCTCCAACTCCAACTCTGTCAAAGGGTTTGAGATCACCAGCCAACACCACCACTACAGAAGATGACACCTCTGTATTTTTTATCACTGCATTTCAACCGTACAGTTATGTAAAACTGAAACACAGAGGGTCATCTTTTTCTTTTTTTTTTTTTTTTTGCTGAATTTCAGTTTAGAAGGTCAAAAATGTTGCCATATTGCTTACAGCAATCAATTTAAGCAATACCAGATATTCCCAAAGGGGCGAAAGAGAATTAATCAGCATGTAAAAAACTCCTTACTCCTACCTTTGGCACAGCTTAGTCAGGCTAGTCCTAACCTACAGCTGTCTCCAGTGGGAGAAGATGTAAATGAAGTTTCATTAAAAACAGCAGTTTTAAGGATAGCTACATAAATTACAGGAAAGTATAATGTGATTTCTTAAGCTACACTGAAAACAATCTCAGAGTGAATTGCATCTCCACCACCTCACGGTGGGAGCAAAAGGACTTAAAACTACCACAAGGTGTCCAACACAATTAGAGAAATCTTTTCTGTAATACGTTCGCAAGCAGCTACAGCATTTTAACAAAATAAAACTTACCTGTAAACAGCAAGCGCCATCACGTATTCCTCTGCTCTTGACAGGTGCCCAACTCTCTCTCATTTTTATAAATAAATAAAAATGACAGAGGAGACGTCAGACTCGCTGAACTGAATTAAGCATTCTTGGAACAATAATTTCTCCCCAAGTAATTTTTACCTTGACACTATGATGGAAAATAGCACAAGCAGCTAACAAGGCACTTAAGCTAATAAGGAAGATATTCTTAAATATCTTCCCTTAGAGGGAGGTAGCTACAACTATTCCTCGAGCTCAGTCTGAAGTTAATACAATCAGTATTTCTGCAAATCAGACTCTTAAATACACTGCATGTATTTATATAAAGGGTGTGACTTAATCCTCCAAAGATTTTATGATCTCTACTAAAAATACAAAGAAAAAAAAAAAACAAACCAAAAACACCAAACACACCACACCCTGGTGTATTTGAACAAGGAAGGGCTTTTCCAGACATCATCTAAAAGCTGATTTAATTATTTTACCTCTTAGCATAAGCATCTGTAACCGTGACTCTTGCGCTTATCTGAAGACATGCCTTATTTGAATATGACATACCCAGTTTTGTTCTTCAGTAAATCCTGTCTAGAGACTGACAGATAGTGTAAGAGGGGACAAAGCAAAGAAATGCACACAAACCAAAGCTCCTCTAGAGATTAAACAAAGTAAGTCTGAAAGCACAGTTTTAGCTTGTATTCCTGGAGGTGCCTACACATAGATGATGTTCAGGAAAAGCATTATTAATTGATTAAAAATTGATTTCAGGTCTCTTCCCCCACTCTGCCCCATTAAAAAAAGATTAGGAGAGCCAAAGACTCAGGCAAGAGTGATTTTTATGATGCATTTATTTACTTTTCGAACATTAAACCTGAAAAGTACTCGGCAGAGGCTCCCCATTAAAATCCCAAAGTTGGTGAAGCTGAGAGGTGAGCTGGTAACTTGGGGGGTGGGTGCACACAGGAAAGCAAGAGCAGGGGAGGGAAAAAGCAGGACGCAGCCACGCAGAAAACATCCGCGGCGAGGACTCACGAGTCCCTGGCTCAGTCTTCTAGGCTCCCATTACTAGATCATTGTGTCGTTCACAAAGAGAATCAAAACCTCGGGGAATTGTAAAGAAATGGTGAAAAAAAGGCTATGGGACATTAGGGGAGATTTATGGAAACAGCAGCTTTTCTAAAACATATGATATGGATCAACTTCAGAGGTGGTTTGAAACAGGAAAAAAGCTCTATTTGTAAAAACTAAGCTGCAGAACATGGACTTTTATAAATAAGCAATTTATGGAGGGTAAGAAATTAACACATCTTATTGTTATCCTTTAGCTTCTGGGTTTGGGTCCTAATTTTCAACATAAATACACAGAGTTGTTTTAGGCCACTTACAATAAAAGCTCCACCAGTAATTGTGTGATCATGCTGTGCATCAGGAAATTTCTTAAAAGTGCCAAGAAAAAAAATCAATGCAGAATTTTAAACATGTTTATACAAACAGTTACTGGGTAAATATTTCATAGAAAGATGCATAAAAGCCAAGTTAAGCAAATATTTCAATGGCAAAAATAAGAAGCAACATAAAAAAAGGGGTGTGCTGTTTATATGGGTGGGGCTAATTTGAATTTCCCTTCTTCATTTCGTCACTAGCAAGTCTGCAAAACCCTGGAAGAGCACATGGAGACCATGTTAGTTCTAATAAAACGTTTCATTTATCTTGAGCCATTTAATGGCCATCAATGGAAAAATTACAAGCACTTCCCAGAAAGCAAGTTCTAATATTTGTTATCATGGCAACCTCCTGGTTACAACTCCAAATTTAGTATTCCACAGATAGCTTTTACTGAGTCACTACCCCAAACTCAGCAACGAAAGACTCCTCCAGATAACAGGACTGCCTGCCTCACTTCAGAGGAATTTTGCAAAGTAACTGAATTGCATACTAAGAATTTATTAAAGCAACTTCACCACTGGGTAACGTGAGAGCAAACAGCCCTCGTAGTTCTGGTACTAAGCTTAGCCAAGTAACACAGGCGTAAGAAACGTTGCCAAGGATTTCTGTGCCTTGGACTGAGGTGTGTCATCACCGTAAAGCAGAGCACAATCCATGCTGCTGCCTCAACAGGGTCACAGGCTCAGCTAGACACACTCCTGTCACCTTAAACACTATTCACTTATTTTTACAATACACAGTAAAAAAATTGAGTCGCAATATAATCAAACAAAGCAAAAATACAGGCATAATTGCTGCTTGACTTCAGCGGTACCACAATTTAGTCCTATAACACTGAAATATATCTATGTACTACTAAAAACACGTACATATAATCATGACTCATTTTTTGAACCCAAAAGTAATCCATTATAGTAAGCCCATCATACCTCTCCCTAACAGCTCAAAGCTCCAGAAGAGATGAATTCCAGTCAGTCACACAAAAATCTGTTTCTCACACAAGAGGAATGAAATAAAGACCCACCTGAATAAAGACTGAATAAAGACCCATCTACCTTGACATTGTTACCATAAGTTAGTTTTCATGTTGCAACAGCATCTTGGTACATTAAAGCTACTTTTCATTTTTAAAAAAGCATCAAAAATGAAAGGTACACACCACACAGAAGCAAAAAGCAGATGGGCACAGGAAGATAGGAGCTTGAATTAGACTTTCCAGCCTGCAGTGCCCTATCCTATTGTTTTGGGAAGACATGGCAAAAATTCCAGTCTCCTCTTTTAAAATTGCTCCTACTCCCTGGGGAAAAACAAACATCACCCCCACCACCACCGCAGCCAGCCCTAAACTCATACCAGTTTCCGTGGGCATCAAACCTGTGGGGCATCAAACCTGTGGGGCACTTGCCCCACTGGATTTTCAGAGGTTAGGGACTGCTGCATCAGCCCCACCTTTCCTCCGCACCCAATTTTCCAAGCACAGTGCACCACACGACTGCTCCTCGCCACGCATATCCCCTCTACCACCTGAACCCTAAAAGCCCCATCCCATGACTGAGCACATTCTGTAGTTCATCTTCTCACTCTTACTAGCATGCCCCCAAAAAACAGAAGCAAAACAAACACCAAAATACATCCCTTGCATAGCCAGGTTATAGCTACCCTTCAGGTTTGTAGAAGAACTTGCAACAACTACGGCAACCACCCACAAGAGTTAGATTCCCATACCTTAAGCGTGAGAACACCAGAAAGCCATAAATAAAGCTTTAAACTCATATGAGGGGATTTTTGCTTTGTTTTGTTTATAAAATATTAAAAAAAAAAAAAAAAAAGAGCAAAAAAACTCCAGGTCACCTGGGGTAATGTTCCTGAAGAAGGTCATCTGGGGCCATGTTCGTGCCTCAGGGACTTCTGCAAAGGAAGGTACGTGCACACGTACAGAAAACTCCGCATGCAAACCCTGCTTTGTCATTCGATGCTTACCGCACGCTTTGGTTACAGCATTTTCTTCCACTGGTCCCTGATCTAATGCTATCAGCTCAGACAGCAGCTGCTAGGAGCTCCTCTGTCACCCCAGGGGTCAAGCCAAGCAAGGCCACGCTGAAAACCCTGCTGCTGCTGCTGCCAGCAAGGCGGGAGAGGAGCAGGAGGAGAAAGGGGAGGACAGAGGCACCTTGTGGAGGGGGAAGAGTGTGGTAGAGGTGAGCGAAGATGTGACTACCGCAATTCTGGCTGGAGTCTGCTGCATCAGAGAGGAGGATGGTGACAAAGGGACAAGACGGGGTGTCCCCGGTGCCGCGTCTCCGCTGGGCAGGGGGGATGGCGCCTGAGAGCACAGGCAGGGCAGGGAGAGGTGGCAACCTGACCCTCACCCAGGGCCAGCCAGCTGTGCCTGTGGCCATCACCAGTCCCGGTCCTGGTCCTGTCCCGTCCCAGCAGCAACAGGGGCAGCTGGAAGGGCAGGTTGTGCCCAGTTGCTCCCCATTCAGGATCTTGTTCTTGAAACATGGCCAAATCCGAGCGAGTTTAAATAGCAAAGCGACATCCTTTAAATACACACACACACGTCCATATGTTAAACAGAGCTAACACAGAGCCTGGCCATGAGCACACAACATCGCTGCACTGACCCTGCTCCTTCACAGGCAAGCACAGGCAGAGCTTCCAAAAGTCAGGCTGGCCACAGAGACTCAGCCCACCCTCTGGTCTGGGGAAGCTATAAAGTTTAGGTTATTCCCAAATTAATGCTTTCTTGCATTTATTTCCCCCTCCCATTCCATACTGTGAGAAAACCATTTTAATATCAGGATTACAGTTTCAGTATCAAGCTAAGAGACAAAAAAAAGTTTCCAAAAAGCAATCATTGCACACTTGCAGTGGCTAATCTGCAATTTTCATTTATCCACAGCACACTAAATGAATCTTTGTAGTGGGCAGACCTTTTTGCAAATTACGGTTTTCTAAAGGAAGCCACACTTGGGTACAGAATTTGGAAGGTACAGGTAACACCTTCTCCTTTATTTTTTTTTTTTTTTAAAAAAAAAAAAAAGAAGAGAGAGAACAAAGGACCCACATGAAAATTACCATCCTGGTATTATATTTGGTGACAAAATTGCAGTTCAACTACAAAACTAACTAAGCACAACTCCACTACTGAGTCACCGTCATTGGTTTGAGAATATGTTTTTTGACATACTTTTCTTCCTCTCACCAGAGAATTCTAATTTCCTAGTTTAATCATCTTCCCTTTTCCAAAAGAAATGGGAGCCTTTTTAAGCACTGAAGACATTTAGTTATTTAATCACAGGGGCAGTACAAGATTAAAATGGATTAGAAACATTAATCCAAACTAAATGTCTCCATTATGATAAAGTTTCCTGAACCTTAAATCAACAGGTTCCCAATTTCAGGTATAAAATCTGATTGAAACTGCTGCTGCTTTGCAAAACTACCGCTTTCTCCTGCTGCTCCTCACTAAAAATGCAGTCCAAATTGCTATTTCCATAAAGAAACATGTCTGATATTGACAGGAGTTTTATGAAAAATTCTTGACGGCCTGCAGGGATTCTTGTACTTAACCCAAAGGTAAAATCTACAGTAATTTATCATACAAAAATCAACCGCTCTGCAGATCGGAGGTCCCGTTCCACGCTGTAGTTGGAATTTCTACCAAACAGGGGGTGGTGGTAATTAAATAGCTTCATTCGCAGTCCTCAATTCTTTGCACCTAATTCATGACAGCACACAGGATGGAGAGAAGGGTAGTTACAACACTCTATATACTTTGTATTTCAGCAGGTATGCTTCCCTGTTTTAATCTTTAAAAAGGAAATTATAAATAGTAAGCTACAAAAAGGTTGATGATAAAACAGTAAAAGACAGACAGGGGTGGAGGAAATAAAAATAATAATAAAAAAGGTTTTCAGCATTACAAACGTTGATGTCTTTTAAAAAGAAGAGATCCAGCCATATTTCCCCTTCCTTTGTACTGAGGTTTAATAAACATTTTCTCCAAGTTACCAATTTTGAGAAAATCGCTGGATAAACACTTGTGTTAACCCAGTTACATGGCTCGGTGCCAAATGTAATGCCAAACTTCCCAGTTGCAAAATGAGCTGTTTTTACACACCAAAGTAACCACGCAGCAGGCCTGCCGAGCCTGAAGACAGCTGACAGAGATGACTGTTGCTGTCCCCCCATTGCACCGACATCCATCCAAATACCAACATCTGCTGTGCTACAATTTACTTTTTACACAACATTTAGCAAAACAGTGCCTCTGACTGCAACATCATTAAGGAAGTAACAACAAATAAATCGCAAAGTCCCATCAGACAATTGTAAAATTAAAGCGTAGTTTGTCTTGCATACGCTGAGCTTTAGTTCAGATGTATTGGACTTCAGAAATAATAAGCATTAGAATCTGTTTTCTTTTATTAAACACACAAGACAAAGTTCTGTAAACCGTGACAAGCGCAATCCATCATTACAGTGAAAATTACAGTTTTGAGGATATTGACTTGACTCAATAGGCAGAGAAGCAGATGCCTGCGAGGCAGCCTGGCCTGCCCGGTACGATCGCAGCAACCCAGACTACTAACAGGATTACACTATGCCTGGAAGCATAAGAAGTGCACTCTCAATTCAGGGCCCGCTTCTTTTCAAACACCCAGAGCGCATATTTGCACTTGTGAAGTAAGGAATTAACGTTCCTAAAAAACTAAAGCGCCCTTCGCTTTTAAAGCAGGACAGAGCGTGGGGGCCAAGGCAATCGGATGCCACCCCACAGAGGTGGGTGGCAAGGCAGGCTCGGGCAGGGAGTCCTGTTACAAATTCATAGCCTGGGGATTCAAACGGGAATTAGGCTCCTAAGTGAAAGCCAGGTTTGGTTAGCGGTTCCACTGTAGTGGCCAACACACTTCATGTCTCAGAAGTCCCTATGTGATCTGGTGTCCCCCAGTGAGTTGTCCTCCACGCCTGCGTCACCCAGGGTGCTGCAAGTCAAAATGGGGCAGCACTGCCACCCTGACGCTGCCACGGGGCTCGGGCTTTCATCGGCACACAGGCAAAAGAGGAGGGAGAAAGGAGAATTTTCATCTTTAAAATGGTGACCAGTTTTCAAAAACAATTCTTTATTCCTCCTGTCCTACAGTAATTTTATGAATGCAACAAGAGGCAAAAAAAAAAAATTCTCACTTTCTTTTGAAAAGCAGATACCAACTGAAAAATTTCAACAAGAAACAACCTGAATTCTGTTAGGCATCAACTAAGGTTTTTTTCCCCTCAATCTTTCTGTTCCTCATCACCATCTTTAATACAACCTAAAAATCGCTGAAGTTACAAAAAATGAATTTTTTTTGGTGGGAACAAACACTCTCCCTACATCTCCAGACAATGCGTCTGTCAGGAACAACAACATACCCAACACTCAGCTTAAGATACAAGAACTTGGCAGGCTGTATCTCAAAGCAGTTTCACCAAAACAATACAGTTTCCCTCAAATCCCTATCAGCTTAATAGTGGAAGACAATAATATTTCAGATAACATAGGCAGCAAACATTTTGGTAAGTTCAGTGGACATTCTTTATCCAATCACAGATAAAAACAGTCAACATCCACAGCTAGATTAACAAAAGTGCTTAATTAATTTGGTGCTTAATTCATGCTAAAGTCAAGGGGTTAGGCGCTTAAATACTTCTGGGGGTTTGGGCCAGCACTGATTTGTGTCAAACTTTATGACTATATCTATCTATCTATCTATCTATATATATATATATATGCCCATCGTGGGACATAGGAGAAGCCATGCAAAGCACAGCCTACACGTAGATCCTCTCCTGAGCAGGGATTTAGAGGACAGTCTCCTCTGTGCTAGCTACTACATGTTTGCACAACAGGAGTCAAGGTCCATCGGAAACTTATCTGAAGAGTTGCTCCTGCGCAAACTTTAGGTTCAACCTCAGAGTTCAGAACTGAAACATTATTTGTTTGTCCATTTATCCCCTGGCACGGTTGGCTTTTTGTCAGACAGATGTATGCCACATGCAAGTCATTTCCCAACCTCTCTGCTCCACCTCCCTCCACGCACTCTGCACACACTCTGACCCCTCAGCAAATGTTATAAGAGAGAAGGAAGTGTTTCTGACAGTTTGCATACTCTTCACAACAATTTTATTGCAGGGTATAAATGTTTTCTCCTGTCCCCCAACCCTACTTGTAAGGAAACAAAGCAAAACAGACAAGAAATCCACCACCTCCCAAACAACTGAATGCCCTAAACCCAGCAGCAGGAAAGGGGAGGGAAGGGGTGGAGAGGAAAGGACAGAGAGGATGGATTACACCGAAGTTATTTTTGTCCTGTTCAAGTGGATGGGCAGAGACAACTAAATATAGAATTTATCAAAGCAGGTGAACAAGGAAGATGACATGAGTTACACGTTTCAAGGAGCAAGCAATAAATGAAGTACACTCCTACCCCCTGGTCCAAAAAGCTCCCCAAAAACACACTTCAATTTGCATGAGCAAGATTTGATTGAACAAATATTCAATTCACCGCAGCCTTCCCTTTGGACATGTGACAATGTAAATGCTAACCAGATAGGTTTCCTGTCTCTTACCTGCTTGTACTATATATAAACAAACACTACGAAGTCCACATTAAAACGGAAAGAGGTTTGCACTCTTCTGTGGTGTCTTTGGACAGAAATTCTTCCGAAGAAATGATGTTTGCATGTACAGCTGGGTAATAAAGTACTGCTTGAAATCAAACGTTAAGGAATGTTATGTTGTCAGTGGCAACACAAAGGATGTGGTTTCTATGAAATTTAACCAGTTATGTCAAGGACAATTGCTTTCTTCTGGTCAGACTGCAGTCCACTGCTTGCTCAGAGTAACTGCTACAGTAGTTTGAATTTCGCAAGTGAAAATCCATTCATATGTATCTTTACCTCCTTTCAGGGTCTGAGTGAGTCTGTGAAACGCACTGGGTGGCTGTTGCCGGAAGCACGTACTCCATTCAGTCACTGTGAGCAGCCCATGCCGGTAGCAAGTCTCACCCCAGCTCCTGGGCTCTCAGAGCCAAGGATGCAAACAACAGCATTTAGTAAGGACATTAAGCGCTTTGCTGGTATGCAGGCAGTAGTGAGCAAGGAAACATTTGGGGAAAAGACATGGCACCAGTCAAGCCATGACTTCAGTGGAAACCACGCTCACATCAGTTCTGTAACCTACTGCTGGGCTTAAAGAACAGAAAGCTTTTCTGCAGAACATTTCCCTTCTTCCATCTGTGCCCCCGGTTACCACAGTATCCAAGAGCCCCAGAGCCTGAGCTGCATTTATCCTCACAACATCCCTGTGAAGTAGGGAAGTGCTGTTATCACCATTTTACAGATAGGGAACTGGGGCACAGAGAGATAAAAACAACCTTATCCGAGATGATCATATAGGAGGAAGTTTGTGGCAGAGCAGGGGAGGACTGGCTTCGATTCTCAGTTCCAGGACAATACTCTAATACACCAGCCATCTCTTCAGCTTCTAGATGCTCTGCCTTCAGTTTGACTGACCTACCTATCTCCCCTGGGCAACAAGGAATGGGGAATGCCTACGCCTTTTATTAACAGCATTTCCAGCCCAGCAAAAAATGGGAGAGAGTATCAGATGCAGGCATTGTTTGCATTCAGAAGTCCAAATCTGAACAAAGAAAATAATTTCCAAAATAGTCAGCACTATCCTGGTATTGTGGAAAAAGGAAGGAAGACATACCAAGTTTTCAAAGTAGAAAAATAAAAAAAATCCACTGCAGGTCATAAGTACAATTTTACAAAATTAGTGAAAGTTTTAATAGGAAGCTGGTGTTAGACATGTATCCTTCAAGAAGCTCCCTGTCCTGGAGATTTCAGATTACAAAGCAGTAAGAAATGAAAAAATCCCTTTGGGACTACAGCTATCTCATTTCAGACACAGATCTAAATGCAGATCTGATGTAGTTTCACATGGAGACCCTGACTCCAGGCTTCACACAACAATCTTGTCTCAGATAAAACAAATTCCAGAGGCTGGAGACTGCTCAAGGTTTCCCATTGCTGGCTGAGCCAGACTTGAACCCTGCCCTCAAACGTCTTCTTTTCTGAGAGAAATGGCACCTCAAGTCCAAAATTTACTCTGTCCTTTGGGACTCCAGTTGCAGCCATCCAGATAACCAGTTGTGAAACAAGCTTCTACAACTCAAGAGCATTCATAAAGCAGCATTTAACGTCAACTGTTTGAGGTGACTATTACCCTGGAACAAACAGCAGAGATCCATCACACTATGGATTCACCTAGTTTATCAAGACTGACTCCAAAAGGCCAAAGGATGATGGACTGCTGCTACACCAACATGAACAGGCCTTGATGAAGGGCACGGTCACTATTCTGATTGGGACAAAGGAAGAAATTTGTGGGTTGGTGCTAACTGAGGACACCAGATCAGCCATGCTCAGCTTCCAGGTCGCCTCTGCTATCAGTAGACTATCCTGTCAATCTCTGCTGATAAGATGGACCTTATGGCCCAGGTCTCTACTTTTATAACAGGCTGTTGCTGGAAACTTCAACAAGCAGCAACACAATGTGAATCTAAACCACACCTCTTCTGCCACGGTCAGAGTCTCAAGGAGCTGCAGTCAACCAGCTATTGCTGAAGGTGACCATCAAGGCACCTAATTTAACTTCCATCGGTGACATAAAATAACTGAAGCCTTGCTTGGAGAGGACCAGAAAGAACAGAGCTAGCCCCACCACACGACCTGCTACCCCTGTTTCATCCTGGGAAGACGCCTCTCCCGGTTCTTTTACACCAGGACTACAAAGGGGTGAAGAAGAAAGGCTGGGATGAGGTTAGAAACATTTCTACTTTCTGACAGAGAGTCTCACAGCAACAACAGCCAAACAAACAAACAAAAGAAAGCAAAACTCCCAGCAGCTTCACAGCTACGTAGCAATCTTAGTAAACCACACATTCTAGTAATTAAAGCAAAAAGCAACTTTTGGTTCCAAAGCACAGACCCAGAACACTAACAAGTAGTAAATTAGCAAGGTTTGTTTATTATTCCATGTTTTGAATCTTTTCCTTGAAAAATCGCAACTTCCATATTTGAACAGATCAGCCAACACTGAAAAATGAAAAGGCCTGTTGACAACAGATGAACTGCTATTTATTTTCTGTTTGATGACCATCACAACGAATATCAAAACTAAAACCGAACACCTCTACAAATGGGGTTGTTATTCTCCTTCAGAATCAGGCTGGGCTTTGCATAAGATTCCTAATATCAAACCGGTCAAGAATCACAAAATACTTTATGTTGAAAGGAGCCATTAGAGGTGATCTCATCCACTCAAAGCAGGGCCACTTCAAAACACTACAAAAGAAATCCTGACACTAACAGTACATGCAGGTAATTCGGGAGAATTATAAAAATATGAAGGCAAAAAATAGAATTAATGCAACTTTATCAAACTGTAACTTTCAAATCAAATTCAGGGAACAAAACCTCAAGTCTGCTTGGCCGTGTGCCCTCATTTTAATCTCCTTGCCTCCAGTAACTGGTTTGAGGATTGTAAGAGTCAGCAGAAAGATGAATATCAATAAATATTCTGTGTGTGTACTGGGCATAAAAAGGAGAAATGAATTCCATGTTCCTCCATGTTTTATTTCACCACATGAATCATGAGAGAAATAGCACAGGATTGTACATGGTCAAAAAGGTATGCGCGGCCTCTGAACCGTGAACATGTATCTACAACCACACATCCTGTTGTGTGTCATTCCACTTCTAAAATGGTGCCTGAAAAGAGCAAAGTCTCCAGAAACATGAGGTTTTGCCATAAGCACACCTAGTCTAGTCGCGGGAGTAAACAAACCTCTCCAAGACACCAACAAGAACTGTTGTGAAGTAGCCCGTTCCCAGCAGACTGAAGCTACTGCTGAGAAGAAAGCTTTCCTCTGGCCGTAGGGAGGAGGGAAGTGGGAAGAAAACTTCATATATACTGAGTTTTGCACATTTCTGCCAGTAACCTGTTAGTCAGAAGATTAACACCAAAAAAACCCCAAAAACAAAACACCCAAAAAAAATCCCTTAAAAATGCACAAAACTAGTAACAGTAAATCTGATCTTATTTCTTCCTATTTTAGATACAGCTTTCTATACCATAATGATTTGTATTACCGCAGTACACTGCAACTTCAGATACGCATCTGAAGCTGAGTCACCTGCTGTACAAATAAAACAATGAGACAGTGCCTGTTCTGCAGAGTTTACTGTCACAGGACACGGACAACAGAAGGCCAGACAGACAGACACACAAAAAAAGAGGGGACCAATACTGGGCATTGCAGTGAACGGCAGTCTCAGTACATATGCACTGCAAGTTTGTCAAGGCCTTTTATAAGCAACACAAGGAGCGAGAGCTTTTAAAGAGGATAATAAAGCAGTACTGCAGCTGTTTACAGGGACCATTTCCCAAGTGTGAAAGGGTAGCACAAGAGAAGGCACAGAAGTGGTTGCTTGCCCCCACTTGTAGTCTCAGTATAGAGACATGCTAGGCTAACTTCTGCCTCCAGTTAACATCTTAATAGCAAATTAGAGATGGTAAAAATAGGTATGAAAAGAAAAAGCAGCTGGTTTTGCGGCTCAATGCAACAGAGGAACTAGTAGATAGCAACAAAGCAGGAGCCCAAAGAACGAGCTCTGCCCTGTTCAGAGCAGCACTCTGAATGGGACAAGGTTACATGCCAAGCATACAAAGACGCAAGATGATGAAAACCTTCGAAAAGTATCTTCCCCTCCTCCATATTTTGGTTTTGTTTTCCATTTTCATGAATAACAGTACACTCCAAAAACTACAGCAACTTTGAAAACATCAACTTCTTTGAAGATCAAAAAATACAGTCTCAGCAGACTATCTGGTTATAGTTGCTGTAGAGCCGAGAGAAGTCCCTATTTCAGAAAGAAATTTGGCCACCTGCTGCTCTAAGCAGAGAAGGCGGTACACATGTAAAATCATGCTTTTCTCCGAAATTATAACTGATATTACCCAGGAAGACAGACTAGACTGGGAAAAAATGCATTAGCTCCAAGTGGTGCAGTTATGTTGAACTGAATTGTACACGGCTGGCTAGTAGTCTTCACTCAGTTGTCACAGGTTTGCTCATCTTAAAATCATTTTATATTATTCCCGATGAACAATCTACCACTGCCACTTTAGACCTCTGGCTTCCTTTCAAGTCAGAGGATAGATATCAGTAAGGCTAGGACATCTCAAAACCTCAGGCATTTAAAAAAAAAAAGTTATAGCCATTACTATGGAAGGATGAAACACCTACAGTACAAAAGGTTCCTACTGCAGCCAGAACAGCATGTTCTAACCCAATAAAAGCAATCACCAAGTCTAGTCCTAGAGCTTATTCGGAATCGGATCAGCCTATGTCAATGACAAGGTGTAAGTTTTAAGCAACTGCTCTTAATGCAGCTGAGCCACCATGGCTGAAGAGAAGAAGTTTCTCCATTGCATGTGTCTTTAACATGGCTGCCCACCATGTTCAAAATCTGAGGCCAGATTTGGCTGCTACATCTTTGCAACCCCATTGCGTAAAGGAGGAGAATTAACCCAGCCTGTAAAACCAACAGTCCGGAGGAAAAATGCCCCGTTTTACCTGAACACACTGAATCTGGCAAGAGCTGATGGTCAGGGAATGCACAGAACCCTTTAAAAACACACAACATCGTTTATTACACTGGGACGGTACTTCGTGTTGCACAATCCAAGCTTTTGTTTCAAGCAAGAAAATGTTTTCTAAATATTTTGTCACCATGACAGTCTAGCCTTGGACTCGAATTCTGCCCTTGGTTACTCCAGAAAACCCCTGTGAAGTCAACTGTGTTGCACAGCTCATTGCCGTGTCCCAGGCCACCGGGAAGGCTCACCTGGCAGTGCAGCTACCAGTGTCCTTTCGGCCTTCTGTGCTCTGCAGGCTCTCTCATCTGAAGCTATTTTACCTACCCACAAACTAAAACATTCCACATAAGAGCCGCATGAACAAACAACATCGTATGTAAGAGGAAGATGGTTCTGCAACTAAGAAATACTAAAGGTCTCCTCGACAGGTTCAGCTTTATCTGAGGAATACAGGCAAAACAAACCATTCCCAAGATAGCAGAATGAAACATTTTAAACACACACAGAAAAAGAGACATAGAAAAACATCCTGGCTTTGAGGGCCCTGTTCCAAGTAAAAACATTTTTTTCAGGGACATTAATTTGGCAAACTAAATCTGAGCAGATACAGCCTAAGTCCACAGCACAGCCCCAAAAAGAGCAGCGGAGCAGTTCTGTATGACTCAGGAAGCCCAACGAAGACTTCTGCAGAACAAGATCAACAGGGTGTTTATATACAGCCAGCAGCGCCATGTGAACAGGCGGTTTAGTTTGTGAAATGAATGTTTGCATTGTCATTTTGGAAAAAAAAACAAAACAAAAACAAAAACAAACCACCACCAAAAAACACCCTCTACTCCACACTTGTAAGTTTCCAACATTAAAAACATAGCAAGGGAAGGAAGTACTCCAGCAGCCAAAATTTACAAATTCTTACCATAACTTTGGCGCAGTAAACTTCTCCAGTGTCACAAAGGCCTATTCTTCAGGGGGTTTGGTTGCCTTTTTTTTCAGAAGGACTAATCCACATGTGAAGGCTATTAAAGAACACACATACAAAATGCCAACAGAAGCATAAACATGCACACTTTTTGTGTGTGTGTGTGTTTTCAAAGTTTTATCTGTCTTTCCTTACACAGAAAGATACCTCGGCACAGCCTGGAGGCAGGTATTTCTGCTTTCTCTCTTTTTACTAGTGATACTCTGAAAGCTTTTTCCTTTCCTTGCCATAAAATGACAATGCTATTTTATTTTAATTCATTCAAATCAGTGACAGAGATTCATCCTCATTAGTTGCATTCAGCAGCCAGGTTTCAAGAATTTAACAAAAAAATGAAGATTTTAATATGGAAGGGGGGGGTGTGTTTGTTTGGTTGTTTTACTAGAACAGAAATTCCTAACAGTAACCTTTTAACTGTTTGAGAGGCACCTTACTAGAACCTCAAAGAAAATGCTAATACTCTAAGTTACACTCGGCATTTCTGCACTGCAAAACCAAATCCAAGCTCTGAAAGTCAGCACTTTTTCCTCTGATTATCTGATGCTATATAAAAGCCCTAACATAGATTTGAAAGAAATACAACAGAAAATCCTGCCTGATCTAAATACACAGAGCTAAATTTATCTTTCAGTTTTCGAAACACCGCTTAGAGATTGGGCATTTAGAGTTCTATTCACTGGCTAGAAAAAAGCCAAATGGTACATTTTAAAAAACTGACTTCGAAATATTGTTATGAGAACAGGGACAAGCTATGTAAACCCTAAAATTCTGTGGGCCTTTGTATTCATGATTATTGTCGCAAACTAAAAGGCTCATATTCCCTACTAAGCAAACATTTACAATTAAATCCATTCTGCACAAGGCATTTGCATTTTGAGATAGAACAGTCAGTCGTTCAGCTGCTGTGATTTAGATGGATTGGTTCATTATTGCTGCAGTTCGTTTTCAGCTACACTGTATAACAAAGGGGTGCCAATGTAGTCTTGAATGGCTTTAAAGCTAAGTATGCTGGTATTCTTCCATGATGATGTAATTTAACTGTCTCCCCATCTCTCGGATCAAGATATCTTGACTTTACAGGCTAAACTTCAGCGAAAACGACAGAAACAAGCTGTCACAATAGTGTTCAATAGGCAATATCTCTGCAAGTCAGCTGAAGGCTGTTGCTGGCAAGTTTGCGGTGATTTTCCATGTATGAAAAAGTAATTTTTCCCTAATTCTTATTTAGAATAAATACTTTTCCTATCATGCAAGTAACAAGGCAACTTCGACTTCCACACCAGGAGATACATCAGTTATATACCTTCAAATGTTCGTGCTTTAGTAAAAATGTGTCTGTACCAGAAAAAAAGACCTAGAACTACAATGATCTCTGATGCAAAGAAAATTTCAGGTTGAAAAAGTCAACTACTATCCTACTCCTTCACTGTTGGAAACATATCACCAACGGCAGTGGTGATATTAAAGCAGCGAAACCATTTTTCTGTTAACAACCACATAAAAAGCCCAGATTTCTTTTTTTAAAAAATTATTGAAGAAAAAGCCATGATGATTAGTGGCGTTTAACCTCCCAATCTAAAGCACGGCCTCCTCAAGACACTGCCAGAGCAACACAAAGAACACTTATCACAGAGTGACTTGATTACTTAATTTATAGTGGCAAAGGATTCATACCTTATGTCCAGAAATCAAGTTCCACCTATAAAACTACTTCCAAGCCCCACAGCCAGCACTGTCACCACAACTGGATTCTCGCCTGCTCCTTGCATAAACTTGCACTGGAATATAACTAAAACTATACAACTAACTACACATTTAAATCAAGTCTTGAATTAAGAAATAAATGCCTTTGCTTCTCTTGGTGTTCTCAAAGTTTCATTTCTCCTCAATGAGGACAGGAATGGAAGGAGATTGCATGATCAAAAGTTAAAAATTAGAGAAACAAAACAAAATGCCCAAAAATCTGCATCACAGAGAAAACACTTTCATTTAGTTAACTGACTGCTATTTATAGAAGGTTTACAGACCACAGGCAGGTGCAGGGACATGTATGACCCACAAAAAAACCCCAATCCAGACAATCCATGCCTGGAAGTCTTTGAAAAGCAAGCAGCACATAGAAGGTAGTATTCCCACTTTGCAGGGATGAAGAGGCCTGACAATGGATTTTGAGCTGCTTAACAGTTTTCTTCAAAGGGTGTAACTTCTTACTGACACCTCAACTGTGAAGCTCCAACCTAGGCATAATGGCAAGAATATATAAAATGGTATGCATCCTTGCATTTCAGGGCATAGACCCTACTTTGTGTATTTCCCAAATTGGTATAACTACATCATTCCAAACAAGGCAGCATTAATTTGGCAGATGTAATATGGCATGTACAAAGGCTCATATGGAAACACATAGCAAAAATTTCAAATAAGTATTTTTTCTCTTAAATCTTGAGATTTAGTTTAACTGGACTTTGATGGGTAAAAAAGCAGTTCAAATATAGTTTCATTTGTATGTTTATATTAGCCATTAGACCAGTCAAGCCTCTTGCAGCAAATGCAAAATTTATTCTTTCACATCGCTTGCTTTCTGAAGGGTAAACAGGGTACATTTCTTGATCCCCAGACCCCATGACAGAATTGCAGAAATAGTAGGGTATACTGCTAAGGCTGAGTGTTCAGGAAAATAAAACCACACATTATAAGATTATTTTAAATCGTGTACTTTTTGAGACTTTTTACTAAAAGTAATTAAACAGCCCTTTTTCTTCTCCTTAGTCTAAATTGTAGAGAAGGCACTCGGGTTATGTTTTCCAGTTTTTCCTCTACATCATGAGGATTAGCAAGCTCCTCTGCTTCAGAAACAAAAAGGGGCAAAACCTTGAGAATCTTGCAACTTCTACAGGTGGGAACCAATTTATAAAGCCACAACAAACATAAGGGCTGCACTTAAAATTTGAGAATTAGCATCAATTGCTGTAAGCAGCCCTGACCCCCATTGGCACCTAAAGTCCACTAAAATACACCATCTTCAACTTCATGAGTGAGACTTTCCTATCAGCATAACAATGCTTGTCTTAAAAGAACTCTCCTATGAAGAAAGACTGAGAGATCTGGGATTGTTCAGCCTGGAGAAGAGAAGGCTCCAGGGAGGCCTTATTGTGGCCTTTCAACATATAAAGGGAGCTTATAAAAAAGACTCACAGAGGCTTTTTACCAGGGCCTGTAGTGATAGGACAAGGTATAACAGTTTTCAACTAGAAGAAGGTAGGTTTTGGTTATATATAAGGAAGAAATTCTTTACTGTGAGAGTAGTAAAACACTGGAAGAGGTTGCCCAGAGAAGTTGTGGATGCCCCATCATTGGAAGTGTTCAAGGTCAGGTTGACGGGGCTTTGAGCAACCTGATCTAGTGAGGATGTCCCTGCCCACAGCAAGGGGGTTGGACTAGATGATCTTTAAAGGTCCCCTCCAAGCCAAACCATCCTATCATTCTAAGACCGGAGCTCCCTCCCAAAACAGATATCTCCTATGAAGGCGATGGTTCACAACCGACACAGAACTCAGTTCCCTAGCATGCACGTTCTGTGCTCCTCATTGAGAGTAGATTAGTAAAGCGCAAGCAGAAGAGACTTATTTGATAGTCCTGTAAATGATTCGGATGCTGCACTCAGTCTCAATATTAACACGAAATACCACTGCAGTCATGCACAGAACCCCTGACTCCAAGGCGTACTTCTACATGCAGTTCACCAAAGGCCTGGGCTTTGGACAGCACTTCAAAACACGCTCTCCCAACTTACCCAAGAGACTCAGGAAAACAGCAACTGACTTGCCCACAGTCTGTGATAATTGTTTACCTCTGCTGTCCTCAAATATGACCATGCACTTTTGCATAAATTGACAAATTTCACAATATTGTTTGACCAGCTATCTTTTTCACATTTTTGGCTCAACTTGAAGAGGTGGGAGAATAATCCCAGAGTTCTGTAACATGTTTTTCAACTGCACTCAAAGTTGGTCTTCATTATTTCCCCCTTTCAGTTGCAGTAAATATTTCTCACAGAAGCACACTACTTCACACCTAATATGGTGCTATTCTTTCTCCATTCTTTTTCTTCCTCTTTCCTCATATAGTTTCCTGGTTTTTGTTCCCCCTTTAAGAGGCACATTGTACCTGCAACATAATACATCTGAAAATAATAATCCTGCCTCTGTCTTCCCCCCATGAGAGATGACTTTTTAAATAAAATTTAACTCTTTTTTTTTTCTTAGTAAATCAGTTACTTCAATATGTAAAAGGGAAAAAAACCACAAGGCTGACAGTTTTTTTTTTTACAATGCTCTGTCTTTTAAAATGCATTCAAATTAAATGTTCAAAGGTTAAGTAAACCCTTCTTTCCAACACATATTAAGGTTTGTTTCCTGAATGAGTCCGAGACCAACAACTACCCCACTTTTTAAGAGAATTTGCCAGTAACAAACTGTGGATAAAAGGAGATACACTAGCTGTCCCCATGTACTGCTCTGAGAGCATCAAAGTCCTCACGAGCTTTTTCAGATGGCAAAGTCTAAGGCTAAGAGTGCTAATACAGAGCAAGTTTAGGCAAGGGAAGCCGCGGGCACAGGCAAGGAGTGCAACTGATGGTGCTTAGGCAGGGAGAGCGCCAGCAGGGAATGTTGGAAGGGAAGGAACCGTCTGGCATCCACACGGGGGCTGCATGGGAAGACATTTTCAAGTGAGGACAAGGCGCCAAATTTAAAATACATGGCACAACACCTTGCCTAAAACCACTCTTGCAAGAACAACGAGCAAGCTTTACTCTCTTGCTCTCTCTTTACCTCAAAATAGCACATGCACTTAGTACTTCTTTCTTCCTAAATCCAAACCTGATGACTTCTCAGTATGCCTACTGAGAGAAAAAAAGAACAGAAAACCACACGTGGACAACTTTTTTTTTTTTTGCACAGGCCTACCTTTTCCTTCTTGAAAATGAAGGAACCATGAAAGAGAGGATCAAAGCCAATGCAGGCAGCTTCTGTATGATCGACTGTATCAAGCATTCCCAGGCTCACTTTAACAGCGCTTGCAACGTCCTAGATCCCTCATTCTCAAATCTCTTTTAACAAAAGTAACAGTAGTTTATGATGCTACCCCACTTTTAGAGATAAAATTAAGAGCTAGTTTGTTTCGCTTCTGATGTACAATAAAACAGAATATGAAAGTAAACTTCCAGGACTGACATAAATAATGTGAGCATAAACATCTGAGCTCTTCCTCTTTGCCATTCAAAGCGAGAGTGTTTGGTGTCACTCACATGTAAGTTCCAGACAGTCAGTTTACACACACAGAGAAAAACATCTAACCTAGCATGACTTGTCTGAAGAACTGAAAGTATTTTGCAAAAAAGGTGGGGGAAAATGTTGGAATAAAGATCTTTTTGGTGTAATTTTTACTGAAAAAAGAAACATTTGGACTTCACCCTTCAAAAGTATGAAGCTGTGGCTTAAAGAACTGGTTTTCCTACACGAAAAAAATGTTCTGGAAGAAAGACTTTTCTAAAAGGACACTGGAAAGCAACAAAGATGGTCAAAGACTTAAGTAGTCTGCTCAGTGGAAGGAAGATGAGCAATCTCTAGGCTACGCTATCTCTTTCAAAGATGTAGTACAGTATAGTTACACTGTACTAGGTAATTCTCAGCATCTGACTTCCCTGTCATCCAAAGCAGACTTTTTACAGTACACTGGATCCAGCCTGTTTCCTATGATCTCTCCACAAACAATTCCATCAGATGAGATTTACCCTCCAAAAGTCTAGCTGACTAGCCATTATCAGCTCATATTTCTCCAGATGTTTTGTGATCTCATCCTTTCTTAATGTCTCTAGCATCTTGCCTACCACCAAGGTCAGATTTATTGGTCGACAATTTCCTGGTTCCTCCCCAATCCCCTTTTCCCAGAACAGGGCAAGCAAAATGAAAGCAACCGAGAGCTAGCATTGCAAAACTATTGCCCCTTGTGTTGAAAAAGAGACACACAAGAAAAACCACAAACTGACACAGCTTACCTTTTGTTTCCAGTAAGAAGAGCAACAGATTTCTCTATAAACCAAATCCTTCAGCTCTGGAAGTAGCATCAGCTTCTTTCCCTCTGTTACAAACTTCCCCCCTCCATTCTTTGTTCAGCCCCTATCTTGTTTCTTACCTTTCCTCTTCCCCCCGGTTTTACCTCTGAAGCAGCCATGCCCTCTATAGCTGGCATCTTTAGAGTTCAGATGTATCTTAGGATCCTTTGTATCAAGTGCCACAGCCACTCCTTTGAAATGCCATGAAAGTCAGACGATCCTTGAACTAATCTGAACCCCGAAGGTTCTGGCTATACAGGTCATCAAGAAAGCGCACCGCTACATCCCAGGGACTGACAGAAGCCAAAGTAAAAAAATAAAAACCACCCCAAAATAACACACACACACACACACACACAAAGAGGTAGGGAACATGGTGAGAACAGAAAAGAGAGAAGAAAGAAGAGGTAAAGAAAAACAGCAACACAAGAGACCCACTGGCTTAAAAAAAGTTCACTTCTGGTCATACCTCGTAAGATCCTGTTTTGATTCATACTAACAGAATACTGAAAGTATGAACCTGTGCTTAAAATAACAAAGCTAAAGTTCACCGTCTGTGCTATTCTGCTAGAGAAAGCTAAAAGAGCAACAATCAGCACTTAATTCCTGGCTTATATTTTACATATGGACCATGCATGCATCTTATGCAATGAAGCTAAAGGAAGACAAATCACAATGGACTACTGGGTATTTATTAGGACATCTGTATCACTCCGTTTCGTTACAGAAATAATTCTTTAACAAAAAAAAATTAGCAGTATTTCCATAAGTGGAGTAAGTACCTTTTGTATAATTTCTCAGTTAAGGTCCTCTAGTAATTTTGATCAGCTTAAAAGCCAAACTTCCAACCAGTCAAATAGTTTTAGCTGCCTGAAGTCCACACAAATTGACATTTGGAGGACATGTTCTGGTTTTCACGGTTAAAATTACTGTGAGGTGTTTATATACTATTTAAAAACAAAAGCAAAAAGTAGCTCCACAGTTGCTGCTAAATATTAATGGATGAATACACAGGTCTCTCCTGCTGCTTATAATTGCTTCAGAGTTCTCAGAGTGAAAAATCGAGATTTCTATTTCCTTTTTTAAATGTCAGTGTACATTTTTCCCTCCCCCTCTTTCCCTGCCTCCAAAAGACTCCTTTTTCCATACGAGTTTATGCCCTAATAAGAAAACCGGACATACTAGGGAAGACGGAGATGACAGAGTATCAAAACGCACAATCCCCCTCTTTGTTAGCCTTGCAGAAAGACTTTAAAAAAAAAAAAAAAAAAACAACAAACAGGATGAAGACTGAAGACAATAGAAGGACCTTTATAAACAGGGACCACAGCAGAAAGATGCAAGAAATCCAATAAGATCTTTAAAATGGATCAGTAAAGTAAATAAAATACACTCGGGCATACCTCTTTTATCCAAAAAGTTCCACAACACACAACCAAAATTAAGGATACTCATTACATACATCCAGAAAACCTATAATCTCAGAACTCAACAAGCAGCAATTTGGGCAGATAATTTACTCCTTCCCCCCTCCTATTCAGTCACAATTATAGCACCTCTACATCTACCCATTTCCTCCATCCCTTCCCACTAAACAAACCTTCAACATAACACAACCAGGGACTACATATTCTGGACATATACATACAACACACCAACCCCAAGTCTGAGTTTCTTCACATTTTCTATGTGTGTGTTGGAACACTTCAGCCACGCAGTTGTGCAAAGAGCGGTTAGTATTTTTGCTACTGTTTCTGTCTTCACACCACAGTCTACCGCCTCACTGTGATTAGAATAACAGCACCAAGCGCTGCCAACAAGGAAAACGGGAAAAAAACCAGTTCATTCATGAATTCTTCTATTTCTGCCTGGTTGAGGTTAGACATGTCATGGAGATGACTCTGGCCCCTGCACAAACAAACATCTGCGCTACTGGAAGTAGAGCTTCCTTTAAGCCACTGACTTACAGAACTGCCAAGAGCTCTCGGCCAGGCAGTGATGTTTAATTTCATTTCTCCATTTGTATTTTTAATCTTGGAAACAAAAACAGAAATGTAAAGCATGCTGACAGAAGAAAACAACCCCACAATTCTAGAAAGCCCTGCTATTTCCCTGCCAGGCCAAAACACCTGCTCCTGCTAATGACAGCTTTATGCTTATATACACCTGCCATCCAGAAGGGCTCCAGAGCACTTTGCAGCCTGATTTATACATACACAAATCATTAAAACCACCAAAATTAAGCCACTGCTGGGGTGAGATGTAGCAACTGTTCAACTGCACAGAGCCATGCTGTTCAACTGCTCAGGACGTGAACTAAGAGACACCATATCCAACCAACGCTATGGGGGAACGTTAGGTAGACAGAACATCATTGCCCAATCTGGATTTCGGCCAGTCACTACTTAAAATATTTGCATGTGGAAAGCCCTAGGATCTTTAAAGAACACATGCAGTGCAACCTTCGGTTTTATAAATGATCCAAAAGACAAACAATATACATTTCCTATATCTAAAATCCTCCTTTAGCAGTCCCTCCCTGCAGTAATTACTGTTTATGCCTTAACTTCAGAAGCTCACAGTATCAGACATCAGTTTTGGAAACATCCTGTGGTTCAAGCACTTGATCTTGCAGAGCCAGCAAACTGATAGAGTCTGGCAATAAATGTAGATGTTTAAAAAAAAAAAAAAAATCCTTTAAAAAACACGTGCACACAAGTGGATCAGTTCTTCCCACACAGCCCCAGCCAAAAGAACTGAATTTGTCAACTGATCCCAAAACAGCTACAAAAACCAAGAGAGTAACGGAGCTGACACACTGGCAAGCCGAGGAGGAGAGATAGCACTGCTTTCTAAAGCCCTCCTCAAATGGACAACGCCAAATTAACAGTTGCAAAGTCAATTAAGTGGAATGAAATAGGTGTCACCGCACATACCGAGAAGGCAAAAAGGCATTGGGGAACAGGTTAAAAAGATTAGGAAGCCTGGCATCCAGAAAACGCCAAGACACGTTTAACAGTTTGGGCGTTTGGGCATAAATTTGCAGTCTCAAATATGCAGAACATGCAGAGTAACATTTTGGAAATGGAAATGTGTTCAGCAGATAATCTCATAATATTATCAGCAAATCATCAGAGACAATAATCTGTTTCTCCAAGGTAATTTAAAAAAAAAAAAAAAATCAGATCAGGAGATAAGGGCATCTTTTAGTAAAACCTCCTCCAGAGGTCTCCTTACTTGAAAGTAGCTTTATCATAATCCTAGAAACAACGAAAATTCAATTCTCAAGGGTAAATACAGACAAGCTTGAAATACAACGTGACTGTTTTAAAGTTTCAGACACATGACCTCTGAATCATCCTGACAATTCCATACAATTACATTTTCATACTTTTTGAAATAAATGTTTCTCCCCCAGATTTTTGTACAGTGCTCCTCCAAATAATAATTTTTTTTTTTCAAGTTACAGGTAAGTGCACGAAGAATTGTAACAACAGACGGTTAAAAAAACCTGAGCCTAAAAACATAATTTAAAACTAAAAACATATCTCTTTAATTTGAAGAGTTTCTAGATTCATAAATGGGAATGGGAAACATAATTCTGTATTTCTTTCTCCTGTTTTATCCAAACACAGCACAATTCTCAAATACTTTATCTATCAGAACAAGGTAGCCTGGGTACACTAGAATTATCACGAGTTATTTAAGATAATGAGTGGAAAGGCGTTTCTAACTGAAATAAACCAGAACAAAAAAAAAACAGAAAACACTTTATCAAAACATTTTCACATCAAGCATCAGACAATTTGCTAAACTAAGCTGCATATCCAGCTGTTAGAAATACACGTTTCCACCCTTTTAAAACATGGATTATCAACATGTTTTCTAAATTCTTAGAAATTTCTTATTGTTGCAGAAGAACCATCAGCCTTTATCAAGGTTATGATAGCGTATTTCCATTTTCTTCCAGAAATAATTACGCTACACCTTTGCACCTTTAGGTAAGTTATTGCAAACCCTCTAGAAAAATCCTGAGTCTGCAGAACCATGTGAGCTTCCCTACTGCTGGAGCACACAGATTCTGTTTTTGGTCCAAAAAAATGACGATATTATGGAAAGTACCTAACACTGCTCTCTCCTTTCCAAGAAACAATAGTAGAATACAAAGAAACAGATAAGTCAAGTACCTTATAGGAGCAATGCTGTAGTACTTGAAAACAAACATCCCCCTGCCCCCCACCAAAAAAACCAACCCACTGTTTTGGGAATAAAACATTTAAGAATGCAAAAAGCATAACAGTACACATGACTATGTATTTCAGTTTTGCCACCCAGTCAAGAATAAAGACACTTTATAAAAATCAAATGCCATTAGTGGTACAACAGAAATGCACAGAGTGCACAAACTCAAGGCTATTCTTCCCGTCTAGGACACTGGTACCAAGAGCAGTTCAGACACAAACAAAACAGCACATTCTCTAGCAAGTCTCTGCAAGAGCACAGCATTGCTCGCAAAATACAGGCATATTTTTCACTGTTCAAATGAAGATTCACCTCAAGACAATTCTACCTTCTAACACAAAAAGAAAGGCTACAGACTTATATATAAAACAAAATAATTTGCTGCAGTTTAACCTTTAACACTCTAAGTAGCATCTCCTTCAGTTGCTATCTTTATCATCATCTTCAAAGCAGCTGACGCAGTTTTTGGTGAACACATACACATGCACACACCCAAAGAAAACCCCATATACGTGCGTTTTCTCAAACTTGATAGCAAGTCACGCACACTAGGATGAACGGGAAAATAACAGACTATTTGAAGATATGCTGCTAAAGGACAGATCACCGCGTGAGAGAAAGCCAATCTACTGTCCTGGAGGGAAGAGACACTTACCTCGTTTGTGAAGCCACCCTTCCTTCACTATTGCTACTTCATTCATAATGGCAGGAATGTCTCTTGAAAAACCAGTTTATGCCAAAAGATCACTCTGTTGAAATTCCTGAACTCCCGCAGAAGGCTCCACAAAAGGGATGGGTTTTTTTTTCCGTTTTTCTCCTTCTCAGCTATTTCTAAAAGGATCAAAAGAAGAGTGCACCATCATTTTGAAGCATGTCACATATGTACAATAAGGGATACAACAAGGAGTAGCTTTCATTGGGGTTTGGGGTTTTTTTTTTATTATTATTACAAATCCTAAATGAGGGCTTTGCTCTTCACAAGGATTTTTATATCTCGGCAGGTGGAGGTGCCAAAATACATGCTTGCTGAAGTCCTGCTTCTTCACTGAGCAGATTGATCGTGGGCAGACTCACAACTGTCTGGATTAGAGATGGATGCAAGACCTTGTCCAGTAGACCTCTGTATCTCCAACAACACCTCACTCTCCACAACAATAAAAATTCTGAGACTTCACAAAGTCTAGGTTTAAATATTTCCTTCCAAAACGTCTTCTGGAAGGTTTCTTTACAGCTTGATGTATAGCAGTCTATCAAATAACACACAGTGCATCTTAGAGATACACTCCTAACAGTCAAAATTCCTGATACTCTCCTTCAAATTTTCATAGCTTCAGCGTCATCCTGTTAATCCCACTCAGATCTCCTTAACTATCCCAAAAAGTGTCTTCTCTATCTTTAATATTTATAACTCCTACCTCTCCTAGAGGTATACAAAGAATCTCAGATAAGCTCACATACCTTTCTCTTATCCTAAATCAGCCCTTACAGCACCCTGATCAATTTTACTGCCCTTCCCTGAACGCACTGCAGTTTGCTGCTGTCTTTCTCGCAATGAATTACACCTAACCACAACTTAGGGTTTTTATCCCTCTGCTTTATGAGATGAAGTCCCTATCTAAATAGCTCAAAATTGCCGTATCTTATTGAAAATGTGTCTAGCTCATGGCTGACTACCACAGAAATGTTCTTCGCATTTCTCTCCCTCAATGAAAGTAATCTCTTCCCAAATGCATTAGCTTTTATTATTTTTCTAAATTGAATCTGATTATTTTTCTGCTTGTGGTACAATGTTCTGTTTGTTTTTCTTTAATGACTTCTGTGCTCTCCGAAGTGTCCATACCACCATTCAATTTGGTATTACTTGGGTGATCAAAAAATGTAATTGGTGACAAATTCCCAGCAATAACCAAGAATTTTAATAAAACAGAACCCAGCAGCATTTGTAACTCATCGCCAAAGACCTGGCTTTTACTGGAGTCTCTCTCCAACCACAGAAACATCACATTCCACCTAACAAATATATACCGTCTCTGCATGCATTTGGCACGCGTGCATCAATTATCTCTGAGCATGCAGGTGATAGCCATCCATCAGAAACTAGATTAAAAAGCAACTAATTCCCCATAACTCACTAAGACACAACCCTGGATGGAAGAAACAGGTGGTCAAAATGAATCCAACCTAGAACTGAAACCCCAGCAAGGACAGAAGGCTCTCTATCATATATCACCAGTGCTCTGAAACGGGCAGCCTTCAAAGCAAGGAGGTCAAATTCGAACAAGTTCCATCACTGCAAGCAGAAATGGACTGGGAGAAAAGAGGTCACTCCCCTGATACTTTGCCTATGAACTTTCACTGTTTATCACTGTTCGCTTTTCCAGTAACACTTTATTTTCTAGTTTTTCCCCAGAAACAAGCTGGGGTTTTTTTTTTACCAAATGACAAATCTGCCATATCTCACTGGTTATAATTATCAGCTCCAAGAAACAGATAAGCTGTTTGCCTGAGGGAGGGAAAACACACGAAAAATTACATCGGAACAAGAGACATGTAAGAATTCCTTAATTTCATAAATAAATATGAGAACACCATATGCTGCAGAATAGAAACCAGTAACCCACAGCTGCCAGAGTTACCTTGAAACAAACTCCTTTAGCTCCAGAGCAATTAGGATAGAACCTGATGAACATGGCAGGCTTTTGTTCTCCTTTCAAAAATGCATGCACAACAGTCATGCAAGCTAGACTTACTTGTTGATGTCGAGACTAGACCTCGTTTAGAGGCTTTGTTTAAGCATCATGCAATTTGCAAAGTGTTGAACAAAACCCGTAAGATTATCACAGCTTACGTTTGGAAATGCAACACCCAGGTGTGAAAGTTAACACGTCTAACATTGTGCCATAACAGAACATGGGGACTGTGCAACCTACCTCTGCGTCTTGAATTCAACAATTTAGCTGCATTGAGCGATCAATATCCTTTTCAATAACCATATGTAAAAAACTAGTCTGTAGAAAGGACAATCCTATTATTAAAAACAGAAAAAGCGCAAAGGTCCAAAATTCTGCAATCTGCAGCTAACTTACTCCAGGTTTTTCTGGGTTAACGCTTGCCAAGATTACCACTTGGCAGCCTCCTTCTTGTCATCGGCTAAACTGTCATCTCATAATCTGAATTTGAATGACAATACAGCCCAAAAAAGCAGATCAACAAAGAAATCCAAAGCTCAGAGGATCTACTTTTTCTACTCTCTGTGGTGCCCAAAAAGTTTGGACTGCCTTTTCCCTACAATGTCTACCCAAGAAACATTCACCTGCTACTGCAGCCCTGCTGTCAGGGATGTGTCTTTAGCTGCCCGTCTCCTTCACGGGGAGACGGGTGGTGAAGAGCGTAGGGGGTATTGTAAAGGAGCCATGCACAGAAGATTGAGCAGCACAGCACAATGAAGTGGGAAAACATTCCCTGCCACCAACCTGCAGCATGGGCTCCACCTCAGTCCTCCTATCAGCTATGCCAGAGCACTTATTTTATAAGGGTGAACTTGAGTTAATTTTTCTTCACAGTGTGAAGAGCTGGGAATTGCTTCTCACTGCCCAACAAGATGCCCATAGACAAAGCTCCAACAGAAGCAAACCCACTCTATCTGGTATATTTTAAAACACACATTCAAGCTGTGCCTAATATATCTATTTTAGTAAAAGTCGCTATTGAAGACAGTGACAGCAAGGAAGAGTAATTTCTTGGAATAGAAGAGCCGGTTAACTACAGGTCAACGTACTACTGAAGATGCGTAAAACAGAGATAAGTTCCTTTTCCATAAAATCCTTGGGGGGGGGGGGGGGGGGGGAAGATTACAGTCCTCATTTACGACCATCTAGGAATGGTTCCCAGTGAACAGAAGGCATCTGAGGTAAGTATGACCTGGCTGCTCCAGCCTGTGTCTGCACATGACGGAATACTGTCAAAAACGAAACAACTTCTCTCTCTTAGCCTTCTGTTTGCTTGTTTTTCAGTACACGTTTCTGTAATACCTTTTTCAATACCAAAGTATTCCTCACGTGGCTGAAGTACAGTAAATCATGAATGGCATGACATCAGCATCGTATCACGGTGACGCTGGTTTTACGCATGTATTAATTCCTTAAAGGTTATTAACGTCTTCATAAATAATGAGATAACTCACTTCCCTAGGCACTGCAGCAGCGAAACCTGCTTTAAGGAGTCAGTCAAACCAACCGTCCAACAGAAGGTGGAGCAGAACCGTTTTTTCCGTATTTGGGAGAGTCATGTTAGAGCTCCTTCTCTCATTCTCTTCCACTTATTATGCTCACTTTCTTTTGTCTCTACGAGATCGAGAGATGAATCTGTCCTCCTTGCCCTCTTTCCAGGATGAAATTTTATATTCATTTCTACTCACACCCTAAAGCAGAGCAGGAAGAAAAGGAATTCTTCCGTAACGCTGAAGCTGAAACCTAAGCTTATGGGATGCAGGAGCATCTATGGTAATTATCTCGTCTATGAGGGAGTATAAGCAAGAGACTGAAGGAGGATCGGACCCACCAACCTTGGTCCTGCCACTGCCTCACCTGGAATGTTAGGCTGTGCCTAGGCTGTACTAGTTAGCCCAGATCAGAACGCAGGTCACAGCAAAGCGTGCTCCCGGACTAACACTCTGCCCATCACACCACCAGTTACCGATGCCCGCTGCCCTGGTGTGACACAGTCCTGATGCTCCCAGGACACTCTGAGCCCTAACGTGCTATGCATCCTCACATGTTCTTATAACGCACAACAGCAGGACCAGGCAAAAAAGGATCCAGCTGCCCCTGTTTGCCCACCTTGGCCACATGACACTATCACCAGAGTAGACGAGACACACAGGAACTGGGGGGGGCAGACGGGTGTGTGTTTGGGCCCATTACATGGGATATCATGAGCAACCCAAACTCTCTTCCCACAGTAGATCCCAGTGTAAGCTCATAGCGGACAGCCAATTGCACCTGAACAGCACAGATACAACAAAGTTGGGCTCCAGCCAGCATTTCAAGTGGAGCATATAGATAAGTGTCCCCACCAGGCTTTAACCAGCGAAGTACCTCTCCTGCATTATGCAAATCCTGCCTTGGGTGTTTCGCAGGAACAGCAGCGGTTCCAACGCGCTCAAGGCTCTCTAAGCACACTGTAGTAGCTTCGCACCATGACCCAGTTACCAAATCTGGGCAGACAGCTTTCAAGAAAGCTTAGAGGGACCAGGTTGTTCCAGCATCTTAGCTTACTTCACAAAAACGCATTGTGGGCCATGAGTTAGGTGTGGTCACTCGTATTTGCTAGTATATGTTCTGTGTCAAATGACACCACGTCTAAACTGGTATTTCACGGCTGCACACGCAGCTTATCACACGGTTCAGAAAGGCTTCTCTGATACTAAGACCTATAGGAAAAATGGTAAGTGGAGAATAAAAATCTCTAAAGCCACATCCACTTTCTTTCAATCTCTTCGCCTAATCTAGGTTTACAAAACTGTAATTTGAAATGCTTGTGCTCTCATGTCTTTGCTGATCAATAGTCAGGAGGTTAATATTGTTCAGGTGAGGGGCCAGAGTTACGACATCCAGCTGTCCAAGCTGCAACCACAACTGCAGTTTGATAGGCCAGACTAAGCTGCCTATTTCAAAACTGAGTGATGACAGAAAAGAGACTTCTTCATACTCTGTCAGACACAGGCCAGACAAAATCCGCTTTATGTTCCCAAACAAGAACAGGTCCTTTTACAGTTTATGCTCATACAATTTAAGAACGGTGCTGCTCAGAGCTTCTGCACCAACTTTAAATGCATTTAATCAAATTCCATTTTGAAGCATTTATAACGGAAGTTTGGTTCTGGCCCCAAACAAACCAAGTCAGTCGTGAACCTATTTAATTCTTAATGTAATTACTTACAGGACATTTTTATAAGCAGGCAAGTGAATGCTGGAGCTACAAGTTACTTGCAGACTTTGGATCAATTCTTAAATTTGATTTACCACCGCTGCACACCAAAAACAGTTCTATAAACATCGCACACAACAAAAACCCTCCTATTTAAAAAATCAAAGGTAGTTCCACAGCGTCTTTAAATCTATTAACTCAGACAAATGTTGTGGCTGTCATCAGGAAATTAACTACTACATAAAAGTAATTACTAGTCATGCAGTATGTCAAATTTATTTACCTGTAAACAAATATTCTTCTGAATTAAGTGTTAGTAACTCCCCTTTATAACTGTATTTTGAAATGTACATCCCTCCTGTGGTATAAATAAAACAAACAAGAGCAAATCAGGGATTTGCTTCTTATATATCAGAGGTGGTAGGAAAACAAAGCAAAAAGAAAGAGAGTTAAACACTTTCCCCAAGAGGGTGGGAGGAGGGGGGGATACCGATAAGGTGCAAGCTGCATTAGCATCACTAGCGTACTGTCAGTAAAATAAATAAAAAGTCCCAACATGTTCATATACTCGATTATAATTATGTGTTTTACAAAGAAACAGAAGCAAAAGTCCTAGAAGTCTCCAAGAACATCTCGGCAACTGCAGAATTTCACCTGGGGGGGTGGGGGGGGGGGAGATCTGCAGACAGCTCCCTACAGCTCTGCAAAACACGACTGCAAAAAAAAAAAAAAAATCAAGTCCACAAACGCTGCACAGCCACCTACACACGCCAAATGCCCACGGAGATAATCACACCCCCGTCGGCAAACACTTAGTGGTCCGCAAAACGGAGCAGGGCTGAACAACGCGGCTACAGAGGAGGAGAAAATGGGGGCGGCTGAGGTGGGAGAACGGGGGGGGGCACCTGGCGACTTTATTTGCCACAATTTTAGAAATACCGCCCCCCGCCACCCCCCTCTCCTTGGGGGATGCTCGGGCAGGTCCCGGGCGGCCCCAGCCCCCGTCGGCGCTGGAGGGCCGCGGCTCCGAGGGGGCCGGGACAAGCCCGAGGGCCGCCAGGGGAGCCCCCCGCCCCGCCGCCCTCTCATCCACCGCATCCCGGGGGAGCCAACAGCTTCCTGTCCGCCCCGGGCCCGCCGGCAAGACGCCGGCCGGGGGCCGCCCGCAGCCCGGCCCCCCTCACCCCCTCCACCCCGCCCGGCCGCCCCGGGGCGCCGCAGCCCGGCCGTGCCCGGGGGGGGGGGCGGCGGGGCAGCCCCCCGCCCGCCGCCGCGGCCTAGGCGGGTCAGCGGCCGCCGCCCCGAGAAGGCGGAGGGCGGCCGCCCCCCTTCCCTTCCCCTCCCCTCCCGGCCCCGCACAATGCGGCGGGCACGGCGCGGCCGAGCGGAGCAGGCCCCGGCCCCGTCGCTTCCTTCCCCCAGCCCTTCCCAGCCGGGGGAGCGGGTCACTTACATGGCTGGAGCCCGGGGAGGAGGTGATGGGAGGGTGGCGGCGGCAGGGGAAGGGAGCCGGGGCGGGAGGCAGGGGAAGGGGAGGGAAGGGGGGAGCGAGCCAGCGAGCGAGCAGGGGGAAGGGGGAGGCTGGCGAGGCGGGCTCTCCGGCGGGTGCCGAGCGAAGGCCTCACTGGGCTCCCGGCAGCCGCCGCCTCCTCACCATCCCCGGGCGGCGGGCGGCGGGGCGGCTCCTCCTCCCCCTCTCGCAGGCGCTCGGCCCATGGGGCTCACACGCCCGCTCCGGCTGCCGGCCTGCCTTCCCCGCCGCTCCGCCTCGCCCCCGCCGCCGCCCTGCCTCCGGCCGGGAGGGGGAGGCCGCCCCTCGCCTCGCTCAGCAGCCCCCCCGCAGCCGCCGCCTCCCCTCGCGCCACCGGGCCGAGCTCCCGCAGCCGGGGCCGGGCTCGTCCCACACGCGTCTCCGCGGCGCTCGCTCACATCCTCCGGGGAGCGGCCGCCGGGTCCTACCGCCGCCGCGCCGAGGGGCCGCTCCGCTCCGCGCCGCTCCCCGCGGGGAGGGGGGGGATCCTCCGCCGCCG
The DNA here is from genome assembly GCF_964195595.1 of Calonectris borealis. Lineage (NCBI taxonomy): Eukaryota > Metazoa > Chordata > Aves > Procellariiformes > Procellariidae > Calonectris > Calonectris borealis. Next base: position 10,496,198 of record NC_134316.1, on the reverse strand, counting down.
GGGCCTCGCTGCCCGGCCCCGCCTCGCTGCCCTCGGAGCTCCCCTCAGCGCGGCGGGGCAGCGCCCGCCGGCCCGGCCCTCCCGCCGCCCCCCTCCGCCCACCCGCCAGGCCGGCCCCAGGCCCCGAGGGCGGCGTTTCCGGGCCCCCGGCGCGGCCTGGCCCCGGGACCGGCCCGGCCCGTGACCCGGGCGTTTGGGACGCCGTGCCCCGCGAGGTGATGTGGCCTCTCCTGACTCGGCCGTGCGGGAAGCCGCCAGCGCTAGGAACCTGGTGCCCAGAGTGCGGACAATTTACCCCAAAAAACGGGGTCCCGCCGCCGCCGTAGGGCAGAGGCCCCGGCAGCCCCCGGCATTCCAACCTCTGGGAAGGGCCAGGCCCCGTAAACCTCTTGGGGTGCCCCCAGCAAGCTTCCCCAAAAGCGTGGGGTGCCAGTCCGCTTACCCTGCGCTCGGAGCTTTCCCTAGTGCTCGTGAAATACTGATTGATTAAATAGTGAGGTATCACGGTACCTTGGAGGGTATTCCAATATCCCTTCCCGCAGCAGGCGGGCTGTGAGGCGTGGAAAGGTTAAGTGGTCGCCCGGGGACTCGGGGTGGCAGAGGGGTCTGGATGCCGCTCTCCCGGCCGCCTTGCTGCGCTCGAGGCCATCCTGCTCTCGCAGCAGGAATGGCTCAAAAACATCACAAATTACTTGAACTATTGCTTACAGGGCAGCAATATTTTCTAAGATTTTTAAGAGCCGTTCTGCTCTGAAAAACGATGTTGTGGAAATACCTTTGACAGATTTATTATTTCTTCGCACTTCCAGTATCAAAATTTGCCCTTTTTGGTCATTAAGGGATTTTGTTTATATTCTAATTGACAGTGCCACAAACGTTAACTAGGCTGTAAGAATTGATTGGATTTGTATAGAAACATACGATCACTGATGATTGCATTTCTGCAATCGAAAGCTAGCTGGAATTTCGAAAACAACACATCTTCCCGCAGCTTTGCACCGTTAACTACATAAAGGTGCGTAAAAGGCATTTACAGCAGTAAAGCTGCACTCACACTGGTGGCAAACCTCTTTGATATAAGAGGCTTTTCTGCCACATAATTTGAATGATTGTACACATTTAGTGAAATTCACTTTCTTCTTCCATTTTGATCAGCTAGGTCTGTCTAATCATATCTGTCACGAGGGTTTCTGACCGTCAAATGGATCACTGGATTTTGGGTACACCAGTGTGCTAGAGGAGCCAACGATGAGACGGAGGAGGAAAGGCTTCACTTTTCTTCGTGGTGGGGGGAGGCAGAGCAAGACCTCCTTTCCCACTAAGAAACAGCAGTTCCTGGCAGAGCTGCTGCACCAGCATGGTATTTTCTGTGGCTGTCCTTCAGGTTTACTGGGGCATGTTTCAGCACAGTTTTAAAAATGTACCATTCGGGCAACTTAGCGGAATAAGCAGACCCCGTGGTACAGGCCCAATTACCTAGTTTAGGGTCAGATCCTCATCTGCTGCAGTCAGTGGAAAGATTTCTGTTGATATCAGGGCAGAATAAAGTGGCTGTGAGAAATTTCTAAGATGCAAAGGTAACGGAAAGGAAAACTCTGTGTTTGTGATCACGTTTCGACCTACCGTGCATTACATTCAGAATATTTAGTGTAGATTAAAATGTAGGTAGGTATTAAAGATATATTTAAAATTAAATTAATCATCAGGTTGCAAAGCTGCAGGCAGCTCAGAGGACATGTATAGAACTTAATAAAAACAGGAAGAAAATTCATTTATGAACTACTTCTGAGTCTTCAGACTGCAGTTACACCTCGCAATAACGAGCGTGTGTTAAGTACAGGAGTTCACTGGCTGTAAGACGCTTCTGTCCAGGCAGGGGGATCTCTGGTAATAGATCTGATTGCAGGAGAGCTTTCTTGCCTTCCTGCCAAACCCCGTCCTGATTGATAAGCTCCCAGGCTGCGTGGTGAGCAAGGTCATTAGGACTTCCCCCTGCAAACGAAGCAGCAGTTTAAAAAATAAGGTCATACAGTAAACATAGTTTTCTGTCCTGAAGAGAAGAAAATAAACCTCCGTTGTTTGCTAGAAAGGAAGTACAATTAAAAAAAAAAGAAATTTCAACACGAACAGATTGTTTAGATTTGCCGACTGTTGATTTACCATGATGAAAGACAGGCCCAAACTAGAAAGTTTGGATCCTGATCTGGATCCGACATTCCCCAAATTTGAGGGGGAAGTGCAATTCGAAGCCTGGAGTAAGGGCTTATCTCTCGAACACAGTAAAGTACTGTGGATAAAAATACCCAGGTAAAGTAGGAAGTGCCTGGTCTGTGACAACAAGAGTGACTTTGTATCAACAATGAACAAAAGCAGGCTTTTTATTTTTTTGTGAGAACAATGAAATCACTCAGGAATTGTTATAAATGCAAACAATGTGGGTTTTATCACTCAGTTATCATCAATGGGATTATAGTCTATAAACCATAATTTTCAGGGAAGTCCCGAGATTTCCCTAAGCGCTTCCTCAAATTTCACATCTGTTGGCTCTAGTTTATTAAGTGCTTCAGGATAGGGTGCATCAACTGTTCCTTGGTATTGTATTGCCTGAAAATACTGAATGTAGGGTTAGTGGCGAAGAATGGTTGATTGCCAAAGATGGTGTATCAATACCACGCCAGAAGAGCAGACACTCCTGTTCTCATCCATTTTTAACACATATATAGATAATATATAACTTGATTTAAAGTTATTTTAAAATGTTGAAATTATGCAGCTTTGGATAAAAATGTTTTTTATCCAGTCAGGCATAAGAAGAAAGACTAGCACGGTGAGATGAAGTGGAATTACTGAGTTAACCCCCAGCAGAACAAGTTCTGTTCCATGATTGGAAGTAATGACAGCACCTTTATGGGCCAACAGTGTATTTTTTCCTCCCTTTTTAAAAAGTGGGCTGTACTCAAAGGTACTCAAAGGGAGAGACTATATGACATCCTATTAGAATTATAAAGCTGGTATCTCAGTCTAGGCATTAACAGCTTTTAAACAAACCACTCAGGTTTGGTCTCAGACAAAAATCTAGCTCAATAAAAATACAGATGAAAAGTGCATTTTGTGGTGCCAAATATAATAAACATAGTTGTATTTCTAAAATTGAATGAATCCAATGTTTGAAGGTGTGTTTCTCAATAGCAAAACAATAGCAGGGTATCTGGAAAAAATAAGAAGTATAGTCATACTGAAGCATTGTCATTTTGCTTTTTAGAAATTCATCTTGTGAATAAATAAATGTATGATTTCATTTGTACCTCCATGAATTTCCTACAAGACTAAGTGTCCGCTAAGGAGCAGCAAACTGAATGATGCCTGTTTGCTGAAGCATTTTTGGGAGCTCTTGCTGATGGCTCGCTAAAAACCATGGGAGAGGTCGGACAGGAGACCTAGGTTTGGTTTCCAGCTTCTGTTCCTGGTCGCCAGGGTGCTAAAGGTGGACAGCCCTGGGACAGCAGTGTGCTTTCTCCAGCCGGAGCGGGAGGAAGAAGGCACGCAAAAGAGCTTTTCTGGCTGAGTCCCAAATGGTGCTGACAAACTCCAAAGCAAGAGTCGTACAGTCCTCTTCACCAGAAATTATAGCTGTGACATGGGGCAGCAAACACGCTGTGGGGAATTTGGTATATGAAGAGGAACTGAATTGGTTTGCATAGAAAATGCGCTAGTTAGATATAGAACGTAGTTGGCGTGGTGGTGTTACAGCTGTTGTTGCAGTAATAACCTCAACTCCCAGTCTGGACCAGGCACCGTTAGGCGCTGTAGAGACACATCAGAAGATACAGTCTTTGGTCTGAAGGGACTGAAGTCTGCTTCAAACCACTGCTTTTCCCCCTTGCTTATAAAATAACATTTCATGAGTTCTTAGTTTTGGGGAAGATACCTGAAAATGCTGAAATTCCAATGATCTGTGTGAGTAAACATCAAGATCTTAACTATAGTCAGAAATGCAAATCCTCTGAGACTGAAATACTGAAGTTATATACACAGAACAAAAGTAAAAAACTTTCAGGTTCCTGTTGCCTTCCCAAGTCTCACACACCCAACGCTGATTACTCTCTTCACCTAAAACTACAGAGTTAAGCACAATGTGGGCATACTAACTTGGATGCAGTATCAGTGGTTGATTACCCCTGCAGATCCCTGCACGGAAGTGTGGAAGGAGCAGCAGCTGCACTGCTGGACATGGGCACGGGCACAGCAACGGGTTCTTGGAGCGCCGGTTCTGGCTGCATTGAGCTCCAGGTGAAAGCCAGCGCAGAGCAGGTCAGTCTTCCTCATGACATCTGTAATTTCCTTGAGATCAAGAGCTGTAATCAAGCTGTTAAGGTTTTAGGCATTGTGGTGACAGGAGCTTCCTAGGTCCTTTAAAATGTGTATATGTATGACATTTATCCAGTGGACTAGCAGGTTTTTTTAATATTTGTATATTAATGCTAAAAGAGGAGAGATTGCTTTTAATTTCTTCAGTGTGTTTTTAATGGCATCTGCGTGCACGCGAAAATCTGCTACGCTTTGAATCACCTCAAAATTGTAGAGTTTGGAAACTTTTAAGAACAGAAGGGACCATTTCAGCATCATTCTGGTCTGACCCTCAGGCTACTGCAGCCATAAAATTGCACTTAGTGATGTCTTCATCTGTATTCACACCTCATCGGTAAAAGAGATGACACTACCCTGAATAAAAGAGAGGAAAGATAAATTCGTATCTTGGGTGCTCTCTTTACTTCAGAGCCCTGCTGCGTCCTCGTTTCTGCAGTCATGCTGATCAGACATCAACCACAAAGCAACGGCTTATGGAGCAACAAGAGAGAGGAGTTTCTGCTTTATTTATAATGCAAGAAGCAGTCCTATGAAAGGAGAGGCCCGGTAATAATTTATATATTATATAAATATTTATATATATGTATATTAAAAAATACATATTTTTCTATATATTTATATAAATTTTTTTTTTTGCTGTTAGAGCATCTCTCTCCTGTAGTTCTTTGATGTCTAATCAGATTTGAGCTCATACTACCACTCGCCGTCAGTAAAATCACGGAGGTCTCCTTTTCTGCCTGACTTCTTATTGTCACAAAACTTTCAAGTGCTTTTACTAGCCTTTGCCTACATCTATGCTGGTTTTGTTAGCTACAGATAGGTTTGTGGCTGTTGCACCCTGTGGCCAGAGCGAGTTATGGCCATCCTGCTTTGAGGGACAGAGCTCCTCTCCAAGCCTGAACCCTCTTCCTCTCCCCCCAGCCTGAAGTTTCCTGTGGGCGACAAGCCGAGATACGCTCGATCTGCGTGAGCAGCAGTGGCCCTAGAGGAGTGGTTTTCTGGAGTGATTCAGTTGGTGTCGAGGACCCCATCTCCACACTGAAGGTGTTTCGGTGAAGTGGGGGTGCTTCGGGCTAGCTGTAATGCGATCCCATGGACTGCATGCCCAGTGGTGGCCAGAGTTCACGTGAACTGGTCTGAGGACATCACTGCTTTAGGTTTGCTGGAAGGGAGCCTAGTTCATGCACTCCCAGACTGGTCCGTGATACAAACCGAAGCACAGTAAATCAGCATGATCAGGAGATTTGCTTCAAAAGCACACTCCTGATTCAAACATGCTAACGTAGACGCAGGCATTGAAAACATTGCTGCCACGTGAGCTGATGGTATCCAGGTTAAGATGATGTTAGGAAGAAGAAGTAGTTTAAGAAGATACTAGAAATAAGAATCAGGCATATGCACAAAGACTGCAAAATTCAGGCTAAAAAACCCTGCATGTGTGCTGATATAAGAAGTACCTATTTGGTGGCCCTCCCCACCCCACCCCTCACCACACTCAGCACATAACACCGGTTTTCTTGGATCTCGAGTCTGCAAACATTGCCTGTCTGCTGAACTTCCCATCCCAGCCTTGAACAGAATGGCTCAGGCATTAAGAGCCCGTGCATAACAGGGCCATCCCTTCGGGGCTGTGTGGGACAGGACCTACCTCTCGGCATGTCTGTGTCCAGTGCCGAGCATGGTCTCTGCAGGAGCTTCTTGGTGCTCATCTAACATACACACTAAATATTAAAATAATAAAGGCAACTGTGAAAGAAATCAACCTGTTGACCTGCCCTGCGGTCTTCACTGCGGTCTTGTCATCTGCGTTCGGCTGGAGAACTAGCTGTTCCTCAGCCGGATACTCGTTGCCAGCCTGGAGGGAATCAGGTCCACTGTATTTTTCTGCTGCATCCAGCCTGGCTCTCGCACAGCGTTCCCGCCGCAGCCCCTGAGCCTGCCAGGACACGCTGGAAGTTGTAGAAAATGATGTCACCAAATGGGCAGGGCTTCTTCGCCACTGATAAAATCTCAGCAGATGTCCTCCAAATGTGCTCACGGTTCTTCCCATTATAGCATCTTTATTTTCCATTTACGTTTCACCATCCCACCTTTTAAGTTAGCAAAGAGGTTACTCTCTGCTAAAGACTATTTTTGTGAAAAAATGGAAAAGAGCTTTGCTGCAGTTGTTTTAAGTGTTTTTGCTATATTCTTGAGCAGGAAAACATTGCGGTTCAGTAAAACACCAGAACTTGGACACTTCAAAGCATATAGGTACCAGACTTCCAGCAAAAAAGTTTATGGTTTTCCCTTCTTCATTTACCCTCTTCCAAAATAAAGTAAGTGATCAACAAAGTTGCTACACTGCATACCTTACGCAGGCACCCCTGTGATCCCATTACTTACAACCTCTCTCCCATAAATCCTGCAGGTTTTACTCCCACCTACTGCATCTCATCCCTATTTAGAAAATCAGATCTACCCCAGGGTACCCTTCTGGACGTGTAGAGTTCCACTGAAATCAGCAGGGATCTGTTTAAGGACATGCCTGCAGAGAGTATCTGTTATTCTATATTTACACAGTACCCAGCATAATAGGACGTGAAACCTGATTAAAGCCTCCAAAGGCTACTGCCATGGAAATCAGTCTTGTTATTGACTGATGACTCAACATGTCTGAATTTAGATGGAAGAGGGCTACTTTCAATTCCCAATTCTTTTATAGACTCTCTGCATAACCTAGCCAAGTCATTTAATCTCCATACCTCAGACACTCCTGTATTTAATGCAGAGAAAGTCAATCATTGATTAATTCCCTTTGCCCAGCCCCTTCTCTGGTTTTTGATTATAGGTTCCTTGGGGCAGCCGTTGCCTCTTGTGGGGTGCCAGGACACTGCACAGCACCAGGGAGCTCTGGCAATCCTGTAAGTGATAAAATAATAATCATGTTCAGTAGCACAGAAGCAGCTGTGATTGCCCTAGTATTTGTCCTCATAGATTCATTTTTAAATTGAAAGCACACCTGGGACGATTCAGTTCCAGAAGAGGCTCAACCTGATCCTGGGATGATGACAACCCCAGAGTAACCTGAGCTACAGCATTGCCTTTGACAAAGTAAGAAAAAGTATAATGAAGAGTCATAGATTTTTTACAAAATGTAAAGCAGTATGGATGGATTCAAACGTTAAATAAAATACCATCAGCCACACAGCTTTCCCTCTTCATGAGAACAGATGTGGAAAGCTATTATTATAATTTGCAAATAATGTTACCCCCTTTACGTGTGTCATTGGAGTTTTTTAATGACACGACTTCAGCTAGACAGTTTCTTACATAACACTGTTACTCTGTTTTTATTTCAGATGTAGTTGTTAGATGATTTTCCATGTATAGGTTGTATTAATAAATAGCCATCAGTTACACAGCTAGTTATCTCTCCCAAAATTATTATTTTTGAAATCATGAAGGTGTTTCCTAGGTTAGAATATCTGCCAGAAGTTAAGCCCAGGAGCAAGCAGCGATCCGTGCAGGTGTGCCATACAACTTGCACAGACAACCATTATTAATACAAATCACTTCAATTAAAATTGACACGTGAGCTAATTAATAGTATGTTGATTGATAAACAAGACCTTGCTCATTTTATCCAGGCATTTGTTAATTACCTGCCTGACGTTGCAGCTGACTGCTGAGGACGCGCTCCTGCTCTAGGAACATCGTGGGGTTTGTGTGTGTTCCAGTTTACTGGTGATTGACTGTACCTTGAAAATAACAGTATTTTTGAGCCACGTGATATAAAGTTTCGTGTCTACCTGCATCACAGCTGGGATACAGTATGTATCAGTTCACGCACAATAGGGAAAATATTATCTGCCATGTGATGCTACAGTAAATTCTCACATTATTTGCTGACCGTCTATTTTTTTGCTTCTCTCCCCTATTTCCCCCCCCAACATCTGACAGCACTGGCAGCCTCCACAGCGCTGTAACAGCGAGCACACTGCGACACTGTTGCAGGGGTTCCCTACAGCAGAGCCTTCCCAGTGCCATTGATCAAGCCACGAGCACTAGTTAAGTAATGCAAGGTTGCTCCAATTCCCTGACTCATCTCCTGTTCCCCCTGGAAATCCTAAACGTGGTGCTGGAAACCAAACTGCAGTCCTCTGACTGCAGCAGGACTGAGTAACTTTGATTGCTGAGTCACCACGTTGACCCACACAGCTCAAATTTCTGTTTATAGTTAGCAATAGTCGAAAATGCTCATTGTAATCTTATCACGGTCGAGGTACTAAATGCATTCAGCCTGGCTTTTGGCTCAGGGCTCAGATTCCCCAAATCACTATTTGCGTAATGTTTACAAAAAACACATTTCATTTTAAGTAGCCTTGAATTATTATATTCTTGGGGTCCTTTTTTTTATGCATATGTCATCTTAGAGCTAATCAGCATTCTGCTCTTGCATTTGCAACTGCTGAGAAAGTCAGATCTTAAAAAGCCATAACTCCCCGACAATTTCTGCCCGTCAATAGCTCATACAAGCTGTTTGGGCATAGTAAGTAGTGTGGGGGAAAACTGAAGATCAAATTATTCTCAGGTATGAATTAAAACTATTGCTTTGTAGCCGCCGACACGTCTCCTTGCTCTGCATGATGAAATTCTCCTCGTTATGTACTGCATGCTTTTACAAACGCTGCTATCCTTCTGAACACGATGCATGTTCCTCTGATAGAAATCTGTGTTTTGCTACAATGGCATCACTATGCAACACTTCTGATAATGTTAGCTATGAGTCCCACCGTTTTAGATGCAAACCTTTTGTTCTGATCCGTGACGTGACGTGGAATGTATTTGACGGGTGCCTGACTGCAGAGACAAATGGAAGAGTAGAAACACTCGCATGCTATACTTTGTTTCTAGAATTGATCTTGACCAGTCAGCATAAAATGCATCGTGTCAATGCGATTGCCATAATGCTCTTTCATTAGGAAAAATGATTCCTCTTGGACACAGGACAAACAGTTGTGGAGTGGGGATGCTTCTGCCACCCTTTCAAACCGGCTAGTAGATAAAAGTCTGCTTGCAATTCAAAGCAAAATATGAAAATAGATCAATGTAAATAACGATGAAGGAAGAGGAGACTCACGTCAGAGAAGACACAAATGAAAAGGCATGTGACCAGTTTAAAATACGAATGAACTTCTGTTAAAAGAGCGCTCTTTAGTGACCTTCTTTCCTGCCATGTGACCAGATTCCTCAATCAGGCACTGTAAAGTAAAGGAATGCTAAAATTGCCTTTATTTTCATTTCAGATCTGGCCACGTTAGCATATACTTGCTGTATTCATTTATTGCCCAAATAATCTCACTTTCTGCTGAAGTCAAAGGGAGTTTTTCACTGCTCTGGGCTGCAGCGGTGGTGCCTGCAACCTTTTACAGTCCCGAGGGCCTGGGGCCAGCCAGCTCCCTGCCGTTACTGGGCTCATCTGGGAAGGGAGCAAGTCATTTTAAAGCCAGCAAGTGGCTATGGAAGAAAGCTGGTGTCTGTGCAGGGTCTTGGGCTGAAGGGCAAATCTCTCTGAAAACAGCCAGCCCCGGGGTGAGCAGAGGGACCCTCCCTTTGGAGTGTATATTTAACCAAGCCAAATGTCCTAAAACAGGTGTGGAGGGGTACCGAGGTGGGTACCGGCATCTATGCAGCCTCTTTAATTTATCAAAATCCTTGCAGAATCGCAGACCCAGACCTGGAGGCAGCATTCACTCAGTTGCACCCCGTGCCAAATGCAGCAATATGGTAACTCCTTCTTCTCCATCCCCCCTCACTTAGACTTCCAAGGCTCCCAGAAGAATTTCTGACGTGCTCCAACATTGAACAAAGCAATCTCTGATCTTAAGGGGGAAAAAAATTGGGTTCAGTTTAATACAGGCAACTGGCAAAGATTCAAATTGCATCTTATTTTAGCCAAAGCAGTTCACCAATCCTGCGGAGAGATGTGAATTTTCAGCTCCAGTTAAATGCCTAATTATTCATTTCTCCTTATCTTGCTTTTAAAATCTTGCCAAGGCTGCACCCATCCCTATATCTCTAGGCATTTGAATACCACTCAAGACGCATCTGAACCCTCTGACGGTAGGCCTGTTTTCAAGTCACCACGTAACCTCTCAGAAACCCCTGCAGATGACGGTGTGCTGACAAAGCGCGCCTCACCTTGGAACGATGCTGCCTCTTACCTGTAGAGGTACCACTCCATCCACCATACCTGAAAGGATCCCTGGGACTGTCAGCCTGGTCTCACCAGACAGGAGCATGCCCTTTTCTAGGGGATGTCCGAGCAGAGCTACTGTGTGTGACAAATAATATCATCTTTTTTGCTCTAGGTAGAGCCAAAGATTGAGTTCTCAATCTGTTACTGACTACACAGTAGGGGCTTCCTCAAACTACTGGGTCTAAAATGAAAGTGAACAGGAAAAAGGGTTAAACATGCAGGTTGTGCAGCATAAAATTAGACTTTTCAAAAATTCCAGTTTTGTTTTCCTCCCAGATATGCTCCCCACCCAACTTTCTCATCTTCCACTCCCTCCCCACCCATGTTTTCTGCACAGATCTCTTTTGGAGACGCACCGTACACTTGTTTTCTTCAGAGCTTGATTTCAGTCCCACTGAAGTCCGTGTCAGTCCTGAAGAAGGACGCGAGAGGATCACGTCTGAGCCCCTGAGGAAGGACACTTAGGCTTCTGGCAGGGCATCAATTATAAAGCCAGAACAGATTTTTTTTATGTGCCACTTGCAATTAGAGGAGCAACCGAAGTGATGGATAACTCTTGTGCAGGCTTTCCACGGGGGCCGGTTTCAGCCCAGGTAAGGGTTAGTTCCACTGCGAGAGACTGATGGCCTCTTGTATGGCCTGGGAGAAGTGCTATACAAGCCATAGGATTAGTTTCTTAGCGTATCATATAAGAGAACGCTATGGTTTCCTGTATCATCTCCCACTTTTAGATCTGCTTATACTGTATCACTTATAAAAGGGATTATTGTTCATTACCTTTGGCTTCAAAAATGACCACCTGTGGCTTTGGAGTACAGGACATGTTGAAAGTGAAATTCAGTTCCCCCTCTTTTATCGGCGGCCTTGTGCATGGGCTTCAGGTTGGGGCGAGGAAAGTTTAAATGAAATTCAGATTGGCTAATGCAAAACCAAAGTGATTTTTTTAACCTTACAGACCTCTCTAAAACACAGCATTTTGTGTGATCCTTGGAGAGCGTGTGACACCGAAGCCCCTCTCTGAAGAGCCTGGCTGCGTTTCTCTTACGCGTTAGACAGAGCAGGCATCAGTGTCATTGATACATAATTTAGTCACCACCTTCAGGGTATGTTAAATTAGCAAATTCTCTAATTTGCTAGGAATTCGCATAGATTAATTGATGATTAAATAGGTGAAGAACTCAAATGGAGCAGTTTGTTGCTAATTCAAATGCCGTCTATGTCTAGACCACTCTTCTTGTTACATTCTAATTGACCTAATTATTTCCAAAACCACTCTTTTTGTCATTTCTTTTGCATTTAGATCGTTCTGTATGGGGGCTGGATGTGGGAGGAGTTCTCGTGTATTCCAACAGCAGAGAGTGTTTTAAGCAGTGACTTTGGATAGCAGCAGCTGGTTACGAAGCTGCAGATCTTCGTTCGCATAGACCTGGGAAGAAGATTGTGGGCTACCTGTTTGAACTTTGCCGCCGTACAACCACATCCACTTTTACCACGTCTTAAGAATGAACGCATCTCCAAAAAGGTCTTCTCATTTTCAGCGGAGTTTCAATATTAGTGTTCAGACATTCGATTGAGTTACTGCCGTTTGACAAGCTAGCGCTTGTCAGCCCCACTGAGCTGGGCAACTGTTATAACCGTGTGCACGCTTTGTCTTTTGTAAAGGCAGTGGAATGGCACTTCTTGTGGTGGGGAAAGCAAAACTGAAATAGCGCACAGTTGCTGTAGGGAGCTATTGTTACTGCTTGTAGGAGCAAGTACCCGCAGAGTTACCACATCTCAGCTGACATGAGGTAGCTTGTTCACTCGCAGGAACTGGATTGTGCATCCGAGCCCTGCAGAGACCCGGGTTTCTCTCAAATACTAGTATTATCTTTAATCTATAGTAGTGAGGACATCAGGTGTTGGATGAAAGAAAACTGAATGTTAAAACACATTTCTAGTCCTCTAGAACCTCTATTTTTAATGTCGGAAAAACACCCAGACCACCTGTAGATATTCTGCGTGCAGAATCCACCATGGTCACTGGTAAGCCATCGCAGTGGCTCATCATCTGCCCTAAAAACATGCTTTACACATTCAGGCTGAACTGAAAACATTTCATCTCCCAGCTCCTGGCTGGACAGGTTTAGGCTGGACATTAGGAGAAATTTCTTTACTGAAAGAGTGGTCAGGCCTTGGAACAGGCTGCCCAGGGAAGTGGTTGAGTCACCGACCCTGGAAGTATTTAAAAGACGTGTAGATGAGGCGCTTAGGGACATGGTGTAGTGGGCATGGTGGTGTTGGGTTGACGGTTGGACTTGATGATCTCAGAGGTCTTTTCCAACCTTAATGATTCTATGATTCTATGATTCCTGGTCCTAATTTACCTTTGGCTGTTGGATGATCACCAAAAGTTACGTACAATCGTCGATGGAGGCAGAATGGCTGTAATTACGTTTAACTCTTCTAGGCTGCACCGGCAGATATCAACATGTGTGACCAAAGCAGTCTCTCCTTTCCTTCATTTAGGGAGAGAAACTGGGGCAAGGGAAAGAGAAATGACTTGCCCAGGGTCGCACACAAAATCAGTGATGGTGCAAGTAGGGAAACCTGGATGGCCTGGTTCAGGGATCGTCTCATCAGGCAGGAACATTTTAACCAAAGTTCACGCTATCTTTAGCCTGTCCTTCACTGACTTTAGCTGAATTGCCCCTGGCTCAGGACTGGTGGTTGAGAGAAGAGAATGAGGCTGAAGATGCATGAAACTGCATTTTGTTATCCCTGGTGGCTGCTTTGATTTTTCTCAGCTTTCTGTAGCTGGAGACATGTCAGTCAGATGCCGTGCCAGATGTTTCCCACAAACTGTCACATAAATGAAATAGCTGGAGCGAGGTAGGAACGTACCTGATTGCTGACCGGCTGCCAGCACCCGCTGACTGCGTTCAGCAAAACACGGCTCTGCTCTCCTTCCAGTCAACCTCAGAAGACCTGCCATCCAAGGGACGCAGAGCAGATGGTGATGGCCACAACGACTGGGAGAAGACAAAAGTGGTCCCCCTGGACCAGGCTGCCCCTTTCCCTCACTCCCAAATGTTTGGAAGCCCTTAGCAAGGGCTGGTCGGTGTGGGGCTCATTTGGTGGCAGCGCTGAAGACCCAGGTAGAAGGGCGGTTGCGCAACCCTGGACAAGAAATAGCCCAAAGCTTGTTGGTGTGAATGGTCCTGCTCCGAAAAAACCTTCTGACAATTTCCCTGGTAAAGTTTCTTTTCCAAATCCGGAGTGCCAGGCAGGTGTTTCCTTTAGATAGACTACACCTGGATCTGGGGCTTTATAGGACGTTTTCAGCTTACAGAGCACTGGATGTTTTCTGTTGTGTCAGGCCATCAGAAATTTTGTGCAATGTACTCATTTCTCAAATTAAATGCATAAAAAGATGGTGCAGGCAGCCAAGTCTCACACAGATCCGGCCGCGTACTGCCAAATCTTTATACACTGCCACTGACCAATGCAACCGGCAGCCAAAATCCAGCTCGCTAAATCCAGCAACCTCCTCCGGAGCTGATGCAGAACGTCCCACCTCCCCTGCAGACCACCGGCCAGCGGCTTCCCAGCCTGGCCCCCGATTTCCTGATCCCACCATGCTACACCAACAGCAGGGAAATGGGTGTTTTCCTTTCCTTGAGACAGTCTCTCCCTTCCCACCCCTGGATCCCCCCCGTTCTTGTGGATTTCATCCAAGAAATAAACTCTTTTTTAGGGAATTTAGAGATAAAAATCGTTGTAACAGCAGCTCTGTCCTTCCAGTGCTTTGTGCATTATTATTCACTGCACCTTCACATGTATCTTAGGAAGTTTGTGGTTTAGGAAATCAACCGTCACCTGAAACAATATCCTACATAAACCCTCTAATTGCATCAGTGATCTCTCCTCTGCCCTTCCCAGACTCCCCTCCCTTTTCTGGTACTTCAGGGAGCTCTTCGGTCTTTTCCAGGTTTGCTATGTTAGCCCTCTGCTCATCTGCTATGATCGAATTGCAGATAAATTGGGGAAGGCATTTGCAGATAACTTTTTCTTTTTTTTTTTTTTTTTTACTTAGAACATGATTTTTCATTTATGATTTTCCCAAATCCTGGGAACTAAAATTCTTTTAATGTGTGCACAGTATTTTTCTCTGAACAATATTTCTGCATGCAATTAAAAAACCCTGATTCTGTACATTTTATAAATAAAGCCTCTAGACTTATATTTAGATTACAATGATCTCTTGGGCATGAACTGTCTTTCCAGTCTCTATTTATGAAGTGCACAACACAATAGTAACAATAAAAACAATGCCATCTAGTTATATTCAGACAGTAAAGATCTATTATCAGCTATATCTGGATATCCTCCTTTCATCAGTGGCATGTGAAAAAAAAACTTCCATGAAAATTTCTTACTGAAAAAAAAAATTATATTTCCAACAAAGAGAAATATTCTTGGGAAATTTCAGCTTTACTTGTCTTGTCGTTGTTTTCGTTGGAGGAGTGGGCACCTTAAATCCCTCGCAAAAAGTTCTGTTGAAACAAAACTTAGGGGTTTGGCATGTGGAGGTGAAAACCCATAATTTTTGGTTTCAGCCCAAAGCTGCCAACAACAGAGGATGTTTTTTAATTAGAAATGAAAAATTCCTCTTGCTATTCTTTTGTTTTTCAGCAAAAACTGCCGAACAACATTTTCTTGCCAACTCTAGCGCAAATAACCTCTCTTTTGGTTTTGACAACTTCCTTGGGATTATGTTGCTCTATTTCAAGTTCTTCCTTGTTTTCTTTCCTCTACCTTAATGCCAGCGTTGGCACTGAAGCTTCCCTTAATGATGACATATGTTCCTCACTCATTCAGAATATGATCTAACTCTTTATATAGAGCATCTGTTTATTTATCTGTGGGACATGTGGCTAGAACATAAACTTGAATGAGCTGTGGGAAAGGGCAATTTTAAGTATGAAAATAGACTAACATTGGTGTACTTACAGACACTCACAACTCCCTAATTTGATTACCAGTCACAGAAAATGCTTAGACATTCTCATGACAATTAGTATAAACATTATTCTTTCCATTGGAAAAAAATATTATCATAGCTGGACAAATAAACTGACCCACAACTTGAAAATGAATGTCATTTCAAAATTGCTTTTGAAGGCATAATTTAGTAGCGGTGCTTAATATTCTCAGCTGTCATCGACCATGCAGTAATTAGTTTCAGTTCTAATGAATATTTATTTATATGAACAAGGTATAAGCATTGCAAATATCATATGTATTTGACCACAGTTTATGATGATGATATTGTATGACTGCATGTATGTATTCGTTATTATTACATGAATATTTCATAGATCAGTGTAAAATGTAATTACACCCCACTATGTTTGCTTAATGTCAATGTCAACAGTTTGATTGAGATTAGCATAAGATCAAATCATTTTCTCAAAGCAGACCCAAGTTTCTCATCTCTGGTATCAGGATCAAGATTTTGGGGATCATAAATCACAGTAAGGTGCTCAGGGTACTTGATGTTTTCCACAGCTTGAATCGCTTGATAGAAAATTTTTCCTCAAGTCAAAGGCAAATATAGAAGAGGGGGAAAAGCATGTTTAGTTTTCTTGAATGTTTAATCCTAGAAGAATCAAAGAGACAGAGCATTTAGTTATTGAGCGTGATGCAAAGATTTGCAGTCCATTTAAAGACATTTATCCATCGTTCTTACTAGTTTCAGGAAGAGTCCTAAATAGAAGAAATCTTTGTATCCTGCTGTCAGTAAGAATAAGATATTGTTTCATCACATGCTAACAGCTAAGCTCTCTATTGCATCAGTTGTTTAAAAATTTCCCGTTTGCCTGAAATGTTGGAAGTTCTCCATAATCACAAATATCCCCTAAAAATGAAAGATCAGAGAGAAAATAAAGCACTGCTTTCTATTTTTGTCAGTGTTTACTTTGTTCCGTTGTTCGCATGTCATACACGAAGCCATTTCAGTTTCCTCCGTCGAGACAGTTTCTCTTGCAGTTTCAGTGTCTTTCTCGCAAAGCAAGACGGCAGAGAAAACATGTTTTAAAAATAGGAAAATGTGATTGTGAAACCACAAACTTGTGTTTTGTACAGAAGAGAGGTGAAGATAGTCAGAGAGAGGGACTGCACAGAAATCCCTTTAATCTAAGTTTTGAATTGACAAAGTCTTACTAAAGATGAAACTCTTCACTTTTATACTCATACCAGCCTTGGTATCAGAACCTGTGCATATTTGCGCGTGGGAGATGATTTCTCAATATTATTCAGCTACATAATTTCCCTTTTTTCTTGTGATTCCCCATTTTCAGCACATTTCATTTGCTGGTAATGCTGCCCCAAATTGTCGATCCCTTCTGAAATACTTCTGCTGAGATCCTAAATCATGAAGATTTCACTTGATTAATCCGGCAGTGCTGCAATGCCAGGGCAGCACTGCGATACTCGGCTCAGGTCCATTGCTGGCTTGCTCTCTTTTGATGTTTCTCAGGATTTGGGGGTTTTTGTAATGATGATGGGATGGTGGGGAATGCATGGTGGGAAAGAAATCCTTTCCATGGACAGGTTCACAGACAACTTGCCTTTCTGAGTCTCTTAATTGTGAAGCGTGTGCTGACATTTTCTACTAGTTGCTCTTGACAATCTCTGAATGATGTATACGGTTTTGCTTAGGACTTGACACTTACTTGCCTTCCCTGTGTATAAGGCAGAACCTCATGTGTTCTGCAAGGGGCATATTCCCACCTGCAAAACCTGCCGGTGCTGCTCCCGATCCCATCCCCCTGAGCATTATGGACCCAGACCACGCATGGGTTTCATGAGAGGTGGGTGGCAGAGGCGTGGGAAGGGCTTCCGAGGTTTGGAGTGCTGAGAAACCCCATGGAGGGAGTCATCTGATGGTCAGAGGTCTCTTCTGAGGCCATGAGTAGTGTGCTGTCTTGGAAGAACTGATGGATTTTTGTTGCTTTTAGGAAATTATTTGATTTGGAAAAGTTCTGGAAAAGGAGGCAGGATTTGTCTTTGCCTGAAGTCCTTCTAAGGCATGTTGGCTCATGATTCTGAGATGGTTCCCAGGTGTTTGGACCAAAACCACTAGCCAAGGTGACTGCATGCAGGCAGCTTGTGACAACATAATGTGCACAGTGCCTGGCACTGTAACACATCGAGTTATGCTGAGAGACCCAGTGTCTCTGATCTTTCCCTCTAAAAGGCCACCAGCTACCAAAGCCTTGAAAGGTGCTTGGCAAAGAGGTGACAAGAGCCACAAGCTTTCCAGGCACTGCTGATTTTGGGGTTGCGTAGCACTCCGCGATTCCTCTCACGTGGGTTGTTTTTCTTGGCGTGACAGGTTGATTTCAGCCCTTTGCTACCTTGCTTCTATCAGCTGTTCCCATAATCGCCGCATAGCCGGCACCATTGTAACTTCAGCTGCTAAGCCTTCGGCTCTTCTTGGTTTTAATCTTCCTATGCTTTTCCCCATTTCAAATCACAAAGGTCCCTCCTTGCAAAGAACGGTCCTTTTCTCATTGTGCTACTGCTTGTTCTGCAGCTGAATCTTTCCCTGATGCCTCCCTGATGCTTTGCATCTAAGGCACAACACAAAGACATGCAATGCAATGTGCTCCCTCCTTATTATTATAGATTGATGTTGAAAGGAGTGCTGCATGTAAGATTTTAATCAAGAAACTGCAGTAAGTTTATGAGCAATATATATCTCTCTTAATTTGGCCAGCAATGAAAATATGGTTGGCAGGGGGAAAAGAGAAAACTCCTTCCCTCTCACCAATGTACTTTCCAACATGAAAAAAAGGATTTTGAATAAAGTGGCAATATGGATGCATTTGAAACTGCGAAATGGGATTCTTAATTGCTCATGATTGTCTCTCCAACAACTGGTAGGTTAAACCACGGCAGGCTGACAGCCTGTACTAACTGACAATCAATATTGTTGAAGCACAGAACCTTTGCCTGCGAGACACAAAACCATTTCATTTTCAAACACTACAGGACATCTGCTTCTGGAGAGAAAAAGTTGCTTCTTCTCGGCAATATGCACCGACTTGTAACTTATTTTTTCTCCTTGCTCGGAGGAAACAAAAGTCTTCTTTATACCATATCCTTTCCACTAATCTGGCAGCTATCCAATGTGGGTTTAAACAGATGTTCTGGAAAAAAATATGGCATATACAAATGAGATGGAATCCAGCAACTCAGTCATGGATTATTACAGATATAAAATACGAAGGGCTAAATTCTTCCCAGATACACATTCTATAGAATATTTGGCACTAGATGTAAGAACAGCACACAAACAAATCATTAATACCCTCTGTATAATAATTATTATATATTTAGCACAAAGACCCCAGGCTGGCTCAAACCCTTCACGTTAAATACTGTACAGATGCACGTTCAGGCTGAGGAGTTTACATTCAAATGGCTGCATGCGCCTAAGACTTAGATATGTGAGTAACTTCACTTGTGCGTGTTTACAGGATTAAGCCCCACATGTGATTATATTATTGGCAACAAGGGCACTTCGTACTTTCCATGCTGCAGCCTTTGAACAAATCACACAGTAATGAACAATTTGATGTTAAAAAGGAAAGAATTTGAGTCTCGCTGTGTGTAAGTCTACTAAGCCTTAGGGCTGCCACAGGGTTAGAAGCTCAGCGGTAGAAATCATATGGACACACACTTCATAAATATATATTACACACAAGGCAATGAAACTGATAAAATGCTCTTTTTAAATGCTGAAATGCATCATACGGTCTCCTGATGTGAAGGGCAAACACCTAAGCCCTGGCTCTGGTAACACTCCCGGGATGACCTGTAAAAGCAGCTGGGAAGAAGAGCTGGTACCACGCAATGGGTCAACTGCGAGCTGGGAACGAGGGATGCCGGTAACCTTGGGGAAGACACAAACAAAGAAATTGCTTTTAGCTCTTACTGATATAGTACAAAGAACATGATCTGATGGACAGAATAATATTTAAGAGCAAGCATGCCTGCGTGGTTTGTGGAGACCCCGCTCTTCCCACGCTGCTGGGCGAATCCTCGCCTCCTGTATTCAGCCTGAACTTCTGGTGGCTGGGAGTGCGCCTACCATAACCTGCTTTTCTCCAAAGCTTTTATGTTTAACTTTTCCCATTTTTCCTCCTCTCTCACCTTATTTCATCTGAATTTGAAATGACTTTGCTTTAGGCAACTCTGGTGTCCTTTCAACGAAATGTGCTCTCCCAAAAAACAACCCCCCTTTTAAATAGCCCTGAGAACATATAGCAGCGAAGCCCAATACGTCTGGAAATAAACTAAAAAATCACTTTTTTGAGCATTCACAAAGGATGTTTGATTACTTGACAAATAATTCTGTTTCCTATTGTTGTTACTGCTGAAGAAAATAAAATGAAAGATGTTGGGGAGATGCCAGGATGAGGAGTGGGAGGGATTAATTTGTCCCCATTTTCCCCACTGCTTTTCTTTTCAGTCTCTAACTTCTTATCATTTCATCAACTTTGGAAAATTTACAAGGAAATGAAAGTACAGCAAACTCCAGATTTCCTACCCCCATACGTTTTGAAATGAGAGCTCACTTGATGGGTTGTAATAGAGAAATAATGAGGAAATCTAAAGGGGGAAGACCAAGAACTGGGCAGGTTTCTTTTTTCCCCTGGAGTCAAGGTGAAACACTAAACATCAGAAATTTGCTAAACCCAAGGATATCAGAAAATCGCCATCTAAGAAACATCCCAAATCTTCCTGGAAAAGCTGCTGCATTTGAAACACCATGGAAGAAAAACAACCTACACTTTTCTTTCCAGGAGTGTGACAAGCCTGTTCCTTCCTTTCCCCACTCCTGCCTGTTGCTGCTACGTGTATTTTTTGCCCGACTGCTGCAGAGGGCTGGGCTCCCCCCGAGAGCGGCGCTGCTCGCCGCCGGTGCCCTCTGCCAGGGGCAGATGTTCTGGCGCTGGGAACGTGGAGGTGCCGGCACTGCCCGTGCCAGCCCGCATCGCTGCACGCTCCTTCCCAGATGCACACAACCGCACAGACCCACCCAGCATCCACGGGTACTTTATGCCTCTGCAGAAATGCTGGTGCACAGCTACACAGACATGGGCTCGTTACATACTCTTGAGCAATTTTAACAATTTTAACTACAGAAGAATGAGCTGAATTGAACATGCGGGCTGACTGCTGCAAACTGCCTGGTTCTGGTTACAAACTCAAGAAACCGAGTGAAATAAAGCGCGAAGCTTAGTGTATCCTCTGTAAGCCAGTGAGCAAGGCAGGCTTAGTGGGTTATTTGATGATATTTGACTCTCCTTCTGTATGAATAACATCTGCAAATACGCTGAGTCTCTTTGGAATTGTTTCTGGTTTAAAAGAATTTGTTATTTAGAGCATTTCCATCAGTGAGTCCCTGGCTTGCTGTTTTGGCTGGTCACAGTGTCACGTTTGAGCCTTCCCATCCCCTGCCTCAAGAAGCATCATTATCATAATAATCAGGTGTTTGCTACAGAAGCCCCCAAAGACAACAGGAGAGAGCCCTGATACTATAAGCCTGCTGCTGGGGGTTAGAAATGAGGATGATGCTAAAGCAGGGAAAGAAGACAAAATTAAATGAAGAAAAAGATCCAATTTCTGAAACTCCACTGGCTACATTTAGATTTCTTGGTGGCAGCCAGCTCAGCGTTAGGCTGGTTCACGCATGCATCCTGCCCTGTGTCGGTGCATCCACCCGGCTGCTGTAGCAAGGCCAGCCACATCGGCAGCTTTAAACATCCCAGCCATCCCAAAGGCTCTTCCCGAACGACGACGTCTGGTCTTTTAGGAAAGAGCTCAGGCAGAACTGTTTGCTTCTTTCAGACCAGTCAAGTCACAGGAAGAAATTATGAGGATGATGCTAGAAAAACTGGTGGCCACCACACCTACCTCCATCATCTCCACCATGTCTAGAGGGCTTCTGCAACTGCTGCCAGTAGCACAGTGAAAGCAAGCTTTCTTCCCTATCTCGATCTAGAGATAATAACATAAAAAAGACCATTCTGGGGCAGACCAAAGGTACACCCCAACAAAACCCAGCAGTGGTATGGAGGGATGAGTGTAAGAACAGGGTGAGCAAACAGTGATACTTCCCCAGAAAATTCTTCACACTGTCAACACTGAGTGGCTTTCTAAGACAAAACCAGTGCATTGTGTTGAACACCTTTTAGTGAATTTATTGACCATGAAATTTTCTCGTGGTCCTCCAAACCCATGCAGTCTTGGCACCCTGAAGGTGCTGTACCAAGGAGATCCACACCTTAACTACAATCCCATAAAGAATCACCTCCTTTAATTCATCCTGAACCTGCCGTCTTGCCAAGTTTATCTGCTGTCCCTGGTTCTTATCCTAGAAGAAAGAGGCTGATATTCCCATACTGATCCGATCCTGCGAGCTCCTGCCATCCCTCCCTGAGCCGCCTCGCACCAAGGCTGCAAGAGCCGTCCCTCTGCGACCACCCTGAGGCTACGTGGGCATGTGGGTCGACATCCCACCAGCCTGGACAGCAAATTTGGGATTGGGAATGGTCTTGGACACAAGCTCAAAGACAGCCTCCTGTCTGGAAAGATCTTAAGCCTCACCCAGGCAGTGTGGCTTAATTCATCAGCGTCTGCAAGGAGCGCAGGTACACAAGTGCGAGGCACCGCACGAGCACCAGCAGCGTGGCAGCAGACGGATCAGCCTGTACCCCAGCCTCCGTATGTGTTTAGACAGACAACAGTGTTTTGCAATCATGATTTTTCCACAATTTGCCGAACCTTACCTCCTCTTTCCTTCCAGGCTTTAAGGTAAGCAACTTAAAACCAGCTCCAGAAGTGGGCAGAGGCTAAAGAAGAAAGTTCCAGAAAAGACATCTGGGCAGGGAGAGGTGGGAGGGAGGCACATGCCCGTACGCACCGTCACCAGCCTGCCTGAGAAGAGAACTAATATCATTTGTGTGGGATTTTCCTCCCCCTCCCGCGGATCAAAAGGACAGCAGCAATGCAATCTGCTGTTTGTGTAGGAAATGTGTCAGAAGAGGGAAGGAGGGGATACACATGGGAACATCTGCTCTAAGAAGCCACTTGAAAATTAACCATTTAGGTCCTGATCCAGGGAGCACCTGCCTAGCACTAAGCCTCAATGCCACTGGGGCTGTGCACGTTCATAGGACCGTCTGCAAAGTCCTGGAGGAAGATGAGGATGATGAGCAAGTCTTCCTCCAGCTTTCTTGGACTGGGCTCATGTAGGCAGAGCGGAGCCCTTCCTGGTGCTGCTGGGCAGGTACGCACAGGGGTCACTCCGCTGGCTGCGCTGAAGATGTGGGAAGAGTCGTCCGTGGCCAGAGTCACTCATCTCCATCCAGGCACATCTGGACAAGTGCAAGATTTGCAACTTGGCTCCCTGAGTCATTGGTGCCAAGAGCAGGGCACGGGAGAGACAGGACTTTTTATCTCATTTATCTATCGGGCTTTAAGCACCTAAAACCTCCCTTTTCCTGCTCCATTCGTTGCTCTCTCCCTCTTTCTGGATCAGCTGGACCTGGCAGCCCGCAGCTGAAGAACCCATTGCAGAAAGTTAAAGGCAGGGGCAGCACATCATGGTCTTCTGTCTGTGACTATTACAGGTGCCCTGGTCCTTCACAGCCGCCCCTTGTGCCCTTTGCACGAAAACTTGTCGTCGGAATAAAATATTTGCTGACTTGGCTTTGTAACATTGCCACACGCAAAGATAAGTACAGCGGAGAAAAAGAAAAAGGAAAAAAAAAAAAAAGATTGTATTCTTTCTTCCTTCTGTTAATTAAAAATCTCACATTGTCCCAGTGCAACGGAGTTGAGCACAAAAGGGAAAAAACAGCCCCGTGTTGTTCTAGGCCAGGCGCCAAAACAACTTGTGCGAGTTTGTGCTGGCAGCGGCGTTCTCCGGCAGAGGGTCCGCGCTCGGCCGCGGCAGAGTCTCGTAACCAGCGACCCTGCCTCCCAGGCCACCGAGTCACCTTCCTCTCAGCCCCCCGCCACCCTGAACCTCCCACGCACTTAAGCAAAGGGTTTTTTTTTTTTTTTAATTTATTTCATGCGTCCTATAAAATGTGTCCCATGATTGCTGTTTACTATCCGGGGTGGCATACGAAAGACTGCCGTCTCTGTGAAAACATCAACCTTAACCCGGCTTTGGACGCAGTCCAACGAATCCCTTACCCTCAGAAATACTTTTACACAAGTATTTAAGCCAACAGGATTCCTTGCATGAGTAAGGAATTCTGGGATTTAGCCTTTACCCATCTTATTTTTCCAGTGAATAAAATGTACTTTTTTCAGCCTCTCTAGAGGACTTAATGATTTTTATCCTATCGCTGCTCTTCAGGTTTTGCCTATTTCCCCAGAGCTCCCTATCACTTCAAACACCATTTAACTTGCAATTTCTTTCTTTTCAATCTCTCCTCTATATAAATCTCCTTACATTTGCCCACCTTACCTGTAGACATGAGTTAAATCGGCAATTTGATCTTCGAGTTAGGAGAGATTGTTTGGATTTCAGTCTCTGCATCAGAGCCGGTCTTCTCAGTATTGATTCTGCATCAAATGCTGGAAGAGCTGCAAGAGTTCAGGTGTAACTCCCAAAAACCAAACAAAAAATCAATTCCAGGTTTTTTTAATCATAACTGATCTTAAAAGGACCTCTGCTTTCCCTTTCTTTCCCCGCCTTCTTACAAGTCTGGTTCTAAATGCGAGTAGTCACAAATCCTCCCCCATATTCATCCCCAAGAGGCAGCAGAGAGCCTGAGAGTATCCCGATTACAAAGGCGTAGTTTGAACGTTGCTCTGGACTTGGGCTGGAGGCTATCGCTGCTTCACTCGGCTGAAAATAAGTACTTAGCCTTTTGGACTATGAAATTAAAGGCAGAGATGAGCAGCAGCACATCACTGCATGCTACTGGCTACGCAAACTCAGGTCCTACAGTCACCCCAGCCAAATGGCCCATCGAGGCACATCCTCAAGTCTGGGTCTTGAAGGTCAGCCAAACTGAGGGAGATGTAAAAACCAGGGGGTTTTAGCCCACAGCTGCTTCTTAACGCAAATCTCCTAGTCCATTTAATGTTACTTTTAGTTTAGTGCATTTCCATGAGAGTGGTCCATTCAACCCTCCCTGCTTTGACCAGGTGACATCCTACCAGTGACGTCCACAGGTCCCCGGCAGGTGATTACCATTCCAGGTTGTTTCCTTTCACTTATTAACTGTTACAGGCTGACCTCCAGCTAAGCATGGTGCTGAGTGTCTTTTGGAAGCCTTTTTTCCAAATGCTCTTTAATAAGTGTCACCGGTTTGGCCAGACAAGACTGACGCTTTGCAAAAGCTTCAGAAGTATGTCTTAATAAGCTGGTATTTTTTCCCAAGCTTTTGCACATTTGTTGACATCTCTACTATCCCATATTCTGAGGCATTTCATTTCCAAGGGCAAACTACTAAAAACCTTCTCCTCTGTGGGTGCAGGTGGAGCTCAGGCTCTTCGCTGGGCTGCAGGAGGAACTCAGTAATGTAATAGCTTGGATCTCAGACTGCAGCCTGAACCCCTGACGTTGTGAAGTCTGTCACTTCGTTGCACGGTGAAGCCGTGATGCAGGAGCACAGTGTTCAGTACACAAGCACAGGCTCTGAAATCGGAACTCTTCTACAGGCAGGAGGGGTCTGCCTGCAGCTAAATTCAAACCTACTCCCCAGTTTCAGGGAGTCCCTTCCCCCTTACTACACCTTCACCTGGGTGCTAAGCGCTCGTCTCCCTATAGACCCAGCCGGCCGACCAGCTTTAAGTATCCAACACCCAGTGAACTCCACAGCCATATTCTGAAGCTTAATGTTATTCACATATTTCAGTGATTCATTAAAACAGGACCTACACTGAGAGTCTAATTAAGACCAAAGTTCCACATTCGTTTCCAGAGCAGTAAAAGGCAAGTTATGTAAACTCGCAGCAAGTACTTCTTCTTTTACCAGAAGAGCAAGATAAAAGGATGAAACACATCCATAGGCAAAACAGTAAAGGAGGGGAGCAAAGGTTTTGGCAGACAGTACATACAAGAAGGAAGTCTAGAAAGATGTTTTTATTTGCATTTCTTACATGACATTCTCTGGACTTCCCCTCCACCTGGAATACATCAGAGGGAAGTGGAGCGACCAGTGTGATGGCTACTATACAGCCCTGAGACAACAGCAGCTCTTTTTGACTAGAAAAATGGTCTGTCTTGCTCTCTCCATCCCAGCCTCCCATTTCTATCCATTCCTGGGGGCTGGACTGCTCTTAGAGCCACGAGAGGCTCCCAAAGGAG
Source organism: Calonectris borealis (assembly GCF_964195595.1). Classification (NCBI taxonomy): domain Eukaryota; kingdom Metazoa; phylum Chordata; class Aves; order Procellariiformes; family Procellariidae; genus Calonectris; species Calonectris borealis. The sequence continues at coordinate 10,470,204 of NC_134316.1, read as the reverse complement.
CCAAGCAGAGGCTGGGAGCATGCCGAGCACAGTTTCTCTCTGCACAGAGCTTCCAGACTCACCACCAAATCCTTCCCATCCAGTGCCACCTCTCCCAAAATCCTCATCCCAGCTCCTCTGACTAGACTGAGGAGAACCACACCAAAGAAAGATTGAGGCATGGTGAAGAAGAAGACAGATGCCCATGCTAAAGGGACCCAATATGTTTAAAAATTGGTAGTTCATGTATCTGGAGACAGAAATAGTGTTTGTAATGGAAGAAGTGTGGTTCCTTGAGCCAGGGAGGCAGTTCTAGTCTCAAAAGACAGCACAGAAAGGATACAGGGCGGAGGGAAGAAGAAAATGTCCAGGGAGGGTAGGGAAGGGGGCTAGAAGATGATGCCACTGTGGATGCTCCAAATAACAGAGGGTCTTGGAGGTAGGAACAAGGAGCTTGGTTTTGGTTCGCTATGTGATAAAAGGATAAAGAAATAGCAGAGGTGATTGCTGTAGCTATCTGGGTGAGTTCGAGAGGGCAGAAGTGGGCATCACTAAGGCCAACACAAAGATATAGTAGCAATGATGGTGTGAACTGTGTAGCACGTGAAGGTTTTAGTATAGGGAATGGAGAAAAGTGAGATGTTTGGGATTTTATTTTTTTAACTCACATCTGGGATGCTTATGCTTGTTTATATTTGCTCAGGCTGAGTCGATTTGGAAACCCCGTGGAAAAGCAAAAATCAAGAGAAGAGCGAGATTATATGCCACACACACAGGAAAAGAGAGAGTCGTTTATGCCCCGAGATTGCAGATTTATTTAACGAGGATCACAACACTTTTAAGAATATGTTCGGCCAACCCCACAAGTCCCAAGAGAGGATCCTGCTTAAGAGACCTTTTACAGACAGTGGGATAGGTACACCAACTCTCTGCCTTATAAAGCTCAGGGTAATAGTTGGAGGTAAAATGAATTTATCCTGGGTCAAAACATTTTCTGAGGAACTGCTGCTAAACTGGCACTAGAACATCACTAGTACTAAGCCCTTTATTCTAGGTTATATTTTTGCTTAGCAAGGCTTTCCATTGTGAGATTTCCCAGTCCTAATCTAGTAAAACACTTCTGCGGTATTTAGCTCTGTTTTCTTCTGGGAGTTACTAAAATAAAGTGCATTGTTAACATGGAGTATTATTTGCTTATAAATAGAGCAATGCCAATTAAGAACCTCTCCTTTAATAAGAAATTAGTAACTCTACACTGGACCCTACCAGTGCTGCTCAGCTTCTCTGAGAATACATCAGCTTCTGATTTAAAGACCTTTGTCTGAGCCTGATGAATCTTACGCCTGGTCCCAAAGCAGACACCAATTTTGTCTCATCCACTGTTATTTATGGCCTTTCATTGTCATTCTCTATATATCCTGATACAAACTTCTATACACCTGTTAATTTATGACACAGGCTCTCAGATTTCCTTCCTGGGGATGGATAGATAAATAAATAGAACAAATATTAAAAAGGAAATAACTTGCTTAATTGTATTAGATTTTTTAAAGTAAATATATATTATATTCTGAATGTGCCAAAGAAAACCCAAGCAACTTTAAAATATGGCTGCCAGGGTGATTAGCAAGGGTGAAAGAGGAAAAAAACCCTCTCAAAGAGGAGCGTGTGTCTTATCAATGCCATGCAAATTTCCTTCACCCCTGCAATCCAAGAAGTGTGCTCCCTTTACAGAAAAAAAACCAATGACTTTTTAAAAGCTGAAAAAGTACCTTCATTTACCATTTCTAGAAATCCAGAACACAGCAGATTGTAACAAAACCAACCAGAAGTTGAGGGCTAGGCAAGCTGAGTGAAACTATGGAAGATGAATAACTGAGAGGAAGCTGTCTCCCAGCCGCTGACAAGGGAGCTGAAGTACAGGTGGGATATTAAATGCCTGGCTGGTTCGGACAGGGATGTTGCAAGCTCTTGCTGCGGCGTTGAACGTGACCTGCGCCAGCAGTACCTCTGCAGAGTCCTTTGCGCTCTTAATGCATGTCGCTAGGTTGGTGTATCCTTATTGATAGCCGTGTTATAGCAAATACAACAAGTTAGTATGTAATTTATATATGCAGCTTAGTGCTATGAGCCTATCCATTTGGTAGGATGATTTGACAATGGAGATGTAAGGCCCTAGCTGCTACAATATATACTCACAAATACTCCAGTGCACGCACAGGGTCTCATTATCAGGGAGAAATCAGCAGGACAGCCATAAAACAAACACAACTCACCTAAGCACACTGCTCAGGAGACTGTCTGCAATATATGCTCTGATTAATGTCTGGAATGGCAATAGGGCAAGTTAATGCTTCCTTGAGTCTTAGATGACATGCTTGAAAAGATCTTTGGGAAGGTCATGCCCACTTTTATGACTTGACTGCAAACAGAGCAATCCCCCGAATGCTGACCTTGGATTTGACTGCAGGGCAAGTGCTGGAGTAGATTGCAAATTGGGGAAGATCCGTGGATGCCTGGCAGCTCCTTCTCTTAATACCACGGGGCTCAGCATCCTTTGGGGTTAAATTCCTCCCTGTCTCAGAGGAGGGAATGAAACATTCGGTCCTTCTAATGCCCGCTGCTGTCTGCATGGGACAAATCAACCTTTGGAAAAGTCTGGAAGAACTTCTGCAACTAAACCTCGCTATGACCAACGCACTGAAAATATCTTCAATCCCTGCAAGTATCAAACAATCTCAGGCCCTGACTCTCCCTCTGAAATGCAACTGGACTACCACAAAGAAGATGCCCTACAAAAAACCCCGAACATAAAAGCACTGAAATCATGTAGAAACAAACACAAAGAGGCTTCTGCCCAATGCGGTGAGAGAGAAAACGATTAAATCGCATGAAAAACCTGTTGCTACCACTTCTGCATTTGGCCAACAAAGAGGGCTAGAGAGGCCCCACTCGGTAAATATATACTCTTGTTGGATCAAAGGGATAAGAATGGAAGTGAGTCCTCAGGCTTTATGGACCTGATCCAGTTGGTTTTTCTACTAATTTCTGTGGGCTTTGGCTGGTGTCCAGGCAGCATAACAACCAGGAGTGGGGCTAGCCTTGCTTGGCAAATGAATGCCCTGCCAGCACCATGGATTTTTACTCTCTCTGCCCCAAACCTGGGCTTTCTGCTCAACTCTAGAAGGCTCTGTAAGCAGCAAAAGGCTCACTGGTGCCCAGGAGGGTTTTAGCCGGACCGAGGAACGCACGTGCCCGCACAAGGATGCCTAACATGGTGGCTCCTGGCGCCTTCCATCAGTCCCCGTTCATATTCGGCGGCGCGATGGTCGTGATCTCCCCTGAGCATGGATGCCGGTCGGAGAGTTCCATATCAGCCGAGCAGCTGCTGCCTGGCTGCGTTCCCTCGGGGAAGGGCTGAAAACGGAGCCTCTTCTGGGCTGGGTGGTAGGGGAGCCTCCAGCCTGCAAAGGGCTCAGGGGCCAGAGCGATGAAAGCAGACGATTTGCTTACCACGCCGTGCTTTCACGAGGGCCTTCAGGAACGCAGGAGCTCTCGGAATAAAGTTTCTGGGGCAGTTCTTCCTGTTGCCTTGCCTCCAGTAATGACTTCGGGCTTGTTTACATTAGAGAGTTGTACTACCAGTATTTTATACAACCGTAGTTAAATCAGTACAACACCTGTATTGTACCTATCGTTGCCTTGGTGTGAAGGTGAGTATAGTATTTCTGAGTCCTGAAAAAGCAAGCCAACAATGCACAAAATGGATACCTAGAGAAAATGGGAATGCTGTTGCGTTTTCTGACATTTCAAACTCGGTAACGACCAGAGACTTACTATGAAATTGTAATTGGTTTACTAAAAAGACACTGCTAGATTGTAGACAATTATTCCTAGCTTACAGCACCCAAACAGGAATTAAAACCTTGGTTCTTTTTTATCTTATTTTTTCTCCCCTTATTATTACAGGAGAGAGGGAAAAATGAACAATGAATTATACAAAATAAAGGATTTCTGCCAAGCAGCATAATTCATATGAATACAAGAGACTGCCTAACATTTCCAGCGTACAAAGACAGCGAAACTCCGCAAGTCGACAAATCCACAGAGTAACTTAATGGAAACGGCACTTGCACTTTGGGGAAGAAATTGCTCCACTTTTGGTAAAGCCCGTATTATCAGGCTGTGACTGCGGGATAACACCGTCTTTAAAAGGACAGAGAGCTCCCGTTCCCCGATCCTGTCTGCCATCGTGGACAAACAGATAAAGCTCTGGGCTTTACTGAACGGTGAGAGATTTAACCCCAGGACCTTTAACTCTTTCGCTGGAGCTGAGCACCTCCACATTCTGGGCTGGAGTTTCCCAATTTGAACGGTATGGATGATAGTACTACCAAATAACTGAGAAGAGCTTTGTGACGATGCAGTCATTAATGCTCAAAAACCTCCCAAATATCCTGGCATTCACTGCCAATGGAGTTAAACAGTTGAGGTCAGCGAGAGAAAGGTGGTGTCGGCAATGTAGACCCTGCCTTCTGCGACAAAGAGCCTAAAGATAAAACATCAAAGAACGGGATTAAATCAGTAACAAATATACTAATCAATTAACCTCATGTTTTAAGGTGCTAATGCTACCATTGTACATTGGAAAAGACATACGTTAAAAAAAAAAAAGTTGCTATCCTGTGGATATTATCATCTAGACAAGGCAACCTAGAGGAAGGAAGAGAAAGGAGTTTCCGTGCTTTACTTGTTGGAGGCTAAAGCACGGGCTAGACTCCGACTGGCACCACGCAGGGTGTTCGCAGGGGAGCTCTGAAGTGACGCCAGTGCTGCGCTCCCCCAAACCTGACAGCGCTCTCAAACTCATCCCTTTTTCTTCTCAAGGGCAGCAAAACCCTAAACATCAACCTCGACCCGCGGCCTCAATCTACCGCCCCATCTCCGCGGCCACCTCTGCCTCCCCTCCCGGCGCTGCTGCAGCCCGGAGGCTCCCGGGACAACCCACGGCAGCGACGCTCCCCCCCCGCCGGCCCCGCTCCGGCTGCCAGCGGGGCGAGGGAGGGACCCGCGGCTCCGGCAGCCGGAGTTCGGCGGCGGCCGGGCCTGACCCCGGGCGCTGCGGTGGGAACGGCCGCCGGGCCCCGGCCCCGCGCGTCTCCGCTCTCTCCCTCTGAAGGCGCTCACTTTTGATGGGATTAGAGCTAATTAAAATTTAAAATTCAAATCGACTATCGAAAAGGTCATCTTGAAAAATCCGTAGGCATCTGGTATTTATCAGCTGACACGCAACTGAAGATAAATCCGGGGGACCGCGTCGCCTCTCGCCCCATCCCCGCCGCGGGGCAGGCGCCGCGCAACTCCCGCTGCCGCGCACCGCCCCCCCCGGCCCTCCGCGGGCGCGGAGGCGGCTCCGCTCCCCGCCGGGCAGCCCGGCCCGCCGCCCTCCGCGGCACGTCGGGCTGCAGCGGGCGGGCGTGCGCGCCCTCTCCGCGGCGGCGCAGCGGAGTTGGGAGCGGGACGGCCGCGCTGCCAATGCAGCGGCTGGGAGGGGAGGAGGAGGAGGAGAAGGAGGAAGGGGAGGAGGAGGGGGAGGAGAGGGGGGGGAGGGCGCAGCCGGCAGCGCACACCGGCCGCCGCCGGCGGGGCTGGCCGGGGCGGCGGGGGCTATTGTGTGCACCAGACGGGGACACACACGCACACACACACTCACACGCACCCGCGGCTCGGAGGGAAAGTATCGCGAGAGCGGCCGGCTAACAACCTGCTCCACAACACCGCCGCGCCGCCGGCCCCGCGCCGCACCCGCGGAGCGCCGCGCACCACCGCGCACATGCGGACGCCGAGCCCCGCCGTCGCACGCCGGTAAGTAGGCGGTGAGCCGGCCAGGAGGGCGAAACCCACCATCCCCCCCCAAGGGGAAAGTCCTCCCTGCAAAGTTGGGGAGCGCGGCTGCAAAGGGGGGGGGGCTCCGAAAAGCGGCTCCGCGGTGCCCCCCCCCCCCCCCGCCCCACGGAGCCGGGCGCCGGCGAAGGTCACCGCGGCGGGCTGCGGGGAGCAACTTTGCGGCGGGAGGTGGGGTCCGGGGTGGGGGGGTCGGGGAGTATATGGGGGGGCGGGCTCGGGGCAAGTTTGTGGGATTTAATCGCGGGCTATAAATGGGGCTGCTGGAACTTTAAAAGGCAGCAAGCTGTGGTTGGCTGGTAGCGAGATTTGGAGTAACATATGGCATTAAAAGGCGCACAGCTGGAGGTAGCATTTCCATCGCAGTGAAGTCAGAGCAGCTGACTCTCCAGCTTGCGGTGTAATTAGCAAACCGAGCACTCCTCCTTCCCTCCCTCCCTCCCGCCTGCCTCTCTCCCTCCCTCCCTCCCTCCCTCCCGCCGCGCCTCGCTCGCACTCGCGCACGCACCCGCGCCCGCGCTCCCTCCTGCCCGCCCGGCTCCGCGCCCGCGGCCGGCTCCGCCGCGCCCCGCGGGAAGGTAAGCGCCCGGCCGCGGCAGGTAGCCGGCTGCAGCCTCAGCCCTGCCCTCTCTCTGTCCTTACGCCGCTTATTTTCCTCCTTGGCTGTTAATAACTTGAAGGGAAACTTTTTCCCTTTATCCCCCCCTTCCGCATGCGGGTGCTGGGGCTGGGGGCGCTTCTCCCCGCCCGACCCCCCCGCCCCGCTCCGTCCCCCCACCCCGCTCCCTCCCTGCAAAAACGCCGCTTCCCCGGCGCCAGCCGCGTCTGTTTTGTTGTGATTCGGTGCATAACGACTGAGGATAAAGTTTAAATGTGCGTGTGTGTATGTGCGTGACGTGGATAATATGCTTTATTAAAAGATGCCCCGAGTTAGCGTTGCTGGGAGGGCAGCCTGGGAGTTTATGCTTTTTTTTTTTTTTGTGTGTGTGTATGTGCTTTCCTCCTCTTAATTTTATTAAAGTGCTTAGTGGGAGAAACAAAGGTTGGAGGGGCTGCTGCTTTACTAGCTTTTGTTTACTTACAATCAAGTTTTTCCTGTTCGGAGCAGGTGCGAAAGGATGAGAAGCATGTTGTGTTGGTTTTTCTCTTCCCCCCCCTCTCCCCCCCCCCCCGCGCCGCCCCCCCCAATAAAACTATTACAGACAATTAACAGTAAACGTTATCTCCAAGGCTGTTTCTTTGGCTTGTGTTACCAAAAAGCCGATCTGTTTGTTACAGCTGCTAGGAGGCTTTAGTTTACAGTAGCATTCAAGTTTTTCCTGTTTTGAACAGGTTATGAAGGAAGAATGGAGTTTCCAGACCATAGCCGCCAGTTGCTGCAGTGTCTGAGTCAGCAGCGTCACCAGGGCTTCCTGTGTGACTGTACTGTTTTAGTTGGAGAAGCTCAATTCAGAGCTCACAGAGCCGTTCTTGCCTCTTGCAGTATGTACTTCCATCTTTTCTACAGGGACCAGTTAGACAAAAGGGATATTGTGCATCTGAACAGTGACATTGTCACAGCCCCTGCCTTCAGCCTGCTGCTCGAATTCATGTACGAGGGAAAGCTGGAATTCAACAGTCTCCCGGTCGAAGATGTGCTGGCTGCGGCTAGCTACCTTCACATGTATGACATTGTGAAAGTCTGCAAGGGCAAGTTGAAAGATAAAGAATTATGTTCGGAAGAGAAGATTAATGATGAGGCGGCTAGTTTGGAGAAAGCGGAGCATTTTCTAGATGCCGGAGTGCCCCTGGTCCACGAGTTTGACCCAGGAAACAAACAAAAATTCAGCGTTGCAGAATACGAGAGAGCGGCAGGCAAAGAAAAGGTCAGCAGTCACCCCGCCTGGTCCTCTGATCATATAAGTGTCAGCTCTGTGCCGACAGAGGCAGAACCGTGTGCCGCAGCAGCTGGAAAAACAAAGGCTAATGTCAATAGTTCCACAGGACCTTTGTCCCAAAGGTCTGTTAACCATCCCCTGGCTTCGAGTGATGTGGACTGCGCGCTGGATTTGTCTTTCAAGCCCGTGCTGGGGAGAGATTCCTTACACCCCTCCTATGTCTTTGGACAGCTGGCTTCCGACAGCCAGCAGCAGGGTACCGAGCCACTTGTTAAAGATGAACAAGACTTGCTGTCAGATCAGGAGGACGGCGAAGCCAGGAGTCCGGAGAGTCAGCATTTTGGGAATTCAGCCAAAAGCCTAGTGACAGGGTTAGGACACATGTTCGCGGGGAATGGCAGCTCTCATGCCCGAGAGGAGGATATAGATCAAGAGCGAGACGAGAGCGAGGACGACATGGATTCGTCGGACATCTCCTCCTCGGGCGTCCTCGTGCCTCCCGGGCATATCTGCATTTGCCCCCTCTGTAGCAAGGTGTTCCCGAGCCCGCACATCCTTCAGCTGCACCTGAGCTCTCACTTTCGCGACAAGGACGGCTCCCGGACCCGCCTGTCCCCCGACGGGTCCGTCCCCACTTGCACCCTCTGCGGAAAGACTTTTTCTTGCATGTACACGTTAAAGAGGCATGAGAGGACTCACTCCGGGGAGAAGCCCTACACCTGCGGCCAGTGCGGAAAGAGCTTCCAGTATTCCCACAACCTCAGCCGCCACGCGGTGGTGCACACCAGGGAGAAACCCCACGGGTGCAAGTGGTGCGAGAGACGGTTCACGCAGTCTGGGGATTTGTACAGACATATCCGCAAATTTCATTGTGGCCTTGTCAAGTCCTTGGTTGTTTGAGGCGCGTGATTTTTATTTTTTTTTTTAACACCCCCCCCCCCCCCCAACAAAACAGGAAAAAAAGGCAGCATCTGAATTTTAATTTCCCCCCTCCCCGCTCCTTTATTTTATTTTGGTGATATTCACTTCAGGTATATGATCTTTAAAAGATGCAGAGGTATACACTCCAGAGGCCTTTTAATGCAATCCTTCCACCTCTCCATCTCTCTCCTTCCCCCGCTGCCCTCGCTTCCCAGCCCTGTCCTTTAGGTCTTCTCTTGCGCACCCATGTTACATTATTAATGTGAAATGATCTAAGTAATTCTGCAGTGATTTAGCATCTGTTTTCATGCTGGAAGTACTTGCGTCGTGGTCAGGAGTTTTTTGGGTTTGGTGCGGTTTTTGTTTTGGTTTTTTTTTTAGTTTCAAAAAAGATTATCAGCAAATTCCGGAGAAAAATTTGGATTCCATTAAGCTCCCCTAATGCTCTCTGTGTGTTGGATAGAAACATCCAAAGAGATGAACTATGATTTAAATACATTTCAGTTTAGAGAAACTTGTCTGCATATCGCAGAGTAAGTGGCCATACTCTTATTTTATAGAGCTAGATGAGACCTTAAATTGGCCCCAGTTGCAGAGGGGGTTGAGGATTCCTGGCTGCGTCTTTGGTACTGGTCATTTTTTATTCTCTTTATTATATTAGAATAGTTCTGCAATCGGTCCTAAAATCTGAGAAGTTTTTGACTTACTTAAATTTTCCCTTCCCACCCATCCTAGTCTGTGGGCTGACCTGCTGAAAAGCTGCTTTTCAGCGTAAAACATGGATGGAAAAACTCTTTCTGTCTGCAGCGTATTCACTCCCGAAATATTGAAGGATGCACACTAGGACATATGAAAAAACATATGATATGTGAAGAACTTCATGCCCATATGGACGCCCAGGGGCTGATCCTGTCCCCTTGGTGGGGACAGCAGCCCTGAAGCGGCTTCGGGGGTGTCGTAGTCCAAGGTAACTCATACCACGCGTGTTAGGAGGTGCCCTGCTATCTCGTCCGAAAAGTTTGCTGCTACGCTAAAATCAGCAGCTCAGAATTTTATTTTATTTTTTATGAAGTTGGTGATTCCCTCTGGGCCAAATTCTGTGCAATCGCCGGTATTTCGAAGGGGCAGTATGAAGATAAACCGCTGGAGGGAAAACATGGCCCAACTTTTTCCCCCGTGTCCCACTTTTTCAGGGGAGGTTTTCGGGGTATTTTTAGGTGGTTTTTTTTTAAGTTTGTTTGTAAACCGAGGCTGCCTGTAACTATAACCAGTTTTACTCCAAATAACTCAATTACTTGCCTAATAGAGCATCCTTTGGTCTGTGCATGTCAGTAAATATCAGATTGTTCCCTTCCATTCAAATTACCCATTCAAGGTACATGTACATGGGACTGAAATATAATAATAATAATAATGTCTGAGGGTTTTGAATGTCGTTCTGCTGCGTTAGCGTTGCTTCACCAGCTTTCCTGACACTCCTGGAGTTGTTTTGTGAAACTTGAGCGTTTATTTTAAAATGAATTTGAAGCACTGAGTTAGGTTATTTTAAAAAGTTGTGCTTAAAATACTGTATTTCATCTTATGAAGAAAAAAATTCCCAATGCCTTCCCCCTCTGGTCCAAAAACTGAGCACTACCTACATAAATAATATGGGATTGATTTTTTTTTTTTTTAAAATAAGTACTTCCTTTTTTGAAGAAAATCAGGATCTACTTGTTACAGCCTCCTCTATTATTCATCTCTTAAACTATGAATGTACATGTAATGTGAAATTTTGCTTCTATTTATAGTTTTGGGTTTTTTTGTTTTCAGTCTAATTTCTCGACTGTAAAATATTTTTGCTGAACCTGTTACATATGAAAGTTGTGGGAGAGTACTGTATCTTGAACATAAGTGGCTTTGGTACTGTGGTCTTATTCTACTTATCAGTTTTTTTCTTCCTTTTTTTTTTTCCCTTTTTGCTGTGATTGGAAATAGCACTGAACAAAATCTACTAAAATTAAGTTATTTTTCTTTCTACTAAAATTAAGTTATTTTTTTTCTCCTGAAGATACTTGATATAGTATTTATTAGATTTTTTTTTTGAAGTGGAATTATTACTGTTAATCTATTTCAAAACTAGTTAATTTACACTTCACTTTAAATTTTATAACAATGGGTTTTGCATGTTGAACAACATGTAAAGAGTTTAATGTAGAGTCAGCATTACTGAAGCTGGTAATCTTAATTTTGCATTCTTGTGACACTTTTTGCATTTCAGTCTTCAATTACTGTTGGTTGGTTTTGTTTTTGTTTTTTGTTTTGTTTTTTTTTTTTTTTAGAAGATCATAAAATAGGATGTGCCATAAGAACGTCATTAGCGTATGGAGCAGGGAAAAGTTGAAACAAGTTTGTGTCTGATCTTAGTATAGAAATAATTCATTAAACTGATGCTATGAGCATGCTCTGTACTGCAGTGAATTGGGGCAAAAGTTTTTTTTACAAAAAAAAAAAAGAAAAAAAAAGACTTTCTCATTCTTTACTACATCATGAACACGCTGTTCTCGTAGTCTGGTATTTGTGTTCCCACTCCTCATAGCTTGAATTTCTAAAGTAAAAAAATGTTTGCACTTATTTTTGTTCTTAAGGTGACTTTTTTTGGCTATCTCTCTGTGTGTCTCTCTTATTTTTAAGTTGCAATAGCTCGGAGCATGTTTTCAAAATGGTTCATGGCTCTACAGAGAAGTACTAAAACCATTGCACACTTACGCTTGTCTCTTCATAAACTGTTTCACTGTGGGGCGGTTACTGTTTCTGTAGGGGACAGTCCTGCTCCGCATTTTAAACACTGGATTTGTCTTCTACTACAAACAAATACTGTGAAGTTAATGTAAAAAAAAAAAAAAAATCATTGATATTTTTAATTGTTTTTAATCTTGGTGCAGTTCAGATTAAATATGTATATTTAAAGACACTAATTTTTGTGGGAGAGTTTTATAGTATACAGTATGTAGAAAAGCTATTGGAATGGAATATATTTTATAAAAAACGTTCTATCACTGTTTTATAGTGAACTATTTTTTCTTCAGTGTTAGTGTAATACTGTTAGTCTAGATACGACAATCGCAGGAAGAGTGATTCAAGCTACTGTTAGCGCTTAGTTTTGCGTGGAGTTCTGTTTGCAACTGTATTGGTATGTGCTGTACAATGTGACAATCGTGACTAGGATTGTTGTCTTTATAAATTTACACAAAATAAAACGTGCTAGAGTTGTAAGCTTGAGCCTCCTCCTCCTCCTCCTCCTCCCCCCCCTTTAGCGGAAGGGGTGTGGTGTTTGGGTTTTTAATTGTTATTTATTAATATTAATTAATTTCTATTTTATTATTGGTTTTATTATTAACATTTTACAGGTGGTTGTGCTGCTTTTTTTAAGAATTATTATTATATACTCTAATAATGTCTTTCTTTTTTAGGGCCACATGGAATTTTAGGCATGTGAGGAGCTGCCGTATCTCAGTCAGAGCCTGACCGAGCGTTTCCTTAGTCACTGGGCAGGAGTAAAACCAGCACCACTTCTGCATTTTAACCAGAATATCAGGGAGGTTTGAACAGGCTCAACTCTCCCTCCGATGCCCTGAGTGAGCTTTGGACCAGCCCTGCCCTGAGCGATGCTGCTTTACAGCGGCAGGCGGGTGCTGGGGACCGGGTGACGAACCTGCGAACGCAGAAGCGATGCGGCGTGCGAGGACAGCCCGGCAAAGGTGCCAGTGCCCACCGGCATCTCAACACTACTGGGCTGACCAAAGCCGTGTCGGCTGACTTGAGCGAAGGGGTTCTCCTAAGTACCGAAACTCTCCCAGGCTTGGGAGAGCTGAGGTCTGACCCAGCTCCTGCTAACATCCGCCTTAAAACATGGGTTAATTTAGCAGGAGCTGGGATTAGGAGGAAGAAGACGTGAGCTGCCCGTGCCAGCTCTGCTCAGGGGAGGAAAATAAGCTGGTGGGTAGGTTTGCACCTCTACTACGCGCACTGCATCTTCTATTTCTTAATTGTTTGGAGGCGAAGCATCCTGGCAGAATCGGAGTGCCTTGAAACGATGCTGGTTGAGGGATGGGCAAATTAGTTAACGCTGGTGTGGAGGCACAGCTCGCTCTCCCCTCCTCCTATGGCGTAGCTGCTGCTTTGCAATCATCTCAGCACAGGGAGGTATTTCTTGCGTTCAGGCGTGCGTCCTGCCTCGCGGAGCTTGTGCCTCCATCCTCATCCGCGGGGCGGGCGGAGAGCTGCTGGAGATGCACAGCGGTCCTGCTCTGACGTCGTGAAGTGTTAGAAACTTTTGGTTTTTTTAAATTTCTACCACTGGGGGGTGGGTGTCCCTGCAGCAGCTTATTTGTGGCACTCTCTGTTTTCACTCTTTTCTGCTGTTGTGGATGTATGGAAGAAGATTCAAAGATGGTTTATCTCCTCTGCCCCCAAAAAATTAATTAAATATGCCCAAATCTGGGTGCTGTGCTAAGGAAGGGGGAGGCAAAAGGTTCTTCTTTTAGGGAGAGGGTGCTCAGAAAAAAGCAAGCTTGAAGCTAAACCTGGGAGGTGGATGGCTTGCAAACAGGCTATAAATAACCGTGAGTAGATTGAGGAGAGCAGCCCACATCTACTCTGGCATGGGCATGCTGTGCCCATTTTCTTTGTTGATAGCAATTGCTAATGTGAATTCTGGCACTCCAAATCCTGATGCCTGTTGTTCTGATAACATAATTAAATCTTAGGAATGTGAAATATAAAAAGCTTTGAGAAGAAACCAGGCCACTAAGCGGATACTGGAAAGGGGGGGTGTGGGGTGTGTACATACTGAATAAGCAATGGATCCCTCCGGGCAGGGTTCCCTGCCTGCCAGCTCGCAGGCACGCTGGGAGTGATCCTGCCCTTCCCTGTGGGAAAGGGGGTGACCCCCGGGAGCATCTGCTGTCCTAACCCCGGGCTGCAAGGGCTGTCATCTTCCAGGATTACAGCACGTAACGGGCTCCTTAGGTTGGCAAGGGTCAGACCTACCAATGCCAGCAGCTTGGGTTCCTGCTGCCCTTGCAAAGCCCGGTTCTCCTTGGGGTGAGTGGTGTGAAACGTTTTTATTTTTAGCTTTTGTCTTGAAGTGTTAAGTGCCTTCTGGAGGTGGTCTAGGCCTGGTATGCACAGGGGTGGCTGTGGATGTCTGGCTGCATCGGGCCATGTGTCACTGAATGCCACCGTGCAGCTGGAGACCACAGAGGAATGGCCTTTTCCTAGCTTGGGTGGTGGGGTGCGGGTTTGGACAGAATGCCTCCCAACCGCTCAGGAGAGTTCATGGTGACCCATGGGCATGTCACCAGGTGAGGTCCCTGGTGCTGTTGGATCCCACGTTGTGGGAAGCAGTGTGTGGATGGTCCATATTTATCACTTAAATTAGATTCTTGCAGGTGAAATGAGCCTCCAAGCCTGTTAACAAGGGAGGTCCCCCATGAGAAGTAGTTGGGGTGGAGGGGTAGAGGGGTCTTTGTATTGCCTGGCTTGTTGGTAGTACCGTCACCATCCAGCTTCTACTGGTGTTCAGGGTTGGATTGTCCCGCCCTGAGCTTTGCTTGCTGGTGAGTGTCTTTCTGCACCGTTTTGCTGAGGAAGGCGCACAGCAGAATGTGAAACAGCAGCTGTTATCTGAGGAAATCAATGGCAGGTGTGACCCAGCAAAAAGAGCCGATGTAGGACAAAGCTGGGTTCCAGTGAAATGGAGTCGAGCCTACGGTGCAGTTGGTGTGTGAAAACACCTTGTCCCGGGAGGAGGAGGAATCGTGAACGGGGCTGTGAGCGACCTGCCTGGGGAACATTTTGTCTCAAATGACTTGGTGTTTTGTGCTGGGGAGGACCTGGCTGGAAGTGCTGCAGATTGAGCAACTTTGTGCAGCAAGGAGTCTTTCATAACGACAGGACCGAGGGATCCTGTTTTTTTATTTTTCATACGTGGGGATGAGCTGCTGCAGAAGATGCCAAGCACTTTCCAAGCATGCACCCTCTGTGTATGCACTGTAGCCCTCCGCTGTCTTCCTGACTAGCTCTTTTCATCCCAATTAAAAAAAAAAAAGAAAAAAAAAAAGAAAAAAAGAAGAAAAAATTGCTAATGCTGTTTAACGGGAGGAGAGCAAGCAAACACGTTGGTTATTGTTACCTGTTTGTTGTTCCCTCTCGTACAGCTGCACGCTTCTGTACACAGCTGGCTCCTCTGCCCTTTCAGAATGATCTGTCGCAGAGAAGTACTTGCCAACCTGGCTTTAAAAAAAGAAAAAAAAACCAAAACCAAACCCCAAACCCCCCTGAAAACCCCTGTTAATATTCTTGGGCCTTGCATGTCCATCAACCTCGTATGTGCCCTACCCCAGCAAGAGGAGTTGGGCACAGGCAGGGCTGAAGGCTGGTGCTGCCGCCAGCCAAAGCAGCCTGCGCCGGGCAGCGCTGCCAGCGTTTTCCAGCGGCAGAGGGTGGGTTCTGGCATCCCAAGGGGTTTTGAAGCACTATACATTGTAGACCTCAGGACAGAATTGCCAGGAAAGGGATGTTATCAGTTTTAATAACATAGGAATTTGGGGAAACAAAAGTTCAAATGACAACCTTCTCCACAGGTTACTTCTCCGTGGGGATAACTCAGCCCACACACTAGGTACTCTCTGTTCCCCAACCTTCCTTATCTCTCTCTTTTTTTCTGTGCTATCCAGGTGGTGTTACGAACCATCTGCTGCAGTGATTCAGCAGAATCCATTTAGCGCTTTCCCAGAGAGGCCAGCATCTGCCAGGCAAGGGGGAGACCGTGGGGAAGCCCGGCACATCTGCCGCCGTGTCTGCGAGCGAGGGCTGGGGCCAGCCCCTGACCTCCTCCCGGCCACCCCGCGGGGCGCAGGTTGCGTGGGGGAGCACAGCGATCTTCACCTTCATCGTCGTGGCTTGTCTGGCTCGATCCGGGTGGTTAATTATCAAATGGCTGTTTTGGCTTTGGCTGTGGAAGGGAAGAACCTCCCTTGCACTTCGTGATGTTCTGCGGTGTCTGGTCGGCACTTGGCAGGTGCTGGGCTTCCTGGCTGGCACAAGATGGGAATGAGACAGTGCCATCTTCGTTCCCAAGGTCATACTGAGGGAGCTTGGACTCGAAAGCACAAGTGTAAAAATACAGTGTCTCCAAAGTGGGGGAAATAAGGGGCTGAATTCCCCTGTGGGGCAATAAGGCAGCTCCAGTCCAGCAGGACTTTGCAGAACAAATGCAATACGGGGCTGGGTTGGGCGCACGAGGCGGGTGGGAAGGGTGATGCCAGTTCTGCCTTGGCTATCAAAAATTCCACTCATTTGCCTTGGGGTAGGTCCTCAAATATGAGAATCGCTTGAATTTTGCTCTGGGATGGGGGGAGGATGATCTTTCAGATAATACGAAGAATTTCATTAGCAGTGCTGACTTCCCACCTATTGGTAAGACTCGAGCTAATGCTTGGCAGCGACTGCTGGCAAATACTGAGTCAGTATAAAAAGTAACTACCTGGCAAGGTATTTTGAAAGCCTGTAGATGTTTGAGCCTCTGGCAGGAAACATAATAGATCTTGTGTTCAAAAATTCATCACATCTGTGCAATAGGTTATGGCAATGAGCACGGAACAAGGACCAGGAATGGGTCGCGACATTTCTCACGTACCAGAAACTGTCTTTATTTTATGGAGGGCCAATGACATTTGGAGGAGCAGAAGCTTCTCTCTCCCTTACTTTGTAAATTAGTTAAAAATATCTATCTTCGTTTTGGTAGATCAGGAGTAGTTGCAATGACTAGGATTTCAACTCTTCTGATGTCTAATCAGCTGTCAGAAGAAGCTGGTTTCCTTTTATTTCCTTAGCGATGCTCTTACACAGAAGTTTTGTTTCTGAAATGTTTTGTAAGCAAACCCTTTCACCCTGCTGCTGTCAAAGAGCAGACACACGGTCCTTGGAAGACAAGGCATGTGGTCTGTCCTGCTCCTGGGCAGGGCCAACTTGCCGTTAGTTTTACCTGACAAATATGTGTCCAACCTGCTTGTGGGAACCTCCTCGGGCAATCTGTTGCGGTGCCCACCACCACAGGGACACCACAGGTTGCTGTCCCTTAGCCTGAAAAGCTTTTTTTTCTCCCCTTAATTTCTAGCCCAGGTCTTTGCTCTGATGCTTTTGCCTTCTCAGGTGGATAAGGAGGGAGGCTCTACCAACAGTGTGATGACTGAGCTGTAAAAATGGGCTTACGTGGGGAACTGACCCAACTTATAAAATAGACCTGGATGCAGAGTCTTGGGCAAAGCAGCCAAGCTGCAAAACGAGCTTATTCTAAAGCCCCCTGGGTGTTTTATTTCATGGCCAGTAAGATACAGGAGGTTCCAGGGCATGAGCAGCTGTCTATAGGTGGGCAGCATGAGAACTGGGCGTTGGGTCAATGCATGCAGAAGTGCCTTCTGTAAAATGTGCGAGGTTAAGACCTCAGTGCTATGTTTGTTCTTCAGGAAACTTTTAGGGACCTACATCTGCTTGGCCAAATGTAGGCTGTGTTCTTCTGTGGCTTGTCTTAGGCTTTTGCTTAAGATAGAATTTTGATCTCTTTTTAATGAACACTTGAAATTTTTAGGGGTGAAGAACCCAAACATGGTTGCCTTCCCTCTCTTGTAGCCTTCAAACTGAACTTCTAGTTCTGACTTCAGAAATAACCCAATTAGCCTCTTACTAATGATACTAATTTTTCTTGCATTAAATCAAAAGGAGGGTGTCCAGATACATTATGCTAGGAAAAGGGAGGCAGGGGCCAGGCTACACCAGGGGATGTTGTGAGACCCGTTAGACTGGAGCTAGACCAGTGTAGGACAGTGCAGCCTGCGGCGGTGTTGGTAAGTGAATGATGTAGTGAACGTGATGGTCCTTCCTGTGTCCTGCCCTGTAAGGTTCCAGCACTTCAGCTGATCTATGTTGAGAGTATGCTGGAGAATCTCACTGCTGGAGGGGAAAGGGTCTGGTGCTGCTGGGGGACTGCCAGGAAACACCCGGTCTGTGGGACCTGGTGCTGCAGGTACCTGTATCTCTGCTCCGGGCTGATGGAAGGGTGAGGTGGGATTCATGGCTGCTCACCGTCGTCCCCTGGTCTGGGCAGCACTTTGTCTCCTGGTGCTTCTCTTGCACCTGGCAGACAAACTTTCAGCTCCATGCCTCTGAGGAAGCGTGGAAAGTTTGCTTAAGCTCAAGTTTACCCAGGGGGTTGAGTTTTGCTCTAGCTGGGGAGCAGGTCTGAAGGAGATCTGCCGAGCTGCCACCCAGTCCTAGTTTCAATGCCATGAAACTGGAGCACTGAATTCTGTTCAGCTCCACGTATCCAGAGGTGGTACAGTCTCAATCACCCGATGTTGTCTTGTCTGGACCTTCTCAAAACTGGGAAGGAAAGGAGCTGGAGTCAGTGATACCGTTCAGTGCAATAAGCCAGGGCTGGCAGCGCTTGCCCGGGAGGGGTGCAGGCAGAGCTTCAGGCCTTTCACAGCCCGTTGGGACTTGAACTTGCTGTTCTCAACCTTACCGACTGCCTCATTGCCTAGGGCGCAGCCAGCAGTGTCTGCAGGTGGTTCTCCATCCCCTCCTGCAAGGGCAAGACTTGTCCAAAGAGACAGCAAAGATGAGAGCCAGGCTTTGCACCCAGCAGCTGAGGACAATTTTGAGGAGGGAGGAATCTGGGGTTGTAGACTTGAATGCAAAAGGGGCGATTGGTTTTTGGAGTAAAGCACAGGGCTCTGGGCACGGCCTCACCCTAAAATGATGGTCGTAGCGCTGCTGCTTCTTGTTGCTGGTGCTAGCGGGTCCGAGGTGCTCTGGCTCCCGGTAGCACCGAGTTTCAGCGGGGCAGAGAAACTGCAATACTTCCTGAGCACTGCGTTTCACTCCTCACCATCAGCAGAATCAGAAACTCTTGTTACCTCTAAAATTAGGCTAAAAAGTCACCTGAGACTTTCAACAAGAAAAGCCACCTGTTTTATTTGACTTCGTTTTTTTTCAGCCTTGCTGCTTGTAAAACTAGAATTTAAAAGATCAGACAACACTTTGTTCTACAGTATTTGCAAACATCAAAAGATGCCAAAACTTGCTAAACGCTGCTCTGAAGTACGGTATGAGCACAGTGACTTTCTTGCAGTGTTTCACTGTGCCTCCAGTAGCATAGTGGCAAGTTCTTGCAATGCTTTATTATTCACCTTCAACTCAGAAGTTCTGGCTTTTTGTTTCATTTATTTCAAAGCCAACAAAAAATGTCCACTGCTTTCAGAATAAGGAAACATAGGAGATTTATCTTGGAAAACGATTTTTTCAAAATGTGCCTTTTTGTGTGTGTTTTTATCCATTTACTGGGTCTTCAGGGCATGCGATGTGGCTGCGTGCAGTTCATGGAGCACAGGGGAGTGCAGGGAGGTATCAGGAATGTAACTACAAAACCCAAATTTGTCCCCCAGGATGATCTCATGCACAGTCATGATATCTGCATCTCTGAATTCTCCTCTCAAGTTGACATATCTAAAAGCCTTGTTGCTAAAATGTCAGTGCCGGGAGTTTCCCTGGGAGAGCCTGTCTCCACATCATGACCTGGCACAAACTCCCTTAGCTTTTACAACTGCGTGGTGTTAAAGGGTTCTGTGGAAGAAAAATAGGTGTAGTGAGAGCTCTTACTGCATCACTGGCTTCGGCACTGCAGCCAAAGCTGGCTGATTCGGTGCGTTTTAAAATATGAGTTTAAAATATGATTTTTTTTTTGAAAGTTTTTTTTTTTTTTTTTAAATCTGCTAAGGAAAGTATTAGATTTGCAGCCTTTCAGGTTTGCCATCCCCATGGATTTTTACGTGTGGAGGTACCGAATTGCAGAAAATATAGTGCACTTTCTATAGAAAGCGTCTGGTTCGTTGGCCGTATCCTGCGAAGCTCTGGGGCAAACTCCAGTGCAGCGGTGCAGACTTCTGCCCACGTAAAGGCTGTTGAACGGGCTCTGATGTTGCACAACTTCCAAGCGGGCACAACGGCGTCGGCTACCTGCGAGCCTCTCCCTCTTCCTTGTGTACTTTGAAACCCCGAGGGAGGGAGAGCGGAGAATGAGTAAGTCATTGGGAACAGATGTTGCACAGTAGCAGCGAAACAAATATTTTGTGTTTATGCTACTTGCATTCAAGGGTAATGTTAACACCGATGCGTCTGTGTTAACTTGCTCTTTCCTCAGCGTAATCCCGCTGCAGAGCCACCGGAGCTGGTAACTAATAAAAGCCTGCTTGGAGAGGGGTGAGCACTGAGCTCCTGAGTGTGTGCAGTTTGGTTCCTAATTCTGCAAAGCGCGTTGGTTATTCCCTTGCTTATGTGTCATTTCTTCCCCTGCCTGACCTGTTTGCTATCCCCCCGCTGCGAGTGGCGGTTTGCTTTGCATAAGGAGGAAAGACGCTACCCAGAAGGACGCTGAATTTTTTTTGCAGCTATTTTTTTTTTTTTCCAGAGGAGTTTCTGGGTAAGAAGCAAATTCCCTGTTTTGTTTTGTTTTTTTTTTTTTCCTTTCTTTTCCAAAGAGACCTGCCTATGCCTCGCTCCAGTCCTTTTCTTATAGATGTGATGGGCTAGGGGTGCACAGCTGCCCCTCCATCCCCTTGTCCTCAGCTCGGTAGGCTGAGAAGCGCCCGGTTCCCCAGCCCTGGAGGATATTATCCCCGTGGCAGCATCTGGCTCTTGGCAGGCTCTGCGGGCAGCCGGGCTGGCAGGGTTTGGAGCTCCCTTTTAGCTTTGTCGTGTGGTAATCTGTCAGTTGGCTCTTCGGGCTCCCTTGTTCTCCTGTATGCTTTTTCTTCTCGACAAACCTCTTAATTTGGAGTTGGTCGATGAAAGCTTTGAGAATGTTCCTTGGAATTGCTCTCCACGAGGCATTTCTTTTGCTTTGCTGCAAAGAGGGACTTTCAGCAAATCTTTATTTTATTATAATAGTAGCAAGAGGGAAAAAAAGGCTGATCAGGTTCCTAGTAGCTCGGTGGAGTCTGCTAGTGCCAGCGGACAGGATAATTTACTCAGCCGATTGTTCTGGCTCTGATTATTTACAGTAACCCTAAAAGCATTGCCTCCCTCCCCAGGAAGGAAGCACTGGTGGTTTTAAACAGCAAGAAAAGACTTTAAACAAACCAAGAGTAAAACATGAAACACCAGTTCTGCTGCTCCTCTGGAAAAGGAGTGTGTTTGGGGACAGATCCTCAGCTGAAGTAAATCCCGCCTGTCCCTGGGATTGTGTCACCGCACACCGTTTCAAAACCGTCCCCCAAGGATATTACTATTCTTCGTGTATGAATAAGCCACTTACAGTGCATAGCTGCTATATTACAATTTCCTAAGAGGTGCTGGCATCTGGAGAGATTACATTCCACTGGCCCCTGGGATGGAAAGAATGAGTTCAAGAACAAAGAATGAAATCCTCACTTCTGCACTCAGAAATCCGATATTTGCCAAAGGGTAGGGGCGAGCTGGTAGCCGGACCTCGACATTGCTGGTGCTTGGTGCAACCTTCCCCTTCACTGCCAAAAATCGGGCTGCAATAAACCATCCATAAAATTAAACTTAATACCAGTCAGGCTGAACTTGGTGGGTGGGGGGAAAAAAAAAATCTCACTGGTGAACTTTGCGACACCGAAATTTGTAGGATTAAGAGCTCTGCGATCCAGCGTCTATTTGCAGGACTGGCACGGTTCACGCCGTGGTCTTGGCAGCCGTCGTGCAGCCCCGGCACCTTGCTCTGCAGAGACACCTTTCTGGGTGGGAGGAGGATGCTGAGCGCCTGGCTGCCTGCCAGCTCGCGTTGAACCGCCACGCAAGTTGCAGTGTAGCTGCAAAAAATTGAGATCGCCCACTCCGAGCAGTCTGTGCCATCGGCTGTCTGGCAGGATTGATGGTTGTCACTACCGAACGCTGCTGAGCTGGAGCCAAAATCAAATGGGTGGATGTCCTCGTGAGCCTGCTTGGGGGAAAAAAAGAAAACCTTAAAAAAACGAAGAACTTCTTTTCAGTTTAGAAACTAAACTAAAGAGGCTTATTCCACTTTATAATTGCTTAGCTGGGAAGAAGGGCTGGGAAACGTTCCTGCTGCATGCAAAAGGGGAAGGTCACAAGTTTTCAGCTGTCTCTTCTTGATGCTGTTTTGGGGTGGAGGGGACTCGGGCAAGGAGGAGGGAGTGTCTCTTCTTGTGCTAAACTGTCCCTGGGACCAGGAGGGATGTTTAACCATGGCCAGCCCTCATCTTAACAGCTGTGGTGTAACGCTGGTTGTGGCAACAGGGGACAAGCTGATGTCCTTTAACATTTTTCCCTCTTCCCACGTGGACACCCAGGCGTGGGCATGCTCTAGGTCACGATCGTAGCGGTGGCTGATGCGTGATGGCAGTGGTTATAACCTCCTTGGTCAATCATAGAATCACAGAATGGTTTGGGTTGAAAGGGACTTTTAAAGGTCATCCAGTCCAACCCTCCTGCAATGAGCAGGGACATCTTCAACTAGATCAGGTTGCGCAGAGCCCCGTCCAGCCTGACCTTGAATGTTTCCAGGACAAAAAGTGGGGACTACATTTCCTGAATCTGAGTGAGTGGTGTAACCAAAGGGTTTTCACAAAATCCTGGTAGGAGCATGGTGTTAGAGCCTGGTTTAGCTGTAGTGGCTGAATTGAGCTAGATCTACACCAGCAAAGCAGAGATCCTAGCCTCCTGTAGCCCTAGCATGGGGTCTGCTCACCTTTCAGTCTCCAAATTGTTCACAAAACAGACGCGAAGTATCTGGACCAACGTGTCCTGAAGGGTGAGAACAACCTGGGGAATGGTGTGCATTAATCTCTGCTCCTTCACCTCTTGAAAGAGGGACAAAAGGATGGAAAGCAAGCCGGAAAGGAAGGAGACATGCTTCCTTTTCGCCTCTATGTTAAAAAAAAATGCTTATTCTTCTGCCTGCTTCCTCTTTCCTTCCCTCATGTCCTTAGTGTGGTAAGACGCAGAGGATAAAAAGTGTTTTCCTTGACCGTGTGTGTCAAGTCCCTCTCCTGGGATGGGGGTGCTGTGGTGGTGCTGCTCCCTGGGCTGTGGAGGGCTGGGTCTGGTCCTGCCTCTCCCGTTATTCCCACTGGTACTGGTAATTTATTTTCTGGGGGTAGATCTGAGCTCTCCAAACTAAATCCATGGGCCCTGCTAAAAAAATGGTGCAACAGATTCTTGAGTTACGTCAACAGATGTGATGCCAAAAGGTGTCTTTGAGCCTGCCTGAGCTGAGGAAAAGCCTCCTGCCTGGTGATGCGGCCTCTCCAGGATGCGTCCTTGTGTTTTCTTCTAGTGTGACTTGAGGGGACTGATCCTGGCAGTGAAGGTGGGTACTGCTGTGGAGACATCCTAGTGCCTGCGGTGAGGAGCAGTGGGGGGACAGGGGCACACTTCTTTCTGTGGCATTAGCAGCACCCACGTTGATCGTTCCTGGGGGTTACCAAGTAGAGCTAAAATGCATGGTATTTACTGGCTTGCCAGATAGCAAGACTGTAGCTATGCATGCTGCAGAAATTTGTGTGTTTGTGATGTCGCTAAGATGCCGAGCACGAGCTGTGTAGTCCCGCAGTACATGGTACTCTCATGGCACAACATGAGTGGAGAAATCAGCCAGAAGCAATGGCAGCAGCAAGGCGGGGACTACTTCCTTGGGGTCCTATCGTCTGAGAGACAAATCCCTCCTGCTGCCCCAGGCAGGGAGGTGAAGCTCTCCTCTTCCTCGGGAGCTCTTCCCCACTTGGCCAGCAAACTCCGCTCTTCAGATGGGCTATAAATATTTATAGGAGGAAGCGTAGGAGCACCAAGCCGGGCCAACGCCGCCATGACTTACAAACCTAAATTACTCATTTAAGTCGAGTTCTCAGTTTGGAGGCTACCAAAACAGCGTGTTTGAAACAAATGCTTCCTACCTCCCTCAGCACATTTCCTCTCTGTGTTGGCTTCAAGAAGGATGCTCGCCCCGAGCCAGCTCCTTCCCGACTGTGGTCCCAGGTCCAGCCCAGCTTTGCAACCCCACAGCCACCTTCAGCCTGAGGGATCCTTCCATCACTTCTCTGCTTTAAAGAAAACCAGGTCCGAGTGTTGTGCCTACCCCTGGGCAGGCGCGTGGAGGATTAACTGGCCACTTGTTTGGATCCCATCAGAGATGATACTTGGTTCGGTTCCTTCTCCCTCCCTTTTCCCCGTTAAGTCAGATGGTATCTTCATATTAAGCGGCGCAAGAGAAGAATGAGATTTAAAGTCATTTAACCTTGAACACAGCCATTAGTTAAGCAATTAAAATTAAAGGGTGAGTTAATGGGCAGTGTCAAACATTCGGAGAAACATCTGTTGTAATAGAAGTCTGCCTTTTAGCTGATGAATAATTGATCCGCTGTTCGTCAGCACCTAAGCCCAGCCAAGTCGGCAGTGCCAGCACTGCCGGAGCATCTTCAGTGTCCCCTCCCCAGCCACAGGATCCGGGAGAGCAGGAGGACCCGGCCACCACCACTTGAAGATACACTGGGAAAACCACCTGCGTTGCACCCCCTCGGCTGAGGTCATCCCTGCTGGGTCTTTTGCTTTCCTGGGATCAGACGTGTTATTTCAGGTCTAGAGGAATCGATGGTCTATTTTTAAGTCTTTATTAATGCATGCATGGATGGATGCGGTGTCTGTCTGGACACCGATAGCCAGGGATGTAGATGACTCAAACCGCTTTGAATTGTATCACCAAGCTAAATTAACTTGCTTTTTGGCAGGCAACGGATGTGAGTGAACGTCTTCACTAATGCATTGAGGGCAATACAGTAAATATTGACCAGAGTTTGAGGGGTAAATAGCAGAAAGTATTTGTCTTTTGGCTGTGGTAGAACCAATAATGCTGAAGTCACTTCTGCAATACTGTCATCTCCCACAGAAAGCCCCCTCTCCCTAGAATAACAAACAGCAAAAGGTATTTGGATGAAATCTTGGGTCCGGTGAAATGAAGGAGAACTCTGCTATTCCCGTCAGTAGGACGGGATGTTGTCCCGCGGCGCCTGGCCCTGCAGACCTACCTGGGAAGCGCTTCCACAGTGCAGAAGGCAGTAATGGAGCAAGGCGAGACAGCCTGGATACGCTTCCTGCACGAGCTGGGTTTCGGCCAAACCGGGCTCTGCGTGGGGTTAGGAGCACCTGAATGGGGTGGGGTGATAGAGCAGGTCTAGTCCTCGTGCGGAGCTCCTCCACGTGCCCCGCTGCTGAGGCTGGGGCTGGGAGAAGTGCCAGAGAGACCCAGAAACCAAATTGAGGGCATGAACCATTTGTCGCGTGGGATGTGGGAGAAGGAAACCTGGGTCACAGAGGATTCTTGACGTGCTGTTTTGCATGTTGCCTCTTGATCCCTTAAAAATAGTAGGCCTGTTGTGCAATTCCTCAAACCTTGTGCGCATGCAAAACTGTGCAACAAACTCAACTGAACCAAACCTGGTTTCTTGCTTCAGCGCGGAAGGGACAGCTGGTTATTAGGATGCCAAGATGAGCCCCCCCCACCCCAGTACTGAGGTGTCATGACCACAGGCCTCTTTATGGAAGGCGGTTGGGAAAAAGCGATGGGAAGGAAACAGAAAAAAAAGAAGGAAAATTAATTTGAAGGTATCTCGGAGGCGAATGTTGACAGAATGTGGGTTCTTCCCTCATCCTGAAGCTGAGTCTGGTCATGTTTTTACCCTTTGAGGTAGGAAGCAATAATATCCATTCGGCTATTTGTTAGAGAGAAATGTAACAAAAATCACCTCCACACTCCTAAAGAAACCAGTTGATTTAATATTTGGTTTTCATATACTCATTCCTTTTTTTTTCCCTCCAGACTATCTGTAGAACTTGAATTTATGCAACAGTTCAGGTTTTGTTTAAAATCATGTTAATCTGTACTTGCATCATAATCATAAAGAAAGGAGAATAAACTGGGATGGGAAAATTATCTGCGTGTCTTCAGCTGGTTTTAGCTGACAACAAGCAGAATCTGTAGCTCAGTTTCTTCCCTTGTCTCCCCGACTGCATGCAGAGGCTGCCTTAGCATCTGCCCGCACTGCTGCTGCTGCTTCAACTTCTTTCTCTGCTTGTTTAGACTAGAGCAGCTCTTTTCCCAATATAAAATTGTCCCTGGATAACTGTCAAGTGTTTGATGCCTTGCTCCAGTTCTACCTTTCATTAACTCATCAATATTGTCTTTAATGACATGTGAATGCAAACAGACCTTGCTTTGAAGCCTGTGTACAGCAGGCAACAAATTTGGCTTGTTCTGGAGCTCTTTGAGGCGGGTTGTGTTTAAACAAAATTTTAACTGCTGAGGTTATGAACGTGCGTAACTGCCCATCCGAATGTGTGTGGGACGTGTAAGGAAAAGATGTTCATGTTGAACTGAACGTGGAAACTTTTTTAAAGCAAAGATAACGGTGAGGATGGATGAAGTAGAGAATTTTTTTATGCTAGAAGAATTTTGTTTGAGGAAATGGGACCCGTTAGATAAGGAGATTGTATTCAAAACTGTAATTCAGCCAGTCCAGCTCCCTCCCCAAAAACGGACCATTTGCAAGCTTCAATAGCAAAAAAAAACCCCTCAGAAACACCAAAAAAATCTCAAAATTCTGACTTTTGAAATTTACTTATTTCTATGTTTGGCTATATTGTAGAGCCAAAAGTGTGGTTTTTTACTTTAACCCCCAAAATGCATATTCATAGCTCCATCTCAACCACAACTTTGGCATTGTCCCTGTGGTAATGAGTGACACTGTTTCCATCATAATAACCTGGTTATATTTTCTGGCCCATAAACCTACAAAAATCATAATTGTACTTTCTTTCACCCAAAGGTTTTGAATGAAGGATCTGTGAAGAAATCTCTGCTAAGTAGTTTAGCTGAGGTTCATGTTTATTGACTTAAATGGAAGCAGTTTTGAGCCTCAGGAAGGCTGCTGCCCTTCAGATAACTTCCCCAAACACCACTTTTTCATGTGTAGTAGCCAGATATTTTCTGAGCTGACTTCTTTTCAGCCCTTCTGTTTACATCTACGGATAATAAATGGGGATTTACCCCAGAGCTTTCTTGCCTCTGACGATCATCTGTCCCCCACGTGCCACGTTGGGGAGGGAAGGGAGCGAAGCAGTGCCAGGTTATCTGAGGATGCGGGTTACGGGAACAGCTATTTTAGAAAAGTGGAGTTTATGCATGTGAATACGGGATAGCTGGGAGCTGCCGACTCATCTGTGGTAAGCTTACTCTGCACATTGTTACGGCAAAGGATTTGGGTGGTAATGCTTAATTTTTAATTGCATTTTTATTAGGATTATCAGCTAGTTATTTCATCCCCGTCGGTCGTGGCTGGGCAGGGAGGAAGGTGAGCAGAGCTGCGTGCACAAGGGCATCCTCTGCCTCGCCTGGTCCGACCAAACGCCGCGGCGCTCCGCCGGTGAGGACAAACTTGGTGTCTCTGCCCGAGCTTCCCAGAGCCCAGACACAGGAGTCATCGCCCGAAGGAGGGAAACTTTCCAGGACCCTGTGGGACGGGCTCTGCTGCTCCGTGACCTGCCTGCTGCCCTTTCTGCCCGAGCCCAGGAGAGGGCTTGGCGTGGGCACGGCCAGAGGTGCACGGCTTGCTGCCGCCGGCACACGCGGGGAAGAAGCAGGTGGAGCCGGGAGCGATGGCTTCATTGACCGGTATCAGCCACGCAAATGAGCAGGGGAAACTGCACTGATTTGACTTATTGGTGGCCACCTTGTCTTTTTTTAAGTTGTCTTGCTTCAAAAATGGGAGAAAAACTGTGTTTGGAGGCCTGATACGGGATTCTTGGCATAGCTGGTGCTCTCCTGGCTCTTGGAAAGGCTGGATTCAGGTGCATGAGCTCTTCTACAAGGCTGCTTTTGGATTTCTTAAGGAAAAGATGGGTGTGCTCCACCCTGCCCCACCCCTGGGGACCACCTCTTCCGTAGCCTGAGGGCTCAGCATCCATAAGTAGGTGGCAGCAGGAAAGGGGGCCTGAGCCTGGATCCCCCTTGCTATGGCATAGCCATGTCCAGGGCCCTTCCTCCCTGCCTGCAGGTTGGGCTGGGTTTGAAGCTGCCCGTTGCGTTGCTGTCCCAGCTTCGCTCCCATGAGAGATGGGCCTGAAGCTATTCAGACCAGACCAGGCTGGCAGGCTTGAACCAACTTCTGTCCAGAGCTGCTTCTGCTCCTTAGCAAGAGCAATGCAGGGGCACTGCCAGCTTTTCCCTTCACCCCTGGTCTGGCTTTTCCCAAGGCGCCCTCAGAGCCACCAGCCCCTGCAGACGCTTGGGAGGAGAAGGTGAAGTTGGGGAGGGAGGAGGAGACCTCTTCACATTGCAAAGACATCCTAGAGATGCTGCTGGGGAAAGTCAGAATAACTACTGCTTCATTTCAAACTGAAAGAGGATTGATTTGGCATTTTCTTCTGAAAAGCTGTTTGCGATGTTAGCAACTACCCAGGCAAAATAAAGGAGAAAGGTACAACTTCCCAAGCCTTGGGTGTTCTCCTCTTGCCAGCGACTGACAGCTCCGCGCCGTCTGTCATCTGCAAATGAGCTGAATTCCTCACTGTAACAACAGTTGGAAGAATCTGTTTTTATAGCCTAAAAATGGGGTTTTGGCCTTGGCCTTTTTTGGTAATCTGTTTGGAATTTGGTGGTGGTGGCGATCAACAGTTGTTTAAAGCTGCTGGCAGCCCCCTGGTCTTCACGCAACGGCTCGGTGGTCTTGGGCTGTTTCCAGCTCTGTGCATTAAACATTGCTTTCCCATGATGCAAGGAAAAGGGTGCAGTCAACGCTAAAAGGCAGAAAATTTAAACCTGATGAAAGGAAATGCTTTTCCACGCAATTAGCCTTTGGGATTTGTTACCACATGGAGCTGCTTAGGCCAAACATTTAGCACATCTTTGGGGGAGGAAAGGGTATCTGGGGATTTATATGGAAAACAGATTTTCCGAGGGAAAAGATTCGAATTCGAATGAGGGGTCTGAAGTTCAGGGCAGGAGTCTCAGCTTCAGTCTGAGCGATTAAGATGCTCTCTGGACTGCAGCAAGGTCTTGAATTGCAACCTGCAGTCCCAGGTGAGCATCACGACTACCGGTTACACCATTAATCTGCTTTTATGATTGTTTTTCCTACCACCGGTTCACCCAGCAGCACAAACTTCCCCACCGGAGGAGTTTCAGCAGCGGTACAGTTTATGTTACAATCCTCCTTGGGGCCGTACCAGCACTACGATGAACTGGGCTTGATGGTTTTGTGTGTGGATGGCAAAGGCTCCAGCTGATGTGTGACTTTGTGCTGCGGGAGAGGTCAAAATCTACCTTCCCTTCAGACAGGAACAAAGTACAGAAAGTTTTGTGTATGAAATAAGCTCTGCTGGACGGACTGTCAAGGCTGAAGTCTGGAGCAAGCCTTGCTCCTGGGAGAGGTTTCTGCCGGCTGCAACCTTGCAGGCGCTGGGCCCCTGAAGAGCCACCCGAGCTGGAGTTTTAGCTGGTTATTACGGACACAGCATCCTCTAGTTACCTCATGTTGAAATTAATGTGGCTTTTAATGTGGGTTTTCCTTTCTCTTTTGTTTTGAGAATGCCAGGGCCGTTTTTAAAAAACAAAAAATCCCTCCCTGGGTTTTCCAACTCCCCCTAAAATTGCCAGCCCTTCATTTAAAATCCTTCTTCTGTTAGTGGTTCAAATCTCACCTGACAGTCTGCATTTGCACCCAGGTGTTTCATTACACTGGGGTTGTTTCAGTGCGCCACAACACACTGCAAAATGAAGCAGTTTGCTGAATAAGGGGGCTTTTAGAGAAAGTCTTTCAAACCGGCAAAATCAAACCACGGCAGAGCAAGACACTTGCCATTATAAAGCAGTGTTTGGCTACAAACACAAATCTCTGCAGAAGTTCCCTCGTTACCGGTGGGAGGGAAGGCACCGCTGCGTGTCTGGATTATACATGTAGATGTAATCTTGGATCACTGGGAACACTTGGGTGCTTAAGCCTGTGTTTAAACTCTCTGCTGGCCTCCATCCTCCTGGCTGTTGTGTGAGGGTGCCTTGGACCCAGAAACGCCCCTGCGATACCCCGAGAGCTGCCGGGAGGACGGGGGCTCCCGCGTGCGCCCGGCAGCCTGAGCACGGAGAGCCCCTGAGCCTGAAATTCAGGATTTTCGCCGAGTCCTGGGAGCTCCTGCCCAGTGGGAGATGGGTGCTGCGGTGGGGTGGGTGCTTCTCCGCAGCGTTGCAGAAATGCACAACAGCCCCAAATTTCCTCCTTTCCTCCCTTGTTGTCTACGATAACGATTACAGCACATGAGGATTTAGAAATGTCCTCTATCTGATATTTGCCCCATATTCTCTGTCAAAATTATGTCCCACCTAATGTATAAAGAATAGGTGATTTAAAAAAAAGAAGAAAAAGAAACTATTAGGCTTGTCTAAGTCCCTGCCTGCATGCATGCATATTTTAAATGTATATTGAGCGGTAATAGCATTGCAAAAGCAGGGGGGAGTAGTATTTGTCACTTCTTTGTCATTTACATTACACTTTTGTCCCTATGTGAACATTTTCTTCTTATCTTTTCTAAACCTTGGCTAAGCCTTGAAACACTTTCTGAACCTTGAAGCGTCTTGAAGCGCTGCAGATCGAGAGTAGAAGGAAGCAGTTTGTCTCTCACTGATGACCCAAGAGCATCCTCTAGTGTATATTTAAGGTAGTACTTACACGTCCCCTGCCTGGTTGCCTTATGAAAAATGATATTGTCAGAGCAACGGAGCAAAAACCCTGCATGAAGTTCGTGGTAAAAGGCAGCACAAGATGCTAGCTAAGGAAGTAAACGCAAACACAGGCAGTAAGTGCTTGCTCCCATTCAAGACTGGCTTCAGGAGGAGTGAACAGCACTGAAAACCCCATGGGGCTGAGCCTTTCTATGGGGCAGTTGGGTAGCTCCCATCTATAAAACCCTGAGCAAAATTGAAAGCCAACCATTTCATAATGTTAAATGTATTGACGTGGCCAGTTATATTAAAAATGGAAGACTTGCTGCAGACAAACACCTTAAAATGAATTAAAATGCATATTACGTGCTTATAGATTACAGTAATGTCTGTAAGGGGCGTGTTTTGACTATAAATGTATTTTGCTAATTAGAAAAGGTAAGTGAAACCACCTCTGTGGTTGTGGGATTTTTTCTAACCTGCTTTATATTTGCGGTAACAGTAAGCAATTGTCCCGCACTGGGACATTTTGATTTTCACTGCACTGTGAAAAATGGTGCATAACGAAGAGTGCAGCTATAGATTTTAAAATAGCCATTACATGGCTATTATGTGTATTTATGCTATTACGGTATTATATGACACAAATCTAGTCCCCCTGTGCCTTGTTTTTTCTCCTGTAAAAAGGAAAAAGGCTAATTTCCCTGCCTCAGAAGGGAATAAACCTATTATCCTGAATGCTCAGCTAAAAGACGATGGGAAGCTGTATAAATATTACAGGTGGGTGGACATGTGGCCAATGACAACATATTACCTTCCAATGTCTGGACAGGAGAAATGATGCCATACTTTTCTTCCCCCCCTTGCCGCGCCTTAGCGTTTTGGCTTTCCTCAGCTAGCAAAGTATCCCTTTCCAATAAAGTCACGGCACCGACACAGTTTCCTCTTGCCACCTCCTTTTGTAGGAAGTCTACTGCAAGCCCGGCTCTGTGCATGCACGTGTGCGTGTTCGTAGAATAGAACATAGATCATAGAATGGTTTGGGTTGGAAGGGACCTTAAAGATCCCGTAGTTCCAAGCCTCCTGCCATGGACAGGGACACCTTCCTCTAGATCAGGTTGCTCAAAGCCCCATCCAACCTGGCCTTGGACACTTCCAGGGATGGAGCATCCACAACTTCTCTGGGCAACCTGTTCCTGTGCCTCACTACCCTCACCGTAAAGAATTTCTTCCTGATATCTAATCTAAATCTACCTTCTTTCAGTTTAAAATCATTACCCTTTGTCCTGTCACTACATTCCCTGATAAAGAGTCCCTCCCCATCTTTCCTATAGGCCCCCTTTAAGTACTGAAACCATCCTGTTATCAGGGTGGTTGGTTGTTTTTTCTGGTTGTGCTGTTGTCTGCTAAAAACGTGTGGCAAAACACTGCTGAAAACTTCTTCATTAAAGGAAGGCAACACATGCGGTCTGACTTGGAGAAGAGCAGGTATTAGGGCAAGTAACCTGCTCCATTTGTGCACAAACTTGAAATGAGTAGAGAAGAAGGGTGAGATCAGGACAGCCACAGTTAGATGAATCTCACCTCAGTGGCATGAAAGGCTTTCAAAGAAATTTTGAAGGGATGAGCACTTACCAACGTGGGAGCAAATAGAAAATGAGATAACATCCAACAGAGCTTACCCAAAGCTGACCATGCCTGCCTAACCTGTTAGCTTTCTTTGATAAAAGAACTGATCTTCCAGATAAGATCTACTGCATCCATACATTACCCACCTTGTCTCTCAGAGCAGCTGATAAAGTGCCATTTGGGAAATTATGCATTAAGATGGGAATTAGTAGGAGTGTTTTGGTGGGGTGAGGGCAATGTGAGCAGCAGGGAAGGCCTTGGGGGAAGCTGCTGGAGCAGTTCCTCAAGGAGACTGGGAAACCATTGCCAGTCGAGGGGAGCTGGTGTGTGGGGCACAGATGGAAAGAGTAGGAAAAGGGAATGAAATTCAGTTGCTGTGAACGTGAGCTTGTGGAATAACAATTGAGCTTCTTCTGAAAAATGGGTGCTCGACGCTTGGGAACAACTGAGAAGGAGAATATCTCTGTGCCTCCTCTGAGCCACCAACATGCCATGGCCCTGGGGATGGTGTGTTCACACACATGAATGTAAGGAGTGGGGATGTATTTCCAGAAGGTATGAGGAGGGCTGAAGGCCATGGTACAGGGGCTGGTGAGACTTTGCCTGGGATACTCTGCGTGACTGTACTCAGTCTGATCCTCTGCGTGAAAGAAAGACGAATGTAGGAGGCAATGTGAGAGGAGCGCTTGAAGCTGGTGTAGCCACCAAAACGAGCAGTTCTGCCATTGAAGACCTGTCCTGGGCTAAAATAATGTGTTTTGTTCCTTTTTTTTCTTTTTGTTTATGTGCCCAATGTGAATTTTGCACTAGCACAAGCAAGGAGTATCCGGGATGGGAAGCAGCAGCCTTGGTGAGGAAGAGGAGGGACAACTATTTCCAGGATGGTGTTGCACTGCATAGCATGGACAATGCTCTTCCACCATCACTTCTTCTGCAAAAGATATTGGAGATGGCCAGTGGGGCCCAGTCAAGCAAACTGGAGCTGAAGGGGCCATGGCCACGTCTCTGGCCATACTGCTGTGGTGTGGTGTGGTGCTGAGACCATGTGCTGGGGAGGGTGAAGGGACTGGCTTCTGGCTTCAATGCTGGCACAAGGATCAGCAGATCCAGGTTGTCCCATGAGTAGTTTTGGCTGGGAATGAGCCAGCTTCTAACTCTTGGGCTGGAAGAGTGTCCTTGTGGGGGTGAGTACTGGGAAGAGAAGTCCGGAGTGATTTTCAAGGTACAGCCTGATCTGTTTATATCTAGGGTGTTGTGATGTGGTTGCCTGAGGCTAACAGAGGACCAGGCTCAACTTGGGAGGTAGCTAAGCTGTATACTACACGTCAGGAAATCTATGCTAAAAAAGAGAAATGGGGAAGGGAAAAGGACCTGAAATTTGAGAACATTTGTTTTTCAAGGAAGGAACGTGAAATACGGAGCAGCAAGAAAGTCAAATAAAGCAACTTTGAGTGAATTCTCTGAAAGGAGCTGATCACGGTGTGCGTGGCAGTCACAGGAGGGTTCATTTTAAGGGATTCCCTGCTCCTGTTTCACCTCTGTATCACATCCTAGATGCAATCATTCAGGTGCAGAAGCAATTTCCATTTCTGTTTCTGCCTCTTTAACTATACTGGCGACACTATGAGAGACAATTCCTCACCCATCTCCCTCCTTCATGCAGGCACAGTTTTCAGTATAAAAAGGATTGTGATAATTCTTGTATTTATTTTTGGAAGGGAAGATGGCTAGGCAGGTATACGCCGCCCTTACACCGGGGGGCTGCATTACAGTCTGTTTATTTAGCTTTAAAAAAAATCTCAAAGATTCTTGAAGGTTGGGGTTTTCTTTTGATTAAGGACACACTAGTGTATACAAATATTTATATACTTGTATTTAAAGCCAATCATTGTGGTGTTCATGCGCTGCCCTGTACAGAATCAGTGTTGAAACAGCTGAAGGAATCACAGCAAAAGCAGGAACTTAGAAAGTCCATTATAGACAAGGGAATCTTAAAATCCCTTATTTCATTTAGACACTCTTCAAATGATTTTCTAAATATGAATATCTCTTGATGTGATCAAATATATGAAGGAACAAGCTCACAGCCTATTACAAATCTTGGAGAGGACTGAAACCACAAAATGTTGAGCTCAGTTGACATAATACCTTTTATAGGTGAGGTTGGCAGTGCTACTTCTAACTTCCTCTCATAAACCCATTTTCACTTAGTTATATTCTGTTTAAGGCTTAGTCATTTGGGTTAAACCCCTCCATCCTCTCTTTGCCTCAGGGCCAGAACTGAAGCCAAATTTCTTTTTAGTTATTTCTAAGAAAGACTAGAAGGGAAAACAAATGCTGGCAACCCACTCTCTTCGGAAACTCTAGCAATGTGCTGTGTTTCAACAAGATGGGGAGATCTGGCAGCAGCTTGGTCTCCACGCCTGCCTCTCTTCCACACCTGACCCATCTTCCTCACTCAGACACACTGACGTATGACCACACGGAGATGGCCAAGACCTATGCCCCTTCACCTGCTGTTTCCCATTGCCTGAGTCTTCAGGGCACACTTGATGATCTTAAGGGTCTTTTCCAACCTAAGTGATTCTATGATTACAAAGGAGTGAAACAGTAGCTGGATGAACCCAGAGCATCTGAATATGGCCCAGTCCTTACACCTCAGGCTTCCTGTCCCATCTACTTTTACACTATTTCAAGCCCTGACAAAGCAGGATTTCCAGAAAGCCATCTTCACTGGCATCAAGGAACTTAAGTAAATTCAATCTAAGGCAGGTGCTTGGCATATCAAATTTTAAAATAAATGCTTCTTGTGATAAAACTACAGGTAACTGAGTAAAGCCCCTTCTACTGGGAGGTACTGGGCATATCTACTAGGCTAGGCAGGTGGCTCTGGGGAGAACATGTATGGCTTTTTATAGGCAAACTTTCAATATCTTAAAGAGAACTGCTAGGCATACACCATAATTTTGAGCTTACTTCTTTTGCTGACTTGTGATTTAATCAGATCATGGAGGCAGACACAAGATAAACATGTTCAAGTGACACGGATCTTGAAATCCAAACCAGAAATATTCACATCACCAAGGCTGGATTTTCCCTGTTCACGGTGGTAACTGAATCGCAGATTCTGAGTTTTGTGGACTGATGCCCTCCCATCTGCAGCGGGAGGGGTTCTGTGCATTGGGTGTGTAAGCGTGTGTGAATATTTGCCCATGGCCTTGCAGGGCTGATTGCTCACCTCCTGCCCTGCCTTGTTCCCCTATCCTCTGGGTAACCTATTGCAATCCCACCTTGAGAGAAGACAGGCAACGTACAGTTTATACTGGCAATGGTTTCAGTAGGACAGTATGGACGGGAGAGGCATCGCAACTAATGTATATCATGAATAGAGGCAGGTGGGACCAAATGATGTGTCATTTGGTCAATAGAAAGCCTTTTAATAATACTTGCTCTAGATTGTAGACCTGCTGCATAACAGTGGCAAGGGGAGGTGTTGCCAGAGTTACTCATCCAACCTTATGCAAAATCCTGCAACCCCCTGCCACATCCACTCCTACCCTGCTGAAAGGAGCAGCGGGTGTTGGATCAGGTGCTGGTGAACGCCCTATTTTCTTCCACTCTGTTTTAACAGGTAATGCCACCTGCAGCACTGACCGCTGCTCTGCTCTCTAGATGTCAAGTTATGCTGCATCTCTGCTGCTTTCTTGGCATCTCTCTGCCTTTTGTCTTTCTAATCAGGTTTTTACCCATCCCTCTGACTATGCTATTTGCCCCATGCCTGATGCAGGAGGGTGGGCTCTGGAGTCACTTCTGTGTTGCTCTTTGGCTCCTTGGCTTCCCTCATTTTTGTGGAAACCCATCCTACCTTCCCAACATCCACCCCTGTCCCCCAAACCCAGCCTTCTAGCTATGCCATCTCCCTTCAAGTCTTAGATATCCAGAAAGCTGCTTTTCTCCAGCAAAGCAGCTAAGCTTGATTTATAAAGTCTATGGTTGTGATCAGTGCAGGCGACTGCTGAACTTCTTTTAAGCCTCTCCTTTTCCCTAGAAGGCTTAGCAGTTGCAAGATCCTTTGCATTCACCTCACGGACTTGCTGAGCACAGCAATTGCGGTGGGAAGCCTTCCAGAGCCACATCGCCTTGTGCATGACTTAACTCAGGTGAATCATTAGGGCTCAGTGCCAAGAAATCACAGTAATTGCGTAAAGGCCTGAAGGAAAACTCAGTGCAAGCTGATCTATAACAGCCTTCAAGTGCAGCAGCCCTTTGAATGCAGGCGTCCTAAATCCCCTCCGCCTCCACGGGTACCGGGGAGCCCACTGTACCCTGGTAAAGGAAGGCAAAACATGGCCTCGTGTGCCTTATATCTCCTTGGTGCAATATTATATTGCTGATGATAAAAATCATCCTGAGTTCAAGGAGGGGCTGGGCAGGTTCGCAAAAGGCTGTTTGGCAGAGGGGAACCACACACACCTCAGGAAGCCCCTCAGCTGCGAGCGGCTGGCAGCTGGGCGATACCCAGGGCAAGTAGGTATTTTTGCATTTTTCTCCAGGAATTCACTTTGGCTGTGGCCAGAGGGGCACTGCTGCCTAGGCCCCTTGCCTGACGGGGTACAGCCAGTCCCAGGAAAGCCGTCGCTTCCCAGCGCACGTGTGAGCTCTTGGGTCTCTCGCTCATCACGTCACGGCTCTGCCTGCGCGTGGCTGCCCTCGGTGGGAGCAGGTCACCGGGGCATCGGGAGCCTTTGTAGCCTGGACCTTCCTGCCTTGTGTCAAGAGCAAAGCAAAAGCTGGTGTGCTGCCTGAAACACAGCTGGCAGTGTTAATTTTAGGTCAAGAGCTTTAAGTTTCCCTTCAAACAGCAAAGACTACAGTTTAAACCTTTCCCTGAGCACGAGGCGATGCGTGTCCCTGACAGACAAGGACACAGCATGTAAAAACTTGCTGAAAACTGAAGTCAGCAGGAGTTTACCCCTTCACATGAACAAGGGGCTTTTCTGGCCATCCCCGACCTTTCCCTCGTGAAGGAGCAGAGAAGTGCAGTCCCACGCAGCAGTCTGCAGTCAGCAAATCCTCCCGTTGGGAGCAGCAAATTTATGAATTTTCATGGTATCCATTAGTAGTAAGCAGGAGTTGCCTTGAGACAGACTTTTTGTTAATTAACCTTCTGAACACGGACTTTTGTTTCTAACTGGTGAATGAATTTGGTGTTCAAAGTCTTCCCCACATGCCCCTGCTTTTTCTTTTTCTCTTCCAGGTTAATGGCTTTGTAATCCTTCATGGATAGTAAAATAATTACCAGGAGGCAAGAGTGGTAATTACACAGAGCAGAATAAATGCATGTGGTCGGACCCTAATGTAAATTGATTTTGAGGGATCTATTCCTACTAGTTGAGGGTATTCAAAGCCTGTCCTGCCCTCTTTCCACCCTCAGAAGAGGAATTTGGAGCTTAACTTCTCAGGGATGTGAAATCTCACTGTGTAAGGATGTTAACATCTCCATGTTTACTTCTTGGCTTTTTATTTTTACACAGTCCAGCAAAAGCAGTCAGAGCACAGACGAAGCACTCAGCTGTGCTAAATATTCCCAGCATAACTGCTTTGGTGACCGAAAACCAGAATCCCAAACGCCGAGCCTCTTGCACTCCCGTGGGTCCATGAAGAGGGACTGCGGCAGACAGGGCTGGGAGGTCTCCAGGGGCGATGCACGAGAGGACATGGCCCTTCTCCCGCCAGCGGGCGATCTCCTGATCCGAGAGGGTCGGAGGGGGATCTGGGGGCTCTGCACGGGCGCCCAAGTGGAGCGGCTCAAATCGACTTGCTTCTGCATCCAACCACAGCACTTGTCCCTTCTGCCACGGCCAGGAGAGAGGCCCCAGGCTGAGCTCCTGCCCTGCACCCGCTCTGGATTTCGTATACCCGGAGGGACCAGCTGCAGCCCTGTTATATGAGGATATTTTTTCATAGCCAGTTACAGAGGAGGCAGTGGTACAAAACCAGCTTCAGTTGGCACTCCTATAAACCGTGACATCCCCTTTTTTTAAAATTGGATTCAGTCTTACAGAACTGCACAAACCACTCACCTTAGAAAGAGCAGCTGGGTGATGTCGGCTGCAGTATCAGGACCTGGTTACACTCCTGTTTCTCGCTGAATCTTTACCGAAGTCTGTATTTTACTTAAGACTTGCCAGTTTGTCAGTTCTTAATTCACTTACCTGATATTTTAATGTTATTAGTTATTGTCGTAATTCATAATGAAAGTATTGCAAACAATCAAGCATTCTACAAAAGGCAAATGTCTTACATCTATTTAGTAGCTGTTATCAACCAAACCAATAATTTAAGGAAAAGAAAAAATAAAGTTTCATTCACAAGATTTTTTCCCTGTAAATCATGTTGACCCCTATTATTTTCACTGACATTCTTTATTTGCTGACTTTTATACTAGTATTTCATTACTTTGCCCAGAATTGCTAAGCTGACTGGCTTAGAATTACTTCAATTGCCCTAGTGATTTTTTTTTAATGATTGCCCAAAATGCAGCATTTCTCCAGTCCTCTGAAACATTTGCAGTTCTCCAAGATTAAGTGGGAGTAGGTCAGATGTCCCTTGAGCCAATTCATTTCAGTTGTGAGGGTGCTAGTTGTCTGGACCTGTTAAGGTAATGATGTTTATCTCTCGTAATGCTGTTTAATAGCCTCCTTGGTTACTAATGGGATGGAAAGTGCATTGTCCTCATGACATCAGTGCATGATTCTTTTGTTCTTCTTCAGAACAAAAATATTTATTGAATACCTCAGTCTTTTTCACATCATCATCAACAATTTTACCATTTCTATCTAGTGATGGAAGTGCTTTTGAAGCAAGCATCATCTTAAATGTAAACCAGAGCCAAATGTCAGCTTATTGCCCTGTTCTATTTAATGTACTTGTGACCGATTTAGGACCTGATTGTTCAAGACTACAGCAATACGGAAATCTCACTGAAATCCTAAAAGATCTTCAGGGGTGAACTCAACCTCCCAGAATGTCGGTACAGAATCATAGAATGGTTTGTGTTGGAAGGGACCTGGAAGATCATCCAGTTCCAAGCCCCCTGCCACGGGCAGGGACACCTTCCACTAGACCAGGTTGCTCAAAGCCTCATCCAACCTGGCCTTGAATACTGCCAGGGAGGGGCATCCACAACTTCTCTAGTAGCTTTGCTACTGCCTGCCAAAATGACTTCAAAGATTGAAATGAGCAATCACTGACACAGCATAGAGTCTTACGGATTTTGTTAAAGCTAAAAATGGCTGCAACTCAAGTTTTAAATTAGTCTGAAAGGCAGCACAGTAATTTTCTTAAGCCAATGACATTCTTAAATTTATTTTACAACGGCGGGCATCTTTAATACAATGTTTTTAAAAGCTGGTTTCTAGGCTCCATCCGCTCTAAGTGCTTCTAATGTAAAAAATTAACCAGCTGTAGGGCAGAGATGGAAGACAATGTCTTAACTTTGATAGCACAGCACAGTAATGGCACAGAGCTACAAAAGTGCACTGTGGGGAAGTGCCCAATGGCCAATGACATCATCACTGGCGCTGTTAACGACCTCGGTCTATGACCTGATCTTGTGATTAGGGCTCTGAAGGTACCGACATCCTTTCACGGGGGTTATGTTATATCAGGTAGACTTCTCTCTTCCTGGACACTCTTGGGCTCAAGCTTCGTGCTGCTGTGAGCAAGGCAGCGGGGAGAGGGCTGTGTTCCTGCCGCTCGAGGGTTCCACCAGTGCAGTGCCTCTCCTCCTATTCACTGTGCGTGGGGCTCTGCGGCGCACTAGGAATGATACAGTCGCTCTTGTCCTCCAACTCCATCCCCCTTTTCTTTAAGGAAAAATAAAAAGCATATTTTAGAAGATAGCTATTTTGGGTGGTGGTTTTTTTGCTTTAAAGCAGGAAATGTCACCTCTTTGAAAGCTATTGTGCCCGTTTCTGTTTGCAAGGGCTGATCTGTAGGGGCGAGGAAGCCTAAGCCATACTTCCGCGTGACTTTTTATCCTGCAGGGTGGAACAAAGAGACCTGGCGAATAATTGGCCAATACACTACTCAGAGTTCAAAATGCTTTCAAGTATTAACTAGAAATTTCAAAAGTCTTTTTGTGCCACCAGGACAGTATTGTATTGCTTTTTTTCCTCCCTTCAAGTACTTGCAAAAGACATTTGCATAAAGTTTGCTGAATTTACTGTGAAAGGGCATAGCAAGCTCTCCGCAGAGCGCGGTTAACCTCAGCTCCTCTCCTTGTCCAGACGTGTCCCGAGCAATGAGCTTATGGTTGAACAACAGATCATAGGACCAGCCAAACTGCACGCTGGAGAATTTCCTATTCATCTCCTCCTTGTGTTAATAAGATGACTTGTTATAAATACGATCATTTAAGTAAAAGACGTTGCTCAGTTTCTTTTTTTATGCTCAGCTATTACCAGTCCATCAAAGAAAGAAATTATAGACCACATCATCAACCTTAGCTATACAACCATCTCTCTTCCCTCCTCACTTTATTGTCTTCATAGTTAAATTCTATACTCCAGTTTACCTAGGGTCTC
Source organism: Calonectris borealis (assembly GCF_964195595.1). NCBI lineage: Eukaryota > Metazoa > Chordata > Aves > Procellariiformes > Procellariidae > Calonectris > Calonectris borealis. Next base: position 10,429,516 of record NC_134316.1, on the reverse strand, counting down.
AAAGGGATCTGATTTTCAACCTTGCCAGGTATACATTAGCTTCTGTTGAATGATTATTTGTATTAGAGAAATGCTGAGAAGCTCAATGCATGGTACAAACAAAGTATTAAAGACGGTCCCTGATTCAAAATGCTTACAGTCTAATTGGCTACCAAAGATGACAGGAGGGGAAATAGCTGCAAAGTGGGACAACTCTCATGCCCCACCTGCTCTCAGTCTTGTACAACACCTAGGTGTACAGTCCTCAGTGTTTTTCTTGCTCTCCTTGCATTTTCTTTTACGCTTGTTTTTTCCTGACCATCCATTCTCAATCACACCACTTGGAGAACCTTTTCATGACATCTCTCTGCTGTGTTGGCTCCTCTGTTCTATACTATGTGTTTGAGCTGATACATGTGCAGGCCCAGGTACTGAGAAATGTCTAATGTAGAGCGGGGAAAATACCCCTTGAGAATGAACGAGAAATTAAGATAAAATACAGTGCTAATGAAATGGCTCTGTATTTAAATTCAACTCACGGTGAGTGGGTGGAAAGCTCTAGGCTGTTTCTTCAAGATCCCAAGAGAAGAAAATTGACCGTAGCAGCTAGTGGCAAAGGCAAAATAAAGCTAGACATGACTGAGATGGTTATGTGCCATGGAGAAGGCTCTGCCCTGTGATGTGATGCAGAAGCTATTCTGCATGTCCCAGTGCAAAAAAGGATGGTTACAGTCCCTTAGTGAGATTTAGTAGTGTAATCCATTCTCATCCCCCAGTACTCAGCTGTTGGGCAGGTGTGACCAGCAGCGACTGGTGTTACAGTCACTGTTTTTTCCTAGAGGCACTGCTTCCTGGTGTTATCTGCCTCCTTTTCTCTCTGGAACCGGTGCCATGGACACAAGTGGTTGAAAAAGAGGGAACCTGCACAAATCTGCTGTGCCCCAGGGAAAGGAAAGGCATCAGCCAAAGCTGATGGCTGAATTCTCCTCTGAGAGCTCCTATGCCCTCTGATATTAGATCTGGCCCGTGACCTCCAACATGGTCCTTCTGCCTGCAGCGGCCAGATGTGATCAGTTCAGAGTTGTTTCTGCTAAAGCTTCTCCTGCAGAAAATGCAATTCACTCCCAAACACTGAACCTGATATTAACAATGGCAGTCGGATGGTGCCATTATCTCCCAGCAGGCATCCATCCTGTAGGTATAGGTATTGAAAGGGCCCAGAATTTTATTCATCTCAAAAAAGTACTGCAAGATACTGGAACTCAGTGGAGGTGAGAGGTATTCTGAGTCTCTTCTGGTTAATTTAAACAAAGCAGCCTGTGTATCTAGGAAGCACGCACTTGCTTCATGCTCAGCAGATAACCAACACTGTGGTACCTCTGGTTCTTCTTCAGATGTCACTTCACCTTCCTCAATCAATTATCTCACATACCCACAACTCATTTTCAGGGGTTAATTTCACCAGCATGGAAATGCCCTGGAACTTGAGACTTGCCAGGAGTGTTGAAATGATACAATGATCTGTGCCCAGCATACCTGAGAGCTTGTGTCAGTTGGGATCGTTCTGTTTACCTGAAAGAGATGGAGCTTCTGTGGTGAGAAGGACAGCAGCAAACATGTGTGTGCAGTTAGCTAACATGCATATTTTGCAGCACTTTAAGATGATTTAATGAATGTGGAACACATGGGAGTTCATCACGTGCTGACTAAAGAAGATTAACCCAAAGTGTCCCGAAGCTTTTAAGAATTGGCGTGTAATGAATCCCCTACTACTACATCTCGAAAATACTGCTCTGCTGGTCTCCTTCTAGTGGCTTTTATTCTCCTGTGGTGCTGCTAATCCAACTGTTTCCCCCAAATAAATAAATACTTCTCTGATGAGTTCTTTTAAAATACTTGGCAAGCATCTAAATCTCCAACTGATGGCTTGTATGCTATAAATTACTAAAGCTGCCCCTACAGTTGACCCCATCGAAGCAGGCTGGCTCATTCTGACACTGCTGACCTTTTCATCCATATTTATAACATTCTTCCCTCCCGTTCTCAAGTGAAGATCATCGCTGAAGATCAACACAGTGGAATACAGTTTTAACTTCACAGGACAGAAAATGGGTGAATCGCCAATTGTTTTAGTAAATTATTCCCTGCAGGCCAGCAAATTATGAATCTTCTATTCCTGTAAGGCCTTTGCCTCTACACTGGATGTTACTGTAGACTTATCCTTCAATTTAAAGAGAACTATGATTTTTTAAAAAAATATATCTGTTAAAAATTTCATCAAACCTTTTCATCTTGCTGGCAAAAATTATAATGCAATAGAATGCAAGAAACCAAGAAGATGATAGTTTCAAGCAGAACTGACATTTTCATTAAACTGGAATGATATGATCTGGTATCGGTCAGCAGAGCAAACACTTGGCTACAGAGACAATAGTAATGATTCCTCTAGAGATGCAACTGTCTACTGTAACCTAAAATCTCCTTCTTCTTTATTTGCCTTATTTATAAGGCCAGCAAAGAAAGTTCACTAGTCTTGGATTTCCAGTAAAATACATTAATTTGATCAAAACATACAGGAATGGCTTCTTTTTCATGAGTTCTCATTCACCCGTTGCTGAGTCTCTAAGTCTCGTCTTAATGAGTCTCAGGCAAGGAGTAACTTTGTACAGTTCATAAATCAGTGAGCTCCTGTTGAATGACAATTTCAGTTTTCTTCAGTGTAAACTGGTGTTTAAATTCAAATCACGATTTTCATCCTCTTCATGAGTATCAATCAATGGCCCCAGTGAACTAAATATCAAGAGGTCTTTCCGAGAAAGGCCTGAAATAGATTCAATGGAAGAAGTTCCATAAAGCATCTTTTCAATAAGCAAAGCCTTGGGACATCAGCTGCAGTGAATGTGCTCCCAAAGGAAACCTTGGGCTGGGTTTGAAAACCCGCAAGTGCACGAGCAGAGTACTAGGGTAAAAGGAAGGAAAAAGAAAAACAGAGGTGGTTTCTGGAGCAAAACTGCTTAAGGAAATCTTGCATCTCTGGTATTCAACCAAATATTCTTGCCTTACCATTATAATAACAACCACAGAGGAATGGGAAAAGGAATTTGTTCATGGTTTGCAGGAAAAAGTACAGCCCTTTGGCCATACATGTTGCATTGGATTCTCCAGGCCACGTGAAATCATTTTTTCTGTCTAAGGAGGCTTGCAATCTTTCTCATAAGAAATACACACATACATGAAAATTAATTGAACGAATAAGAGAAAAAAAACTGAAATAGAGATGATCTCAAGCTGCCCGTTGTTCCCATTCTCCCACACAGGAGTCCTCAAAACCCTGCTGCTTCTTTTATGAAACCAATCAACTTTCCCTGAGAAGCTATTTCTTTAAATCTGATATCAAAATAGTTCCGACTTGCCGTAAGGTGATTCCTATTTAAGATGCCACACCATACAACCACGTATCATCTGACCTAATCTCATCAGACAGCACGACATCATCATTGCTGAGCTTTTACTAATTAAAAATGCCAAATACAAGATCAGTTAGGCGTATGTTTTTAATTCTTTCAGCAAAGTTTTATACCACACAAATCCTAGATGAGACATTCTGACAATGTTCACACTACAACAGCTCCATTCTTTTATTGCGTTGATATTTCTTCCTGCTCCCCCTCGAGTTATGAGGGTCATAAATTAAAAATAGCTCTACAATTTAGGCTACATAATAAAAAGAAAATAATTTCTGTGGCATAGCAGGGGAATAAAAGAGGATGACTGGAGAAGGCCATACTGCAGATTCTGAAAAGAAGCGTTAACACATATAGGGTTTTATTTTAGTAAATTCCATAGTAGTAAAATTAAATGTCATGTTGTAACATGGGACTATGTTGTGGGTAAAAAAATACAGGAAAAACTCTCCAGCTGGTATAAAACAAGGACGCCAAACTGAAGCCATTTTGCGCAATGCTACTACACTCCAGCTAAGAATCTCTCTATAGCTGGTTAAAAATGGGTTAAAAATACTAGTCTGGTAAAAATCCATCTTGTAGAACCACCCAAATGATAGGGGCCTGTCCCAGTCAGACTGTATCTCTGCAAACGTTTATGCAAGTGAATAACCATGCACATGAATGGTCTTATTGTTTTCCAGTTGACTAGGCAGGACTGGGGCCTGTTCCCGGCTGTACAGGAGATGGGAATGTTGGCAACCAGCACAACTGAGATATTGGGCAGAGTGAAAGATTGATGCTTAGACAGAGCGGAGGGGCAGATTGCTTTTGCTCGTCCAAACTCAGTTCAGCAACGTTGCTACACCAGTCTAACTAAAATTAAGATAAACAACCATACTCTTGACAAATACCTAGTCATTTAAAAATCAATCAATCAACAGGAAACAAAAAAAATCAAGGGAAAGATTTTCAAAATGGCACTTAAAAAGTGCATATTCAGAAGGGGTATTATTTGCATTTTATGATGATCCAGCTCATGCTGATACCCAGAACCAGCGATGAAAAGCTTTGGTCTCAGGTTCTATAGGAAAGGGCTCAATCCCACACTTTCTGCTGGCAGGCAATAGCACCATTAGCTGTATAAGGGACATGGGTTCAGACCTGCAGTGTCGTCTTGCAAAAGTCCACAGATCTTTCCTGCTCGCATTAAAAAGGAATGCAGAAATCCTGAGCCAAAGTGAGAACGCTGCAGGCATACACCAGGAACGTATGCAGCTCCCTGCAGCAGGGCCCGAAGAACTGGCCTGGCTGCAATTTTGGCTTTCTGGGAAAGAAAGTCATCACTGGGGAGTGAAATTCATCTGAGTGCAGAAGGGGGTCACGCACAAGTAGGTGCGTGACCTACTTGTGAACCTCTCCTGATGCATTTCAAAGTAAGTTAGCAAAGAGCAAATGAAATAATCTTGGGGAATAGTGTCTGACGACTACTTCTACAGTCTCTTTGATGCAAAGCCGTCAGGAATTCATAAGCTACACATGTGCCTGTGAATATATGTGCATGCAGCTGTGCACACTGGATTTCAGCCAGTCTGTGACAGGTTAATCAGGCAGTCCTGTACATCTTTACTTATAAACTACCCATCATGTGAATTTCTAAGCAATAACCCAAATCATTTATTTCCCTTAGCTCATGCACAGGGAAAACTGCCCTTCAGGGGTGAAGTCACATGGGATATCTGGATCAGGCTATGACCAGTCTGGAACAGAAGCCTCCTCTGCAGCAAGATGCAGCAAGATGGTTCATGTTTGGGAAGTCTGTCAAAAATCTCCCTTACATCAGAGCCTGGCAGAAAGAGCTTGATTTAGTTCAGCTCCTCTGGGGATGGTGGGATCTTTGTTTTGAAGCAGGGATCTAAAGTGGTTCTGCTCCAATCTGTGATAGTTGTAGTTCAAGGTGTCAGACAAAAGGTATTTCAGTAGAGTAGATGACCTGATTCAACAGCTCTGGATACAGAAACCTGGCTTTCCTACAGCCCTGTGACCTGCTGTTATTCTTCTGCCTGGACATTTTATCTCACTTTCAGACTCCTTGTTTACTGGGAATATGAGTGCCTTGGGACGGGGACTGGTCCTTGCTCTGCATCTGCACAATGTACAGTACAATGAACCTCCTGCCACCTGAGTCATGCAGGTTAATGCAGCCGTGGGCATGTCCCTTGTAGTTGAAGGTGACAGTGCTGTAGATGAACGAAGAGAGATTTGCATGATAAGCACCTTCTGTTGCAAACTTAGTGTGAGCTGCATTGTGCTGCTGCTGCTGCTGCTGCTTCTTGAGGTCTTTCCCAGGCCTTCCCTCCTCCCTGCGGGAAGAGATGGTTTTAAGACACTTCTATAGTATCACATTTTCAAAGGCAGTTGTGTGTTTGGTCAGCCTGCAGTGTAAACTAGAGCAGCCTACGGCTTGCAGTGGCTGCCAATGGGGCTTGTTCCAATAGGAAAAAACCTACAAATCAAAGTACAGCAGTGTAACAGCTTCTCTTTCTCACAGAGGCACTCTCTGCCTGGGATTTAAAGATGACAGTGTAGCACCAGGCTATTCTGCAGCCCCCAGTGCTCACACACTGCTTTGGGAGGGGTGAAGAGAGAGGAGAAGGAAGGACTCCACTTATTAGCTTTTTTATTCCCTTTGGACCACTGGGATATAATAAAGAGGCTGTAATGCAGCATTCAGCCAGGCCCAGTGTATTTGCCTAAACTGCATCTTCAATCAGGTCAGAAGACACGTGGTGGGAACAGGAACTATTTTTCTTCTCTATAAATGGTGAACTACTGACTGCTCAGATAAATATGTATAAATGAACGGTAAAACTGAGCTTAAAGAGAGACTAAAGCAAACACTAACCTTTTTATAGTAACTTATAACAAAGATTTGCCTAGATGGCAGGCTTGTATAAAGAAGTAAATTATCCTACTTTCTTACAGCAGTATAGAGATGCTCTACAGATGGGCTCAGAGAGCAGCCTCTCCAGTAAATAGATGTGGTTCAGAAAGAAGTGAATAATACTTATAAAAACTTAAGCTATAGGTCAGTTAAATCTATAATAAACCATCACCCAATGACAGGACAAACTGGCAGGACAAATATGGTTGAAGTCCATTTTTACTTACAAAAGGATTTCTATTACTTTATGGCAGCGCTCAATGCAAAAGCCTTTAAAGTGCCCCGGAAGTGGTGGCTGCTCATCCTGTCCTCCTGCCTGGTGTCTGAGGGACATGGCGTGCTGCACGGGTGTGGTGCTCCGCTCCGAGAAGATAGCAAGAGCACTCCAATAAAACACAGATGCTGCAGCCTCAGCCAGCTTTGAAGCCTTTGAAGATAATCACACCTTGAAAACACCCTGGGGCATGATGTATTTGCCAGGGAAGAAGTCAAATGTTGATTAAAGAAGGTAATAATACTATTAATTAAATAATAACAAAGTCCTACTGCTCTTCAGAAAGAGGAAGGAAAAGAAGAAATGCTGTTTTCCTTCATCCTCCCTGGCTCTCCAGCCTTGCAGTGGATCACCCTGCCCACCACCGTTCCTGAGGGACGGGTCCCGCTGCTGTCTGGGCTGCAGTGACATTAGCCTGACAAGAATCTGTAGGCCAGGAGTAAGTCCACAGAGTGATGGTGGTGTAGGACTGCCCCCCGTGAGCGGCATAGCAGACCTATGGTTTCCATGCCATCAGACAAAATTCTAAAAGAGAGCACTGAAGACACCTAGGGAAGCTCCTGCAGGCGACTGAGAAACAATACTCAAAACCAAATGTACAGCATATAAATGCAAAGACATCTCTTCTGGCTGGAATAGGAGCCTGGAGAAACATCACTATGAACTTGCCGTCTTCCTATAGTCTTTCCTTAGCAGGGAAGCCAGGGAGCCAGTGCATAGCTGCTGCTGTTTGCAGATCCGCTGACTTCTGCTCTCTTGAAAAAGCTTTTGCATCAGCAAATAGTATTACCACAATACTCAGTTTTCCTCTCGATGGGGAAAAAAGTGGTTCTTGCTCTCCATACTTACTGCTTTTCAGGAATTTTCTACTTACCTACAAGAAAAAAGAACCCATAAAATGGTGTGTCCTTTCACAGCACCCATTTTGGGCTCCTATTCCATGCCCACATCCTTGAAGTTAATTCAGTCCTCGTCAACCGCCTTTAGGTACTGCCCTGCAAGGGGACCTGAGGGGTTCATGTGGAGATGGATGCCAACCAGTGGAGGGTGAGGGAGAAGAGGCTGGTGTTGGGTCTCACTCCAATGGGAGAAGAAGCTGGTGCTGGGACTCACTTGGATGGGAGAAGAGGCTGGTGCTGGGACTCAGGCGGGAGACGAGGCTGGTGTAAGGGCTTGGGTGGGAGAAGAGGCTGGTGCTGGGGCTGGCTCCAGTGGCTAGCGGAGGCAGCATCTCTCGTCCCACAACCTCGGGCTTGCCTGTTGGGCCTCCCAAGGCCGGGGACAGCCACATCCGCAGCAGAGAGGTGTCGCGAGGCTCCGCTTACGTTCAGGGAGCCCCTCAGAGAGCCTGAAACGAGGGATGCTGAACCAGGGCACGGCTGCCACCGCACTGGGGAGCCATGACCGAGAAATCCCGTCAGCCTCTGTCACACCTGCCGTTCAGGTGCCGGGCCCCAGGAGGGCCAGCACCGGCCACGGCCCGAGGCCGGAGCCGGGCTGGGGCATGTGGCCGGGCCGATGGGCCCGGGCAGGGCCGCGGCGGGGGAGGCGGTCGGGCCGCGGCCGGGCCCAGCGGCTGGAGCCGCCTCCTGACGTCGGGAACCTGCCGCGCGCGGGGGCGGGGCGGGGCGGGCGCCGGGAGCGGCCCGCGGGGCAGGCAGAGCCGGCTGGCGGGGCGCGGCGCCCGGCCTGCCACCGCGCCGAGGGCCGCAGCAGGTAGGGCGGCGGGGGGCGGGCGGCTCCCGCCGCACCGGCCGGGCGGGGGGCCGAGGGGGAGAGCCGGGCCCCGGCAGACAAAGGGCCGGGCCCGCCCCGCGGGGGGAGACCTCGCGGCGCACCTGGCCCGCCGCGGCCCCGGCAGGGCTGCCCGCCCTCCCCTCAGCAGCGAGCGCGGCTCGGCCGGGGCCCTGGGGAGGGGGCCGGCCCCGGCGGCAGCCACGCAGCCCGGCTCGGGGTGGTGCGAGGCGGCCACGGGGCTTGGCCGGCGGCTCCCCTCCCCGGGCGCTTTGTCGGGGAGGCGGCGTTTCCCCGGCAGGGCCGAGCAGCGGGCGCGGTGTGGCGGGGCCGCTCGCATGTCGTGACACGGGCACGGAAGTCCGTACCGCCGGCTCCCAGAGCGGTTTTGTGTGTCGGCAGCGACAGAGCGAGCGGCGGTCTCTCCTCGTCCCCCCCCAGGCCTGCGCCTTGCCGGGGGAGGTCATTCATCCTCCCCGCGGGTGTCACCTGCGCCTCCCCGGGGCTGCCGGGGCGGGGAGGCCGGCGGTAAGGCCGGGGAGCGCAGCGCAGCCCGGATAAAATTGAGATCTCCTTCCCTCGGTGCATTTAGGAATGGAACTTCGATCCCGGGAGGGGGTGAGGGGAAGGCGAGAGCCTGATGTGTGCCACTTTATTTTCCTTCAAGCAGGGAGAGGAAAATGCGATATTGTGGGAGTGGGAGGAAGAGAGGCCGCAGGAACAGGCTGCCTGCAGCCGGGCTGTAGCAGCGACAACAAACAGGTGTGGCTGGGAGCGTTCCGATCAGCGCTGCCCGCCGCTGCTGCCCTCGCAGGTTACAGCTGCCTGCTCTCTGCCTGTCGCGGGGGAAAGAGGGGCGGCGTACACCAGAACCCTCCGGCGGGAGTTGCAGCCTGTGTTTCCTGTCCTGGGGTAGCAGCGTGGTTTGGTTTTTGGACCAGCTCATGCGGTGAGGGAGGAAGGAAGGATTTGTGGGCTCCCAACTTGTATCAGTGTGGAAGTGGGATGAGCAATAGGGAGGCTCTTCTCCTCCCAGCACCGGTGTAACTGCTCCTCGGAGTGTACTGTGAAAGGTTATAGGAGCCAGGTTATGTCACCTTACTGATGTGCTGGTCCAGATGTTTGATGATGAGGGAGGCTTAAGCTGTGATTCGTGCACAGTGCTAGCGATAAGGAAATGTTCTGGAAAAGATGTCTTCCCCCCCCCCCCCTCATTTCATCATTTCATTGATTGGATTCAACTGCATGCTTCCTTTTTTAAACAATCCTCTCTTCAGACCCTTAGTCTTACTTTGCTGTGGGAATATTTCCAGGGCTGCAGAGCTCCTACACATGACACATGGGCAGCAGACCATGGTACACACTTTACAGCTGCTTGTTGCCGTGAGACATTTAAGACATGAACACAAACTGCAAGAGGCAGCGCTGGGTCCCATGGCACAGGGAAATTTGGGAACTGCAGCTATGCACTGGGGTACTTCCACTCTTCATTAATAGCTCACTGTGCGTCATGTTTTTTTGTGTTTAGGATGTATAAAGATTAAGTGCCAAGCATCAAAATGAGCGTGACCTCGTGGTTCTTGGTGAGCAGCACTGGCATTCGCCATCGGCTCCCTCGGGAGATGATATTTGTTGGCAGAGATGACTGTGAACTGATGCTCCAGGTAACATGGCATTTTTTTTGTTATTTCTTCTGAAGATGCAGTCTATGTGAATGTAGCACTAGGGATCTGTAGAGATGTTTCATGCTTTCTTCAAATGACATCTTTGAAAAGGAACTTCCTTTTTTATGTTGAGTCTGCGGTTCCCATGAAGACTTCATATGTTTGTGAAAGTGCAAGTGCGGTTTCTTTCAAATTGCCATGTCATCAGATGGATAGGAGCTGTAGTGGTGGGACATTAATCAAATTGATTAACTATCTTGATGCTACTGGAAGTAGTAAGCAAAGACATACCATTCTGTTCTGATCTGTGATTATGCTGCTGTTTTTTGTAGCTTTTAATATGTGCACTGTTTGCTAGTATGTGTGAATTTGGATGGGGGCAGGGTTTTTTGTTTGCCTATTTTTCCCTTTAAGTTTGATTAAATTTTCGGTGCTTGTATGTCTCACTTAGTTTTTTTTTATCATGGTAGGAAATACTGGTATTTAGCAGAGAAACTCTAGCTGTTTTGGTGGGGTACGGTGGTGACCTCTTCCCAAAGTAATTTTGTTACTCGGACAAACTTGCAGCTTCTATTAGTGCTTCCCATACTACTGTGTCTCTCTGCTGGACCTAATCCAATGTGTCTGAAGTGTTGACTGTGGTCTGATGTTTGACAGCATAATGTAATGGACATCACTCCAAACAAATGGAGCTGGAATCTTGCAAAGAGCTTTTGACAGGAGCAGTTTAGCTCAGGAATTTGTAGAAGCTCAGAATTAAATTAGTGTTTCTGCTAGACCCATGCCATGAGTACTTAAATGGCAAAAAAATGTTCGATTGCACCTGCCTGTCCCCCTTTTGTCCCTTTACAAAGGTGGCAAATGTGCCTGTTGGTGGCAAAATTAGGAAACTGCACAACAGGGACTCCCTCCCCTGTAGTTATGTCCTAAATGTTTTGTTGATGTTCTACCAGGCAGGCTGTGTTTGTACTTAATGCAGGGATTTTGTATGATATGTTAGCAGGAGGTCTGTTTAGGGAGGTAGAAGTTCTTGTACGAGGTGTACTTGGAAGGCAAGGTATTGTCTAGCTGTAATAAAATGTTAGTGTCCACAAAAGGAGGTCTTGCAGTGTTTGTACTGCTCTGCTAGCTGTCAGTGAGCGGCCTGTCTGTGCTGCAGTGGTAGAGTCTGAAACATACTCCTGTTCGACAGCAGATCGTTTGTTTGGGTTTTCCTATGAATCACGCTATCTTTTATTTCGTGTTTCTACATGTCTGACTGGTGAGGCATGTAAAGGAGAGACATTAAAAATGCATTCTCTCATGATTTGAAGGGAGGAAACATACACGGTGGCCTTGGTTTCCAAAAATGGCCTGAGTTTTAGGGTGCCCATCTTAATACCTTTTGAAGGCACTTGAGTTTTTTTTTTTTACTGTCAGGGTTCAGCACTCTGAGAATCCCAAGTATCAAGTTGTGCACCCTAAAACAAAAGTACCCAAATATCAGTCATGCTTAAAATGCATTGCTTGTTTCTCTGATTATTTATGGGGTTAACTGGACAGCGTTGATTGTGAGCCATTCCATACCACACAGAGTATTTCATGCTTCTTTGCAAGTCTAAGCTGGCTTGTCAGTGTTGCGTGTGGACTAGCAACCTTGTGATGCTCTACGTTTGCCATGCTCTTTTCTACAAGGTAAATGAATTGGGATTACTGGAGAAGCCAGCAGTATCTGTGAGAGTGAAGCGGTTGTATTTAGGGGCTCATAGGTGATGGTGGTATTAAAGGAAATTTTCGTTATTTCACCAGAATGAAGGCTCTGGATTGTCTGTAAAAGCCAGCTGCTTATGTTCATAGCGTGAGTTACATGTGACCCTTTATAAACATACTAGTTTACTATCTCCAGTAATAAAGCTTTTTCTAGGATCACATGTAAGATCTTATTTTGAACATTATTTTCCTAGCCATTTGCTTACAAAGATGTATTCCATCTTTCCATCAAGAGCTACCTTGGACTCCGAATGAGATGATTGTAGTAAATCTCAGTGCAGAAGAAGAGACTGTGAACAGAGACTTGATATTCAAGCAAAGTTTTGTGTGAGCAGATGGAGGATGAGATCTAAAAATAGACTTTTTTCCTACTGTGACTGTCCATGTCACAAAATTGTTGTGCAGACTGGCACAATCATTTGTCTTGGGGAAAGCTTAAGAAGCAGCGCAGTGATCAGAGCAGATGGACAGAGCTCTTGTGACAGTGTTCGCACCTGTAGTATTTCTGTGGTACTGACCCTGAAAGTGTATATTCACTGCACAGTTATTTTGTTTATAAATTTCAAGATATTGGCATTTAATCCCTTAAAGTGCACAACTGGGAGCAGACTGGCAGCATCTGGGGAATGGACTGGATGACCTGGTCAGCGTTTTTTCGTCTCTTAAGACTGTTAATACAGTTAATACAGCGATATCATCATGATATGGTTTGTGTTTCCCTGCTGAGACCGTGTGTATTAGATGGTGTGCAAAGATACGACTCAGAGATAAGCCTTGTCCTGGAAACCTTGCAGTCTTGCCTTTCTCATTTTACTGTTTTAGGAGTGTCTCATCTTCTAATATTTTCTTGGAACATGTTGTCTCAAGGTATCAGATCCCTAAACAGCAAGAAGTGATGGCTTTGTCGCCAATCAATCAAGCTTTAGTTTTGCCTGTGTTTAGTTATTTCATACAGGTGCTAGATTTGCTTTCTGGTTAACAAAGAGGTAAAGAAAACCAGAGTCTTTAAGCTTACAATTAAGTAGGTTTGATAGCGGGGAAACGTAATCTACCTTGAAATCTTCTATACCTACTAAGAGGATTAGAAATATTTTAAATGTTTTTGCAGCACTGTAAAGCTTCTAGTACAAGTAAATGTGAGATTTACATTGGGTTTGAATGTTAATGCATGGGTGAAAATGCCATGTAGCATAGCTTGGCACGCACAGTGTTGTTACGCCGAGTCAAGGGCTCAGTTCTGCCCTTTTTCTGAAAAACAGTGCTTGATTTCTTCAACAGTCTCACTGGCTCCTTTCAGGTAAAAGTCAACAAACAGCAGGAGTGTGGAAATCTAGAAATCTAGACCTTCACTAACTTGCACTAGTGTGTTTATTTCTGTGCAGCTTGGTGGTTGTAGGAAGTAATTATCTGAAAAGGTTTACTTTTATTTTAACCAAAAATAAGAGGGTTTTTGGACCATCTTGAACAAACATTTTGTTTGGGAAATATAGTTGCCATTTTATCAGCTTTGATCATTTGCTTAATGTGATGGGTATTTACTCGGGACAAAACATTTTGCAAACTCAAAATTTTCACTTAACCATTAAAACCTTCCCCTCTGCCCCTAAACAAAGGCTCTTTTGCGTTTTTGCTAAATGTAAATATTTAACAGAAGGGAAAGCAGGGTCATGATTTCCCTGTTTTTGTTTGAGAGATGTTTATTGGAAAATTTGGGAAAGCAAAATGTTTAACCAGTGTTCCCTTGAGTATTTCCCTCTCTTTAGAGTGATGGTTTGGGCATGCTATTGTCCTGCGCTGGGTGAGGTTGTACATGTGAGTGTGAGTTACAGCAGGAGTAGGTGCAGATGGTATGATGCTTTCTGTTTTATGCCTTTGTCATGTGTGCCTTTTAAGACAGCTTGACACTTCCTATCAGGAGACACTGTTCTCAATTGCTTATAACTCTGCTAAACTTTGTAACTGTTTGGGATGAGAGTTTATTTTCTAGGCGTCTGTTTTAGGCGGTGTTCTGGACGTGATCAACTCCCTTCTTTGGTCTTCGCTGTGAGCCTCTCTGAGAAAAATGCCTTTTTCTTCATGTAAACTATTTAAAAGTATGTTTAACCTGTTCTTTGAAGTTCTGGTGTCGTAGAGCTGGGGGGTGATGCTTTTCAAGAGTGAATGCCTAGGTTAGAGGTGTTGTGTTTTTTTTTTTTTTTAATCCCCCCTCCACCCCCCCATCAATAATCTAAATGTGTTTGACCAAGTTCCAAACCTTTGAAAAAAAAGTTGGAGTTTGTGTGTGGTCAGCAGGAACTTGCTTGATACTATTGTCTTAGGTCATGTTTCATCTGGGAGTGAGGCTGGTGAGGAGATGGATTGGAGAACAGAACTGTCGCAGGTTGGGCAAAGAGGAGCTAAGTGCAGGGATGCACAAGGCTGGGGTTTAGATGTAAGAGTAACTGCGCTAGATTAGATCAAGGTGCATCCAGCCTGGTATCCTGACTCAGACGGTGGTCAAAGCAGCTGTCGAGGAAAGTGCGAGGACAAGCCAAGAGTATAATGATACTTCCAGAGTACTTGCTCAACCTCTTGACGTGTGTTTCAGGAAGTCAGAGGCCAGATCCTTGCATTTAGTAGTTGGATTTCTACTCTATAAAGCCTCACCAGGAGATTAAGGTTTGACTGAGCAGGGAGGCACATGGAGTCTGTCATGTGTGCAGAGTGAGAGGAGGAGCAGCAGGACTTGGAAAAGTGAAGGGTGGTGCATATAGAGCAGAAGTTGTTCAGAGTGGGGAAAGCGGACATTGCAGGACATGACTGCTGAGCAGCATCTCCCTTAGGCCTGAGATGGGCTCAAGACTCGCTTTTATTCTGGTGTCAGCAGATAGCTGTGAAAGCTGCTAGCCAAGCATCTGTCACAGGTCCATATGGGACATAGCATGCTGCTTATGGTATCAATTAGTCAGTTCAAGTGCTAGGGGCTTGTGAGCGGAACATACAAGTTCATTCTGCTGGTGAATCGGATAAATGGTTACTTGATAGTGCTTGAATAGGCATTTCCCTCTTTTTAGCTTGCTTTGGTAAAAAGCTAGGGAATTACAGCGTTCTAGGTACTGAAGGAACATTCTTACGGCTGCTAAATCAAATGTTTATAAGTGCGGAGCAGTTACGACATACCAGTGTGAAGATTGCCTGTGTAATCCTGCTTCTGCCCCTGTGTATATAGGCATGAAGATGCAATCTGTTACTGTATCGTTACCGGATATTTTTTCCCCGCAGGATCTGTTTCGTGTTTGGTACACAGGGTGCACGGCACACTCCACAAATAATACAGTGCGATGGTGAACTCTGTGTGTATGTGACATCTGGTCACATTAAGGTTTCATTGACCTGACGTATCCTACCTTCCCCGGGCCGTACTTGATAATACGTCGTCTCTCCTATGTAGTTTAGTAAGTGTATACATAAACAAGTGCAAATAGGTGTGGTGTAGTTTGTCTACAGCATTATGCTGGGAGGAACTAGATGGTGTGAACTTGGTAGATTATCTTTTTCCTGGTACTTCTAGGTGAATTAACTGCGGTGCAGAAGTTGTATCCCTTCATCACTCAGGTTATTTCCTGCATTGGGAGCTCCCAGTAGAAGCCATGGGGAATCTCTGCTGCCTTTCGTGTCCCGACCTCCTTGCCCATGAAGCATGGGGCTGGAGTGGGAAGCTGTAGTTGGGGTAGGGCGGTGCCCCGCTCGTGCTGTTTTGCTGCAGTTATCCAGAGGGTGTGAACCAGCACCTCAGTTAGTCCCTGGGCGTTGGGAATTGCAGTGATCCTGAGACAGTCATTCATTAGGTGTCACAAGGGAAGTAGGTGTCTTAGAGGGAGAAGGGAAAGGATCTAGCCTTGGGAAGGCTCTACTTTTTGGCAGGTTGTGTTTCCAGGTGCTTGGGCAGCAGCTGTGGGAGGAAGGGTGCACATCCCGTATATCCAGCCCTAGAGTTGGTTTTTTGGCTCTTGCCTCTCCCATTGTTTTCTGTTAATGTGCAGTTGATGGGAGGATTAGGATGTCTGATGAAATGTGGGTTGAGGAGGCTGGAGGCATGGCAGGACTGGCAAACCTGGGAGGGGAGTTCATTGCTGGAGGCAGGGTAGGGAGAGAGGTGATGGTGGTACTGCAGGCAGGTGGTTATTAGGGGTGAGAGGGCTGCACGCGCCTGACAAGATGCTGGAAGCCTGGCCTGTGGAGGGGGGGTTTGTCCCTCTCCGGAGCGGGCAAGGAAAAAAGGGACACCTTCCATGCCTGAAATCCTGATCCAGGCACTAGCACGCAGCTCGGCTGTGCTATAGAAATTCAGGGTTCTGCCTCACCTAAGATGATGCTTTTCCATGCCTCCTGGGTGGCTGTGTAACATGAAGCGAAAGCCAGTGCATCTGCGGGCAGCATGTTCCCTGCCTGCAGTCAGGATCTGACCCTGGTCACTTGAACTGGCGCTCCACTTTGGGGAAGGGGAACCAGCAAGCAAAAACCTATTCTACCCAAAAATAACGGGTTAAGTTGTTGTGGGAACTATGCCAGCCTCCAAATCCCTTTGCCAAGCTGTGGGGATTACAGTTTCATTTTCCTGGGGGATTTCTCTTTTGTTCAGTGCCTTTTTTTTTTTTGCATGAATACTCAAGCCCTGGTCCTGCCACAGATCCACTAAACCCATGATCTTGACTGCAGTAAAGCTCAAGGCAGAAGCCTCTGCAGCTTGGGAGCTGTAATGTGAGTCCAGCTTCAGGACGAGGTGACTACACCTGCTGAAGAGACATTTGTCTGCTTAGGCAGAGTCATTTAGAAAACAGCAGCACGTGCCCCTGGGAGCGATCAGGCTGGCTCTTGTGGGGGTGTCTCACTTGCAACCAGCCTGGCGCAGGACGGAGCATTCACTAATATTCTGGAAAAGTACTGAAGTGGCCAATATACACAACTCTGTGAAATGCATCGTGGTGAAAGAGGGAGACCCAGTGTTCATATCTGTCATTAAATGTTATATGTTATCTGGGGTTTTACTTTTGAGGAGCAAAAATCATAGTTCAGGCCAGAATGCAAGGGATATATTTTTTTTTTTTAATAGCTTGTCTCCCTTCTAAAGTGGGACACTGGGAGAGGTTTGTATTTCCTTACTGGGACACTTGTGCAGAGCACAGTACTGGCAGAAATGTAACCTGTTCACTGTGGAAAGTATTTCAGCAAATGTTTATTGCGTGCTGCCACCAGAATGCTGCAGTTAATCTTGTGCCAGACGTGCACAACAGACTGCAGCGAGGAATAGGGAAACTGCTCTCGTTTGTTTATTTTATCTCCAATACCACGATGCCTCGCGGCACTGGCAGGGCTGAGGTCCAAACCTCAATCCTGAGCAGTAGGTTTTTGCCCATGGTATTCTCCTGGGGAAAAAGCAGCATCTGTATCTACGTAGACAGCTGAGCTGCGTCTGCTCCCTGGCCCTGTGGGGAAACACAGGCTGTCTGGCTGTATTTCTCCTCCTGCTTTCTTAAGCAGATCTTGTTTCCTTGTGGGCTTTGCTTGGTGTCTCTGCAGCTCGTGGTTTCATCCCGAGTGTCCTGTTCTATGTATCAGACCCTTCACCAAACACAAAGCTGTAGGATATCTGCAGCACACGTAGCCAGCGTGGTATGTACCTCTGTGGAGACTCCTGTGTGCTTCTGAAGCTGCTTTTACTGCTCCCATGCTAAGCAGGGGCTTTTGCTGATTTGATCCGTGCAGTTTTGAAATCACAAGGGAGCTGCCTGGTTGCATATCTGATTGGAGACTGATGATCCAAGATGTTGGTACCAGTATGGGACTGGCAGTCCCAGAGGTGCCATTCCTGTCTGTGATTTGGACTATCTGTTTAATATGATCTTGGTAGAAAGAAGAGCTATAAAATAGCTCTGTCTTCAGATATATGCCGCATGTGCATTTTGTCTACTAGGTATTTAAAACATGATGCATTGTAGATAGTATGATGGAGAAGCAGGACAGCCTTATATTAGGAAGTGATTTGACTGTCTGGAAATGCAAACCCTGGATGAGCTTAGTGTAGTAATAAATCGGTATCCGTGTTTTCCCTTCAGAGAAGTGTAAATGTTGTTAATCAGAAAAGCACAGATTTGGTTTTCCCGAGAATTGTTTTCATTTGATAACAGGTCCAGTCTTGGGACATGGTGAGAACGCTGTGTTCTTCCTTCATTCCCAGCCTCTCGGAGTGTAGCCTTATTTCTTGCCTGCAGATCACTAGTGCTTAGGAGGACACCTCCCTTCCTTGCCTTCTTTTCCCCTTCTCAATCTCATCTGAGGTGCTCCAGCTCTGGTTTTGTTGTTCGGATCCAAGCAGAATCTCAGTGATCCTTGCTCACTGACCCTTGAGCTCAGGAGTGCTGCTTACCCCACTGCAGGTGCTTTTCTGGTGAAACAGATTAACTGCTAGGCTGTACTGGTTATTTTCTGCTTTTGACATCCGGATATAGGCACTTCGGGTTTTTTTAACACTTTATTGGAAATTCATATTTTTTTTCCACTTGGACCCCTGTGTCCCCTCCGACAGATGGATCAGTCTTGCCTTTTGTTGTGGAGGTTGTGATTGATCATAAGCAAGGCTCAGTATTTGATGCAAGTGTGCATTTAAGCTGGGGAGTCCTCTTATATTTGTGATTCAGTCAACTTAATTGCAGCTTTTCAATTTATAGATGCCTAAAATATTTCCAGTGGAGTTGCAGATGGTTGGGAGCTCTGCACCCGTAGCCTGCTCTGTAACATGTGTTGACGCAGGCTTCTTAAATCACTTTCTGTGATTCAGTGGGTTATGCATTAGAAACCACTGGCCAGCTGGGCTGAAGTGGCTTATGCAGGACTGTTCTCGGGCTCTCGGCTGTTACCAGTCTGGAAACTGGTTAGTCTTTTCTTTGGAAGTGGGATTGAGGCAGTCTGCTCCTCTCTGAGAACAAAAGTGTGATCAGCTGCTGGATTGCTGCTGTCACTGCACACAAGAGCTGTTTATGTTAAATGTGACTGATGTTGCAATAAACTACACCTCGGTTCTCAAGTAAGAGTGACCTTTGGCAAGTCTGCATCAAAATAAATAAGGTGTGATTTTAGTTATTTTAAGTTGAGTTTCCTTGGAGACATGCCCTTAGGAACTCCTGCTGCCAGTTCCTGTGATGTTTGCTGGTTTAACATAAACAAAACTAAGAAAATTCCTCCCTTCTCCACAACAGCATGAAATTTCACAGAAGTGCGATCTGCGTAACAGTGTGCTGTGTTCCTGGTGTTCTCTTTAAAGAGATGCTGAGAGGTTGTATCAAGACTGTGGGTCAGATTTTGCATATAGTTTTGACTCCTTTTGCAAAGGGCCATCTTGAACACAGCTGAAACTTCCTTGGAAGATGGAAAGTTTTGGCATAAATTGGTTCCTTTGGTGATCTCTTCCTGCTTTTATGTAGGGGAATATCGTGCTGCTGGAATACATCACTGCTCCCCAGTGATGACCCTTGTCTGGTTTGGGACCCCTGAGTGGCTTTAGTCAGCTGTTGTAAAATACAGCAGCCCAAAGGCTATGCTGACTTACATCAGGGTCAGACGCAGGGCAAATTGAATTTTTGGGAGACAGATGGTTCCCAGAAATAAACCCCTTTTTAAATGACCTGTGATTCATTTAAAATCAGATACCAGATAAAATCTACCCTAATTTTTTTGTCTGGATTAGCTTTTTGGGGACACTTGGAAGGGGGTACAGGGATTGTTCTGCCTTTAAAATCTGTTAATCTTTAGATGAGTCTCTATGACATGCTGTAAAAGGCTAAAGCAAACACTGCTGCACCAGTTAATCAATGTTCCCTCACATCCCATTGAGAACAGTGATGTCCACAATTTTGGGTAGCAGAGGGACTGGAGAAGACCTTACATCTGTCCTGTGCAGGCAAGACCCCTGTGTGCGGTTGTCTTTGAGTCCAGCAGGATGAAACGTAGTTATATAAATGCCCATGGATGGGGAAAGGGGATTTCTGCCCATGCTGTGGGCGGAGACGGTCTTGCCCCTCTGCTTTGTAGGTAGGGTGCGGTGAACCCTCTAGGAGCCCCAGCCCAGGTACAGTGCCCACACAGCCTGA
The DNA here is from genome assembly GCF_964195595.1 of Calonectris borealis. NCBI lineage: Eukaryota > Metazoa > Chordata > Aves > Procellariiformes > Procellariidae > Calonectris > Calonectris borealis. Next base: position 10,409,603 of record NC_134316.1, on the reverse strand, counting down.
TTGTTGTGGGGATGGACCCTGGGCAGGCAGGGCGGTGGAAGGAGACCCTCTCACATCCTCCCAAAGGGTGCGAGGGACGGTGCGGCAGGTCAGGTACAACCCCAGCTCGTGTAGCATCAGCTGCTGTGATACGTGAGGCTGTGGCTGGAGATGTTCCTGTCCTCAGGGCTGTGGGCCGAGGTGCGGTCCTGGGCAGCATCCCTCAACCGTCCTTATCTTACGCTGCACACACCTGCCACAGCCACTTGGGTGATTGCAAATTGGACTGAGGGGCTGCATCTAATGTGAGTAGTAACTGAGGGAAGCAGCAGCTTCGTACTGCAAACGCTTAAGACCTGCCCTGCCTTGAGGTTGGGGTCAGACACCAAGCGTGGGGATTGCATGGGGGCGAGAGGTTTGAGTGTGCCCCTCCTGGGAGGGCATTGCTGTGTGTCGCATGCCGCTTTTAGGACTTGGCATCGCAGGAGATACGAGCGTGGGGTGTCTCTGACTGCGTTGTCTCTGTCTGTCCCACCAGTTGTTGTTTGTTTCTTTGGGGAGTGATTGCTGTCTGAGCAGCACCAGTTGGGCAGCAAAGCATCAAGTGCTGCCTCATTTTTCAGCTGGGACTCATGTGAGCTGACACCTTGAATTTAATTCAGCAGCGTATGGATAACTGTATTAGTGAGGCAGCTGGAGGCTTGGAGTCACCTGCCCCTCTCCTCACTGCCTCTGCTTGCGGTGGCATGTCATGAATGGTGTGAGGGACATCGCAAGGTGGAAGGGCAGTCTTCTGGCCAAATATGTGCTTGCTTCGTACTGGTACTTCAGGGTTATTCTGGAGGACAGGTCTCCAGGGCTGACATATGCTCTGCAGGGCCAGGAGGTGCCATTTATCAGCTGTTGGGGTACTACCTATGTGCTTGACATTGGCAGGGGCAGAAGAAATTCCTGCGAATGGTAGCAGTTTGTCCGGAAAAAGCCTCTGTGTTTTCACCAAGGAATTCCCCTGAAACAATCTTTGCCTCTGCATGCTTGCAAGGAAACAGATAATGGCTTGCTGAGAGCAGTGCTGTGGAAACCAGCGTGTTTATACTTGGGAAAAGGGAAGGACTTTTCACCACAAACTTGTTGGTCGATGCCCAGGAAGAGGAGGATTAGCTGACTTAGAGCCTGGCTCGTCTCCCTGCTGCGGTAGCACGCCCTACCCTCCTCTGGCCTGAGATACCAGGGAGGTCTCACTGTCGCGTGGGCGTGCTGATGGAGTGACCGGTTGAGGTCAACTGCAACAAGAATTCAAGTTACGAGAGGCAGTAGGTCTAGATACAGGCAGTCCGGTGTCTTTATAGCTGTAACACGTGGGCCATATTTCAAAATTATTCACAGATTTTGTTCTAATACTTCTTCCTCAGAAGTCTGACACTATTCCTGCTGAAGTGTCATACTGTGTTTTGAAGATAAGGTGCGTTTGGTACTTGTGCATTGTGGCAAAGCCGGTGGCACCAAATCACTGTCCAGTTCAGTGTTCTCAAACCTAGCTTTAAATTTGAATTTTCCTAGAGTTGTTTTCTTTTTCATCCCAAGTTTACTAACCTCCCTCCAACTTGGAAAACATCCTAGAATTTAAATCAACTCCGGGACATAATCCTGGGAACAGTATACATTGTTGTGAATAAGTTTGGTTTGTAACTTAAGAAAATTATTTTTTTCCTCTTTGAAAAATAGGAAGAAATCATCCCAAATAGGAATGTCCCTAGTGATGAGGCCACCGGCTTCAGCTGGTGAAAAATGGAGCTCTTCTAGTTCGCACTGGCTGAGATCCTGCCCCTCAGGCTTTCAGTTTGACTGGTTTTGTTTTCAGTTGTATTGATAGAATATATTGAAATTATGGCATAGTCTTAACAGCCTTCAGTGATTTGCACTCCCCCCCCCCAATGCAAATAGTGTATTGTCTTCAGTGAACTGTTTAAACAACTGTGGAAGTATTTAGTGTTTATCCTTTGGTTATTTATAGTAGTAAATAATATTTAATCCTTCCTGCTTTTCCCCTCTCTCCCCCTACCCCGTATCAAATTAGTTTAATGTCTAAATGTTGCTTTGATTAACAGTGTCTCTTATGCCTGACCGGTCTCACGTTCATTGTGCTTTCATTGCCAGTCCCGCAGTGTCGATAAGCAGCACGCTGTAATCAACTATGACAAGGAGAAAGATGAGCACTGGGTGAAGGATCTCGGGAGCTTAAACGGCGTAAGTAGCAAACCTCCCGGCTGATGGAGGCAAACACGCGGCGTGCTAAGTCTGCAAGCATTTGTGTGCTTACTTAATTCTACTGTTAGACCCCTTTTGGGTCAGTGCAACTGTTGGGCGTGAATTAAGCTAAACATACACCGCCTGAGGTGGAGGTCATGTAGCATCTCATCTTAGAAGAGGAAAGTTTTGGTGAATATTGTATTTCTTTTCTCCTTTCTTCTGGTGCCCTTGCAGAATGCTTCAGGGCTCACAAAATCACAGAGCCTCTTGCAAAAGAGGAGGAAATAAATTCAGTCTCATTTTAGGGATGTTAACATTAAACTGGTGAAGATTCTGGAGCAGCTGTTCAGCATGAGCAGGGTGACCTTTTGGCAATTCAGTTGTCAGTGCATGGAGTGATTTATGGGATGATGAGACATTTAATTTCTTTGAGGAGAAACTATTTAAAACCACCGCTTTTTTTTATAATAAAAATTGCTCTTTTGCCTGCCTTGAGCCTGGTTTGTTTGAAGACTGTGGGATAATTTGAGCCTGGAACCGGGAGCCGAGCCTACCTGAATCTTAACCCTTCCTCTGGTCCCAATTCACGCAGTAGTGTTGGGCAGCTCGGTGAGGGCTTTGTCTGCCCACCGGAATTAAGTGATTTTTTTTAAATACACCATTGTAGTTAAAACTGTCCTAATGCCATAGCATGCCCCTTTTTTGGCTGTTTCTTCATACCAGTGGAGCTATTCTTCTGCTGGAGCAGGTCTAAGCTAGATTCATGTAATTGTCTTCCCAGTAGGGGTTTTACTGCAGTCATTGTTTTGGGCTTAGAGACAGAAGCCCTCCACCATTGCAACCACAAAACCACAAGATGAACCCAGAAACTTGTACAAAAACAGTGGCTAAAGCAGACCTCAACTGTTCTGCCTCTTCTGGCATCTGAAAACAGCAAGAATGAGTGTTAATCCTTCTCAGCCTAATAGCTGAAGGCACAGAGCCCTGTTGAAATGGGAATATTTCCAGTAACTGGTCTGGGCTCTAGCTGGTTCAAAACCTGTGGTATTTAACTCATGGTGGCAAAATAGCAGCTGAAAATTCTGCTTGCAAGAGAGGGAAGGCTTGTACCACTAATTCTCTTCTATCTTCACATGCTAAAGCATATGAATTTACAACATTTTAATAATAGATTGTGCTCAGAGGGGCAGTGGAGTAAAAGGAGTTATAACAGTGCCTGTCTTCTGCAGCTGGTCAAACACACTTCTGGTGAAGACTGTTACGGCCCAACAGAATTTATTTTGCATGAAAGAAACATAGGTCCTTATTTGAAAATTTTAATGAAAACCTGTTTTCCCCCCGAAACTAAAGAAATCACTTTTGAGGACTTTGACTTTAATTCCATTTTCAGAATTTGCTTTTATTTTGTATTTACTTTATGGCTTGTCAACAGCGTATTATATGGCTTTGCTGGATAATCTGGTTCATATTGTCGAAATGTTTTGTATTGTTTTTGTTATAATGTTTGGCTGATTCTGCAATCTCTATTAAGGGTCTTTTGGTTTTGAAGGTAGTGTTTCCATCTGCAATAAGCAGTTTCCTTGGGTTCTTTTATTTTATTTGAAGTAACCATGGATGGATAGGTAACAACATCAAAATGTGTTTTCTTGCAGACTTTTGTTTTGCAGAAAATTCAGCAAATAATTATTCCTGTTCCAGATCTGACTGTTGTGGGATTTTTAAATATTAAAAAATTTCATGCAAATAGGAATTCCATGCCTTTTAACCAGCTTCACTGCTTTTATTCTGAAATTAGAGGCCTGTTCCCCAGCTCTTCTGTAAATTGCCAGGAAGCTGGGGGCTGTTGTCTACTTAGGTTCTAGTTTCCTGCTCTAACATTTATTTTTCCCCTGTGGTTAATACTTGATCTTATCATGCATGTTTGGCTTGGCTGAGGTGAGAAGGCAGAAGGAGACGACTGTGCCTCAGTGGTGAAAGGATGTAAATTCATTTTCTAGCATAATTTTGATTCATCAGAGCGTAGCTGCATTTGTATTGAGGCTACAAAGACTCAGCAGTGGTTCCTGGTCTGTGAGGCTGGGTGAATCCCACCTTGCAAGGTAGGGGTAACTCCTGGTGTCTGTGACTGCCATCCTCATCAGCATGCTGGTGCTTCTTCAACTGAGTTCCTGATCTATTTTTATTTGGCCCGAGTTATTACAGAAGTACACGGGTTTATTTGTAAAAGATGTCCATGCGTGCTTGATTTGTTCCTCCGTTGTGTGAGAATTGTTCCTTAGGGGGTCCCCTTGGAAAGCAGGTAACAGAGGCATCCGAGGTGTTTGTTCACAGCTGTGAAGTATGTTTCTTGCACCTTTATAAGGATAACTTAGTTTCTTTGGGCCTCAATTAACTGCCTGGAGTATAGGAAAAGTGAGTATGCGAATCTTTTGCGTGAGCCTGTTGTACTGATACATGGTGTCTTGGACAACGTGGTCTCAGACATCATGGTGATGCCACTGCAAATGCTTGTTTTCCTGTGCATTTTCATTTCCCCCTTCCTCCGTGATAGGCTTTGCTTGCTAAATTATCAGGCTTTGGGGCTGACACCAGTCTTGTTTGACATCCAGCGGAAAGCTGATTCCCAGCTCAGTAATTAGTGTATGGGTTGCACTGTTTGCTGCTTTTGCTGGTTGTGAAGGGTGGAGGAGAACCAAGAGCATCTGAAGTTTCTAACTTCAGGCATCTCATTTACGTGTTCAAGTCGGGGACTAAAATTTCATTTGCAGTTGGCGGAAAGGTAAATCTCCCTAGAGGTCCCTTCAGAGCACCTTGCTTTGAAGCTTAATTGGGGTGCTCTAACTTGCCCATGGGAGCTACTTGCTGGCGTTGATTTTTCTAGGGAACTTAGCTCTTCGCCTGGCTGACTTTGTGCTAGTGCATCCTGAATGTGTGCAGTGCTGTTGGCAGGTGGGCATGGGTGCCCTCCAGGAGCCCCATCCATCTGAGATGCATCACCTTGAATACCCTCAGTCAAAAACCATTCCTGTGCTTCTTTTCTGCAGACATTCGTCAATGATGTGAGGATTCCTGACCAGAAGTACATCACCCTAAAACTAAATGATGTCATTCGCTTCGGCTATGATATCCTTCTTGTCTGAAGAGGCAGTGGGACACGTTTTTTGCCGTGGAGTGGGATTGGGTTTTGTGCCATTTGCTGCACGGAGTTAACAGTGCTAATTGTGACTAATGAGTAAGGGTGTTTGTTTTGTCTCCTGGAGCCTTTGGATGGCTCATAAGCTTTTGTTTCTCCACCATGGACCTGATTCAGAGCATATTAATCATGATGCCTGCTACCTTCATTGGACTTCGAATCAGGCCCTGCACTGGCAGTAGTGACTGTGGAGGTATCTCTTCAGTCTCTTTCTAAGGAAGGGTTGCATTTTTTCCTTTTTATTTGGGTGGCAACTGTAGCTGGTACCAGCTGGGGAGCAAACATATTTCATATGCTTTTGTATGAACTAACATCCTCCTATTTTTTTCATCCTGAGTGTTTTTTTTAAAAAAAAACAAACTTACTTGTGTGGTTTTTTAATCATTTCACCCAAATGCTTGCTTTAAGACAATTTGCAGGTCTTCAGCCTTAAACACTTAGCTTTGGGGCTTGTGGTCAGACCCTTGACTCAGTATCGATTGAAGTTTGCCTGTGCAAATTGCTTCTGCCACAAACTGCAAGAGTAAATCTGTCTTCAGCAATAGCAAATTTCACCTCCATTGAGGGAGGCTAGGCTGCAGTTACTGCTTTGTTTACAGAGTCACAAATCCTGCTAGTGTCTGCTAAAACACCTTTGCCTTCACCCCTTTCCTTTTTACCCTGGTGTGACTGCGTGACTGGCTATAAGCATAGATGTTGGAATGCCCTTCTGAGTCTGCAGAGCAACAGAGGTAAGTAGAGGCTCCTATTGCTGCCTTTTCATGTAATCTAATCATTTTTTTTTTCACTTTTTTTTCAGTTGCTTCTATCTGCCAAACTTTACCCACTCAGGCTAAATTTAGAAGTAGCAAGTGTCTCCTCCAGGTTTCTTTTTTCTTTTGTGGGGAAATTTCAGTTACAAGCATCCAGACATTTCTGAGACTAGAGGCAGAGAATAAGTTTTATCATTGAGAGGGGAGGATGTGTTTGGCTGGAAAACTCTTGCACATCCTTGATCCCAAGGCCACATTCTTGTGCCTTTTGTTGTCCTCAGGATAATCAGTTTGTACTCGCCACACTGTAGCCCTTGAAATACTTCAAACCTTGCTGGAGCCCAGAGGGCTGAAGCAGCGAGGAGAGGCTGAGCTTCCCTGGTCTTCCAGGGATCTGGGTACCTTGGGTCTAAGCAGTGACAGTGCAGGAGCACTCACTGTTGCAACAGGGATGCTTAAACTGGAATCCCGGATCTGCTGGAAAAGAGTTTTCTAGGCCTTGTGTAAGATCATACTTTTGGTCTTGGTCTTGCTCTGTCTCTTGCCATTTTAGATATAACAAATCCTTGCTTCACAGTGGTATTTCTTTTTTTTTAAAAGGAGGTAGTTGCTGAATCTTTAAAAAAAAAAAAGAAAAAGAAAGACAGATTATTTGCCTTTAGATCAGTATTTGAACAGGGTGCAGTTGATAAGGGTTCAGGCATGCATGGGGGGCGGGAAATACTGAGTAGCCGCTTACTGAGTGCTTCCCAATAAAAGAGCACTGTCATCTGGGAGCACTGTCATTAAAGGTGGCGTCTCAGTGCACATGTGATGAAGCCTGTTACGGTCCCATAGGCAACCTCAGTTCCAGCTTTTCTTGACTTTGCAACTTTGCCAATGTCTTTTTGATGTAGCTGGTCATGTGTCTTCTGGTCTCTAGATGTGTGGGGAAACATGTAGAAGATTTGCTGTGAACTCTAGTCTGGTGAAGGCGTAAGCCAGTGCCTAGAGAATGGGTAGGTTTTAATGGCTGGTTTAAACTTTTTATAGAAAGCAATTCTGAGCACTAAGCAGCTGAGTTGAAGTGTTTAGTCCTGCAGCCCTACATGGATATTAATGTGAAATGAGTGATTGCATTTATGAATTATAGAATTTATTGCCCTCAACAGGAAACCTTTAAAGAATGTAGGTTTTAGAGTCATCTTTTTACTTCAGCATAGTTGCTATGGCAGTTACAGTCTCTTCCTCTCCTTTGCTGCTTCAGTACCACTCTCTTTAGCAGTGCTTTCTGTGCGTACTGCGTTCAGCTCGGTGTGGATGGCAGCATCTCCTGAGGTCTCCGAGTCAGCTGTGTGCTGTTGCATAAGAGCAATGTCTCTTTTCCATTTACAGTTTCACTCACAGCCTGTGCAGAGTTTCCCTGCCATGCCAGTATCACTTGGTTTATTTTTAGTCTTAACATTTTCCATCTTTCCTTTTTCCTCCCCTTTGCTCTGTGCTGTGCTGATTGGGTTGTTCATGATGACATTGCCAGATGCTTCCTTTTTTTTTTTTTTTTTTTTTTCCCCTCCCCCTAATGCAGTGTTGCTGAGGATTATTGCCTAGGCTCAACCATGTTGAATGCCTGCCTTCCTAAGAGGTCACAGCAGCTCATGACCTGATTTACTTTTCGTCCAGGAAACTGCAGTGGCTGAAAGGCCTTGTCAGAGCAAGAGAGCACCATAGTCCCAGGCATCCCTGCAGGGAGCTGAATTCTACTGTTCCCTTGTCCAGAACGCGAGATTGCCCCATCTTGGCCAGGGCACCATGGGGAGAGAGTGGTCTGCCTGGAGCTGCCAGCCGGGTGGAGAGGAGCAGGGTGTGAGTTGAGTCAGGGCTCTGGTTGCTCCCCTGGGTCCTGCACGGAGCTGCTAGTGTTCCCCCAAGCTTCTCCTGCCCTGCTCCCCTTGTCTGTTGCCCTTCAGTTGGCATGGGTCTGGCCAGCAGATGTGATTGCATGCTCTCGTGAAAAACATGCGTGACAAAGACCGTGGTGGGATACAGTGCAGGCAACTTCTACTACCCTGCGTATTTTAAGCTTCTCTGGTTTTATGATCTTGTTTTCTTTCCATGACTAAATGCTAGATTTCTCTGTCCACCCAATTCCTTTGCCATTTCCTTAACAAGTTCTGTACATTCGAACATGTACGTCCTGGAACAAATTCAACACAAAGTCCCAGAAGAAGCATTAAAGGTAAGGGTGTCTGGGTGCAGGTGCATTTGTGAAAAAAAATTTTTGAAGGGCTCTAGTAATGGTCAAGCACACTGAAATATTAAAATACTCTTGACGGCAGTGAAATGTTCCACAATGTGAGGCTCTACTTGGATTGGGACTTAGTAAAACCTTCCTTTGAGGAGAGATACATTTCCCAGTTATCTCTGCTGTGATCTCTCTTATCCCTGTGCTAACATGTAGATAAAGTTATTTATGATTTCGTGACTGCCAACAAAAAAGGTTACTAAAGCTGTAATGTATTAAAGAACAGTCAGCACATTAGCTTTTGAGTGAAGCACAGCAGAACTTGTTCCCTCCCAGAAGTGCAGTGCAGATGCCTTTTTCTGAGCATGGTGACTTAGGCCAGCTCCATCACACTTCCTCCAGCAGGCTAAAGTTTGCTTAATTTATTCCTGTATATCATCTCATTTTTGCCTTCAAGCTCCCAATTTTTACTTACTGAGCAGTCCTCTTATGAGTGAGGTGTTTTTTAAACAAAGAGCTCAGTAGCAGGTATGAAATATTCAAGCATACTCTTATCTAAGGCAGAAAAGCAACCCCCTCTAGGCAAGACAGCTGTCATGTTCAGCTGAGGGACTGGGCTATCAGTGCCAAGCATCACCTCTTGGCTAGCAGATACTGTCTTCTTAGCCCTGGTTCCATGTTTAGGATTTGGAGAGGATCGGAAATGTAACAGCTAGAATTGGGCAAATGATTCATTGAACTTACTCAGCGGTAATCTGGATGGGTACACCCTTTTATTAATTTACTTGTAATAAACCCACTTTTAAATAGCTCGTTTGCTATGTTAATGTGGAGCCTGTTTTAAGGCAGAATCACTTTCCTAGCTGGAGAGAGGGTTTGGAGAGAAATAATTAAAATATATTTTAATTGCTTTTGCTGAAAAACTGAGATAATGCAGGTGAGCGCCCTGAAAGAATTTATAATGTTGTTTTAAGAGCAAAGGGGATTTGAGGATTTGAATCCTGAATGGAAAATGGCCTAAGTTCTGATTCTTCTCAATTTATTCGTTAAAGGGTTTCCTAATTAGCTATTTTGCAGCGCTAAGTCACAGTGACCTTCTCCTGGACTAGAATTGTCACTTAATGTCTTCCAAATGGGGTATTTGAAAGCCTCTCAGCTGGCATTTCTCCTGTTCTGTAGCCTCTACTCAGGTGTGCTTTCTTTTTGTTGCAGAACATAGCTGCAGTATTTGCCTTTATGTGATCCGTTTGCGGGCAAGGGTGGTTTTTGTTTTCCATGGGCTAGCACACAGATCGCACGGGCAGCCTGCAATTGTTGCTTGTGTCTCTGCAGCACGAGAAATACACTAGCCAACTTCAGATGAATTACAAAGGCACGGCAATGAAGAGGGCGGAGCAGCCCATGGAGCACGGTGTCTACACTGAGTCCCCACAAGCAAAGCTGGAGAAAGGAGAGAGGAAAGCAATTACAGGTACTTGCTTGGGAACCAGTTAATCAAGATTCAGAACAAAGTGTAGCTTGAGCCCTGCACTGGGTCATGATTCGGACGGTAGGTCTCGTGGGTTGCATCTAGGAGCAGCTCCAGAAGGGTCATCTTTCTAAACCTCTGAGTATTCCAGACTCTCAGTTTTTGGAGATTCAGCCTCCAAAAAAAATCAGCTGGTGTGATGGCTCACGCATGCCTTGTCGCCGTGTGTGTGCTGGAGAACCTGTGGGCTGAGCAGGTTTGGTAAGTTCTTTGGCACCTGTCTGGTCTATTTTTAATTTCCTAATCGTGAGCTGGTGTTTGAACAGAGACGGTGACTCAGTGTAGAAAATATATGGCTGCTGTGGCGTGGTGCTGGCAGGCAGGCAGGCAAAGAAGCAACAAGCCATTTCTTTCAAAAAGTGCTGTATGGTCTTAAATGGCTGTATTTCCTAATGTGCCAATATGTGGGATTGAAACTGACTGCCAAACAGGGAAACGTTTCCTTCAGGTTCACTGTTCCCCAGCTGCAAACCTTTTCCATTTGAAAAATCCCTTCTGTTCTCCGTTTCTTTACCCACTGCTGCCTTCCTTTAAAGCCCCTTTGTCAAACTTGCTTCCTCCCTGTTTCCCATCATGGTGGGCCAAGATCTCCCCAGCAGTCTTGTCTCACCCAACTTCGTACCTCCTGTACGTACTACCCTGGCAGGTCTCTCCCCTGTTCTGCTCAGATATCAGTTGGTGGCCTTCTAGAGCTTGATGATGCATGGGAGAAACAAATACAGTTTTAAAGCATCCCAGTGACAGATGACTGTGGTGCCAGTGGTGGTCTTGTGGCACCAGGATGGCAGAGCGATTGGGAAGCTTTAGGGTTAGCAGAGAGACTGCCCACTGGGTCTGTTGGAGGAAGGAGCAGCGAGGTGAATGGAGGGAAGAGAGTGGGCAAGTAAAAGAGTGAGACAGCACCTTGGGCGAGGTGACCTAGACATAGATACAGCAGAAATGTGTACAACTTTGGGTAAATCCGTTAAGGTTTCCTGATAACTAATTGTAGTGGGTCGGCTGACCTTAATCTCCTATGTATTGTCTGTATGAAAATCCCTCTAAGCTGACACAGTGTACTAAACCAGCATAATTTTTCTCCCTGGTCTCGTTGTTGCTGCCAACTGTGTGTGGAAGCACATGCACACGCACCCGTATGCCCAACTCCCGTTTTCCACACCGTGAAACCTTTCTTTGTGTTCCTTCAGCTGTGTCTGTGTGTTGCCCTCCCCCATGGATGTGATGTTTGTGACTTTGCCTCACAAGCGTGCGGTTAAAGGGATGAAGTTGGTGATGATTAACCGTGACACTGCGGAGGGTGAGAAGAGGTGAACCTCACCGGAGGGAGAGCTCTCCAGCTGCCTGGCAAGGGGCACGGGGTTCTTGAAAAGCATTGTCAGTAACTGGGCCAGTTTGCCAGTAACTGGAACTAGTTTGTGTTTGCTGCTGCCTGGTTGCATGAACATTCTCATTTTTATTCTTACCACCTTCCAAAATACACACTGGTTGGTTTTAACCTACATAGCGTAAGTGATTGATATTTGGAACATCTTCAAAGTCAGGACATTGAGTGACTCTTCAGCAAGGTGACCCATTTCTCTAGCGTATGGTTCGCAGACCTGCATTACATTTCTGTCATCGTTAGTGGGCACAGACCATAGGTCTAAGGCAAAAAGGGCTGTGAGAACTTATTGGGGGCCAGTGCTGAAGTATTTCACGTGCAGTGGGACTGACGGACAGAGATGAAAAAAATCTGTGAACTGCTGCTAACCCCACTGAAAGATGGAGGAATTCAGGACTTTTGGTTGGAAGTATTTTGCTGGATTGGACTGAAGCCTGTGGAAGCAAGGAAGGAAGTTTGAGCTTTAAATCAGCACCTCACTCTCCAAAAAGTATCTCTGTCACATGAACAGAACGATCTGTGGGTCCCTTTTTCATCTGCGATCTGACTAACTCACCTTGTCTTCAGCTGCACACATGCACAGTTTCTCCTTGGTTGCTTGGAGGAGTGGCAGCAATTTAAAATGATTAGTGGAGAGAAGAATGTAGTATTCTTACCGGGAGTGGGCTTGCTTAGTGGCAGCAGAAAGAGGCTTTGGGGAAAGAGCTGTTTTGCTAAGCCCGTAGGTATTTAGGAATTTGCATTGACTAATTAAAGCAAGGTCTGGGGTGACAAAAGCCTTTAGAGAAGGATCGCTTCCCAGGGCCCGGGTGGAAAAGAGGCAGAGGGAATGCAAGCTTTCAAGGAAAAGGTTTAACAAAACAATGTGAACAATTAGAGCTGCTTAGAAATGGGAGGAGGTGAGGGGCTGAGGATAAAGAGATCCAGCGGAGTGAATGGGAAACAGCTCAGCCGTTTAGTCTTTATGCTGTTGAACTTGCAGCTTTTGGGTGTATGTTGCCTGTAAGCAGAAAATCATCCGTCTTTGTGCAATGTTTGAGGCAAGGAGCTTGGTAAGCCCCGTGGGTTGGATGTGGATATGAATAAGAAAAGTGCCCACAGTTCAGCTAGTTAATGCTAAAAATAGCCATCAGCTCTCATGTTTAAAAGCCTGAAGTGATCAAGAGGCCAGGTACAGCCTTGAATTGAGCAGATTTTAAGACTGTCACGATCCCCATCTGCTGCTACCTGAGTTGAGGTACTGGATGAGATAAGCTACTTTGTGGTCTTCTGTTCTCAGCGCATAGTTAATCCTCAGGCTGATCGTAATTTTTTTTTTTTAAAGCCCTCACTAGGCTATCTAGACTGATGGCACTAGATAATGCCAAATCTGATGACTAACCTCTGAATAACTGCGGCAGGTTTCCAGGGATGGAGGCTGCCCGCAGTGTCCAGCTGAAATGGGCATCACTGACTGCAGGAGCAGGACTTGAGCTTCTCCTGGGATCTGTGAAATAGGCTCGCTTGCCGGGTTAGCGTCAGTGTCATTAGGGAGTCCTCTCAACAGAGTGGCCAACTTGAAAGTCTTGTTGGTGTCCAGGGCTGAGGTCAGCAGGCAGCGTGGACGGAGGCAATGGGAATTGTGCCCAGTTGTGAAGTGGTTTCCATGGTCTTTGGCTGCTTTCCCCATGAGATCATGGTAATAGCTATTTAGACGCACAGCTCTACCCGAGCCTTTAATTTAGAGGAGTGGTGGTGGTGTATCTGAGCTAGGGTGGTGGTACCTGCAGCATGTTAAAGGTTTGACCGTGTAATTGATACAAATAAATTTGTGATTATCAGCCTGATTTGAAAGCCTCTGGGATCTGTGTATGTTCACAGCAGGTACAGGATTTCACACCAGGATTTAGGTCTGCCATGTACATGTGAAATAAATACTGCAGCAAAGAGTCAGAGAATTGCTTTATGGTTATTCCTACTTGGTCCGAATTCTCTATTTTGGAGAGGAGTTAAAAAGCAGAGATGTAAGGAATTAATTTTAAAATGTTATGGCTAGATCATCTTTTTTTTTTTTCCAAGGCCTCTGCCGTAAGAAGCCTACTCTGCATCTTCTGAAGATGGACTTTATTGTTATTAATAATGAATCAAAAACAGTTTGACTTAAAGCAAGCTGGATTTCTCATGCTTTTGTTATGACTTGCTGTAGACAGCTTCAAAGCTGCGTGTGCTTCTGTCAGCAAAGAAATTTGCCGTTGCTGTCTGTCTCTCTCTTGTGACGGTTTGAGAGACCTCTTTGCGAGGACCTGGGTGAAGCGCAGCCCTCAGTTCTGTCCCGACCACAAGGAACGCCTTCAAGGGAAATCAGACCCGTCTGCGGTGGGAGCTGTGTGCTCGTCATGAAAGCTGTTCTGCCCACTCGCTGATAGAAAGCAGCATTAACGCAGGCTTTCTCCTTTCCCTTTCATCATCTGGACTGTATTTTTGGTCCTGCCCTTGTGGTGTTCTGTGTGATTCATTTCTCCATAAATACATCCTTTGTATTGACACATCGCTTTTTCTGTCGTTGTGGTGCCTGTCCTTCAGGTGATCAATAGTTCTGTATTAATTTAACAGGCCACGTTCTTGCCAGACTTGTTAAACAAATGGACCTCCCTTGTTCTGCGCTAAAATAGCCTTCATTTTTCCTTTTGAGTGACTGCCCCAAAGACTGAAATCCAGGAGCAGAACATGTGTATGTCAGTGGTCTTCCCTGTATTACACTGTCACTGGTAGCTCAGTATTTATCTGGCTGAATGTTTGTGCTGACCTCAATTCAGTTATCTGAAAGGATGGTTTTCAGGCTGTCTGCCTGAATTCATGAGCCAAGAAATATGTCTAAATGAATTTGCACCATCTGGGCAGCCTGGCACGGAGTGGAGAGAGGTGGTAACGAGCTGCCATCAATTGGAGGAAGTCTCATGTCATTACAATGACTGAGCAGTTAGTTTTCATTGGTGTTCCTCGCTTCACCGCTGACTCAGGCAAGCCCCGAGTCTCTCTGCTCTTGCGAGAGCTTCCATCTTACACTGAAATATAACAGGCAGGTGGTGGCTTCAGGGTGGTGTGCCTGTCTTGGGACACAGGCAGACGCGCTGCTCTGGATGCTGCAGGTCCAGGTTGAGGCTGTACCCAAAATGCATCCCAGCTGTCGAAGAGCAAAGCCCCCGGCACAACTGCATATGTAGCTGCTCCCTGGCCCGCTTCTGTCACAGCCATCTGGTTTAGCTGCCTTCCTATCGTGCTCTTTTTTTCCCTTCCCCTTTTTATATGATATTGTTGTGTTAGGGCTGGAGTGGAGAGAGGCGTCAGGTTGGTTGTGCTGGCAAATTAGAAGGGACAGAAGCTTTTGACATGAGCAGGGCAGCAAATTCATGTAGCTCTTCCGAAGTCAGGGAAATTTTACTCTGGCTCAGGATCTGGCCACTTTCAGCAGTAGCCGAGAATGAGGGTGTCTGTGTCACTTGATAATGTTATCCAAAATGCGAATTAATATAAAGGCTCAGTGGAAACATTAATTGCTCTTAAAATATTGAAACTGTCCCCCAATACTGACTCCTCAGCTTCCCATCTGTGCTTTTTGCAGTCTTAGAATGAAGATCCAGTTTATTGTGGAGGCTGGGAGAGGGAAGAAATGAAAAAAGCCCCACAGAAGTGAGCAGATGTGTTACACACGCTGTAACAGAGTGTTGCAGGTGGGGCCATGAGAGCTCTGTGTCATGCCCCAGGAGGGACCTTCTGCCGCCATGCAGCGAGTGCAACGGAGCGGCTCCCACCCTTTCAGCCGCAGCTGGGTGCACTCTGCCCAATCTGATGTGCTCTCTGTAGGTGCTCCTTGACGTGCCCTGGGGTTTTGGCTTTGTGCTAGCTTTTGTTAGAAGGGGAATTTGGGGAATTTCCACGCTTCTCTTTGGGCTCTTTAGGGTAGAGGGGGAAACCTGAGAAGGCAGAGGAACTGGCTCATTATTCTTTATAAATCCTTTTTTTCCTTCAGCTTTTTCTGTAATCCCAAAGTTCCCATCAACAGAAAAGTCTGACTAATGTTGACTTGCTCCCCTAGCTGCATTTTCCCTGTAGCAGAAGAGCTCCTGGGGGACAAAGCGTGTCCAGGTACGCAGATGGGACACAGATCTTGGGGCTGGAGCTACTTCTGCGAAGAAGTCTGTCCTGCAGGATGGATGTGAGCTCTCTTAGCTCACTTCTGCCCGTTTGGAAACAAAATTTTCTCGGAACAGATAACTGGAATCTTCTAGACTAGGGGGCCTTTGTGATCCTGTGAGGGGCTGGGATGTGCTGGAGAGACGAGCTGTAATGACGCAACTCCTTGCAAGGTGCAAGCAGTAACAGCACCCATGCTTGGGAATGATGCTGCTTGTACAAGAGTCAAGTGCAAGATGGTCTTTACATTTCATCTGTAGAGTAGTATGCTCAGGATTTGTTCCACTGGCAACTTAAAATAAACCACTGATGAGCTTTCAGAATTGATCATATTAACCTGAGACTATCCAAAATCTCATGTGTTCCTTCAGGATTGAGCCCTTCACTGTGCCCCACGGACCTTTAGGCATGAGTTACCCCAGACATAGCTGGCTGTTAGTGGATTTGTCCATCACCCAGAGTGTTGTTCTCCTTCTCCCGGCCCTGCCTGCCTCTTGGTCATCAACCCTAAGATTAATACTGTACTTCAGAGGGTGATAATCCATTGCAGTGTGTGCCTAAAAGAAGTGCCTGACAATGGTAGAGCAGATCCTGCGTGGTTGGGGTGGCGGTCTAGTGGGAAGTCATGGCATGAAGAGAGGGTGGTAGGTTTCTGCTAGGCTGTGTGACAGAAGGCCTCAGCCTAGCAGAGACCAAAACCTACATTTGGGCGCCTCTGTTCATTGACAAGCTTGTGAACAGGTTTTTTTCTCCCCCCTCCCTTGAGTGGTTTACCCATCCTCGGTTATGAAACGTATTGCTTGGCAATTCCAATTTATTCATGGTGAGAAATGCTTCCTCCTTTGAACTTTCAAAGGCAGCCTACATAATGGGAATACAGTTTATCTTCCATGCACTCTAGGCAGAGAGTAATACTTTCAGCCTCTTTTGATCCTCAGTGTGAAGGTGGGCAGCATGGTTAATTTTGAAACACAAAGATGATCTCTCGAGAAGGGCCTATGGGCTGCATCTGTAAAGCAAAATTTTTGCCTATGGACTGTCAATGTATGAGCTTATATATCTCTGGAATTATTCTAGAAAAATCCATCTGAAGTAGTGGCCATTGGGTCTGTGTAGCTTTAGAAACAGCAGCATAAAATCACCCTTCTTTTTTTCTTTGTATTGTTTAATATCCCTTCCTCTCCCGACTTTCCTTATGCGAATGACTACTTTCTGTCACGTCCCTATTAAAGTAGGGAATGCAAAATTGCAGAGCTGTTTGAGGGCTGCTTTACAGAGCAGCGTGTGGTTTTAAAACCACAAGCTGAGCGAGCAGCAGCTGGCGGTAGAAGCTTGACTACGGCTCTGTAGCTGGAGCCAGGGTTTAAGACGTGCCTGGTAAAGCGTGTGCTGATGGTTGTTACGGGTAGAGGCAGAAGCAGTTAACAAAGCTGGAGCTTAACCTCAGCCCCTGACCTATCCTTGTGTCTCTATCACCTCTAGATGACAGAACAAAAGCTACTTCATTTACTTCTCTTAAACTATTATAAAAACATAATAATAATAACTATACCACAGGTAAATTGAGGTATATTCTTTTTACTTGTTGCATAAACAGCAGCAGCCCAAGGCACTGCCGAAACACAATCTTGTTTTGTGGGAGACAAAATGAGAAGCAGTGGATCAGCTCCTTTGGGTACCAGTTGTTGCAACGAAGCCCTGATCTTGCAGTGAGTCCTCTCTGAGCAGAGAAAACGATAAAAGTCTGGCTCTTTTAGGAGAAGCTTCTTCATGAGAAAAACCTCTGTCCTGTGGTGACTCTGGAATCCACTTGGTTTACTTTAAGCTTTTGAGAGCAAGAGTTTACTGCTTTTTTATGTATGTGTAAGGCGATGGTTTTACCATTTTGCCTAAATTTGTAACGCTTCAAGAATTTCCTGTTGTTGTATGTGTGTCACTTAGAGTGGGAGTGGTGAATAGTTGGAAAAAATGCCTGGCCTCACAGCATCTGAGTATGTGGTGGGGCAAGAAAGGCCAGAGCTAAAGTCTTCCCAGTTACAATCAGGGCAAAAGTCCGATTTTCACCTGAATTGCAGGTGAGTTGCAGACAATTTTGTGGTTGGCGTTTTGTGATTGGCATTTTGCAGTCTGTCCTGCCAAAAATCTTCCACTTCCTGTGAATAATGAGGCTAGAGAGGGAGAAAAGTCAGTATTTGGGAAACGCAGCTATGAAAGACAGCAAAGGGAGGTGGCGTCAGCATCTTGCAGCAGAATGTAAAAAAGAAAAAAGAGGGGAAAAAAAGAAAAGCCTGAACATACTCATTATTATGTATAATTTGCTGTTGTTATAACTGCAATGTAACAGGTACGTGATCTCATCTGACCCTGCGGTTTTTCCCTTTTTGGCATGTGGTTGACTTCTGTGAACCTGGCAGATTGATATTTTCTGTGTAAAAGTATTTGCTTATCCTCTTCCTAGAGACCAGTACTTACCGCACCCCTCTTTATGGGCAGCCCTCCTGGTGGGGGGAAGATGATGCAAATAACAAAGAGGACAGAAGGCAAGAGGAACATTACTCAGGTAATGGAGGTGATTTGGGGTGGGAGAAGATGTGGGGGGGGGTGTGCACAAAATTTCTGCACACTTTTGATCTTTACTCTTTGAAGCCTGTAATTACCACTTTTTTTGTACTCGTATTTGCACGTTCCTATGTGTAGATTGCTGCCAATGAAACCAGAATAGGGGAAAACTAAAATGTTTCCCCTTAAATATTTGAATGTTAGAAATGGCAGTTGTGGAATAATTCAGTATGTATGAGAAAGGCCTCGCTAAGCTTGCTTGGAACCTAGTTAAACAGCAGTGCTGTATCTGTGATCGTATACAGCCCACCTGAATACACCATGCACTGTGTCTCCCAGGAGTTTCCTACCTAAGAGGCACTTTAAGAGCTGATGCATTGACTGGATTTGATTGATGTAGAAGCAATCTGTTTCTCACCTCATCATACTTGGAAGCCATTTAGTCTTACTGTTCCTGTTGTTGTGAATCTGTATGCATGGAAGATGCATCTTTTTTCATTTGTGCAGTAAACCTGATGCTTCTACCACACATATGAAGTTTTTTTTATTTCGATGCATGTGCAGTGTATCTCTTTTCTAGCAGACAGGGGTTGTGATTAGCAGCCCTCCCAAGAGGTTGAAATAAAGTAAGTGACCCTCTAGCCAAGAAGTTTGGGTTACACTGACAAAATGTGGTTTTATCTTTGGTGATGTTACAGAATTAGGTGTTGATCTAGCAAAAACATATGTGTGATTAGCTTTGCATGCTCAAGCTTTTCCTTTGAACTGTAGAAGGTTGAGTAGGTGTGCATGTGAGTGAATTCAGCAAAGTGAAACAGGCTATCTTCCTTCCACATCAGCCCAGGCACACAGAAACCTTAAAATGCCACCAACCACATAGGTTCTGCCAAAACATGCAACAGTGCATGTGTGTGTGCTCAGCTCTCTGGGGAGCAATGGAAGAAAGGACAAAGTGAATATAACAAATGTTGGTCAGACCGCAGCAGTGCAGTGAGCTCCGATTTCAGTGATGAGGCCAGAGTACAAAGCTATCTAAAAGAGAACTTTTATTTTTTTTTTAACCCATTTCAGCTAATGTTTGTGAATTTAAGGTTTTCTTGCCTTTTTTTTTCCTTTTGTAGAAAGATCAAAAGAGATAACCCAACATGAAGAGGAACTGAATGGTAATATTTCTGCTTATAGAGATGCCCAAGAACAGTCTGTGTTTGCCTTCCGGAGAGAGCCAAGTTACTTTGAGATTCCAACTAAAGAATTTCAGCAGCCATCAAAATCTCCAGAAACACAGGTCCATGAGATCCCAACAAAGGATGTTGATGCTGTAGTAACCCCTGTTGTGCAGAGTCATGCCTCTTTCACCATTGAATTTGATGATGGTACCCCCGGTAAAATAAAGATAAAAGACCACGTAACTAAATTTTCGCTCAGACAGAGAAGACCGTATAGTAAAGAACCAGCTCATACAGAAGTGATGTCAGCAGAGAGCAAAGTGGCTGACTGGCTTGTCCAGAATGACCCAAGCTTGATGAGACGGCAGTCTCCAGGAGATGATGTGTACAGTACAAAGAGTGACCTGCCAGTTCATGTGAGGACGCTTAAAGGTGAGTGAATGTCTTGTCATGTTCTCTGTTGGCCATGTGAATGCAGCATAATAAAGGGGGAAAACCCTTCTCCTGTCAAGGAGAACTGGACTTAATTATCTCTGCTCGGAATTTGCAAGATGAAGAATATTTCTTTAATGACTGTTAATGGTTTTGAATCTGGCTGGCAGGCTCTTCACCTGGCCCTGAAGTCATGTGTGATGCTGGCCTAGGGACACTCCAGTCTGGTTCCTCTACATCTATAATGCCAGCTCAGTAGTAACAGTGATTGAAAAAAGGATTTTGATTTTTAAATGTCTAAAATAAATTTCATGTGGTCAGGCAGGCTGGTAAACATAGGTATTTCAGTGGATTTTCTTCGCTTGGCTTCTCCTAGCTGAAGGAATGACTTTTCTTTTTAGCTGTAGTCCAGAAGAGGCTAAGTGTGATCATCCTGATGGCTGTAATGACCAGAGTCACTTGGTCGGATGACCAAAAGTCCCGACACGGAGACTGGTGGTAGAGTTGCGATATGCAACGAAGGAAATTATTGTGCTGGTAGAAGAAGGTTTCTTCTCTTAAACTAAAGCTTCTCTGACATCCTGCTCTGTCCAAAAACCTGTGTCCTGTTAAGTGTGTCACTGCACGGAATTCTTTGGGGATTTTCAAAGGTCTGAAGTGCAGTTTGGAGCCCAGTTCTCAGTGCAGCTGATGGGACTCACATGATTCTCATGTGACTTTGAATATATTTTGCAAGATTTGGGCTTGCTTGGATGTCTCTCTTGGGCCATGCACTGAACAGCTAGGAGGAGACTACTGATTCCTGCATTCTCACTGCCTTGCAGGCCACTGGAAGAGCTATCGTTTTGAACTGCAACTTTAACTGATGAAGTCATATTGAAGGTTATTTGTGCTTGAGGTCTTTCTTAAATGAGAGCAATACCTTGTTTTCTCTTAAAGGAGTATTTGCTTGGACCTTGTTGGAAAAAACCTCCTCGTATATGAAGAGTTTTACCTGTTACACCTCCAACTTGGTGTTTTGTGTACAGTTTTTTGAGGAGCCCCTACGGTCAAAAAGGTCTTATGTATCCAGCCTTGTGGTTTGGAATGACATGGAAATTGAACTGTTTTTTTGTCGTTGCTTGTTTCTAGTTCTTCCCAATAAGGGACAGTGTTGAGGTGCCCTGCCTGGTTATTTCGGATCTTATTTTCAGTCTGCTGTGTGTGGTAGAGAGTTTTGGGGTTTGGGTTGGGGTTTTTTTGTTATTGTGGTACTGGATTTTGTTGACTTGCCGGAGAACATTGTCAGGGATAGAAATATGCTTCAGTAGTTTTGCTCTTTCCTCTTGGAGAAAACTAGAGAGTTAGGCAGCTGCTGCTCATCCTAGGATTTTCCTGAGCAATGCACAGGAATACTAGACTGACTGCACTTGCCTCTTTACAGTCCATAAGGTATGGAAAGAAGCTGAGGTAATTTAATGCATAATTTGCATATCAAGAAATCAACTCTTTGGACATTTGATTAAAACATGCAGTGTTGGTGGCCTGAGGAGTTTATCCACCTCTGCTTTGGCAGAGGGCAGGGTATCATTTATCTGCGATAGCTGTGTAACATGTTCGTCTGGCAGGGCTAATTTTGAAGATGTCTTGGAGGCTACTGCTGGCTGCGTACCAGGTTTGGGTCTTCAGGATGAGAGACGCCCACCGTCAGGGTTTATTAGTAACATTTGTTCACTTTCAGGAACAATGTGGTGAATGTAAAGCCTGGTACCGAGACTAGAGAGTTCAGGTCTTAGCAGCTTGAGGGGATGTGCATGGTGTTCTGCTGGGGCATCCATGGGAATGGTGGGTGTTTTTCCTTGTGTCCTCACCATTTTGCATTCAGCAGAGTTCTTAGCCAAGACCCTTTAATTTAAGAACTTTCCCTTCCAAAGATGAAGCTTATCAGCCCTCAGGGTACAATGCAAAGTTTTCTGGCTTCCTTCACGAGGGTGTTAGGAAACTCTTCAGAGGACTCACTCCTGGGTTGAATGGATCTTGTATTAAATTCTAATCTTTCACAGCTAACTTGAGGTAATAAATGGTCTTCACCCATGTGTCTGGAGAACTTGCAAAGTAGGCTTGAGCAGTTTTCCTTTCAAACACGTGGTGTTTTAGCCAGTATATCTTGCTGCATATTACAGTCTAGAGCGCAGAGACCTCTTTCCCCGTTCTCCCGATGACAGGTTCCTGGTCGTTGACTGAATCGTGTTCTGTGCCTTCACACCCGTTTCCTTCTCCAAAAAAAGGTTTGTTTTTTGGTTTACTTTTAACTTCTTGTTTTACTTTAATTTATTTTCTCAGAGTCCTGAACTAAGGTGCTGAGGGGCAGGCATCACTGATACATAGAGAAGGTTGTAAAGATGGTTGTTGCTAACATAAGTGAAAATAATTACGAACTTACTTTAAACTTAGTAAACTCTAAGTAATGATTTAACCTTTGCTTGGCTGATGATAGGATGGTGTAACTCATGGGGGTGTCATGGTGTGATTCTTAAATCTGCAGGAAAAGTAAAGAATCCTGCAAATTCACTTTTCTGTTAGCCTCTGGTTTGTTTCCCCCTTGTAGGTAATGTGGCTGCTCAGAGGGGCATGCACTCGTAACGCACTGATCTGGTCTTTCATCGTGGGGATTTGGTTTCATGGGATGCAGTGTGCGGGGTTTATTTACTGATCCTGCAGAGATATTTCTGCTCTGTAACAGAGAGAACCTAATGAGGTGATCTGGACTACAGTAATTGGGCAGAACGGCAAAATGATAACATCATTTTTATTTAAATGGAAAAAAAGAAAGAAGCAAAACATTAGGTATCTAAAACAATCAGCATTACAAAATCAGAAACCCTTGGGGTTGAAATTGTTTTTTGAATAACTTTTTGAATTGTTTTTTAATAACTTGATAGCCAACCAGTTGTGAAAGGTGGGGTCAGGAGACAGCTGCCTTCTCTTTTGATTCCTCAATCCCTGTCCCACAGCAGATGTCTTTGTTTAATCCTATAGCATTTTTTGCTTTTAACTGAAATGATAAATTTCAACTGGGAGGTAATGACAGGGCCACAGCAACTGAGAATATGAAAGTCAAATCTACACACCTTGTTTCCAGGCAATAGGCACGAGGACGGGACGCAGAGCGACTCCGAAGACCCTGTGGCACCCAAGGCAGAGAAGGAAACGACGACGGGTAGCGAACGTGCGACGGAGCAAACCAGGCTGCAGCGCCAGATGAGGCGTGATCCCCACGAGATGCTGCACAACAAGCAGGCCTTCGTCATCGAGTTCTTCGAGGACACGCCACGGAAGAAACGGTCACAGTCCTTCACGCACAGCGCTCACTCCTCCCAGAGCGACACCGATCCCGGGCTGAAGACCAAGGTTGAAAAGCGCAAGAATGCTTTGCCAGCAGAGAAGCTGGGAAATACGGTGCCGCCGTCCCACCTCGGGGCACAGGCAGGCAAACCCAATAACAGCTCCTCCGGGACCCAAAGAACTAGCTCCTTCAAGAGGGAGAAGACGGAGGATCGGATCAACTCTTCGTCCTCCTCTGCTTCCAGAGCATCAGCAAAAACTTACGGAAGCATTGGGAGGAAGTCTAAAATGGCTCAGGATTTTATGGCCGAGTACTTGCGGGAGACTGCTCAGTCTGGGAAGCCGAGCGCTGAGAAACCAGCACCTCTGCCCACGCCGGTAGCTCCACGTGTGGTTATATCATCAGAACCAGAGTCTGCCTCTGCTCCACCTCCGGAGGTAAAGTCTGCCCAGGGCAGGAGGAATGATGAGGAAGACAGCGTAAGCGAGACGGGCACATACACCATTGAGACGGAGTCGCAGGATAAAGAGGTGGAGGAAGCGCGAAAAATGATAGATCAGGTAAATGCTGCTTTTCTGTGCTTGGCCAGCGAGCTGAGGGCTGAAGGCTTGGGCTTCTGCACCTTGTGCTGGAGGGCCTAACTTCATTAGCTGTTGCTATGAACGGCTGCTCCCTTTTCAATTGGGTGCAGCGGGGGTTTATGGTTAGGGGTGGGAAATCAGCCCGGGTGACCTGTGTTAAGGATAGGCCCCAACAAACTGTGATACTGGTCTTTAAAAACCACAGCAAACCAACAAAATTACAAACAAACAAAAAAAACACAGACTGCAAGAAGGCAAGGTAAGCCCACAGCAGAGAGCTGCCTTGCTTCCAAAATGGGATTTGGATGCAAAAGTGCCAGAGTGGGCTTGCCATCTCTTTAGAGGAAAGGCAACAACAGAATAAAGATCAGGCTGATCCTGCCGAGAGCCATGTCTGGGAGCAGCTCTGCTCTCTAGGACTGCTCCCAAGCCTCTGCCTTGGCGTTGCATCACCTCCTGCCCGCTGTTACGAACACGGGAGCTGCAGCCCACCACTGATGCAGCATCTCGTGGTAGGCCAAAGGAGGTGCAGGCCAAGGGCTGATGCTCTTGATCCTTCACAAGCTTTAGTGGTAGGTGGTTCTGTATTTGGCTGTGCCTGGTTAGAAGGGGAGTGCTTGCTGGCAGGGCAAGTGGCAGCTAGTTGAGATAGCAAAGGGTGTGGTCTAGGGCAGAGGCAATCCTAGATGGATTTTGCAAAATGAGTGATAGCCTAAAAACAAAACCCCAGAGATGAGGGAGAGGCTTAAAAAAACCCACCCAACTGAGCAACCGCAGGGCAAACCAAAGTTTGGCTGATTTTCAGGTTTAACTTTCATCTGCGGTCTATTATGAAAACAAAACAGGCAAGTTGCTATGAAGATTTAGTGAAGTGTAGGCAGGAGGATGGTGAGGTTTAACAGAAGCCTTAATTGAACCTGGCTTTAGAGCTTTGTATACAATGTTCTCTGAGCCTGAATCTAGCTTCCCTTGTTTGTTTGTTTATTACACTTGTTCCTTACATCTTGCTTGAAATGTGATCGGAAGCTTCCAGGGCAGGGTGTTTAAGCCACAGCAAGGCCCTAGTCCTGACATTAGGTGGTTAATTGTTCTGGTGGGGAAGTATAAGGAAAAATGCCACAAAAATACAATTATTTTTGGGGAGTAGTCTTGGCAGCTGTGTGACTCTGGCAGGCAAGCTGGCCAAGTTCTGCTCCTGACTGCTGTAGACTTGGTGCAGTGCAACCTGCACTGGGAAACAACTCATAACTGGACCTCAGTATTTCTGTCCAGGAAGAAAGATAATATGAATTCTGGACTTGCTGAAGTTTTGAGGTGGTTCTGCTTTTTACTCCCCCACCATCGCACACGCACTTTTTTTTAATAGAAGTGAGAGTGGAGAACTTTATGGCTATATCTGCCCAGCCTAGGTACCATCCATGGTGGCATCTTCCTCTGAACTACTTCTAGTCAGGGAAGAGAAACAAGCCTTTCGGAGGCATGGATCTTTGTCACCCCCCCTAAGAAAGCCTGTTTATCTCCAGAGGGAATTCGGCCAGCTAGCTCAAACACTCACCTGTCTCTGAGGTGCATCCTTTCCCAGGTCCTCACATGGCAGTGCAAGGCTGCTTTGCTCAGCCCACTCGCTGCTACAGTCTATGGAAGACCCTGGAGATGGAGCTTTCCCAGCTTTTTCTAATTATCCGTGAATTAGCTGGTAAATAGCTTTCCTGACACTCATCCTAAATTTCTCAGGGCTGAAAAGGGACTCCTTTTCAGTGAAAGTTACTACTGTTAAAGGCAACACACCGAAACAGGGTGAGAGAAAAGGTGGGCGTGAGTGGGATTCTATGAATAAGTGTATTTAAAGCTGCTGCTGCCATGGAGTAAAGAAGAAAATGATTTACTTAGTTTATATGGAAGCGTTGGCGAGCGTTTCTGGCCCTTTGGGATCATAGTTTGTGTGTGACTAATGCTTTGTGGATTTGGATTTTGGGCTAATATTTTCCTCTTTTCTTGGGTTTTAATCTTTCCCATGCAAACACCTTTTCAGGTTTTTGGTGTTCTTGAGTCTCCTGAATTTTCCAGAATCTCTTCAGCCTTTAGACCAATAATTAAAGGTGAAAAAGACGACTCCGGTTCTCATCAGCATCTAATCAGTGAAAATGGCACTAGTCAGAAGTCACCCTTGCTCCAGGCATTTGCCTCAAAAGCTGTGAGTGGGTCTCAGGCTGATGCGCAGGTATGGGCAGTCCAGGTGGATTTGCTGGGATGGCGGAGGTGTAGATGGGGTTTCTGTCTGGATGGAAATGTGCTGCGTAGATTGATTTCCATTTTGAGGAGACTGAGGGATGTGTGTATGAGAGGAGGGATTTTGTGGCTAGAATTTGGTTTACAAACCCTCTTTCTGACACTGCCTTCCCCACCTTGTTGTAGATATCCGCAGCATCTCAAGGGAGTCAGAAGTGGGTGTCTAGGTGGGCGAGCCTTGCGGACAGTTACTCTGACTCTGGATCTGTCTCTGGGCAGGGTGATGGAGGTGCAGGTAAGTCTCATTCTGACATTACTTTTTGAAAGTGACTGAATCTAAGCCAGGATGATATGAAAAGCAGGAATTAAAGGCTTCTGTGTGTCTGGCAGTGGCTTATTTTCTGGTTTAGCTAATGTATTTGGGGATGGGAAGGACAGAGTGAATCGTTCCCAGTGGAGTAAAGATGGAGAGAGCCTCAGGTTTGCATTTCAGAGTCATCCAAGAAGTTCTTAAATGTTATGTTTGACATGACTAAAGGGCACCTGGGAAGGAGAAAGATCGTAAGGGCCTTGGGAGTTAACTAGCCCCAAGTAGTGATTCTTTAGACTGCCTTATGATGCCAGATGAAAGCCCTTTGCAAGTTGCCTTGGACTTAATTACTGACTTGTGCTTTTTTTGTGTGCTTCTCCTGTGCCTGGCTGTGCTGAGAATTTTAGGCTGTTCTGGGGTTTGCTGTCAGGTGGCAGGTTTGAAGCATGGAGATCAGCGAAGAAAACTGGGGTATGGAGGGGAGAAGGGAGCAGGAGGAGATCAGGCTCCCATCAGAACTGGGAAGACAGCTTACAGACCCCATGGTCCTGTTGGTATGTGAGAAAGGGAGAAGAGGACTTTGTTGGCTTTTGTAAACGTTTTCAACTTTTTTGGTTGTAAATATTTGTCATTGTCTTCATGCCATCAACAGCTATAGGTAGGTTCAGTAAAGATCAGAAGAAACCTTTGTTTCAGAGGTCATTGCCACTGTTTTCACACTGTGTGAGAACCTGACTCCCAGAGTGTTTGAAATATTACCGTAGTCAAATAACCAGTTATCCAGGTATTTAAAGGCGGTATCAGATATGAAGTCCTGGCCAGCGGCATGGGAGAAATAAAAGCGCTCTTTCTATGAAGTGTGTCCCTGCTGAAAAGCCCACCTACGCTGGGGTGGTGAGCTCTAATTCAGAGCCTCTTCATCGCTATAGGGTCTTTCTCCTGAGACTTTGCTGTGGGATATGATCATATGAGAACTTCCACTGTGAAAAACACGTCTATTTAGTCAAATGGGCTATGTTGCGTAGAATGGCACTTAAAACACTGCATCATTGCAGTGAGTTATCTGATTGCTTTTCAACTTCTTCCCATGGCCTGATTTATGGTAAATTGATGCCAGCAGTGCCATTACCCTCTAAAATACGTGCTTATACCGAGAGGTGTATTATGGGAGAATGAATCTGAAATCCTACCTTGAGAGAAGGAAGGTGTTGAGCAGTCTGACCCAGCAAAGGAATTAAGTACAATTTTACCTTAAGTGTCTGTATTGATAAACCTGAGGGACCGACCACCAGCCAGGCCCTGTTGGTGTTCATATTACGTAAAAGCTTAGTTCTAAGCATGTGTCTTGTGAGTGCTTTTGTGGACTTGCACTTTGCAGGAGCAAGCTCTTCCTAAATAAATAAATAAGTGGTATAGTTGTACAATAGTTGATTCTTGTTCACTTAACTCTCTTCAGAAAGCAGTGTAGCCCCAAAACCCGGGGAACCAGAAAACGCTGTGCCTTTGAGAACAAGGCGCCTTCTTCCTCAACTCCCACCAAGCGATAAATCAGACAGCCCCACGCCCACGGTCCTGGTCTGCCAGGAGTCCTATTCTGAGGTTACCAAGAGAACCATCGTGAAGGACCACTGCGTGGAAGCCTATGGCGATCCCAGCAGCCGCCTCTTCATCCAAGAAGACTTGGATCCAGATAGCCTCAGCGATGCCAGCAGATCTGATGATGGCTTCAGCACGGAAAAAGGCAAGAAGGAGAACAATAAAATGCTAGAGCAGATGGGGGAAGAAACAAAATCAGAGAGCCGGCAGCCAGGAGCCTCCCGGGTCTCAAAAGTGAGAGCTGTAAGTGAGCCAGTTTCTACTTCGTTCTACATTGGTGATGACAGCAACGATGTGGGGATTCCCTCGAAGCTCTCTTTGAGCGTGTCCCATGCTCGAGCAGACAAGGACAGCAAGGATCAGGAGTTTTCCTTCAAGTCTGCTGGCACACCAGTTCTTGGAAAGCCACCAGTCAAAGATGTTAGTGCTTACATTAATGCAGCAGGAAAAGTGGTTATTTCCCTTCACCAGAGTCTTCCTCAAGATCAGGAAAATGTGGCAGGAAAGGAAACATCATCTTTTGTTAGACAGGAAAGTTTTACCAAAGATAAATCGAGCAGTGGTGTTCCTCAAAATAAACTCCCGCATATTTCAAGTCACCCTCTGCTTAAAGATTTAGAGGCTGTTCGGTCAACCCGTATGGACTTCGGTCAGGAGACTCATCTTCTCCTTAAGGACACTGAAACTGCCTTGGCAGCACTGGAAGCCAAATTACTTGGTCAAAGCCAACAGCTGGAGCCGTCAGAAACTGCTGGTCAGCTGGAGGACTCCTTGTCAGGGGACTCGGACGTGGACACCGCCAGCACGGTCAGCTTGGTGAGTGGCAAGAACGTCCCAACGAGCGCCCCGAAGCGCAAAGTGGTCGCGAGCTTGCAGAAGGAAAAATCTTCCTCCACGCCGTCCATCCAGGACCAGTGTGGGCAGCCCAGCGCTCGGGACAGGCTGACGGAGAAGCGGAAAACGCAAGCGCCGGAGGCATCAAATCGCGCAGAGGCCGCCAAACGCTTCCAGATGAAGCGGAGCACTGGGGCTCGAGGGTCGCTTGACTTCACGGACGATGAGAGAAGCTCAAGCCTGCCCTACTTGCCAGTCCCTGATGCGGTCGTGTCTGACCACGAGCCCTCGGTAACCCGGCCGGTTCCCAGAAGGAAACCTTTTACTCAGGCCACCAAGGAGGACCACAGCAAAACGACCCTGAATGTGCAGAAAATCCAGCAAGTTCTCACCCGCTCCAACAGTTTATCCACCCCGCGGCCCACGAGGGCCTCGAAGCTACGTCGTGCCCGGCTGGGAGATGCTTCGGACAATGAATGTGTTGATGCTGAGAAAACGGCCTCCAACCCTGAAGCCATCGCTCCGGGCCCAAAGCAGTCCACGGAGACGAAGAAGCTCTCCCGGCTGGACATCCTCGCCATGCCAAGGAAACGGGCAGGTTCGTTTACGGTGCCCAGTGACTCCGAGACGGCGCAGTCAAAGTCGGGGTTTTCGGGCCGGAGTGTGGAGTCCTATCGGAAGACGGGTGTTTCGGAGGTTAGAGCCGCGGCGAGGAAAACAGCAGCTGCTGCCTCCGCGAAGCAGCCTTTCAGCAGGACCCGTTCAAGCAGTGTCAAGTATTCCGCCTCGTCCAGTAAGTGCTCGTGCTTTATGTTTTTCCTCTATTGCCCTCTTTCCGATTTATAGGCTGCACATGGTTGCCAAGGATTGGTATCTCATACGAGTGCTGCATCAGTGAGTACAAAAGTCTGCATTAACGAGCAGTATGGAGGTTGAGATTTCCTGTGGGTTTGGAGACAGCAGAGCATCTCTCATACCCAGTGAGATATTATTGTGGTGTTGTCTGTGAGGATATTGCAAATAGCTGGTTTTCATTTTCTTTTTTTTTTTTCCAGTGACTTTGTTTTTTGAACAACCAGTTGCCATTTGACAAGAGCGTGTTAGCCATTTTTCTGTCAAAACCAAAATTTAATGCCTTTTCAGTGCTACAAGGAGTTCTGTTCTGTTTTTCTTTGACTTTTAAGATTCAAAGTTTGCTCACAGAGAGCTTATAATGGTGTTGATGACAGCTGATGTCCAAGGTGGCAGGTTTGAAGGCATCTGAAACAGGAGAACAAGAAATAAATGTCCCTGTGTTGTGAAGGCTGTTCCCTTGTTCTTCCTGTAAATGCAAATGTGGAGCTGAACACTACACGTTGATTGCCCCAAGAGATTCCCGCTACTGTGTATTTTCATTCACTTTTGCCATAGGTAAGGCAGGT
This sequence comes from Calonectris borealis, assembly GCF_964195595.1. Lineage (NCBI taxonomy): Eukaryota > Metazoa > Chordata > Aves > Procellariiformes > Procellariidae > Calonectris > Calonectris borealis. The sequence goes on along the minus strand of NC_134316.1, from coordinate 10,379,673 downwards.
GCACAGTCATGTTTCCTATGAGGCGGAGTTTTGGGGGCTATCATGCCCTGTAGCTGTGCACTGAACAGACCCTTGCAGTATCAACATTTATCATATTGAAGTCAGCCTTTAATTAAGAGGTGGGGACAATGCAGATAACAACTCTAAGATGGTAATTGGTAATCAGAGATTGTCCCTGACACCTTTGGTCTAAGTCTCTGCCCATAGTCCTTGACCCATGGATGTGGCAAAGCAGATCTGTTTGCTTAGGTTTTCAGGAATGACGGGGGGCCAAAGAGGCAGGAAGAACCCCTTTGGCTGGGCTTCTCAGGCCTGTTGAGAGGGATGCTATTTTCAGCAGATCTGTGTTTTTGTAAGGGGTCTTAGACTTCTGGATGTGTCCTTTCCTTATACAGTTGAAATAACTGTCCTTCTTGCGGTATTCATTTTTATTGCATGCTAAAAATGTTATTTGCAGCTTGTTTTGATTTGGATTGTTTTAGTGCAACAGCTTCCCTTTTGTTTTAATGATTTTTTTTCTTACACATTTGTATATGCATGTAAATCAGAATGTGAATAAGCTAAAAGAGTATGTATAGTCTTTCCTCTTGCCTTTTTTGACATTATGCTATTATTGACTTCTTGTTAAACAATTAACAAATTTAAAGCAAAATAATGTGGTCAGAGTTTTCCAAACAGGAGGCACTCTTTGCACTTCCTCTGCCTTTGGACCACAGGCTTCAAATCATTTGGAGAAAATGATAAGTGTTGGCCAGTTCTTGGTTTAAATGAATTGGTTTTTGATTTCCAGAGCTCTGTAGCAGCATGCTAACACCTTATGCATAGTTGCAGCAGATGATGCTAATCCTTTCTCTGAATTAGTTGCTTTTAAAATACTAACCTCCTAATTCCTTGATAGGATTGTGGACCTTGCACAAGCTCTAAGTATACTAGTGTACTTCGTGCTTCATCGTGCTGTACCAAGTGTGTGATGCATATTCCTATACTAAAGCTATTATAGTTATAGTGAATCAACACCTAGCACCCCGTTCCTGGAACAAAAGTGAAACGTTGATAAACTGAACTATTGCACTGTGCCATCAAGACATTTTTTAGCATGATACAATAACCCTTGAAAGCATTGAGTGTCGAGCCTTGGGAGTAAGGAGGCAGATGTGGCTGATTTATTCAAGGATTTCTTAAAGTGTTTAGCTAACCACAATAGTTTCCAACTCTCCCAGTGAGAGAAAGTTAATCTCACTAACGGAGGAACAGAATGAGCTATCTAGTCATGAGACGAGAAATGCCAGTAGATTGTCAGGCCATCTGAAGTAACTTTATGTGAAATGCACAGATAACATCAGAATAATCCAAATTACCAATTCTGAAAGCTAAGGGCCTGTCTCCCCTGCTCCTCTGTGTACATGATTTGTTTACTCAGTGTAATTTGAATGGTACTGAGGGAGTTGATTCTGATTTCACTTGGCGTACAGGGATGGAAAATCAGGCTCTTAATTTTAAAATTACTGTTCAATGACAGGGTGACCTCTTGATTCTAAACCTGTGTTAAAAAAAAAAATCTCTACTGATGGAATATGAGCAACTTTATTTTTTTCTGTAAGCAGACATTTATATAGCTACAGCTGAGATAGCGATGTCTAGGAATATCTTTTTCACTATACAGTAACCATCTATAGTTTCTACCTGCATCTTACATGCCAAATTCGTTACTTTTGTTTGTATGATCTAAGATGCTGGCTTAATTTGCTTGCAGTGGTTCAGCATTATGATAATCTTGGTAACGCAGTAAAGCTTTTAGGTGGTGTAATTTTAAGTAACTTGGCTTGTTCTGTGTTTGGAGGGTCTTCATTCTCCAGGGAAGGATGAAAGGGAATGAAACGGTATCCGTAGAGAGTGTAGTGAGGCAGCGAACACCAGGAGCCCAGTTTTCAAATAAGGACATCTCGATGCTTCCCATGCAAGGAGGACCTGGGTGTCTACAGATCTGCAGAACTGGTTGGGATAAGTGAGCAGCTTCCACTTGGCTCCAGGGATTGAAGCCGGTCCTGACAGTGTGAATGCGCTTTCTCGTAGAGTGTCATTAATGGTGAATTGTGAGGCAGGAGGCGAACATGGGGGTGTGGACTTTTGCAAATAACCCCAAGCACTATAGTCTGTTCTTCACTCAAAAAACCCTCCTTTTGCTTGTACTCGCAGCTAATTGGAAAGGTGTCTGCAGGCTTGAAAATTGGGCTCTTTTTAGAAAAGGACTTCTGTGGGACTATGAGGAGTCTGAAATGTGTGCTACTTATACACAGAGCTTCTGTGCATGGAAAGCCAAGTCTGTGGTAATAATTTACTACATTGGAGTTGTTAACACAGTCATTTTGCTTTTCCATTGGAATTTCCCACTCCAAATTTTTATAGTGAATGGGAGCCATAGAAGTGCTCAACTTTGAAATAAGCTCTGCAAATGTACTGTTTACCTTAAAATCTGCACAGAAACTCTCCTCTCCTTGTGCTCTTGGGCTAGTTTTGTGTTACCTTTTTGCCCTTTTGTAGTTATTCTTTACTGCTTTCCTCAGTCTGAAACCAATTCATTTTTTATAAGCATCAAGGCGGAGACCACAGGGTTCAGATTACACTTCTACTTCGGAGGAAGAGTATGGCTCAAATCACAGCTCCCCTAAACACAAACGCTCCCATACTTCAACAGCCACACAAACACCGAGGATACGTGGCTCTGGGCTGAGCAAGCAGAAGCACAACGGCAGAGAAACAGATGACGATGAAGATTTTGATGACCACCCTGACCCCTACAACTTCATGGCACAAACAGCAGAGATAGCAGAAATAGCCAGGTGAGGTGGGGCTTTATGTATTGACCCACGTGTTGAAAATGGATTGAATTTTCCTGAGTGTTCAAATCAAGCCCAGGTGTGGAGGTAGAAGGAGAGGCACTCTCTCCTGTTGTTGGTGTGCCCTCCCTGTCCTTCATATCTGAGCATAGGCTTGTTGAGACTTGGAAGGTTTTCATGAAACTTTACCGGCTGTGCTAGGCTGCGCTGGTTGTACCTTCTCTCTAGAAAAAGCCAAGGTGCAGGGCATTGTATCTTGGTTTGTTTCTTGTTCAGGCTGTGGATGGGTCCCCTCTTGTAGCTCTAAGTCTGTCAAAAGATGTAACTGTCTATACCTGCTTATCTCTGCTTTCTGCTGGAAGTCACTGTGTGTGCACGGACCGGTTGGTGTGAACTGTCCTAATTCTCTGCAGAGGAAGTCAAATGGATTAGCAAGACTGAATATGTAAACTGTTGAAGCTGCTTTGCCTGAAGCTGGTGAGGGAGCAGTAAGCAGTTGCTGCGGGGCAGAAACCTCTTTGCTTGGCACAATTGAATCCAAACAAGAAAATCTGTCTGGGCCCTGTGTATAAATGAGTCGTTGCTTAGCTTGATGTCCCTGGATACGGGACCTATTGTATACTGGTGGTCTGATGGTTGCCTGGAGGACCTCAGCAGTAAAGCAAATAGATTCTTTTTTTAAACAGTGGCATTTGAGGTTTGACATCTCTAATATGCAACTGTTTTATGCCAACTTTCCAGAAATACTGGTCTTCCATTGTACTGGCCATACTTGAAATACTTTCGACAGAGGAAGCCGTCTTCTGTCTGCTTTTGGTCAGCATTTCCACGCCACCCGTATCACTTGCCGCACTGATCTCAAAAGGTCTTTTCTTGTGTGAGCATTGCTGTCAGGCTGCTAGAAAGCGTGTCAGCCTTCAAACCGGGCTGCGTTACCTGTGCCGCATGAAGGGTGCGTGTGGGAGACGCTGGCTTCCCTCCTAGCAGCGTTCCTCGCGCGGGAGAGCGCTTCGGGTTGCAGCAGCTATAAATAAAGGGTTGCATCAGACTTGTCTGGCGCTGCACATTGCAGGGCTCGGTCACAGAGTCTGCTTCGTAATTGCAGTTCTGATTTCCGTTGCTGCTCCCAAATTAACTGGGAGGGGTTTAGAGGAGTCAGAGAGAGTTAAAAGGGAAAATGCCACTTGTTTACAGTAAGTGAATCACATAATAGATGCGTTCAGTGACAGCTGTATCCAAACCAGCATGGATAAGGGGGCACCTTAGGCAGGCAGATCAAACTGCTTTTTATTAGTTCAAATGTGCATTTTCTTTCTGAGGAAATGTTTTGATGAACTGACAGTTTTATTACATTGCTTGGTTTTTCGAATTAAAGAAGAAAGTGTCTTTCAGATAAAGTTAGCTAGCTGGAAGATTTTTTTTTTTCTCTTAGAAGCTTTTCTTTAGAATTACCACAACAGCTACTTTTGGTCTGAAGAGTTTTTTTTTAAGCTCTGCTAGCAACAATCCAGACACTTAGAAACTGTTTTTGAGATCTAGAGCAAGTAGAGCAGAGTGCTGCAATCGCTGAGCGTTAACTGGACACCTGTCAAGGCGCTTGAAGTTTCAAGACTTGGTTTCTGAAAACCAGATCCCTCTAAGGTATGCTTACCCGAGAAGGGTAATTCTCTCAGCCCTTCTGGAGAATGTGGAGGCATATTTTGATTTACAGTCTATAAACCATAAGGAAGAAGGAAAGAGAATTTGAGTTTTTATTATTTAAGTAACAAAGAAAAAAGCTTTTTCCTTGTATGAGCTTTTTAAGGGAAAATAAAGAAGTCCCAAGAAGAAAACTTGACTCTGTTCTATGAAAAAAAAAAAAAAAAAGAAGGAAGTAGAGTGGATGGGTGGGGGAGCAATAACATAAAGCTTCTTTATGGATTGTCTCCAATACTTTCTGGTAGTGTGTAGTCACTAGAATTTGCTTTTTATCAAATCTCTACTTTGAAGCTGCATTCAGGAGGGGATTTATTTTGTGTGCAGCCAGAGTGTTCCTTGGCACCCTGCCAAGGCACCCAAAAAAAACCTGCTTTCCTAGCCTTTGCAGAGGTTATAGTTCCCACAAACTTTTTGTGGCTGCTCTTTTTATATTTTATGAATATGAGGCTTGTTGTATCATGTGTCCTAATGGCTCTGCTGCATGCCCTGTGCTTTAGGCTCAGCCAAACCTTGGTGAAGGATGTGGCCATCCTTGCGCGAGAGATTCATGATGTTGCTGGAGATGGGGACTCGCAGAGTTCATCGGGGACGGGACCAAGCACCTCCCTCAGCTCTGTGCCCAACACTCCTGCTTCCACCATATCAGCGAGAGAAGAGGTAAGATCCCGAATGACAGAAATCTCTGCCTCTGAATGCTAGTAGGTACGCGGGGTACGGTTGTGGTGGGAGACCAGGGCATCATCCCCAGTTCTTGCAGCATTGTGAAAAGCCCTCATCCCTTGTCCTCCTAAAAAACACCAACAGAAAGATTGACTGCAGTCTATTGAGGATGCTCTTTATTTTGCCCTCCTCTGTGCCACGGCCAGCCTTGCAAGAGGTGGGAGTCATATTATTTCCTAAGGATCTCATGGCCTCTAGTCGGACTTTGGCCCCTGAAGTTTGCATCTCAGGAACAGGATGGAGTGGATGTGCTGCACTGCTGTGCCAGGGAGCCAGAGCCTCTCTCCCTGTTGCAGACAAGGCACTTACCAAGTATCAGCTGCGTATTTTGTACCTCTGCTGTGTTCTTTCTGCCAGGGCTGTTGAAATGCTGTGCAGGTGTTACTTGAATCCCTTCCCTCTATCTGTGTATTGATGGGCGAGGGCAGGGACTCTGCTCTCCAGCCAGCGAGGTGGGCAAGGAGGAAGGCAGTTAGCTTGGGAAGTGCTGTCCTGCTGCTCTTCGGAGAATCTGTGGCTTCCTCCTGAACTGTGTAAGAGTTTGTCTGCACTGGAGTGGGGAGGAGAGAGGCGATTTCTTAATTTGTCTCACCAGTGCCGCAGCACGGGGACTCACCTCAGCTCAAACTTGGCTGCAAGGTCACCAGGAGGCTCCCGTTGCTGAAGCAAAGTTGCCTTTACTGCTGTTTAAATCCAGATTCCCTCCTGTCTACCACCAGCGTTGACTTAAAAAAAATACACCGCTCTATCTGCTGTTCAGATGGGCCTATTGGCCCTCTGTTGTCTTTGTTGTGAGAATTGCGGACCTGTCCTAATCTGGGTTCAAAACTGAGAACCAAACCTGTTGCCCTGCCAAGAGAGTAGGTGGAGGCCCTATGACCCTGCTGTGTTCATCGCTGAAGGTGCAAAGCAGAAGTTTAGGGAGATACCCAGAAGATCAGGCGAGTGTGGCTGTGCTTGTGTTAAACTGAGGTCAACTGCTCAGGGAGGGGTTTTTTCCTGAGGCAGTTTGGAGCCACAGCACATAAATGTTTCGCAATACCTTCAGGCTCTGAGAGAAAGTGTTTTATTGCTTTGTTTCCATGAAAGTGCCACACCTGCAAAACCGCCTTTTGTATTATTCTTTTTGAGCAGTTAAGGTAACAAATCTACCTTATTTCTGACTTGCAAATGAAACGTTTGCTGTGGGTTGGTAATGACCAGTACTGAGCACCCATTTCCTTCCAGAAAATCAGCTTTTTTGTCGAGTGCCACTGAAGGGTACATCCCTTCAGCTTATACAGAGGGGTGTCTGCTGCTGCTAGAGGAAGAACACCTGTAAAACACAGTGTTTCTACTCAGTGCAAAATATTGGGCTCCGAAGTACATGGTTGTGATGCTGAATTGCAGGATCACAAAGCTGGGACTGCTTGGACCCGGGTGAGTTGAGGGTTTCTCTGCAATGTGGCTTTGCAGCGCTGCCATGCCAGTCCAGGGGGACGTGCCAGTCAGCCCCCTGGCTAGCCAGGAGAGCAAATGGAGGGCTGTGTTGCACATCAGGTAATGCTGCCGGCAGTACCGCTGCTAGAGCAGTTTTTGAGATCTTACAGTGGTGTAAATGAAGAAGCGCTGATAGGAGCCTATGAAGACAGGTCAGGAGCCATAACCTTTGGTGTGTTCAGCCAGTGGTGGCTGATTTCAGCAGGGAGGCCATTTGAATTACACCCAAAATGCCACCATGCATCAGTGGAGCTGCCCTATGTTGGCGATAGCCAGGAACAGGTTAAATCAGCAGGACTTTCTTCTGGCAATGCTAAGACGTGGAGCTGAATCCTGAATAGCTTGGAATCCTGAGTGGTGCATCTTGGGAGTCATGTTATGGATGGGAGCAATATAAACTGATGTGGATTTAATAAACACACATCTCGTCTTTGGAACTGGACTAGAATCAGCGAACACGCTTGCCTCAGTCTAGGTGCTGCTGAATCTGTGCTAAAATAATTATTTTGGCTTAATGCAGGGAAGTTGCTAGGAAATATCTGAAGATCAGTGTGTGTGATGCTAAGCACTGTGAATTTTGTGAGTGTTTATTGAACAACTTTATATTAAATATTCTAGGAAAGGACATACTGATGAGAAATAGCTACTGTAATTATAATAGTAATGTATTGAAACATCTGATAAAAGGAAGTATGTGAATAAGAAATGTTTGCTGTGTGTGAGTGTCTGTTATACTGCTCTGGCTCTTGCAGTGCTGTATGCTATTCTGCTAGCTCTTGATTTTCTACTACTAAATATTTATACCTATTCTAATGAAGTGGGGAAAAATGCAGGAAAAATAAGTACTGATGCTGGAATCGCTTTTGAGGGTTTAATGCCGTACCAGAAGCTTCATTTTGGACCAGTGTGTGGCACAGCATTTCTCAGCCTCAAATGAATTGCTTTTTGAATTACTTTTATTACGAAGCTTGGTTAAAGATTAAAATAATGAGTGTTCTCTTAAAAGTTAAGGTGAAGCCTTAGATTTAAACCTTATTCTTCATGTTGTCCTTTCAGGTTCAGTGTTGGCTTGGGTGTTTGCCAGGGAGGTTTTCAGTTTCCCAAGTGCATGTCTGGAGTGTTTTTGTTTGTTTTTGTAGCCTCAGCTGTATAGTTTATAATAACCTAGATTCTTGGCATACTGAGCTGAGTACTGCTACAAAATAAGCAAAAAAAAAAAAAAAAAAACCCAAACAAAACAAAAAAAGAGTTCAGCAAGGGTGAAACCTTCATGATTCCTGTTTACCAAAGCCACGGGTTGTTTGGGATGCCTTGCCTTGTGGGTGTGTAGGTTTTACAGGACCCAGCTTTCTGCAGAACTGAGCAGTCAAACTGTGAAAGCTCGACTGCTGCAAGCGTAGTCAAGTGGGTCATCCCAAATCATTGGCCACTTCTGCAAATTTTAGCCCTGCGTGAAATTCTTTTGGTTGGTCTTTTTTTAAAGTTCATAATGATATAGCAAAAACCTAAGGGCTCAATTATGTTTGTTAAGTTGTTGTTTAACGTACTCAGTAGGAGTGTTGGTATGATGAGAGGAAATGCTTACGGGTGTGACAGAACAGAAAGCATGAGAATGGACCAGGTCACATGTGAAAATCTCCTGGTGATGGGGGAGCAGGTCCTGTCCTTACCATGTTTTCAACTGGTTGTGCTGAGAACTGCTGGACTGTAGGAATATCTCCTTCCCTTCTGGTGCTGGTTCACCGCTGCAAGCAGCCTAACTTACTGTTTCTGCACTTCACGAAAGGATGCTTAAAAAAGGGAAGCTTATTAGCTAAACAGTTTGGCTGCTGTTCCCCTGTACCATAATTTCTCATACCTTCTGCCTGTGTATAACCCAAGTGCTATTGCATAGAGTGTGGGAGCCTGGACCTTGGATGGCACATGGTTTCCTCGCAAGAGCTGTGTGCTTTGCCAACCAAAGAGCCTCCTGGGCTGTATGTTTAGCCCATTCTCTGTGCTCGGAGGGCTGCTGGATTTCACTCAGCACAGTCCGTTTCGAAGTAACGGGGGAGCTGCCCGAGACCGCCTCTGCAGAACTGGTTGGTGACCAGGACCTCCACGGGCTTCAGTGCATGCGGGGGGGTGGGCATCAAGTGCTGGTCCTAAGGAATGCGCTTTTGGGAATGTCAACCCAAAATAACCCCAAACCATGTGTTCTCTTTGATACTTGCTGTCACAGTCATTCACTAGCGTTGATCTCTTTGTTTCTGTTTTAACACAGATTGCTCGTAGATCTTTTCGGCTGGCATATCCATCTCAGGTGCACTTTCCATCCCATTATTTTTGTATCTCTGTCTTGTTGCTGTTACTTTCCTCCCCTTCTTTTAGAGTTTTTGTCTGTCAGTCAACCAAACAGAGTAGGTGTCTTGCCTTTTCTGTTCTTCTTGTTAATTATTTGCATTATCAGTGGTTTTGTATTGCTTTTTCATCTCTTCCATGTGTTACTAAATGGTTTCTGATTAATTATATTGTGGCTTTAATGTTGCATTGATATATTAAAACATAAGTTATGGGAAAACAGGGCCTTTTTGAGTTTTAGCCTAAATTCAAACAAGGCAAAGATGTACTTTTCAACTACATGCTCAAGTCTCAAAATTATAAAGTGGAATAGCCCCACTGAGTTTCGTAGGATGGCTCCAGTGGGGAGATGCTTGCAGGATTGGGGTCTGGTAATTTGCTTAGGAACCCATACCTGTCTGAACAAGACTTAAATGAATCAGTGTTCCTCAGGGGCTTGCCTGAAAATCTGCAATACCTGCAGTGAGTGCCTGTGTGCCTCCTTCCCTACTAATTTTTAATGACTCATTACTCATTATTTCCAAGTTGGTGCAGCACATTCCAGAAGCAAGTCTGAACTACCAGAAAGTGCCTCCGGGATCAGTGGAACTGAAGGATTTTGACCAAAATATGAACGATAATAGAGAAGAGGATCCCTCAAGAAAAACGAGGACAAGAAACCGTGAGGAGGCAGGCCACCTTTTTCTTTACTTTATATATGACATTGCTTTAAGCTGCAGTATGTATACCTGCTCTTTCTAAGCTGCCAAAGGAGGCTACTAAAAAAAAAAAAAAATGCACTTCTCAAGAGCCCTGACTTGTAGGTATAGAAACAGTGTTTAAAAAAGAAAAAAAGAGGAACAGAATCACCCTTCTTTCCAATACCGACTGGAAGTTTCCTCTCTTGTGTAAAACTCCGTTAAAACCTGAGGCTTGGTCACTTGTTGTTTGGGAGGAGGCATTCAGTGTCAGAGCCCACTTAGGCTATTTCACTGCTCTTTTACACAAAAATCTCAGCTTTGAAATCTGCAGTACCAATAGTTTAATGGCAAGAAATCATGGCATGAAAACAGTTGTTCTTAATCAATAAAGGCACCTTATTTCTCTTCAATGGGCATGCTGCTCAGAGCTGCCCATAGAGCAGCAGTGGCAGGATCTGGACCTTATGAGGAGTTTCTGCAACTGGGCTCGAGTGCCGTGGCACAGCTGGCTTGCTGTGCCATGCTGTGCAGACAGCAAGCCGCTTGTTCTGCGTCGTTCCCTCCAACGTGTGCAATTTGATGCAGTTCTTCTGGGGTGAGAGAGCAGGGTAACCTGGAAATCGCTGGGATGATGCTAAAGGGTGAGGAAGCCTGGCCTGAAACTTGAGACTGGGGGTGGTGTCGGAGTGAGGGCTGTAACTGGGGGGGTGATGGTGACGGAGAGTGGAGGAGCAGGCTGCTGATGCAACACTCAGCTGTTGCTTCTGCTTGCTTTCTGCCTGCTGGCTGCGGTTGAGAAGGAGGAGCTGGGGCAGATGCTCCTGGGAGGCAGTGCAGGCCGGAGGGGAGAGCTGGGCTCCAGCACAGGCGCTGGGGAGGGAGTGTGGCTCAAACAGGCTGATGGAGGGGAACTTGGGCTGAGCCACCGGTACTGATCCTGTCCTGTGATCGACTTGAAGCAATCCCTCACTCCCCTGTACAGACATGCTGAGGCTGAATAAAAGATGCAGGTTCAGAGTGCCCCCAGCTGATGTGGGCTTTCCTGGCAGAAGCCTGGGGGCTCTTTTGAACCACGGGACTTGAATATTTGGGATTTGGTGGTTTTTTGTTGTTGTTTTTAATAAAGCAGAATGTCACATGGTGGGATTACATGGCTGTGAAGGTGACTTGAACTCATATAAATCACATTAGATGGTTTCAGTGAGACTGCTTGTGCGACTTCTTGCATTGTGATTTGGCTTTTTGGGGTTTTTTTGGTGGGGAGGTGCCTGTGAGGCTTAGAAAGTCTTAAACTTTTTCTTTCAGAAATGCTTAAATAGTTATCTTACTGCAGACAACTCTGTCTCTTTGTACGCTCCTCAAGAAAAAAAATCCAAGCAAGTTAGTGTTAATCTTTTTGCCAAAGTGCTGCAACAAAGCTGCATGTCGTCTTAATCTTCCTTGAACTTCAAATATCATCCCCATAGATGAAGATGTTTCAGTGGAGGTCATTTATTGTAAAAATTTCCAGTTTTGTAATATGCCACTTCTGCTAAAAGTTCTGTGATCTGCCCTTATATTTTAGGTAATCTTTGACAATCTGATGTTGAACCCAGTGTCCCAGTTATCACATACAATCCGTGAAAATACAGAAAACTTAGCTGAAAAAATGAAGTAAGTAACTTTTTAGTCCTGGCCTGAAACGTTGACTTGATGCTGAGTTTGTTGGCTTGCTACTTGTGGAAGATAATGCATTGTTGTCATGGAAAATCTTGTTATCAAGATGCAGAGAATCTAGATGTAGGAAACTATGTGTGTAGTGAACGAGAGGTAACAGGATTATTTGCCATCTCTTTTCCTCATGTGTTTGGCCTTTGGAATTTTAATGCTGGATTTGTAATGCCAGTTGATGCCTTAACTTTGAAATGTTGCCTGTGCAAAGAGTTAGCAGAAAATGTATGCCTGTTGGTGGATTGTCTCCTCTTTCCTCCCCTGTCCCAAGGCTCTTAGAAAGCTTGTGAAAGCTCTTCAAAGCCTGTTGTTGCTCTAGAAGACATCAGTTAGGGAAGGACTTTGGATTGTTCCTAAATCAGCTGAAGGGTGCTTTTTCTGGTCGCTAATCCTCTAATCTCCTTTGTTGCTACATCTTGTGATAATTAAGTATTTTAAACAAGCAGCTTTTGGATGGCAGTTTTAAGACCTGCTCTGCTTTTTGTGCTGTAGGATTCTGTTTCAAAACTCGGAAAGGACCTGGGAGGAGATGGAGGCCAAAATTAATTCAGAAAATGAAGTGCCAATTCTGAAGACATCAAACAAGGTAAGACCATGCAAACAAGTGAAGTACTGAAGGCTTGCATCCATGAAAGCTTTGTAAGAAACTAAAAAAAACAAGCTCTGGCCCTTCTCAAATCCATTTCTGAAATTTCTAGTCCATTTGCCTGTGTTGAACTGCTGGTTTTTGTTGCTGTTTGAAGTGTGACAAAGTGAGTTCCTCCAGCTGCTGTGTTTCAACAAACTCTTCCCCTCTTCCTTTGTGATTCATCTTCAAAGACCCAGTCCCTTAACAGATGTTCAAGTTTAGGGTCATTAGGCCTCATTTAAATATCTACCAAAGCATCACCTACCATGTAGTTGCCACAACTTCAGTTGTAGACAGGTGTTTCTCATGAATGTTTGTTTTCTTCACCTGTAATAGTTTGATAAGAGGGCAATAAAAAAGCTTCAGCCCTAGGGTGGTGTTTGTGCTCTCATGACCTCTTCTTGTTGTTTATGGGGACTGCCAGTAGGGATTTAAGTACAATAATGGACCCAGCAAATGTGGTTAATGCTAAGCATACATATAACTGTGCAGGACCTGTGTAGCTCAGCGCTACAGCAGTATATATGTGGCCAATTGCTTTTTCTGGTCTAGGAGTTGAGTTTGCAAATATCTTTGTGCATTGGTATTAAGGAGGATGTGGAGGAGCCTTTGTACAGTTAATCTGGTTAGCACTTCAAATCTAAAATCCACTGTGGCTATGAACTGGGTGGTGTAGTAGCACTTGGTGAAATGATGCAGAGCAGAAGTCCCCATGCACTGACCAGATGCACCTAGATACAGATCTTAGAATCATAGAATGGTTTGAGTTGGAAGGGACCTTTAAAGGTCATCTAGTCCAAACCCCCTGCCATGGGCAGGGACATCTTCAACTAGATCAGGTTGCTCAGAGCCCCGTCCAAACTGACCTTGAATGTTTCCAGGGATGGGACATCTACCACCTCTCTGGGGAACCCGTTCCAATGTTTCACCTCCCTCATCGTAAAAAAATTCTTCCTTGTATCTAATCTGAATCTACCTTATTTTAGTTTAAAACCATTACCCCATGTCCTGTCACATCAGGCCCTACAAAAAAGTCTGTCCCCATCTTTCTTAAAGCCCCCTTTAAGTATTGAAAGGCCGCAATAAGGTCTACCCAGAGTCTTCTCTTCAGGCTGAATAACTCTCTCAGCCTTTCCTCATAGGAGAAGTGTTCCATCCCTCTGATCATCTTCGTGGATACTAGCTTTGTCTTTTCTGTTAAATAAGCAAGGTTGGAACTGACTTTGAATCTTCTTGATCAGATAAGACAGAAGGAGTAAGGTTAGATTCCTGTGTCAGTTGAATACTTTGTTGCTTAATTTTCCATTCTGATCTTTTGTTTCTAGGAAATCAGTTCTATCCTGAAGGAGCTCAGGAGAGTTCAAAAACAGCTTGAAGGTTGGTCATTTAAAATGTTCTTTTTGCCTCTCAAATGCCAGTAAGTTGCACAAAATAAATTGGCTTGATTTGCCAGTGAAAGCTGGGAAAGGATGCAGAAGTTTAGTTTGTTTGCATAGTGCTCTCTGACGAGTGCATATGGAATGAACAGTAGATTTATCTTGTACTGCCAATTTTTAAGAAAATTGTTGACTTTTGCAGTGTGGAAGCTGTTGGTGTGGAAATGCTTTGTTTGTAGTAATGAGCATATTCCCATAAGATGAACTGGCAAAGGTCTGTTCTGCTGAAATAATATTTAGCAGCTCTTTCAGCCTGTGCTGAAAGCTGTGCTGTGCTTTTTGGACTTGAATTTTGCACATAGAGCTCTGTGCAACAGAAGAGGCAAGACAAGGTCTTGCATCATCTAGAAGCTTAATAAAGACATATAAAAACATACAGGTGTCATTTTGGGCTCCTGCTAAAAGTTTGCCATTTGGCTGCTGTAATTTGGCTTTTCCAATTGTTGTGGTTTAACCTGGCAGGCAGCCAAATACCACACAGCCGCTTGCTCACTCCCCCCCCTCCCTGGTGGGACAGGGTGAGAATCGGAAGGGTAAGAGTAAGAAAAACTCGTGGGTTGAGATAAAGACAGTTTAATAGAACAGAAAAGGGAAAATAATAATAATAATAATAGAATATACAAAATGAGTGATGCACAATGCAATTGCTCACCACCCGCACAGACCGATAACCAAGTAGCAATCGGTACTTCCTGGATCACGCCTACCATTCATATACTGAGCATGACGTCACATGGTATGGAATACCCCGTTGGCCAGCTGGGCCAGCTGTCCTGGCTGTGCTCCCTCCTCCCAGTCTAGCTTGGTAGCTTCCTGGAGGGTAGTCGTCCTTGACAAGGTACTTAGCAACAACTAAAACATCAGTGTGTTATCAACATTCTTCTCATACTAAATCCAAAACACAGCACTAGGAAGAAATTTAACTCTATCCCAGCCAAAACCAGGACACCAATTTAACCAGAACGTTGAATGTCCTTGTAGCTTCAGTTTGGGAGAGGTTTTGCTTGTTAAAGCTGCTTAGGCCTGAAGGTATTAATGAAGAAAATATCATGACTAAAATGAGCATGAGTACTGCCTACAGTTCTACTGCCTTCAAAATGAAGGGAGCAACCTTCTGTTTTGAAACTCTGCTGAGTGCTGCTAATATGTCTGTGTATGTTGTTGTGTTTTTTTTTTTTCTCCTGCCCCCCCAGTCATAAACGCTATCATTGACCCTACTGGAAACTTGGATGTAGTTGCCAGTAACAAAGCATCTTCTGCTGCAAAACAATCTACAGCCACTAAAGTCAGGACTGCTAACACTTCTGGATCCACGCTGGAGACTTTGTCCCCAGCACAGATGAGAAACTACACACAGAAATCGAACTGTGGATCTTCTAGCTTACAAGATTCGAATTTCATTCCAGATGGAGAGAAATATGTGATCTGATACAATATTTTGTATTGCTATCATATTGTAACCTACTGTCGCATTAGTATTGTGTATGAGTGGTTTGTGGACAGTTTGTGTGGAGCAGTTGTTTAGATTGCTAACACGTTGCACAAAAAAACCCCAATCTATGCTGTGAGGGTGAATGGAAAGTCTGTGTATGCCTTTTAAACAAGACTAGCACTGTGGAGCAGCACATACTCAGCATAGAGGCAAACTGATTTTTAGAAAATTACTCACTCACTCTTCCAGTGTGCCATAAGAAAACAGGTTTTGCATACGCTCCATTCAATACTGCCGAAGCTAAACTGTTCTTGCATTGGCCTGTTTATAATTATTCAGTTGTAATGAGGCGCAATTTAAAAAACACTTTTTTTGGTACTATATTTGCTTTGGTTTTGTTTGTTTGTTTTTTGTACAAGTGAAGCATTATAACTCTGTTGGAATCAACGTGCAAATCCAACAGAATCATTGTGCAATATCGTGGGTTTCTAGGAGAAACTCTTAGTACAATTGTGTAAGAAGTCCTTTTCAGCGGTCATAAAAAGGTAACCACGCTGAAGTTGTGCATCGTCTTATTTTCAGTCCAAAAACCAACATAAGACAGAATAAACCCTTTGTTTTTCTCTTGGGAAAGTGTAAAAATTAATATTGGTATGAATGTAAAGACTACTAATACAATTACTATTTTTGATGATATTTCAGGCCCAAAGTTTGGGGTAGGTACAAAAAATCAGATTTTACAGTTTAGCTTGCCAAATTTTCATGATTTCAGTACAAATGCTGTCTTTAAGCTGCTTTTTTTTTTTTTTTTAAATATACAATCTTTTTAAAATCAGCTAGAAATGCTCTTGGCTGGGCCAAAGACTAAGATGTTTGCGAATAGCTAATTGCTAAGAAAAAAACATCTGTTCCAGTGGCTCATGTAATAAACTTAATTGCACAGTTGCTGTGAACTAGTGTTCACTTGACAGCACTGAAAAAACAATGGCTTAAATGTAGCTCCACCTTTACTGCTAGTTCTGTTACGAGTTGTTTTTTCAATGCAAAAGTGCTTGAAGACCACCGTTCTGTGGTATTCTTCAGAAACTATTCAACAGTGTCAAGCACTTGGTACATTTGGGATTTTTGTCTGGATTTTGGTTTTGTTCTGTTATAATCCTAGAAACACTAAGGATTATGTGCAGTTGCACTGAGCAATTCCTTGTTTGTATTCTGTCTTTCAGTTAAACTGCAAAACACTAAGTAATTTTTTGTTGCTTTAAGAACAAAAGTTTTGGTTTTGAGGGAACCTCTTCCAGACGTGTTTGCTCCCAGTTTTTTCTGTCTTGTATCAATTCCTTTTTCATTCTTCCTGGTCAATAAACAGTAATCAGGTAAAGAAATTATTTTGTAGCTGTGGAGGATACGTTTACTGGGAAAGGTGAGCAGATGAGTTCCACTTTGCCCTCATGCAGTGCGTAGTTTAACCAGTGAAAATGGTTTCCCAAGCTTGACTGCTTCTTGTGTGCTGACTTTATATTTTGGGGTGGGTAGTGGATTCCTTAGTTAGCTTCAGTAGTTACCTGAGCTTTTCTGCTAGAATGTTGTAACAGTGGGAACCTGTTAAAGTAATTTAAATAAATAGGGATGCTCACAAAGTGTTTAATCTTACTAGCAAAGACCGTGATTGCTTTCCTAGTGAAGCCAGTGGGAGCTTTCTATTAATTTCAGTAGAAACAGGATCGGTCCCAAAATGGGAGTGTGCCAACAGGCCATTAGTTTCTTTTGAGCGTGCAAGATGCTGGCTGGTAAACAATAGGCGCAAATATCCTTCCAAGATTTCCAGTAGGTTATAAGACTCATCTGCTTGTGTGGAGATGCTCTTCCATGAAGAAATCTTCTGGATTTCATGTAGATGAATGCAGAATAAAAAAAGAATTTGCCCTTGATGTTCTTCTGCCTGTAATATATGCACTATCTGAATGTGTTCATTCAGTCGTTTATTCTGATCTGTCTTTTCTTGAAATAACTGACTGTGTCCTTGATGAATATCATAAGTGATGGTATCGTTCCTGACATATGAGACACAATTTTTCAAGCCCTTCTTGGTTAGGGTTTGAACCGACCAGGTGCTACCCCAACTCAGTAGGAGTTGAAGGACCTTCACAGATAAGGTGTTGCCGTTAATTTCAGTTTTGCTGTAGAGATACGTGAATTACTCAGACATCTGACTTTTATTATTACGTTACCCACATTTCCACATCTTCATGGCTATGCTCTAGCGAATTTTGTTTCTCTACAACGTGTCTTTGATGGGACTTCTGTTTACTTTCACTTGAAAATTGCTTGATTCTTCTTTCATTCATGAACACATCAGGGATGGATTTTCTTCCTTGGTTGCTCTGTTCTGAACTTGAGAGAGAGCCCGCAGACACCTTACATCAATTAAATCAACCTGCAAAATATGGTACCTCTTCGAGTGACTAATAAGGATGCAACAATCGGTGTCTGTTTATAATTTGGAAATGTGTGTGTGAAGCGGGGGGGAGGATACACAGCTTGATTTGTTTTATTTGTGACTCAGCCAAACTATAAAACGCTTCTGTGTCCCGACGGAATGTTCATCCTTGGATCTTTGCATTTAAAACAGTTTTGCTAATCAGTGATGAAATGCAACATATTTTTTCTTGTATTCACTGCTTCTGGAGTACATCCCATTTGCACTTGTCTGCTCCAGATAAGCCAAAGAGCTAGCCACCTGACTATTACTCCTTCGTTGATTGTTCATTCTTACAAGCAGTACTGTATGCAATCATGAAAACATGCCTCTGTGTGACTCCAGTGTGACGTAACAGACGTGTAGTGGTGTATCTGGGTGGCCCAGGATCGGTGCATAAGATACCTGTTGGCTTCCGTGAGCTACGGATGGGCTTTGCATTGAGCTTGGTAGGGGTGACGCTGACCTGTGGGTCACTCCTACCATATTGCTTTCATGTGTTTTGTATCTGACTAAAGAAATGTAACAAAGGGTGGGATTTTCAAAGTCTTTGGAAAGCAAGTGCTCAGGTCCTTCTGGGTTTCCATACACTTTGGGTGCCTGACACCGTGAGCACCTTTCAAAATCCCAGCCCTCAGCTCTTCCACTATACTTGAAAACCATGTTCTCAGTTCGACGCTTTCAAATGTAAAAACCTGTTACTCTGTTCTGATGGCGTGAATGTAAATTCCTGCGAGAATGTGTATGGGCTTTGTGAGCGAGGACCTAAATATATCTACGGTGATGTCATGTCGTGGTCGTGCTCCAGGAGAAAAGAATGTCTGCATCATCTTTAGGTATTTTAGTAAAGGTACAACTAGTGGAATGTTTACATACAGCCTACTGAAAAAGAGAGGAGACAAAAAAGATAAAAAAGTGTAAAGTATTTAAGTGCAAGATTCTACTAGTTTTTTCTTGTTTTGCAGATCACACTAGCTATTTTTGAAGTTCAGTAAATGTGTATAACTTTTGCAAAGACCAGACAGAACTACCTGTTCACTTTTGATGTGCCCCGTGCTGAATTGTGCCTATTTCACTCTCTGCTGTTGTTATGCTGCTGATTCTGCTGTTCTGAACTCTTCACTGGATCATTCCATTTGCATGCAACACAAATGCAGGCTGAGCTGTCTGAGAGTAAAGCTGAAACACGTTTGTGTAACTTGAATCGGTTGATGACTTTCTCTTTTCCACACCCTCTTGAAATGCTGTGTATAATTTTGATTTGTTTCTCCTGCCCTGATTTTTTTCCGCTTTTGTTTTTTTAATGGTAATTTATTTTTGTTTGGATTATAGGCAGTATCTGTACATTTTGTTTCAAGGTGATATTGTGGACGTCTTTAAAAAACCAAATTGTTATTTTATATAATTTTATCATAAAGTTGCTCTAATAAATCATTCTTTTATCATGTGACAATGATTCTGGATTTCGTGTGTTAATTTGGGGAGGAGTATGTGTTTGGTAGACTAAATTTTTCAACTGCCTGTTTACATTGGTGTAAAGTACAATGTAATGAAGGAATTATCAGCAATTGAAGACTCACAGTGCAACTGGATCTATCCTGGTGACACCTATGGCTGGGGCAGATCCCTCTCTAATAGTACAGGAGTCCCTTTTCCGCTGCCCCCGTAGTTACAGGGTTGAAGTCTCCAAGTACCCATCACCTGAGGGTGGTCTTACTTCTGAGTTACGGTATGGTGATATTTGATTTAATTTTGAGTACTGTTTTATTTCATTGCCATGATTAACAATGGTAGTTAAATCCAGCCTGGATATGCAGGTATACGATTGTAGAAAAACATTATTATACTCACTCTTTTGCTCTCACCTTATATCATATATTTTTATATAAGTAACTCATATATATATATATAGGAGTTCAATATATATTTTTATATATATGTGTCTGTGAAATTCTTTTGATTTTTCCCTTCATTCCATCACTGTCCTCCTTCCCTCCTGCAGTTCTGTCTGACCTCTGCGTCCTTCTTGGCACTTTTGAAATAACTCTAATTCCTCCTTCCCCTCTGCACAGCCTTCAGGTGCCTGCAGCCGCCCCCACCCTGCTCGGTGCCACATGGGACTCTGGCTCCATGTCCCCTGTATTAGCACGGCTTCTACAGGAAGTAGAACATGTATAGCTGATAAAAACATTGCATTATTTTACAGCAATAACTGTAAAACAAAATGCAGACAAAGCGGGGAAAAAAAAATACTTGTACCTAACCATGATCAAGTGGGAGACGTCCCATCCCCTGGTGACCTTTGCGCTAGATACTTGAACATGAGACCTTTTATGCTTAAAGCTTTAGGGAGGGATTTTGCGTTTTTTTTAAAAAAAAAAATAATTCTTCCTCTCTTAAAAACTTTTCTTCAACTTAGTTTGTGTATGCTGTGTCTGCAGAGAAGGCTTTTTTGTTCTCTAAAATACCGGGCTGGGTTACACACTAACTATATTGCCTCTCCACAGGCTTCCGCAGCAGTACTGAGTGGTATTTGAGTTGGGATGCTATTTTGAAATCAATAGTGCATCCACTTCATTAATTTTTAACAGTCTGACTGAATAAACATAAGAGGTAGTGGAACTGTAGCCAAAGCTATTTGCAACATAATGAAAGCTGCTATCTGGCAGAGTTTAAAAATAAAGGATAGATGGCAAAAGTAATGATCTCCTGTGTGCATCTTTCTGCTGAGTGTTCCGCTGCAATCCTGCCTGGCTCTTCGACGTCCTCATCTGCATTGGGAAATAGAGCCTGGTTTTCCACCTGTGTATAGAAGGGAACACCAGAAAGCGTTGCCTTGAGCAGGGTTTGCAGGATCCTTCCTTAGAGCAAAACTTAAATAAGTCATCAGAGACACAGGTTCTCATTTTTTGACGTCGTGTGAAGATCTGGCGATAGACCCTCATCTGTGGTCACCTGTCACCCATCGACGGTGCGGGAGGACCATGCCTTTTTTGATAAGGATGTTTGTGGACTGTCCAAGAGTAAAGCCCTGCTGGTCTCAGCTTTTTCTGGTGGGATGGGGTTGGCATGGGGCAACAGTGGGTGGTTTGGCTGAGGTTGCTTTCCTCAGGAGGGGTACAACCATTTGGCTGCAGCCCTGCAGAGACTTGGAGCACCTGCGCACAGGAGCGTGCTCGATGCGGTTATCTAGAAAAAGTGTTTTATTTAATGCGTCAGCTGCTTATGTCTCTGAACAATGTGGGCTGAGCAAGGGAAGCCAAAAAAAATGAAGGGAAGAAAATAGTACTCGCTAGGACTCTAACGTCCTTAAGCTTTTTTTCCTCCTCTGAACAGAAATTACTGAAAATGCTGTACTTGCCAAAAGAATTGGTGCCAGAAAAGGCTTGTTCAACCGTAGTGCTTCTGCCTCTGTCAACATCCAACTCACAGGAACCATAGGAAGGAAAAAAAAATACAAACCCAAAATGTGGCATCCAGCTGGCACCTGAGGACACTTCGTGGACAAGGAAAAATCCAGAGGCACGGGTGAAATTCAGTTTCAGCAAGAGGATCTGTGGCTTTAGCACAGCAGTAACCGCAGACAGCAGGTGACCCTTTGGGTGGCACGTTTCTCCCAGGGAATGGCTCTCCCTCCCAGCCGCTGATAGCTGGGCAGGCTCGAAGAGGATGGGTTATAACACAGCCCATAACACACCTTCACCACAGGCAAAGCAGCCTCTGCGTAAGCAAGAAAAATGTTCGTTATCTTCAGGAGGACGTGAGGATAGCGGTTGCATCGGGCCAGTGGTTTTCTGGCTTGCCAGGTACTTTGCAAATGGAAGAGGGGAACTGTCATTTTTGTAGTACAAAGCCAGATATATTCAAGGCAGGCAGCAGATACCGAAGCTTTTCCTAATACTTGTAGGTCATCTTTCCTAGGTGCGACGAGGGCGAGTGCCACGCAAGAGGAGTGACACGACTGAGACAGCGAAGGCCTCTCTGCAGTCACTTGAGCTATGCAAATCACTGGTTTGGGTTTTTTTTTCAATTGAAATATTTTTCCAAACAAAATACAGCTGACAAGCATTTAATTTTAGGTTGAACAAAATGATTCCAAACAAGCGTTAAATATTTCAAGTTAAATGTTTGAAGTCCATAGTTAGATATTTTAGTAAATTTATTGGATTTTTTAAAAAGTGGAAATTGAGTAAATCTTTAAAAATATTTCCAAACAAAAGAATCACAATTTTATTTAGACTTTGAAATTTTCTCTAGGCTTGTTGGCTGAATCACTTCCCAGTTCTTGACCTGAAATGACTTTTTTTTTTTTCCCTCCCAGCTCATTTGAGTATACAATCTTTTGGCACAAAGTACAAATAAGGCGTTTTTCTTTTCAAGTGTAAGGACCCTGGCTGGTCCTGCCTCCCACCCTTCTGTCGACTCTTGTGTTCGGAGCCCAGCGCCTAGTCCTCGTGAAACGGGAACGTAGTTTTGTAGTAATCTCTGCAGTGGGAGCGGCGGTTTTGTCTATTATTAGCTCTCGGATATGAGAATGTGTTAAACTGACAGTTTCTTCTTAACGCACCTCCCACATAAGCATTAGAAGATCTTTCACTGTATCTTTTACTGCACCCTTCTAACAAACTGGAGTCCAAGCATGCTTTTTAGAGGGAGTGCATTAACCACAGAGTGGCATCCAACTGTATGGTGAGAGATGTATTTACTCGGTGTGTGGGATGGTGGCAAGTCAACCAGAGCAACTGGTAGAAGGAGCCTTGTCTGAGAGACGGGGAAGAGAAGGAATAAAAAAGATGGCTTGTTTGCCCTGAAACTTGCCAGTCTTTTTTTCTTTCCTCCCTCCGGTTGCACGAGTTGGTCAAATAAATCATATTCTCCCCACAAACCCACTTCCATCCTTAAACCCTCAAAGCTACAACGCTGCTTAGTAAGATCAGAAATGCATAATTGATGTTGGGCTGGTATGTGAGATCAGATAAGCAGAAGGAAACCAGGCCTTTGCAAGCTGGAGAGGAGGAGGACGATGAGATTAATCAGTGCTGTAAGTGGTTAGAGAGCTGCCAAGGAGGAGGAGAAATACGGGTCCTTTTTCTGGAAGCTGCTCTTCCCCCTGATATAACCTAGCCTCTCCCAGTTTGAACTAAACTGGTGATGTTGGAGCAATAAATGGTAAGTCCTGAACTTCATACAAATGTGCTGCTGCTCCTGGGGTACAATCCTGAACTCACCGAAGTCAGTGGGAGCTTTTGTGATTTACGTCGGCGTAGTTGATGCTGGGATTTCAGTCCTGCACATAAACGAGCAAGGCGGCTCCCTGCCGAGCTTGCTGGCACAGACGCCACACACGCTGACCTGAACCCATGAGGCGCTTGGCTGAAATATTTAGTTTGGATGCTCAGCCTCTGAAGTCAGCGGAGGGACGGGGACACTTCCCAGAGGCGATTTGGACCCTTAGCGTGGTGGCTCGCTGGAGTTGCCTCTTTTCCTTGACTGCAGATGAAGCCGTGGTCAAGCAGGATCCTGCCTTCAGCCTTCTGGTCTCCTGAGTCTAACGGGATGGCGGTAGCTTTTGCCTTGTTTTTAAGCCCTATTTTAATAGAGATTTGGGATGGCCGCAGTGACAGGTGATCTGTGCACAGCAGTAAATTCAGGAGAGCTGGCTGGTCAGACAGGCGTCCTATCTGTTCCACCATCTTCCTTTCTCACTTTTGGCCTTCTTTGAGTTACTGCTTGTGTTTTGGTCCCGGGGGAAGCAGATGATTCATGACACCTTCAGCTTCCCAGAGAAAAGCCTCTTTCTGCTGTACCTGAGGAAAAAAAAAAAAAAAGAAAAAGAAAAGCTGGCTCTTCTCAGCTTTTCCATCTTCAGCAGCTTAACAGAAGGTATGATAAAGCCTCGTGATCCTTGTTACTCCTCGGTTGTCTCTCTGTTGTTTCCCCCCTACAGCAGCCTTCCTCAGGTACTGAACTAGGGCACTGATCCTTCGGTTCAATAGGATCGAGGGACTGCCTGGAGAATAATAGCAGCATTGCCCTATTGAGTTGTCGGCTGAGGTGCAGCCTTTGCATTTTTACAGACATCATTTCTTAGAAGCTGCCTCAAACTCAACATTCCATGTAACCTTCTCCCTCAACAATGTCACTGCAAATTCCAAGTACCATTTGTTTAAGACGAAAACTGTATTATTTCAAAGGAGCTAGTTTGCTCCTTATGTTTGTCCAAGGATGACTGGGCAGGAGAGTGCTTGTCAGAGGAACTGGGTAGAGAGGTGGTTTTGGAGAGTTTGTTTGTCTGTTTAAAATGAAGCTTCTGGTGGGTTAAGAATGAAGCAGTGGGAATACTGCCATGGCTGGGATGCAAACTGCACCGAAGCTGAGCAGTCCTTTCAACCAGTGTCTTCCATTGCTGACCTAGGCTCTGGTCTTACGCCCCTGAGGGCAGTGGGAACTTAGCCATTCAACAGAGTTTGAACCAGGTTAGGCACTGCAGAAAGTTATGCCAAACACGTGAAGATCAGGACCTGAAGTCTAAGAACTGGGTCGCAACAACCAGATGATAACTTGGGACTCCAACTGTCAGTGCGTGTTGTGACGCTCGGTGTTTAAGAGGAAGTAATCTGCAGCAGGAGGAGGAAAAAAACAGAAGAACCCGAAACAAATCTGCTGGCGAAAAGCATATGCGCTGCCTCTTGTAAGTAGAGTTGGGAGTAACATCAGATTACAGTAGGACATCCACACAGGAGGAGGTCTTCCAGGATGGTAAGTACATTTGCCATCATCTTGAGTGCTGTGGGGCGGTCATGGAGAGATGAACGCACTTTGGGCGTCTGAGGAGCTTCAAACAGCTTCCAGGGAGGATTTTGTATAGCGAAAAATCTCATCCTTGTTTGAAATCCAAAATCTGAAACAGTTTGGTGCTGATGGAGAAAAGAGGTATCAAAAGCTACTTTAGGGGCAGGGAGAAAGCAGCCTTAATGTTACAAACAACCGTCTCCCGCGTGTACTCAGCAGATTGTGGTATTAGCTTGTGTTCCAGCCTGTGAAGCAATGCTAAGTAGCGCTTGTATTTATTGCTCTTGGATGAACTTTAGTCATGGAAATTGGCAGCTGGTAAAGCCCTGAAAGCTTCGAGGGAGCCATAGTTAATTACTGACCAGCTACAATATTATTCTTAAGAATTCTGGTTGAGTCTGTGATATTTCCTTTCTTGAAAATTAAACTGTGTATTTTAGTGCAGTTCTCATGACTTCTATGTAGCAGCTGGGAATCTAACCCATCACCGGCCAAAGGTACCAAGGAGCACTGCGTTTGAACCAAATGGTGGATGACTCTATTATGGCACATATGAGATCTGTTTGCTTTCATGCTTTAAGAGAACTGCTGCTTTTTGAAGCCATTTTGTAACTGTTGCTGAAAAAGAGAACTGAAACAAGTTGTTTCTCATAAGCCCCGTCCTCCTGAAGCCATCACTCGGCTGTAAGTGCCCCGACAGCTGCAGTCCCTTACCGGGCACTGCCGGGGTCACCGGATGTCCCGTGGGCAGCACTGCAGCTCCGGGGGCCAGAGGGAGAGGATGACTCCTCTCAGGCTCTGGTTCTGCGGCGAGGACCACCCGGGCGGCCGGGGGGCTGTTTGTTGCGGTAGCCCAGCTGGGTGGGACAGCTGCCGCCAAGGCAGCGAGCCGTGGAGTGTGACCTGCACCCTCGGGGGCTCTCCTGGCCCAGGCTGAAGGGCTGCTGCTGTTGTTTTTCAATTGTCTTTCTCCTCCTCGTTTGAAGATCCCTTTGCCTCAGTTTCCTGCCAAAATCCTTAGCCTCTTCTCTCTTGCCCTCTCTTCCCTCCCACTAAGTTTTCTGGGTTGGCATTTGACCCCTTTCTCTCCAGGCGTGGAATGACGTGTGTTGCTGTCACGCAGCTCTCTGCGTGGTGAGTTACAGCCCCCGCTCTGCTTGGGCTGTGAGCTCTTTGGGGTAAGACACTGCGTCTTTGTACTGTGCTTAAAACATGAACTGGGATTTCAGGGCCACGGGGACCTGACGTTCACCAGGGAATGACCAACTCTCTGTCACTGCCGGCAGCAGCTCCGTTTCTCCAGGGCTGGGAAAATGGGTGTTTGCCTGCCAGCATTTGTAACTAGTTCTAGTGTAAAAGCTTGCATCTGGATCTGGGGGCAGCAAAGGAATTGCCGTGAAAAGTTTGACTAAAGCTGCCTCGGAAAGTAGGCACTGCTGTAGTGATTACAGCTGATAATAACAACAAGCAGACCCTGAAGCAGAAACTTAGCTTCCATCTCCGCAGCTCTAGCACGCTTTTCATACCTTTTCTTCCCTCTCCACCTTTCTGATTCTCCTTTGTCTGCTCTTTTACCTTGGGTCCTCTCTTTTCACGTCCCTCTCCGCGTTCCCCAAGTCACTGTTTCAGACCCACCTCCCTTGTCTCCCAAGACATCCTCCATGTCTTTGGTTCAGCCCCGCTAGTTCTGGTGAGTTGGGTCCCACAAGAAGCCTCTGGGGCTATGGCCGTGCTGTGTCCAGCCCCTGCCTGTTCCGTGCGGTCACAGCATCTGTACAGAAAGGTGGAGTGGGCAGGAGTTAGACGCAGCATGGACACGTGTGGCCATGCTGCCTTACTGGTGTGGGAGGGCAGACACCATAAGCCCATCCAGTTCAGGTGACAATAGCTGTGAACATACGGCAAGATGGATGGGACAAGCCTGGCAGGATCCTTCCTACCTAAAACTTGTTCGAGTGTGGCCACCCACAGAGCAACTGCATATCTGATACCATTGCAGCGTGTTCATCCTCCAGGCTACAAACACCCAGTGGCTCAGGGATAGGAAGCGGCAGCCTGGGGACTGGACAGGTGGTGATATCATCTGGTAGCACTTTTTGAAATCTACCATACCCCCAGGATGTGCTTCTTGCTTCTGAGCAGGCAAAAAAACAGCTGACGCCTATGGGGTAAATTTACCTCTGCCGGTGCAGGGATGATTCATGACACATGTGTGGAGCACTGTGAAGTTTTTGGTTTGACCTTTCGAGAAGGCAAAACAGGCAAGCGGCCAACTACCCCTGCCCTACCATCTAATGTGAGTTTGGGGATATTTTGGTATTTGCTTTTGTGGTTGCCTCTGCTGGTGATAACACAAGATTGGAGCAATACTGTCTGAGGAGGAAAAGAAGTTAACTTACTTCCCAGGGTCATGGTTGCAACAGGGGAGAAGAGGAGTTTAGATTTCAGCCTGGTCCATATCCCCTTAACAGAGTCCCTTCTGGAAGAGACACCAACGTTGAAGACAACTCAACACGCAGAGGAAGAGAGCAGGAGCCTAACAGAGTCACGCTCGGGGTGACGCTGATGTGGTACCCTCTCACCCGCAGCCTCTGCGCTTAATTATTGCTGGTTGGCAAACGTGTTAGCTTGCAACAGGACAAAAGTGGGTGTTGGAGGATAATTTGAAGAGGCAGCGATGCAGTTGTTTACACATTAATTACTGCAGTGATTTTTGTGTGTAGACAGCACCAGAGAAAAACTGCAGGGACCTGTCTCGCCCTCTCACTTTGGAGTCTGTTAATGTCACTCAAGACCCATAATGCTGTGAGGGTGTTGCGCAGATCTGTACTTACATCTCAGAGCACTACATAAAGCAATGGCAGTAACCTGCATTTTTAGTCTGTAACTGGCTTTATACAAATGTTGCCATAAAGCTTTATTTTTCCCCTTGCATACATTTCTGTTTTTCAGATTGTGAAAAAAGCATCAAAAACATCCCTGATGTTTAATAAGTCCTCCAACATGAAATTAAGTGTGAACAATCAAAAAGACGTCAAAACGGTAATTATTGGGATACACTACATTTGTTTACAAGAGCTGAGATTACACCGACATTTATGAAAAGAAATAACAGATTAGGAATGATTTTATTGCCTGTTTTAGAAATCCATGTAGGTTTCGATCCTATTTGTAAACAAGTGAGTGACAAAACCCTCATTGATTTATCCGGTAGGCTGATCAAAACTTGCCGAGAGGGAGTAACGTGGAGCCTAATCCTGCAGCCCTGGCTCAGGACAGTAACCCTGGCTTATACAAATAGCCCCACTTCCACCATTAGCACAGCATTTATTTATTTATTCAGCATGCCTAGACCACCTGGATGTCACAGTGTACAGCATGGTGACAGCCACGATGTGACTTCAAAATAGATCTCTTACCTTAGAAATGTCTTCTAAAACCTGTGCGATGTTTAAGTCTCGCCAACATGTTCACCGAATGAAATGCAGAACTGTTAAAAATTGGTGGGATTTTTTTGCCATCAATGAGAGGGAGAACAAACCACAGGGCAAAAATTTAAGTAGATAGTCAGTTTAAAAACATTTTTCTCATTCAAATCACTGTCTGAAATTGATGGCAGCACTGTAGAACTTGAGAAAAGCAGAGAAAATGAAAAGTAAGAAACTTTATCCACATAGAAACTGAAATAGATACTTTCAGAGGCAACTGGTTTCTGTCCAATTTTCATATGTACCTTTTGGGAGCTCACATTTATAGCTACAGCCTCACAACCTCTCCCAGACTCGGTTCTCCTGCCCGGAGGTTCAAAAGCTCCACTCTGAAGTGCACATTGCCTATCACAGGGTGGTGGATGGTCCCAGCTCCCAAGAATTGCCATCGGGAGCCAGACATGGTAATTGTTGGGGGGAAATGGATCTGCACTGCTGGCTGTCTTTTCCTCCTCAATATAGGGCAACATATAGAGCCTGGTGCTGTATGTTACAGCATGTGGGTGGCTGGACTCTAGGTCTGGATATAGCAGGTGGCCAGGCTATTTTTTTTTTCATCTCTGTTCAGGAAAGAAGAGGAAGTACAGAAAAAGGGAAATGAAGATAACTCACCACACTAGAAAGACAAGGAAATACTATTCATTGGCCATACGGATAAATGAGATTTGTGCAGTTTCACTTAAGTGAGGTTTAAGTTAAAAAGCAAAACCAGAACACGTTCCGAAACCATAAAATGTCCTTCTGCTTCTGACATTTTTAGACCTGTTTTTTCTCCCCTGACTTCATGAACTTCCCCTTTATGGTAGTGCTGGGCTTGATCCCACAGCTAATCTTGTCTTACGGATTTCCTTGTTCTGATTTTGGTAGAAATTTTGTTGAACAGTCATTTGTCTTGTGCTAAAATGAAGCTAATCAATGTCAAACTAATCATAAGGTTTGGGAAAAAACCAGGTTTTTGATATGTTGGCACAGGAAAAAATAAAACAAAACTAAAATCATGGTCCTCATATGAACCAACCCTTGGTAGCTCATGGTCCTCACTTTCAGAGATGTATCTAAGAATACAGTAGCTGAAAGCAGAACTACTGTTCAATGATTTACGCACCTGCAACAGGGAGTCATCCATTAGCTGGTGTATCAGTGACTTGGTGATTGCTTAAATCTTCTCTTATTTGAATTCTGTTCTAGTTTCAAATCTTAGGGGCAATTTTGATACTTGGTCTTGTCCTGATGGCTGTTTACTTCATGAGAGTGGACAGCATAGTTGATCCTAAGGGAGAAGAAGCAGTTGTCAGCATTTACGAAGAGGTGGAGGAGGAAGAAGGACTCTATGGAGATCTCCCGAGAACCACAATAATTGAGGATGCCAATAGGTCCAATGATTCCTGCAGGTAAGCCATGCCCAACGGCACACGGAGAAGTAATCACCAGGTGGAGAAATAGTTACAATGCTGACAATATCAGCATGGCTTCTGTTCTCTTCCCATTGTATAATAAGTGATAAAGTACCACCAATCTGGGAAAGGTGGGGGTGTTGTTTAAGCATGGGGTCATTAGTAGTTGACCGTTACGAGGGGCGGTAGGGGCAGTATCGCAGTTCCACTTCTGTTCTGTGCTTGTATGTTCAGCGTAGCTCTGTGGCTGCTCCACCACCTCCAGCCACCCTCCCTTTGTGGTGGCGGTGGGAGGCAGCAGAGCGACCAGTGGGCAAAGCAGCCTCTGCTGAGCTCACCCTCTTTCAGAGGCTGGAGGGGGCAGTGGGTCTTTGTCCTGGCAGAGGGTGGAGAGGGTACCAAAGTGACACCCAGCCCCAGGAGGTCATTTTTCTCCTCATCTTTAGGATGGTAAAATTCAAAGCTCAGAACGGCTACTGAGAAGCCATTCTGCTGGATTTGGTAGGACAATGTACATATAGGCTTGGCTATAAAAACTGGGGACACAGAGTACTCCCAGCGTGTTTGTCCGGCTCAGCTTGTTTGCTTTTGAGGTTGATGTTCAAAATGGCCAACTGTACGGCATGACAGGTGCTTGTTTTCCTGCTTGGGTCACAGTCACTTGCTTCACAATATACAATTGCCATTGCAGCTTTGAACTTGTGGAAAATGTTCCTTATGACCTAGCTTTTGAGATAAATAGCACTGCAGCCAAACCCTTGTACCAAGCCTGGACACGACTCCTTGATATAGCCCAGGAAAAAATTCATGTGGCTTCTTACTACTGGTCTCTTACCGGGAAGGATATCAACGTCAATGATTCATCTTCCAAGCAGGTAGGAGAAAATCAATGACAAGCACATCTATGGTTGTATGTCTCATGTACATGTGGCAGATGCAGACTGACTGTGTGGTCTGTCTCCCAGAGACTGCTTGACTCTTCCTGCAAATGCAGAAAGGTTTTCCATGCTGGTCTGAAGCAGCACACCAACTTTCCTCCTCCAGTCAAGCTAGACTCCATCTGGGCTCTATCCTTGTCTGAATTTTTCTATGCTGTGTTTTAAGAGCAACCCAGAGGTCAGTCTCAAACCCACACTCGCTTACCCTGCAGACGGTCAACCTGTGGCAGGGGCAGCCAGTGGCATGGCTGAAGAGCCTACAGGATCCCAAATACACAAGTGAACATGCCAGTTCCCACTGGCTAGCTGGAAGAGCCAGGAAGCAAAGTCTGCTGGACTTTTGACTGCATCAGAGGCTGCTTCTCCCCCGTGTACAGACACAGCACCCGCATTCACCCATTCTGCAGGTGTCCCTGAACCATGCCATTGGACAGCAGCTTAGGACATTCGCTCTCCTTTGCAGGGCTGTCCTGTGCAGCCAGGCTTCCTGCGGGGCCTCTCTGGCCCCACCACCAAAAGCAAATGACAGAGGCCACGGCACAGGCTCACCTTGCGACCATCCATCACGTTTAATTGTCCCTTGGCTCTCTTTTGGCCTGTGGCAGCTGCCAACCCCCCAGGCAATCTGATCAGAGTCTGGGGGACAGTATGGGCTGGGGACTGTTCTGGAAAGCAGAAGGGACAAGGCCACTCTATTTCAGGCAGGTACGGACTTCAGTCATGTGTCAGGAATCATGGTCTTTGCTGACAGACCAGATGCTGGCCTGTTTATTACTGTGGGCAGAGCCTCTGCCTCTCTTCCGGCACATCTTTCTCGTTGTCCTCACTCTCTGGGACTGCTCTCCTTGTCTTCCTCACCAGGTGGGTCTGGTGCTGTAAGCCGACTCATTTCCTCCACACGAGAAGAAGTAAAAGTGACAGATGTAAGGCTGAGCGCTGTCTCTGCTAAAGGGACAGCTCAGTTTAGGACTTTTAACCTCAGGGAGAAATAGCGTATCTGTTAAGCATCAGCATCCAAGAGTTGATCTTCATTGAGGCGTTCACCTTTGAAGTCTGGGATTGTGGTCGTACTTTTAAACTTTATATTTAATAACATTAAACGACAGAAAATAAACTTTGATTCATATATTGGATCAGAATCTTTGTTCCCTTTTTTCTCTGGTAGAAACACTCCTGAAATAGGTGAAATTTCTGTGTTGGGGTTCTTCGAAGGAAGCATCTATTAGTAACACTGTACTTGCATATATTTTACTAAATGTTCTATAACAAAACATAAAAATTAACAAACAACGTACCATGCAGGGTGAAGATATTCTGAAGAGGTTTGAGAGATTACTCGCAGAGAATGTCTCTGTGTATGTTGCAGCAAGTACGCCAACTTTGGCCACAAATTCAACTGACCTTGAGCTTTTAGAGGAAAAAGGTAATTATCTCACTTCAGTGATGTCCTCAGAACTTCAGTAATGCAAAAAGGCATCTGAGAGAAACTGGTCTCCAAGGCCTATTCTGGCCTGGTGCTTACATGGGTTCACAGGACAAGCACTATGTATTCACTAGTTCATGATTTCTGTGTATGTTGTCATGCCCTTAAGGATTTTTCTGAAAGTTCACATTTTGTATATTTTTGCAAGTTATTGTATTCCCAGGAATGAGTGCTTGTGAATTTTGGCAGTTATTACCAGTTACAGGTATTAGACATCCAGACATGTTCTGGCTGTCAGGGGAGCAGTGTAGATTACCATCTCCATGCTGTATCTAAACTCTTTTTCCCCTCCCCATCTCCTTTCAGGGGCTCATGTAAAAAAGATTGATTTTGGACATTTGGCAGGAGGAGTGTTGCATAGCAAATTCTGGATTGTAGACATGAAACACATATATGTTGGTAGTGCAAATATGGACTGGAGATCTTTATCTCAGGTGAGTTCTGCTGCTTATATTCAAAAATTTGGGGGGAAATTCATGTCCTAGCACGTAACAGAGAAAAATCATAATGATGTAAAATATTGACTGAGTGGGAGAAACAGCAAAGAAATCCCTGGAGGTGGCTCTTTCTGGGGCTGGGGTGACATAGCTCGCTCTTTTTGCAGGTGAAAGAGTTTGGTGCTGTGATATACAACTGCAGCTGCTTGGCCAAAGACCTCTGGAAAACATTTAGCACTTACTGGGATCTTGGACATGCTAATGCTACAATCCCATTCCCTTGGCCTCTTAACTATTCTACCCACATCAATAAGCATCGGCCTCTGGAAGTAGAATTTAATGGAACCTTGACAAAAGCCTATTTTTCTGTAAGTATGTTTTAAAATAACAAGACAGACTGTAAATTATGTTTAAGCATTGGCTTGAAAAGTTTCTTCAGCAGTCCTCAGTTACTTGTGCTTCAGTTGGATAATAATTCATTTAACAGGTTTCTCTGGAACTACTCAAGGAATAAGGGTCAACCCAGCTTCGACCCTTATTCGACCCTTCGACCCTTCGACCCAGGTGGTATGGCAAGGACGGGGTGCAGGTCTCCTTTAATCACCTGTGGGCTCAAAGTATCGATCAGTATCTGACCCATCAGGGCATGGGAGGCATGAGGAACGATAGCGGTCCACCACAACTGCTTTGTGCTATTGTAATGAAAACTGAACAGGTCTGAATATAAATGAGTCTGACAGAAAAAGGATGAAATCACTGACCTGCGTGCTTTCTTCCTTTCAGGCTTCTCCTCCAGCGTTTTGTCCAGCAGGCCGCACCCACGACCTCTTTTCTATAATCAGTATTATCAGTGAGGCACGGAAATTTGTCTATGTTTCTGTTATGGAGTATTTCCCCACCAGCCGTTTTGTTCATCCAGAAAGGTACAATTTTAATCCTGAGCAAATCAGTTGAATGCACTATTTAAAGGAAAAATGTACTATTCCTCTCCTTCTGCAATGAAAATATTCAGAGTGGAGAGAACTTTGCTTTGCTCTGCATTCACGACCACTTTGTGGATGGTGCAAATACTGATGCTACGGGAAGGATGGTATCCAATACTGCCCATGTGCTTCGCTAGCGTTTTAGAGCAGCCTCCTGTGCCCTTCACACAGCAAGAAAACGGTGAAGTGCCCGACTAGGGACAGTCAGGTACAGCTCCCTTCAAAATACAACAGAGCAGCTTTATGAATAGAGAGGAATGGGAACAGCAGAAATATATCTGACATCGGAGTTTTCAGAGAAAATATTGCTTTGCTCCCCTCTTCTGCTCCTGTTGCTCTCTTCCTGTTCTTTACTTCTGAAAACTCTTGACTTCTGGCTCTGCTGCCTGTTTGACCTACTTGACCCATAGTTTAGAGGCCGATTCTTAACTGTCCGTGCTGACCTCTGCAATGGTAGCTGAAACAGTCTCTAAAAGAAACTTCTGGGCTTTTATTTTCCTGTTTTTGTAATTCCCTCTAAGGACATCCAAGTTCCTGAAGCGTGCTGAGTGCATGCTGCAGCGGCTCTCAAAGAGAAGGTGCTAGTGGTGATCTGGAGTGACCAAATTGTGTGTGGTGGTCCACTGCCACGGTCCCAGTGGGCTGCCCAAGGTCACAGTAGAATTATGCAGACTCTGCACATCAACTCAAATCTGAGTAACACAGAAGCTAGTCAATCATGGGACAACCACTAAGACTCCAAATCCTCTTAGATATGCTTGATTTAGGATGTTTACATGCAACCAAGTGCTCTGAGTATTATCTGCTTATAACATTTCTGAGTTTTTCCATCATCTAAATAATATGACTGTGAAAGAAGTTCAAGCAAAATAATTCTGTACAACGTGCCTTGCAAAGAATAGGTGAGCTCTAGGTTGCCATTTAGCCACCATTATGCCATGCATCGTGTCCTCTGGCATGACTGTGTAAAGCCTCGGTTGTTCAGCTGGGCATGTGTGTGTTAGCAGGAAGGGTGTAGGATAATAGATGGACACAGATAATTCCACTGTCCTTGAAACAAAATCTCAAAGACTAGCTTCCACTTGGAGGATATTTTTTATAAATCAAACAGCTTAGAGGATTTTTGGTTTCTATATTGTACGGAATCTCTGGGTTTCTCATCTCCTGCTTTTAGCTAAGAATAGGTTCACAGAAAGTCTCTTTTCCCCTTAGGAATGAGTGTGTTAATACTCCTCATTCTTCATCTGAAGCCTTAATCCACCATTTGTGACATCGAGGGCCTGATCTGATGCAAACAAGAGTTTGAAAGGCCTGGGGAAAGCGGCGCGGGGCCTCGGGCTATCTCCACAGCAACCAGCTGTAGTGTAATGAATTGAGGCTGATTAGTTCAGGTTAGGTTCCTCCAGCAGCTGAGGCAGAGGGAACAAAGCTGCTGTCTTAATGCCTGAGTGTTAATCAACTAGAAACCAATATATTTAAAAAATGGAAACTGTTCAAAAATAGCATTTCTAAATAGCATGTTTTTCCAAGTTTCTCAGGATCTACGAGTCAGCCTGAGCCTGAAAGCTCATGACCGGTCTGTTGATCACGATAGAACGATGCGCGAGGGAGTATTTGAGAATTCAGGCCTTTGTACATAAGACCAAAAGGAATAAGTTAGGCAAATTAATTCATCATTGCTCATGGGATTGCGAACGAGTGCCGGACCTCTCTCTGTATCAGTCCTCCAATCTGTACTAAAGATGCTTGTCTTCCTCCGTGCTGCACTTTTTAGGATCTACAGAATGAAAATGCGACACGGGTGTTTGGAGTTAGTAGTCCTGGGATGTACATTGTCCAGCTCTTAGAGTTGTGTAGTTGGGTGAAGGATGATAAAAATTTTCCCCTAAGCTACTGCCAACACAAATGTCAGAAAACGGACAGCCCCGTGATCGCAAGAGCACAGCTGTGTTCATCACCTCGGGGGCACGCGGCGTACTGAAGAGGACAAGGAGGGATGGGGAGGGATAGAGCCTGTCCATGCTGGCCGATGGCACAGGACCACTGTGGACACCCAGTAACAGTCTCCAGGGTCCTGAAATGGCCATATTCTGCAAAATGGCTCTTAGGCTTTCCACTGGGCTCTGCGCTGTCCTTTTTACTTCATGTTGTATGATCTGGCTTTACATTGGAGTTGCTATCGTTATTCTTAATTTTCTAAGGAAATAAGCATGATGGCACCATGCTGTGTGTGTATCTGTGTACATGCACTTTACTAAGCTTTAGACTTCTTGATCAGTGTCAACCCGATTTGGCAGAGGCTGGAGGTCTCAAAACACACTGGGAAAACAACTGGCTGGTAGAAGGCAGAAATCTTATTTATACCTCCAGTGAAGGCACAAGTGCTTCTCTTACTAGACATCAAAGATCCCATCTGTGCACAGTGTCACTTGTATTCTCAGTTTATTGTCACAGCTTTCTCCTGAACTGTTTCAAAAATATCCCTTTTTCCACCCACCTACTTCTCTCTAGATACTGGCCAGCCATCGACAATGCTCTGAGACGTGCAGCTTTCAACGGCAGAGTCCAAATCCGGCTTCTGGTCAGCTGCTGGACCCACTCTGACCCAGCCATGCTCTACTATCTGAGGTCCCTGCGTGCTCTCAACAACCCACATGCCCACATCAATGTTGACGTGGTACGATAAGAAACCTGATTTTGGAAAGACAGTTTGAGGATATGGGCCCCCCACTGATTTTTGAGTCTAAGCTGCCAGTTGCATGTGCAAGCATCAGGTTTTAGAGAAGCAAATTGTCCATCGTTGCAGCAACTGGTTTGGGTCCTTGAGAAAACAAGGCCCAAGAGATAACCTTTGAGGAAGCAGCTATTGCAAGCTACTAGTGATACCGAGGGATGTGCCTAGCTGCAGCACGCGAGACATTATCCAGGCAGTCGCTTTTGCTGAGCACCATGACAGTAACAGTTTATATGACAACTTAGTGCTCTTCTCATAGACCTTTTCCTGTATGCAGTATCTTAAATGGGTCTAATTACTATCAGTTTTTAACAATTGAGAGGTCTGCTGGCTGCCTCTACAAATGGACCCATGTTTGAACACACAGGCACTAGGTTGGAGTGCATTGAGTGGGGTGGGGATGGTGTGGAAGCTCCCAGTATAATGCAGTTATCACGACAGAGAGAAGTCACAGAAGTAAGGAGGAATGGTTTTTACCAAAAAAAAAAAAAAAGGAACAGAAATGTAGATTTTAGTAAGAGTTAACACAAGAAGTTAGGCATTATTACTGCCTGCAGTACCCCTCGTGTCTGTGATCAGCCCATTCTAGCACAAAATAAGAGCCGCAATCAGCAGTAAATGCAGATCTATTAAACAGCTGCCTAAAACTGCATTTAATTGTCTGCCGTGTAATGATAATAGCTATGCCACTAATGGAACATTGTGAAGCAAACATTATCCTTATCTGATCTCAATTGCTTATCCAATTTTATATATACTGGAAGTATTATTTGTTAGATTTCTTGGATAAGAGTAAAATCTCTTTTATGGTACATTTAATAACAGTGTGTGGAATATTCTCTTCTGTTCTTTCTGTACTATTCTATTCTTTGAAAATATAGAAGATCTGTATGGTCCAATTATTCAATCTGTTCCTCACTCTGTATTTCTATTTATTTTTTTAATTTCTCTCTATCCAGAAACTCTTCATTGTTCCAGTTCTGAATCACACAAATATTCCTCATGGGAGAGTGAATCACAACAAATACATGGTCACTGATAAAGTAGCCTATATCGGTATGTATTCCATGATTCCAAACACTTACAGTATCTTCAGATCTATAGGACTGAGACTGAGATAAGATGGGCTGCAATATCAAAAAAAGACCTCATTTTGCCATGTAAAGCAGATAAACATATCAAAGTATATGGCTTTATCAGCATGTCTGCCCTGGGTAAAGAAGGGGAGAAAAGAATGTAGGTCAAGTTCAGTAAAAGATTATTTCATATGATTGTAAACCATTAAGAACAGAGCATGACAAGTCTGAGTGCACAGCCTGTGACAGGCACAGTAGGAATTTCACAGACTGTGTGCTCAGAATGATGCAGTGGGAGCTGATGCTCTAGTATATAACATTACCGTGCTTTAATAAAAAGAAATTGCTGGGAGGAATTAATTCCATGCACTGTTTGCTGAACAGAATTCTAGGAGTGGAAATGAGAAAACAGCAGTGTCAATTGCTGCTCAATTCCTGAAAGTCAGGATGGTGTTTATTTTTCATTCTTTTATTAGGATCCCTCAAAAAAGGGAATGTGAAAGGGTTCATCCTCCAAGCAACGCAAACCAGGAAATAGCCCGATCTTCCTAGGGGCTGAGGACTTGCAGCTCCAATTGCCTTTAATAGAACTTATTTCTTACTGAGTTGTCTTCTGAAGACATAGGCAGATAAATTGTTTTCATGCCTAAGCACCTTCCGGAATTGACAGTAGATTTTTCCGGCTAAGGTGAACACCAGAAGTGCTAAGTGATAAAATGCGTATTTTTTCACAGCGTTTGATTTTCTGAATGGTGGTAGCTTTGGTGAGAGCCCTAGAAAACATCTACAGCTGGATTCCCAGCTTTGCCTGGTTTAAAAGCGGGCATTGCATGCTGAGCTCAGAACAGCTCCTGAGGATTTATTGATCAAGGGTCCAGTTTCTCCTCTTGTTTTCTTTTGACAAGTAAAGAGAATTAAGTCCATTAAGGATTTTTTTTTTTTTAAACACAGATACACATATCAAACACTGGCTTTTACCCCTCTTAATACCCAAACGTTGCACTCTATTCCCATATTTATAATGAGTAGATTTGTGCATCTCTGCCACAGGCTGCAAGGAATCAGAGTGTTATGAAACTTCAGGGTTGCAGTTAATACTGACTTCCCGAAACCTGAGGTCTGGAATAAGAAGGAGGTGACCTGATTTTTGCTGGTCCTAATGAGATTTGCAGTTGTACAGCAAATCAGCAAAGCCGGGCAACATGGACTTAACAAGTATGAAGATCAAACAGAACACTGGGAAATGAATGTTTTCTAATTAGCTACTTTTCCATTGCATAGGGACTTCCAATTGGTCAGAAGATTACTTCATTAATACAGCTGGAGTGGGACTAATTATCAAACAGAATTCAACCAACCTGCAAAGAAGGCAACTGCCTATCCAGGAACAATTAAAAACCCTTTTTGAGCGAGACTGGAATTCCAAATACGCAGTGAATCTGGAAGATGTACAGGGACAGAAAGACT
This sequence comes from Calonectris borealis, assembly GCF_964195595.1. NCBI lineage: Eukaryota > Metazoa > Chordata > Aves > Procellariiformes > Procellariidae > Calonectris > Calonectris borealis. The sequence goes on along the minus strand of NC_134316.1, from coordinate 10,341,445 downwards.
GTAACTGGAGGGGCAGACTCTGATGTGAATTGACATATACATTTTAAATAGAAACAAAAATATATTTGAAACTTGTTCCCTGGGCAAAACAAGGAGCTTTCTTCTTTATGTCTTTGTCAGAGAAATCGCTTCCTCGTGGTGTCCACACTGTTTGATGACGTGAGAACTTCTCATAGTTGACTCTACCTGCAAAACCATCAGTCAGTGTGCGACATTTCCTTCGTGTGATTACCTCATCCCATAGTTAATGAAATGCATACAGTGTTACATGACAAGCTGTCTGATATTAAAGCAAACATGGAAGATACAACCAGACTTTAATACATCAGAGATGCAGATTATTATTGCTGTGCTATTTTATCTTAGGAAGCTATATATTTCAACCTTAATGTTCCATTAACAGTGTTTGCTTACATGTGTTTAAACATAGTTTTAATAAACTCCTGGCCAGTTTAAGATTTGAGCCATGTAAGTAATCACCTACAATAGCGAGGGCAGATTTTCAAAAGCATTTAGGAAATAGAGGTACAGGGAAATACCTGTATTTAAGTGTTGAGGCTAGTTGCCGGAATTAAATGCCTGGGATTTAAATCTTGGGGCCAGCCTCCAGCTCAGCTGCCCTGGACCCCTGAGTGTCTGGGGGTGTTTGAATGCCTGTGCGTTGGCCTCGCACAGCATCAGGGGAGCGGGGCGAAGCTACTGCGTGAGTGCTGGTGTGGCAAAGGCATCCCACCTGCACTGTGGGAGAGCCTCCTTGCTCTTTTAGGGTTGTCCTGGTGCTGGCCCTGACCAGCATTGTGCCTCTGGACTGACTTTTCTTCTGCAATCACACGGGGACCATAAACCTGAGCCATCTGGTGCCTTACGTCCTTATCTGCCACTGCGTGGTGACAGGAAAGGAAAGCAAGGCATGTGCTCCAGCCGTGGGGGGGTGCGAGTGACACTGGGCTGAGGCTCCGAGACCCTTGCCGGTGCCTGGCACCTTTGCCTGACACTGGAAATGGAGTCGCAAAGTGAACTTTTTGCTTTGGGACTGATGTACAGCAGAGGTGAGAGAGCCCAAGGCAAAAGCCCAGGGCACGGCTCCACAGAAGGGTCAGACAACCCCCCTGTCCTGGCACTCCATCTCTGAGCGGTGCAAGCACAGAGGACCTCTCCAGCCCCGAAAGGCGTGTGGCAGCTCGTGGCTTCACTCCCGTCCTGGCAGGGCCCCATTTGGCTGCATTTTAGCTCTGAGGCCACCTCTCTTGCCACAGACGCAGCACCGGGTAGAGGGAGTACAGGCTTCTCCATGACGGTGCAACCTCCCCACCCTTCAGAGGAAGCGTTTTCGTGCTTTTGAATCCCTGCCCTGTGCTGAGAATGACAAAGGGACCTGCTGTGATCGTCTGTGTGTGGACTGATTTATATCTTTGTGAATACACACAAATCCCCATACAAATAAGGCCCCTTCCCCATGAGGTCTTTTGGAGATGATCCCAACCCATTTTCCATGTTTTGGTTTCCAGGCTGCTCCTTAGCTGTCTCTTCCAGACACTTCCAAGATTCCTTGGATTGGTTTATCCATCATTACAAATCAATCCTTGTTGTTATTAAGGCAGATTTTTGAGACATGTAGTTACATTTACAGATAACACTGAAATTTTGTGAGTATTCACATATGTGCAAACATATTGAGGAAGATGCAGGTGCTTTTAGCGTTCTCCTCCCCCATTTCTTTTCTAGCGGCTGCTTAATATTTTGAGCTTTCCATTCACTAATTAAAATTTCTGGCAAAGTAGAACCTCCCCAGCTGGCTTTCACTAGCTCCATTTCACGGGTTTATTATCCTGTACCAGCAAATACACCCAACCACGCACTGCATTAATACTTGCATGCAAGAATGACATCGGAAGATTTTTCCCAGTGCAATAAGCACATGTGAATGGTGGGTCAGTTTGAAAATCTTTTTGAGAAGTCACATCTTTAACCAACAAAACTCTTCTATAGGGGAGTGCGCTCCGCTAGATGGCACTCGAAGCTGTGTTTTCACTGGGTTTTGCGGGCTAGATACTGCAGGAATAAGAAGAAAACGTCTTTCTCCTCTGCTTGTGAGCTCAAATCTGACAGTACTGGGTAAGTTGTTCAGTGGGACAGAGTTTCTGGGCAAGCTGGGAGACTTGTCTTCTCGGAATATAAGACTCATGCGGGGTAAGGTTCAGCTTATAAAGGAAAAATTGATGCTTATGAGAGTGCTTTTTTATTTTCTTTACTGGCATCACCTGTATTGTTTTTCCTCCACATACGAAGGAGGGATTTACAATTAAAACAATGAACTTGAGTTTATTTCCCTGATTTCTTGTGAGACTTTTTAGGCCCCCTTCGTAGCTTGATTCTCATTTAGTTGTTCTCTGTTACAAAGATAGAATATGGTGTAAATTATAACCAAGCTTTGAGTGTCTTAGTACTTTTCCATTTATGAAACAGGGTTAATAACAGTTCTTATCCACCCACCTGTTGCTTGTCTCTTTCATTTAGACTGTGATTTCTTCAAGTTAAGGACTGTACCAAATGTAAGCTGGGGCCTCCAGTAGTATTCATTAGCATCTATTTATTATCCTTGGATGGATTTTCTAGTCTGGTTGCAGACAGTTCCGATTTTTCTCAGTTTGGTTTATTCATGTCTAGAAAAAGTTGCTGGTTTGGGTCTTGAGCATGGATACTCTCCTCTGATCAGCTCATCTCATCTACCTGTGTTATGATGGAGTACAACTTAAGTGAACCATCCCTGCTTTACCTGAGCGGATTTCCTGCAGAGCTGCTGCACTGCTCTCCCAGCAATCTCATTTCTGAGCGTGCTTGCTTTGGTGCAGAGCCTTGCGGCTACAGCGCTGCTGACAGCAATGGAGATGACAGCAAGACATAACCTAGCTGGCTCCATAGGTTTATGAGTTCTGACAGGACTACAAAGTCACCTGGGTTCATGCATTAGACACCAGCTTGTTCCAAAAGCTTTAGTATTACTTGTTTTCTGTTTTTCCCCCAATACCCAGGATTTTCCTTTCCCAGTTGTTCCAGATAAATCATACCTTTGTTGCTTTCATCCAGGTACTGAGAAAACTTTTCATCTACCCTTTATGCTGTATCAATGTACACTTAATTTTTTGATAGTCATAAATATCTCCCTAGTCCCTGGAAGATAGCTCTTCTATCATGGGCACTGACTCATGGACCTCTGCTCTCTGCAGCTTCCTGAGGAGGGGAAGTGGAGAGGGAGGTGCTGACCTCTTCTCCCTGGTACGGGGAATGGTGGGAACGGTTCAAAGCTGTGCCAGGGGAGGTTCAGGCACAGCTGACATTAGGAAACATTTCTTTGCCGAGAGGGTGGTCAAACACTGGAACGGACTTCCTCGAGAGGTGGTCGATGCCCCATGCCTGCCACTGTTTAAGAGGCATTTGGACAATGCCCTTAATAACATGCTTTACCTTTTGGTCAGCCCTGAAGTGGTCAGGCAGTTGGATTTGATGATGATTGTAGGTCCCTTCCAATTCAACTATTCTGTTCTGTTCTGTTCTATTCTGTTCTGTTCTGCTCTGCTCTGTTCTGTTCTGTTCTGTTCTTCTTCATATGTATTATCTCATTCAGGATTAATTTTGGCTGTCTTGCCTTTGGGATATATAAGACATCCTGCTTCAAATATGCCAACCAAGAGAGATGTATTCATGCCTTAAGAATGCAAGAAATTACCAGGGTGGGAGTGTCTTTCTTTTTAATGCATTTATACCTTCTTTTGCATGTCAAATCACAGTTGTAGGTTTGTTTGGCTGAAGACTGTATGTAGATGTTTAGCTGAACAGCCCACTTTTTCAGATGTTAAAAAGTAAGTAGCAGTAATCAAGGAAACCTACCACAGTTAAAAGAACAACCTGAGCATCTCAAACTAAGTATGCAGGTGGGGTCAGAATCAGCCTGTTGACAAAATGTCTGTTCTGCAGGTTTGTGTCTGTGCTCCTTGCACTCTTTTGAGCTCTGTTCTTAGCTATTCCTGCAGTCAGACCCTTGGGTAATACCTTGTTAAAATGGTTGCTCTTTCGCTAACCTTCACCTTTCCCAAAGTTGACAGTAGCCTATTTGGAAGAAGATTTTATTGCTGCTTCTTTTCTTTACTGGTCTTCCCTTAACTATTTCATTTATCTTTTAAAAACATCATAGTGCTTATTGCCGTGTGGTCATTGCTGTCTCAGAGCTCAATTTTAATTGACTTTATTCTGTCACCTTTGTAACAGACTCCTACACTCAGTGCTCTCTAGGTGGATTCCTATTTGTGGGCTTAAGTAAATGAACACTACCTGAGAAACATTTTCTGTAAAGGCTGCTTTGCAGGCAGATGTGAGCTGCTGTTAGAATGGGATGTCCTTTATTACACACATTACCTTTTTCTGGACTCAACTTTTCTGTCTTGATCACAACATTTTCCTCAGTCCTGGTATATGCCATTGCTGTCTGATGTGGTAATTTTGGGTCTATTAGGCAATGACTTTCATACTTAGGGAAACTTCAGGGAAATGCTGCATGATCCAAATAAATGATACATGCCTAACACTTACGTGAATAGTCTCTTCAGAGATAATTAGAATTCTCTTTAGAATAACTGCCAGCAGTTCTCTTTAGAATATTTGAGCCTACCACAAAGGTATAGAAATGAAGAACATCTCAACCTATAGATCGTTAGACAACCAAGTACACTCCCTTTACAACCTAGTTTCTAAGTAGTTTCTAAACTAGTTTTGTTTTTTCTAAACAGTTTTGCTGTGTCTGCTTTCCCTGTACTAAGTAGAATATGGAGAAAGAAAATACAAGATGAGAAAACTACTATAACGAAGCATGTCTGCACATGTGAATCTATAAAACTCTGGTCTGTAATGAGTGAAAAGTCTCCATTACCACCATATTTAGAAACTGTGCTGTCATTAAGCAGCCACTTCGGCAGATAGTGAAGTATACTCAAACTTTTTTTCAAATTTAAGCTGGGATTTTCAGAATCAGGAAATGCTAACAGCACTATCAGTAACTCGCACTACTCGAGTTATTATTCATATGGTGAGTTTATTGTGAATTAAGAATACAGACAGTGTTTTAATGATACATGTGAAGGCTGTCACATATGCACTTTGGTTTTCATTGTGCACTTGAGAGAAGCATTAATATAAACAAAGAAGCAAATAATTATATACACCTCCTTTCCCAGAAAATCTTTGAAGCAATTCCACCAGTGTGGCAGATCATTCTCTGCATTTAACTATCCAGTAAATATATACATTAAAATTTATTTATCCACATTTAATAATTATTCTTTGTCAGCATGTTTTATTTTGGTATCTTAAACATGTGAATTAGTTATATGGTTTTTGGTGTTGAATTTATTCTGTTGGTTTTTTTTTTAAATTTCTTTTAAGGCTAAATATAACCCACCACAATAATAAAAAAATGAGAAGAGAGGAAGAGGTAAAGCGTTAGTCTCTCTACACTAGTATTTTGTTTTTATTTTGCATTTTAAAATGTTTGTGAATATACATATTACCTTAGCTGAAATGAAGAAAAATATTTTAATAAGAAAGCCAAAGTAGGTCAGAAAGGTCCAAAATCTAAACAGGTAAGTACAGTTCTCATAGTACTAGCTTATACTCCATTCCGGAAATAATCCATAATTTAAATATAATTGGTGTGTTTTTGAGAAGACTATTTAACAAGTCTTTTTGCTATCATTGAGCCTTTCAATGGTTTACTTTCATGGTTCAGGTATCTTTTCAGACTTTGCTAAAACTATGAACTCCTCTGTAGTAATTGTTGCCTTTGGGGCAGATTTGAAGAAATCAGTATTTTTATTAGTGCACAGTATATAGCGCATCCATGTACTTGAAAATTTAAATGCGGTAAATTCTGTTCAGCTGTTTTAATGAATATCAGCTTTGGGTTTTGTTTAGTTTTCAGTTACTAGAAAATTAAGAAAACATTCTTTTCTGTACCTGCAGATTATTTTATTTTCATTGAGCGTTGAGAAAAGACAATCTTCATTTGGTTGTATCTCCAAGAATATTAGATTGACTATCTTTTTCCTCCTCCAACAAGATTAGTTCAGTTCTTGCTGAAGATGTCACGATAGTTCGAGAAACTGGAACATTAGATGAGGCCCCATCAATTTCAAGTTTTTCACCCTCTGCTGTTTCTTTAAGTGATAAGCTTTCTTGTGCATCAAAAAATACATCAGGTTTATCTGATGGGCTATCTTCATCTGAGATTCTTCCGTCTTTATGACCCATCTCTTCTTTGTCAACAGTCTTAGCCTTTTTGGAAGGAGATGTGAAACCAAGCTTGGGAAATCTAAACCAACCAGTTTTTTCAGTTTGCTTAGAAGAATCATTATCTGCTGTGTCAGCAGCTTTCACATCTTCTGGAACTGACTTTTTTACTTCTGTTTTTGAATCTGTGCTTATTTCATCACCAGAAGATGAAAAGCCAATACTTGGAAGCCAAAATTTGAATCTTCCAGGAGATCTTTTACTATCAGTCTTTTCTTTTTCATTGGTTATGCCTTTTTCTTCATCTTCTAGTGCTTCAGCTACATCCTCATCTTTAGAGAGAGGACCTGCAGTTATTCCCTCTGGTGACTTATCAGGAAGACTCTCTTCAAGTTTACTGGAAGGCTGTACTTCAACAGCAAATGTTTTTAACTTTGGCAAATTCACTTCTCCACTAGATTCTTCAGTCTCACTGTGTGGTTTGTCAGATAGTTTAAGCTCAGCGCTGCCAGTCCTCTGTGCTGCTACTCCGAAGCTTTCATCAGCACATTTAGGTTCGCTCACTGATACATCTTCTGTTGAAGATGACGGCTGGACTAGCACTTCTGAGTTGCTATGTGATTCAGGCAACTTCACCTTGAGCAAGGAGAATCCCAAAGTAGCAGTTTTGACTTCTGATGAGAGAATCTCTGATTCTTTCAGTATTTCAGTAGTGTAAATCTCACACTTTTCAATAGCAACATGTTCAGGTTCTACTTTCTCACTCACTTCTTGGCCCTCTACATACGACCAATGAATGTCCTGCCCTGCATTTGAAAGGGAGGACTCTATGGTAGCAGTCATCTGTGCTGTTTTAATGTCAGGTTCAGTCAGTGTTAGAATTTTGCTTTTTGCTTTTTGAATACCACCCTCTAGAGCCTCTGGTGTTTCTTCAGGGATAGCAGAGCTTGCTTGCAGTTGCACTACTTCAATGTCAGTACTAGATCCCTTTGGATCTGTTACCACTTTTGACACTGAAACATCAGCTTCAGTTGGGAGAGCTTTGAAAGTGAATCTTGGTATTTTTAGTTTGGGAATTTTTATATTTAATTCTGGGCCACCTTGTGACTTGTCCACTGTTTCCACTGTTATTCTGGAAGACGCTTCCATATGATTTAGAGCTGGACTTTTCAGGTCAATAGATCCTTCTGATTTTTGAAACTGCATTTCTGCTGTGCCCATTTCAGTTTTAGATACTGAATCAGCTTCTGACTTTGGCAAATAGATATCATCTTCAAAGCACTTCACTTCTGAATGCAACACTCCAAACTTTGGAATCTTAAACTTGTATGTTTTAATTTTACTTGTTTCTGCTCTATCTTCTACTTGCACTTCCACCCCTGCAGACATGTCCTTTTCAACACTTTTCACTTGAAATTTCATTTCAGGATCTACTCTAGCAATTTTAACATCCATCCTCACTCCTGGAACTTCTACCTTTAGATCTTCCAGCTTAGCTATAACATAAGCACCATCTTCGGATCCCTTTGTTGTAGACCATTCACACGGAGGCCTTTTTAATTGGCTTCCTTCACTGTCTTTTCCTATAATTTTCATCTCACCCTTTACCTTTTCTTTTTTAATTACTGCCTCTTGATTTTGAATATCCAGTTCTTCCTTTGGAAGACTAACATCTATTTTCTCCTGTGTTGCACCCAGAGTAATTTCAGCTGATGATGGTTTACATCCTACTCCTGAAGTCTCTAACTTAGTGGAACTTTCTACCTTTGAGACTTCTATATCCTGTGATTTGACTTTATGCTCTTGAAGAGTCAGAGTACTCATAGGAAACCTATTTGTTAAACTGTTGTCTTTGTCAGTTTCTGAAGCACTTGGGTACGATTTAGACAATTCTGCTGAAGGCACTATGAATTCTGAACTATGCATTTGTTGTCCTTCAGCACCGCGCTTAACTATGTCTGCGTAAGTTTCAGTTTTTGGAATATTCACTCTACTTTCTGTTCTTTCTGTGGATAATGAAATATCTCCTTCCATCTTTGACAAGCCAACATCAGAACTCTTCACAGAATCTCCTAATTTTGGAAGCCCTTCTTTTCCAACAGTAATTTCAGTGACTGCGTGTGGTAATGAGAAGATATTTTCAGGAATACTTGTTTCAGTTTGTACTTCAGCAGAGGGAATGTCTGCCTGAGCTTTTCCCATACTTCTTGTAATATCAGCATCGCCTTTTTTTTCCTTTAAGGATGTCCTGCCAAATGCAGGTATTCTGAATTTTGGCATTTTAAACCATCCCTGATGTTCTTCAGTCTGAACTTCTTCAGCGTTTATTTCATGTTCTTCTTTTAATTTGATTTCTTTCTCCTCAAGGCTCTCAATAGCTCCCTCTGTCATCGGTTTAGACACTGCCTGGGGACTTATGTCTACCTTTGGAGCTTCAATGCCAGGTGTCAGAACTTGGGGTGTTTTTATCTTACAAACACCTACAGGATCTGACATATCAGATGTAAGTTTTGATGCTGGAACTCCCACAGCGATGTCAGCAATTTCGTTTGTAATTTTTAGCTGAGGTAGCTCAGCTTCTATTTTTGGAGAGCTGATCTCTGTGTCTGGGCCTTTCCCTTTTGTTAGGGAGATTCCAAACTTTGGCTTCTGGAATTTGGGCATTTTAATCTTCCCTTCAGGACCTTCCAACTTCATCTTTCTTTCATCCACAACTGATGATCTTTCTGTTACTATTTCAGGGCTCCGCAGTTCAATTGAAGCCTCTCCTTTGGGGAACTTAAAACCTGTTTTTTGAATGGTATCTTCATCAGTAGAACTTGATTTTAGGACAACCTGTTGAAAACTCCCTTCTGAGGGAGGCAGAGCAGCATCAATCTTTGCTGAGCTGACTCCCATTTCAGTTTGGGAGGCTCCAGTTTCTCTTTTGGAAAACTCCAGAGTGGGGATCTTAACATCAGGCAGTTTTATGCTTATTTGTGCCCCTTCTTCCATCCTTTCGGAATGACTTCTTTCTATATCAGGTATCTGTATTGAATCATCACCCTCCTTTTCTGTTTTAGGAATAGTAGCATCAGCTTCAACTTTTGGTGAATGAGTCTGAGATTTGGGAACCTTGATCTTGGAGAGTGAAATTTTAGGCATGACAAATTGAGGCTTTTTAGTTGGACTTTTTTGTTCAACTTTTCCTGCAGATGTTTCCAGATCAAGGGCTGGCCCAGAACCTTGATCATCAGTTGCAGTTCCTCTCACTTCTGTGTCTATTCTGCTTGACATTACAGCAAGTTTATGATCTTCCAAATTTGCTCCAGAATCCGGTTTAACACTTGCTTCCTTCTTTGGTGACCAACTGAAGGATGGAAGTTTGAATTTTGGCATTTTGAAATGCCCTTCTTTCTCTTCTCCATCTCCATCTTGCTTTATTTCTCCTTTGATTTTTAGTGCTGCATCTGAATCCTGAATATCACTGTCCAGTTTTGGAATAGAAATGTCAGCTGATGGGAGGTGAATATCAGCATCTGATGCCTTATTGTCAGCTTCGCTCGTTTTGACTTTAGGGCTGTAAGTTTCTGTTCCTGTACCACATTCCACCTCCAAATTTGGAGCTTCAAGAGCAATGTCAGCTATTTCTACCGTTGGTTTTAGTTGGGGAACCTTGACTTCTGACTTGGATCGGCTGACCTCCTTTTCTGACCCTTTCCCTTTGGAATGTGTAATTCCAAACTTTGGCATTTGGAATTTAGACATTCTTGTTTTCCCTTCAGGACCTTCAATTTTTGTTTCTACATCACCCACAGCAATTTCATTTGATGTTCTTTCAACATTTGTGTCAGGACTCTTCACCTCAAGGAAGCCTTTAGTTATCGTCTTAATATCTGAGGTGGAGAGGCTGGCATTAGCAGCAGCTGATTTCAATGTCAGGTCATCTTCTTCACATGTAGGAAGTATGACCTCACCTGTAGGCATGCTAATATCCATCTCTATTTTGGGAGCTTTGACTTCTGATTTGGAAAATTCCAAAGTCGGGACTGTAACTTTTGGCATTTTTATGCCCATTCTTGCCCCTTCTGCACTACTCCCTTTCTCAGATTTCTGTACTGAAACACCTTCTTTTTCTTGTTTGGGACCACAAACGTCAGTTTCCAGTGTGGGCAGAGAGACCTGGACTTTTTGACCCTTAATTTTAGGGAATGAGATCTTTGGCATGATAAATTGGGACTTCTTGTTTCTGCCCTTTTCACCATCTTTTTCTGTTGATGTATCAAATTCCACATGAAGGTGTTGATTCTCAGGGATAGGAAATGTTAATTCAGATTCTGTGTCTCCAGATAAAGTAGAGAAGTTGGGTTCTTCCAGACGTCCCTCAACTTCAGAAGGAGCAATAGCTTCTTTCTTTGGTGACCAACTAAAAGAAGGCAGTTTGAATTTTGATGTTTTAAATTTGTTTTCTTTCTCCTCAGTGTCCTTCTCTTCTGAAACTACTTCCTGTTCTGCCTTGCACCCTAAATCTGGGCTAGGGATTTCCATTTCTAATTTTGGCATGGTAACTTCCATTAATTGGAGACTGACATCCACTGTCGGTGCATCCAGAACAACTTCAGGGGAAGGCTTGTGCATCTTTAAACCTAATTCGGCATCAGAGATCTGAGTTGGTTTTCCAATATCAGTATCAGTCGTATCAGATATTATCCTTCCCTTGGAAATTTCAGATTCCACATTGGAAACAATGTCACTTTCTGATGGTTTTCCTTTAGACCAAGAAATTCCAAATTTTGGTTTTCGGAATTTAGGAATTTTAACTGTAAACTCTGTGTCACCCACAGATATTTCAGCAGCTTGTGTTTTTCCTCCTGGTTTCAGACTTCCTTGTTCCAAAGAACCATCTTCATTCAAAATTTCAAAATCTGTTACTGAAAGATGCTCGTCAGCAAGAGCTGATATTTTTGATTCGGATTCTGCTAGATTCATTTGATATTTAGTAAGAGTAATATCCCCTTTTGGTAATGGGGAATCCTGATCAATTTTAGAAGAACCAATATCAACTTTGGAGAAACCCAAGCTAGGAATTCTGAATTTAGTATTTTTAGAGCCAATATCTCGCTTATCATCAGAAAGAAGTTTAGCTCCAACGCTGCCTGAAAGAACAGCAGGGGTTTCCTCTGTTACAGAATAACAGAGAGCTTCTGACACAGGAACTTCAACTCCTGATTTACTATGTGCCTGAGGTTTAGAACCTTTAGAGAGGGAAACCTTAGGCATTCTAAATACAGAACTTTTAGTTTTACCCATCTCATCCTCTTTTCCAGAGGAGGAATCCACGACAACTTCAAAAGCGGGCGCGTGGATCTCGGCCGCCGGCAGGGTCACGTCGACTTCGGCAGTTCCCGAGGGCACCGTCACTTGGGGCTCCTTGAAGCTGACGTCCACATCAGCGGCCACGGTGCCCTTGGCCTCTCTGCTGCTGGACCAGCCAAAGGAAGGCATGCCGAACTTGGGCATCTTGAACTTGCCGTCCTTGCTCTTGGCGGCCTCCTTCTCTGGGGCTTTTGCTTCCCCTTCGAGGGTGAGGGCCGCCTCGGGCGCCTGCAGGTCGACGCTGGCCTTCGGAAGGCTGACGTCGACGGACGGGAGGCTGATGTCCACCTTGGGAGCTTTGATGTCGGCTTTGGGCATTTTGAGGGAGGGCTTCTCCACCTTCCAGCCGGCCCCTTCCGTTTTGGCGCCGGGGACGTCGGCTTTGAGGCCCAGCGCGGGGCCCTCCCCCGCGGCCGTCACGGTGGCGGAGGGGAGGTCGACCTCTGCGGTGGGCAGGCTGACCTCGCCTCCCAGCCCTTCCGCCTTGGGAAGCGACACTCCGAATTTGGGCTTGTCGAACTTGGGCATCTTAAACTTCCCCTTCAGGCCCGCGGATTCCAGCTCGGCTCCATCGAGCGAGCCTTCGCCAGAGGGCACTTTGAGGTCTATCTCGGGCGCCTGGAGCTCGAGGGAGCCTTCGACGGAGGGCAGCTTGATGTCGGGGGCCGCGATGCTGATGTCGCCGGCGCCGGCCTTGAGGTCTGCCTCTGGGAGGCTGGCGTCGACTTTGTGCAGGCTGACGTCTGCGTCCAGTTTGGGGGCCTTGACGGTCGGCTTGGAGAAGACCACGCTGGGCACCTTGACTTTCGGCATGTGTATTTTCATGCCGCCGCCCTCAACTTTGCCGGCAGCCACCTCCAGGCCGCCTTCGGCGTCGGGGCCCTGCAGGGCGAGTTCGCCCTCCTGGACTTCGGCCTGGGCTTTGGGCAGCGAGACCTCCGCCTTTGGCAGGCTGACCTGCACGTGGGGAGCTTTGACTTTGGGCAGCTTGACGCTGGGCATCTTGACGTCGGGCATCTTGAATCGACCTTTCTCGCCGTCTCCCCCGGCGGCCGTCTCGACGGTCACCTCCACGCCGGGCGCGTGGATCTCGGCCGCCGGCAGGGTCACGTCGACTTCGGCGGTTCCCGAGGGCACCGTCACTTGGGGCTCCTTGAGGCTGACGTCCACATCAGCGGCCACGGTGCCCTTGGCCTCTCTGCTGCTGGACCAGCCAAAGGAAGGCATGCCGAACTTGGGCATCTTGAACTTGCCGTCCTTGCTCTTGGCGGCCTCCTTCTCTGGGGCTTTTGCTTCCCCTTCGAGGGTGAGGGCCGCCTCGGGCGCCTGCAGGTCGACGCTGGCCTTCGGAAGGCTGACGTCGACGGACGGGAGGCTGATGTCCACCTTGGGAGCTTTGATGTCGGCTTTGGGCATTTTGAGGGAGGGCTTCTCCACCTTCCAGCCGGCCCCTTCCGTTTTGGCGCCGGGGACGTCGGCTTTGAGGCCCAGCGCGGGGCCCTCCCCCGCGGCCGTCACGGTGGCGGAGGGGAGGTCGACCTCTGCGGTGGGCAGGCTGACCTCGCCTTCCAGCCCTTCCGCCTTGGGAAGCGACACTCCGAATTTGGGCTTGTCGAACTTGGGCATCTTAAACTTCCCCTTCAGGCCCGCGGATTCCAGCTCGGCTCCATCGAGCGAGCCTTCGCCAGAGGGCACTTTGAGGTCTATCTCGGGCGCCTGGAGCTCGAGGGAGCCTTCGACGGAGGGCAGCTTGATGTCGGGGGCCGCGATGCTGATGTCGCCGGCGCCGGCCTTGAGGTCTGCCTCTGGGAGGCTGGCGTCGACTTTGTGCAGGCTGACGTCTGCGTCCAGTTTGGGGGCCTTGACGGTCGGCTTGGAGAAGACCACGCTGGGCACCTTGACTTTCGGCATGTGTATTTTCATGCCGCCGCCCTCAACTTTGCCGGCAGCCACCTCCAGGCCGCCTTCGGCGTCGGGGCCCTGCAGGGCGAGTTCGCCCTCCTGGACTTCGGCCTGGGCTTTGGGCAGCGAGACCTCCGCCTTTGGCAGGCTGACCTGCACGTGGGGAGCTTTGACTTTGGGCAGCTTGACGCTGGGCATCTTGACGTCGGGCATCTTGAATCGACCTTTCTCGCCGTCTCCCCCGGCGGCCGTCTCGACGGTCACCTCCACGCCGGGCGCGTGGATCTCGGCCGCCGGCAGGGTCACGTCGACTTCGGCGGTTCCCGAGGGCACCGTCACTTGGGGCTCCTTGAGGCTGACGTCCACATCAGCGGCCACGGTGCCCTTGGCCTCTCTGCTGCTGGACCAGCCAAAGGAAGGCATGCCGAACTTGGGCATCTTGAACTTGCCGTCCTTGCTCTTGGCGGCCTCCTTCTCTGGGGCTTTTGCTTCCCCTTCGAGGGTGAGGGCCGCCTCGGGCGCCTGCAGGTCGACGCTGGCCTTCGGAAGGCTGACGTCGACGGACGGGAGGCTGATGTCCACCTTGGGAGCTTTGATGTCGGCTTTGGGCATTTTGAGGGAGGGCTTCTCCACCTTCCAGCCGGCCCCTTCCGTTTTGGCGCCGGGGACGTCGGCTTTGAGGCCCAGCGCGGGGCCCTCCCCCGCGGCCGTCACGGTGGCGGAGGGGAGGTCGACCTCTGCGGTGGGCAGGCTGACCTCGCCTTCCAGCCCTTCCGCCTTGGGAAGCGACACTCCGAATTTGGGCTTGTCGAACTTGGGCATCTTAAACTTCCCCTTCAGGCCCGCGGATTCCAGCTCGGCTCCATCGAGCGAGCCTTCGCCAGAGGGCACTTTGAGGTCTATCTCGGGCGCCTGGAGCTCGGAGCCTTCGACGGAGGGCAGCTTGATGTCGGGGGCCGCGATGCTGATGTCGCCGGCGCCGGCCTTGAGGTCTGCCTCTGGGAGGCTGGCGTCGACTTTGTGCAGGCTGACGTCTGCGTCCAGTTTGGGGGCCTTGACGGTCGGCTTGGAGAAGACCACGCTGGGCACCTTGACTTTCGGCATGTGTATTTTCATGCCGCCGCCCTCAACTTTGCCGGCAGCCACCTCCAGGCCGCCTTCGGCGTCGGGGCCCTGCAGGGCGAGTTCGCCCTCCTGGACTTCGGCCTGGGCTTTGGGCAGCGAGACCTCCGCCTTTGGCAGGCTGACCTGCACGTGGGGAGCTTTGACTTTGGGCAGCTTGACGCTGGGCATCTTGACGTCGGGCATCTTGAATCGACCTTTCTCGCCGTCTCCCCCGGCGGCCGTCTCGACGGTCACCTCCACGCCGGGCGCGTGGATCTCGGCCGCCGGCAGGGTCACGTCGACTTCGGCGGTTCCCGAGGGCACCGTCACTTGGGGCTCCTTGAGGCTGACGTCCACATCAGCGGCCACGGTGCCCTTGGCCTCTCTGCTGCTGGACCAGCCAAAGGAAGGCATGCCGAACTTGGGCATCTTGAACTTGCCGTCCTTGCTCTTGGCGGCCTCCTTCTCTGGGGCTTTTGCTTCCCCTTCGAGGGTGAGGGCCGCCTCGGGCGCCTGCAGGTCGACGCTGGCCTTCGGAAGGCTGACGTCGACGGACGGGAGGCTGATGTCTACCTTGGGAGCTTTGATGTCGGCTTTGGGCATTTTGAGGGAGGGCTTCTCCACCTTCCAGCCGGCCCCTTCCGTTTTGGCGCCGGGGACGTCGGCTTTGAGGCCCAGCGCGGGGCCCTCCCCCGCGGCCGTCACGGTGGCGGAGGGGAGGTCGACCTCTGCGGTGGGCAGGCTGACCTCGCCTTCCAGCCCTTCCGCCTTGGGAAGCGACACTCCGAATTTGGGCTTGTCGAACTTGGGCATCTTAAACTTCCCCTTCAGGCCCGCGGATTCCAGCTCGGCTCCATCGAGCGAGCCTTCGCCAGAGGGCACTTTGAGGTCTATCTCGGGCGCCTGGAGCTCGAGGGAGCCTTCGACGGAGGGCAGCTTGATGTCGGGGGCCGCGATGCTGATGTCGCCGGCGCCGGCCTTGAGGTCTGCCTCTGGGAGGCTGGCGTCGACTTTGTGCAGGCTGACGTCTGCGTCCAGTTTGGGGGCCTTGACGGTCGGCTTGGAGAAGACCACGCTGGGCACCTTGACTTTCGGCATGTGTATTTTCATGCCGCCGCCCTCAACTTTGCCGGCAGCCACCTCCAGGCCGCCTTCGGCGTCGGGGCCCTGCAGGGCGAGTTCGCCCTCCTGGACTTCGGCCTGGGCTTTGGGCAGCGAGACCTCCGCCTTTGGCAGGCTGACCTGCACGTGGGGAGCTTTGACTTTGGGCAGCTTGACGCTGGGCATCTTGACGTCGGGCATCTTGAATCGACCTTTCTCGCCGTCTCCCCCGGCGGCCGTCTCGACGGTCACCTCCACGCCGGGCGCGTGGATCTCGGCCGCCGGCAGGGTCACGTCGACTTCGGCGGTTCCCGAGGGCACCGTCACTTGGGGCTCCTTGAGGCTGACGTCCACATCAGCGGCCACGGTGCCCTTGGCCTCTCTGCTGCTGGACCAGCCAAAGGAAGGCATGCCGAACTTGGGCATCTTGAACTTGCCGTCCTTGCTCTTGGCGGCCTCCTTCTCTGGGGCTTTTGCTTCCCCTTCGAGGGTGAGGGCCGCCTCGGGCGCCTGCAGGTCGACGCTGGCCTTCGGAAGGCTGACGTCGACGGACGGGAGGCTGATGTCCACCTTGGGAGCTTTGATGTCGGCTTTGGGCATTTTGAGGGAGGGCTTCTCCACCTTCCAGCCGGCCCCTTCCGTTTTGGCGCCGGGGACGTCGGCTTTGAGGCCCAGCGCGGGGCCCTCCCCCGCGGCCGTCACGGTGGCGGAGGGGAGGTCGACCTCTGCGGTGGGCAGGCTGACCTCGCCTTCCAGCCCTTCCGCCTTGGGAAGCGACACTCCGAATTTGGGCTTGTCGAACTTGGGCATCTTAAACTTCCCCTTCAGGCCCGCGGATTCCAGCTCGGCTCCATCGAGCGAGCCTTCGCCAGAGGGCACTTTGAGGTCTATCTCGGGCGCCTGGAGCTCGAGGGAGCCTTCGACGGAGGGCAGCTTGATGTCGGGGGCCGCGATGCTGATGTCGCCGGCGCCGGCCTTGAGGTCTGCCTCTGGGAGGCTGGCGTCGACTTTGTGCAGGCTGACGTCTGCGTCCAGTCTGGGGGCCTTGACGGTCGGCTTGGAGAAGACCACGCTGGGCACCTTGACTTTCGGCATGTGTATTTTCATGCCGCCGCCCTCAACTTTGCCGGCAGCCACCTCCAGGCCGCCTTCGGCGTCGGGGCCCTGCAGGGCGAGTTCGCCCTCCTGGACTTCGGCCTGGGCTTTGGGCAGCGAGACCTCCGCCTTTGGCAGGCTGACCTGCACGTGGGGAGCTTTGACTTTGGGCAGCTTGACGCTGGGCATCTTGACGTCGGGCATCTTGAATCGACCTTTCTCGCCGTCTCCCCCGGCGGCCGTCTCGACGGTCACCTCCACGCCGGGCGCGTGGATCTCGGCCGCCGGCAGGGTCACGTCGACTTCGGCGGTTCCCGAGGGCACCGTCACTTGGGGCTCCTTGAGGCTGACGTCCACATCAGCGGCCACGGTGCCCTTGGCCTCTCTGCTGCTGGACCAGCCAAAGGAAGGCATGCCGAACTTGGGCATCTTGAACTTGCCGTCCTTGCTCTTGGCGGCCTCCTTCTCTGGGGCTTTTGCTTCCCCTTCGAGGGTGAGGGCCGCCTCGGGCGCCTGCAGGTCGACGCTGGCCTTCGGAAGGCTGACGTCGACGGACGGGAGGCTGATGTCCACCTTGGGAGCTTTGATGTCGGCTTTGGGCATTTTGAGGGAGGGCTTCTCCACCTTCCAGCCGGCCCCTTCCGTTTTGGCGCCGGGGACGTCGGCTTTGAGGCCCAGCGCGGGGCCCTCCCCCGCGGCCGTCACGGTGGCGGAGGGGAGGTCGACCTCTGCGGTGGGCAGGCTGACCTCGCCTTCCAGCCCTTCCGCCTTGGGAAGCGACACTCCGAATTTGGGCTTGTCGAACTTGGGCATCTTAAACTTCCCCTTCAGGCCCGCGGATTCCAGCTCGGCTCCATCGAGCGAGCCTTCGCCAGAGGGCACTTTGAGGTCTATCTCGGGCGCCTGGAGCTCGAGGGAGCCTTCGACGGAGGGCAGCTTGATGTCGGGGGCCGCGATGCTGATGTCGCCGGCGCCGGCCTTGAGGTCTGCCTCTGGGAGGCTGGCGTCGACTTTGTGCAGGCTGACGTCTGCGTCCAGTTTGGGGGCCTTGACGGTCGGCTTGGAGAAGACCACGCTGGGCACCTTGACTTTCGGCATGTGTATTTTCATGCCGCCGCCCTCAACTTTGCCGGCAGCCACCTCCAGGCCGCCTTCGGCGTCGGGGCCCTGCAGGGCGAGTTCGCCCTCCTGGACTTCGGCCTGGGCTTTGGGCAGCGAGACCTCCGCCTTTGGCAGGCTGACCTGCACGTGGGGAGCTTTGACTTTGGGCAGCTTGACGCTGGGCATCTTGACGTCGGGCATCTTGAATCGACCTTTCTCGCCGTCTCCCCCGGCGGCCGTCTCGACGGTCACCTCCACGCCGGGCGCGTGGATCTCGGCCGCCGGCAGGGTCACGTCGACTTCGGCGGTTCCCGAGGGCACCGTCACTTGGGGCTCCTTGAGGCTGACGTCCACATCAGCGGCCACGGTGCCCTTGGCCTCTCTGCTGCTGGACCAGCCAAAGGAAGGCATGCCGAACTTGGGCATCTTGAACTTGCCGTCCTTGCTCTTGGCGGCCTCCTTCTCTGGGGCTTTTGCTTCCCCTTCGAGGGTGAGGGCCGCCTCGGGCGCCTGCAGGTCGACGCTGGCCTTCGGAAGGCTGACGTCGACGGACGGGAGGCTGATGTCCACCTTGGGAGCTTTGATGTCGGCTTTGGGCATTTTGAGGGAGGGCTTCTCCACCTTCCAGCCGGCCCCTTCCGTTTTGGCGCCGGGGACGTCGGCTTTGAGGCCCAGCGCGGGGCCCTCCCCCGCGGCCGTCACGGTGGCGGAGGGGAGGTCGACCTCTGCGGTGGGCAGGCTGACCTCGCCTTCCAGCCCTTCCGCCTTGGGAAGCGACACTCCGAATTTGGGCTTGTCGAACTTGGGCATCTTAAACTTCCCCTTCAGGCCCGCGGATTCCAGCTCGGCTCCATCGAGCGAGCCTTCGCCAGAGGGCACTTTGAGGTCTATCTCGGGCGCCTGGAGCTCGAGGGAGCCTTCGACGGAGGGCAGCTTGATGTCGGGGGCCGCGATGCTGATGTCGCCGGCGCCGGCCTTGAGGTCTGCCTCTGGGAGGCTGGCGTCGACTTTGTGCAGGCTGACGTCTGCGTCCAGTCTGGGGGCCTTGACGGTCGGCTTGGAGAAGACCACGCTGGGCACCTTGACTTTCGGCATGTGTATTTTCATGCCGCCGCCCTCAACTTTGCCGGCAGCCACCTCCAGGCCGCCTTCGGCGTCGGGGCCCTGCAGGGCGAGTTCGCCCTCCTGGACTTCGGCCTGGGCTTTGGGCAGCGAGACCTCCGCCTTTGGCAGGCTGACCTGCACGTGGGGAGCTTTGACTTTGGGCAGCTTGACGCTGGGCATCTTGACGTCGGGCATCTTGAATCGACCTTTCTCGCCGTCTCCCCCGGCGGCCGTCTCGACGGTCACCTCCACGCCGGGCGCGTGGATCTCGGCCGCCGGCAGGGTCACGTCGACTTCGGCGGTTCCCGAGGGCACCGTCACTTGGGGCTCCTTGAGGCTGACGTCCACATCAGCGGCCACGGTGCCCTTGGCCTCTCTGCTGCTGGACCAGCCAAAGGAAGGCATGCCGAACTTGGGCATCTTGAACTTGCCGTCCTTGCTCTTGGCGGCCTCCTTCTCTGGGGCTTTTGCTTCCCCTTCGAGGGTGAGGGCCGCCTCGGGCGCCTGCAGGTCGACGCTGGCCTTCGGAAGGCTGACGTCGACGGACGGGAGGCTGATGTCCACCTTGGGAGCTTTGATGTCGGCTTTGGGCATTTTGAGGGAGGGCTTCTCCACCTTCCAGCCGGCCCCTTCCGTTTTGGCGCCGGGGACGTCGGCTTTGAGGCCCAGCGCGGGGCCCTCCCCCGCGGCCGTCACGGTGGCGGAGGGGAGGTCGACCTCTGCGGTGGGCAGGCTGACCTCGCCTTCCAGCCCTTCCGCCTTGGGAAGCGACACTCCGAATTTGGGCTTGTCGAACTTGGGCATCTTAAACTTCCCCTTCAGGCCCGCGGATTCCAGCTCGGCTCCATCGAGCGAGCCTTCGCCAGAGGGCACTTTGAGGTCTATCTCGGGCGCCTGGAGCTCGAGGGAGCCTTCGACGGAGGGCAGCTTGATGTCGGGGGCCGCGATGCTGATGTCGCCGGCGCCGGCCTTGAGGTCTGCCTCTGGGAGGCTGGCGTCGACTTTGTGCAGGCTGACGTCTGCGTCCAGTCTGGGGGCCTTGACGGTCGGCTTGGAGAAGACCACGCTGGGCACCTTGACTTTCGGCATGTGTATTTTCATGCCGCCGCCCTCAACTTTGCCGGCAGCCACCTCCAGGCCGCCTTCGGCGTCGGGGCCCTGCAGGGCGAGTTCGCCCTCCTGGACTTCGGCCTGGGCTTTGGGCAGCGAGACCTCCGCCTTTGGCAGGCTGACCTGCACGTGGGGAGCTTTGACTTTGGGCAGCTTGACGCTGGGCATCTTGACGTCGGGCATCTTGAATCGACCTTTCTCGCCGTCTCCCCCGGCGGCCGTCTCGACGGTCACCTCCACGCCGGGCGCGTGGATCTCGGCCGCCGGCAGGGTCACGTCGACTTCGGCGGTTCCCGAGGGCACCGTCACTTGGGGCTCCTTGAGGCTGACGTCCACATCAGCGGCCACGGTGCCCTTGGCCTCTCTGCTGCTGGACCAGCCAAAGGAAGGCATGCCGAACTTGGGCATCTTGAACTTGCCGTCCTTGCTCTTGGCGGCCTCCTTCTCTGGGGCTTTTGCTTCCCCTTCGAGGGTGAGGGCCGCCTCGGGCGCCTGCAGGTCGACGCTGGCCTTCGGAAGGCTGACGTCGACGGACGGGAGGCTGATGTCCACCTTGGGAGCTTTGATGTCGGCTTTGGGCATTTTGAGGGAGGGCTTCTCCACCTTCCAGCCGGCCCCTTCCGTTTTGGCGCCGGGGACGTCGGCTTTGAGGCCCAGCGCGGGGCCCTCCCCCGCGGCCGTCACGGTGGCGGAGGGGAGGTCGACCTCTGCGGTGGGCAGGCTGACCTCGCCTTCCAGCCCTTCCGCCTTGGGAAGCGACACTCCGAATTTGGGCTTGTCGAACTTGGGCATCTTAAACTTCCCCTTCAGGCCCGCAGATTCCAGCTCGGCTCCATCGAGCGAGCCTTCGCCAGAGGGCACTTTGAGGTCTATCTCGGGCGCCTGGAGCTCGAGGGAGCCTTCGACGGAGGGCAGCTTGATGTCGGGGGCCGCGATGCTGATGTCGCCGGCGCCGGCCTTGAGGTCTGCCTCTGGGAGGCTGGCGTCGACTTTGTGCAGGCTGACGTCTGCGTCCAGTTTGGGGGCCTTGACGGTCGGCTTGGAGAAGACCACGCTGGGCACCTTGACTTTCGGCATGTGTATTTTCATGCCGCCGCCCTCAACTTTGCCGGCAGCCACCTCCAGGCCGCCTTCGGCGTCGGGGCCCTGCAGGGCGAGTTCGCCCTCCTGGACTTCGGCCTGGGCTTTGGGCAGCGAGACCTCCGCCTTTGGCAGGCTGACCTGCACGTGGGGAGCTTTGACTTTGGGCAGCTTGACGCTGGGCATCTTGACGTCGGGCATCTTGAATCGACCTTTCTCGCCGTCTCCCCCGGCGGCCGTCTCGACGGTCACCTCCACGCCGGGCGCGTGGATCTCGGCCGCCGGCAGGGTCACGTCGACTTCGGCGGTTCCCGAGGGCACCGTCACTTGGGGCTCCTTGAGGCTGACGTCCACATCAGCGGCCACGGTGCCCTTGGCCTCTCTGCTGCTGGACCAGCCAAAGGAAGGCATGCCGAACTTGGGCATCTTGAACTTGCCGTCCTTGCTCTTGGCGGCCTCCTTCTCTGGGGCTTTTGCTTCCCCTTCGAGGGTGAGGGCCGCCTCGGGCGCCTGCAGGTCGACGCTGGCCTTCGGAAGGCTGACGTCGACGGACGGGAGGCTGATGTCCACCTTGGGAGCTTTGATGTCGGCTTTGGGCATTTTGAGGGAGGGCTTCTCCACCTTCCAGCCGGCCCCTTCCGTTTTGGCGCCGGGGACGTCGGCTTTGAGGCCCAGCGCGGGGCCCTCCCCCGCGGCCGTCACGGTGGCGGAGGGGAGGTCGACCTCTGCGGTGGGCAGGCTGACCTCGCCTTCCAGCCCTTCCGCCTTGGGAAGCGACACTCCGAATTTGGGCTTGTCGAACTTGGGCATCTTAAACTTCCCCTTCAGGCCCGCGGATTCCAGCTCGGCTCCATCGAGCGAGCCTTCGCCAGAGGGCACTTTGAGGTCTATCTCGGGCGCCTGGAGCTCGAGGGAGCCTTCGACGGAGGGCAGCTTGATGTCGGGGGCCGCGATGCTGATGTCGCCGGCGCCGGCCTTGAGGTCTGCCTCTGGGAGGCTGGCGTCGACTTTGTGCAGGCTGACGTCTGCGTCCAGTTTGGGGGCCTTGACGGTCGGCTTGGAGAAGACCACGCTGGGCACCTTGACTTTCGGCATGTGTATTTTCATGCCGCCGCCCTCAACTTTGCCGGCAGCCACCTCCAGGCCGCCTTCGGCGTCGGGGCCCTGCAGGGCGAGTTCGCCCTCCTGGACTTCGGCCTGGGCTTTGGGCAGCGAGACCTCCGCCTTTGGCAGGCTGACCTGCACGTGGGGAGCTTTGACTTTGGGCAGCTTGACGCTGGGCATCTTGACGTCGGGCATCTTGAATCGACCTTTCTCGCCGTCTCCCCCGGCGGCCGTCTTGACGGTCACCTCCACGCCGGGCGCGTGGATCTCGGCCGCCGGCAGGGTCACGTCGACTTCGGCGGTTCCCGAGGGCACCGTCACTTGGGGCTCCTTGAGGCTGACGTCCACATCAGCGGCCACGGTGCCCTTGGCCTCTCTGCTGCTGGACCAGCCAAAGGAAGGCATGCCGAACTTGGGCATCTTGAACTTGCCGTCCTTGCTCTTGGCGGCCTCCTTCTCTGGGGCTTTTGCTTCCCCTTCGAGGGTGAGGGCCGCCTCGGGCGCCTGCAGGTCGACGCTGGCCTTCGGAAGGCTGACGTCGACGGACGGGAGGCTGATGTCCACCTTGGGAGCTTTGATGTCGGCTTTGGGCATTTTGAGGGAGGGCTTCTCCACCTTCCAGCCGGCCCCTTCCGTTTTGGCGCCGGGGACGTCGGCTTTGAGGCCCAGCGCGGGGCCCTCCCCCGCGGCCGTCACGGTGGCGGAGGGGAGGTCGACCTCTGCGGTGGGCAGGCTGACCTCGCCTTCCAGCCCTTCCGCCTTGGGAAGCGACACTCCGAATTTGGGCTTGTCGAACTTGGGCATCTTAAACTTCCCCTTCAGGCCCGCGGATTCCAGCTCGGCTCCATCGAGCGAGCCTTCGCCAGAGGGCACTTTGAGGTCTATCTCGGGCGCCTGGAGCTCGAGGGAGCCTTCGACGGAGGGCAGCTTGATGTCGGGGGCCGCGATGCTGATGTCGCCGGCGCCGGCCTTGAGGTCTGCCTCTGGGAGGCTGGCGTCGACTTTGTGCAGGCTGACGTCTGCGTCCAGTCTGGGGGCCTTGACGGTCGGCTTGGAGAAGACCACGCTGGGCACCTTGACTTTCGGCATGTGTATTTTCATGCCGCCGCCCTCAACTTTGCCGGCAGCCACCTCCAGGCCGCCTTCGGCGTCGGGGCCCTGCAGGGCGAGTTCGCCCTCCTGGACTTCGGCCTGGGCTTTGGGCAGCGAGACCTCCGCCTTTGGCAGGCTGACCTGCACGTGGGGAGCTTTGACTTTGGGCAGCTTGACGCTGGGCATCTTGACGTCGGGCATCTTGAATCGACCTTTCTCGCCGTCTCCCCCGGCGGCCGTCTCGACGGTCACCTCCACGCCGGGCGCGTGGATCTCGGCCGCCGGCAGGGTCACGTCGACTTCGGCGGTTCCCGAGGGCACCGTCACTTGGGGCTCCTTGAGGCTGACGTCCACATCAGCGGCCACGGTGCCCTTGGCCTCTCTGCTGCTGGACCAGCCAAAGGAAGGCATGCCGAACTTGGGCATCTTGAACTTGCCGTCCTTGCTCTTGGCGGCCTCCTTCTCTGGGGCTTTTGCTTCCCCTTCGAGGGTGAGGGCCGCCTCGGGCGCCTG
The DNA here is from genome assembly GCF_964195595.1 of Calonectris borealis. NCBI lineage: Eukaryota > Metazoa > Chordata > Aves > Procellariiformes > Procellariidae > Calonectris > Calonectris borealis. Next base: position 10,317,505 of record NC_134316.1, on the reverse strand, counting down.
CAGGTCGACGCTGGCCTTCGGAAGGCTGACGTCGACGGACGGGAGGCTGATGTCCACCTTGGGAGCTTTGATGTCGGCTTTGGGCATTTTGAGGGAGGGCTTCTCCACCTTCCAGCCGGCCCCTTCCGTTTTGGCGCCGGGGACGTCGGCTTTGAGGCCCAGCGCGGGGCCCTCCCCCGCGGCCGTCACGGTGGCGGAGGGGAGGTCGACCTCTGCGGTGGGCAGGCTGACCTCGCCTTCCAGCCCTTCCGCCTTGGGAAGCGACACTCCGAATTTGGGCTTGTCGAACTTGGGCATCTTAAACTTCCCCTTCAGGCCCGCGGATTCCAGCTCGGCTCCATCGAGCGAGCCTTCGCCAGAGGGCACTTTGAGGTCTATCTCGGGCGCCTGGAGCTCGAGGGAGCCTTCGACGGAGGGCAGCTTGATGTCGGGGGCCGCGATGCTGATGTCGCCGGCGCCGGCCTTGAGGTCTGCCTCTGGGAGGCTGGCGTCGACTTTGTGCAGGCTGACGTCTGCGTCCAGTTTGGGGGCCTTGACGGTCGGCTTGGAGAAGACCACGCTGGGCACCTTGACTTTCGGCATGTGTATTTTCATGCCGCCGCCCTCAACTTTGCCGGCAGCCACCTCCAGGCCGCCTTCGGCGTCGGGGCCCTGCAGGGCGAGTTCGCCCTCCTGGACTTCGGCCTGGGCTTTGGGCAGCGAGACCTCCGCCTTTGGCAGGCTGACCTGCACGTGGGGAGCTTTGACTTTGGGCAGCTTGACGCTGGGCATCTTGACGTCGGGCATCTTGAATCGACCTTTCTCGCCGTCTCCCCCGGCGGCCGTCTCGACGGTCACCTCCACGCCGGGCGCGTGGATCTCGGCCGCCGGCAGGGTCACGTCGACTTCGGCGGTTCCCGAGGGCACCGTCACTTGGGGCTCCTTGAGGCTGACGTCCACATCAGCGGCCACGGTGCCCTTGGCCTCTCTGCTGCTGGACCAGCCAAAGGAAGGCATGCCGAACTTGGGCATCTTGAACTTGCCGTCCTTGCTCTTGGCGGCCTCCTTCTCTGGGGCTTTTGCTTCCCCTTCGAGGGTGAGGGCCGCCTCGGGCGCCTGCAGGTCGACGCTGGCCTTCGGAAGGCTGACGTCGACGGACGGGAGGCTGATGTCCACCTTGGGAGCTTTGATGTCGGCTTTGGGCATTTTGAGGGAGGGCTTCTCCACCTTCCAGCCGGCCCCTTCCGTTTTGGCGCCGGGGACGTCGGCTTTGAGGCCCAGCGCGGGGCCCTCCCCCGCGGCCGTCACGGTGGCGGAGGGGAGGTCGACCTCTGCGGTGGGCAGGCTGACCTCGCCTTCCAGCCCTTCCGCCTTGGGAAGCGACACTCCGAATTTGGGCTTGTCGAACTTGGGCATCTTAAACTTCCCCTTCAGGCCCGCGGATTCCAGCTCGGCTCCATCGAGCGAGCCTTCGCCAGAGGGCACTTTGAGGTCTATCTCGGGCGCCTGGAGCTCGAGGGAGCCTTCGACGGAGGGCAGCTTGATGTCGGGGGCCGCGATGCTGATGTCGCCGGCGCCGGCCTTGAGGTCTGCCTCTGGGAGGCTGGCGTCGACTTTGTGCAGGCTGACGTCTGCGTCCAGTTTGGGGGCCTTGACGGTCGGCTTGGAGAAGACCACGCTGGGCACCTTGACTTTCGGCATGTGTATTTTCATGCCGCCGCCCTCAACTTTGCCGGCAGCCACCTCCAGGCCGCCTTCGGCGTCGGGGCCCTGCAGGGCGAGTTCGCCCTCCTGGACTTCGGCCTGGGCTTTGGGCAGCGAGACCTCCGCCTTTGGCAGGCTGACCTGCACGTGGGGAGCTTTGACTTTGGGCAGCTTGACGCTGGGCATCTTGACGTCGGGCATCTTGAATCGACCTTTCTCGCCGTCTCCCCCGGCGGCCGTCTCGACGGTCACCTCCACGCCGGGCGCGTGGATCTCGGCCGCCGGCAGGGTCACGTCGACTTCGGCGGTTCCCGAGGGCACCGTCACTTGGGGCTCCTTGAGGCTGACGTCCACATCAGCGGCCACGGTGCCCTTGGCCTCTCTGCTGCTGGACCAGCCAAAGGAAGGCATGCCGAACTTGGGCATCTTGAACTTGCCGTCCTTGCTCTTGGCGGCCTCCTTCTCTGGGGCTTTTGCTTCCCCTTCGAGGGTGAGGGCCGCCTCGGGCGCCTGCAGGTCGACGCCGGCCTTCGGAAGGCTGACGTCGACGGACGGGAGGCTGAGGTCCACCTTGGGAGCTTTGATGTCGGCTTTGGGCATTTTGAGGGAGGGCTTCTCCACCTTCCAGCCGGCCCCTTCCGTTTTGGCGCCGGGGACGTCGGCTTTGAGGCCCAGCGCGGGGCCCTCCCCCGCGGCCGTCACGGTGGCGGAGGGGAGGTCGACCTCTGCGGTGGGCAGGCTGACCTCGCCTTCCAGCCCTTCCGCCTTGGGAAGCGACACTCCGAATTTGGGCTTGTCGAACTTGGGCATCTTAAACTTCCCCTTCAGGCCCGCGGATTCCAGCTCGGCTCCATCGAGCGAGCCTTCGCCAGAGGGCACTTTGAGGTCTATCTCGGGCGCCTGGAGCTCGAGGGAGCCTTCGACGGAGGGCAGCTTGATGTCGGGGGCCGCGATGCTGATGTCGCCGGCGCCGGCCTTGAGGTCTGCCTCTGGGAGGCTGGCGTCGACTTTGTGCAGGCTGACGTCTGCGTCCAGTTTGGGGGCCTTGACGGTCGGCTTGGAGAAGACCACGCTGGGCACCTTGACTTTCGGCATGTGTATTTTCATGCCGCCGCCCTCAACTTTGCCGGCAGCCACCTCCAGGCCGCCTTCGGCGTCGGGGCCCTGCAGGGCGAGTTCGCCCTCCTGGACTTCGGCCTGGGCTTTGGGCAGCGAGACCTCCGCCTTTGGCAGGCTGACCTGCACGTGGGGAGCTTTGACTTTGGGCAGCTTGACGCTGGGCATCTTGACGTCGGGCATCTTGAATCGACCTTTCTCGCCGTCTCCCCCGGCGGCCGTCTCGACGGTCACCTCCACGCCGGGCGCGTGGATCTCGGCCGCCGGCAGGGTCACGTCGACTTCGGCGGTTCCCGAGGGCACCGTCACTTGGGGCTCCTTGAGGCTGACGTCCACATCAGCGGCCACGGTGCCCTTGGCCTCTCTGCTGCTGGACCAGCCAAAGGAAGGCATGCCGAACTTGGGCATCTTGAACTTGCCGTCCTTGCTCTTGGCGGCCTCCTTCTCTGGGGCTTTTGCTTCCCCTTCGAGGGTGAGGGCCGCCTCGGGCGCCTGCAGGTCGACGCTGGCCTTCGGAAGGCTGGCGTCGACGGACGGGAGGCTGATGTCCACCTTGGGAGCTTTGATGTCGGCTTTGGGCATTTTGAGGGAGGGCTTCTCCACCTTCCAGCCGGCCCCTTCCGTTTTGGCGCCGGGGACGTCGGCTTTGAGGCCCAGCGCGGGGCCCTCCCCCGCAGCCGTCATGGTTTCAGAAATTTCTTTTTTTTTCTTTGTTGATATAGTCATTTCCCCCTTTTTTATTTCAATATCAGGTTTGGTAATCAGTATTTCTCCTTCTGTCTCCTCCAAATGATTCTCTGTTGAGGAAGTTTTTACAGTTAGAGTTTTCAGACTTGGCAGCTGGATTTCTGGCAGTTGTCTCATATCCTTGTCGTTTGTTTTTCCTTTGGAGATCCCATTTTCAATTTCAGCACTTGGAATCTTTATTTCTTCTGCTGATATACTCATTTCTGGTTTTGCACCTGCTTCTAGGGATATCACTTTTCCTTCCTTGTCGCTTATCTGACTTTCTGTTTGCCCTGTCTCATCCTTTGTAGATGCCCATGTAAATGTAGGTAATTTAAATTTTGGCAGTCTGAATTTGCTTTCTTTTCCCTCTATATCCTTTTCTCCTTTCATCATGCCAGTGTCCATGTTCAAGGTTTTATCACTTGTGGGCATGCCATCTTCTTCTGTCTGTGCCTTTTTTACAGTATCTGCTGATTCAACTGTGCTTTCTTCCCTTGGTATTTTCATGTCAGCTTTAGGTGTTTTCGCCATTTTGAATGATGGCATTTGTATTTTCCAAGTAGATACTTCTGGTTCTGCATCAGGCATATGAGGTTTCACACCCAAACTCCTGCCATCCTCTGAACTTATCTCAGCCGTTGTTTCTGGTCCTGAATGTGGAACATCACTTCCTGGTTTGGTGTTTTCAGTCGCTGGCTCTTTTCTTTTGGGCATTGAAATCCCAAATTTTGTTTTCTGAATTGTTAGTAGTTGTGTGTCATCTTCTGCTTGTTTTTCTCCTTTTTCCAGTGTGTCAGGTGTTGTGTGTAATTCTGCTTTAGCAGTGCCTATTTCTAGACCTTTTACCTGTATAGATCCTTGTGCTGTGTGACCCATCATGTCCATGTTAATTCCACTTTCTCCTTCTGTTTTATCTGCTGTTCCTTTCTGTTTCTTTTTTCGGGATTTTGATGAGGCTTGTGGTGTTTGTTTAGTTGGGCTTTCTTTCAGATCAGGTGTTTCTAAACTGGGCTTTGATATCTGTGTTGTTATAGCTAGTACTTCAGGTACAGTAAATTTTGATGTTGATTCCTTGTCTTTTTCTTTTTTAATGCTTATTTCAACTTCAGGGCATTTTTTTGCATGAGATGGAATGCCATTTTTCATATCTTTTAAGTCTTTTGTTAAAGTTTCATGTATCTCCCCTGTTTTAATTTCATAAGCAGGAGATGTGGTATATTCAACAGTTAGTATTTCGGGATTTTCCAGGCTGATATCTTCTTTACGTGTTTTTTCTCTTTCAGATAACAGCGTAGTTTTTACTTCTTTTTTTTGTTTGTCTTGTGTTTCTGGTTTGGATCTGTGCATTTTGAATCCAATGCTAGGGAACTTCAGTTTCTTTTGGCTTCCTTTTTTTTCTTTGATATGGACTTCTTGTTGAAATTGAGACTCTGTGTCTGTGCTTGTAGGGGAAATATCCTGTATAGCAGGCTCATATGCATCGGATGTACTATGAGATCTTCTGTGCCCCAATATCTTTTTATTTTTAATTGACTGGAATTTTGGCCATGATAATCTATCCTTTTTAGGTCTCTTGCTTCTTCCTACTCTTTGGCTTACAATTAAGGTTTCCCTGTCTTCTTCTGAAGTGGCTTTTCCTGAAACATGCAGTGTTTCTTCGGGAATGCTCTCACTGAGTTCTTTTTCCTGAAAGAACAAATAGTAGTCAGCAGATTAAAAGTAAACTAAATATAGATGCAACACAAAATAAAATATGTACTATAAAATATGTAGAAAAATGTGCTTTTTATTCACAGTATCTACTTGTTATATAAAAAATTCCTGAAAATGGTGTATATAATTCAGGTAGAAATGACATAAAACAAACGGATTATGTGACTGTAATATGTGGATTTCTGAAGGTTTATGTTCTTTGCAAAACATTGCAGTAAATAGAGGTTTCTATATGTATCTCTCTCTATGTCTGAACAAATATATATATAATATTTATATATAGGTATATGAAGAGAAAAATAATTTTGAATGCGATGGAGACCTATGAGCAGATCATGTCTATGGAGATTAAACACATATTTTTAAAAGAAAATTTCATTGATGAGCTTTTGAGAAAAATATTTACTGATATTTTACATTTTGGAAAATATTGAATATAAAATTACAGAGCTTATCTGAGCCTGTTCTATCAGGGGACACTTAACAACAAAAAAAGTGCTGACTCAGTAGAGAAGAATGTTTTTCTACCATAATGCAAGATTGTGGCTTTATCCAGAATCTATAGTCTTGCTCAGGATATTTATAAAGCTGCAAATATTGTTTGGGATTTTTTTCTTCTCATGAATATTCATGCTAGTAAGTTTAAACACACACCTAAGTCTTAAGAAGACACAAGTGTGTATTTTCCGGTCTATTTCCACACAGCACATTACTACAGTGTTATCCAAACTTTGTAAACTAATCAAAAAACTACCTGGCTTAATCTTTCTTTTTTGTACTGGGCTGCAGAGTGAATGTGTTCTAGCTCTTCTTTCCCAGTAATTTTTCTTTTGAGGCTGAATTGGACTCTGTATGGCTCGGAATATTGGAGAATCTTGAGTGCATCTTCATATTTGATATTATCGAAAAATATTGTAGCACTTAGAAGCTGATCACCTGCAAGTGGAATCAGACATCATTTTAATCGGTTTGTGTTTTCTTGCAGTTTTTCGAATTCTGTTGAATTAATGCTCATTAAAAAAAAATTACATCCCATTTATTTAAAATATAAAATGATGTTCACATAATAGAATCACAGAATAGTTCAGGCTGGAAAGGACCTCGGGAGATCATCTAGTCCAACTGCCCTGCTCAGGGAAGGGTCAGCCACAGCCAGTTGTTCAGGTCTATGTGTGGTCAGGTTTTGAATATTTCCAAGGATGGTGACTCCACAACCTCTCTGGAAAACCTGTTCCAGTGTCTGATCACCCTGGCAGTAACAAAGCTTTTTCTAATATTTTTCAGTATTTAGACTCTGGACTTTGGTTCTTGTTTAAATCATTACTGTAGTTTTGTGGCATAATATTTTGTGACACAATCAAAGGCAGGTTCTTCATAAATGTTATGAGTTGGAGATTTTTTTCATTTTAGTTGTGTATACATTACTTTCTATGTATCTTTTTCACTGTTCCAGTGAAAATTAGATAATTTTTTAATGGTATACCAAAAAAAAAAATCACATTCCATTATCGTTTAAGAAACCGATCTTTGAAATTATTAATATGGAAAGGTTAAGCTCACACATAATATTACGTGGTTTGGGATCTACTATTTCTATTATCTAAAGAGATGACAGATCAGATAGATATATATGCACCCACAGCTACATACCTGATTATTTTAAGATATATTAAAAAAAAAAAACCAAACAAACCCACATCACACCAGAAAATCAGACTGTACCTTCTCTCAGACTAAATATTTTTGAAGCAGGAGATTCCTTAAGTACTTTTTTAATAAATATTCCTTCATTTCCTCCACCCGTCACACTAAAACCACTAGCACCAGCTTCCACTTCTGTTTTCAGGGTCACTTCCATTGTCTCCTAGATACAGAAAAAGGTGTGAATTTACAATTTTTATTCATTTGTATCAAAGTGTTCTACATTATTCTACAATAAAAAATTGAGTCTCCTCAGGTATATTTTCAGTAGCTCAAGAAAGATTATCTAACATAGAGAATGTACTTGTTCAGTGTAGGTTTGATTCTGTTCTAAATTAGAATTAAACACATGTGTTAGGGTTATGCTGGATCAGGGCCACAGGGAAAATAGGTTGTAATTTTAAAACATGAAACATATGGAATCTTTTAGGGCTGAAAGATTGTATTTTCTGCGAAGATGTTAAGCACCTGAATTAGAGTCAATGGGCCAGAAAAGTCAGACTAAGAGCTAATGCTGTATGTACTCAAACCGGAGGAGGCTAACGAATGCTAAAAAGAATTATGGAAGGATGCCCCGAATAGGACAAGTAAGTGTTCATGCCTGTGCCACAAATAGGCTCTTTGTGAAGTTCCTGGTCAAAACAAATCTAAAGTGACTCTTTGCTTATTTGTCCTTCCCTCTGTCCTCCCATCCACGTCTGTGTGTTGTAATGGACTTTACTATTTTGCAAACCACATGCCTAAAACTACTGAGTGCCTTTAGACTGACCTGTGGATGACTCTGTTTTGATTTGTCTGTAGAATATTTTTTGTTTTCTTCTTGAAGCTGAAAAATAATTCGCAATTATTTAGTGTTCAGAAGTCGCACTCTTGTAAAGTACAGCAAAAGTCAGTTAAAATGCCTGGTTTAGACTAAGAACTGAGGTGAGGATTTATAAGTGCAATGTACAATGTGAATGATTTAACTATATTATTCCCAGTAGTAAATTAGATGCCAAGGCCTCCCTGCATTGTACCAAAATTTGCATGAAATGAACACCAGAGACCAATTGCATTAAGACATTGGGAGCTTTTCTGTGTGTTACTCATGCAGCACATTTCTCATGCTTTTATCCTTGTGAACATACATTTTTTTTCATTTATTCAACTTCAGCATGAATTTCAAACTGTTGCCTACTTATCTTAACATGACTGTACTAATTAAATCTTTGCCTTTGAATAACCAAGAGGTACAGGTAATTTTGAAATACGTATTAAATTCAAGCCAGTTAAATATTCTAATAGGAAAAGCACTGTGATTTTTTGACACTCCCTGCCCCAGATGCTTTAAGGAATGAAGTCAAATGCATTTTTTGCCAAGAAACAAGAACGCGGCCAACAACAAGTCCAGTACAATATAAAACCATCCATGAACATGGCCCTGATTCTGGTGGGGACAGGAAGGCAGTATGGCTGCAACAACATCCTGTTACATGACATATGAGTCTCGGCTAGTTGTAGGAGCTAAAACCTCTTGAATGAACTTGGTAAAGCCATGCCTGCATGAAAACTCAGTGTCTTGCCTTTAAATATTCTTCTTCTATGGAATATTCATAAACTGGAGAGGATCCTTGTGGCCTCGGACGGATGTCTTCTACTGCCACTTCATTAACCTGTGGAAAAGAAATGAGTGGTGGGAAACGAACATCCACCATTAAACAGTGACCCATTCTTTTAGGAGAGTTTTTCTACTTAAGCATAGTCTCTGTCTGTGCACAAAACTTTCATTAGTAATAGTGGATGTAGAATAACCAATAACTCTTTCCTTAGGTCAAGAGCAAATACAGTTCTGATTTAAGGGTGTTACTCAAGAACACAAGGGACAGACTCCTGAGAGGCAAAAACAACAGTATGTTGATTTTGGTTTTCTTTATGAATTGTATGCATCTATGGGCTGAACAGACTGAAAATACTGACAGATCAATTAATAATAATTGAAACAGGCAATAAAAATTCCCTCCCTTGCTTTATTTGTACACCTAACAATTGCATCCTGTGGCTTCAAACTTTATTGCCCTCTATAACCAAGAAAACCATGGAAGAGTCCCAGCAGGAATTTTGCTGACAAGCACTTGGCATGCTTCCTTCTGGAGTCAAACGATAGGGAACTTAAACCGGCTAAAGCTTTAAAGAAAAGTTACTGTAGTCAACAGCCATGTAATAGTTTGCTAAGTCTTGGTATTAAACTTATGTTGGTGAATCATGGCAGAGAGCATATCACTTTATACTGAAGCATCATTCTGGCTTTTGAGCTGGCAGGAGAATCCCAAGCAGAAATACAACATTTTTGATGGGGAAAAGAATCACCAGCAAGACCCAGCTATAAACAAAATATTGAAGATCCCATTTTAACAAAGTAACTGCTAAACCCCCATCCCAAAAAAGCCCAACTCTAAAAAAACTCACAGAATCTTCGTCCTCTGCATCTGCATCCGCATCAGCATCTCCCGGAGGCTCAGCCGGTCTCAGCTGTCGTCCAGAACCTGAAAGCAGCACCAACACAGGTTGTTGGTGTCTGTGGGAGCCACGCAGGGCACAGAGCAGACAGCTTGCAAGCTGAAGCCCTCCGGAGCAGCAAGCCCAGGGGACGTGCACAGGCCGGCTGTGGAAAGGCCTGCTTTCATTTAGATTCCTTATCTCAGATCTCATCAGGCTGATCTTTCCAAAGATACCAGAAATACTCGTATCCAGAAATGTAAAGGCTTTTGTGAAGGAAAAAATCCCCATATGGAGAAAATGTAGAACTAGAAGTTGGCCAGATTTTTTATTGATTACCAAGGGGGGCTTGAGGTGTGTATTGGGCAGAATTGGCAGGGTTTTGGTAGCAGCGTGGCTGTGGGGTGGTCTCTGTGGGAGGACGTCACGGACCACCCTGTGCTGGACGCAGATGGTTGCAGCCAGCTCCACCTGCAGTACTGAACCCATTGGAGGAGTTTCCAGCACTTCTGTGAAAACATGTTTAAGAAAGGGTGGTAAACGCTGAGAAAAAGAGACTATCACTAGAGGAGGAGGAGAAAGACAAAGACGACCACACCAGAACAGGAGGACAGAGGAACGATGGCAGAGCAGGGGAAACACTGGAGCAAAATAGGATCTCGGGGGCAGAGAGGAGGAGGCTCGACTCTGATGGGTCAGTGGCTGGTGAAGGAACCCACCCTGGGGCAACCGAGTATGAAACAAGGAGTGGAAAAAGAAAAGCAGCCACCGTCTGCTGACCCCCATCTCCTGCGCCATCCCTCGCCTCCCCAAAGAGACTGAGTATAGCCCACAGCAAGGGGATTGGAGACCAGAAAGAGGGGAGGAGAGGTGTACAGAGGGGAGCTGAGGTGTTTTTCCTGAAGTGGTTTTATTTTTTTTTAAATATCAGAATCAGTAATTAAAAGTTCATTAACTGGCAATAAAATTCCCCATCTCAAAACTCTTCCTTGCCTTTGACAGAGGTCTTACGACAAGAGCTGGAGAGTAAACATCATGAAGCTTTGATAGTCATAAAGACTCTGCTTTCTTGGTTTTCAAAAGTATTGAGGGCAGAGAGAGATGAGGTGAAGGAGATGGGCTGTTTGAAAGTATGTTTCTGTTGGAATGCTTTAAATTGGGCACCGAAGAATGAAAACAGCATGAATACATTATCGTTTTCAGCCATCTGGGCTTAGCCAGTAGAGGTCAGTGTGGCTGAATTACACATTCCCTGATGCACAGGCTATTCTAATACATGCATAAGTCCTTGTCCTGATAACTATGTCTTTCTCCTGTCTCCACGCTCCATTTTTTTCAAGCCATCGGGCTGTCTAGCTTTCTCACACCCAGTTCTGCAACTGCCATTAGTATGCATAGCTTTGGCTCTCCTAAACAGATCCTCTGGCTTAAAAATATGCTCAAACACTAGAGAAGACAACCACAAGCAGAACTGTGCAGCTCATTCATTGTCTACTTTAAATGAAGAATCCTTGGGCTGGAACAGAACGTTTCTGGATGTGGATATTACATGCTGTGTGTGCATGGCACGACTTATGCATGTATGCAATCACTCTAACTTACACAAGTTGCCAAGCTCTTCTTGAAATGGTTATGAGTTTGCCAGCCCTTCTTTATAGTTTTCTGGTCTCCTACATTTGTTTTTCCCTCGACTTTTTTGAAGATGAAATCATTTAGTACAGGCATTTGTGCCACATGATCAGTGATGGACCATCACTGATGGATCACTTTGTTAAGATGAATGGTAATAGTGTGCTTCCAGTGGGAATATCCCATGTCAGTCTGTGGGCCAAGTTTCCAAACTTGATAGAATAGAAGGCATCCTCATTAGCCATATGTACATCATCTTAATCAGCTCTCCTGTGGTATTTTAGCTCCAGAGAACAAGGATCAACTCAGAACACATCAGGGCTGCCAGACCATACCTCCTTTAGCCTTCACAGGACTAGTCCTGATGCCTACTATGGACAATTCTAGAAAATGGTCTTAATGCAGACCCTAATTCTGATTAAAGACCTGCATAAATTGGCTTGATTGATTTTTTTTTTTCAAACGCTCTAGCATTTGCAATTTTCAAAAGCTCAAGAAAATTGGAAAAAGAGCATAACCTTGTTAAAAAATTTAGATGTGGGTTTAGGAACCTGATTTTAGGCATTTCTGCTTGAAAATTCTAGAATCCATTCATGAAGCTCTTCACCACATGCATTTTAATAAGCATCATATGACGAGAAGAGCTGCAGGACTGAGGCTTGATTGCTTAATTTGCTTAGCACTTCTGAAGATTCAGGTGCCAATAGCGAATTTTATGGCTGTTACTAAAATTCCAAGAAATCGTAAGGACTTAATCTTGTGGCATTGCTGTATTTTTCACTTGGGAGAATCACACCCACGATCCCTGCAGTCCACTAGAACGACTTAATGGAATATTGCTTGGATTGCTAGAGCGTTTGCTCTTCAGTGCAGCACTTCAAGGGTAATTACAGCATTGATCCCTGGTGGCTGCCAATAATTTTGCTACTGGAAAAGAAAAACGAAAGAATTATCTGGGAGAATTCTTGGGCTGGTTCACTGCAGTTTCTCTTGTTTTACTCTGGTGTAACTTCAGTGACATTTTAGTTATCTAGAACTGGTCAATGCAAGTATGGGGTGCTCCATTCTCAGGACTGGAATGGTCTTGTATAGTTTGTGCAGTGGATTTATCACCATCCAGAGAAAATGACTCAGAGTCTAGGGTACTGCAGCCATCCTACAGGTTCTAACAGAGGTAAAACTTCTAGAATTAGATTTTTTAAACAAAGGATGCTGAAAGTGATTGGGTGATCAACACCTTCAAAATCTTCCTGTTGCTAAGAACTCATAAAATCCAAGAGAATTAGATCACTTCCTGCAGTGAGATCTGAACACTTATTTCCCATTGGGATGCCATTTTAAAACAACAAATGACACTGCCAAGTCTTGTTCAGTGTGGATGTAGTGAAGTAGACCTGGCCTGGATGACATCTTATCTGGGCCTGGACCAGGAGAGAAGTTTCTTATTTTCCACCAGCTGTTGATCAAGCAAAGCAATGGTGTATGAGGACAAGAGTGGCTTCACATGCTTGGCCGAGTATTGGCAGGTGATTGCTCTCCTTGTCCTTGCTAGAGGGGCTGTGGATCAAGGTTTGCCAAAATGTCACCAGAAAAAAATCCCCTTCTGTTAAAATGCAAATCTGTTGCATAAAAGGCCTCTTTCACCCACCTCATGGTGGGCAGGAAGAGAAAGAGTCCTCCTGTGAAAGCCTTCAGTAAACTGCTACCTCTCCTAAACGGTGATAGTATGACCCTTTCCTACAAAATGGAGCAACAGACTACTGTCCCCAGGGCTAATACAGATGTGGCTGAGATTGCAGGGCGGGACATCAGCTACACAAATGACCTCCTCTCCCAAAGCTTCACACTGAGGCCTTTGCATCCATCCTGATTTCCCCAAACTCTGCCTACTTGTGTATTAATTCTCCGCTCTACTATAGGTAACCCATATCATAAAAGATGACTTGTGCCCCTGATTCCTACTACAGACTAAAATTTGGTTCAGATTTTTTCCCGATTCAGAATACATTAAAAACAAATCTATAAAAGAGGGGAATTACAGTACATCGATGACTCCCATTTTCAGCAAAGCCTTCTTTCTGTCTATAAAAGTCTGTGCCAATAAACTATGATTTATATGCATGTCATTCTCATGCTCCAAATAGTAGTGATGCCAACATTTTATAGGTTTTAGCTTTTTTTTATAAACTCTGGACAATCAATGCTTTGTTCAAAATGTTTTCATAAACAAGATGGAATTTACATCAGTGACTACTTCTAATAGCCACTGAACTGACTTCAGAACAAGGGAATTTTTTTGAAAGTAGGCAGTAGGAGTTATATAGGCTGGAACATTTTCATATCATAAGACTGAAAATTGTATTTGCTTTTTTAAATGCAATTTAAAAAAAAATTATTTTATCTTTAATCTAGCAACCCAGCTGGAAACTGTTTTGGGTAAAACCACAAAAACGTAAAACCAGGTTATTTTTTGGTATTCACATATGGTGAGTAACGGTCTCCAAAACCACATTTGAGACATTATAATCAATTTAAAGTATGACAGTGTCATTGAATTCAAGTCAATTGTGCTTTAATGTATTGTATAAACTGAAGAGAAACCTAGCTCTAATTGGGACACTGGCATACAAAATTACCAAAATCTGTATACTTTAAAATTAAGTAAAACAGCAAATGAGAATACTGGAGATGTTGCTAAAAAACGAAACTATAATGTCCTTTGCTGATCATCCTAGCTTCCTTGTTTACAAATGATATCCCTTTCCATGTTATTCTTAGATTTGTGCTTTCTGCCTTTTAAGATTTTATACTAAAGTTATCTTTGCATGTGAATCTAAGTGAATTTAAATAATCTGCTCTTATCTTTAAGCATATAACTTTTTCTTCTACAACTCCTTAGGCATTATCTTTCCTGCTAAAAGTGGCTTTGTTTTGTTTTCTTTTATTTAATTTTGTTCTGTTTTTTGTTGGAGAGAACTAAAATGTTACCGTTGTGTTGTTTTCCCTGGGATTTTAATGTAGATCAGTCAAAACTGACAAGAGTAGCAATGGTTGCAATGCACATATTTTTTACAAAGATGCAGGTTAAATATTGCTCATTCTCAGGTAACATCCTCACCAGGACAAGAGGTTCCTTCTTGCCACGTAGTGCCTGGCATGAAGTATCTAACCTCACTTCAACAACTAGTTTCTCTTAACAGAAACCTGATCTGTGGTAAACATCTGTCCGCAGGTGAAAACTTGTATGCTTTGCTCACTCATCAAATATTAGTTGTTAATATATGAAGGTCACAACCTGTGCCTTTTCTTTACTAGGATTTTGGTGTTTTCTAGTTACCATTTCTTAGCTATGATAAGAAACAGAGAGTCCTGTTTGTGCAGTATTGTGGAAATGAAGAGCTTTGAATCCACTGAAGTTAGAAGACTCGTGCCTTAACACGTGGGCAAGGCTGGGACATCTTTTGCTCAGGTCTTTTCTGACAATGTGAAGCACGCTCTGGGCACATAACCTGATTTGTATTACTAATAAGGAGAAGGAGGAGTGAATAACTGCAAGACAAACAACAACAATAATAATTTAATATCCTTGTCATTGTTGGCACTGTGTTTGACCCAGCAAAGAATTCATACATGTAGGTCAGCAGTTTTCACAATGCTCCCTCATGTGCTTATGTCTCATTGTAAATAAGGTTGTGCATTGCTGCTGTCACGGACAGCTTCAGCTGGCTCCTGTATCAGACCTCTCTTCCTGCAGACATCGGTCCCTGTCCCTGATGATCTGTCTGTCCCTGTGCCCTCAGGCACCCTGTCATGGGCCTGTTACTTCTCATGCATGCATGGCTAGCCACTCCTAATGCACTGCTCCAGAATTCCTCCTATTTCTTACATTAAACCCCTTTCTCACAATGCCTGACTTTTTTCCCCCCAGTTTGTTCTCCCTCTCTTGCAGGTATCACAATTACTGGGATTCCTTTTCTTCCCTCAGAGCTCTCACAGCCGCCTGAGCAGTGCTTGCTGCGAAGCCCTGCAGCCCCTTCTGATTCACTTCTTATATTTGCAATAGGGAATATTTAGAATAGTTAGAATATTTAAAATCATAGGTCCAGTTCAGGAAAGCACTTGATAACAGGAACACTATGCACATGCTTGGCATTCAACTTGGCCGCTCGAGAGCACTTTTTCAGATAGGTAAGTTCACCTGACTTCAGCTTACTAAAGAGAAATTTTTCACTTCAGGGTTATGCGCAAAAAGGCAGCAATTCAAACATTTTACTTTTTCTTTGGCAACCTCAGTGCTTCAGTGTCCATGTCTGCTTCTTTTTTATACCCATCCCAATCTACTGTCTCCATTACTTTGATAAGTTATTAAATTAATGCACCTTGCAATGAATTCTTTGGGTTTGCCAGGATATCCCAGAAGACTGGAAACTGATGAATAAATGTAGATCAACCAGCTAATTAAAATGTCACTTCAGCTAGGCAGTGCCATCAAGCATATAAGCTATTGCATTCTTGGTTTGGTTTTCTTAGAGCTCCCATGACTGAAAAATGGCCTAAATCAGATTTTTATAAAAGCCCTCACAGACAAAGTTACAATGACAGCAAAAGGACCACCTTCCATCTCAGCTTCCATTTTCTGGATATGAACATAAATTTTTGGCACTTAAAAGAACTATTTTCACCACTTTCCAAAATCAGCTCTGCTAAAGATCTCTGAATCCCCAAGCAGATCTTTGTGTTCTGCTAAGTGCATCAATTGGATTGATGAGACAGAATTTGCCAGTCCTTGCGCTAAAAATGTTGTGCAAATGATATCTACAAGCACAAAAATAATTACTCAGTATAGCAGTGGCCTGAAATATTTGACTATTTCTCTTTGTTTCCCCTAGAGTTTTTTTCCTCAGCTCGAGTCACCAATGGAAGTGGTGACCTAATGCTACATTAAAGAGGACTAAAAGCCTAGCGATACTGTAATGCTTCGAGGTCTATTGTTAAAAAGAAACAAACCATGGCGGATTTGTTGTCCAGAACTGCTGTCTGGAGGCTACACAGCAAAGAGCATCTGCTCTAATACCATACCTTGGGTTCCGCTGTGAATTTCCTTAAGTGTAGATGCCAAGGTTAAGTGGAAAGAACATGAACAAGAACAACTAGGAACACACGAGTGTAGCAGGGCTTCTCAGTGTGAGGGGCTTGGCTGTGGCAGTTCAGAGCAATCACCCCCACCACCCAAATTTTCCTGGGCAGTTTGGTGGAGGAGTCATGTCCTTCCAAGTCAAGCAATGCCGGAGGAAAACAATCCTGCAAGCATCACTTGGCAAAGATAAGAATCAGAATGTGTCTGCAAATAAACTCGTTTATGCACGCACTGTGTTCCTTGAGGAAGCTGCCACAAGGTTTACAGCACAGATCATGGCACAGACCCTTGCACAGTCTGTGTAGGCTTGACCATGAGCTCCAGCAGGCCCATGGCAGTCCCAGTAAGCAGCTCCAACTATGCTGGGGAAAACCATTAGTGAAAAATCAAGAGGTTCATCTTCTACAGAGATTTTCTAGCACATTCCAGAGACCTGGATTCATTCCATTGTCCTGCAAGATCCCACAGACTGAGTTACAACAACTGCTGGGCAGGGCTCTGGGGCACGGCAGGACTGCAGCAGGAATGCCGTTGCTGTCACTCTATCCGGGCAGGATGCATGGCACTGGGGAGATGCAGGCGCAATGTCACGGAGAGCGCTGCCTCTCCCAGCCCTCCATGGCAGGAATGTGATGTTACTTCACTTGAACCGCTGCCAGCGAGACAGCGGGGGCACCCAGTAGTTCCACCCAGACGAACCAGCTTGTCAGCTCTGAAATGAACGATTGCCACAGCAGAAAAAGCAGCCGTTCTACCTCAGAAAAAGTGATAAACTGAGGAATAGCACCTCCCCTTTAGAGTTTCCCCTCTGCCCTGTGCTGGGAGTAGGACCCTCCCCACCAAGCCCTGAAATTCTGGTCTCCCTAACTGTTTCTGTGGGATGAAGACAAAGGACTAGTCTGTGGAATGAAGATAAAGATTTTGCTGCTAAGGGGGTTTAACAGGCCTTATTATCTGCAGGATGCTATCAGAACCAGCTAGGCCTGTGTTTTAGCTATACTCCTGCCTTTGTTTTGCATTTGGTTTGGTAACGCGCCCTGGCTGCACTCTGTCACTGAGCTGCATGCTTGTACTGTGATGAATGTGGCTCAGACTTCGGAGCCGAAAGCAGGGTCTTGTCGCACAGCGGAGCTAAAGGAGCAGCTACTCCCAAATAACCAACGTGTGAATACTTTCCTTCCATTCAAGGCATGAACAAGATGTTTTGATTCAATGCTTTGGTATGTTAAGCCGCCCTTGTCGGCAGTTAGAGTACTTCATTAAAAGCCTTCAAATCATCTCATCTCAAAACCTTCTGAAAACAGAAAATACATGTAAGTTACAATCATCAGTCTCCTCGCCCGGCTGGAGACCTGTTCGTGAAGTTAGCTCCTACTTTTACCAAAAGGAACGGTACTCTGCTCTGCAAAGTACATTCAAGTAGAGAAGTGTCTAGGGAATTAAGGTTTCTTACAGACCATACTGAGGATTTTATAGAGCATTTTCTACAGGTTGATGAATATCAGGGAAGATGTGGAAGAGCACTGGCAACTAAGAACAGATATAAACACTACCATAAAAAGAGAAAATAACAGCCCCCAGATGAAAAGGAGAGTGAATGGCTTTCCCGTGAGTGTGTGTTTATTGATAAGCTCTGCCCACAGATTTAAAACTATTAAAAGCATGCCTGCTCACACTTCACGATAGGAGCAAAACCTTTAATGAGACGGATCAGAAAGGAGCTCTTTATTTTTACAGTCGCCTGTCTTTCCTCTGATGGTAAAGATAAACTTAATAGAATCCATAGGACATTTCAGAGCATGAGAATAAATCGATCTGGTGGGGCTCTGCACAGACTTTCTCAGCTTGAGTCATATTTAAACATGAAAAGCACAGGGGACTTTTTTTTTTTTTTGCAATTGTCAAATTGAAATTTCCCAGACCCTGGGTTAATGAGTTTCATCCAGCTATCAACATTTTTTGGTTACTTGGCTACATAGGAAATGTAATTTGGCCAGATCCACACAACTCTTCTAGTACAAGAATAAAATATTTACTAAAATATTTTATTAGTCCGATATTTCACCTGTTGCTAAAAAAGAATAACGTTCCATAGGAGTAACACAGTGTTCGAAAATAAGCTCTCAACCAAAGTTTGTTGTGAAAATGTGATTAGAATGATGTCCAAAAGAGACAGCAAAAGCAAGTGGCAGTGGTTGATACCTGAATTTGTCTCTCCTCATCCATCCCTCCTCTCACTAGCTAAAATACAGCTGCAAGTAGCAAGGTGAAAAAGGCGGCTGGAGAAATGCTCATGGCACCCACCAGATGACCAGAGGTTCAGTCCTGTTTCCCCCTACCCAATGGTTCTGTCTCAGAAGTACAAGTCCTGCATCATCTCTGTAGTTTTAGCCCAACGATTGCCTGGAGGGTCGGTGTAATGTCCTGTCCTGCGTCTGTGTGTTTGCTTGTCTTAGGCAGGAATTTTCCTCTCTCAGGTTTACATCGGAATGGGTTTCCAATGTGTGTTTTACTTCCTGCATGAATTCCCACGGTGTTCTGGTGTATAATTATTGTGATGATGGTGTGACATTATCAACTATGATCTTTTTCCAGGACTGCAGGGCCTTTATTTTCACATAGTCAGTAAGAGAAGGGTGTTACTTTTTAGCAATAGTTATGTATGTCCTTGCTCCTGAACTAAAATTGCTTTTGGAGAGGGCAAAAGTGGGTTAGAGATTCATAGCCAAATAAAGCAATAAAGACTGGTCTAATCCACTGTGATCCTCAACAGTTTTATCTCCTGGGGCTCTCAACAATTTTATCTCTTGCGGTGTACTGCTTTTACTTGCAACTGAGTCTCTACCAGCGCTGTAAATAGTTCACGGATACCCAGCTAAAATCTCCCAGGGTGTCATTGTCCACCTGGATGGTCTGGATTTTAAGAAGGTCTTCAGGGGCACGTTGCAAGTGAAGTGCTCTCACTTGATTACCAGCTTACCAGCTTCAGAAACCCTAGTGGGAACTACTCTGCAGTTATTTGGTTATCCAATATAGTGATTAGGCATGTTGCAGCTTTGTTCACTCGAAAGAAACCCCTTCACCTATATAACAAACTAGTCTTTGAAAGTGCAAAGCTGCCTTCCTCTCTGAGCGAGGGTCAGTTGATTCCTGCTGTCCTCCCTGTTAGATATAGCTGTGAACTCAGCTTTTATCATGACTTGCCTAGAAGCGGAGGCAGGTGGGTGCCTATTGCAGATAAGGCTCATAAAGCTCACGCAAATTAACTTTCCCACATTCCTTCTCCTCGATGATTCAGCCCCCCAAGAATCCAGGCTTCTCCCAGAGCAGATTGCCGGTTCCGCTGCCAAAGCACAGCCCTGCTCAGATTTAGAAATGAATCAAACGAATACATTTATTACAAATGATCGTTCTGTCTGTGTAGGCTTGATTGGCAGCCCTGGAGACTCAGTTTCTCTGGCCGCAGAGTAAGTACTGCTTGAGAAGCAGTGGCCGTAACACCAAGCTGTTTCTTAAGGTAGCCCAGTACTGACCCGGAGAGGTAGCAGGGTAAGTTGACTACTCTTTGTCCTCTTTCTGACACTTTAAAGGAGGATGCTAATTCTTGCTACTTTTGGTAGAGAGCACATTTGTCCCCTAAGAATAGCTCTTAAGATAAGAATAAGAATAGAGGATCTACTAACATTATGCAAAAAGCCCAAAGCGGGCCTTATATAAATGGCATTTACCGCTCCGAATTAGAAACAGATTTTTCAGCCCAAACTGCTCTTCAAAACCACTGCTTAAAAAACATCCTTATCAAAATCAATGCACAGTAAAACATTTTGTATTTTTATATAACTAAAAACATATATATACACATACATAAATGGTTTTTTTTTCACATTAAAGATCCTTATCATCTAGGAAGATTATTAATTTCTCTTTACTCCACTGATAAAATTCAGTGCAGAATTAAGTGCCCAGATGTAGCAGTATTAATGGAGTGATGTTACTTTGCATGTCCCTCTAGTATGCTGAGCATAGTCCCTCTCAAAACAGGAATGCAGCAAAAACCTTGTAGCTTTTCCACAACCTTTTATGCGGGTTTTTATATAAATATCTGCCCTTGGAAGCAGGTTTTTAGTTTGAGAGAAAGTTCCCTGGGCAACTTGTTTGGATGTAAATCATCATAGAAGAAAATATCTTTTAAGCTTTTAAATTCCTTATTGTATATGTAATACAAGAGATATGGGATAAAGGTGACAGAAAATTATTATGGGAAAATATTTTACATCAAAGATAAAGTTAGCAGTTCCCTCACTTTGTTAAGATAAAAATCTTTTCTGTCAATAAACAGTGATGGTAACAAAATAGTATTTGGCACAGCTCACTTTCTCTTGTTTTTATGTGGAATAGGAGAGTCCCTTTAAAAATCAGAGAGAATTTCTGGATGCAGACTGTGGTTTTACAACAGCTTAAAGGCTCATTTACAGATAAATTAATCCATTGAGTCAAATTAATAAATTAATTAGTATAGTTTTGTTCATATCAATGCAATTAAAATCTGAATAAATGGACTATAAACTTAGTTTTCGGTTCAAAAAAGATCAGATTTCAAAAGAATTCAACAGGTGACCTACCAAACTGTTTTCAAAAATGTTGTCTCCTTATTTCAGTTCACTGGTTTTCACCTTTTTTTGGAAAGTCTTTCCCTAGCAGATGTATACCTTGCCCCACATTTGCTAAACTTGCTGTTTGATAACTGTCGTCTTTTACAAATTAAATTTGTGAACTTAATCTTTATTGTTTGAATTTAGACATAGTCAGATATGTGAGACTGAAAAACATTGGTATTTTAAGTGCATGTGAAGTTATAGAAGGAAAAACTGAAGATGACAAACTTTCTTTGCATTGTATTTTTTCAAAAAAATTATTTGAATCTTTGTGTGTGGTTTTTAAATGCTCATTTTCCCCCTCCGTGCTGTGTAGCCAGTACTGAGGAACTCAAAAATAACAAACCAGTGTGCTTGTCTAATAGATTAACGGCAAACACAGTTTAGTTAAGGAAATAGATTTCAGTTTTATGTTTCACAGAGGCTAGTATAAATGATAGGGAGAGACCATTTTTTAAAAGACTCATTACTGCAGTTCTGGATTCCTTTTTGATTAAAGACTCAAATAGCGAGAAGCTAACTACACTGCAGTTCGTCCATGTGGTAATTGGTGAATGGATTGAGATGGGTGGAGCTGTTTGAAAGCACCGAGAGGACTATTTCTTGGATTTGATTATCAACCCTAAGGCTGATTCATAACAGTTCCAAACATTCAGAGCCTCTCTGTAACAAGAAAATAATGATATCTTCTGGAAATGAGTAACTGTTTCTTTATCATAATGGTCTATTCACACACAGGTTAAATATTTTTTAACTCAGTTAAAACAGAATGCATTCTTTTTGAAGGCACATGATAATGTTTTTCTCTATAAACAGCTGTGCTAGATTCAGACTAATAAGGGAGAGTAAATTACATTTTGCCCTTTAGCTAGATCAAGGGTTCTACTGAAATCAACAGCCTTGTACCAATACAAAGCCTGTATAAGGAAAAGGAAGACCCCAAGGCTTCAGTTGCAGCCTCTGAGATCTACTGTAAATCGGTGGATCTGATTCTTCTCTCAGGTGGCTTCTGCAGAGTCATTTACATCTGTGCAGCAGGAGGACAAGGCTTGTCCCCACTTCGCAGAATGGCAACAACCACCTTGATTTGCGGAGCTGTGGAGAGTTTGAGTGCAAGAGAATAGAATGGGAGGCGCCTGGAGATGCCCCTCACTCCATCTGTATGTTTTTCTGCACATCCTTGCAAAGAGTATTTTAAAACCAATGGTGTTTTTCTACTCATGCTCTCTTGCGCCCTGCCTCATCCAACGGCCCCAGTGAGGACTCTGCTTTCTGTCTGTGAGCTGCAGTTCATCATGTGTAGCAGAGAGACTATTGCTCTCTCCTAAGGAAGGTGTCTTTGCGTTTCTTGCCCCATCACCACACACAGTTTACAGTCAATGAAGCCAGAAAAGGAGAACAATTGCTACTGTGAAATTATCCTGTCTACTGTTTACAAGGTGGAATAATTTTCACTTTACCATCAACAAACAAAAAGCTCCGTCACCATCTTACTGTGACATTTTTAAATACTGCAGTCCCAAAGTCCTCCATGAACTGAGATGTTAATAACATTTTAGCAATGACTGAAATATTTGCTTTATATAGTGCTGTTGGGGTCAGTTTTGACAGCATTCTGCAACTACACTGAGAGCAGAATTTTTTTTTAGTTCATTGCAAATACTTTGAACGCTACTTAATCACGCTTTGAACACTGTTATGGGAAAGGTCTGTCCCCGTTTGACCAAAAGGGAGCAAAGGAAACAGAAAAGCACTGGGCTGATCTTTGAAGAAGACAAACAGCCAGAGCTCTCCTGTTTTCAGAGAAATCAAGTGTTTGACATCTTTCAATGCAGGGCTTGATGCAACTGGGCACAGATGGGAAACGGGCAAAGACAACCTACGTATAGCCCAGGGTAAGTCCTACTTCAGGAGCTGCTAACTGAAAAACAGTTTTTACGCTTCCAAACCAAGTAAATCTACCATGGTAAGATTACCTCAAAAGGTTTTGAAAAGACACCAGGGCCAGGTCTCAAGTGCATAGGACCCAGAACCAACAACGCTAAGCAAAGCGCAGTGAACAGGGCCAAGGCTAAAATGTAAGATCTCCTAGGGCATGTTCTTCTGCTTATGGATTCGGTTAGGGAAAAGAGCTCTTTGTTTTTGGAACACAGCTTGGCCAATGCTTGGTGCTATATCTTGTTCTTGATCCCTGGACTTCGAAGGCTCATTCTTCAAGGGCCTCTGCATGCATGTGGAAGCTACATGTTGCTGTGGGATTATCCTCTGCAGCTGGAACCACTGGCCTGGTTAAAAACTTCTGGAATGGTAGGTACAAGAAGGCTCTGAGGGTTTTATTACTCTTATCGCTTGGACACATGTGGACATTACTTATACGTTACTCTGCACACCTCTGCAGCAGGGAAGGTCACAAACACTTCACAGCTATATATCTGAAGAGAGGGATCTGAAAATGTATCTGAACAATTTCTAGGGAAGTTTAAGCTCTCCTTGCTGAGCAGTGCCAGCTCAAGGATACTGGAAAACACATTTTTCATGCATGTGTTTCTTATTAAATGCAGCTGTCAAAAAAGAGGAGGGATCATGTTCCTGAAAAGGTGCAGCGAAGAGAAGATAAATGGTTGGAATAAAGCATTAACAGGAATGTGCCTACTCTGCCTAGGCAAAAATCACCACTTCTGTAGAACCTTCAGGGCAACCTTTAAACTGGCTGGCTCAGGCACTAGTAGCTGTCTCTAGCTGTGGGATTCCAGTGAATGCTGCACAAGCCCCAGTACTGGCCACACGAGCCACTCCTCCCTGTCCCCAGACCGGCTGGGAAGACACGGTGCTCTGCGCGAACTGCACTTTCCCAGTGCTGCATAGGTACATCTGGAGAGAGACTATCTTTAACTAAGCCTCGCTCTCCCTGCCATGCTGCAGATAATGTTTTCCAAGTGTGTTGGCAGTGAACTTAAACCACCTACCGCAATCTGATAATGCTTACCTCTAATCATTTTGCTGCAGTAAAATTATGGAGGTGAAAACAGCAAAGGCAAAGCGAGTGTTTATTTGCCTGATGGTAATTTTCCTCTTATTCAATAGATACAGATTCAGATTTTGTCCTCTGATCTAAATGCATATTCTGAAGGAGTTCTGCTGGATTTATACCAGTGCAATAGCAGAATTTGGCTTGTGATCTTCAGATGACAACATCAGTTAACAGACTTGCTTATTTCTCTGCAGCATATTCTTTGGGTTTTCTATGAAGTTCCTATTCAACAAGCATAATAGTCTAACTAGGATGCAGTTGTGTGGCAACAGAGTACCACACAAATTAAGATCACTCTGGGTAATATCACAAAAAAATATGTGTTTATAGCTTCATGCCAGTTTCTGACTAATGCTTTTGTTTGTTGCTATAGCAAACCACACATGAATCTGATCGCCAAAAGCATGTTTATGACTAACCTTAGCTCTCTGGGGATTGAAAATATGGAATTAAAAAAAAAAAAAACCAACCACAATACACAATGTGAGGAGAACATGACAGGAAACACCTTTTTTGGCATGAGTTACTATGAACATTAAAAGTGAAGAACATCATGAGTGGAAAACGTTAGGAAATGGGAACTGTGGGAATAACCAGCTTTAACCCACAACGATTCAACTACAGCTTTTATTTCACGTCGCAAAGTTGTCTGTGCAGGACTAGAGTACATTGCAGGAAGTCCTGGCTGCCTGTTAAGGGACGGATTTAAGCCTCTGAAATCTGGAGAAGCTTTGGATCACACTTTAAAACGTTCAGACCACTTTACTCAAGATCATTTTCACACTTTGCCTTGACACCCAGGACACTGGTATTCACTTAATTAATTTCTACTACAATTTATACTTCGGTAGTTTCCAAGAGCCTGTCCCAAGACTGACACCTCATTACGCTGTACAAATACACAATGAAGAACAATGCCGGCCCCAAAGAGCTTTCTGTCGAACTAATGGGGAGAGCCAAAGGGAGAGGAGGATGGACAGAGGCAGACTGGGAGGCAGAGACAGAGAGGCGATGTGACTGCACCACCTACCAAATCAGAGGCTGAACCCAGGTGTCTTGCACCCCAGTTCACTTGTCTGATTCAGGTTGCCAAATACGCTACTGTGGGAAGAAGAATACACTATGTACCCTGCAGAGGAGGGAAAATCAATACAGTTAAAGTGATTCCTGAGCTAGGATAGCTTACAACAAAGCTACGTTATGTCAGGCAAAATTTATATTAGTGTTGCCCTGTTATTCTTAATAACATCTTTCCTTCATGGGTAAAAAAAATAGAAGGGAGTATTGCTGTATCGTGTATAGACACAGAAAAGATCTATGTTTTCTATCGATATTAATTACTCTGCTCTAGACTACATATTGCATCTTTATTCACAGATTTTTACTGCGCATAAAGACATATGATTATCACAATTCATGGCAAGTTCTTCCATCATCTCTCCCAACACTCAGCAGAGAGTTTTAAGATCGTGTACAGCTTTGGGGAGAGCGAGGTCTGACCAAGCTGTAATGTTCCAGGTATTTCCAAGGAGGTGTTCATGAAAGACATCTTGACTCATCAGTAGGATAAACAGGACAGTGCCATAAATGGAAGCATACAAAAGTCTGTAGGACTCAGATGATACCTGCTGGTCATTTAGTGCCACAGGATCAAATTTTGAAGTACTGAGATTTCATTCTGTGCCTACTCAAGCAGGACATCCATGGGCCTCAATGAAACTGATATATGGCATGCTACATCACATTCATCTTGTAATTCAGACTGTGATATGGGCTGAGATCAGCTTTGATTCCACCTTGTAAAATCCAGCCGAGCACACAGCATTGCACACAGTAATCATGCCTGCATCCTTGTAAGAGTAACTACTTTTTGAAAAAAATGCAAGCATTTTGTAGATTAGCCATGAATTCAATTGATGTATACAGCACGTAGCATTAAGACATCAGTGTTGTATAAAGTGAAAAACAAAGGCAAATAAGATGTAGGCAGAAGTTTTCCAGCTATAGCCTGAATATCACTTCTGGACTACAGAGCAATTGCTGGTGACATGCAGAAGGCCATATATGCCTCTCTGCTTTCACATGCTTTTTCAGTTCTTCACATTTGGCAGAAAATGCATCTTACAGAAAAGAAAAAAAAAAAAAAAAGATGCCAGGCTTCTTTCCTCCACACTGAGAGCCTGAAAACAGCTTTGGGTACTGGAAGAACCATACGGAGACCCCTTCAAAATAGCTACCTCTTTCCCTGTGACTTATCCCAAAAGCAACTGCTCTTCCCTGTGAGTGGTGCAGAAAATTAGATAAGAGATCATAAGTATAGGTGAAAGGTGTTGCCAACCCAGCTCCTGCTCTGAATAGCTTTCTGATCTGTAGTAGCAGAAGGCACTGGTTACTTATGGATACGTATTTATGCAGGCACAGTGCTACCTAATGAGCATCTTTCTCTTCGGGCTCTCAAAGGGCATAGCTACCCCTCTTGCACCCTCTGCCGTATCAATCACCCGGACAGCATTGCCTGGCACATATGACTATGCCAGTTTGGCAGCTGCGGCATTTGGTCATGGTCACCAAGGAAGTCCCTGCACCTGCCTAGAGCACCATGTGAAAGCAGGCGAGCCCTCCCCGCTTCACAGAAAGTAAGGAAGCAAAGCAAAAAAATGACTTGCTCAAAGTCACAAAGCAAGTTGGCAGCAGAGCCAGCAATAAATACGACCCAGATGTCCTGGATTCCACCTCCTCCCTGCACCATGCTGCCTCTCTTAGCTCAATGCTGGAAGGAAATGTTTTACATTTACTCATCCCTCCTTTTCCTTTGTCAATAGAAATTAAAGCAGGCATCTGACTGCCTAAGCTTTGAATACTCCGATGGTTTCCAAGGCTTGCAGTCAAGTCAGCCAACATTTCTATTGAATCCAGCCCTAATGGACCACTAAAAGCGATTTCTTTGCCAACTAGCCTATCAATCAGTGCAAACTCATCTAAGCACACATTACTTTTATATAGATATGCATTGTATGTATAAATTTCATGACTTTGCAAAGAATTACAAAAATACTATTGTTGCAACTCAGCCAGTGAATAGACCAATCTACCACTATTCAAAAAATTAAAATACTGCATCATGATTTTTGTAAGTATAGATTTAAAACAAGCCTCTATACATTTTTACTGTGTTGAAAGGTAGGAAGGTCTCTCAGGATGGTTCTTGCATTAAACCTACTCAGCTTTGCTTAAAGACTGATGTCTAATTAGCATTAATTTTCCATTAATTTATTTTGTGAAGAAAATGTCCAAATATTTAAGATTTGCTCATTAAGCTATCTATGGTGTCTGTGTGGAGGGCCATTTCCATGCATTTTCCAAAAGCGATGTACATCTCATTTCCATGGGAATACGTCATGTCCTGTCAACAAAATATCCTTACCGCTGTCAGCCCAAGGTGAGTCCAGGATTCTGAGTGTTTGAACTCTCTTCCTTGTGGTTTTTTTCACCCTTCAGGCGAGTGCCACTCCATTTTTCCTGCCTGTCATCAAAAAAATCCAGCTGGGAGCTATAGGTGTTGCTATAACTCCACTGCAAACGTGTTGCTCCAGCTACTGAAGGGTACTTTGGAAGAGCTGGACAGAAGTTAAAAAGAAATGCAGCATTGCACGTTGTATCCTTCTCTCCCCCGAACACCCAAGGGGCATGACAGTGGGAACAAAAACTTTAGCAGCTGCAGGTTGCCTAAAATACTTAACTCCTCTTTGCAGAACTCCCTCATTTTTCTTGACTAGAAAACAAATGTACGCAAGATTTTGCATTCAGGTCTCCAAGCAGAGGTCTCTGCCCCTCCGCAGGACAGCAGCAGGAGATCCCACACGTAGCAAGATCACAGTGCTCATGCTCAGTCATACTATGTGCCTCCACCACGAGCACTTTGCATGAACCCACATGCTGGATAACTACATCCACAGCTTTGCTCCAGCCAGCGGGGATTTATTATGACTGAGAATTTTGGAGATCTTCTAGACAATGAAACAAACCAAAACACAGACTAAAAAAGAGTCTGCCTTCTTTCTCTGTAAAACTGTTTCCACTCTTTCCTCATTACTGCCACCTCTGTTTTGCTCAACTTGCTTGACACAAAGCTTGTAGGTCCTCTGAGGCACGTCCGGGTAGGTGGCTATGTATCACCTAACACGGTGGGGACCTTAACCTGCCATCAGAATGCAGCAGCAACAAACGACAAGAATAAGTCTTGACAAACATGGCTGGCTTGTGCCATTTTTGTGCAACAACAGTAAATTTGACAGATTTGAGTCTGCCTTCATCCCAGAGACATTGCCTTCTGCAAAGTCTCTGCAAAGCAGGAAGCTCTCACTCCTTCTCCTCAGAGCTATTGCAGCCAGGTTAAGGACGCTGCTCCTCGCTGCGATTCATCAGTGCCAACTTAGCAAGTCCCAGCTCCCTTCCCCTGAGCGTGCAGGCTCTGGCTGGCCTCGTACGTAGTTCCAAGTGTGTCCCAGAGCCAAAACCTTATCGCAGTCCATCTCTGTCTCACAAGAACAGAGTTAGTGGAGGAGTTAGCGTGGTCTGTTTGTGCTGGTGTGACAGCCAGCTCCTGTTTTGGATGAGTGGATGATGGTTTTCCCTCCCTCTCTGTCCCTTACTGAGCATTTAAAAGAGAAGGGTTTGTGGGAAGGAGAAAATGCTCATTTTCATGGCTTTTTATACCTTGTTTGCCCTCCCTTTGCTCTGGTGCAAATGAAATCCCCAGGCCCAGGTTCATGGGCTGGGTCTGTGTGTGCTGCTCAGGGGCCTGACTTTTGTCAGCCCAGGCCATGAAATAACAGTGTGATAGCGGAGAGGTGTTCGTGCAGCACCTGAATTTACCTGCGGTCCCCCACACAGAGGACTGCTGTCAGAAGACTGTTTTTTGATGCATGTCACAACTTGGGAGAGCATTGCAAAAGCGCTGCTTCCCTATCACATGGCAGGGTGGAGATCTGCTGACTCCAATCCTCATTTTTCAAAGCAGGGCTGAGACTGATCGTGAACCAGCAACGAGCCCCAAACACAAAGGAGTGCAAATAAATTAATAAAACACAGCTGAGAATGGTGGGGGCAGCGGTCACCAGAAACACCCCAAACGCCCTGCCCGCTGCGAGGACTCCTGTGCGTCTCGCTGCTTATGTGCCAATACAGCTCCGCGGCGCCTGGGTCTGATGCAACGTCTGCGAGGTGTTTCCCCTGGGCTGGACAGGCTGTGGTTGCCCACAGGGGTGAGGAAGGGATTTTGCTGCGTGGGGTTGTCTCACCCACGCTGGTTTTCACTGTGTGGCTGGACATGTGTGTGTGGCCCTGCTGGCTGCTCTCTCAGTGCCCTTGAGAAATAATCCAAAATCACTGGTTTTCTTTCCCTGCCATTTGCTTCTGTCCGTGCTCCGGGGTCGTCTTTGACTCCATCACTGCATCACCAGGGTTTGCAGGCACCTTCAGGCAGTCTCGCTGAGGCACTGGCGGTGGGGTCTGCTGTGGGCTCCTCTGCTCCCAAACCTGTCTTTTTGCCAGGGTATCTTCTCTCAACCCTGCCTCTGCTGGGCAGGCTGACCCCAGAGATACCAGCCTGCAAAGGACTTCAAGGTGAGCCTGTGATAAGCTTCCTTCATGGATGCTGTATGAATTTAAACTTTTCTTCGGAAGAAAACTCTAGAAACTGAAGATAGGAAATCAGTTTTTTTCCAAAGGTTTTCCTACCCAAGCCTTGCCATCAGCTATGGTCCACATCCAACAAGTTAATCCGACTCAGCTACTTCAACCCCTCTGTTTGAGAACACCTTGTGCCTCTCCAGTGATGAGTGCCCTGAACGCCCCTGCCAGCACCGCGCTGCCAGGATGAGCGCCATTTGCCTGCATGCAAACACCTCACCGGCTCAACCATCAACCCATCTGCTCTGCCATCTGCCCACCACAGCCTTCCCTACTGCTGCGCGGTGCAGTTGTCTCCTGGGCAAGCCATGGTCCTACGCTGAAAGAGAGGGATTGCATCATTTTTTAAATCAAGAAA
Organism: Calonectris borealis; assembly: GCF_964195595.1. Lineage (NCBI taxonomy): Eukaryota > Metazoa > Chordata > Aves > Procellariiformes > Procellariidae > Calonectris > Calonectris borealis. Next base: position 10,287,587 of record NC_134316.1, on the reverse strand, counting down.
GACATTTCTGCATTTGTACGGCAACGTCCTCCAGAGCCTGTAGGTTGACGGGGACGTCAGCTTGCCAGGCACTGACTGGATGTACAGTAAATGCCGCTGACACAGTAGCTATGGGTGCTGGCCCTGAAGAGACGAAACACTGCTGCCCTCCAAAGAGCATTTGTGCTACCAAATTCCCCCTGCCTACAGCCACTGAGATCCTGCCACTCTGGGACACTGTATTTTCCAATACTCTCTGAGCAGGCTGGCCTCTGAACAGACATACCCCAGGCGTCCACCTACCCGCCCAGGCTCCCAGTCCTGCTGTGCTCAGCAGCAGCAGCAGAGGAACGATGTTCCAGGTTTCTGGCATGAGCCCCATGGACTAGGGCTGGCCACATGGTCGGGATGTGAGCGGTTCTGCAGGGCTGGGACTGTTTATCCACAGTAGCGAAGCAGAAAAAGGGAGAAAGGGAGAGAAGGAGGGGGAAGCACGGGGCAGAGCTCCTAGGCAAATGTGCTGTGGACAGTTTGCTTGGGCTCCTCGGAGACTCCTGACAGCTGCTGTGATCTCCTCACCATGAGACCGAGGGATGATTTGTTGTCACATGCACTGAGCACCCTGTTTTCTTTCTAAGAAACAAGCTGGTATATTCGGGAGAGATTACATTCATTCTTGAGCTTATCTGCAAGTGCTAGGCTTATTCTCTGGGCTTTAAGGTTTATTTAGAATAAATAAGGTTTATATATTTGGTTGGTGAAGCATGCAATGTATACATTATAATTATGTAATTAATGCCCTAATCTCTGTGATGAGCTTTCCTGGCATAACCCAGTACAGTTATTTAAAAGCTTCTTTTTAATCTCTGAGGAAGGATAATTTTAAAAAGAAAAATATTATTTTTCCTGCTATCTCTATCCAAACCATTTCATTCACAGATTCCTCTTAGACTGACTGAAGCAGTTGTTAAATCCACTGTGGACATATAATCCAAATAGAGATGTAAAAGATCACAGTGCCATTACTAAATGTATTCCTTTCATAACAGTTCTGTGGGGGTCCTGCCTCCATCCAGCTCTGCAAATCACTGGAACGTCCCCTTATAAATACCTGTGTGTGAAATACCTTTCAAAAGTCTGTTTTACACCACTTACACAGTCAATAATTTTCTAGTCCAACACATGCCCCAAAAGAAGGGAGGGAGAGCAGAGCCCAAGAACATACTACCCTTCACGACCACTCCAGCACTGGCTGTTCATAGGAAGCCTGATTAATAAGTTAGCATCACAACTGTGCACATCATTTGCCATTGTAGCCATCCATCACCGTGAGTACAAGAGCCGCATGTAGTCATTCTCATGTGAAAATGCCCAGTTTGCTTCCAAAATGGGCTCTGACTAACTGGTTACTTTAATTAGGCACTGAGTTGTCTGAGCTATTTGTTGTGCAAATAATTTTCTCTCATAATCAAGCCCATTATGTGAAAAAGTCAACCTTAAGGAGCGTGAGGACAGTTCATATAAAAATCAATGCAACCTTTCACTAAAACATAAATCAGATCAACTCTGACATATATGAAAATATTTGGGGAATGCTTAATGACATTTTTGTGTTCTTGTAAATTATTTGCTTTCGGCTGATTTTAGAAGCAGGAATAGGGAAAGCTCAGCTCACACCAGGAAATATCAGCAGTCGAAACCACTAGCTTTCTCATGATAGTTTCAGAGACCTTCGGCTCATATACCTTCCAAGACACCCACATGCATTTCAAACAAAAAACCCAACCTTTCGGATGCTTATCTGATCTGAGGGAGAGTTGCTAACCCCTTTGAGGTTCACCAAAAGCTGATTTCTAACTCTTTTTCAAAGTAACGATGCCTAATCCCACTTAGACATTTTTCCCCTTTGGAATATAATGCAATCATCAGTTAAAGCAGTTCTTGCTGTGTAGAAAATTTATTATCCCATTCGCTACCAAACTCTAATTTTTGCTCCTGCATGCATGTCCTTTGAGTTTCTTCTTCATGCTAAAATTTCCATTTTGGAAGTCACTCCTCCAAGGATTTCTGCTAAGGCTGGATCTTTGGATTAAAATGAGAATGGCATGAGGCAAGGAAAAGTTCCTGCATCTACTTATTTTGAGGGAAAAATAGAGCATTGTGCCTGGCTGACAGTCAAAGGGCTGGGTGCTGGGGCAAACCACACAGCAAGTAAATGAAGAGGTGACTGTGGAAAGCTGGATGACATTAGCTTTCTAGGGCTAGTACAAAGTATGGCATACTTAGGAAAAATAGGGATGGTTGGACTAATAAAACGTGTGAGCTTCCAGGACTCACTGCAAGGAAGATTTTATATCTATAGTAGTTTATTAGACTATTTAGCTAGGACTTGTAGAAAGGGGAAGAAATACGTGCAGCTTGAAACCTTTGCTTTTCAGTGCTGGTTGAGTGAGGCCGCAAACATACTGCTCTTCGAGGGGGAAGAGCTGAGAGGTCAGTGGGCAGGTAGAAAGGTATTTAAAATCAGATGGCTGCATGGATAACAGCTGCTCCCCTGACTCTGCGGATGTCAGGCACAGCCCACCGCTATCAAAATCAAGTGGTGTTTGTTCTCTTAACTACAGAGAAAAATAACATTTGTCCAACAGCGAAGAGCAGTTACTACATCTTTGGAGTCTCAAGCATTTATCAGCAAGCTTGGAAATCATATAAACCTTATCTCCTTGTTTGTGTTTTTGAAAAACAGATAACTTTGCCCTCTGAAGACACTGCTATCTTTATTGGGCAGATGAAGTGCGCTCCGTGCCTGCTGTTATTCAGGCACTCACATTCCTGCTCCGTGGAATTTCACTGGGATTTGGGCTGTTACTGTGGCCTGGGACTCGCTCCCTGCAGAGCTGCCATGGGAGCAGATGGGTCCCCTATCAGTAACCTTGGCTTATTTATTACTTACATGCTATAGTAACCTTAACATATTTTGACTTGTTCCAGTCACTCTGGACTACACGTTTGGTCAGATTTGGATGGTGAACCCATGGGTTCCCCTTCTCTGACAGAATACTGTATACCCATTCTCTGCAATAAGTCAGCGGTTACTTCCACATATTTGGCTACCTACAGCCTCCTTTCAGGAAGTAAACATGTTGGTAGGAAGTATTTAGTATGTGAAAGGTCTTCTTCTAGCCTGACGTTTTGTTTTCCAACATAAAATAATGAATTCCAGCCTTGATTTTAAAATCCGGAGTGAGATGAACAAACGTTGTTTATTTAGCAAATTTCCCTAGGTGCAGCTGTAATCCTCCCGCACCGGGCTAGGCACAGCTGCGGGTGATCCAAAGGATCTTTCTTGCCACAAGAGTGTTGTCTTGATTTCTGCCGCATGTGGAGAGATGGCAACCTAGTCTTGGTAGGGTTTAATCTTAGCTCCGTCAGGAGTTGAATCCCCTACCTCGCTCGGCGCTGCTCCACCACTTGGCTTTGGAGGGAAAAGCCTGCTGGGCAGATTGGAAGTTACAGCTACGGGAAGCAGGAAAGGCAGTCGTTGTTAGATGACGATGTCAGGAAGACAGTTTTTTAGCGCACTAGGCTCAGGGACATGGCAAACTGCCTGAAAGCAAAAGCTCGCCCTTGCTTAGTCTGCCTGTGCAGGTCCTGCCAGGTCCCCTCCTCGCTCAGAGCAGGGCTAATGTTGAGGCCTTTCGCAACCTTACTGGTTTGGACTGAACCTGCAACATGGAGCCCAGAAACACAGTGAGATGTTTTTCCAGAGGTGGAGGCCCTAATTTTTCCAGTGCATATTTTGCTGCTCCCTGATGCGAGGGACTTTATGGAATGCAATACGCATTCCATATGCAATATGCAAAATGTTGCAATACGCAAAAATAGCTAGATGTAAAAAATAAATTGAATCTATTTACTCAAATATTTACTCAGAATATAAGCCAGTAATTTTCACACCTTTCAAATACACTGCCTTATATTCTGATTATTTAGGTCTCCTGATGTGAGGAATCCTGGAAAAAATCTTACTTAAATCCCTCAGTATTTTACGCTTGCACAGAATGAACTGACTTCTTTGCCCTAGTAGAAAAGTCAAGGGGAAAAAAAACCAACCCAAAGCTCTATGCATCTTTAGAGGTTCAAACCAAGGAAATACACATTCCTGTGGCTTCATACAAGACGTGACACTTCAGTAAGGTCCCGATGCTGTACGTCCTACTCCCCCCACTCCCAATGACCACGTTAAGTAAAGTGCCTGTGCAGTTCCTGGCGCGGCTTCCCAGAGCAGGGTGCCTCCGAGCACGGGGCACTGAACCCACTGAAGTCAAGAGGAGGTTAACTCAAATCATAGCTATTCCCCTGACCGTGTATTACAGACTGTTGGATTTTGTTTCAGTGATGAGCTTCAAGTACAGCCAAAAGTGAATAGAGGCACGTTGACCTCATAGTTGTGAATACAGATTAAGCGTCCAAGACAATTAAAAGCAGAAAATATGTGCCATCTCCAAACCCCCGGCGAATCAGTGCTAGAAGTTACCGCTTCCCCGTCAGACTGAAAAGACGTTAACACCCGCTGTAGAGGAGGTTGGAAGGCAGCCATCCTCGATGGATTGCTTACGAGCACTGACTAGAGTTAAACCGACTTCAGTCGGAGATTTACACAAGCCTCGTAATCTAATAGTAGAGTTTACTTTACAAGAGTGCCACACCAAAGATAGTAAAATGCAATTTTAGCTAACAAATCTACATGCTTCCACAGAAAAGCTATAGCCATCATGGAACATGTCAGCACCGCAGAGCGCCTGGTGCAGATTTATAGTTTTCAGTTTATTGCTGAAGCGTTATTGTTAACTCCATTGTTATAGAGTTACTGCAATTAAAAGTTCCAGTCACACTTATCATTTTTAAACATAGCTAATAAAACCCAATAAATTCTGAGATGTTATATGTTTTCCTGTGCTGTTAAACATATGAAATTTTTTCATGCTGGATTTTTGACCTAGGTTAGGATAGCTTTTGGAAGTAAATTGGCTGCCATAAGCCGCTTTTACCCTAATTTGCTTGGATCTGCAAAATTCCTTATAGTTTTTCTTTACTAGAGTAAGAGATATAGCAAGGCAATACTTAGAAGTTTTGCCTCGTGCATGCAACAGGTGATCGTAAGCCAAGTACTGTATCTCTTATGAGTCACCTTCCAACTTTTGATGCTTCTTGTTTCATAAATTATAAAGAATAGTTATTTTTATTGTAAAGGGGTAGCCTTTTGGTGTTTTCTCTCATGCAAGTAAAGTTTTTTTTCTATCAAAGCTTTAAGAACATGTACTTTTCGTTCTCTCTACAGGTGGCTACAGATACAAATCCTACTTCTGATCATCTGTATTCATGTGTTCAGAAACATTTAAGGTACATGGATAGGGCAAAGAACCTAGACAGGTGGATAGAATAATTTTACCCAGCATATCTCCTAGCACTTTGTGAACTAGCCTCAGCAGCCTCGCAGTGAACACATGCAGGATCCCACTTCTACTGACAAGGTTATGGACCCGTTTTTTAAATGCTTCGAGGTTAATCTTAGTCTCAAATACCACTAACATAGAGAGATCCTCGTGCCAAGTCAGTATATTATGATATATATATATTGCAAACGGTATGTATTGAGAGACAATATCCACACAAATAGAATGCCTCTTGTAGAAGCACAGATACTATAAAAATCCAAACATATCTATGGGGAAAACAAATAACAGAAAGCTCATATTCATCAGAAACCAACTTCACTGTAAGTAAAGTGCAATTTGCACCTTGCATTTCATTGCAACAACTGGGACTGGCTCTTTGTACTACAAACGAGAGTTTCGCTATCTTTGAGATCGTACGATGGGTTAAGTAGAGAGACAGAGGAAGCAAGAAAAACAACGTGCGTGATCTGGAATAGAGATTCCTGAATGGAGGGGTGTGTATAGGACAGAGAACCAACATCCTTCTGAAAGCTTTGGGAGGCTTAGTGCACAAGCTTGAAACCCCTGCATTAAATGGGGATCAGAAACTTGTTAGCAGGCTGAACACATTCGTCCATCCCTGATCTCACTTCTTCCTATACACAAAAAAGAGACAAAGCTTTACGCCAGGTGGGATGCACCTTGGCTGAAGTTCTGGCCATACTTGTCCCCAGCGGTATCGCTTAACGCACAGCACCTTCAGGTTTCACTTATCAAGTACAGCATCCCAGAACTTTATGTCTTTATAATCAGAATGTCCCTTTTCTGTATCGAAGGACGCAAAATACACACGCCCACATCTCTTTGCAATTTTAAAAGCCCATCATCTACTGCAAACTTCTGCAATCTGCATCAGAGATTAAAAAGAAAGAAAGAGGGGGGAGGGGGGGGGTGTTTTTAAAAAAAAAAACTTACCAAAAATAACTGAAGTTCTCTAAAGTTGCCCTGAAGTTGAAATAGCCCAGAACACCAGTGCAGAGCCTGCCTTAAACTCTCTCTCTTTCTCACTCCCCCTCTCTCTCCAGCAATTGGAAGGAGGGCTGTGCAGAAATTCAGCAAACAATTTTCCTTCTATGTCGACCGGGGCGTTCCTCTACGGGCAGAAAGGGGATGGCTAAGCCTGGGTGAGGCTTGTTGCTATCCCCAAGCCAAAGCGCGCTGTGGCAGATTACACAGCCTGTGAAATCCAATCCCTTTCTCTACTAAGGCAACAGCTGTACGGCTTCAGCTGAGGCGGGAGCAGCGGACAGACCCTGGGCTTGCTGCTGGTCAGGCTTTCCGTGCCGGGGGACGCGGAGGAACGGGGGTACACGGGTTTCCGAAAGCTCCGTGTCTTCTCCCCGCTTACTGCCTACAGCTACAGGCAGAAGCGTACACAGGGTGGAGATACGGGGCAATTTCCTCAGGACTGAAAGTATATGGGATGTGGGCGCCCGCGCAAAACAAACATCTCTTTTCCTGAAATTCATTCCCAGCCTTGCTTCAGGACATAAGCGGGTAATTAACATTATACGTATTAGTAAATTCTCATGCAAGCATGCACACACACAGGATGCAGTCTGTCACAACAGCGTGGTTCAAACGGGTTTCAAGGCTGCTCTAGTGTCCTTTTTAAGTTCATTTTTCCTTGTCATTTTTAGTCAGCTGTTTAATTCTTTCCGAAAAAAACCCCGAATGCTGAGCTGACAGACCTTACGCCAAATGAAGCGTTATCATGGCTTGCAGCGTGGGAGTGCCGGTGTGCTTAGTGCTGCCTTTGCAGGCTCTCCTGATACTAACACATGAAGAAAGCCACTTAGTGCCAGCAGAAATGGATTTATTAAAATTCCCAGCCCTTCCTCTCACCTGTTTCTATTTCTCCACCCCCTGCAAAGGAAAGAAATTTGTAATACAGCTGATTCCACCCTCTCTCAGGAATTCTACTGATCCTCTGATTCCTCCTCCCCGAAGCTTTAAAAAATCACAGCAGTAGATTTCAGTCCGGGCTTCCTTGTTTCACAGAAATATTTGGCTGCTTGTTTGCATGCTGTCAAACAGGTGTGTGGTGAGAGAGGGTGCAAAATGCAAACAACACATAAGCAGCCCTGGGAGTGTCCTGTGTGATTATGTACTATATATATAATCATATATAATTAATTTAAATATTATGTGAAGCACTATGCCGTTCATACGCAACCTCTATCTTCTTGTGAGTAGCATCCACATCAAGAAAGAAAAAATGTGTTGGCTGTAGCCAATGCAGGGAAGTATGACAGCAAAGGAGGGAGACGAGGTGATGGGACTGCATCAGCACAGGAGATGTGAGACTCTTCAAGGTGGCATGTTTCAAGCGAGACCTGCTGCAGCTGCCTCAAGGATGGAGGCGACCAGAAGCTATAAAGGCCTCCTGAGGTGTGGTCAGCAGCAGGAAAGCAAACTGTGATGGCTGGGAAATAGAGCAAGACCTCTCTAATAGCTAGTTTTTGGCTTGTTCTGCTGCCATCCCTATTTCTATGCTCAGTCCTTGGGACTATACCGAGGTCCAGCCTTTCTGAACCATCTTTCAACATCATCCTGACAAACAATGTATATTTTTAGAAACAGACATGCAAAACAAGAAGCCCAACCTGACACTGTGGTTTGATGCAGAGACAGCTCATTTGGAAGCAGAAACCTGGCTCCCACCTCCAGAGCCAGCGGTGCCAGCAGCAGCACTTCAGCAGGGCACAGGCCGTGGTGTAACAGCAGCAGTGTGCTCGATCCCCATTCAACGCTTCATTTCAACTGTCTTTGCTGAATATATTGATGGGCGTTGTTTCGATCTTTTAAGAATTTTTAAAGCCCACATGAGACAAAACCCTGGCTAAGTTGAGAGAAGCCAACTGTTTTTCCATAAACCTGGAAGAAATGACTATATTCTTTTTCAAGGTATTGGGAAATCTATGTTCATTGTCGCTGGCTTTTTTCCAGTTTCATCTCGGAACTGAACGTGTAAGCCCTAACGTCTGAGCAGTGCCCTGCTGCTGTCACTCCAGCAAATGCAACTCCTGTGTTGGAGATTTATCCCCACATAACTTCCAGCCTAAAATCTTCCCTGTTGTCAGCCAATATGGTGGAGTTCTGTGACTATCAAATTATTTTAATGTTATTTGACTGACATGAATGCATAATGCTCACTTGGTTTATTTTTAAATGTTTATTGAATCAACTGCTTGTCTACTGAGCTATTAAAAAAATGCTACCAAGCTGATGATTTCCAATTCTGCGAATGATTGCAGCACAACAGAGATGACTTATTCAGTGGGCATACTATAATAGCCCTTCTTAGTCACTCTTCTTGATAGACGTCTAAATATTAAAAGAGAAACTCTTTGAATTATGCTGAGGCAATACTGAAAGTTCCTCTCTGCTCTATTGCCTTGCCAGGGAGTACGATCGTATCTCACGTTTCTCTATTCCACCTCTAACCTCGTTCCCCCGCTCCCTGTATTACAACTTTGTTTTTTTTACTCGGTTCACAGGTAAGGCTGAGAACCCACAATCGAATGACAGGAGCTTTCTTTTATTAGTGTTATTCACACCCTGACCTGTGAATGGTCTGATGTTAGGCCTGCACATAAGGGTGTGCTGCTTTACCAGTAATTGAGAAATGAGATGAAAAACAATGGGAATTTTCTTGTGTTTTCTTTGGCCCAAAGAGAGGGAGACAAAATGTTCACTGAGATTATAGTAAAGTACACCCTGAAACAGAAATTCCTGTAGTTTATTGTGGAGGATGCAAGGGTGATCGTTTCTATTCTTTTTCCTTTTTAGCAATTATGAATCTTTAGACATTTGGGGGAAAAATACGAGGCCACAAACTTCCACATGTAGACAAGACTGGGTAGCAGAGAAGACCAGTTACAGAAAGAGAACTTTTTAACACAATTCAGAAAGGAGTTAAAAAATTGAGGACCTCCAGCTTAAAGAGAAATGGGCTGCCAAGAGAAGGAACCATAGAAGAAAGAAAAAGTAAGGGAAAGCCAAGATCAGTGTGAACAGAAGTTGTAGAGGAGTAGATGGAACTGAATGTCAGGCTGGCAACGAGAGGAATGAATAAATGGCTGTGGAGGGATCTGGCCACCAACTCTTAGATCAAGCCCAGAGGAAGATAAAAATAACATTAATCACCAATTTACAGACATCTCCTATGTTTTGTCTCCCATGACTCCACATTTATTAAGACACGGAAAAGTATATATTTATATATACTATATATAAAGTATATTTATATATACTTTTGCAATCATTTAGTTTGAACTAAAAAAGTACGTCAGGCAGCCACACAAACTTCCTCTGAATTTCTTCTCTTTTACAATACATAAGCCATTAATTTGACTGATTTGCTTGAACATTTTTTTGCATAAAACTCTTCCAGCTGCAGGTAGGCATATAACCTCATCAACAGAGAGAGAGCCAGGTATGGAAATGAGGTTTGATCGCTGCCTCTTTTAAGAAGCCTCAGTGTTGGACTTAAAGACCTCATTCTGAAGTTTGTCAATTCAGATGAATTCCCCCCCCCCCAAAAAAAAGTGAATGGGTGTCATTCACATATCTTGTAACCTTACTGGAATCTGTCCTCCAAATAGATTAGTCTTGTGTTCTTTATGACCTTTTCATCCGAGAATTTACTCAAAAGAGGCTCCAGTGCCTACCTGCTTTTGGTAGGTTCTACCAACACTACCTGCATGCTGCACTGACCACAAGCTGCAACTACTAGTATTTCTTGTAGTAATAGGTTTCTCCTTTGTGAAGATAAGGAAATGTCAACTCCACAGTATGCAGGGATGGAGTAGTAAAAGCCAAACTCAATGGAAAATAGCCCAAACAAACCCAGGGAAGGGTTGTGTGTTTTCAGAAAGTCAAATATTCTCTTCCGGGATTCCTAAATACATATTTTTTCACTCTAGTGGTTAATAATCTTGTTGATGAAAAAAAAAAAGGAAGCTAAAAATGCTGATCCACAACCAGCATAAATAAAAGACCTCACCAACAACAGAGAAAGCATTATTTAGAAATGAAATAAAATAAGACATTTCCAAGACCGATCCTTTCACTAACAGAAGGAGAAGAAAAAGGAAACTAATTCACTCTGGACAGTTTCTTTTACTTTGTCCTGGGGCATATGTTCCACCTCCCTTTGTCCCCCACACGCATTTCCACTGGCCCTGACAGTGCTGGCATTGACCTTCTGCAGCCAAAATAGCCCGGACAGAATGAACCAGAAAAAAGGAGCCAGCCAGACCGAGCGGCAATGCAGCCATGGCCACAGACCTGGGGGAAGAACACTGCTATCATTAGAAAGGCCCGTACAGGAATTGCAGAAAACCATGGTCCTCGTGGAGTTGCTGCCTTCCTGCCCCGTCAGCTGTGTATGAGCTCAGAGCAGAGCGGAGCAGAGCCATCGTCTGCAGAAGTCCTCACACACCCTGGCCTGATGGGTCACCTAACCATCAACATCCTCCTCCTGAGCTGCTGGAGATCTGTCTCCGGACTATGGAGGGCTTTAGTTAAAAGTTAATATTTACTCCATGTTCCCCCCAACCATCTCATTCCCTTCTCTCTGCTGTTTTTAACTCTCCGCTCAACCGGAGTTCAGAGCTGGCTGACCCTGGACCTTTATTATTTTACTATTTCACAACCTATGACATTGGATAGAAAGCAGAACCAGGCTCCTCCCTGAGAAGTGAGTATTAGTGACAAAAGCCAACACCATGAGAACAAAAGCATCTCTTCATGCTGGAAAGACAGGTGTTAATTACCCATGAATAACCTGATTGTACTAGGTGGCAATGCTCAAGTATCTGAAAAATTAATGATTTGAACCAAATTATTTCTCTTTCTGCAATGTCATTATGCTGCCTTAAGCCCTTTTCTTGCCAGGTTTGGCACTTCCAGTATCACCAAGTCGGTCATTTTTCTTCACTTTGGAAATCCAGGAAAAAAAATCCTAAAGCCTGCCGAATTGTGAATACAACATTCACAAGCTCTGTATTTTTGAGCAACTGCCTACTGAGTTGGATATTTCTGAAGAGAACAGTACTTTTAAGAATCTTTGTGGGACATTCGTTGTATTTGATCAAGACACTTTTTTTCTATCAAACTGAAAGTTAAAGGACATTGCCACTGATGTTTCTAGATCTCATATAAAAAGCAGACACTGATAAAAGGCAAGTATAAACATTTCATGTAGTAGCTCAGATGCCATTGGAAAAAGCAAAAGTTTTCAGTTGTTATAACAAAACACATTTTGGTTGCTTCACTGTGATTTTTTTTTGCTCTTTTCCTTTTTACCGGTCACTGTATGGAGGCATATAAACTCTTGCTTTTGAGGGGGGCTTGTATGGTTGGGGATTATGACAAAGTCTATTTCCAGCTGTGGAAATGATTCTCAGTGAACCCTCCCTTGTTTTTTTTTCCCCAAAGCCTTAAAAACAGTTCTTAAACAAAAATCTTAAAATAAGAAAGTACTGGCAGATGATCTCACTATGTGCCCTGGGGTTTCCATGGCATTTAGTGAACCACCAGTGACTAGTACATTTGTTGAAGTGGAGCAGATATAGGACTAACTGGGAACTGCACTGAAATAATCCCTTTCCTCCAGCTCCGGGGTCCCAGTGAAACCTGCCCTCGGTGGTGGAAGGGAGGTAAATACCCACATGGGGACCTGGCTGTACCCAGGCAGTCTCGCTCAGGAAAGGGCTGTTTGCCGGCAGTGGCGCCGGGCACAGGGGTACATTTCTTGCAGCTACTTCTTTCTGAGACTGTTTTAACCTAGGCCCTTGCGTGCATCTTGACTACCACCTGTTATTGGATTACTTGCAGCCGATATCGTGCCCTGCTTGGTGGGCAGGAGCTGGCAGACGCTGCCCTCGAGCACAAGCAAGAAGCCCAGGTGAATGGGAAAAACAGGAGGAACTCCCTCAAACTGGGAACAAGCAAGAACCGGCTTCTGTCTTGCTAATAAAATAAACTGTCTACCTCCAGATCATGAATGATCACCCTGTTTTGCCCCTCCATTGCAGGGGCATGCAGGGAGTCCGGGGATTAAACGCGGGTATTTCAGGCACCCAGGGGATGGCTGTGTGCCCGTGGCTGGCACACGCCGCCATGGAAAAACAGGGCCAGCGCGGCTGCTGTGCCCGTGACTCGGTGCGCGTCTTCAGGGCGTGTGGGCTGGGGCAGAGAAAGGACTCAGCAGATGACAATGAAGTGAGTCACTTGATCAGTATCAAGTATCTGTTAAGTCGAGCGATGTGGTGGATCCAAATGTTAGAGGACCCTGTTTTAAATATACCATTCACCGCTCTGGACTGGCTTGCGCTGTGTAAACAATATCCGTGAGAGATGGAAATACATTTGGGTAATTCCATCCGGGGCTGCGAGGTCTCCTGCTTCCTTACAGAGCTGAGACTGATTTTCCAACGACACAGAATTCACCTCAAAGCCCTACATCCCATGACACATAAGCCTTCCCTCGGAAGGGGAAAAGCCAGAAGTACAGGGTAAATAAAATCAGATAATCTGCACAGTTATCTGACTTCTGCACTTCACCTTACTCAGCTGAACCGGCTCACTGGTGCCCCAGAAAGGAAACCTGTGGGAAACGGCAGCCAAGAGGGAGTAAGAAAAAGTCTGCTCCTTCCACAATGCATTTGTGGTGCAATGTTGGCTTCATCCTGTGTGGTTGTCAGCATCTTCAAAGTTGCAATCAAATCTTTGGGCGTTAAGGGTCTTGGCACGTGCACCTTAGCATCTTGGCGCTTTGTAAATTCAGGCCTTTTCACTCCCTGTTTGCTGTCACTGAAATCGGCTGGAGTTTTGCCTTCGACTTTAATGGGAGCAAGGTTGAGCCCTTTAATGCTTCGTTCCTGACTTTGTCCCTCTGAACAGGAGAGGGAACAACAGGAACCGACCTCAACGTGGGGTGAGGAATACTTCATGTTGCCTTTCAGCAGGCGGGTGCCAGAGAACAGTAAAATACTACTGATGGTTAGCACTGAGGCTGCCCGACTCCTCGATACACATCCAGAAACTGAACCTAAACTGCATTTGGTGCTGCTGGCAGAGAAAACCAGCTTGATCAGTATGAACATGACTTCTTCAGGTCCTGATAAGTACTCAGTAGCAAGGTAGTGTTTGTGTGCCAAGTGGAGAGAAGGAAGGAGCCCGGGAACCAGTGACATACGGAAGAAAACCTTTCTCCACCGCTGCGCTAACGCCTTTGAGTCGAGCTGCCAAACACTTGGTTGAACGAACAAACCCCATGTGTAATAATTAATTCCTCCTAATTTGATAACGATGCTAATGGTAAACAAAGTTGCTGTTCAGTCTTGCACAGCACACGGTGCTGTGTTGGTTCTGGCTGCATTTGCCCATAGATAGGAATCAATGAAACGAGAGCAAATAACTCACATTGTTTTAAGAGGAGATGCTATATATATTGTGGGGTTTTGACAGCAGAAGTGCTCTCAGTTTCTGATGCAAACTCTGGGAACATGGGCTGAGAAGAAAGACTGCAGAGCCCAAAATGGCCAGGGGGTCGGGAGCGGGGAAGAGCACTTGCTCTGGGAGCACAGCAAACTGAACACCGTCAGCAGTGAGTTGTGTTCTTTCATAATCTGTTATCTCACATGAGTGCTTGTGTTTTCAGTCTTTCTTTGCTTGTAAAGAAAAGTATTTTATTTTTCCTTTTCCTAAAAAAGGGTTTTTTGGAAGTATTTGGGGAGTGGGAGGAGAACTGATTTTTAAAGATTTTTCCACAATGTTCATTAATTTGGAAAGCTAAATCAAGAAGTACTGATAGTTCAGCTTTTTCTTTAACTTTTTTTCATATAAGAAATCATCTAAAATTATGTTATTAAGAACATATTAAGAATCCCAAGAAGTACCTAGGTTGACCAGTGAAAAAAATACAACAGCAAAAAAGAAGGGAGAGGGGATGTAGCTTTGTCATTTTCTACCTCATGCTTGGTTAGCTTAATTATATATTAGCTTTGTTTAAACACCTTTCTTTTTAAAAACTGGGAAAAAGGCTCCTTAAAAGTTTCTCATTTAAAATGAGTATTTCTATGGATAAATGGCTAAGACAGAAGTTACTGGGGAATTTTTTAAATGAATTTTTTAGCTGCTGCTAAGTTTTTGCTCAATGAACTAAAATGGATGTCTGTAGTGCTCCTTATGGCATCGCTTACGCGATCCATCCCGCTCACACGGTCCTGAGCTCCCTCCAAGCCCCACTGGCAGCTGCAGGATCCTGCATGGACTGGGCTCCTTCCCTGGGCAGACCCACGAGCCGCATCCCAGCCTTTGTTTCTGAGTAACGTAAGTGACTCAGGCAACAAACACATGTGACAGCTCACAAGCAGCTCTGTGAAGGCTTCCCATTTCACACTGAATAGACATATGATTCATCACCTTCTTCTGCTGACTGTATCCTATGTATGGAGTGATTCAGTGAAACGGCACTGACCATACAGATTTCCAAATTCCAAATCCTGGTTTCAGGAAACTATTCCTTTTCCAAATATTCAACAAATACATGACAGAGGAAAACGCGTGATAAGGAAATAGAAGAGCAGAACTGCAATTAGCAACTGTCACATGCTTAAGTCTGATCTGCTAGTCCTTAATGAAGGTCTTTGGATGCCTGAAGAGAAGCATGTTATCCTTAAAGCAGTACCCGTGAAAGATAAGGATGCTGAATGTGCCAGTATCCAGCACAGGTCACGCAGAGCCATGGGCAAGCTGCGTGGGCTCAGTCCTCGGGGCTGCCTCTGCCTCTGCACAACAACCCACCGGAGTCGTCAGAGCCACGTGCAGCAGGAGCAGGCTCAGCCCCTAACGCAACAAAATAAAACTCGATTACACAGCCTTATTTAGCTGGATTCAAAGAAAGTTTACCCAGGCATTTATTTACAGCAATAGAAGGGCTCAGCGTGTCTTATGATAAACCGCTGCCTGAAGCCCTTTTCCATCTGTAATTATTAACACAGCTGATTATTGTCCTTGGGTTAAAGGAATCGCCTGTTATTCTGGGCTCCGCTTCATGACTCAGCTCCTGAGAACTATTTCGAGTGGCAGAGGGGAGAAGCTGCCAGGCTGGCATCCCTTTCTGTTTTCTTTGTGGAAATAGGATGTGGCTTCGCCCGACAGGTGTTTTATCTGCGGAACAAAGACAGCGCGTTCGTGGTCTGCGAACTGTCTGAAGGGATTAGATGGACTGAAGCCATAACTGTATGCTCTGATATTGTTGGTGTATTATAAATGGTCCATTATTCATCTGCATGAGGAAAGCCAGAGGAATGGAAAATTAAAATGTGAAACTAGTGAGCACAAAAAACGAGCAAGTGATTCATGCTGTGTGGAAAATGGGCCTCACTGGGTGTAGGTCTGTAGTTCTGTAGAATTAAGTACAACTACAGGGGCTAATAATTTAGCTCATTAACAACAATATTTGCCTTTTCTCAGTCTTGAAAAATGCATGGGTAAAAATGGCACGTGCACCCTGGGTGAGACTTCATTCACCGGATCTGTTTCCCCAGGTGCCACCCGTGTGAACATGGGGATAAGATGGCAGAGCAGATTTTGCCCAGGATGTAAAAGCAACAACATAACAACAGCAATTAACCAGATTTGATCTGACCGTCTTGTGTTCCCTCCTCCTCTCATCTTCGGCTACGCTGGGTTCAGAGGGTTCCTCATTCACTCTCATTTCTGAGCCCTTCTCATCGGAGGGGTGCAGTAAGAAACATGAATATCACCACCTTGCCTCCTGCTGAGCTGGAGGGACTGGTGGGAGCTGGAGGGACTGAGCACCTCGCATCGGGTCCTCAGCGTTTCCGGCACGACCCCCTCAGAGACAGCTTTCTGCTCGCCTTGCTTTCAGCATTTTCAGCTCCAAGACTAATTCTGGAAACACATCCATAGTGCTGGGGCCTACGTTTATTTTTTCTCTGCTTTAGACTACTTCTATGGTCCATTTTGCCAAGGAATCACAGCAGAAAGGCTGCAAATTGTCCTTCCTGAGTATCCTCTCACTCCTTGCTGAAAAGGCTCATCTCTCTGCTGAACAGCGAAATTTCAACAGGGAAAAGCAAATGAAACACGGTTTATATTCAGATATAAAATTATCACTCAAAGAAAAATGGATTTTTTTTCTCTGGGGAAAATAATGGATTTCCTCTCCTGGATTTCGAACTTTATTCCTACCTTAAAGATCCTTCAGTGAGAAATGAAGGGCCCATTAAACATCTCCATTTCCAAACTGATCATACAACACAGAAAACCAGAAGCCCTTGGAGGTAATGGGAAGGTCTCAAGCAACAACCTGAAACTTTAAAACTGGTAAAGGAATGCAGGAGTGAAACATCCCAAATGCGCAATTAATCAGTTTTATTATGATATCATGTGTGGTCTCTGTGCAAATCTAGCCACATCTCACAAACTCTGAGACCACCAAAAAGATGTTGTGTGTGCACACTCCATAATAAAGTTATTAGAAACCCATGAGGAGGTTTCTAATGTGAGTCATGCTATCTAGGAAGAGATGAGACAGGGCAGGGAATTCACTTTTAAACAGCAGCATGAGCTTAGTGCAAAATCAGCAAATCCAGACAACCATGGATATTGCAGACAAGTTTGAACTTTTTATTTACAGCCTCTCAAATGTCTAAATCTCAACCAAGCTGCAAATCTAACTCCCTGCGCTGATTTGGAGGAAGGAGGGAGAGTGCAGATGCCAGCAATAGCTTTGAAGATTTAATTGCACTCTGTAGCACCCATCTAACTTTCCAGTAAACTTGGAGAGAGGAGGACCAAGGGTTGTGAGACAGAGGAGCAAGGGCATGGATGAACTGATCCTGGGTAACTGCAAGGAAGAGAAGCCTTAGTGAGACCTTAAAAGACAGCTTGGAAAAGAGATTAGTTTCAGGTACAGTATTAATCTTTCATTTTCTTAGTTTGCACTTTTTTTAACCTGGGGGAGCTTTTGACTTTTAAGAAGGGAACAAGTTCTAACAGAGCAACACTGCAGAACAGCCCTTGGGGTGCCTACGAACCAGAACAGGTTTGGGAATCAGCAGCGCAAGGCCCACAGTCATCATCCGGTGATCTGCTAAAAGGAAAAAGTCATCCTGTAGAAGTCACCTAAAGCCTTACCAGCAAGACAGCCCATAGATTTTAAGAAACAGTGACTTTATGAAGACCAGACTGACGAGGCAATAGGCAGAGCAGGAGAACAGTGACAGAGCCAGGATGGTGAGACCATTGGGTATGGGCTCCTGATAAAGCCAAATGAGACAGGCAGGAGCCTGAAGCAGCCCCTCCTTCCCAATCACCGCAAGATTTTCTTAGCTACATAACTTAGTTCAGTGGCCCTGTTTTTTCTCCCTTAAAACTTCTCTGTTTCTGGACAGAACATGTCCCTACAGGGGACATCTCCTGCGGCAGGAGGGGTTGGGACAATCCTGCAGATTGTAGAGCTGGAGAGAGGACGCAGTGGACAAAAACTATGTCAGGCATTACTGCAATACCTGCTGGAGGGATTAGGCTCAGGTACAGGTTGGACCTAGTCAAGGCTTGGCCAAGGAGAGCACATCTCCTGAATTGAATGAGGAGCATGGTGGAAACCTCCTGAGCCCTTCGAGACAGATGCCAGCAGTGCAGAAGAAGCTGGAATTTATTGTGTGGAGTAAGGAGGAAGGGAGTCTTGGAGAGATGGGTCTGGTAGGAAACAGTCCTCTCAGGTCTGTAGCTAGGATTTGCGCCTTGTGCATTTTCTACCCATCACAATTGCATTTCACAAATCCTCTGGCACACAAGTTCATAGGGAAGAGCCTAGAGGAAGACTTTGAGCAGGTATTAATAGGAGATGTAGAAGTTGCATGGTAAGATTTCTCTAGCCAAGGTGTCTCCAGTGATGGCCAAACAACACAATTCCAATTTTAGACTGCGAGTGATCACAGCAAAAGTTAAGAAAGACCGATGTACAGACGTGCCACAGCTGGAGATTTCAAAACTATTGTTATTTCCCCGGAAAGCTTACAAATCTCTGGCTGCTCATAGAAGCTGCTCAGCTTCCAATCAAGAAAGATTTAAGCTTTTAGGTGGCACTTTGCCAGCAGAAAGAAAGGTGGTGCACATCAAAAATATTGTTGTTGATTTTGACTGCACCTTTTGACCCTGACCTGGTAGCAGATGGAACATATTAGACATTTCATAACGCATAAATACTGTGCCACTCCGCGCAGGACGGACTCAGGACTTCCGTAACATGATACACCGAAAGACCATTCTTTCTTGTATACCTACTGGCCCCACACATCTAACAAGGCAACTAAAAGCTGATTTCAAACCCACTGCTCCTTCCTGTGGGTCCCGCAGCCTTTGTACCCTTTTGTCTTTAATTTCAATCAGCGCCATTCTCTATGTAATTTGAGAATACGGATATCCCCCAGGTTTAGGCACACCCATGAATCTGCTTATCTCATCAGTGATCACAAGCAATGAAGGACAAGAACAGTTGGCAGAAATAAGGTTGTACTTCCAGGCTTTTGCACCAAGTCACACCTTCCCCCTAACCTCTAGGCTTAGAAATCTGTGCATGCTCTAGGTCTGGAGGGCTGTCAGACAGTGCTTACTGAGAGCCAGCGTGGGTAGATGCCTGGTTTAAGACTTTTCCATGGTCCTTTGAAGTATCCATACAGTATCCATACAAGATAGAGCAGCAAGAATTACTAGAAAATTGACACCTTCAAGCAAAGACAGACTTTTATTCTGAAAAAACTACTTAAATCCAATCTGCTGCTGTGTAACGTATATGCCAGAGGGACAAAATATGGTGTAAAATAAGATCTCAGCAAGCTGAGATCCAGCTTACATATTTGGCCTGTTTAATCCAAGGATGAAAATAATTACACAAAGTCAGTCTAAGCAATCCCAGAAGGATTTGAACATATGAAATATAGTCATTGCAAGAAGCGGAAGGAAGGGAGAGCTACACCAGTTTCAGTTCCCCTTGGCTTTCTTAGACTCATGTGTGAATTTGGCCCAGAAAACTGTCTGGCATTGGGGATGGTGATCATTCATCCCTTCTATTTGCACAAGAATGTGGGAAGGGCTTAGAAAAAGCTCCTCTTCTCCCATCTGGGGGCCTGGGTGGGTGCCAGTTAAGTTCAATGATTCATAACCATTTCAAGAAGCTCCTTGCCACTCTCTATTTTGCAGGCATTTGTAAAGAACGCAAATGTACATGCCGCAGCAGCACGTAGGTTGCTCTGTCAGGATGGGGGGAGCCTACTTGCCTCTCTTTGTCATGACAGCAATACCAAGAGAAGGGAAATAAAACCAGTTTATCACCTTAGCGCGCATCCAGCAAGATTTTCAAACCCCAGCAGCTGGGGGAAAGAGAGAGAAGACCTAACACACAGGTAGAAGCTCTTCATGTGGTATGTGCTCAGAGAAGCAAGAAACTGCATCTTCTTGAGAGTCTGCAGGAGCGACTGCAAGGCAGCAGGCAAGGCCAGGCAATGCAGATGTGCTGCAAGAAGTGAGCTCCTACCTGGAAGCCGTGGGCAGGTCTCAGTCTCCGTCTCCTGGCTGACAGCTGTCCCCACCGTGATGAATGAGGTGCTTTGGGCTGTTCATGGGCCCAGGTCCCAGGGTGGGGCGGATGGGGCGGCTTCGGCTCCAAACCCCGCCTCGCATCATGTGAACCCTTCACGGCTAGGTCTTCCCAAAGCCAACTCCCTTCGCCCATGTTTCTGTAAGCCTTCATGAGCTTAGCCGCGTGTTGAGCGGCGAATTGCAGCCAGCCTGCCTTGCCTTTGAACGCTCGCCAGGACTTTGTTTGTTTTCTGTTTCAAACCTTCTTTGTGTCTTTCTGGCTCAGTTAATTAGCTACAGTACTCAGATTCTCCGGTTTTTAAGTGCTGCCCAAATAATAGCTGATCAGATGTAGGGAGACTTTAAAGCCTAGGCTGTAGCTATGCTGAAAAATGAAGGTGCCACTCTGCCCATCCCAGCGTGAGCGTGGCAGGTTCGTCCAGCTGATGTACATAACAACACCAGAGAAGACATGGTGGCTTGGGGTTTATGACCGTAGTAGGGTTCGTGCCCTGCAGTGCCCTGCAGCCCAAACTACCACATCTCTGCTCCTAGTCCTGAATTAAGGTAATACTAAGGTAATTAACAACACTTGCAGTTGCAGGAGGGGTGGCTGGTACATAAAGAAAGGATGACACTGAACATCTCCAAGGGGTCCTTGGCAGCCAGGAAGGGTGGGAAGCCTGAGAAAGATGCACCTTGGGAATGGGAGGAACCCCTCTTAGACGGCTCAGGAGGAGAGGTAAAGAGAAAACCAGAAAGGCTGTGCACAGCCAAGAAGATCAGGACGAAAAGTGGCCTCGGATACTTGGACCCTCAAACCGTATTTTAGAGGCTTGTCTGAGCTGGACGATTCTCACAACCCCATGAGGTTGCTTATCTTTACCTATCACAAGGCAGTCCGTCCAGGGGTTAAAACTGCAGTTTTCAGCCACGTGGCAGGCTGTGGTAATCCATCTCTATTACATAACCCAGCAAATATTTTGCTAAAGTTCAGTTAAATTGCAGGATTGATGGTCGTGAGGAGCAGATTCTCCTTTATGATTTTTTCTCCTTTAGAAATCAGGATAGTGACATGCAAATGGCAGCTTTTCCTCTGCTTGCCTAATTCAGTGGCCAAGCAAAGGCACTGTGCTCCCCCTCATACCCGTCATGTTCTGCTTATTGAGGAAAAGGTTAACATTTCTCCTTTCCCTACTCACGCCTGCTGTGGGACAGGGCAGAGATCAGAGTGCAAGAGACAAGCCTGGCATAAGTCAAGCAAAGAAATGGAAACAGTGTAGGGAGGAGGTAAGTTATCCTTAGACTGAATTAGGTGGAGCCCAACTATTCTTGTGCTGTTTTGCTAAGGTCACTCTGGATTAAGAGAGGACACAAAGGGGGAGGAAGGCAGACAAGAAAAGTCTTGTTATTTAGCTTCTCCCTGAGACTGTTTATAGGTTGCCGGACATTTAATTTCATGATCATTCATGGCAAAGCTTTCCCAGGATGTTTTCTTCCTCCTCCCTTTAATGCTACTGCTGCCTTTCTGGTGATGCGGGATCTGTCTGTCTCTCCAAGTCTCATATTTTCTCCTGCTCCTCCTCATCTGTGCAGGCACTGGAGCCCAACCCTGCTTCTCTCTTCTCATCAGGTTGTTGGCCTTTCTCTGTAACACACAGAACAGCTGTCAAAGGCTCAGAAACTCTGACTGTTGGGCCAGATCACCAATTGCTCTATCCTTCACAACAGCCTGAGATCCTTCACACCTTGCTGCTGAGACTCACCTTTTTCATCTTTTCCCATACCTTCTGTTTTAATCCTTTTTATTTTCCTAATCATTGTTTTAACCCCCATTTGCTAAAGCTTTTTGTGGTCTGACTACCTCTTCCAGTTACACTAGTGTGAATCTAGAGTAAATCTGCTGGTGTAATTGTGATTGTAAGATATGAGATGACTCTACGTTCCATCAGCTAGAGCCAAAACCAATGTCACCATCGTCAGCACCTTTCTCACTGTTCCAAATATCAAAGTAGTAGTCTGGGAAGGGTGATACTAATCATCAGACTTCGAGTTAAGTTGCATAATTTGCCCACTTCAACGTTCTCCAGATGCTTCACAGCCATTAATTAAATATAGGAGCCCAATAAAGACGAGGGTATTCATTTTCAGGGTGAGGCACTAAGAAGGCAGCAATGTTCTCAAAGGCACATATCAAGGGTCCAACCTGGCTTTGTGGTGAAATCCCCCCCTGATTTTACTAGCTCACAGTCAGTGACAGGAGCCAACAGAAGAGTCCCCATCTCTTGTCCCTGTCCTACCAGAACACTGATCCCACTGGGAAAATGGGTGCCACTGAAGTGCTGGGTCTTTTCCATGGCACAGCTGTATTGAATTTGGGGTCAGTGAAAGAATCCTTTCTTATTGTTATATTAAATAGTGTCAGAGACCTTTACAGAATGGAAACTCGAATATGAATGTCTGGGACAAACCACCCCATGTAGCATTGGCTTCATGGGGACTATCCATCCATGGATAGCCCATGGCAGCAGGACTCCCGGTCTCCCAGAGTTTGGGGTGGATTTACCCCTTTCACACTACTGCTGAGTCGCAAAGGGATTTACTGACGTTGACCATCAGTCGAAGCTGAGCACTGCTTTGGTACTGCCAGACCTCGAAAACAAAAGCGTGGGGAACCTGATCTGTTCCGTATTCATCCTCATTCACAGCACCTCTCCTGAATAACGTGTGATGCCACAGTAGCTTAAAGCATTCTGCTTCATGCTGTGTGTCATGAACTTTAAAAAAAATAGACAGCGAATCTGGAAAACTTCCCAGATTATGCAGTGCATCTGCCTTTTGTGCCCTAAGAAACAAGTGATAGGGCTGTTTCCCCTTCTTTTCTTGGTGCGTAGATGTACATCATGCGCTCACACTGGGCTAATCCGCTGGTCCATCCCAGCTGTGTGTTTCATTAGAAAAAGTTTGTGTTGAGATGAGATGGAAAGCCCTGTGGCAGTGAAGGACAGATGAAGCAGTTTTGTTTCTTTTCTCTTATGTATTCTATGAATGCAGCATTAAATGCAGGTGAAAGTGTGCATGCTATAATTTACAATAAATTTACCAGCATAAATTTACTAATATTTCTCCCACAGTGATTTTATGAGCTGGACGCATTTTTTTCCGGCCTGTTCTGACAGAGGAACTCACACCGATAGAAATCTAAAGGTGCAATTGCACTAAAGAAAACCCTGCAAGCCCAGCCAGTACTAATTACTCTAACCTCAGACCTGGCTGCTAGCCGCACGGCGAGGCTCTGTGCAGGCACATGGGCTAGCAGGGTTAGTAGAGGAACAAACTAATGGAGAAACCGGTATGAAAGGTTACACTTGTGCAACCCTTGTGGCTCCAAAGATACTTGGACACAAAATGAAGATGTTGCGCCAGTGAGTTTTGGTACATAGACTACTATTTAGTAGTAGTAGCTACTACTAGTAGCTTAGGGATCTTGTAGGCATTTTAAAACTCATCTGTGTCTCGTAACTGAGTAAAATTATGTAATTGTCTGTGTTGACATAAAGACAGGGATGTATCCTTGAGAGATGGCTATTCCTTTGGAGTTTGATAGATTGGTGGCCTTCATTTCCTGGGACGAACAGGCTCTAGCATGGGCCAGCCAGGGTGGAGGAAGCTCCCTCGTGCCGAAGACCAGCTCCATGTGCCATTTCTTTGACAGCAACACTGGCCTTAGGAGCTCCTCGTTATCTCCTCTCCTGCACCTTCTCACTGCCATATCATCCCCAAAGGTGCACTCTGAGTCAGACCAGGGTGAAAATAACCCTCCTGCAACCTTACTGCCAACCAGAAACCCATATCCCACTGCTAAATAATGCAGCCCCAAGAATCCCACGGATTCAGGTTACCCGTGGTGGGAAAGACGCGCTGGGGATGGGGTTGTGAATGGGATGAGGGTGCACAGCACTGTGCTCCCAGGAAATGCAAGGTCCATCTGCATGGGACACCGGCACGGGGTGACCGTGTGTGCTGCAAGCTCGGATCCAGGCTTATTTTGCAGCCGCTCCTCTGTATGGACAAGCCCAGCCTGGTTGTTTGTTTGACTGTTTGTCTTGGCAGGGAGTCCCCGCATCGAACCGAGGGTGTCATTTATCTCCGGCAGCAGCAGCCCTCACCAGAGCGAGTAGCAACAGCAGCAGCAGCCCTGGCGGCACTCGCTGGCGGGGGCTCTCCCTGGCCTTTGCTTTGCATTCCTCCACCTCTCGCCCAGTAACAAGGGCTCTGAAAAAGAGGTTGCTGCAGCTAGAGTGGCTTGGACAGAAACAGACGGCACACGAATCACTGGGTAAATGCATCACAAGCCCAAATTGCTCAGGGAGGAGCGATCTACCAAAGCTGACTTGAGATCTCTATTAATTCTTCCTCCTCCTTGAAGTTTTGAAATGCAGCAGTAAAGAAAAATGAACATTTTTCAGCTGGTTTTGATTTGCTCCTAGGGCATATCCATTCCTCGCATGAATCAGAAACTGTGGCAAAAACCATGTGCTATGCCTCTAACGGGTACATACCATCCTAATTTCTTGCAGTTAGATGGAGAACAGCAATACACTTTATTGCACAGCGGATGGATACAGAAAGCCTTGTTGCCTGTGGGACCCTGTCACGCTGATGTTTCTTTTCCACTTGGTGCTCGTATGTAACCAAAGGGCCCGTGCATACCCATTGGAAATAGAAGTGTGAAACTAATAACCAAAAATAAAACCCCAGGGAGGGAGATGACTCTGGAGGGAGGGAGAACGGAGAGAAGCCAGAGGGATGCAATTTACTGAGCCTGATTCACGGTGCTGGCAGGGAGCTCTCTGCCAGAGCCCGATGAATCAGATTCCCTTTCAGTCTGTGCTGGCACCACAGTTATTTTGGTGTCACCATGGGTAAAGGAGTGTATATTTGGGAAGCATTACTGGACAGTGAGTTTAACACCCTGACGTGTCTGCTGAAACTGAAACGGCTTGTGTCATTTTATCGTTATACTCACTGAAAGAAGTAAAAGGAGGGAAAATGAAATCTGCTGGCATGTCAGGTCAGAGCCTCTCCTGAGAGTCGGGGAGGGTGTTCCTCACCCGAGCTGGGAGTCTGGCTCCTGCAGGTTTTGTTTATCTCTGTCTCGTAATGGATCTGGAATAGATGTTGTTGCAGCTCGTAGACAAACATCTTGAGAAAATATTTCTAAGAAAAAATGCAGCTCAGCTGGCATTTTGTTTTAGAACTTCAAAATTTGTGGGCCATATTCAGCAGCTCGTAAGACAGAATGGACACCCAGCCCTCACCGTGCCTTTGGCGTTGCAGATAAGAACAGAGGAGAAGGGCTGTCACTGTGCTTTTAGCATTTTTTGGATGTCACAGCTTGCAATGGAGTCCTGCCCAGGGACTTCCGCAGCTCTGGCTAATCTCAGGAACCCACCTGTACGCTGTTCTCACACAGTGCAGAGATGAACCGGGCACCTGAGAAGCAGCAACATTGCAGTTCAAGTGCCCATTCAGCAAAGTCCTAAAATACGTTTTGCTTTGATCCTGTGCTCCGATCCTGTGGCAATCAGGCGGCCATACAAACTTGCTCAAGTGTCTTATTTGAGTGTTTTAAAGACTGCCATTAATTTCTGGGGGGTTTAGATCACGCTCCAAACAAGGTGAAAAATAGGTTTAGAAAACATTTGTTCTAGAAAGACCTTTATATTTTGGGATCTGGCCAATTGCCACAGTTTGCTGATGCAGATATTCTCTTCTCCTACTTATTTGTTGTTCTGACTCAAAAATTATCCATGAAAAACATTGTCTCGGTCTTCATCAAGAACTGCAAAATGCTCCCGGCATTCTCCAGATGTCAGATGTGAGTGCATGCTTCTGCTTGCCTGGCTAATAAAGAAAACTGGCAAATTTTTCTTTATCTGTTTCTCACCTGTGTCATCATGACAGTCAGCTAAAGCAAGGGCAGATGAATATAGCCAGCAGAGACAGCAGCTTACAAAACAAGCCTATTTTTAACAAGCCTTCCCTCCATGCTGTGGAGGGAACAAGGGATTTAATATGCGCTTCTTGATGTGGGATTCATCGTGTGGTTTCCCCGCCCTTGTTCGGATGAGCCTGCCTCATCGCCATGCTGATATCCCTTCTCTCTTTCTCCTGCGCTTGGCAGGCTTTCTCAAACACATATCACACGCCCCGGGCAGCCAGCCAGCCTACCTGTCTGAGAAAAACAGACCTGCTTTTCCCTGCCGCACCCTGACCTCTGAGGATGATAACCCGTTGTCAAGAAACATCAGCAGTAACTGTTTGGAAAACAGACGCCTGTCAAGTTTCACATGCCACTGGCTTTCCCTGCCACGTTCTTTCCCAGCAGGGACCTTGTTGCCTGCACTGCACCTCCTGGGCCAGGCGCCGGGGTCCGGTTGGTGCTGTGGCATGACCTGGCAGAGGAGACGCTCCCCTTGAGCATGCAGCACCCTGTCACACCGCCAGAAAACTGGTCCCGGAGAGGTAACAACCCATGTGCGTGACATGGGAGAACTTTGTTTCCTTAGCAAAAAAACCAGAAAACCCAAACTTTTTTGCTAATCAGTGGGGAAAACCTGGAGGGTGGTTATGAGGAGCGGTCTGTTGGTGTTATGTTTTTGTTTGTTTCTATTCGGTTGCACCTAGAAGTCACAACAATGTCTCTGATGTGGTAAATAATCAAAGCCACAAAACTAGTTTGTTTGCTAAATAAGTAAATCTGTGCAGGCAGACAAACATTAAGAAAATGATACTACTGAAAAAGTCACATTTATAAAAGAAAATCTTTCCTCCAAAACTTATATAAGTATATTTTGAATCAATCATATTAAATTACTGTCTGGGTGTAGTCCTAAAATATTTGCCATAACCTTATACCAATTCAATTACTTAATCTAAACACCAGGTAACGAGCAGAGAGTTGGGCTGTATCTTTTCCTTGGGTGGAGAGAAGTGACTTATTCCTTGAGTCGTCTCCTTGATTTCAACAAGGCAACTTAAGCAGTAAGATGCTACTTTGTATGACCGGGAGTCTGACAAGCAATTTCTGACTTTCCGTTGTTGTGGAAAATATAATCCTAAACTATTTACAAAAGAAAAACAGAAATAATCAGGCATATTTAAAAAAAAAAAGCTCCTCCCTTTTAGGCTATCAAAATGTTTACAGACTGTGTTTTGTAGATTATAATGTCTTCTACCAGAATAAATAGTGAGGAAATTTATTGCAGAATGTAGATAAACAGATTTTGTGTATTTTAGGGGAAAAAAAGATACTGTAAAAATTTCAGATTCTTAGCATTTTTGTAGACACAACCTTAAGACTACTAGTTGCTTATTTTAAAACAGGCTAATCTGTGCATAAACTAAAGAGCAGCTTTGTAATTTATTGATACGCTTCTGCCAGCTAAGAACTGGTTTTCATTACTCTTCTGACTCGTTCCTCCAATCATCACTGTTCATTTATACTAAAATGTGTGTATTTTCCCCTTTAAAAAAAGAGGTTAAATTGCTAATTTCCTTCTGCTCTGCAGTAGAGAAACACAGGAAAAAAAAAGCCCTTCTTCCAGAGTGCTGTATTTTTCAGTCAACAGATCGAATACAGAGCACAGGACACGTTGAATTTGCAAACATACACTACACAGCACAGCTTTTAGCTATTGTGAATGCCAGGTAGATTGGATCATGCACCGTATCCTGCTAGTTGCTTCCTAATCGCTATGAGAAATGAAGGGCAAGCATGTGAATTAAGGCATGCAACCCGAAACAGTTAATTTAGACACAACTGAATTTAATTTGTATACAAAGTCAAAGGCTTCCTTAAGCTTAGCTTCAACATAATGCAGGCACTGAGGGAAGTTTAGAGGAGGTAAGGACAGGCTTTTCTTAACTCTATTTTCCCTTATCTGATTCATGCAGCATCAGAGAAAGCCACACCCTAGAAGCTGCAGGGTTTGCCTCGGAGGTTGATTCGCAGCTAGCAGAGCACAGAAAAGCAGAAGCAGAATACAGAAAAGTATAGAAAATGTAAGCCCACCACTGGCTGGAGATCCTGGCCAGTTAGGAAGAACTAGATGAAAGCAGTCACACATCTTGGTAGATTATGGTGGTACAGCAATAACAAGAGAGGAAAAGTTTGTCTTTTCAGAGGATCCCAGTGCAGAATCAGTCCCAATCCAGAGGAGGAGACGGAGACTTTGTGATTCTGTGCTGCAGGAAAAGTGCAGTGAGACTGAAACTAAATGCTGACACACTCCTCAGCCTCTCGGTGAATATACATCCTTGGACGCCAACCAGATTATTCCGGGCTGTCCTGCATTGCATTATGCCTGACTGATCACTGCTTGCAGAGCTGGAGCTTCAGGTCATTGCAGAGAGAGAGAAGGAGTGATGTGGATGTTCCTAGCAGAGCCCAAAGACACTTAGGGAGATTGATGAAGGATACCCGGGCTGCCTGGCTGCCCGATTGGCTGCCGCGCTCCCCGGGCTCCAGTTGAGAGGGCAAGCTGACACGGAGAGCGCAGCAGCCTCCCAGTGATGGAGAGAGCCAGGAGAGCCCGGGGGGAACGGGACCGAGAAATGGCAAGGCAGGTTTCTGCACGCTTCCCTGGGAGAACGCAGGGAGGCATGCAAAAAGGGGGAGCAGACCCCGGGATTTTTCCCTTCCCTGTGAGGCTGGGCCTGATCCAAACCCCCCTGAAGCCAGCAGAAGGGATTCTGCTCATCTGCCAGTGCTTAAAATCACATACTTAAACCCTGGACTCCCAGCAAAGGAAGGGGCTTAGGACTCATTCTGGAAATGAACTTCAATTCGTGGCCAGCTACTTACCACCATCAAGGATGAAAAAGAGCAAGTTATAAATTATATGTAGATTTTCCGTGTTGTACTTACGATAATGCTCAGACATTTATGCAAGGCACGTCAGACAAAGAAATCCCAAAGCCCTTCTATGCCTTTTATTAGTAATTTTTACAAAAAATGAAAATCATGCTGCCCGTTCCGCATGCAGCCAGCCTGGGGCCAAAACCAGCTGCTGTGCAAGAATGCGCATTAGATTCAACCCAGTGCCCACTGAGATCAATGGGACAAGTTTCTCTGATCCTGGTGGGAGCTGAGGACAAAACGAGAGCAACCAGCGTGAGCCAGGAGGTGAGTGCTGCTAAAGGCAGGGAATTTGCCCATGCTGTCACCCCTGTTTTCTGATTGTGAGTATTGCAGTGGTATTGGTAAGGAGCACAGGGTAGGAAGGGACTTCAAGGCTTCATGCTAGAGTTGGCTTCCTTGGCATTTAGGGCAAGGAAGACAACACGTGTGGCTGTACTGCTTCTGGCATCCAGCTTAAATCATACCTAGCCCTTACTTTGTCTTAATGAGCATAACCCCCATGGCACCAGTTACCTGGGCGCAGCCAGGACTGTGGGGATTTGGTGCCTCAAAGAGCATAGGAGAGCCGACCCCCACCAGAAGTAGGGTCTGTGGACTTCGGAGGCTAGGGTTCAACTCCCATGGCTTCAGATGTCTACAGAATAAAAGCTTACACTCTGTGTCCCATTGTAGTCAAAGGACTATAGTCATCCAACCATATGTGGCCGTTAAGAGACTGTTCTCTTGACTTCACTGTCTGTATGGACCATGCAACCTACAGTATTGACTCCATGACTGTAGACCCTTGACCCCTTGAACTGCCCCGGGAGCCCAGATACCAAGCTTAAGTGTAGAGACCTACACTTCAGTTACCTACAGTTAGGTGAGAGGAATGCCACCGCAGGTGTCTGTGGGACTGCAGATGCCTGTGATGAGGTGAGCTACTGCAGAGGATCAGGAGATGAGACCAAAGTTTGTGTTAAACACACCAGCCCATATTAACCAACTGCCACTGACAGACACAGCCTTCACTATAGGATGCCAGTGTAAGGTCACAACTGCTCTGCTTGTGTGAGTCCCTTACACCCACCTGGACCTCAGCAGGGCTTGAAAAGAGGATATGCACCATCTCAGGACGGTCTATTGAGGCACCACTTGGGTAGGAGCAGTAGTGGCAGTTGATAAACATTTTGCTAGAGTATTATATTGCTAAGCTTTATATTCTGCTACCTATGTCTGATGGCATGAACCCTTGAACAGCAAAGCCAGTCCAAGGCCCCCAGCTTGTCGCTGCTCGAACATGGAGAAGAGGAATCAGAAGATAGAGAGATGACTCAGGGATTCTCTGTGCGCATAGGATGTGGGTTCTTTCTGTTTGCAGAACCAGCTGATCAGGAGAGTGTGGCATCTGACAAGCGAATCATTCTTAGTGCTGCAGAGGAATAAAAACCCATGTGTTGACAGCCCTTTAAAAATTATGCTTTTGAACATAGTAAAATATTTAGTGAAGATGACAACATTTCAAGTAAAAATGCAGATGCAAGCACACACACACAGGAGAACAGCTCAGCTGGAAGATTCCCCTTATTTACTCATTTCAGCCATGTGTTTGCACCTACAAAGCCAAAATACTTCTTGTAGCAGATCTTTTTTTGGTTAGCTTTATTTTTGCTTCTGATATTGGTAGTGAATTCCCGTAGAATGCAGAAAGTGTGCAGGATAAGGAATGCACCAATATGTCACTATCCGGCACAGGGAGCAGCAGGGCAGGACCTGAAAGCGATCCAGAGTTGGGGACTAGATTCAAATGAGGTTTCGGAGCTTGAAGCATGACATGTGCAGGAATTAGTCCAGCACTGTGCTGCCAAGCACCCCAGCTCTCTGCTTGGGCTGCTGTCTAACGCTGAACACACATACACTCTGGAGGTACCTCATTTCTGTTGCCCCAGAGATTGGATCTTGTCCTGCATGTGCCCACAGGTGTCCTGTGGGAGAAGTTCAGTCCACCTGGACTCCTGAGCCTGCTGAGCTGCTGGATCTCCAGAAATGTTTTGTTAGGTGTCCTTGGAGCATACTTTATCCACACTAGCAGGTTTGGGTTTCTCCACCTGCAGGGGTTTAGGGTGGTACCCACTTCTCCATAACACTTCAGTCCATGGAGCACTCTCCTGGCATGTTGATGGTTCACTTCTCAGTCTGTTTTGCGAGGGTGAGGGTTTGGATCCACAACTTCCTTATCTCAGAAGAACCAGAGACATGAGTAAAGAGCAGCATTGGGTCTGGAAAGCATTTTCTCTTGAGGCCATTATGAAAGCTCCGTGCCTTTTTCTTGCTGAACGCACTCCATCAGACAGAGTCTTCCCAAATGCACATGAAGGGAAAGTGACAACCCCTTCACAAAGGAAATGGTGAGAAATCAGCAGCTCCTCGCCTTTGGACCAGATGTTACCACAGTGGCAGTCGCTGCTGAAATATGGGGTTGTCTGAGCGCTGATGGAAGGGACCAAGACTTGGAAATGGCACAGCACACACACAGCTGCAATTAGTGGACTCCAGCATGTTTCGTTTGTGCGTGCCGGTTACGTGGAGCCAGGTTGCTGGTTTGTTGTAGCTGCACAACCACATAGAGAGACCTGCCGGCCAACCTCTGCAGGGCCAAAGTTCATCCTGTCCTCCCTAGGCTCTTCCCAGCCTTCCCGCTGCTCTCTGCAAGCATTTTCAACCTGTGAATAGAGCTAATGCTACACTTTTCTGAGCATGCCCTTTCTCTGTAAAATCCAAACGTCTCATCCTCTGAAAATGTCTTCTCTCCATTGCTCATTATGTTTAGCCAGGTGGAGATGCCCTCAGGGCTGGCAGCTGGGTCCGATGGTCTCAGGGCAAGTGTGTCATGGAAACGTCAACAGATGACAGAAGAATAGGGAAAAGCAATTGCAATGTGCTAATGCTCCCTCGGGGGCTGCGAACAAGAATAAGATAAAAAAGACAATACCAGACCTTTCTCGTGACATTTCGTACCCCAGAGGGATTGTGGCGGGGGAAGAGCAGCCCCCGGTGCAAATGCCCCAGTGGGTTGTGCTTTGGGAAAACTTTTTCCATCTGCTGTGCAGCCATGCTGCTCTACTTCAGCATCCCTTCACTGCTTGTCATGGCTTTAGTCCCCTAGATCAGGCTGAGTTGGCCATGGTATGGCAGAGCTGCAAGGCCTGACCAGGCCACCAGCTGAGCAATGTCCCAGAGCGAGGCAAAGTCATTACCTATCAGAAGGAGGTTGGAGGTGTGATATTTCTGGACCCTTTGTTTCCCACTCAGTCTACAAAGACCCAAAAGTGAGGTATTGGGGGGGAGTATGTTTGCGTGACTAAGGAAGGGAAAAACTGAAGTGTCTTTAGTTTTCTAAGAGGGTCACGTACAGTGTAAGTTAATTTTCAAGGATTTTTTTACAGTGCTTGGAAAGAGAAATGCACCTCCAAGGGGAGATTCCTCCTCCATCTCCAGTGCCGCATATTGAAGACCTCTCCATTACTGCACAGGGAACCTGGAGGATGGGTTCAGTCCAGTTTCTCCATTTCCTTGCGTGTTCACAGGTGCATAGTGCCCATCCAGCCACCTTAGGGCCCCTAGACATCGGCATGGGGCTGGCAGATCCGACACAGGACCCGGGATAAACCTGTCCCTTTCCAGAGAGGCCAGCCGAGGCAAGGCAGGATACCCTGGTCTTCTCAGAGAGCACCACTTGCCTGTGTTTGGACAACTGAACCTAGCCAAGGAGGTTTCACTCTTACATTGTTAAAGCTGGGTCAACACATCTGTTCTGGATATTGACAATTCAAATAATGGGTACATTGGAATTGTTCTGAGCTGCGTATTTATATTTCTACATTCATTCCTTCTTCTTTTGTTTGATTTCCTCTTTCCCTTGCAGTTCAACTTCAAACACTGAAGCACCTGCGAAGACAGCTCCTCAAGGGAGCTTGTGTGTCTGTTCTCTGTGTGTGCTTACTGGATAGCAACAGTAATTGGGTGTCTTGTTAGAAGCTTCCTTCTCGGGATGTGTGATCTAATTCGTTTCACGGGTAAGGCTTTTCCAGTGGGATTTATGGCTCTGGCCCGGCACACCACGTTCCCTCCACATTGTTGGAGGAGGGCAGCCTGCGCAGGAGCACAATGGCAGGGCACAGACCGGCCGCCGGCTGCTGTTGGCTGTGGCACACCTGATCTCCTCCCCCAGCCAGTCGATTTGCACAATAACACCATAGTCTTGCCAAAAATGTAAATACTACCAGAGAATAGGGGCTAGAAATTTACTTCCTGGAGGTATCTTGAGCAATTTCTCAAAGTGTCGGCTGGGTCAGCCCTCACCACGTCTCCACACACCAGTGCGTTCAGATGACTTTGCCGTAGGTCAGCAACGCTATGTACAGGAGGAAGAATTCCAGCTGTCCTCTTGCTCTGCAGCTTTCATACCACTGAAAGGTTAATGGGGCCGCATGCCTCCCTGATCCTCAAATACGTGGGCAAAACACAGGGAACATAGCTTGTGCCTTTGAAATTTAGAGCTGGAGGAAGACTGGTCGGCCACTGGCATCTGTTCTCAGCGGGGCCGGCTGTGTGAGACTTGCCGTGTCTTCTCTAGGCCTCCAGCTGCTCTGCAACGGTACATTTCTGAAGTGGGAGAAGCTCCTTCGTTTCCACGGGCCCGGATGTCACTGTCACTCGGCATTTTAACTTCCCAGGTCACACAACTATCTCCCAGCCTCGATTCCTACATTCCTCTCTGCATTTGCACTCTAACAGCCAAATTAATATCCTTGCTCTTGTGAAGGCCCTGATCCCTCTCTCCTCCTCCCCTTCTTCCTCGCCCTCAAAGTGGGGGTCCCTCTGTTCTTTAGCATTGATCCTCAGTTGCTGATTACTGGTCAGATGGTGCTGCCGCTGCATGGGCAAATATGGAAAATGGGTGGCAGGAGATTTTTCCACTGAGGTCTATTGGGGCCAGCGGGGAGCTGCATTGTCCTGGGAAACATGTTCACGCTGCCACGTCCAACAGAAGGTCCAGCTAGTCCCTCCCCAGGCTCCCCACTCCCCTTCGATGGCCTCCTGAAGTGTGCCCATTCTTATTTGCTAGATGTCTTCTGCTTAGATTTATGCTCTGGCCAGTTCAGCTATTTGAGATCCTGCAAAATCCTGCCACTTCTCCTGAATTACCTATTGTCTTATTAGTTATATCTGCCTCTGTGCTTTTTTTTCTAGGATGTTTTACTTAACTTTCTAGAAGATCAGGTGTTTTAGTCTATGTGGCATGGACAAGTTCCAGTGACTCCTCCCATCTGACTCCTGTGATTTGGGATCTGCTGAGCTATACATGGAAACATCCAGCTAGTCACTTCCCGAAGGTAAAAATCTGCTTAGGGAACTGCTCTCATCTCAGATGCACAAAGCTTTTCTGGCACAAATGCAACGTGAAAGTAAGGCAACACAGTTCACTGGAGCCAAATGGGTGTCATTCATTTCATCCTGTAGTCTTGCTGCTTTAAGCAGTACTGCAAGAAGAGAACAGAGAACCTAGAAGCAAGTTTAGAAGTTGCCTGAAACTGTTCCTACAGGCAGGCAAAGCTAATAATTGTGCATGGGAAAATAGACACAAAACATTAAAATATTTTGCCTGAAATAAAAAAGACCACCTCAACTTCCCCCTTCCTGCCCCATCTATCCTTTTCAAGTATGTCTGTGATTTGCTCAGCTGCTGGGGCTGTGCACATGCAGTATCCAAAGCGAAGATGCGAGACACCACATGGTCTCTGCTGCAGCCCCTCTGATGCCAAAGGAGCCCAGGTGCACTGGCCTTTAGCCTGCGCAGTCCAGATGCAGGAGAATGGAACTTTTCTAAGAAACTTTGGGCCAGCTGTTTACACTGCTGTTTCCTCTCTAGCCTGAGATCTTTTATAGGCCTTAGTTACTTGGGGACACACCACTTTGCTGGACTGAGTGAAGACTCCGGAATATGGGTCCTGATTTTCAAGGATCCTGTTATTTTGGGGTTTTTTCTGTGTATGTATTTGGTGCATGCATGCGAGTATGTACTGGCACATCCATGGAGCAAGGGAGGAGGAAAATATGCAGTGTCCAGTGAGTGTCTGTAGGGTCAAGCTTTGATGTCCTGACTCGGCCATTCCTTAGGCCAAGCTCCACTGACCAAAACCATTTAGATACTGGACTTTTCAATATGGTTCAGCATCTGACTCAGGCTGACGGAGGACTGGGCAAGACATGTAGAGACTGACCGCCTCCATGGTTATTATTTGTAAAGGCATTGGCTTTTGCTGCTGCTATAACTGGGCCCTCTGTGCCTCAACTTTTTTTTTGGAGAATTCCCACTATTGCTCTTTGTGCCTTTTACAAGAGTCCCCTCTCTGCTCTCTGTTTTAGCCTCCTCCTGATAAGCCTTTAGGCAGAGATCAAGGCTTGGGCAGAAGAGATTTCATTGATCTAAACCATGGGAAAGACTTAGGCCAAGTTTAGTCTCCTGCACTGTCATCAAACAATAGTAATGCAAAAAGTGTAGTACAGATATTCCTAGTAAAATATATTCACTTTCAGGCTTCTTTTTTAAGACAATATCAGGTGTAACGTCTCAATATTTTACCCAGAAGGATTCTTTTAGTTAGTGTTCCATTAAAAAAACTTTGAAAGGTTCATTAAAATGTATCTGAATGTCTCTGAGTGAAATATATCAACTTCAACTATATCAAAGCTTTCATTTTTATAAGAAACTACCTGCATACTCTGCCTTGTCCAGTTATGAGGATAGTTCATTTTTCTCCTTCTGTCTCAGCCGTTCGAGTCCCAGAAAATCCATTACAGAAATTTCTTCCTTTTCACAAGGACACATTTTTCATTGTTATTTTTCTTGGGCTATGAAGAGGTACTGTGAGCTCGGAAAAACACCCATTGGTTATCTAAAACCTGTTAGTTTTCTGTAGCTCTGTTTCCCAATCTCCTCTTCGCAGCTGAAGAGAAAATATCAGTGCAGAAAGACCTCTTCTTCCACAGTGGTGAGATCACTGGTCCTCCATTAACCAGCCAAAAAGTAATGATCTATTAGCTACCTGGGTGACATGCATTACCTAGACAGACATAGAAGTAGGACTGTGAGAGGACTTAGATGCTGCAGGGTTGAGTATTTCAGGGCTTTACCTCATGTGTTTCCCTATCCAGCTCCAATTTGAGTCCTGTGCAGAGCCTGAGAGAGTTGGACATGTACAAGTGGGATTCACCAAAGCCAGCCAGGAGCAATCACCTAAGTTAGCGTGCAGAAAATGGCAAGTAGGGACCTGCAAATAGATATAGATACTTAGCTCTGAGCTGCAGAGGTACCTGCTCACACTTTGGATTGGTAATCATGGAGTCTTTCCTGGAGATTATGTCCAAGCCACCCTTTTGTCACAAAACACAGCTGGGGCTGTGCCCATCTCCCTTTGCATACAATAGCTCAGTGTTTGGAGGACTCTTCTTGTAGGTGAGAAGCTCAAGAGCAATTCTCTCCATTTCATAGAATCATAGAATCATAGAATCATTAAGGTTGGAAAAGACCTCTAAGATCATCGAGTCCAACCATCAACTCAACACCACCATGCCCACTACACCATGTCCCTAAGCGCCTCATCTACACGTCTTTTAAATACTTCCAGGGATGGTGACTCCACCACTTCCCTGGGCAGCCTGTTCCAAGGCCTGACCACTCTTTCAGTAAAGAAATTTCTCCTAATGTCCAATCTAAACCTCCCTTGGCGCAACTTGAGGCCATTTCCTCTCGTCCTATCGCTGGTTACTTGGCAGAAGAGACCAACACCCACCTCGCTACAACCTCCTTTCAGGAGAAGGGTGCCTCTCCTTCCTGGAGAAGGGTGCCTGAAGGTGACCTCTTGCTGTACAAGACCCTTTTGTAAGCATTGGCTACACCATGGAGAACCCCTGCAGTAGAAAAGAGGCACTGTGCCCCATGTGAAAACATCCCTTGACCCAGCAGGGAAAGTGTTTGAACGGGGCTCTTGCATGTCTGGCAAAATGCTTTGGCCGGTGGGCACCTCTTCTTCCTTCTGTGTTGCCAGAGGCCCTGCTCCAGAGTTTACTGGCTTGGAGGATGTCTGATTTGTAAAGCTCATCCATGACTCATCTCTGCAAAGTAATCTCCCACATGAAAAAGGCCTTTTAATGCCAGGGTTTCATGTGTCGCCCCAGTGCTGAAAGCCGCACAGCCTATCTTTGCTAATAGGTCCTCTCTACCTACTGTAGGCTTCTGTGGCACTTGTGTAATGCTTGCCACTCCATTAGCCTTTGTGGCATCTGCTCTCACTTTCTCTCAGCTTCATCCATGCCAAGATCATTCCCCTGATTTCCCAAGTTTGGCTTTGTAAAGAAAAATCTTTTACTTCTACTGAGATGAGTTCATAACAAGTGGATCACCATCCTTCTGGCCATCTCCCTTCCCCATCAGTGGGATTCCCAAAGGGACCACTCAGGACATGACAATGCATTAAGGCCCTTTTGAGCGTTAGCTGACTACCACGCTCTTGCGCTGGCTCCCTGCATGCACAGTTCGTGCAGCCGCGGTAATTCCTCAGTGACCAGGCAGGGAAGGCTGATGGGGTTGTTTTGCTGTGTGTGCACTTTACGCTCAGCCTCTGCCTATCAGGTGGCAAGAAGCATCCAGTACGCCAGAAAAAAAGTGCACTAATGAACAAAAAGAAAGTTAAGATCTGAGTTAATCAGAAGCCATCCTCAGTGACTGAGGATTATAGAAATATCTGCAACACCTCAAGTAAATCTTTGTTAGAGCTTAAGCCAGTGGCTTCCAGGGCAAGTGCTAATGTAGGATAAAACTGTCTAATGGTTAAGGTATTGGGAAGAAAACTCATTCCTGCTCAGGACTCCTCTGCTGGGGTGACAAGAGCTCTCAGCGCTGGGACCTCAACCAATACAGACCTTCCCACCAGGGATCACTGAACACACAACATCACAGCGGTGGTGTCCCTGGGTGACTCCATGGGGGTGGCTCGTGGTGCTGATACCAAATCCCCACTGGTGGCCAGGCTGAGAGGGGACCCTGGCAGGACTGGGAGTAGCAGAGGGGCAGGGGACTGCTCTGCCCCATGGCCAGCTCCGGGATGCTGCTGCCACTGTGGCAGCCACTGGCTTGTGCACGCTGCTCACCCAGCAAGACCCAACACATGGCATGGGGTTTGGAGCTGCTCGTGATTTCCACGCTTTGCCTTTGCCTCTGGAAGGGGGTCTCACAGCTCTCCAAATGACGCTGCTTCATAAACAAAAGCACTTGCTCAGTTCCTTTATCATTTCCTGAGCGGGCGCATTCATCTCCGTCCTACTTGTGGCTGACAGCCAGCGTCTGGATCTATGCAGGAAATCTGCCTTGAATAACATGTAAGTGCTGCCAAGAAATGCATTGCTGGTCCCCACAGGCACCAGAAGACAACGTTATAATTACTTATCCTCGGGAGATCAAGTTGTGTATGGTGTTCTTCTCCAAAAACCTGAGCACTTTCATATTGCACAGTAGCTCTGCTTGGGGAGGGAGGAGGGACAGTGCCTGGGGCTGTTATTAGACCTAGATACAGAGAAATGCTGCAGGATCGTTTTGGTGTTGCAACCTCTGCAGCATCTGACTGAGCTGTTTGCTGTTGAGCTCGCCAGGCACTATCGCAGCGGGGAGAGCCGTGACTCACACGGGATCGGATATTCAGAGCACGGCGTGTGCTCGGCTTCCTGCAGGCCAGGGTCCGGGTTGCAGCGAGCGCTGCGGCTGCTCCTTGTGTGCAAGGGATTTCACCTTTCTGCTCGCTCATGCTGTAGACCAACCTCAGGTCGGTGTTGGGGCCGACGTCCGCTGATCTCTCTGGGTGGGGCTGCCACATCTTGTGTGTTTGCAAAATGCTTCCCGCCCCGGGGGCTCTCCCAGGGATGAGGGGAGAGCATTTTTCTTCCTGCTTAAAAGCACAGAGGCCAAAGCCTGAAGCCCTGAAGGAGGTTTCATGCAGCCCTTACTCTGCTCTCACACCTCTCCCTGGCAGTGAGAGCTGTGCCCCTCCAAGCCCAGGCATCCCCTCTCCCACCAGGATGGGGACTGGCCGTGGCCGTGGGATTTTTGCCCCTCTTTGCTCGCAGAGGAGAGCAGGGAGAGCAAGCTCACAGAAAAGGTGTTCCTGCTGCCTGCTGGGGTTTCAGCCTGGTCCCCAGGAAGGCAGGAGCCTTTCAGCAGGGCTGCTGCTATTTATTTATTTCATACCTCTGCGAAGGGAAAGCGTGAGAGTGACTCAGCTGCCGCCGCAAGGGATTTACGGCTTCAGCCAGGCACACGGGGAGGGGCGGCCGTGCCGCCAGCGCACATGGATGCACCATCAGCTGCAGCTGCTGCTCATCGCCTGCAGTAAAAGTTTGGGAGCGGATCCTGCACTGCTGGTAACAGGAGCCATCGCGATGCACAGCACCATCTCCAGCTGCAAGCCAGCCAGGAGGGCTCGCAGAGATGGCTTTTCTCCTCCTTGGTTGGCCTGACGCTGCCGGGCAGGCTGCGCTGTTTTCCAGAGAATAGGGACAGAAATTAAACACGTGGTGCTCTTGTACCGATCTCCCTAGGAAAATACTCTGCTCGTGAACAAAAAGATGATCCCAAACACAAA
Source organism: Calonectris borealis (assembly GCF_964195595.1). Lineage (NCBI taxonomy): Eukaryota > Metazoa > Chordata > Aves > Procellariiformes > Procellariidae > Calonectris > Calonectris borealis. Next base: position 10,247,886 of record NC_134316.1, on the reverse strand, counting down.
AGTGGTCGCATAACTGAAATATGTATATGGCTGGAGGAGGGATAAGCAGTCGGTGAGAGGGAAGGTAAGTCCTGTACCATCGGAGGTAATGGGACTCCCTAAGAAATAACCCCTTCCTACTCTATGGAAAGTGAGGGCATCTCGGCACAGCATTGTGCCTTGCAGAGGTTCTGAGCATTCAAGCAGAGACTCTGTAACCGTGTGTTGAACAGAACCCCCTCCAGCAGCCGGTGAGCGTCTGCTGGCCACCTGGCCTCTGCCCTTCTCCTGGTTTCCACCCGCAATGGCCCATTAAACACGTTGGTTTCTTGACACTGATTGTCAGTGGCTGACATTGCCACTGTATTACCATCCAGCACAGGATATACCTGAAACTTGTCCCTCTATGGGACTAGCATCCTTTTCAGGATTGCGAGGAGACATCTACACCCAGCTGGGATCCACCAGCCAGGACCCTTTCCTGAAGGCAGGTGTAGACACACCACCTTTCACAGACCTCACCAGAGCTGCTGCTTTTCTTTCCAAATGAATTCCCATTCCTCCTTTTCAGTGATTATGCAGAGGCTGGAGCTTTGGTCCAAGAAGTGGGGGAGCCAGATTTGGTGAGTGAAGGGACTCAAATCCATACTTGCTAACCAGTTAGTCCAGTGGGGGCTGGTGGGACTTCCCATCACTTTTGCTGAAAATAGGTCTGCTGTGCAGCAAGGAACTTAGACTCTGATCAGACAGAGAGAGCACCACTGCAAATAGGACTGTGACTTAGTGGTCAGGGTATGTAGGTGGCTGCCAAACCTTGCTGTGCATTTTGCCTTAAATATTTAGCAGATAAAATAAGGAAATGGTTTTCTGGAACAGAGTGCCCCTTCTCCTAGGTGAGTGGCTTGAGTGCTAAACCATCAAAGTCATCAGTTTTCCCCTGCTGCAGATGCGCTGAGGTTTCTTTGCCTTCTGCAATCCGAAGGAAAAACTGGAAGTTAAGAGCGTCCTGTCAGAGGCAACTTGCAAAATATTTCACTGGGGAATACCAGAATAACATAACTGCTTTTTGGTGAGGTTACAGGATTTTTGTCCTGGCTTCAGCTTGCAGGCTTTTGAGTTATTTTACGGTGCAAGACTACTATAAGACAAATGGAGTGAAATGCTTTTTCTTCTAAGCTGCCCCCCCCATGAAAAATGAAGGTGATAATATGGCTGTTTTCCACTCTGCTTGTCTACGTGGTTTTGTTGTGAACTCTGAGCAGCCAAAGACACAAAGAGATCCCACAGCTCGATGCGAGAAGAGGGTACATCCAACTGCAGCACAGGGCAGTATTTAACAGCGACTGTAATTATCCAAAGGGGTTGCTGAGAGAGGCTTCTGTGGCTTCTCTACTGCATTAAGCCCTTAAATGACAATTGTTATCTTTAGGAAGTCTAAAGGTTGCCTAGCATTTATCACAGAGTAAGAGTCAGCACATGGGTATGAAGACAAGGAGACAGAGGGCACAGGGCTGGGGACGACTCAGGGAGCAAGAAGATGCAGAAAAGGAGAGACCACAAGGATGAAGCCATAGCTCAAGGAGGGAAGTGTACAGCCAACAGGCAGGGTCAGGGACAGGCTATTAAGAGGGAACATTGCATTGGAAAATAACATAATTAGGCTTTTTTTGTTTTAAAGAAAAATACAGTGTCCTCTGTGTAAGTCCACGCTGGGACACCCTGTCCGATCCTGCTCTGAACCTGGGTGTGTGACCAGCCATTGTCTGGGGCCTTGTGGCAGTCTGTCGTAGGTACTGTTTGCAGGAGATATTCCTACCAGAGGAAGAAGACTTGTGCCAGGAGCAAGGGTGGGGGACAAAACCCCAGCGGTGGTGAGGCACGGCTGGGGTAAGGGCAGGACCATGGCTGCCCAGCTCCTGCACCTCAAGGTCACCCGTGCGGCATGAACGCACCTTCCCAGTGCGCATCCTGGCGCTGGCTGTTCTGTCTGTAATTCGTTTTGCATGGTTAACTTGACATGATGTAACCCCCATCCTTATGACTCAGCATGCCGAATATAAGCATCAAATGACTACAGAGTCATCTGATTTACGGGAGTCTCACTTATAACAGCTCATTACCGAGCCAACAAAGTATCTGTGAGCCAGCCAGCGGAGGGTGGATTGGAGAGCTTAAGAAAGCAAATTTTGGGAAGACTTTCCTAGTCAGGCCTGTGAAACCATCTTCTTGCAGCTGACAAGCAAAACCTTACTTTTTGCCTTACGTTTTGTTTTTTCCTTTTCACTTTAGTTTGCATGCCCGAGCTGGGCAGCTCAGGAAGCCAAGCTGCAGCAACTGAAGCCACCTAAGGAATGGTCTAGTGAGGCTCTTTAAAACCAAGTCGAAAAGGAATCTGGCTGAGAGCTAGGCACTGGAAATTAAATTTCCCACCAACACAGTGTGAGAGCAAAGAAAGCTCCCAGGGCCTGCGGCTCTGCCGATGGCAGAATTTGTATGCAGCAACTGCATCTCTGCTAGCGTGTCCTTTCATGAGTCCATCAGTGGTCAGAAGCTCCTATTGGGTGTGAAGTATATTGTTCACATACAGGCTCTCTGTATTTATTTTATTGCGTAAGGAGAGGCAGACCCCCTAAGTTTTTCTTAAAACACCCTATTGTGCTTTACAGCTCACTCTTAAAAATGCTGGATATGGTCAGTGTCTTGGGTGGGTAGTTCAGGCTAAGATGTTTTCTGAATTACTGCAGCTAAAACTACTACCGTGGGAATATCCCAGGCACTAAGCTTGTGTTATCTGACTGCAAAGCACCTGTTTGATATCACCTGGCTTTAAGCTAAGTTAATAAAGGAAATGGAGACTCTTACATTCGAAAGTGTAATGCCATTGACATTCAGCTCTTGCCTACTCCGTTCCCCACCATCACATACATTTCTTTCTGGGTTTGTGCCAGACTGCTGTGCCCTGAAAACAAGAAGTTAGAGGGATGGGGCTCCAGCTGCTCTCAGAGAGCTCGTATTTATAGTTATAGAAGACACATACCCAAAGCCCTTCTCCACATGGTACAAGGCAAACATCTCTGTAGCAGGGTAATTCCTTAACCTCCAGGCTATAGGATACTTGGGATAAGGGTTTTCCGGGAGCAGAGATGGGCACCCAGGTCTCCCCACAGCTGGATGGGTGTAACTCCAGTCCCTCGCAGCCACAGAGGAAACAAAATGGTTTTATTCCAGATCTCCGGGCTATGATCAGCCCCACTTACTCTGCTTGAATCACAAATGCACCCATGTAACGGCCATGCTCTCCACCTGCACATCTCTTGCAAGTCAACAGCAGACTGCCACGATTTAGGAAATGCAAGTAAGAGGCTCAGTTTTTAAGGAAAATCCAGAATGTTTGAGTGTATGGTAATCCATGGATATTTTTCATACTCTCTCACCCTTTTTATGCAAAGCTTTCATGGGAGACATGTGACAGTCAGAACCTCTCAGGCTTTGTCCATGTATGACTGTTGTTTGTATTTAAAAAAAAAAATCCTGGAAATGCTGGGCTGCGTTCACATGATTTATTGCTTCAGGATCAGATTTTCTGGAACTCTCTGAGATCCTCCATGATCAAAGCAGCCTAATGAAGGTAAGGTGCTGTTTATCATTATGTCTTCAGTCGCCTTATTTTCCCCATAGGGAGAAGTAATTGTGAATGCAGTTTGTGTCTGGAGGCAGTACATTCTACAGAAATGCCGCTTATTACTGTGTTGCTTTTCATATGCGGAGGGGAAAAGCAAAGTGAAAATGCCTGGAGGAGCAGAAATGTGGTAATATGAATCTCATTTTACCGTGCCTAGAAGAACCTCATGCAGACAAGGACTTGATAAAAGAGAGTCAACGCTGAATAAAAATTCCCAATTAGAGCCCTATCAAAAGCAGTGCTTACACAGCGAGATGTCTTACTCTCACTGCTTTTACAGAAACCTGTGCTAGTGCGGGCTTGCTTGTTTTTTTTATAATCTGTCTGTACATCTCCCATCTTGAAGTCGTTGATTTCTTTCCAGCTACCTGCATACCGCTTCGAACAGTTGGATGGCCAAAAGCGCTGGGTGTGGTGCTGGGTAATCGGGCAGAGGTGCTGCAAAGTCATTGCTCCAAGACAGGGCACTGGAAATTCCCAGTACCAAGATAAAGAGTTTTTACCTGTATCAATCTGGGGACAGATTTTTCATTTTCAGCACTGGGTTTGGAAAGCAGCCTACGGGTGGGGGCAGGGCATGTGGCTGCTGTCCTGGGGCCCAAAGTTTTTTGGGTGGACTGATAGATGGGTTGGGGCACAGCCTTGGTTTTCAGCGACAAACACAACCCTTGTACAGGGGCAGGTTTTTGAAGGCCATCCCCAGCTGAGCAAGGGGCTCATCCCAGGGATGCTCGACCAGGGATCCGGCAGCACTCCATTTGTACCAGCTGTCACTGGTGCTGTGCATCGGCTGCTTCTCTCACTCCATGCCCCACGTAAGCCTGTGGGGTATTTCCTCAGCAGGGACATGATGTTGCAGGCTTGTTTTCACCCTTTCTGCCCTGGAGTTTGTGCCTGCAGCACTCTGCGGTGGGCTTCCAGTTTATTGGCTTTGCTTTTTCCATCCCATTACGTTTTGAGGGGGTAAAGCACAAATACCTTTTGCAAAGCCATGTTCTGTGCAAGTGTCCCCTCAGATCACGTGAATCTTCCCCCACCGCCTCCTTGAGACTGCCACACACTGGGCTGCACCTTGCTCTTGCACCTCCCACCTCCCACCGCATCTGCGTTGCGAGCTCTTGGGGCAGCAGATATACCCACGGTACCCCTTGAAGCGACGGCCATCTGTGCGGTGGGTCCCTATTCACACCCTGCTTGCTGTAATCACTTTCCTGTGTCAGTGGCACCGATGCTGCAAAACCTCGGTGTGGGAAAGCCCTCCCGCAGTGCTCCGCTGGCTGGAGGGATGCTGCCGAGCACCACCAGCGCTCTCTCCCTGCTCTCGGCACCGCACCTTATCAGTGGCGAGGCTAAGCGATAAACCAGGGCAACGCCGTCGGAGGCTGTGTTAATGCATTTTGGCCACACACACAGAAACACACGTGCATGCACACACACACACACACACACTCCTGCCAAGCAGGAGGCAGCAGTGAAGCCTCCAGTGAGCTGGGAGGCACCTGGAGGGCTCTCAGGGAAGAACTGGGCTTTTAGGAACCCCTTTGCGTTCAGCCTCTTCCTCCGGGTAGCAGCACGTTTCTAGCATCTGATTTTCCCCTCAGCAAAGCCATGTCACCTGCTCTGAATTGCTTCTGATTTCACCCAGCGTAAAACAGATTCTTCTGCTGGGCCATTTATAACTGACCCATCAGAGGGTGCCGTGTCCTGCTGTCGGAGTGAGCACAGATGATTTATTGGGTATGCCTCCATTAAGAAATTACTCATTTTCATTCAGGGGGAAAAAAGTTATACTTTTTCTTCATTCTCTCAAATTTTATCACAGCATCGTCAAAAATAAAGGCTGAAAGGGACTTCGAAAAGACATCCATCCCTGGGGCAGAGCCAGGACAGACTGAGCATCTAAATCCCTTTGGACTCTACTTGGCCCCGGTGTAAGGGCACAGCACACAGTCACACCATTGCAGCCTAACGATTGCTCTGGAGTAGGCAATTTGCAGGATTCATCTCACCTAGTATTTCAGAAGCTCCAGGGCAGACCTCTATCCCTTTGTACCAGCGAAAGTTTTATTTTACTGTGGAGGTGTATCTGAGAGCAAACAAGTCTCCCTCAAATATACTCCTGATAGGGAGGTTTTCCCTAGAAATGAGTACGTTGGCATGAGACAACACAAAAGAAACATCCACTTGAAGCACACGCAGAGTCCTGATGGTCACAGGGGTGCGGGAGCAGCAGGCACAGCCGGCGTTTGGCCAACGGAGCTTGAGGTCTCACCAGAGGGAAGGATGCTCCCATCCCTTCGTCTCAATCAGCCCAGCGGGACCACGCCGCACAGTTATACCACCAGCAAGATGTACCAAGCAAGTCCGTCGGGCATCCAGCAAACCTGCTGTGAGCGGCCGAGCGGTTGTTTCCCCCGCGGGAGCCTGCATGGAGAGTTTGGTGCCCATGGTACCACTGCCTATGATGCCAAAGCATAAATCTACTTCTTCCCACAGTAGGATGAAGAAGTTTAAAGCAGGCCACTGTGCTCCTGATCAAGTGTGCATCTTCCTTACAGTCACCAGGTTTCCAAGCCGATGTGTTTTGTAATTTCTAAAATGGCTGGGTGGGAAGCCGCATGTTGCCAGCGTTACTGCTGTGTGAATTCCTTTTTCAGATGTTTGTTTGTTTTGCCAGTGTCCTTAATGTGTCCTTGCTATGGGTGTAGCATCATGCCAACAAAAACCTCCAGAAGTTTCAGCAAGGGCATCTGATCCTATATTAGTTTGCAAGAACAGTGAGTGTTTTTCAACTGGTACTTGCACTTAAAACCTAATCATGATTTACAGAGCTGCTTTGCTGGCCCTGTGTCTGTCCTCCTTCCCTGGGAGGACCTGGGCTTTGAGTCGGCAGGCGCTGTGCGTTGGGAGCGGTGGCACGGCCCTGCTGCCTGCCCTGGCTGCAGTCGGCGGCTCGGGGGACGTTAGGGGAGCGCGTCTGGATGACGCATGTGCTGGTGATCCCAGGAACCTTTCCCTGGAGTTTGTCCAGGAACAAGTCCTTTCTGAGCAGGGATTCACTCTTTTCCAAAGTCATGCCTTGCAAAAAGTGGGGGAAGGTTATGACGTGGACATGGGGCAATGTTATGGGGGGGCAGTTTTTTGAGTCTGTTCGCTCTTCATTTAATCCATGGAAATAAACAGTTCAGCCTCAAGTGAAAGGTGTTGTTGCTTTCCCTCGCTTTTGCAGTTTCAGGATCAAGAACATTTGTTTATCTGCAATTTAATATCTACACAGGGTGCTCAGATCACACCGGTTGTTGTATTTAGTGCTGGTAATGTGCTGCTGAGAGAGGAGGCTTCGCAGTCTGAAGCACATTTAACAAAGTATATAAATGTGGTGGGGGGGGAAATCCCTAAAGACATAATTTGTGTAACTATATACATAAAAATTTAAGCCACTTCAATAAAGTACACACAAATAGTTTGCAGTCTGTCTTGAACCGTAGCTGTTCTACTGTGATTTCTAAATAGAATATGATTAATGTTAAAAATAATCCAATAGATGAATTCTGTTTTTTGGATTGTTTTTACCAGGTCAAAGGCCATTATTGCAGTAATTGAATAATCCCACAGACCTTTGCTCCAGACATTCACTATGGAAACTAAGCAATGAAGACTGGCTATTCTATTTTCCAATCATCCAGACAGCATTTTAATGGGAAAGAAAAGTCTGATGCAGTTAAAAGCCCCTCTAAAAGCAGATTATGGGGAAAAAATAGATGCTCAGATGAGATGTAGGCTGGTGATTCACTTCAAAATGCTGTAAATGTTAAAGACACTGATAATGACTTTGGCAGGAATGCAAAGTCATATAAATGTTTTTTTTCCCCTTTGTTCTCTAGACTGAGAGACAAGGCGGAGGGCTGTTTTCTTTCCACGAGGCCAGTAAAAAGCACAGATTTTTAAAGTAGAAATCAGAGTATTGTTCTGAGATTGTTTTGAGACTATCAAACGAAAAGTACTCTGCTGTTAAAAGTTTTGCATGTCATATTTAGACAACAGTGAATGTGGCCATGTTTATTAATTATAGGGTAGGATCATCTAATGACTCCAGCTGAGATCGTGACATAGTGTGCCAAGTATTATACACACATCCCGCAGTGAGGTGTAAACACAGCCAGGGACACCTTAACTCCAAGTAGACTTGTAACCGATCACTGTTTATTTCACCTGTTTTTACATCCTTGCAAATCAATTGACTCCAATTGAAATGCTCTTGAATTACCTCAACCTCGGATGGAGACAAATCATAGGCAAATTTTATTATTCTTGTTTTATCTGAGAATGGGGCTTGTCTGAAGTCACAGGAATAATCTATGGAAAAGGTGGCATTGACTCCAGATACAGTGTCTTAGATGCATAAGCCTTTTTTCCTCCTATAAGAAACTGGCTGAGCTCATTTCAAGATGAGTGAGAGTTTGCCAGAAACACTCAGGTATTGTCTGGTGGGGACTTTTCCTCCACCACCTTGGAGGTTTTGCTAGCATCCTGGTGGGGTTGCATCCCCTGTGGTCCTTTCACAACCACCAAGAAAGATTCTGTAGACCATGGGAGATCCAGGGAAAGCAACTGCAAACTGAAATGCAGTATGAAGCACGATCCAAACCTTTGACCATGCAGGGCTGCCAATGCAGCGCTCATCAGGCCAGTAACTGAGCCAGCCAGACTCGGATGATGTTGCTAAAAACATAATGGAATTTGGTTGCAGAATTTAACCTTTAGAAGTCCAGCGGCTGCTCCACCCCCTCTGAGAGGCTAAGCAGTCAGCATTTAAGATCCCAGATTTGAAGCATTGCAGATTCATTTTTTTATGCGCCTTCAATAACCTAAAAAAAGCTAGGTCTGCTGAATAGGTACAGCTGCGTTACCAGGAGAGAACCATTTAAGATCTGGCACAGTGAAAGGCAAATATTTAAAAGACAAGCCTATCAGTCTTTAATGAGCTTATATGGGGACTGAGTGGTCATCTCATTATTGAGTAATCCTTAATGCAATGTGCACTGAATCTATAATTAAAGCAGCTTCCACCTTTATCTCACATGCTAAATCTTGATTTCTCCTAGTTCTTGCAAAATCTCTCTCCATTTTAAAGGTACAACCTGATGTATCCGTGAGCCTTGAAAGCATTCATCCTGACTAACCTAGTGGCACTGTGAAGGGCTCACTTGGAGTTGTACAGGAGAATGAGAAACTCAGATCCAAAGTGATGTTTCCTACTGACTGGGTTTCAGCAAAATAAACCAGGTTTCAACAGAATGAAGCGCCTTTATCAACTGTTGTTTCCCACAGTCTCTTGCTGCAGTATGGCTCCTGCCTGCTCACGCTCTTTCCCTATGGAGAAAGTCGTCTCCTCCTTCAAAAACTCTCTCAACCCAGAGGCCCTTCCAGGCCCTCCCAGGAGTCTCCTTGCCTTCTCCCCCATTGAAATCTCTCCCACCTGAGCCATTGTAAAACTCTCCAACAGCACCTGTTGCTGACAAAAGCAACTCAAGGCAAAAATAATTACCTATATTTCTAGAAATTACAGCTTGGAAGCGCTTGGCAGTTTAATGGCTGCCAAGATACGCACAGAGATGAGAGAAAGAAGAAAGCCTATAGGTCCTAAAGGGTAAATTCTCACTGAGTAAAACTGGCAGGAGTTGAGTTATGCCAGATCGAGCCCTCTGCCTGTCTTTCTTGGGCAACTGTGCAATTGTTCTAAAAGCACAATAAGGAACATTATCATCAGATAATTTCCTTGTGGTCCAGGCACTGACCAACAACTTGGCATATTCTTTCAGTTCCTAACTGTATGAGGAACACAGGTTCCCTGTGTGACCTTCAGCAAGTCCCTCAGACTAAACTTCCTCTCGAATACCCAGGTTCCTGATTCCTGAGTTAGGTCAGTATGCACTAAGGACCTCTGCAGTGGTCAAGCTCTGCCTCAGGGCCCAGCCTGTACAGTCCTCCCTTTCTCCTGGTGACTTTCTTGCTTATTTAGATATGTTGGGACTGGGTGGCAGAGCCTGTCTCCTCTGCAGCATCCACCAAAGGAGAGTTCCAGTTTCGATTTGGGGCTCTAAGACATCTTCAACCACAACACAGTAGCCATAAACTACAGATGGTGGCAAAGCTTTCATGTCTCCTCACAGCAGATAACCTAAATAAAGCCTTAGTTTTCCTCCAGATATTGAGCTAGAAGTGTGCGCCAGGTGTAGTTTCCACAAAACAGTAATTTATCTAATCATGTAGCCATATAGCAGAGCCATGTTGATAGCTGTCTCAGCACAAAGAGATAAACATGTCCAGAGTTTCTCCTGAAGTAGGAGCAACGCTTGGGCTGTGACTGTGGCAACCATGTGGCCATCACCGAGAATTCAGGAGAACTGGCGTGATTTCACAGCGCCACTTGTAAGCAAAATGAGAGGTTTTTGAAGGCAGGCGAGCTGAGGGCACCTTTCTAAACAAGCCAAGTGTGTTACAAATAGCTCCTGAGAGCTGCAGCCAAGTCCAACCGAGCTCTCTCTGCTGCCTGTCGTTGGAGAAGGCTTCGTGTGCGCTGTGCCTGCTGCCCAGATCCTTTAGGTAACATCCAATGGAAGGGACGGGCTCAGTCCTGGGGTCTGGGTGGTCCATGGTACGAACTACAAACTTCTCATGTCAAAGCGAGACCAGAGCATGATCATCCTTCTCCCATTCACTGTGCTTAATTTCTGCACAAATCCCAGACTTGCAAGCTGGAGGAACTTCTTGGTACGGTCTGGCTAGGGAGGATGAAGAAGGCATGCTGCTGAGGGGACGTTTAGATGGTGACCTTGGAAAAGGAGTCCCACAGTCTGTTACGTACTGACCGTGGTCCTCATCCCTGCCCTTCACAGGCTTGGTGGGGAGCTGGGGAGCCCACGGGTCTGAGGGGAAATCACCCACTCGAGGGGACTGCTGGGGCGGATTTGGTGCATTTGCCAGAGCAATGCGACGAAAGGGGAGCGGAGCACTGTAAGCAAAAGGTTGCATTTTGCTCCTCATTCCTCTAACATGTAAAGTCATCACAGCTAAATGCAAAGGGACCCCTCAGCAGTACTTTTGCACCTCATTCTTACTGAAATTAATGGGAATTAGGCATTAAGCAGCTAAATGCATTTCTGGCTCTAACCCTAATTCTGTAATGCGTCCAGTGCCCCATTAAGAAGACAAACTCATTAAATGTCACAGAGCCTCTGAAATGAAGGTGACTGATGTGTTGGTAAATTGGAAATGCAATTCACTCCATCTTCAGTTAGAGAACTATGTCCTGCATCTGACATTGGTTGCATTATATTAATATTTTTCTTTTACTTCTTTGAAGATAATGTTCCCAGGGAATTTGAGTCATATATAAATCAACCTGGTTTACATTTTTATTTTTTTTATTAAATTGAACAGCTACTGGAAGTTAGAGTTTTAGGAGAGAGCTTTCAAATTAATGTAAAGCTTGAATTATTCTTACACTGCAAACCAGTGGGAAGGAGTAAAGTTCCTCTGGCCGGCAGCCAACAGCCACTTAAATTAAGGAAGAATCAAACCTTTTGCCAGTTTCAAAAAAGTCAACACATCTGTCTGAGTTATGAATTAGGGATGCTGAGCTTAGACCAAAAATATGGACAAAACCAGATCTGGATCTTCACTTTTGATGCCGAAGACTGAACTCTGTTACTCCTACTTTTCTGTGTTTGTCAAAACAATGTTGAAAAGCACCTCTGCTTAAAAAACTTAAATGCTCAGTAGAATACTAACAATCCTGGAATTCCCTGATACTTTTCTTTAATTTAGGCTTTCCTTTGTTGGTTTGCTTACACTAAAACTCCAGCTTGAAATTAATGGCGGTTTTCCGCTATACTAAGAGAACTTGTGATCTTCTGGCTTACTGGGAACTGTCATATATGTTGTCTCAAGTCATGCAAAAATTAATTTTTAATAGCAGTTTTAATTATAATTTAATTATGATGTATATACAAATTATATATATAAAAAATTTGATTATAATTTCATTATAATATCCATTACCAGTCCTGTAGGTAACATTTACCATGAGTAGGCTTCAAAGCATTTCACAAAGGGAGTAAACATATAATTAGCACTATTTTACAAATGGGGAAACTGAGGCAGGAGCTGGCTTGGCCAGAAGAAAGCAAAAGGTTAGCACCAGGTACTGCACCTCAGTCCTCTGAGTCCAGCTCTGTGCACAGGCCCCAGGGTTGGTTGGATGCTCTGGCATCTTTCTGGCAGCATAAGCTAAGCTGTGTATTTGGGATCTGTAACTTCTTTTTCCAAATCCTCTTCTCCCTGCCTCTCCCCTGCAAGGTCCTAGACATTATCCACCTCCAAGAAAAACATTAGGCAATGTATGCTAATTATTATTGTGGCAAAACTTTCTATCTTCATCGATCAGGCAAACAAGATGTTGTCATTGAAGGCTTAGACACCTTTAGTTACCTCTCTTGTTAAAAAAATACCTTTGAAGTGACTAACCCTGTTTAGACCTCTTGAGGCTTCACTTGAACAAACCAGTGTCCCACTTGCAAGACTTTTGCTATTGGGCCACCTCTCGTGATCCTTTCTGGCCATTTTGCTACAGCTGCTGCATACCCATACAGACAGACACACCAAGAGCTCACGGTATTTTTTGCCGGATCATCATACCAAACAGATAAGCAGACCTGGACTGCTGCAAGAAATGTGTGGGCAAAGAATTAATCCTTGCTTAATTTGCTGCTAACAACCCCCTAGCTGTGACATAACTCCATACCAAGCATTAGACCGTACACAGTTTCAGACCTTAAGAAAGCAGAAATATGTACCTAAACCACAATGTGACCCAAAAGGTATAAAAAAGGTGTGTTTATAAAGAAAAGAAGGCTGTAAAAGGAAGGATTTATAAGAATAAATAAGGATATAAAAAAGAAACAGAAAAGTAAGAGGTAAAGGGCTTGACTGTGGCAGTAACTGATCTTCCTGACTTATGGGTTGTTGATGATGATTTCTGTCATCATAATGCTCACAGAATAGATTTAAATATGATTATGTTTTTCTTTACTTTTAAAAAATTCACATTTTTTCTCTGCACTGGTGAAATGACAGCGCATTCTCTGGAAGAGAGGAGAGAGAGATATAGTTCAAATAAATTGAAAAGAAATGGGAAAAGTATGGGGGAAAGATATGTCTGAACGAACCATGCATATACTGGCATAGATGAAGTTACACAGGAAAGTTGGCATGTTTGTAAAATTTCCTCCCCAGATTGTGCCAGCAGAACTCACACGTGGCTTTTGAACCTGCAACAACCCTCGTGTGCCCATGCCAGGGGCTTTTGTCCATGCAATAGTCCCTTCTGCTGCTTTGAACAATTCTCCCGGTCCCAGTCCAGAAGCGAGGGTGGATGCAGACACACCGTCACAGCAGGCAATGTGTGAAGGTGACCTCGGACTTCAAAGTAATTGAAGGGAAGGTGAGAATTGAGGGAGAGGTGGTTTGTGCCATTTTGTTTGAAGACCTATGACACAGAGCATTGCACTGAAGTGAAGGATCCCAAGATTTGAATCCTGGCTCTTTTATCCGCTTGCTGGGTGACCTTGGACAAGACCCTTAACAGCCTCAGCTTCCCCCTCATGCAAAGGAGACTGTCCGGGCATCTTTCGTGGAGCACTCCAAGATCCACTGATGAAAAAGACATATGTTGTTATTACCTTTCTTTAGCACTTCTGAGTATGTGTAATGGGTGAGTCATGTCCAGCAGACAGCAGGCTCTGATCCAAGAGGAGTATATATAAGTTATAAGCATGGCAGCATGACATGAATAGAATAAAATAGAATAGAATAGAATAATAGAATAGAATATCACCACAACTACTTCATAGCCAAAGATACCAGTGCCTGGAAGTGGGAGGATGTGTAAAGCTCGCTATGCAGTCAAGACCCTATGCAGTAAGCCCCCCTGTTACACCACTCACAGCCCCACTCCGACTGGGAACTGCTCTGTGGCTCCCTCAGCTTTTCCTCTGCTCCTGCCCCTCTGCTCACCACAGAGGTCCAGGGCTTCCTTCTCTCTGCAGCTCTGTTGCTGCCTAATTGTGGTGAAGAGTTCGAAGGGGTTGGCTTGTGCACTCACCTCATCCAAGAGCCCAGGAGGTGAAATAGAGGGGGAAAGGTACAGGAAAAACACAGCATAAACAAGCGAGAGGAGTGAGGAACGGCGTGCAGGTCCGTTGTGATGATGTTGCATGGAAGAGCTACCAGCACACCTTGGAGATGATGTTCCTAGTGGGGGGGATGTTATGGAAGATGGCACAGAGCAAAGTCAGGGTGAAGGAAACAGGCAGTACACTTGGGCGCATATGAGGGAGTGCGGGACTAAAGGGAAAACATCACCTCGAGACAAGAGAAGAATCCAGGGACAGGATAAAGAACCACGAGAGGGCAAGAGCAGGAGTGTTCAAGGGTAAACAGCAGAGGAAACCTCCCTGTAATAATATCAAATAGTTAAATAAGTCTGAACATTGCATAGCATTATTGCTGGCTTGCTTTCACTGTAGCAATTACTGAACAAACTCCTCATCTTATTAAACACAGGCAGATACACAAACGAGCAGCCTATGAAGGCCGTGTCAGCTTGCAGCCCTGGGACACCTCTCACTTGCAGTCATCCCTGGGTTCATGGGCTCTGGGGAGCCTTTGGTCCAAACACAATTTTATCGTCACCCCTGGGACCAAGTGAACGGGTAGCAGTGCTGTCCCACTCCCATCATTGCTGTTAGCTGCTGCTTTCATCCCAGGCTCACCGGACTGAGTCACAGCAAAAGGAAAGAGGAGAAATAACAAGGGAAACAAAAAGAACAAGTGTGGGAGGGGTATTAGGAGCTGGTTGAGGTCTTCAGGATTTAGCCAAAGCTGGTGACAGGAGCGGTGTTGCCAGCTTGCCCACCCTAAGCAAACCCATAGCAAGACCAGAGAGGCCCAGGAGCTCTAAGGCATAACCCAGGGGCCACACAACCCCCGTGGAGGTCAAAGAGCTAAATTCTCACCCAGGATAAACCAGAAAGCACTGTTAAAAGCAATGGAGAGACCCTGTTTTCCAGTGGCTGGAGGGCTGGCTGGGAAGTGCACCCAGGAGATGGGCTGTGCCCTAAGGAAAGGGCTGAGTCCCATGAAACTGGGGAAGCTACAGGCATCCCTGGGATGTGGGGGAAGGCTCAGAGGCCCATTGTGGACCCCTATTTGTTTGGTGTTGGGAAAAAGGGAAAAAAAAAAAGATAGAGAGAAAAAAAATTAACACTTAGTTTTTCCTAATCTAGGTGCAACTTTCAGGGTCAGGACAGGAGGTCAGAAACTCTTTGCTGTTGCCCAACCCTTTCTCAGCTCTCTGCCCTCCCTAAGGTCATTCAGCAAATCTCCCGAGGGAGACTCCACAGGTGTAAATGCCTTAACTCCCCTGGCTTTGGGTGGTGACGGGGATATTGCTGATTTGAACCAGCTGAGGCTCTAGCTTCTCTGAGCCCAGAATGGTTTGTCCTGAGAATAAAATGCCATCCCGCACTGGAAGGAGATGATCAGCCTAACAGGTGAATGCTGTCTTGAAAAATCTAATTTTCTGCAGTAGTTACGTCACTTGCATTTGTTATTCTTCATCCATTCCTAAAATCTTGGTTCCAGGATGTCTCTGTGCTACTGCTAGCTAATGGGAAGCCTGTGTATCTCACTCAGATGTTATTAATTCCAAGCGAATACACTTGTTAGCTTTCTCCACTTACCCTCCTCATGTTCTCACATAAAAATGACTCAAAAAAAAAAATGTATTTCCTGGAAGAGTCCTTGACAGCCTGTTTACCATCTTAAATTGATCACCCATCACAGACTCTTTCTCTGCCATAACCACTCAATGTTTCAGGGCCAGGCCAAGAACTCATATTAAGTAGAGAAGATTTTCACAGTGTGTCTCTGAGACAGCGGAGCCCTTTGAAAGGTTAAATGCCGGGGTCTGCAGCACTCTCCGTCTTGGCTGGAGGCTGAAATGCTGCAGGCAGGTCTGTAAGACAAGCACTCTGCAGCAGGCATGGGGACTGCCTGCTCAGCAGGGGGTTCGGGAACTGGGAGCTGGTGGAAATGGGAGCAATCCTAGTTCAGAGATGATTAGAACAATTTACGTTTCCCTCTTTTTTTTTTCCTTCCCCCCTCTATGTAATTTTTCCAATCTGCAGTAAAACTGTGTTTCTCATTTTGGCTCAATGTGATTTAAAACACAAAAAAGGGAATAGTTTTCTATTTTTTTCCCTTCTTTTCTCCAAGTACCATTATTGCCAGATAGGAGGAGTCACGATGGAAAAGCAGAGAAGGAGAAACAGCCACATAAAACATAAATGAGTGAAAAATGTGAATGATCTTGAAATACCAGGAAGTGTTTCATTCTACACCAAAACTAAATAAAGTTTTGTTTAAAAATTGAGTGCTGAATAAGTAAATAAATAGCCAGAGTTCTTGTGCTATTTAAAAAGTAATCTCTTATTTCAAAAGTGCTGCTCACTGACAATATTTCAGGTTCTTACTGAAATTTGCCATCCAGATTCCTATAAGGTCCCTGGGAGTGGGCTGAGTCAAAGTCAGGGAGATAGGATATGGGATACTTGGAAACACAAGACATTCCTTGCTTTGCATGGCTGGAGCATTACCATGGCTGCAGTCCCAGCCTGGACAGTGACCCCTCGGTGGGGGTGGCTAAGCAGCAGGATGGCCTGGCTGAGGGTGCACATCCCAGAAAAAAGGGGTCTGTGAACTGGACCTCCAGCCAGAGGCACGGACGTGTGGTTGGCGGGGGTGATGCTGCCTTTGGCCACACAGGGCAGAGAGAGCCCTGGGAATTGTATTGAATCTGTCCGGAGCCAGCATGCAATTGTTCACAGCATGATATTTCATTAGAGTCATTTACTTTCATTAAAACAGGTTGGTGAGCAGCAGGACTTTCCAATCAGGCCACTTTTGGGTAGGCTTGTGAAGTCCTTTGTTTCCATCGGCATTAATTATCCATGGCTAGCTGTGCGGGGGTGTTATAAAAGCAAACCTTTGGAGGTGGGGACCTGCACCGAGCCACTTTTGAAGAGGAGATTCAGGGCATTTGTGTGCAGTGAGATGTGAGTGAGCCTGGCTGGCTGCTAGCATGACACAGCACAGCACATACCGCACAGGGAGAGGAGCCGGGAGCCCCGAGACACGCGCTTCCCTTGGCCGGGGCTGCAGAGCCCACCTTCGCTGGGAGACGCTCCCCCCGGGTACAGCAGTGCTACAGCCCGGCTATACGGCTTCTGATCCTATAGCCTGCAAAGCCTGTGCTCATTCAGGGTCTCTGCACAGCGTCTGTCACACGGCTGGGTCCGCTCTTGGTGGTCAGTGTCATGCAGGTCTTGCAAGGCTGAGCCGGGCAGTGCCTGAGCTCCTTGTGTTTCAGCTCTTCCCTAATAAACTGGGAACTGTAGGGCACGTACTTTGCAGGGGAGTTTTGAGGTTAAATCCTTCAAAACTTGGGGTACTGTTCAAAGGAGGCCAGGTAAGTCCCATCTATATTTTCTGAATGGTGTTTAATTCGATTCAGGCCTTGTCTAATCATGACGTTGTTTTCAGAGAAAAGTCAGTGTAATGTAAGACATTTCCTAGCAAGGACAAGCTCCTACTGCTGATCCTGTGTACCCTGGTCCTGAGGACTGGTGTGTTCCAGCTGTACAAGCAGCATGTGGGGTTAGCAGATCCCATCTGAAAACCCTATGGATCCACTGTAAAAGTGGAAAGGGGTATCCTTTGATCCCTCTCTGAGGCTCCTTGCCATTTCCCTGGTTGCTAATCTGTCCCTCACCTGGTAGTCAAACGACCCCTTTGCCAGAGTTCCCGGGTGAGTCCATTAACGAATTCAATCCCCCTTACACTGTGAATCAAGCACACAATTGTCTGATCCAGCTCCTACTGGACTTAGCCTTGGTTTTGCCCGTGGTTTGTCAGAGAGCAGAGTCAGGCCACTGAGCATCAAACTAGTCACCCCAGCACTGCCCCTTAATCACACCCAACAAAGCAGATTAATGCTCCCTCCCTCTCGCCCTCATCCACTCCGCGCCTCCCCACATTAATAGCTTCTGAGCAGCTGACTTTGGCATAATGCAGTGATCCAAACATAAGCAGACACAGCGGGATTTACTGGAAGACGTCGTCTCTCACAATTCATTATTTATAACAGCGCTTTATGATTAAACCTGAAGCCATTAGAATGGCAAAAGCTCAGGCTGGGACAATGTCAGCTTACTCAGGTGCACGTGGGCATGACCATACCAGAAAAAACTCGTTTCCCCGTGCTGTCTGTGGGATATACAGGGAAAGGCTAAGCAAGCAAACAAGATGACAGTGTAAGGCTGAAGGGACTGATTCTGATCTTGTGGGAAGGCACCACAATTTGTGTGGGTAGCACTGGGGCTGCTTGCTGGGGCCAGCTTGTCTGCACAGACCTGGCTGGAGGTATGGCAGCATTCTACTTCTCCCTGGCCTGGCCTGGATGCAGGTGCTCTCTGGGGAGGTGTACCAAGCCCCTCTGGAGCATCCATACCCTGGTGTCCCCCAAAAACCTCAGCCCCAGCAGTGAGCTCTGCAACCCTCCATCCCTCCGGCATTGCCAGTTACCTATGGAGGTATGCAAAATCCTAATGCTTGATCCTTCTGCTGCTGCTGCATGTACAGAGAGCTCCTCACCACCTGCGGTGGTGGAAGAACCCCCCTGTGAAGCTGTCAGTCATAGCTGGCAACAACAGCAAATATTCTGGCAGCACTATTGGTAATATCCAGAGCACGCAGGATGCATCTAAGTCCTGGCAGATCTGAATCTACAGCCCTCCAATCCCAAGTGGACGAAGGACTGCCTGCATGTTCACGTCCTGACTGTGCTCACCAGCCTTCACGCTCAGGCCAATGCAACCCCGTGGTGGCTTGGGTATAGCTGCTGCTACAGATGCTGCCCAAGTGTGACCACAAAGCAAAACATGCCTCCCGGAGCATCTCTGCTTGGTCATCACCCTACCACCCCTCCGTGACACCATCCACATTGCACATGGATCTGTGCACTTGTGAGGGGCTCCAAAAACCATACTGGGCTTCTCTTCAGCTGAACAGCAGCCTGTGGTGACCGTTCAGGGCCAGTTTGTCAGAGCTTTTTCCTCCTGGAGAGCTGTTCTTCCCATAGCCCCATCAACACGATGCGTGGGTCATCAGCTGTTCACAAGCAAAGAAAATACTCCTCGTGTAGACTGATGGAGGCTTTTTCATCCCATCTAGCACGGGGTCTCAGCTCCCAGGTGGAGCAGGGCTCTCAGCCAGCATTTGCTTTATTTAGGTGAGAGGAGTAAAGGTCCCGGAGGAGACCTAAAAATAAGCCTCTCCAAGCCTTCTTCATGCACGGCTGCTCTCACTCCCAGTGAGTCGGAGGCACGGGGTGCTTTATCCCACCCCACAGTGCTGCCAGGAGGGGCTTCTCCAGCAGTGAGATGAAGACGTCGGGACCTCCCGGAGGAGCTGGAGGGGGCGTGGGAGTACAAGGGGAGGCAAAAGGAACTGCTGCTTTTCCCTCTGTCGTGGATTAACCCTGGCAGGCAGCAGGCATACAAGCTACTATGAAGAAAATTAACTCTATACCAGTCAAATCCAGTAAATCCTCTCTCTTCTCTCTCCAGCAAATAATTTTGGCGAATGAGGAGAGAGAGCCAAGGAGAGCGGAAAGGAGGAATAAAGGGAAAGGCCCTTTTTTCTTCTCTGAGAGTACAAGTCTGTAGAGCAGAGTTGTCTGACAGGTCCCTGCCATACCCTCGGCTCTAGCAGGAGAGCTCATCTTCATTGGCTGCCATGGCTCCACACCAGACACAGCAGGAACAGTTTTTCAGTGTCCTTCAAAAATGTTTGCAGTGATGCTCTCCAGAGCCACCCTTCTGATATCCCTTGCTTTGACCCCTTCCTCACCCAGGAGCCGACCCTGAACGGCTCCATGTGCAGATGGGGGTCAAAGGCCAGAAACTTCCAAACTCAGAATGAAGAAAAATTATTTTCTCTACCAAAGAAAGCAGAGGGGGAAAAAAAACCGACACAAAAATCCAACAAAACCCCCTGCTGGCAGCAGTTTGCCAGAGCAGTGAAATAAGGGATCTCTCTGTGCTAAGCATAACACCAGCATGGCATCTTTCTCCATTGCTAGAGTAGGAGCTGTGACTCCATCACAGATTTCTCATACTCAGCTTCACAGCTCCAGCGGCAGAGCCACGATTTTTATCGCTGCCACTTCTAGTTCAGTCCAGAGTAGAGGCTATTTCAGTCATCCTTGCTTTTGTTGGATATGCCTTACTTTATGGGCCTTAACTCTGCTCCAACTTCACCAGGAACAGGATCGGGGTCAATATGCTCAGTTCCCAGCACTGGGCAGAGTCTGTTCTTGCTTTTTGGAAAATCAAAGAAGTTACTCTCCCTCTGCCCAGAGCCGCAGGCTAACAGTGCATAGAAAGGCTCAGAAAAACTGAGAAGGCTGGAGAGCACAAAGTGCAGAAATCAATGCACTTCTGGGGAACAGTCTCATCATCCCATAGAAGAAACCATCTGAGCTCTGCTTCTAGGTTCCCTTTCTGTCCCCAGTCACTCTGTTTCCTTCTGAGTGAAGCAAGACAAGATGTTTTCATGTATTTTTTTGCTGTGAATCACTAGCCGCCCCATCACTACAGCATCTGAACTCACTTGGTCCCTTCCGGGAAGCCACATGGGAAATCCCACCCTTGCCCAAACACCCAGTCCATCATGGGTCATTAGGTGCCACTGGCTGCAGGTGCCAGGAACAGCTCTCCAGTGAGGATTTCATCAGTGGCTTGCCAGCCCAGGTGAAAACCACCAGCAGGTTGTAGTTGTGGTATGGTGATGGCTCCTCAGAGACCAGGGCTGGGACACAGCTCTGGGACTGGGGCTGTGCCCAGGCTGTGCCACAGCTTGGTCTGTGGTTCTTCACCATCAAAGCCCATGTTGTTTGGAGCAGGAGACCTGTTTGGGCACCACAGATCCCTTCTGACCTTGTGCCTGACCTTCCCCTGTGGGGAATCCTTGACCTGATAGAAGAGGAGCTCCGTGTTGGCATAGCTGGTGAAACACGTCGCATTTTATTTACACAACCACTCACGCAGCGGTGAACTCCTTCAGCTCACCTTTGTGCTGGTGCAAATTAGGAGTGGCAACACTACGGTCCAGTGAGATAAACCTATGATGAGTAACAGATTCCCTTGTATTTCCTTATCTCATTGCTGTGACCTTGCTGCTGAAATGTAACCTCAATCCATCATTTCTGGAGAATAAATTCCTTTACCAAACTTCTGGCCTGGAGTCTCTCAGTCCCTGGCCATCAGGGTTAGGAGATTACTTTATGCTACCTGACCTCTGACACTATTTTAAGGGCTCGTCTACAGCTACCGGTATTTATAACTTTTTAATATTTTCATATTTTTATACTTGTGCTTTCATCTGCCTGGCTGTAATATTAATAAGTGAGAAAAAATACCCGGTTTGTTAAAATGTCTGCCTCACAGGGGCACATACACAGTGGGCATAATGGGCAGACATTTTTTCTGCACTTCTGTCAGATTCCTTTGGGATAACCTTATCTTACACCAGTCCGATGGGGTCAGTCCCATGACTCATACTCATTTCAAATTGCAGCGTCAAACTGTTTTGAAAGACGACTGTTACAGCTTGTTAACTGGTCATGAGATGCCAACAAACATGGCAAGCATTTGCTTGTTCTAATGAACAAATCCTTGCCCCATTTTGGATAATTAGCTAATTTTCTATAACCCTAAACAATTTCTGGTGTTGTTTGAGGTTCATTCCATTCTTTTAGCAAACCCTCAAGCCAAAGGATGCTCCAGTTACAACCCAAAGGGATGTGTGGTTTCAATAGCATTTCCACATCTTAAACTTCCAAAATCTTACGTTTATGTGACTCAAAGAAAAGCAGAGCCGTGTTGGTGATAACTGGGCATCAACGATCTCCTTTGAATTCTGTTGAGCTGTACTTTGGACTAATTTGTCCAAGGATTCGTTAGTGAACAAAACGAAGTCAAGGTGGGTTTGTTTTAGCCAGGAGACACAGTTCTGTCCACGGTGTTCAGATGATTAGCCCTGTTGAGCTCTGTTTTGCTTGGTTAAACTTACTGTAGCAAAATGGAGTACGAGAGCTGGTGCATTTACAAGAAGATGAGGCATGTCTTCCTGCACATTTCACCATCCTCGACTGATATGCTTGAGGCTTTTTTTCATCTTTTCACGGGTATTTTTACTTTTGGGTCATAAAGTGATCCATCCACTTCATGAGGATCATTATTGGTTCAGGCATCTGTGTATGCTCCTCAGAAAGCACAAAACTGGAGGAACAGCTTTCAGGTCTGACTTTCGGTCCAGTCAGAAAGCTCACAAAGCAGGCAAGGTCTTATCCTTCTTGGCAGGAAAATGTGAGGTGGCGTTCCAAAACGAGGGCCCTGTCAGAGCCAAATAAATCCTCTGTTCAGCTCGATTCTGCCCATAACGAGCACCGAAAGCAAGATTGTATCTCATGCATAAGGCTAATCTATCTGCCACTGTCTAATTCCAAGCTTGTTGGCATTTATAGGTGATACCAGACTATTCTGCCCCTGTGGTACTGCAGAAAATGTTGGATTGCATTTGAGGCCACTGATCTTGTTGGATTCCTGGTACCACGGGGACTGAATAGCGATAAAAGGGAAGGACATAAGGAATGGTTAAAGAGAGGTAATAAAGAGGGGTTTACAGTCACAAATGTGGGGAGAAGATGGATGAGGAACAATCGGGCATTATTTGTTATACATGAGAACTGAAGGGTGCTCATTGAAAAGAGCAAGTAGCAGATTTATTTTAAAGTAAACAAGGGGAAGCACTTGTTCACACAATGCATAACTGAACCATGACTCATTGCTGCAGGATGTTGTGGAGGCCAAAAGCCTACACAGGTTTAGACAGACTCAGGGAAAAGAAGTCCATTGAGGGCTATTAAATAAGACAGTGCAGATGCTACCTATAGCTCACAATCCCTAAAGCGCTCATTGCTGGGAACTAGGCTGGGATGGGGGAAGCAGGGAATAGGTAACCTGATACTGGCCGTGTTTCCTACCTCTTTCCCCAGGAATCTGCGTCTTGGTGTCGGAGAGAAGACCGTGCTAGATGGACTTTCTGACTTAGCAGGCATTTATGTTTTGCAACACAAGCTTATTTGTGAAACAAATTGTGGTGGTATTGATAACTGCCTATGGGGAAGATTGCTTTGAGGGGGTCTGCTGTGTATGTGGGATGTGTGCGCATGCCTCTGGTACGGAATAAATCGATGGTCAATTATACATCTGAGTGCCATTACTCATTTGCTTTGCTTCCAGGCTGTGTGACAGGCGCTTGTGAGCAAAATCACAACTGACAAGTGCTGCTTTTGTCACATACTCGGGGTTTTACTGTGAAGGTGAAGGGCATAGCACCCAGCAAGGACCAGGGTCCAGCTAGTTTTGCTGCTCGGTGTTCTTCTAAGAGGTGAGTGAAGGAAAGAAAATGCAAAAGGCTATTTAAATAAGTCAACTATAACAGGCTGCCTAAATACAGGGTTGACATCTCGCTGTTGGAAAGCCCTGGTCTGACAGCACCAGCGGGAGTTGGTGTGACGAGCTCCCGCGCCTGCTCCCGTCCCTCGTGGGGCAGCAAGCGGCCTAGAGGTGGCCTGGAAAGTTTCTGCTCTCCAGCCTGTAGCAACTCAGGTGGGTCTCTCACGCCATGGCTAATCCTGCTGTGACTCCAAACAGTCTATGGCCCACCACCGACCCCAGAAATGTCCGAAGACTGGGCACTCACCGGCCCCTCGTAACAGTTTTGGACAGCCTGGTTTTTCTCTAGCGTCTCTGTCTGCTGGCTGGGCCTCTAAAACACAGAGGGGTTAAAGTGATTAGGCCTCAAATGGGTAAGGAGGCTCTTGTTCCCATCCGCTGCTCCGGCTCTCAGGAAGATCGCTGCAAATTTCATCTTTCTGTCTATTTAATCTACCTAATCAAATCCGTAAGTCCTTGTAAAGCTTTTATGTCTGAAGATGGCTCTGCCTGCATGGGAGGAATGGGAAGATTTGCAACTGGGCTTGAGAAACACTGAGAATTACAAAACTGCTGCTTTTATTCTCCTAAAGCAACTTCATCTAAGTGTATTCAAGTCCCCACTGCAAACTGCAAAGTCTGAGTACATAACACCAGGGAATGGGGGCCGGGTAAGTGCAGGGTAAATTGTATTATAACCACAGAAGAGAGAAAGTCTCTAATATTGTACAAAAGAGAAACATCCCTGCAGAGCAGAGGGGCCTTCAGCTGTGAAAAGTATTTTCTTTCTGAATTTCAGATAGAGAGTGAGGTGGGAAGATCTGAATGTCAAGGAAATTGTGAAGAGGTAAAACCCAGGGGCCAAGCTTGAGAAGATGAGCAAATACCACAGCGTGGTGGGTCTTCCCCCACAGAAGTAAGTCTTCGCCATTGTAGTGGTGATCTGTAGTAAGACATTTTCTCCTCTCTCTTTGCCTTGGCTCATTGGACGGAGATTAGCTGAACCATCCAGTTCTAAAAACCTGGAAAATTCGTGTTTTTTCCTGTGGTTCACTCTCTCCTGCCCATGCTTGATCTGGCTTGTTTCTCCTGTCAGTTCTCTGAAAATATTACAGAAATTGGATCTGGTCATGTTCCCCCCTAAAACTCTGGAAAAGTTACTGGATCAGTCAGATGAAAGCAGCTGTACAAATTTGCTATCAGCTGCCAAATATTTGGCAGCCTGGACAGCGCTAGTATCAATCAAGTTAACGGTTTGGTGTTTTGCTCATTCTGCAAAATTAATGAAAAAAACTAATTGCTCTGCTCGTGAAGAAAACCACCAGAAGTCATCTTCTCACTACTTGGGTTGCTCTTTGCCCAAGGAGACCTCGATAATGTTTTGTTTGTAAGTGCTGTGTTGTGGAATTACAGCTTATCTCCCTGTGCTATCTGAGAAGGTGTTTTGCTATGCAGTATTTTGGTGAGGTGAAACAAATCACAGGAAATCGAGCTTGGATGGATGGGAACTCTGGCTTGACACTGGGTGGCACTGAGTCTGTACTGAATCCCTCAGGTTTTAATTAAGGGCCCTTTTTACTTCTTGTTCAATTTCCCTGCTTTAAACCATATGGAATTAACTGTCCTTGGACAAGGGAGGGATGAGGTGCAGAAACTCCACCAGCTTTGTGCTTTCCTTGTTCTGCCAGAGCTGACTCCTGAAAGGGATCATATTCTTGCTGTCAGCAGTCCCCTTCTCCAGGCACTATGAAGTGCTGCACTGAGTCCTGACTTTTGTCTTTAAGTCCCTAAGACAAAAAAATCATTAAAGAAAACCCCTGTGTCAACAATAAATAGAAGTACTATATTTTCTTAGGCAATTCATATCTGAAAAAAGAATCCCGCTCTGTTAGTCCTGAACTGCAGACCATGGCAGAAGACCTGGTCCTGGCAGAACTGACCAGGGGTACTGAGCCTGCCCTGCCCACGCACTGCTGCTCCCATAGTGTTTCACATATAGCTCCTGATAGCGTGGCACCACAGCAAGGACACTGTCACTACCAGCCAGCTCAGAGTTGAAGGCCATTGGAGGGGAGAGGATGTGGGAGAACTGATTTTGGGGAAAGTAACATCCCTTTTAGCTTTATGCCCTCTCCTACATAAGAAATCCTCCTAATGCACCAGTTCTATAAGCTTCCTTTTTATGCTGTTCCTACCAGCAACTCCACAGAAAGCCCCTAACAAAATATATCCACTCACAGTTCCCAGGCAGTTTTGTTTGAAGTGATCTTATTAAAACTGAAATCCCTTATTCCACAAACAAAAAGAGGTTTGAGTTAAAGAAAATAACTTAAGCCATTTGGGAAACACATATGTACCTTACAATCTTGTTGATCTGATGGCTGCGCTGCTTCACAAGACAGGACGGGGAGGCGCGAACAGCTCCTATCTCCCCTTTGCGACTCGCTACCTCCAGAGCCTGCTCACTTCAACACACTGAGCACATAAAAACCACAGACAGCAACCTCAGTGACTGGAATGTCATACGCTGGGATGTGAGAACTGTGCAAAGCCTCCAAAGACACCTTCTCCAGCCACTTTCCATTGCATCGCACTGTCCTGTGACAGCTCTGCGCTGTGAGATGTGCACGATGTATCATCCTGTGAAGTCTTTAGGTTTGTTTCCTTAAGCTACAATAAGACCCCTTTAGACTAGATCTATGCAGCTGTCCTTTCTTAATGGAAAAAAAAAGCACTACATTTCTTACATTACTGTTTTCTCCAGGTTTGAATATAATTTGTTCTGCTCCATAATGCAAAATTTCACCAATTTGAACTGGCCTGATTGCTTATCCAATTACATAATTGTTTCAACTACAGAAAAATAAATAAAGAGTTTCCAGAGATTTTTTTTTTTTGTTATGTTTAAGTAGGTTTGAAGTGCTAGAATTTAACTGAGCTTTAAAAAAAAAACCCTTATGCTTTGGAAGATGTTAACTTTGGCTCCTAAAAGGGATTAGCCGTAATACTAAACACATGGTACCATAACTCAGGAAAACAGAAACACACAGACTCTTTTTTTCAGTGATTTTGGACATTGTCTCTATGTGTAACTTTATACATAAATAAGAATTCTTTCTCTCTCACCCCACCCATGCATTTTTAATATTGTCTCTGGAAAGGGTTTCCTTAAGCACTTTAAGGAAGCTGCTTCTTCTCCAAAGACTTTTTCCTGCCTCCCTCCTTAAATCAAGAACTTGGGTGGCCTCTTTTCTGATAAAGGGCGTCAGCCCTGTGAGCTTTGGGGTTTCAGCTCCTTCCCTGAGCATCTGTCCTGGCTTATGTCTGCACACGTGGTGAATGAAGCAGGTGCTCTAGAAAGACTCCAGGAGAAAATGTTACGCCAGCAATGTTCCCGTAGCAATAACTGCAATGAGCAGAAATTTAGAACTACCTTGGCAGCAACGCTCATGAGCACTTTTGATCCGGAGACTGCTGCATTTTAAAAATTGCTGGTTTAGGAATGTTTTGGAGCCCAGATAGCTCTGACAATGCCCCAATAACCTCAGCGCAGTTGCTCCTCACTCTAGAGGGCACGATTTGGACATTGGGTCACTGTCCCTCTCAATCGCACTGATCTATCCTTGATTCAAAAAGGTCTGAGAGGAGAGGATTTAGCAGATAGGATAGGTGGGGGTCTGAAGCACATGATGTACAGGGAGGGACTGAGGGAACCGGGCTTGTTCAGCCTCAAAAAGAGAAGGCTGAGGGCGATTTTACTGCTCTCTTCAACTACCTTATGGGAGGGTATTGGAAGACGCAGACAGACTCTTCCTGGAGATGCACAGCAATAGGACAAAAAACAATGAACACAAGTAGGAGAGTTTCTCACTCTCTCTCTGTAAGGAGAAAAAATTTTACTATGAGGACAGGCAAGCACTGGGCAAGCAGGCTGCCCGGAGGATGGGAAATCTCCATCCTGGAAGACAGTAAAAATCTAGATGAGATCCAGAGCAACGCATGTAGTTGGCCCTGCTTTGAGTGAAGAGCTGGATTAAGTGACAGCTAGAGGTCCCTTCCAACCTGAATTTTTCAATGTTTCTGTGATTTCTCATGTATTGTTCCTTTTCATTTTCTTCTGTGCTAGTGGCTCTGTGTGGCTGTACCTAGTCATTTGCTCTGAAATCTGCATGAGAAACAATTTTGGCTGGCCCAGATTTGAGGATCTACTCAATGACGATTTTGGGATCCAGGAAAAGTGGTCATTTTTTCATCTTCACAAATGTCTCATTTATAAATCATGGCTTGCTTGTTTCATTGACCTTCCAATCTCTAAGAACTTCTGTTTTGATACTAGAGCGGCAAAAAAAATTCTTAGGATGGGTGTTACACAGGTTAGTAAGAGGAAAGGAGACAGTGTCACACAATAGTAGAAGATGCCTGGAGCAGATTCATTAATTATGCCTTCATACAGAGACCTCTTTCTATGTAGTATAGTTCTTCCTTTCGATGACTCCAGCATACTGCCATATGTGAAGACAGGGGTCTTGAATCATCTCTCTTGACTTAGTAAAACCAGTGGTCCAATCCAGCAGAATATCAAAAGCATGGAAAGGTAGACCTGAGGAGGAGCCTTGTCTCACAGAAGTTAGAGCAAAGAAGAGAATAAAATGGACTGCCAATACTGCACCCAGTCAAGCCAGGAATGCCAGGTCCTTTTCAAAAAGAAACCACACAGGATTCACTCACCTTTTCTGCTTTCATTGGTATGAAGTAGGCAAATGTTGCTATACCTTTTTCTACATAAACATTTCCAGTAAAGTCAATACGATGATAAAGGAGCATGAATTAGTCCCATGCTTGCCAAGTGCTTTGATGTCCTTGGAAAACAAGTCTGTAGAGGTTTTAGCCATTCTTAATTAACATGATTATTGATTCTTGTAAAACACTGCCTGCTTGGAATACTGTAATGTCACTCTTTAAGTGATACAGTATTGCAACATGTACTTGCAATATAAACCAGAACATGGTCTGTATTTGTCAGTCCAGGCACGTATGCACACACACAGACACAAACATATACAGAGCAAGTGCTGCATATGGTCCAGCCATCTGTCCTTCCTACCCTGACTTCAGGGGAACAAAGGTAATATTCAGGAACCTCAACTGGTTCTACTGGGCATTTAACATTTCAATAACCAACAGAGGAACTGATTGGCAAAAGAGACAAGTCAACAGTAGTGTGTTTGCTCAATCCAATGACTAACAACTCCTCCTAGTGCTCATACAGTGCTTTATGAATAAATGATATAATTCCCATTAAGGTTGCACAACACAATTTGGTTTGGGATGTAGACCTGTGGTTTGTGTTGGCTGCATTCAGCCAAGACATTTCAGCATTCCTGCAGCACTACAAGCTCAGGATCTGATGGAAGTGTCTCATTGTCACAGCAATGTGCACCCATAGCTCACAGAGAAATCCACCATCAGTGCTGGGTCCTTGGACTCCTCATACAAAGAGTAGGTCCTCAACGTGTAATCCAGGATCACCAGGTTGCTGGGGGAAGAGCAGAAGGACTTGTATAAACCTCACCCACATGCAGTGATGAGGCTCCTTCCTAGAGCTGCCAGCCTGGACCCCTGTCCACTTGGGATCCATATTCTGCACCCATCAAGAGAGGGACCTCAGCACTTTCTTTCATAGGAATAAAATCTATTCTTTTCTTTCAAAACGTGGGAGACAACATCATACTGAGGAATGTGTTGTATGCACACTCTCCCATGAGGGGTGATGAGGACATTTAAGAGATGGGACAATCATTCAGACTTTCGACCTGACTTTCAACCTCTATTCCTAGGACCATCTGTGCACTACATGTGAAAATCATCTGCGTGAGCAGATCCAGGAAGAAAGTTTACACTACAGGATTCCTGACCCTCAACAGATTACCTTAATATTAACATTTGTGTTTGCTCTCTTTCTGACAAAATGTATCTTGAATACCTTTCAAGTGGAAGCTGGGAGAGGCCTTCTCTTTGAGACTTGGTGGTTAGAGTGGTGTCCTAGGAACTGGGAATGTGCATCCCTGTAGGCATAGGCGAGTAATGAACCTGGCTTTCCTATGATCTCAGTGAGTGCTTTGGTGATGGGGTTTTCCCTTCTAGGGGGACAACGCTCGGTTTGCTGTTCTCAGGCAGCCGCAGCTGTCTGCATTTGGTGGGAGCCCCTTTCTGTTGGAGTCTCCTCAGCGTACTGTGATAGCCTCCTGTATTAAGCTTATGAGATGTACCTGGACAAGTGCCTTGTTTGTAGATCTGCAGGCCCAGAGCACGATGGTCAAAAGTCAGAGGAACTTTAACATCAGGAAATGAAGGACCTTTGATGTTTAGATACTCTGGACCTTGGTGTCTACTGAGGGAGGATTTTCAGAGCCAGTTACTTATTTAAATGCCTAATCAGTACCCTATCGGGTGACTAAGACCCACATCCAATGAGGATTTTAGGTACCTAATCCTTATGTAGGCTCCACAGTTTCACTCATGTACTTGGCCCAATATGTTGAGGGTGTGACAGACACCAGCATCTGCTCCATCTCCCAGGTGGTACCCAATACACAGAGGCCAGGGACTGGCCACACTGCTCGGCTTAAGCACTAGATTTTTGGCCGCATCCAAGCTAGAAGATAAAATGGTGCACAGGCTGTTTCCTGGTCATGGTGTGCCACAGTTCGTGTCGATACAGCTCCCTCTCTTACTGCCCAGGACATGGTGGCTACGACTGAGAGGCCTAAAGGAGCAATGTTGACCCCGCTAACTCTGAACATGGGGAGAAAACCATGCCATGGTGCACATAGGCAGCTTAGTGATGAGGATGATCACGTGCAGTGCTCAGACCCAGGTCTTGCCCTGTTTACTCACAGAGAATGAACCTTTAGCTCAGACTACGGAGGCCCATACTTCTATTTACGGAAGTGTCGGGTTTACTTCACAGTACACCAGCATCCCTTGGGAGATGTTCTGTTTCCACTTTCCCAGATAAGGATTGACAGATTTTTTTTATTTCTTTTTAGTATTTACACCTGATGGTGAATAACAGGTATACCAATGCTGGCGCAGCTATAAGCACAGACTCTCACGCACACAAAGGTAATCGGTATATCAGGTTATAAAGTCTTTGATGGCAGACAGTATCTTTCTTGTGGATAGAAAAGTACCTTCTAGCCAAACCAGGCTGAACGCTCACCGACTAAGTACTATCTTTCTGGTCTCTCTATCCCTGTCTCTTAAGTTAGGAGTTGCTAGGGAATTTATTCATACTTGTGCTTCTGCCTCCATTGCCAAAAAGTGGGTGGTTTGAACAAATACTTGCTACTTGAAATTCTTCTAAGGTACATCTCAGAGAGGAAAAACCAGATGAATCCAACAGATAATGTCATGGCTGGAAGTGAAGAGAATTGACATTCTTCCAAAGTCTTGAATGGGAAATACAACTACTGATTGTAATTATGAAGATGACAAACTCTAAAAAGTATCATCTAACAAACACCTTCAGCTCATGCAGGTATTTCAATGTCAGCACATAGCATGATATATTCCATGCATGATACATATCATAGCATGATATATTTCATGCATATGGTGGCATCTGTATATACATAATATGCACGAGGGATGCACCATAGAAGTTACATCTAAGAATTTCATTCATAAAATCAAGACCACTCATTTTCTCACAATTTTGGAGGCAGAGAGCAGTTCTCCTGGCATTCCTCTCTGCCCAGCTCTAGCCCATTTCACCTCTGGGAGTCCTGGAAGCAAAACTTTTGGGCCCTGATCTATTGTGGTTGCTTGGTGGAGGGTTTGCATCTCCAGAGAGGTCACCTGAGCAGAAGTCTGCCCATGTGGAGCTCAGGGGGCATCAGGGCCTTGGTCAATACATGTCTGGAGCACAGATGTCAGCTGGGAAAGGCCAAGTCTGCAAATCACTAGAACTGTTTCGTAAATAACATGGAGGATAATTAATGACCCCATTATAAAGACACAGCTATGGAAACAATTGCAAATTGATTTTTGGCAGACTTTTTTGGCAGAGTTGATCTGAAATAGCAGAGAGGGTCTCACGGGATCTGGATCTATTTGCTGCAGACCACATTTGCCTATCGACTCCTGGGGAAGCCGAGGGTCTGTACAGAGCACCAGATCACTACTGACCCACAAAATAGGTGGCTTGGGACCAACCTGTTATTTAGTCTTCTTCCTCCAAAGGGATTAAACTTTTTGGCATCCTATGCAGAGCATGAGCCTCAAAACTTCACCTATCCTTTCCATGGGCAAAACCTGGACTCTGACCTACAAATGAGCAAGTGTGCAAACTTCTGCTAGCGTGCTGCGGGGATCTCCGCTGTGCGCACCTCAGTAATGGCACAGTTCTTGGACTTGGACTTTCTGAGCAAGTGAAAAACAGCATACTTTTCATAAACGTTTTCAAGACTGGGGTAAGAAAGGAATTATATTCATTTCGGTATTTACACCCAGGGCTTTATCAATTGTGTTGAGATCTTTGAAGTCTGAATGTCTGCTCTCCTTTCCCTCTCTTTTCTCATTATTCTATTTTTGCCTTTTTCTTGTGTGTGCTTTTTTAAGAAGGTAAATTAAAATGGAAAGCAACAGAGCAATGAACAGAGCATTGAAAATACTATTACAGCCCATCAGATACGGATCATACTGTTTAAATCTGTGATTATGCCACTAACTGATTTAATTCCCCAGAAGACAACAAACAAGAAGGACAAAAATAATCCTCAATATCAGACCATCAAAATATTTCTTTCTGGGCAGCTGGACTATCCCATAGAGATGAACAAGTATTCCTTTTGTGTCTGCCAAGCACTCACTTGCTCTTCATTAATATCACTTCTCCTGCGGTCCCTTCAGCCCCAGACTCCATGCCGCATTTCCTTCCCATGCCTCTTAAGTTAAGTTTCATGACTTGATAGCCTCACTGACTGCTTTTCCCCTGTGTAATCCAAGGACAACATTTTGAAGTGCCTTGTCATTTCAGGTGCCTCTTGGATTTTTTAGGCGTTCAAATGAAGACCCATTAAAAAATTCAGAGCCTTCAGTCTTTTCATGCTCAGAAGCCTTGGCGTTCCTATGCAGTTTGCACCGCATTGTAGGTCCCAAGTGATTTGCCATCTCATAAAAAAAAAAAAAACAAAACAGAAAAAAAAAGGAGAAAGAAAAATGATGCTTATGTGTCTATGCAAGGAAATGACACACGTCCACCTCCTCTCTCAAGCAAGCAAACATTTTCAGAGTGGTTGGTTGAATCACAGCTGCCCGAAGATGGCTATGAGTAGTGAGCTCCAGGCTTGCTCACCCAGGACACCAGAGAGATGCTGTCCTTTTCATAATTAGCAAGCAGAGCTGAACCAACCACCAGTGGCAATCTGACCACACAAAGTTACACATCTGTCTGTCACTTCGTTCTGCATAAGCCCACTTTTAAATAACCATACACAAAAGCCACTGCAGCCATAGCAACACTTTTTTAAACAAACTGCTCCTCAACGTAGTTTTTATACATTGATGTAACCCCTTCTTAGGCAGATGTAGGGCTATGTATATCTGTATAGTTAGTATTTAAATAGGCATATATGCATATTTAACATATGTCCATGTATGTATATGTGTGTATATATATCTGTACGTATACTTAATGTAGAATAATCATGATGCCCTGTAAGGCACAGAGTTCTGTGAAGATGCTCAATGATTCAAAGTACTGCTCATCACCTTGTGAGGGGAGTCCTGCCTGGAGAAAGTCAGATCACCCCCTGTGCCAGTTCAGCCACCAGCCGACTAACCTGGCAGAAAAATATGGCATCATTTTCTTTTGTGTTAGAAAGCTGATCTGGCTGATGGGAAAGCCCAGCGAGTACAAGAGCTAGCTGGAGGGAGCAGACAGACTGGAGGAAGGGATATCGCTCCTTCTGCATGTTTTCATGAGGTCAGTTCAGTGGATCCACAGCTCCAGCTGTTCTCCTAGTAAAGCCTTATTCTCTCTCCCGTGACTGTGGAAAGAGCCTAGGGAAACAAGTCTTCCTTGTCTTAGCCTTACTAAATATCCCTCAGAGTGCTTACACTAGGATTTACAACAGCTTAACTAAACAGATCGCAGAACTGATTAAAGTAAGTCCATGGAATTCAAGACACATGAATTTCCACAGTTTAACCACATCAGTTAGTTTTAATATCTTGTCTTTTTTTGTCCCCTTTTGCAACATGTCTAAAGCAGCATCGCATGGCCCTGCCGATTAAGGGTTCTTCAAGCTGTTTCTGCTATTTGAAGACAACTTGTAACGTGAGGATTTCAGTGGAGAGCAGTGGAATAGCTCAGAAAGAATATTAACATACTTCAAAGTGGTATTATGTAGCTATGACAGCTAGAACAGCTTGGACATTTCACCCCATGCCTCTCGCAAGTCAGAAGATAAGAACACAATCCTCCTAAGGCAAAATATTGTCATATTTCTTACTTAACACTCTGTATCCATGAAAAATGCCTTTCAAAATTACTCAAATAATGGGAAAATAAACATTAAGTGTTCTTCAAACATGTGTCTTCCCTAAGATGACTATTTTGCAACTTTATATATACACTGTGAATCATTCAGTCTGATTATTTAAACTGCTGCATATACACCTACTCTTTTAGCACTATGAATCCACCTCAGAAATGTAAAATTCTGGATGAATTCATTCAAAAGCTCAGCTTGCAAGTCTATAAAATTACCTGATTTGTTTTTATGTTACAGAAAAATTGTTGTCATTAATTGCGGAAAACTGTTGGATCAATTGGAACAACCAAAACTTAGTGTGAATTTATCATATCATACAATTATTTCATATATGATGTTAGGGTAAATTGTTATTTAAGAAGAGAGAAGAACCTTTTAGTATGGACTTTGCAAATCTGTTTCCTGAGCTTAGTTATTACAAAATTGTGATAAAGTTGGTAGAAAATCTGGGCAAATGAAGGAATAGTTGTTAGTGAAACACACAGACAGGCTTATTCCTCTGCAGCTGAGACCTGCAGGGGTGGGCAGGTTGACCTTGGTAACTCACAGTTATGGGAAAGGTGTGGACAAACATCAAAAGCTACTAAGGTGCCACAACCCTGGTAACAGTCTCTCCTGTGCTTTCCATCTGCTTCACCCGAGGAACAAAACACACTTGTTAACTCCGCAGGAAATGCCTATGGGGCCAGCTCCCAGGGCTCAGCTGAAGGCAGGTAGCTCCTTCAGCCATGACGGTCCCCTTGCTCATGGAAGAGCTCTAAGAAAACCCACGCTTTGCAGTATGATCCATTGATGTCTGAAATTGCTTTAAATTACAATAGCAGTGGCCAGTTACACTTTCTGTGGTTTTATTCATAGTGGTTCTAGAATATAGACTATACAACAGCTGGGAAGGTAACTGCCCATTCACAAAGAATATTCAGGAAAATTGTATCCCCAGGTGTCTCCTCGTACAAGATGTATGCTCCTGTCAGACACACTATTCTCAAATCTCTTGCTCAGCCTTGTTTCTTAGAGTGTCAGGGACTTCAGAGCATAGCCAGCAAACTGATCTCTAGAAAGCACTGTTGTAAAATCATAGACTCCAGATTTTATTGAAAAAGTCTCTTCAGTTCGTGGGAAAGGCATAGAGACAGAAAGGGGTATGGTGCTAGAACCAGTCTGCACTTCTGCACACATGTCATTTCTGCTAGTTGTAATTGATTCAAGACTCTATCCATGCTATAGATTAGACATTTGAAATCAGTAATTTGGTCTGGTTCATTGAATGTTGAAATCTTTGCAATAAAGAAGCCAAATTAGCTAAGACTCTGCAGATTTTTTTGAGGTGTAGCAAAAGAAAAGGATAAAAATAACAGCAAAACCATGATAGAACAGACAACTCTCTTACATAGAGTGCTCTGAATTGCAGACTGCTGGCGTGGCTGTTTTCCTAGCTTCTGCCTGGAAAACAGCAGCTTGAACCTGACTGTGGCTGGGAGGGACCCCTTGCAGCAAATGCTGTCATGATGTGCTGATCCAGGTGCACTGACTGTGTGCATTTGCCATCTGATGTCATTGACTTCCGAGTCTCCATTTGGGATTCTCTGCAAGAAAGTGCTTTCTGCTGTTACAGCCCTTCATGAAGATGATGTCAAATGCATTCATGGCCCTTACTTAGTGGAGCTTGCATTAACTGGAACTAAATTTAGCCCAGTACTTCTATGTTGAAAGATGCTGTGTAGAAATGCAAAATTAATACATTAAAAATTAAACAAGGCAAAGATCTCAAATACTAAAGGTACCCCACTATATTCAGTTCAGTCCTCTCTGTATTCAGAATACTTTTGCCAATCAGCCTTTCCATATAAATTGGTTTAAATATAGAAACCTTGGTGTCATTATTTCAAAAAAGAAGACCCAATCTTTTTTCCAATTATAGCTAGCAAACCGATCTCACTGACTGTAGGGAAAACACCATCCAGGTGTTAGCTATGAACTCAAAAATCTGAAGTTTTCAAGTCACCTTATTCTGCAAGGTTCTACTCCTAAACAGCATATAAAGCATCAATAGCTTATAAGTAGAGAGTGATTGGTGAATAGACAGACGGGCTAGTATATGGTTAAGTATTTTATAAAATTTAATAGCTCAGTAAATTTACTTTTAAAGAGGGTTTTAGTTAACAAAATGCCTTTCCTTGACTGACATGTTCATATCCATATAGCTCATGTTTTTCCCTGACACATTCATACCCATATAAATCATGTCTGTATTCAAGCCAATAATAAATCAGTGCCCTTTTATAAAATATTCAAAAATGGAAAATGAATATGAAGTGTGATCAAACTTCTCAACAAGAGCTTTTTTAAAAAATAAACTCTTGGTGTGTCTGTGTCTAAAGTTTATATTTTGCTGTAGTATTAATTTAAATGAACTGCGTGCTTTGACATTGTCTGAATTGAACAGACTCTTTTACTGCAACTGTTTCCTTTCATGTAAAATGTGTGTGGCATAATTCTCATCGCTAATTGCAACCTTATGATAATATTCTGCAGAGTCCTGCTAACCTCATTTACAATGGCATAAGAAGCCTAGGCCAGCTGCTAATAGATGCGTGCTAAGCTTTTTCTGTTTTTTTTACCATAAATAGAAATGAACACAATCTAAATCTTAAAATGCAAGTCCTTGGGCATTTGGGGAGAGTTTGGATCTAGACCCAAACTTTGAATTTCCAGACCAGAGCCAGCTGCTACAGCAGAGGTTCCCTGCTTTTACAGCTGATTTGTTTTGCTCTCAGAAATGTGACCTCACCAATGGAGCAATATAAACCATAAAATAAAACACATGCTGCCCTCTTCCAGCTTTAGCTGTGATCGCTTAGCACAGGAGGAACTGGTTGTGTACTCTCGCCTGCCCTCTTTTGATCTTCTCTGTAAATTGTTCGGCCTTATGTTTATGGTGTTACACACACGGAGCTGGAGAGCAGCCTCCTTTCCCCATCCAGCTCCTGACTGTTAGCTCTAACCTTGTGGGTTTAAACAGTTTTCTATTTTCAAAACCGGCTACGTTGTGATCCATTTAGCTTACCACTTGCAATACATCAAAATAAGGTTAAAGGCTGCTGCCTCATTAACTGCACGCTGCAATGAGCATCTGGAGATACGGCTCAAGGAGGTGGTTGAACGAGGCTTCAATGCAGACCATATGCCATATGCACACATGCACACTTCTAAAACATTTGTCAGAGTGTGGTACAGACTGTATTTTTAGCTGTGATGGGAAGGGAGAGACAAGCCGAGAGCACACATAGGATGTTGGCAGTGAAGGTGGGAGAGAAGGGCTTGTTCCCGCAGACCCTCCAGCTGGCAGCCTGCCCTGCCGCTCCGGGCTCGCCCGCAGCCCCACAAGCTGCCGGCTGCCCCCCGCGCTGCCGTAACACCTTGGACACATATTCTCCGCTCACCCGGCTATGAGATACACGTGTCAGAGCGAGAGGTCCGAGATAGCACGTTCCCACCTCCCAGGAGTAAGAGCAGGCACAGCAAGGGTTTGAAAGTTCAGCTGGCAGTTTATTTCAGCTTCAGAGATTGTCACCTATTTTATTTGATAGCTAAGCCCTTGCCTGTTGTCTGTACCACAGTCATACTGCCTTACCAGTGGTGGCACCGTCTGGCAGGAAAGGCAGGTGACTGCCTTACACACATATGTAAAACTCACACAAATTCTGCCATTTAATTCCATGTTTTTATTTTTTTGCAAGGATGGCATGTATTTTTCATTCATACTGCAGTGCTACACTTTAAGCAATAAAATGACAACTTTACTGATAATTAATTTCATTTCACAGGGTTTGGGACATGGAGACATCACCAGGGACTTGGTGTCTTCTTTTGGGGGCAGGTAACTTCAATGATCTTTAATTCTGTTTCCCACTGTGCAAGGTGGGTGTGGTGTCTCCCCCTGTGCAAAGTGCAGTGGTGACCACTACTCCACCTACCTTGGAGCCCTTGTGAAGCTCACTTGGAGAATGAAGAAGTGAGATCCTTGTAATTAAGGAGCTACAAAGATGCTAATTATTATGATTCAGTGTTCTTTCAAATGCTGCTTGAAGTGGGGACTCGAGTTTTTAAAAATATTTTTATGCTAATGCTTTATTTGATTATTTTTCCTAGAGGTTTGTTAAAGGGTCAAGTGCTATGACTTAAAGCTGAAGCACAACACTTCTAATGGAGTGTCTGACCTTTCAACAACCTCACTGACAGCACCGACGAAATTTCCAGGCAAGCTAATTAATAGATTGGTACAGCAGCGGTCGGATGTACCTCTAGCAGCTTAACTCTCAGCCAAGAGCATGAAATCCTCCTACCCTCCCCACACCCACATCTCACTAACAATAATGGATTTGGGACCTAATCAGGCATTAAAACAGAGGATTAGTGAGCTGCAAACTGCAGCGATCGCGACTCAGTTTACAGTGCATGCAGGGGACTGGCAAAAATTACAAGGCATGCTTTCAATAAATTAATGTCTACGTATCTGAAAAACCCATGTGGGCAGCAGAGACTGTTGGACTTATACTCAATATATATATACGACAATTTTGAATGATCAGCAGAAAAAGCAACACAGAACAGTAGCTTGATGGGAAATGATAATAGAGCAAGGAGCAGGTATAGGTAGGTGACTGTGAAGCACTGAATACAACTCAACTGTGGTACCTCACACTACTGCCATACATTTAAACAACCACCCTTTTGAGATGTGGGATATGTAGCATCCTTCTACAAGCCCTCACAGGTCCAGGGAGTGTAGGGCACACTTTCACCTATGTTCCTCCTACCGTAAGGAGGAGATATCCTCCCAGTCTTTCTGCTTTGACTACGCTCAGGGCAAGGAGAGATTTAAGTAGGAAAAGAAAACAGCAGTAAGAGAAGCAGGAGTTGGAGGTTTCAGAGCTCAAGAGATGTGTAATTGAGGATCCTTTCCTTGGCTGGGTGGATCATGAGAAGCAAGACCTTTAGATGGCCATTGGCTATGCCTACAGTAGCAAATAATTTGGTTCAATAAGACTGTCTCTCGGAGGACTGGACTCGCGCATCAGTCACTGGAAGGTGCTGAACTCCCTCCTCCTCTGGCTCCTGCCACAGGCCTGCCTGCAGGATGCGTGTTCGGAGCAGTTTGGTGGCCCTGGAGGGAGACACCGTTGCGGGGCCATGACACCTCTCAGAGCCTTTGTTTCTGAGTAGCCAGTCTGGCATTTGGAATAGCTGTCAGCCCTGCTGAAAGAGTGAAGGAGCCGTTTTACCATATCTGTTACACGCATACATTACAATGTTTGTTGTGTGGCTGTGAGGCAAAGTCGTCCATACTGGGTCAGGACCAGGCAGGCAGTTTCCGATCGCTGCTCATAGTTTCACGTAGCTGCTGTGTGAATGATTTCTCCTGCAGCTCACAGCAACTGGGGAACTGCTTTTAAAGGTGTGCCAGCTCTTCTGGGCAGTCTGGTGATATTTATTGCTGCCCTGCAGATCTGAGCCCAAAGACGTAATTCCGTCAGAAGCTTTGTGTCCCCTCTGCCAAGGTACATGTATAGAAAAGCAGTACACTTTCGGTGTTGGAAACAGGAGTATGCATATGGGGGTGCTGATACCAGTTATGGTGGAGATGAGGTAAAAAAGGTATCTTACAGAATGACATCAAAGAGATCTTCTGTGAGATCCAGGAATAGGAACCCTGGAGCCGTATCAAAGCATCGTCATTTCTCCAGGTTCTCCACCGTGGTGACAGAGTCCATGTGAGCCGCTGTTGCCATGTTGTGTTTGCATAGTAGGTGCGTGTCTGCCATGCTCTCAATGAAGTGCACTGGGACTTCAAGAGGATCACCTTTATTCTCCTGAAATCTGTGGACTGTTGCTTGCCAGTGCTCTCATAGCAGGAGCAGTCATGAGGTTAGCAACCTCCTGCTTCTGCCACCAAATTATTCTGCTATCCAAGAAACCTTGTCCCTCTCATGTCCCTCTCGTGGAATAACAAGCACTACCACCTCCATAAGGGGCCCAAGTTGCAACTCTGAGTTTTCAGGAGGCTAAAGGAAGAAGAGAGAACAGTTGGCAAATGGATAGTAAGAAAAAGATCTGCTAAAAGAAATGAGGGATTCAGCAAGTGGGATTGACAACAAAAGGGAAAGCAGCTAAAGACAGGAAAGGATTTCAAACTGGAAGTGTCAGTGGATGATGGAGCGGTGGCAAAGAGTTGAAGGCTGGCAGATGCTGGCAAATAGGAAGGTGCCTATGGCACTTGGCCTTTACATATAGCACAAGAACCACTTCAGGATCTTGTGAGAGCTCTGAATGGTTTAAGAGTCTTCTTTTGGCACATGTGCTAGGTAACATGCTGGAGGATCTTAAAGTAGTGCAGCCCACATGTGGTTTTGGAAGATGACGTTTCCATGAAGTACCAGAGTGGAATGGCATTTCACTGCCTTTCCCCAGAAGACACCTAGTTTGTGCTCCTCAAAATCACTCTGAGAACCCGATTAACCATAGAAGCAAATGTGAGCTTTGCTTCGAAACCACACTACTGGGCTAGACAAAAGCGCTAAAGGCAGCCACTGAACCCAGGGCACGTACGTCTCTTGCACATCTAGCTTTTTTGAGAGATGGATTACAGCTCCTTTATCTTCCACACCTGAAAGAAGAAAAGAGGGACCTAAAGTATATCTTACGTCTCGTGGCAAAGGATGTTGCCTTTTTTATGGGTAAGTCTTTCTACACTGACAGCCTATCGGTGTAGCGGTCCTGCGAAATGGCTTTTCTGTGGTCCGATACCTTTTTAATGTAGTGTGTAGAGGGGATGAATGAATTACTTCCCCTGCTCAAGAAGATGAACAGTATTGTTGTGTGCACGCAAGAGAGACAAGGGAGAGCTGCCATCTGCTGTTGGAAAGATTCTGGTTCATCTTTTAGCCCAGGCACAAACTGCTGCAGGTGACTCATTAAGGCCAGTGACTCCCATCCCACTGTTTTAGCACGCAGAGCAATATTTCACAGGGGGCACTGGGGAGAAGTAAAGTTTGTCCTGAAGTGCTGCTGTTCTTATTTCTAACTCAGGAAGAAGCCGAAGGGTTTTACTGACATTTTGAAACTTCCGTGCTGAGACATCAACAACAATACAAAGCTGGAACGTATGGCAAAAAACACCAGGAGGGAGTTTAATGGAATTATGAATGACATTTTTAAATTTAAGCCATAGCTAGTCAATTAAATCAATGTTTAGACCTGATATCTGCAATGTTTTTCAAAAAGCTGAGCACTCTCTATTACTATCGAAATGAAAGAACTGCTGATGTCCTACACTTCTAAAATCTGGAAACTTATGGTGAGAAAAAAATTTTTAGTGATCTATTGAAAAGGCAGTTCAGTTAATGAAAAGTCGCTTTGAGTCAACCAAAATTATTTATCAACTTCTGAAAACATGTTTATTCTTACTTTCTAAATGACATTTTAAGCCAGTTTAGCTAAATGTAACTTACTCTTTTTTACAAGAAAAGACATCCAAATATTTAATACGAATTAAAGAAAATATTTCAGTCATTTAAATAGCAATCTAATCTTCATGCTTCAATTAAAAAAAAAACCTACTGAAAATTCTGCATACAAAGATACTGCTTGTTTATATTTTTTTCCAAGAGAGAAAATGAATGAAGAAAAAAGCCATCCATACCACCCTAGTCATTTACAGGGGAACCACACAATTCAATACTTCAGGACCAGATCTTTCACGAACAAATAAAAATTCATATTACAGCAGTGTGGTACTGATTTGCTCTGAAAGTAAATACTTTTCAGTTATTTTGTTGATTTTTTCCATTGCAAATTGGTGTTTTTCCAAAGGCCAAAATGAAAAAAAGAATAATTCTAGAGTATGTGTACTAAACTCAAATAATCTTCCAATAGAATGGTGGCAGGAGCAGCAATAACAGCTGCAGATGAGAGTTCAGTCAATTCAGTTGTTTGTGTTTGTGAATTTTTGTAGATGCATACATTTAAGTGTCTAAATATAAGGTTATAGTCTCTGTTTGAAGGTTTTGGCATATTGACCCTGTAAATAAAGACTGGATCATTTTAAAAAAAAAAAAGTGATCGTTCAGAAAGAAATTATTGATTCAATGCAGGAATTATGGAGTAAATGCCAAGGCCTGGTATATGTCAGACAAAATCATAAGACTTATCCACCAAACAGATAACATGATTTTCATCCCCAATATCCTTCAGAGGGGAAACCTCTTAATCCAGCTGTGATAATGCTTTTAACTTAAACGAGTCAGTCTATGAGAGGGTCTAATTTAAAACAACGAATTAGGGATCTCATCAGCAGCTGTCACACTCTCACTCAGCTGGGCTGAGTCAAGAGACATGAATTCAGAGGAGGGCAGGTGAAATCCACTTTGCAGGGCAGCCGTACCTCACGCTGACTCCTGATTTGAAAACCTGCCCAAAACGCACCAGTGCAGATTTTTCTTGGGGTGATTCTGTGGGTTTTCAGCTGTGTTTGCCTGAGAGCTGAGCAGCAGTAGGTACATCCAGCAGATGGTGCAGCCGATTGCTTCCTCTGCAGGCACTCAGGGTTAGCAACTGGTTATAACCTTCCCTGGGTTATAAGATGTGCTGGAGAGAGAAATAAACACCACCATTATGTGACAAGTCCTGAATGAAGTTACTGCTGCTACTCTGGGAAGACGGCACTACAGTTTCTTCTGTTCCTACACTGAGGTTTCTAAGGTGTGGGGCAGCTTCTAATGCTCACTAGCTCTCCCACCGCTCCATACAACTGCAAAGACAGCTTGAACTTGGCAAGGCAGAGGCAAGTTTGCAAAACCCACACACCCCTTCCCCTCCGGATGCAAAGTGTGGTACAGAGAGGAGTGTCTCAGCCTTTGCGCAGTCTGTTTGTAGCCTTTTCCTTTAAGAAGACAAAGCTGTGCAAAACAATCCCGGTAGCTGAAAAAAGCTGAGCTCCCTTCAAAAGTGAAAAGAGACCTGGAACTGCAGAGGTCCCTGCAGCACAAACTTACTGCAGGACAGGATGATGATGCTATCCTAACAAATGTCAGACGCTTCGGGGCTGAATCATGGTCTCTCTGAGCTGGTCGGATATCCTCAGAGCTGCAGGCTGCCACGGGATGGCCACGAAAGGTAAGAAACTGCTCCAAAGCAGAAAGAAAACAAATTAAAAAATCTTTCAGAGACTTGCCAGTAAAGTTTCTTTGACTCTGCATCTGGGCATTGCTCCCAAATTTAGCCTCTCGCCCTCAGATAAAGCACTATAGCCTGGAATAAGAGTCAGATGCGTGGGAGGGGAGTGCACGTATCTGTGTCTGGGCTGGAAAACATATGTACTGTAATGCCTAGAAAATGCTTTTTACTTTGGGCCTTGCTCCAAGAAAACCTTTTTCCTTGCTTTTACAACTGTCCCCTGTTGCTTGGGACCGTCCAAATGTTAAACCCAACCCCGAGGACAGGGAGGCTGAGGAGTTTTCTTCACGCTCTTCCCTCTGCCACCCAGACATGGGAGCAGCCAGCCGTGGGCAGGCCGCCTCCAGCCCACACCTCTGCTCCTCAAGAGATGGGCGAGAAGAGATGGTCGCCCCAGCCTGCGGGGTGACCTGTCCACAGCGACCAGACCCACAGCGTCTGGCTTTATTCCATACAATGAGTCGATCAAGTCCCAGCCTCAGCCGAGGGGGGGGTCAACCAAATACCTCGGGGGGC
The DNA here is from genome assembly GCF_964195595.1 of Calonectris borealis. NCBI lineage: Eukaryota > Metazoa > Chordata > Aves > Procellariiformes > Procellariidae > Calonectris > Calonectris borealis. The sequence continues at coordinate 10,204,234 of NC_134316.1, read as the reverse complement.
AAAAGGAGGGAGCGAGGAAGAGAAGATCCTGAGAGACTGTTGCTGGCCTGTTCCAACCATTTTATCATGAGGTTATATTACTGGGTGGATTGATTGTCGCTTTTTTTAAGTCCGTATCCTGGAATTTTGTAATTATGTGAGGATTTTAGCTATTCTCAAATTAAAAGCAAACGCGGGCCACCACCATCAAACCGTACGTCCTTAGCCTGCCAGATCGCAGAAAGAAGCTGGAAAAATGTGAATACTTTTCTTTTTCACATCACAATTTTAAAATCTACCTCTTTCTGGAAAGCGGGAGTTGGCTTTCGGGTCTAAAGCGGTGGGGCGGTTTTAACCCAAGGGGGGTGAAGATGAAGGCAATCGCAACGACAGAGGCCCAGGGGCAAGGCTGGAGAACCGGGGAAGTACTTGTCAAAACAGAGAAAGGGGAGAGAACGGGGCGTTCCCCAGGGCCACAGCCAGACTTGGCTGCGAGAAGCCTGAAGAAGGGCTGAGGCTCCTCTGCCCCTTGCCGCTCCCCTGGGCGGGGCGGAGGCCTGACAGGAACAGGCCTGACAGGAGGAGCAGGCGGAGGCCGGGCAGGCCCGCGGGGGATCGCCTGGGCGCTGGGGAGCCTCTCCCGCCCGCCGCGGGAAGCAGCGCCCCGGCTGAGGGGGGGTGGGGGCTCTGCTCTGCCGCACGGCGCGCGCCCCCACGCGGCCCCGCCCCCGGCCGGTAACGGCCCGCAGGCCCCGCCCCGCCCCGGCACACCTAGGCCCCACCCCCGGCCGGTAACGGCCCCCTGTCGGCCCCGCGGCCCCGCCCCGGCACACCTAGGCCCCGCCCCTGGCGACCTGCCGGCGCGGCGCGGCTCGGCTCGGCCCGGGGCGCTCGCCGGGCGGCGGCGGCGCGGCCCTGGATCGGCGGTAAGGCGGTTTGCTCACGGGTGGCGGGGCCCCGAGCTGCCCCAACGGCCGTAACGGCCAGCGCCGCTCAGGCCCCGCGCCCACCTTGGTGGCGTCTCTGCCCGGCCCCCCCCTGCCCCGCGGCAGAGGGAGCTGAGGCACGGCCGCGGCCCTCCGCTCCCCGGTGGCTGCGGAGCGAGGCGGCTCGCCCTGCCCGCCCGCCCGCCTGCCTCCTGCTCCCCGGGAGCGCGGCTCCCCCGCGCCGGGCAGGTGCCGGCGCCCAGCCCGGGGTGCCCGGTCACCGCCGGGGGCTCGGGCTGGCCGGGCCGGCGGTGGGAAATGCGGGCGGGGACGGGCTCTCGGCCGCCGCCCGCTGGGGCTTCCCCTGCCCTGCTCCGCCCGGGGGAGAGGGGGGTCCCGGGGGAGGCCCCGGCGGCGGGCGGCTCCGCCGTGCCCCTGTGTCCTGGCTGGCCCCTCCGAGCCCCGTGGCGGCGGGGCCGCCCGCCGGAGCCCAGCGCTGCGGGGCAGCGAGGGTCTAGCCGCCCGCGGCTGTGGCTCGCCCCTCCGGTGGTCCTGTGCCACCTTCGAAGTGAACTTGGGGAAAAGAAAAACAAGATTTGTTCGGTCTGTTAAGGCCGGCGTCTAATAGCGGCCAGTCTTTCAGAAGTGGTTTTAGTGTAGCTCCTAACCCGCCCCTCAGAACAGCTTGTCAGCAGGAAAAATGCTTGAGGAGATGTGATTAATCTAAAATGATAAATGCAGTATTGCCTGTATAATTTACAGATACCAAACTGAGCTTATTAAATCTGTCTTAATTGCTTAAATAGTTGGAAGCACTATATTTTTCACAGGATTAAACAGCCAGTTCCCGTGTTGCTGCAAGTCACGTTCACCCCTTCAGTAATCTTTCCGACAGGGAAAGCCCATGCAAACAAAAAGAGCACTGTTTGAGTATGCACGAGATGGATGAAATAAATAGTAATAGAAAATATTTAATAAGTGTTGGATATTGTCTATAATTATTTCAGTTTGTCTCCTGTATGCTCAATCAGTACTCAATATCCAACAACTTCTGTTCAGTGCTTTCTGAATATTGTTCACTAATGTAATGGCTTTCTTGTGGTGTGGGCAGATAGTTAAGCGTCAATTTCAAACAATTTTGCCTACGGCGATTTTCAGTTGTATAATACTGGAATGTATTTATTTTAACCTGAGCATTCTTTCTCCTACCATATCAGCTATCTTTCTTTATTCCTACACCGCCCTTATCACAGAAGTATTTATTTATACTTCTTTCTTTGCAGGCTAATATCCTACACAGAAAGTGAGACTGAGTAACATGCACATGCTGATTACTGGAGGAGAGGCTGAAGGACATCCTGTTTTGATTAAGCAGTGTTATTATTCTTTGGGGTGAAATGAAGAATTTGATTCTGTTTTGGAAATATTCAGATTTCTAATGCAGCTGAACTTCAGTAGCCTTTTTGCAGTACAGATTTCAACAAACAAATTTTTCTTAAACAAAGATGCAGAACCTGTCAGTAATAGAAAATCTTACTAATACAGACACAGCACACCGGATGTCTCTAAAAGACCTGGCAGCTGAAGCAGGTGGTACGTCTCTTGTTGAAAGCGACTGTAACTCGAATGAAAAGGCAAATAATGAAGAAATTATTAATCTTAAAGTAATGCAGCAAAGCCTCCCTGGAGTAAATAGCAAAGGGAGAAGTTGTGAGGGGTTTTCTGAGGGCAGTTATAGTACCTCAGAACCGAGCGGTTCCTGGGGTGATTTTGAAGGCTTCAAGGACTCCTTAGACAAATCAGAGAGATTCAGTCATAATCTTGAAGTTTTGGTGAAGTCAACAAAAACTTCTAGAGGTGGTACGGACTTAAGCAGAGGACATTGCAGAGCTTCTGCTGGCCACTTACGTTCTGAGCCATCTCTACACAGTGGGATACAGGAGGCTTGGAGCTCTTTAAATGAGGTATGTGTTAATAGTAAACCAAAGACCAGAAATGTTTGTATTACTGCTTCCTACATCTCAAGGTTTGTATCTTAATGTCTTCTCTATAGAGGATAACGCTGTACAGGGAGAGAAACTGTCAAGTTACTATGCAGCTAACTCAAGTGGTACAAAAGTAACTTCTTTACAGTGTTTGACAAATACTTAAGCTATCCTGCTTGAGAGCTTTAAAGAATGTAATGCGCTACTTTGCTTCTAGACACTAGGAATAAGTAAGCATGTAGAAACGATGAACCTTACCCTGAAGCACATGCAATTTAAAAGCTAGACAAGAATGAGCATAGGAAACAAAATCGGGAAGGTGGGTAACAAAAACAGGGTGGACAAAAATTCTACGAACTGCCTGAAGGTTATTGAAGTAAACCAACATAAAATTGAGTTAGAAATTGGCAAAACCAATAACTTTTGTTATTTAATATGCTGCCTGAATAATCCAACAGTCTCTGGAATTTTTTTTGAGGTGGAAGTTAATCACACAAAAAAATGAATAGAAATAATTAAATATTCATTTTCTGGCGTAGGATGTTACATTCCCTCATACAATGTTAGAACTAATAATCTGAATAAATAACACAATGTGTCCTTATCAGCACAAAAAAAAGGTTCAGGTTAAGGGTTATACCTTATTGCAATTAATGTGTTTCCATGTTTACCAAACATGCATCACCAAAGCGAAGCAAAGTAACAAAAGGAAAATAAGAATGTACAAATTAAAAAACCAGAACGCCCTCATTCTTGCTACTTTTATCCTAAATTAAAACATTTGAAAAAAGAGACCAATCAACTAAGACTTCCACGGAGTTAATCAGTAGCAGTAATAGGTTACTGCTTGTAGTCTGTTGGTTGAGTTCCCGTGCGTTGGAAACTGGGGGTTTTCTGGAGACAGGTTTTCTTGCCCTTGCCTGGGAACTTTACCTATTGAATAGGTGTTACTAGGGAAAGCACAAAGATACATGTGGGGTAAGCTGTCCAGCACTGATGGAGTGGAGATCACAAGATACCTGGTTATTGGTATGCATAAATAGAGAATTTAAATTGCTCCTAATGCTGGAAATAGGGGACAAGAAGTCTTATGCTGAAAAAAAAGAGAGTATGTAATGACTGGAGCTGAAATAGAATATAGCAGATTGTTTGGTTTCTTTCCAAAGGCAGTAGATCTTAATCTTACTGAAGCCTTTGCTTTATTTTTGCATTTATTAAAGGCAGAAGGAAATGTCCAGTACGAACTAAGTTAACCATGCCTAGAGTTTCAAGTTGTCTTTTCTTGTCTCAGGGTAGAGAAACAGCTGCAGAGCTGTTTGAGATTTCTTTGGGTGTAGAACATACATGTAGCCTGTCCTTCATCCCCGTGCATTTTGTATTGTTTGTTTGAGATCATAAACTCTTCAGGCTGGAGCTCTGTCTTCTGTATAGTCAATAGAAAAAAGTCCAGGTAGGTTGGAAGGGACCTCTAGAGATCATCTGAGGTCAGAGGTCTGACCTTCAATATCTAATGCTTCAGTTAATTAAACGATGTCAGTCTGGAGCAGAGTCATGTATTTTAAGATGAAAGCAATCATTAATTTCCTTGCACTAGCTGGATACTTTGCCTGCATGATTGAATAACTTCAAGGATTTTTCATGTGTTCTTTAAATACCGGCCATTGTGAGAGGGACTAGTGCACTTGCTTAAGCACTAGAGTATTCTGATATAATCGGATATAGAGGATTTGTTCAAAAAGCACGGATGTGAAATTTGTGCATTTATATTTTTATAATCAGTACAAAGCTACAACATAAATGAAAATATACTCAGCTGAAAAATATACTCAAAATAGAAACACCCGCTGAAGTAGACAGTAATAAAGATAATACAAAAAAATCTTGAATTTTTTCTGTATGTTGGGCTTTTCATGTGGCTTGGCTAAACTGTAAGCCAGCGACTTGTATGCGTGTTGGAGTAACATGACAGGCTCTAAGAAGATGTTACAAACAAGGCAGGCCTCTGCTTCCCTTGATTCACACTTCTGTGGCTGTAATTTCCCCCCCACCCCAAAGCCAAGAGCCAGCTGCCTGACTTCTCCTTAGCTCCTGTCCCATTTAGGGCTTGGTACCGACTTGGAGGGTTTTTTCCCTTGGCCGTGACTGTCCATGTATGCATTAGCACATGTGCTTTCACAGAATGGTGCTTCTCAAACATTTTTCTCCTCCATATAGTATCCCTGTTGTAAGTTAAGTCTACTGAAATAATTTACAAATCGATTTGAAGTATTATGACACTTTGGGCGAGATTCAAAGGATTTTACCCAGGACTGTCTAAATGTCCCAGCAGTCGCCCTTCAGGACAGGCAGTTTAGCAAGGCCTTAGCAAGGAGGGAGCAGCATGGGGCACAAATTCTATTTCTAGAAGGATGCTCAGAAGTACAGAAGCCTTCTGCCAGCTTTGTTGATTTTCCCCACTCACCCATTAGATTAAATCCGTACTCTCTCAATATTCACTGCATTCGTCTGAGTTCAGTATAGTGAAACTGTGGAAATATCTCAATTTATTTCAGCTGTTTGAATTACAATTGAATGAAACTGTCAAAATATGGAGTATCCATACTTATGTTTTTCAGATTAAATTGTTGATTGCTAGGCAAAGAAAACAAACTGACTGGTTTCATTCTCTAGTTTCCACACAACATTGCTGCTCCTGGATTGCAGACCCTCTGCAGGGTGTTGAAGTCAATTAATTGGTTTGATTTAGAAAATTGCAGTAATTCCTTCTTGGAAGGAATAGAAGGACAAAGCTTCTGGACCAGATGGCATGATAACATCCCTTTAGGATAGGATGTAAATTATGCACATTTTTCCTTGTATGTGTATTTCTTAGTCTTCAGATAACCCTGTTACTTCCAGTAGGCCTGTTTGGATCACTTGTGGCTATGTTCAGTCCTCCAAACCTCCTCCTCATCACTGCTGGAGGAGGAATAAGTATGTAAATCTGATTTTTAACATAGGCTGGAAAAAGTTTGGTGCAAATGCAAGGATATAGAGACATGCTGACCCTAGCTTTTTTGCAGACTTACACAGTGCAAGTATTTATTGGTAACTATAGCATTTAGTAGTTACATTACATTTGGCTGAATTAGGTGTGTTCGAATACTAAGTAAGCAAAACAAGCTTTTGAATTGATATATACATCAGTTTTGACCTGGGCTGAATGAGCTGAACAGAAGGAGTCTTGAGTGCTAGTAGGCAAACCAGTCTATAACGTAGCAACTGGGAAGTTAGAGACTAAGGTTCATCAGAAACTCTTGGACTCTTGCTTCTCCTCCTCTAATTCTAGATAGATACCCAAAACACTGAACTATGGGGTCAGCGCCTCTGTGCCATTAATACTAATACAAATTTTAAAAACAGTCAATAATACAATCTCTGGAAACATTTGGTCTTTGGACTAGGTCCTTCATGAACTGTGGGGCTGGCCTGTATAACATATGTAATAAAACTCTGTTTTTTCTAGGCAAACCACAGCTATGAGGATATATTTAAATTGGGCTTTCCAGAGATCTTTGTATCACAGTCCAGAGAGAGCATAAGAAGCTTAGATCAAGTACTTGATACAAATAATGAAGATGTTGGGATTCCTGAACTTATGAAGAATCAACTTTGGTAATGACTTTAGATCAACAGTTTTTTAAAAAAAAAAAAAAGTAGTACCTCAGCAGTTATACTGTTTACTTCTTAATTTAAAAATCAGTGGCACTTGCAGGTGAACCTAAAAATCTTTTTAATCATTATGTTCTTTCAGCATATAGGTCTTACCTATTTTGTATTGTATTGTTAAAGGAAACAGATTGTGTTTTAGCCATTGAAAAACAAGGAAGGGAATATATAAAAACTACAAATTCCTGCTTGGGGTTTTTCCTGCTGTTGGTGTGCTGCCTTATGACTAAGCCTCTGGAATGCCAGAACACCCAACAGGCAGCCTGTTCTTCCTGTTCGCTTGTCCTTTCTTTACAACACATCCAACTTATTTCTCCGTCATCTGAGGCAGGAGGAGGATTGCTGCTGCTTCTACTGACAACCCACTCGTTTTTTTTTTTCCCCTCTCCAGTTTCCCCAGGTGGTAACTTCTCACGTTTAACCAGATGTGCTTCAGAATCTGTGGTGCATCTGGCTGCTTTCCTGGGGTTATGTTAATAGCAATTAGTATCATTAACTTAGCTCTCTCTTAAGGCAGCTGGAACGCTTTTAGATTTGTTACATGTTTTTGAAGATCAGCAGCTTCTGAGCAGTAGTTATTGAACATTGTTGTAGTTATTTTTGCATACATCTGAGGCTTTGTATCTAGAAAGCTGGGTCAGACCATACTTTGGAAATGTCGTAAGAATGACAAGAAATGTAATTAAAACATTTAACATGGGCATTCTTTCGGCAAGTTCCTTGCATATGCGTTATATTTTAATCAGCCTCAAACTTGTGGAGAATTATGATATATATGTAAAAGGGACTGCCATATTATAGCAGAGTACCAACTACAGACAAAAAAGCCCTGAAACACTGTGGTGAATAACTAAGATCAGTGATAATTGCATCCTGTACTAAGCGAAAAGCAGATGGATTTATGCAGGATGAATGCAATGTAAGAACCCAAAGTACTATGTAGAGAGAACTCTAATTCTCCCTGTTCCCGCAGTGTGTGTCGTTGGCTTGTTTTGTAGTACCTACGTGCCCAGACCAGATGCAGGTCACCTACCTGAGCAGCAGGCTGCTGCAGTGGAGAAGCATGACCGATAGGAAGGAGAAAGGTTTGAGAGACAGAAAATGAAAAGTGCAGAATTAATAGGGCTGAACTCTACCCACATTTCACAGAAGCAATTGAATAATGCGAGCTGTTGGCATATAACAATCTCTGAAGTATGCTTCTGATGCACTTCTTATCTGAGAAGCCCAAACATACAGTTATGTTGACTTACTGTTTCCGTTAATTGTCATGCAAGCTTATTAGTACATTGGGTTGATAGTTTGAACAAATGAGAAATAGTTTTAAGATAGTTGCTTTTTAGATCAAGGTGGGCTCGCACATGGCTATATGTAGTGAAAATAACTAAGTTATATACAAGTACTGGAAATTTTGTACACCTTATAACCTCAGATTGTGTTTTCTTTCCTAGCATTGATTCTGGAAACATATGGAGAACACTAAGAGACTTTGATAATACCCCCAGCTTAAGACATCCCTGGAGTAAATCTCATTGCCAAGAAAACCTCTTGAGTGTTCTTGGAATAGATGCAAATCAAAAGGTAATTGAACAACGGTTTGCTGGTATGCCAGTATAAACACTTGGTTATGAATCTGATTTTCTGTAAGCTATACATGCAGATGCATGAGGAACTAGATCTGGGTGAGTCATAAGTTTTTTTACAGAGAGCCTTTTAAAATTACAGTCTAGTGTTTTCTCATCATTATGTGTAACTAACTATGAAATTATGCAGGATTGAATTTTGATTGTCTTTACATGGAAGTCTCCATTGTGTAGCGCCCTGTTGTATTAGGTGCTACATTCAGCTTTAGTATGGATGTAGAATTAGCTTTCAGATGTGTGTGCGGTAAGATGGCTTTCTTTTTTGCTCAGAGTGTAAGAAAATTGTTAGCCTCTAATATCTTTCCATTAAGTGAAAATCGGATTTGAATCAGAGGGGCTGTTAAAGTAATTACTGGATGTTTTTACTGTATACGACCTGAAAGTGTGTTCCACTTCCCTCTTCCTCAGATTATTCTATCTGTTTTTACAAGGCTTGAAGGAGAGTATGTTTCAAATTGAATGGAGAACAAACCAACAGTATTGAAAGATCTCAAAAAGAAATGTCTCTGTTTAATCTCTTGTTTTGAGAAGATAAAGGTATCAGAGATGGTTTAGTATTCAACCTGGTTATTTAGTTGGGATGAATTAGTCACATGTGGTTTTCAGAAGTAATTGTTTCAATTGATAATTTGATTGCTGAAGCATGGGGGGGAGTTACTGCATTCAGTTTTAATTTTATGGACATATTTGACCTTTCATGCAAGTTATATACAAACAGAACGACAGTGCTGAAGGTATAGGACCTATTCTGCACTTGAAAGTCACTTTTATAGAACTGTCACTTAACAGGAGAGAATGAGAGACATTTCTCCAACATAGTTAAACTCCCCTTCTGTTCCTTTCTTGCCCATAGATACACCGGCATTAAATCAATGCCCAGGCAGCTTAAACTTATGTCATTATTACTTTTCTGTTACTGGAAAATTGCATTGCTTTTAACAGTACTGATGAAGATGTATTTCTAAGCTATTTTCTGGTGTAGGTTAAGACTAATTTTAATTGGAAATGGCTTTTTTATTAATTTAATTCACAATTAGATTAATGTGTGTAGAACTTGTTTTGGCATAAAATTGTTTTAATGCAAGGGGGGCACACGATAATTCAAAATACAGCTTCAGAAAGTAAAATTTAGTGGTTATTATTATTTGAGGGAAACTTCTCTTTAGGTTATATGCTTTGAGATCGGATAGAAATTTGTAAAGAAAATGTAAATTGTGTTTTATTAGGACTTTTCGGAGAGCCAGGATGACATTTTTGAGGACTCAAATGTTAAAGATAATGAGGACTGCAGATTTGATGGATTCAGTATTAATGACTGCAAAGCACTGATCCAGACCAAGGTAAGAATTGCTCTGAAAGTAAGCGCTTCAGCGAACCACAGAGTGTATTTTACCTTTTCCTCTGTGCTGTAGCCGGCTGTTCTAGCATATGTCCTAATGTAATTGTTTGGTCCTGATATAATTGTTTGGATGTGGAGTTGTATTTTGCTCTTTGAAACCTGTCTGGCAGCTTTAGAAAAGGTACAATATAATGTACCAAACGCAAAACAACATAATATGGGGGATACTGAAATGTACGGTTATTCATTACATAAGCTGGACTTTAGGCCAAATTACTCATTGGTTAAGAGAGAGCAGCGATATATGAAATGTAGTCAGGATGCTCTGATGGCAAAGGAAGATCAGCGTGTCTGTAGAAGGATCAACACGTCAATCACTGAGAACGATGATTGTAACTCACTCCTAAAATATACGGCAAAGGAGACATTAGAAGCAAAGCTGGTAGAGAAAAAATTGCATTCAAGCTTGCATTTCAGATATTCAGAATGATTCAATTTGGTCTGTTCACTTGAGACAACAGGAGCTACTTAAGGAGGAAGGCAGAATTGATGTTATAATTACAGGGATTTGAGAACGTTACTGTTTTTAAGTTGTGTTACAAAACAGAGAAATGAAATTGAAACACTTTGTTGTTAGTGCATTTATGTCATTGGTCAAACAGGCCTTAATAAGCTGTTTCTTTCTTGCTAAAGCAATGCAAGTTGGAAGGAAAATTCTGTCATTCCCCATTGCTTTAAAAAAAAATCAGTCGCATTTTGTTTTTAACAATGTATTTTGGATGAATATTCTTAACCCGAGGTCCCTTCCTCAGTGGAGAATAAACTTGAGCAACTGTTGTTGCTGTGGAGATGCAGTTTGAGCACACTTCCATTGCTCTGTTTTATTCTATTTACTGCTTTGGACAGTGAAGATGTATAACCATTCTGGGAGCCTTGTACATAAGAGATGTTAGGCTGGAGAATTCAGAAGGAAAACCAAGAGAGACTGTCCAGCTCATTCCTTCATAATTCAGTTCTGCTTTCTTCAGTGAGTACCCGAGGGCGAGATCACAGTAGCTGACGCATACTTGGAAATGTGTAAAATACAGAGACAGGGTTTAGGCAAAGGAGAAGTGATTCGAGGTAGATGAAGAAGGAGTAAAAGTAAAAAGAATCGTGATACAATGTTAAGGTAAATGGACAGTATTTTTCTGGAGTAGCCTCTGAAGGGAAAGAACAAGCCCTGCAGCTTGGTGCCTCAAAGTAAAGCTCATTAGGAAATGTATGTTGCCATTTCTAATTTCTAAGCAAGTTAAATCATATAGTGGGATGTTTTCCATTTATCTTTCTAGTTATGTCATTTTTTTTCTTATGCTAATTTTATTTTTAGGAAACCTGTGTAAAAATTAGATTGAAAAATGCTAAGTGATTAACTTACTGTAGGATGGAAAAAAATTAACTTAGTTTTTCTTTTTCACTCAGCTTTCTGTACCACCGGATTCCAGACACGGTGATCTTTTCACCTGTAACCTCTTTTTGAAAACCACATCGTCAAATGGAAACACACAATATATAACAATCCCAAGGAAGAAGCACATTTTCGCTACACATAACCTAAAAATGAAATTTTTCAGTAGTGATGTTTGTTGAACCAAATGCACTTTTTAATCTTTTTTTTTTTCCTTTTGAACTGAATGCAGTTTACCTGCACTTTGTTACTGGCTTGGTACTATAGAGTACATACGTTCTTTAGGAAAGTGACATATTACTGTGTATGAAGTACCTAAAGCCACGTTATTAGAAGATATTTATCCTAATTAGCTGTGAAGTCAAAGGTGTAATTTTGTCCTGCTAAGTTCTGCTGCGGAGTCATGTCTGTTACAGTAAATCCAGCTGCAGTCACACTTTAAAGATACTCTGGTGGACTGCTCTCCTGAACTACTGACCTTTCAGGCCTTAATGCCTCTTCGATCAAAAACCTTGTTTCCCTGCCAAAATCTCTCCGCACCTCAGGTGTGTGGTAAAGTGTGCCTTGTCACCATCTCTCCTCCTACTTGGTCCAGTTTGGATCAGCTGGGATCTGTTACTTTGCCACTGCTGAACAAAACGAGAGGAGCCTTCTACATCTGGTGGCTTTCACGGGGGTTCAGGAAAATAAAACTGTTTTAACTTCTGTCTGATAAAGCCCACTGTGGTAATATGGGTAGAGTCAGGGAAACGTTTTGTTCCGGCATTGGTTTCTAACTGAAATAAAACACCTTTCTGAAGCTGATTGTAACAGGACTTCTTGGATTCATTCAGCTACCAAACACTTACACCACGCACAACCATGCTTGTTAAAAGCTTAACTGCGCTGTAGATCAGGGCTTGCACTGCACAATGCTGTAAATTGCTGCTCTTTTAAAATTTTACAGCAACTATCAACTATGTTGCCCATCTTCCTGCACGCCCGAGTGCCAGAGGGGATGCACTTCACTATCATTCACATAATCCATGCTTCTTCCTTGCCAACTGCAACAGCTTTATTTATTCACTGGTAATAACTTTTAAGCAAGATACTAATCTATTTACTGCTTTGGCCGTTCTGAATATGAGAATTTTATATGGCTTTTTATTTTAAAGAGTTGCTAAGCACCGCAACTGACATTTTATGTGTTAAAAGCAGGGAACAAACTTGGATATTCCCAAAGTTAGTTAGTTAATTATTTAATTATGTGCCTATTTTGTTAGAATTAAGCATACTATAAAGCACTGGCAGACTCCAACCCTTAATCTGCTAAACTGTTCAGCAGCGAAATTACAATTGCTATAATAACTTACAACTTTAGTAATGTTTGTGATACCTCAGTGCTATTAGCATGGGATGATCTGTGTATTGGTTACTCCGTAAATGGTAACAGGCCATTGGGAAAAGTGCTATTTGAAAGCGGCTCAGCAGCTTCCCGGGCCCTTCCCGGGAGGAGTTCTGCAGCGCCAGATGGAAAACGCCATGTGGATGCAGGAGTAGGGTTAACTTTTTCACTTAATGCTGGATTTGAATTCATTTTCAATTTCCCTTGTATTCTTTCAGAGCACTAAAACATGTATTGAAGAGGTTGTAGCCATAAACTCACAAAATAGTAAATTGCCAATAAATGAGGAATGGATAGCTGAGGTTGGTAATAAACATTATTGAGATAAATTATATGAATAAAATCCCATTTTTATGCTTTCAGATGAGCAGGCCCCTGCAGAGGGGCTTGAGGGGGCAATCTGTAGCATGCCTGACGCCGGCTGATGGACCAGACCCCAGAGGCCCACTTTTTTCTGGGCTTTCAAGTTTGCCTTTCCTTTGGCTAACGTCAGATGAACGTACCGAAGAACGTTTTGCACTGTTACCCCGGGAAAAGTGTGAATACGTAATCGTGCCCTCACAGCAGCAGGTTTTACAGCCCTGTCCAAAGTACAGATTGGGGAAAAAGTGTCAGCCCTTTACGGTTCGGTGGGGAAAAAACTACTGGGGTTCCAAAGGCGATGGGCTCCACATTTCAGGTTTTTCCTTCTTGGACAGATGCTTTGGGCCACCTGAGCCCTCACTGCCTGCAAACACTGGCTGCACAGGAGAGTGGAGAGACCCTTGACTCCCGTCTTCAGTCTGAGATGAACAAGTTCATCTCTTCCAACAAAAAGACTAGCAGATTGGAAATTACAAAGCAATTCAATTCAGCTTCAAGGTTGTGGAGTCCTGGCAGCCCTCCAGCCCTTATCAGAATTTGGACACAATCTGTGTATTTGGGGGTATTCGCAAAGAGAAAATCGCACTCCGTTTCTCTTAACTGACAAGAGAGAATGCTCAGGGAGACAAACCAAATTTTAGCCGACCGTTTTCAGGCATATTGCATAGTATAAAGCAGCCTTGCCCTCTCTTGTTATCCTGGGAAACGAGGGGTGCCAGAAACCCCAGGGGTGCGTTTTGCACAAATGCTGGCTATTCATTTCCTTTGGTCATTTCCTCGTTCCTGCCCTCCCCGGCACCCAGCCAAGCGTGCCAAGCCCCGCTGCGCACCCGCGCTCCGGCTGCGCGGCTGCACCGAGCAGCAGCAGGTGTTTATTCTGTGAAAATGTTGCAGGGAGCAAATAAAACTTTGTATCTTAGTACGTTTTAAGCTACAAATTTCATCATTTCTCATCTTAGTTGTGAGCTCTCAGCTGTGAAATACTGAGTTTTGATGAACTAAACATGTTACTGTACTCTGTGTTTGCGGAAAGCAAATACCGTAGACTTTTGACATTTGCTTAGGATTTTGAAAAGGTGAAAACCAAAGCAAGGTAAGAGTTTTAGACAGCAGAGCTAGACAGAAATGCCTTTTTCTTCAACTGAGATTAGAGAAAAAATATACCCATAGAACAAAATTTTAAAAAGTTCAAATCAGCAACGTAATTACGGAAATGTTTCCTTTGTAGAAGGAACACTGTGAACAGCTTTGCAAAAAAAAAAAACAACTACATTGTGAAAGACTGAAAATATTTCGATGCATATTCTGTTCAAAGGTATAACGTAAGTAAAATTTTAGGGAACTTACTTCAACAAACAAGAAACTGAGCAGAATAGGAAGGCGAAGTTTGGGGAAGTTTTGTTTTAGAAACAGCATATTGCTAGTATTTGTAGACTTATTTTTAGAAGTCCAAATAATATGTAGAGTTTGATTACCAACAAAAAAATAGCATTCCAGACCCTAGGATGGTTTCTAAGTATACCATAAGCCCACCATTGGTTAGACATATGCAGGAGACTTGGAGTAAAAAACAAACAAAAATCTTGTAAAAACTTAAAAGTTCTTTTCAAAGTGCCACAGCCATTACAGGATTTAAAAGCACTCTGATCTTTTTTAATAGTGAAGATCAGTTTTACTTCCTGGAGTACTCCTACTCCAATTAAGATGGCAGAGGGAATTTGGCTAAAAACAAGCTGCATTCAAATTAATTGTTAAACCCCAAACTTCTCTGTGGATCCAAGTTTAACTTGCCAGATCCACTCTGGATGATTCAAAGAAAACAAAAACCACCCAGCCAGCAGATGCAACAGGCTTGCTTCAGTCACATCTAACAGCAGTTCCCCATTTATCCCACTGAAATACGGACGAGAACCTCAGGCATTGCCATCCCACAGCACAGCCGGGGTGCCAGAGCACAGCCCCGCTAGCTTAGCGCTCTGCTGGGATAAATGGGTCCTAATGAGGGAAAAATGCATGGAATGAAGTTGCAACATTTTTTTTTTCTTTTTCAATCAAGGCAAGATGCCTGTGAATGCTGGGCAAATACTTAAATGCCAAAAATCTCCCGGCTTCCCTGAACATCGGCTTTAATAATACATACTTTTATAGACACACTTCTGCATCTTAATAATTTAACTCTTCACTTCTAATACTGGTTTTTAATAGCTCAAAATTAGTTTTGCAACTAATTATAACTCATCTTCCTCACAGAACTAATGGATAGATTATTTTCTTTCATGTATTTTACTCTTGCTTGAGCTGGAAAGTTAGTCTTTTTACGTCTCACTTCCAGTATACAGAATACTGAGCTCGACAGAGCACCCTGGGCAGTACTGGCACCTCCCCAGCTAGCCCTGTTTTAAGCCAGCATTGCACTGAGCTGTGCTGCTCAGCGTACTTTTAAGTTCAGATCTTTCAGTGTGGCTAGAATTAATGAAAGTATATGGAACATTACACCACCTTTAAAGAGTCTCAACATGACCTGAAAACAATACTTCAAAAATATCTTCTTAAAAGACTAAACTCCAGCATGCCTTCATAAGGCAGCATTTTCTATTGCTGGACGTCAAGACCCATCACTACAAGAGCAGGTCTGTGCTCAGCATCGGTAGCGTCCTGCTCAGTAATGCAGTCACAGGGCTAACGTCACGATGGTAACGACCTCACAGCCAAAACCGGACTTCTGTGAAGAAGTTGCTTCCAGACCTTTTCACGCTGTGGTCAGCAGGCTCCAGGACAAAAGGCAGGAAGAATTCCTGTTCTGTAAGCAGCAGCTAATGCAGTCTCATCAATAAAACCAAGTTCATTGAGAAGAGTCAGGATGTCATTTTAGAGGATGGAAATCTTTAAACCTGAAGTTGCTGGTATTAGTGCAGACTAGCAAACAACCTTCTACCAGTACTGAGGGGCAGTATTTTTGCCCCAGACTGACCAGTATACAAGTCTGAAGCGTCAGCAGCACGTGCATCAAGGACACTTGTACCTTTCACTTGCTTTCAAGCATGGCAGCCCCTGAAGCAACACTAAGGACTGCAGGGGCTGGAAGACTACACGGGGCAGTTGAGACAACGGGAATCCCCCCACCCCACCAGCCGGCAAAAATGCTCTGTGGGCCATCCCTTGTTCTGTGGGGGGCACAAAGGGGATGCAAAGCCGTGTATGGTATTTAGTATTTCTAAATATTTCTGGGGAGAAAGGAAGGAGAGAAAAAAAAGGAAAAAAAAAAAGGTATAAAAAACAGTCACTTAGGGAAAATGTTACATCTTTGTGAGTAAAAGACCAAATGAAGGGTGGCAAGGTACCGCGTTTTTCCTGTTTTGTTTTTAAAACAGTCAAATACTGAAGGCTTCAAAATATAAACGATTAAACTGCAAAACTGTGGCTTTTATTTCCAAACATACAATAAATAGGTCCACCACAACTAGCCTCTAACTTCATTTTACATGGAAGGATTTTAAAATTAGTTTGTGCATATTTAAAAATTAAACTTCCCTTTGCACATAATTCCATACATAACCGAACTGCATTACATACCAGCTTATGGTCTTGGCACTGTGATGCAAGCAACCAATTAGAAAGAGAGCTTTGTAGCAAGCACTTGAGTAAAAATTGCATTTTGAATTGTTGATAAAACATCTACCAACAATTTAATCTATTTCTGACGTATACAAAAAACTTTAGCACGTAAATGCTGAAAAGCAAGTTGTCTTCTCTTATGTTTCTGTAGGGGCTGCAGGTAAGTGGATTTATTAAGTGTTCACTATTTGCTACATGATACAATTTTCATACCAAAATATCTTTACTGCATAGTAACATTCCGTATTTTCAAATGCAAAAAGAAATTAGATGCAGTCTTTTTATTTTATTCCTCATCACTGAATTTAAAGACATTTTTAACCACAACTCTGCTTCATCACAGTGCAGAAGGCCCTTAATATTTCAAGGATTTATTCAGTCATATCTTTAATACAAAAGTAGAGGCTGAGGAAAAGCCAGAGTAGTCTATACACAATGCACAATCTGTGTACATTCTCAAGCTGTACCTCTTCAAGAACTATTTATACACTCTTCAAACAAATCCCTTTATCCAGCAATTCAAAATACTTTAGATCAGAAGTTTTATATTAGAATCAATACATTATATGCATAAATACATTTATACCCTTCGGTTGCTAAACAACCCAGATGGCTGCGAGGACGTGACCTGAACTGGTTCTCCATTGGTTTGGGATACCAAATTGTATTGGCAGCTAACTGTTAACCAAAACAGTCACAGTAAAAAATGGAGATCTTTGCACAAGGTAGGTGTGCCACAGCATCAGTTAAGACTAGAAATACTAGGTGAAACCCTGGCCCCTTCAGTAGGGCCAGGATTTCAACTTCTGTGAGATGCAACACATGGGCAACATTTTTTTCCTCTGCCGATGTCCCATTCATGAAAAGTCTCAGCAGAACAAGAACCCCCCTCCCCAAAAAACAACAAACCAAAGCAAAGCTTTTACAAGACAGGTGCTGCAGCTTTCAAGAACAAAGTAAAAGTTTTACAATTAAAAAAAAATAAAAAAAACCCCAAACTAATGTGCAAGTGTGTAGTTCAGAAGATGATAGCAAGGATCAATATAGACCTCAGTTCAAGCTGAAACGGTATCCAAAAAATAGTTCTCACTGCAAATCTGATCTTCAGTTAATGAGTGCGCTTATATATACTTCTGTACACACCTGCCGTACACACCCCCCCTCCTTCCCCAGTACAACCTGCAGCACCATCAGCAGCAACCACCACGATGCTTCCAAAGCCCACACGGGCCCCAGTCCTGATGCTGCATCGGAGCGGTCAGACCCCCCAGCTCTCATGGACGCGGCGGCAGGATGGTTCTTAGCCATCAGCACGGGCTCACCGCATATCAATGAGTATTTCAGGACTATTCAAAGCAGTAAGCACTGGTGCAGCAAGAAGTGTTCTCAACTTTGTTTCTTAAAGGATACAGAAATGTTGACTCTTTTGAGTATCCTCCAAAGGTGCTGGAAGTTTTAAGTTTGAAGCGTTTCATTCCACAATGCCAGGTATACAAATGTGTATCTTTTTAAATAATATTGCACATAAAAATCATCTTAAACTTTGTAGTGAAAGCAGGGTTGAAGGACAGTGTTTTCCAAAACAGATTAAAAAGCTACCTGTACATAGTAAGTTTTAATTTAAAGAACGCCAAGATTATCCAAAATCTAAGCACATAATACTGACAGAAAAAATGTTAAATTGCACAATCTACATATAAATTACATTTGTAAATACTTAAAAGTTTTTAAACATTGAATACCCTTGATTTCACAAATCAGCTAGGTCACTGTCAAAGGATCAGCTTAATGAGTTAGAAGAACTTTCCCCCAGAAAAAAATAGAAACAAAGAGATCTGCAGTCTTAGATGAAGCACTGGAAAGAGTTAAAGCATTTCAGCTCAGAGGTAGTGCTAAACACATCCAACTAGAAGTCCATTATATTTGAACTATGATGAAATAACGTAGTAAAACGTAGAAAGACTATAAAATTTACAAAAATAAATAGTTCTGAATGCTTTAGAAAATGCAAGAGACTTCGCTGATAAGTGTCTTGATCTGCTTTTCTGACCAAAAGAAAGCAAAGTGTGTCTCATTTTTAAAATATACCCATCTCTAGTAATGCGTCTGCAATGCACGCAATCCAACTATGCAACTTGAAGTATGCCAACTTGGCATAGACTCTGATATTAAAAATAAAGTGGAGGCTTTGTAAAAGATCATCTCATATGAAATTTGTTTTGCATGTAAATTCTTCTGACAAATTAAAAATTGCACATAAAAAAGTTTATTGAAAGAGGCATGAGGGGTGATAAGGGTATGTGCCCATTGTTCCACATATACCCTGGAAGGAAAAAGATGATTGCACAGTTCTGATAAATAAATATTTCTTCTTTTAAAAAAAAATCTGCCACTTTTTTGGTTTGTAAGTTTTGGAATTATTTTGAAAATCCCACTACAGACAAATTATTTTTAGTTTGTGTTCTAAAGAATTCTTTACAACTTTTCCAGTGGCTTTTATCCTGAAACCAAATGAAAGTGGCAGTTAAAAAGTATCTTTGGGTAAAACAAGTATCAGGATCCAACGAGAATTTCCATGATGTGGTCCAACTCACTCAGATCTGTTCTACATATCTGAATGTTGCTTGCTGAAGAAGAATTACAAGATGGAAAGGTTTTCAATGGTTCTTCTGTAGCAAGAGATGGTGGTCTGGGTGGCATTAGTGGAGGGCAAGAGAAGTCTGAATCATACATTGAAGTGTCAATATCTTCAAAAATGTCATCTATTGCCAAATCCTTCAAGTAACTAGTTGAATTTGAAATCTCAAAGGAACCAAACACACATTCAGTTCCCTTCAAATCCTGTCTATCATCTTCTAATTTTAGACCAGTATTTTCTGGAAACTTTGGCTGGTCATCTCCAGTAGGAACCAGACAAGTAGGCGGGCTTATGTCTTCTACAAAGTCTAAATCCTTCAGAATAGATGAAATAGCAGATGACATATCATCATCTGAAACTATCAGCAGGCTATTTTCAATTGGGTCTTCTACAGACCGCAAGTCGCAACAGTTAGACTCTTGCTGACTAATACCTGAAGGCAACTGAAGAGAAATCCCAGATGACTCCATCCCTGTGTAGCTGTGAGAACTAGGAGTAATGCCAGGGCAGACATTAACTGGCTGCTGATTACTCTCTTGTCTCATTTCCTCTTGAATTTGCCGAACTGTGTTGGCTATGAGGACAGAGCGGTGCAAGTTCGGTTCCACCAGCATTTTGTACGTCTGTAACTTGGTGAGGCACATATTAAGCACCAACTGCCTCTTAAGCGGATATGGCAGATTTCGACTGGAATCAAAGGCACTCGAGAGACCAGCCATGTTCTCCTCATAGTCACTCAGCTTGCGTTTTAGACCTCTCCCCAACATGAACCTGAAAGAGAGAAATTATGAATTAACCATGGGCAAGACTTCTTCTGCAAGATCTCAACAGACACTTCTGAAAAGCCTGTAGCATACAACGTATTGGTTAACTTAGACTCTAATGCCATAGAACATTGAAAGACAGAATAAAATCCTACACAAGATACTACTTCCATTGAGAAGATGCACTTTCCAGCTCTATTGTTTCACAACAATTTTTTTTTAAACAGGAAACATAAAAGAAATATAGTAACTATTTTTTTAAAAAGCTATGTACTTCTAAGTTTTGGGTTTAAGGTTTACTTTTAACTCTACCATGAGAATATGAATTTACTTATTTAAAATCTTTAATAGGTGAGATTTTTAGCCTCTTATCCATTTAAATTATATAGCATACAAAAATTCATTAATGAGAAATATCTGAATGTCCACATGAAATAAAATAGATGCTTATACTAAGGATTATAATAACTATACAGAATATTTCAACATTTTCATTTTAGCATTCGTTCCTAGGTACAGCAGGTAAGATTTTAAAGCTAGTTTCAATACCCATTTTTATCTCATTAAGGTATTCTTAATGTCTTGCTCATTGTCTCTGAGAACTCTCTTTCTCTCACTCTTCTTCAGTGACTTAAAAGTTGTTTTACTGCAGTTGAACCACCCAGCAAGACCAACAACAGGGCCTCCCATGGGATCCTTATATCCATTCCATAGCTTAGTAGTTTAGCTCAATGGTGGGAGGAAATTTGGCTGGGCCACAGAGCTCACAGAATGATGATCGGTGCTTGTGGCTGCTGGTTCACAACCCGCTACTGACTTAACACTAAAGACACCCAGCAGGAGGTTATCAAATGGCATTTTAAAAGTGACCAATTTTGGTAAATAGCTAAAAGAAAAGAAATAGGATTTAGTTGCATTCAGTCTGCTTTGTGTGCTTTTGCATTGAAATATCGTAGGTCTAGAACACTGTGGTACAGAAAACTGTATGCACGCACACCTAAAATACACGTGATCCAAACAAATACATGCTTGGATACTTTGCAATTACCATTCAAAATACAAAGTGTTTTCTTAGGGGCAAGCAGCACTATGCAATCACTTGTATAAACACAGAAAAGGAGTATACCATGCACAGGAAACACTGGTAAAATATTGATTACACACATCTTGATGTGTCCATGGAATAGAGACACCTCACTCCCAAACAATTAAAAAAAAATTAAGCAATGATAAATTAGACACCCATTGGCAGATTAAGGGCAGATCCTTCATAGACAATGATCCAGACCCCGCATGCTGCAGAGGGCCTCCCAACTTCCTTTTCATGTGAGCACTGGATACTGCCAGCAATAGCTCAGCTGATTGCCGCAGCTGCCAGCTGGTAGCCTGTTGCTAGACTTTTGGGGACAAGGAGAAGGCAGGAGGATAAAGCCTCTTTTGCTTTTGGGATTTCTCCAGATTTGCAGGAAACACTGCAGGGCTCCATGGCTACATCCATCTGCCTAGACAAGGCTGTCGGAGAACTCAGCTCCTCTGGAGGAACAGAAAGCAAGCAAGCAGTGCATACTTCTCAGTAAGACACACAGGAAAAAAAAGTTGGTAAAGGAGTTTAAGACTTCTCAATCATACCCACTTTTTCTTTTAGGGACATACCTGGATGAAATCAAATTTGTCGTAAGAATGCATTTTTACATAACAAGTAGTAGTTTGGCCTATAGTTCAGTTTACTAACATGTTCACTATTAAAAAAACAACAATGAAAAACTTTAAGTACTTGTAATTTTACCACTGCTGCAACTTTTTAACTTTAGAAATCTGTTTTACTCCAAAGTTTTCTGCTAAACTGCCACAGCACCAGCTGAATCTCTTTAAAAAACATAAGGTGTCTGGATGTGATGTGCCTATTCACCTAGGTGATCTTCCCACACTTACCACGTATCGCTCCCCCATGCCAGCACTCCATTTAGAGGAAACAGAACCAGACAGTACTGAGCACTCAATTACAAGCAAAATTAGCAGAAATCTGGATACAAAGTTCAGGCACCAAATATAATAACAAGAAGTATTTGGGGGGGCAGTGTGTGTGTGTGTGTGTGTGAGGCATCCTCAGTCAGACTATCAAAAACACTGTCAGCAACCGGTAATTTTAGACACAATCACGATTATGCAGGACTTTACAGTAAAACTGTTGCTAAATATACCAACTCGTAACATATCATGAAGACAATTAGTGTCTACAAATCATAGAAAACTCACAATAAAATTATTAACTTCCCATTTTAAGTAGCATTTTAATGTTGTGTACTACCTAAGGCATTACCCCATACCATTACTACAAAGAATAAAAATATACATCAAAATAGCTATTTGTTCACTAAGCACCATCTTTCCCATACACTGCACACTATTTTGTTTTTGGGTGTGGGTTTTTTTGGTTTTTTGGGTTTTTTTTGTTTGTTTGCTTGTTTTGGGGAGGGGGGTGGGTTTTTTTTTGTCTCCACTAATTAAAGCAGACCAAAAGTCACACTCACAAGGGAACGAAATTAAGACCATGCAGGGAACAGTAATTCTGATATTTTATACATTCAGAAGGCTTCGTTTTGACAATTTACTGTTTTTTATATATATATATATATATATATTTACACTTTGTAGACACACAGGAAATGCTAGACTCATCTATTTGAATTATATAAATAATGTTAATTTCTAACATCTCAAAAATGTGCTAGTATTTAAATTCTGTAAGGAAGCTTAAAGAGCAAGCAAACTACCATATGCGAGGATACATAATTTCACAAAAACAACTTAAAATGAAACGTTTAACTTTTAAACTCATGCAGTAGTCTAATTAGACTAAATATTTCATGCTCATACATGCAGACACCCTCCTTTTCATTCCTCAAATTTCCTTCATAAAATCTGTCCTAAAGCACTCTATAAATATGTAACAAAGCTTGAGCATAACAGCACTCTGAACTATAAAAATGAAGTGCAAGAAACATTATTCGCTCCAACTTCAAATGTTTCTACTTAACAGACTCCCCACTCTCTAGATGTCAAAATTTTTTTTTTTTTTTTAATACACAAACGTAGTCCTATCTTATGTTTTAGAAATTCTGCCTGTTTAGTATGATTTTTGCCTAATTGCAAGGATCCCCAAGTCTCCCTCCAGGAGCTAGATGACTTCAGAGGTTACATAAAAATTTGGAAAAGGCTAATGAAAACCAGAGTATCACTGGTACAGTGGATTTAAAAATGACTAGTGTCATGGTTGCTACAGGAGACATTAAATTTCAGTTCTTGACAAACACACTCAGCTGCTGACCTACAAAAGATACAAAGCCCCTTTGTTACCAGCTAATCTACATTTTATCAGGCCTTTTGCTTTACTTTCTAGCACAAGAATTTCTGACAGTCATATCCTTAACAAACTAGTCCGTATTTTCTAAGTAACTTGTCCTTTTGTAGCATTGTGTATTAACACACGCATCCCAAACCCAAAATTCACACACAGTCAAACGCTCTCTTTTGATAGCATTACTTTGTAATATAAGATGTTGATCACATTATTTGATTATGCAGTGCCCCCCCACTTCAATTTCTGGTACTAAGGAAAACAAACAGAAGTCCACACAAAAATCCACGCTACCATGCCCAGACAATCCTGTCTTACTGAGTGACTGCTGCACAGTTGTCAGTCCTTTCAGTCAGTTGACAGAATGGCACAGCCAGTTCAAAGAAGCGTAAGTTGGGCATACTAAAACACAAAGTGTCTAGAAACCACACTCTCCTTACTCCAGCCTAATTCCAGGAACCTACTCAGATCTCAAAAAATTGGATCAAGTACCAGGATTTTGGAATGCGCCAATCTGATAACTCTGTAATTTTTAAGTAAATAAACTGAACAAAAATTAAAGTTTATGCCAACTTCAAATGTGAGGTCTATACATAGCTGTTCAATAATAAAAGAAGCCAGCTGTAAGTCACTCTTCTTTTGAACTTTAAGAAAAAGTTCAACAACCGCATTTTTTTGAGTTCAGATGCTCTATTTCAGAATCTTTTGTCATGAAAAAAACAAGAACAATGAGGAACACCACATCTCAATAATTTTCTTCTGGCATTTTCCTCTCATTACAGTAATGCAAACTGAGCCACAAGCCATTTGTGGCAGAATGTTTTTTAATTAAAATTATTTTGCAGATATAGAGAAAAATAAGCAAAGTGAACTCAATGTTTAGGAGTGCCAAACTCTCCATCCACGTCACTGAACTACAAAGGAGTCTGTACATTGAAATTCTGCCCCTGACAGCACGTTCCTCAGTTTCTTCCAGTTCCATGGAGGACATTTCATAGAAACTCCTCCCTGGTAAGGTGGGAAGAAGCATCCATGCACTGTAATCGTACACCACACCAGGGTTTGAAAAAACTTGGAGGGAAGAGGCACATCCCTGGTTGGCAAATCCACACAGAATACCAAACAAACAGGCTTGGTCAGAATGTGCAGCTACTCAGAAGAAATGTTCCAGGCTACCAAGAAAAATTCACATTGCGATACATTGTGGACAATACAGGACTCGTGCCACCATTTCAGAGGAAAAACACAGCTCCATCTGTCACAGGGTCTGATAGTGCAGTGCAGCTGCCACTGACACATGGTTAGTAAGTACAGCTGGAAACAGCCACAAAGAAGAATGCAACATGTGAAAACCCTCAATTACTTCTATGTGGGCAAACTACTTCTTAATTTCCTCTTCCTCACCTTCCAAAAAAGGTTTTAAGAGCAAGTTAAACAATGTTTAGAACTCAGAACCGCACATAGCTTTAATTTTCTGTAAAGAAAAGCTTTAAAAAACGAATATATAAAACAGAACTGCCACAGTATTGTCTGAACACGAACTTTTCGTGCACAAAACAAGCAGTATAATCAACTACACAGGAGTTATTCATTTACCATTGAAGAATATGTTTAAATAGCAAGATCATCAATAAAGTACTTGGTCTGCACTACACAGGTCAAAATCATTTCATTGATAGTGGTCCCTTCTGGCTTTTCTTTTTAGGATATTATTAAATTCAGACTTGCTTGATCCTTTTCATACAGTCACAGTATTGCATTTTTCAGCCGAAGACTGCCTCAAAGTCATCAATTACTTTTTCTTGTAGGATAGAAATAGCAGATTTGAAGAGGTGTAAGCACCTCATGAGTGAAAGCTGCCTGTCTAGTTTTCAGTAATGCAACTTAAGTATTAAAGCCAAAATTAGAGACTCCTTGCTATTGTAATTTGGGTAATTCCCTTTCAAAGTCTCCTTTGGCTCATAACTGTAGAAAGCACGTAACAGGAAAAACAGACAGAAGTCTCTTTGGATTGTAAACTTGTGTTAGTGACTGACCGAAGCTCATTGATAACCTGATTTCCTGCTCTCCCCTCTCTTCCATGGACACTCATTTCACAAGCACACATCTATGTGCAGGCAGTGCAAAGGAAGACAAACATCCCTACAGATATCATTACTTCCCAGAATTATTTGATGTATGCTGCATACTATTTTTAATTCTAATCTTTCCCCTACCCGACATACATTTTAGCTTAGGCAACACAATTTCATTAATAGTTTTAATTAAGTGGTGGACTGACTCTTGACTAGTATTCCATGCACAAGAAAAAGGTAAGGCTGAAGGTACAGTTAACAGACACAGTATAAATCCTTTCCTCCCATCTGGACTTAACACTGATCACTTAAACATGACTTACGTAACACTGTAAGCTGTCAGACTACACAGAACAGCGTATCTGATCTGGTGTCCTCAGCAAGTGTTGGAGATTCCCCTAACATCACATCGTGGCTGTTAGCAAAAATTAAGAGGAAGTGAGGGAAGGAGGATTAAACACCTTAGAAAACACTGAAGTAAAAAGTAATTTGGACCTGAAGACACTCTAAAATACACAAAAAAGTATTTAAGTCCATTGCCTCCCCACACCCCCAGCCCTGCCCCAGTTTAGCCAAGATGAGTAACTGCTGGAGAAGGCACAAGTGGCTAAAAGTGTGCATACAGGGAGGAGTGCAGTCCTACCAGCTTACTCCCATACCTAAACTCCTATGTAACAACTTCTTTACAGGAGTTAGAAAGGACCACAAAATAGCTGCTCAAAAAAGGGAGAATTAATGTCAACGTTTTGGTCACCAAATCCTGACCTATAATACACCTGAGTCTGTTACTACTGTTACTACTTCTGGAACACAGAACCAAGATATGCTGCTGTTCAGACTTAAAAAACAAAACAAAACAAAACAAAAACACAAAAAAACAAACCCCAAAACCACACAGAAAAAAACCCACATCTATGGATGTACCTAACATCCATTCCTGCATTTTGAAAATTAGGCCGAATGGTATTCATTAAGTAGACGAAAAGAATGAGAGGGAGACCAAGTCTAGCACAGAATTAGTCTGGAATTCATAACCTTCCCACTGTCATTTCACTATTTGTGGACATAGAGAATAAATATGTATCATACACTAATATTTTAGGAGCTGAAATGATGTTTACAAAGCACTCGGGAGTAATTTTTACTTTGATTTAAAAGTTAGTTTGAATCCCCCCACACACAACCCATTTATGTTATGTCTAATGGGATCTGGAAAATTCCTGCACTTAAAGGACATCTTCCTAAGTTCCTTACTCCCATTTTATTTCATAAAGCACTAGTAAGAGCTTTGCTTTACAAACTACTGCAGCTAAGTTTCAGAGCACAACATTTCACTCTGGAGAAGAAACTCCTCTGTTAGGATGCGTACCTTACACCAGCTAAAACAAGTGGATCTGGGCTGTTTACAACAGTAGATGAACGGTATTCTCAGCAGCTGACATCTATCACTAGAGGCTAATATAGAAAGCTGCTGAGGCAGCACCAGTGTTTGCTAGAGAAAAACTTCCATCCTTAAAAGAACACAAACTAAACCACTTGTTACTCTTCTCCTTCCTCTCCCCCTCTACACTTGTAGATTTAGTTCCACATTTACAAATAAAGCTCACAGGTGTATGTTTTTAATGTGAGCGTGTTTAGCAGATTTTTTTTCAGGAATTTTGGATGGACTTTTTTTTTAGTGGAAGAAGGGCCCGGCATCATTTAAACTAAGGATCAATAGTAGCTAGCAAAAGCTAACACCTGATCAAGAGTTACTAAATCCAGAAACTCCCACAGTAAAACTAAACTGTAATTAAATGAGAACATAATGGAACCCAAACAACAAGAACCAAACCACCGGGGTTCCACTAAAGTATCTCACTGGAGGGACAAATGACCATTAGAACTGCAAATGTGATGACATACCTCTTCACAGCTTGTTCTAATCAACTGAACAGTTCTCAATCCATTTTCTTTACAGTATCTATTTACTTCAAATACAGAGATATTGGATGTATTCACCTACATAACACTGACATGTATTTTAGGGTTACAGTGACCTAAATAAAGATCCATTAATAACAAAAGTTATAGCCTATTAATTGTATCAAATCAGTATGCCCATACTTTAACAGAAAAATCGGACCATTAACAGTAAAAGCAACCAAGGGGAAAAAAAAAAAAGCTCTCTTTTCCTGATAGAGGACCATGCATTTACTCTAGCTCTCTGTATGGATATTCAGGTAAATTATTTTCAATAACCAAATCAGAAATCACTTTAAATTTTCTCTAACAAAGTAGCACACAACAACTTTTCTTCAGTATCCAAAGTGCTTTCTCCTCACAGGACAAGACTGTAACACTCAATTTCAGCAGCTGAACAGTGGACCTCACTGTAAGATTGAGGTCTTAGTTAAGACATTTCCAAGAAATGTGATCTTATGGCAATATGAAATTCTTTGTTAGTTATAGTACTTCCTCACTATAATGGAAAAAAAAAAAAGTAATACAAATTCAGAATGTCCAAATCAAAGAGCTTATACTATTCAGTAAGCCTAAAGCACTTCACTTGATATTATATACCCCGGTTTTAAAAATTATTTTTCAGTTTACCATTCTAACCCACAAAAATAACATTTACAGCTGATTATCAGAACATGTGCTATGCACATAAGATATGATTTCATAAAAAAATACAAGTAGTTACCCTTAGAAAACAGAAAGGAGTCCAGGCAGGAAGATTCCAGATTTTGCATAAAGTGTGGTCATCCAAGAGTCCTGAACTATTCAAGAGGCCAAGCCATCCACCGAGGTAGGATGATGTGACTTAAGGGGAAAAATAAAACAAACAACAGAGTATTTCATTGCTATGTGAATTTTTTTTAAAACCAGAAGTATTAAGCACACAATTCAATACAATTCTTTAAACAATTTGTGCTAAATCCCGTTAAAACAGTTAAACTGAATAGGAAAAACTGAAGTTCATGAACACACTGAAATAAGAGGACCTAATAGTTTCATCTATGAACACACAAAACATGGAAATTGTCTTTCATAAATGAATACTACAGAATAGAACGCTGATCCTCTTAAGCGTTCGGCCTTAGGGTAAGAACTTGCATTGATACTTCTTCAGGCTACTGAACACCAATTTACAGTTGTAATCACCTCAGAAATCACATATCAGGAGAGACAATACCATGAACTGTAAGGAAGTACATTTCAAAATTATCCCCTAACATTTACAAGCTGCCAAAGGAGTTAGATTTCTATTAAACTCCCTAACTTTCCTCATTTTCACAAAACCAATATGAGAAGATAGCTGGCAGGATGTCCTATGATTGCATATAATATTCAGTGTGGCATCATTTTGATCAAAACCCTGATAAAGCAGTATCTGCGGTTTGGCTAGAGATCACATGAATTAAATCAAGGCACTGGAAACTCTGGGAAATGTGAAAAGGCTAAAGCGACCGTAAACTATGGACTAGGCTAGACATGGAGGGAATTGCATGTTCCATGCTCTTAAGGTCTCAATTCCACCTGAAGAATCAAAGTTTTTTTAATTTCAAGAATTAAAGCTAACAGCCTACCATCTGGATTGTATTTAACATGTTTGTGTGTGTACAATATATATACATACACACAAGAGACACCTGCCCACCAACCACAGCAAACCAATTACTTGACAAATTTACCACAAGAGCAAGGATCAGTACTTACCCAAATAAATACAGTCCTTCATGATCAAGGATCAAGAGTTCATACGTTATTTTACAAATCTTAAAATAATACATAGCGAAAGGCAGTCTTATATTTAGACAGATGGACAAGTAAATGAATATAGTTCATCTTACATAGCAACCCATAGTGTGATGCTAGCAAAGGGCTCCTCTATTTACAGAATCTCAGAACTGTAAAGATGAGGTAAAACAGCAGTAAAATGCCCGTGACCTAAGAATGCCAAATCTAACCCACAGCAATAAACACATTAATATCTCCCTCCTCCTTCGAGAAGCAGACTTCTTTCCTATCATAAGGAGATCCATGCTATTTGTAAATACAAAATAACAAATAGACAAATGAAGATTCATAACGTATTTGCTTTGAAACAGCAGGACTTCAGAAGGGCACTATTGAGGTTTATTAAAGTGTATTTGTTAGTACACTTTTAGGAGATGTACCTTCATTGCATTTTCTATACGATGAATATAAAAGAACAAATGTTTTAGAATGTTAAGTCTTTTTATCATTAAAGAATCCTAAAAAAGCTAACAAGTGTACTAAAATGTTGGAAAGTTTTAGACTTCAGCACCTTAGTTAAAAAGAAAAGCTAAAAGCATTTGATAAAAAATTAATACTGTTAATTGTATTTTAGAAGTCCAACCTTGTGCTAGAAGGAGCTGAAGTCCAAGAAGTTACCAAATTTTATTCCTTTATTATATACTTTAAAGGACTCGCTGTGAAATCAACTGTTGAAGTTATGATTTTTCCCCTATATGATTTCACACTGGGACAAATGTCAGGAAGAAGTACAGAGATAAGGTTACTAGGTTTAGTTTTTACAACCTGTTAAAAAAAGAATATATATATAAGACACACGGTAGTTGTAAATCACTATGAATTATATGTGCAGCAGATTATTTTTTCTTTCATTTTCTTTCACTGTCTTCCCTTGCAGTTTCCTAGTACCTGCTTACGGGCCACTTCAGAAATTTGAGATTATAGGATTAATTTCAATGTTAATGGTATTTCCCGTATTGCAGTTAACTGCCTGAACTAAAGAATCTTAGCTGAATCAAAAACAAAGTAGAAAACTGCTGCACAGGGCTCCTACCTATGTTTTTGAAAATGAACTGTTCCAACATATTTTGAAAAATTCCAGGCCTATCTAGGGCAGAAATTATTAACTGCATCTATTAATGAGATGAGTTTACAATATGCATGAAAGAGACCACGCTTATGCTCCTCCAGCCTTACCCACCTACTTGTAGTTCAGACTAACATACACGTTTATTCAGACAAACTATTAAAGATGTAACTGCAGCAAATACACAAGTCGCAACTACCAAGAGGCAGCGATCACGAGTGCCAGAATTAAAAAGCTGCGATTCAGGGAAAGCCTCTTTCCTGCCACCCCCCCTGCAGCCTCTCCTGCGAGTGCACAAGTACTAATAAACCCCAAGGGAGCCTGCCACCATTTGGCCTTTGTGGAAGGAGACTAGTTGGTACTTCCTGCAGGCGGCCGCCCGCGCCTCCCCCCGCAGCGGCGGGCAGCAGTAACCAGAGACAACCTTGGGCTTCCCGAGCTGCGAAAAGTTACACTCCTCCCCCTTCCTCCTCCCCAGTTTACCAGAGACCCCGGCCAAGCTAATTATAACTGCGCTAACAACTTCCACCGCAGTCCCCGCTCCTGGCGTCCTGGTCGCCGGCCTCCCCCACCCCGGCCGCGCTCTCCCCCCCCCGCCCCCCGCGCACCTCCGTACCCAGCCGTAACTCCTCAGGGCCCGCCGTGCCCACACTCCCCGCTCCCGCCATCCCTCCCCACCTGTCTTCCCTAACCCGTCCCCACGCTCCGCCGGGCCCCCGCCCTCCCCTCGCCCGGCCTCCGTGCCCTGCCCCCACCCCCCCGGCAGGGCCCCCTGCCCCCTCAGGGGGTTTCCGACTGCCCCGCCTCGGCCGGCCGCCGTGCCCAGCCGTCCCTCCGCGGCCGTTTCTGCCCTCCCCCCGCGCCGTGTCGTCTCCCTGCCCCCAGGCTCGCCAGCCCCACGCCCTCGGAGGATGGGGGCTGCCCTCCCGCCCCCTGCCCCTTCACGGCGCCTCCCTCAGAGCCACCGCCCGCCCCGACCCGACCCTGCCTGGCGCCTCACCTGGGAGCGGAGGAATCCCCCCGTTCCTTCACAGCCTGCCGTGCCCTCCCTAGCCAGCCGGCCGGGCTCCCTTCGGCGGGGCTGGGACTCCGACCGGGAGGAGGCGGAGGCGAGCACCACCCCCGCCGGGCCCCGGCAGCCTGCGCTCCGCCCTTCCCTCCGCCCGCGGCACCCACAGCGGCGGAGGGAGGGAGGGAGGGAGGGAGGGAGGGAGCCGCTGCGTGCACCGCGCCCGCCAGCTGGCCGCCTTCCTATTGGCCAGCGGCCCTTTCAACCTGCCCAGCAACCATTTTCTCACTGGCCGGCCAGCCGGGGGGTTGGGCTCCGACTGGCCCCGCGGCACCGTCCAATGGGAAAGCTGGAAGAGCTAAGGCGGGCGGGGCCGCGCGCCAGCTTCGCCCAATCGGAAATCGGGCGCCGCCGAGTCCCCCGTCCCCCGGCGCGGCGCTCCGGGAGGCGGCCCCGCCCGCGCGGCGCGGGTGCCGCTGACGGGGGCGGGGGGGGCGGGGCAGAGCGCGCGGGCAGGCACGGGGCGGCACGCGGCGCTGCCGCACGCGCCACCGCCCGCGGGCAGGGCGCGGCCCGGCCCCGCCCCCCGCTCCAGGCCCGGGTCCGGCGAGGGCCGCAGCGGCGGAGGGCGGCGTCCCCTGGCCGGGCCCGGGCTGCTGCCGCGCGTCGGGGCTTGAAGCCACCGCCGGAGGCACCGGCCCCCCCGCCCTTTTTTTTTTGGTTTAAACTCGCAGTCGGTCTCTGACCGAAATTGCCGAATTTCAGTAAGAGGAATGGCAAGGGCCTCCGTAAAGCAGCATGCCTGTAACTCCCGTTTCCTGGGCAGTTGGGAAACACGGCGCGCACGTCTCTCAACCAGTGATAAAGCCACATCAAACATTGCACAATTCTTCCATTAATATTCACTTGATTTTTTTTTTTTTTCTTTAAAGATGAGGTGGTTTTGGCTATGCTCAAACCTCTTCTATTTGCTTTCCACGGGCATTTGCGTAATCAAGTTATATTGGCACAAGTGTGTGTGCAAACCAGGTTTCAAAATCTGACATTCAAGTATTTGTAAGGATTGATTTTGAGCCCTTGTCGAACCCTGTCATGGGTTACCTGGTGAATCCCCCAAAAACTGCTCAGCTCTCTGAGGTGGGTTTAGATTAATGAATGTGCGCGCAGACCAAATTCACACACAAATTATATGTTGGTCTAATAAATACTAGAGAAACACTTGCAGTTGTCTGGTGGAGATAAACTACAACTTTGATGAAACATGACTGGCTTTTTGTGATTATTCAGCTAAAGAAAACTGATGGTTTTATGAAACCATTTGTGAAGGGGTAGGAGCGCGCAGTGACCCGAAGGAAGGGGCGAAGGGCAGAGAGGCGCAGAAAGCCGTAGCTGACCCCGGCAGGATCCACGGCTGGAGGCGAGGGGACGGGCTCTCCAGGCCACCTCTCTCCTGCAGCGTGCCGCCACCGATTTCTGGGCCACAGCTGTGCTCCGACCTCGCTGCCGGGGGTCACGGAGCACAGAAGGGGAGCGAGCGCTGGCGCAAGAAGCATTAATGAATCCTTTTTGACACGCTGCTGGGGCTGTGTTGGAGAGGAGGATGCCTCCCCAAGCGGGTGAGGGGTGACACCCCTACCCCACCATCCATCTGCTGCACCAAGTATAAACGGGGGACCGGCGGCAGCGTTAAGGGACAGGAGTGGTCCAAATACCCACCCCGGGTCCCTTCCCTTCCCACCACCCACCGTGGCTTAAGCAGAAGAGTAACTCTAAGGTGTTCAGGATTCTTCTGTCTGCTCAAGTCAACCAGAGGCAACCAGGAGTATCGCACCAGGACCGACCCCTGCCATATGCTAGGGATTATCTCCAAGGAATAGATACAGGATAGGCATACAAAGGTAGCTGGTGCAGAAGGGACATATCTGGAAGGATTAAGTCTAATGCAGCATATGAAGGGGTAACTTAATCAGCACTACCACCAAAAGTTTTAATAACTTGAGCAAAAATTAGGTTTCTAGACTTGACACCAGTTGGCCAAAACTATACGTTCTCTGAGCAACCCCATAGCACTGGTACAGCGGACGATTCATTCCTCTCCAGAGCTACAGCCAGTTCATGCAGTACCTGAGCCACCCTGCCATTCTCGCAGCCCCTTCGCATTCATGTCCTCGTCTTTCTGACTGCCACTGCCAGGAGCCTCCATGGGTAAAGCACATTTGTCCCCATTCCGCAGACCTCTGGCAGACACCAACACCGGTCACCCTGCTTTCCCCACTCTTTCTTAAGTTATTAACCTAAGGTGGTCAGCTGTTTTGTACCCAATTTTTGTTTAACAGGAAAGGGTGCGCATGCCTTCTACGGCATGAGTTTTTAGAAAGGTCAGTTGTGTTTCATACCTGCTCTGACAAGATCTATGAAAAAAATTAACAGGGAGTTGTTTAAATACACGCATCAGGACTTTGGATTTATGGCCTAACATTTAGAGAAGTTAGAAATTACACAAAATACACTGATTATTTGCAAAGGTTTTTGTCACTTTTTCGCTTGTGTCAACAGTGGGATTCATATAGAAGAACTGGAACCTAGTTCAGCCTAGCGATGTTTATGTCCTGTGCCACTCGCATCTTAAGCTAGAGGAGCCATGCTTGTCTCACAGGCTTAAGAATTCAGAGGTCTGAGCTCGCATATAAGGTCTTTCTTGACAAAAACTGTCTTTAAAAAAGGCCCTTACTTTCTCAAATGAGGTCATGTTCTAGGAGTCTTTAATGCTCTCCCATTTTGCCTTAAACTAATGTCAAGACAAACAGAGGACTTAACAATATGATTTTTTTAATGATTTAAATACGGTCTTTCAGTATAACTATACTCACCGCAGCAGGCTGGGATACCATTCTCATGAGCGGCATTTTTGCTTTTGCAGCAAATTTCACACGAACCAGGAAAAAACCCAACCCCCAAACCAATCAGGGTCTCTCTATCTCATCTGAAAGGATTACTGGAGTCTGCTACTTCCACTTACCTTCATACTAGGCATCTATTCAAAAACACAGTTCCAGGAGCGCAGGAACTAATGAAGACTGCTTTCCTATGGATTTATGCTGGTGATTAATTGCCTCTGTGTCTAAGGTACAAGCTCTAATTGAAGCTGGTCTCATGCCTGTAAACTTATAAATGTCTCTCCCTTATCTGGATTACTGGATTTCAGTACAGAATGCAGTTTTCTTCTCATCTCTTTTTCACCTCCACACTTTAAAAAAAAAAAAAATTCTAAAAATGTAGTGACTGTGAGGTCTGCCAGATTTGGTTGAAATTAATTAGCTATTCTGAAGCTGAATGACAGAACGATCATGTATGCCATGCTTCCATAGGAAAGGGAGAAAGGGTAGTGCCCACTGCACTAAGGCCTGGTTAGTTTTACCACCTCTTTTTGGTGGTAAAGCCTCTGTGAACTACTAACTAATCCTACACTTGCTCAAGTTTAAAAAAAAAAAAAAGCCATGACTCAAAATGGTAATTAAAAAACAAAAAAAAACAAACCAAAAAACCCACAATGATTGAATATTTGTCAGAGTACTAAATAAGCCATTATTCTATTTTGTCAAAAGAATCACAATTTACAAGAAAAAGTGCTTTCTCCCTATACTTTTCAAACAAAGCAGAGACACAAAAGCAAACAACGTTACTGGGCTTCCATTAAAACAAATAACCATTCAACAATTTTATCTTAAACTTCAGTCAGTTCGCTGGACAAAAAAAAAATCCCAACACCCAGTACTTTCCATACCTAGCATTTCTCTCAGTAATGATCTCAAACATAGAAAAGTGAATTTGTTGTAAGTACTGTTTTTCTTCTCTAAGTATTAACCTCTTTTGGTGTTTTTTTTTTTAGCAACATACCTGCTCTTCCCTTTAGAAGTCCTGTTTTGGAAGCGTGCACAACCCGAGGTTGAAGTTACATTACATTTTCTAGATCTCCAAACTTGTCTGTAATTGGCACACAAAAAATACGATATACTGTTCCTTTGTTGTAGCATTTTACTACTGCAGTACGTACTTGCCACTTCCCACGTGCTCCTAGGGGACTTCCAAACACAGCCGACATGTGGGTACAATTTCTTTTTAATTCTGTTTTTGCAAGAAGTCATGTAATCACCTGTGTCTTCAATTATTCTTCCCTAAAAAAATGGCAGTTGAAATCACTGAACATTTTCCCTGCAATGGAAAGCTGCCTCTAGCTTTATATTTTCCTGTTGACTGTTGGTTGTGCATTAACATTTACCACAGTAATTCTTCAGGTCATAAAACACTTGTTTTGGGGGAATCTTGGTTAAGCAAAGGAGTAATTGTTTTAAAAAAAAAGCTACCATACAAACGTAAGAAAATCATGTCAGATAATGAAATTTTAGGATTTTTCAATGGCTTTAAAAAGAAAAAGTCAAGTCACTACAGACATCTGAAGTAAATCTCTTTCCTGACAACTTGAATTATTCAGCGGGATTTCATCTCTTTGTGGTTCTTCCTTGAAAAAATAGGAAAATTTATCTTAACTGCCAACTTTGCAAGAGACACCAAAAGGAGTTTAGACAATCCTCGTGAAAGCTTATAGTTGAACAAGCCAAACTGACAAAAATACATATTTTCCTAAGATGTAGATTTCATTTCTTCGGAACTTGGTGTTTTTAGTATTAGTCACACAGTGTGAAATCACACTTATTTAAGAGTTGATGAGTAATCAAAATTTGTCATGATCAGTCATGGGTTTTTTTGCATAAGGGACTATACATTCTAGGCCTGAGACATAAACATACTTTCATTTTGAACAGAAGTCACTTTTGAAAGCATTTTTATTTGTCTTATCCTATATGTCAGCAAATAAATGGATTTTTTTCATCCTTTGCTTTTGACAGTTTGTTTACTTATATGGGAATATGGAATAAGTTGCAGAACTGTAAAGCAGCCATACACTCAAATCAATATTCTGAGGCACAAGACATCCATAATGGTCTGATAATTACAATATAAAACTATACTACCAGTCAATTCACAATAATGCTGTTTGAAATGCCTACTAAAGAAGCCCAGACATACCTGAGACTTCAAAAACAGTCTAAAGGCAGCTTTGAAAACAGGTAATTCCTGGTGAATGTGAAGACCTGCATGTGAATTCCTAACCTGCTGAAGGCTGAAACCCCTTACTGCTGCACCTCTGAGGCAGTCTGGAAATGTGCTTTTCATTCAAAGAAATGATTCCCTCTTCGTTTACCAGAGTTGTCCTTTAGGCAAATACAGCTACATTCATAGAGACAGGCAATATCTTTTGCTAGATAAACTCACAGAGCTGTGGAAGAGAGAGACGATTAAAAAAAACCCAACACACATCAAACAAACAGGGAAGCGATAAGCAGACAAGCTTTCATGCACACAGCCATTGTTAACGCAGCCTGGATCCTCACACTTCTTGCCTTTGCTGAATGCCCGAGCTCCAGAAGCTCCAGGTGTTCTGGATTTTCTGGCAAGGGAGGAGAAATAAAACCACAGGCACAGAGGCAGAAGGGGACAGACTTTCGAGGTTACCTGAGAAGGAAGCAGATTTGATGTTAGCTGTTTGCTTGAAAGTACTTCTTTTTGTGCACGTCTAAAGCTGGGTTATGTCATTCAGACCAACAGCCTTGCTTCAGACACAGCATTAACTACCGTGCAAGTTTCATGACTCTTTTCCCTAAGAACACATAAAAGAAAAAAGGCTGCTAGAAGTGGTAGCAAAATCTTACAGAAGCCTTTCCTAATTTAACAGAGGTTAAATTATTTCCCATTTATATGTAGAAATTAAGAAAATCACCATCAGCAAGTATAATCTCTTGCTATTTGTAGTGACCGTTCACAAAATAAGTAATTTAAAATTCACCATCTTACAGGCACCCTATTTTTTCTGATGTCTCTCAGTATCTTAGAGGAATACATAGAGGGGAAATATACTGTATTAACCTTTAAATGATGCATATTTAACTAAGACCTCTTTGGACTAGCAAAGAAATGACAATGTGAGTTAGAAAATAAAGCTCTTTTTTTTTTTTAAAAAAAAAAAAAACAGGAGAAGTGAAGCTACCCAGAAAGAACAGCTGAGTTAGACTGAGACACACCAATAAAGCAGTAGGGAGACCAGCTGATTTTACACTGACTGGTCCTTGCAAAAGTCAGACCAGTTCTATACAGTGACTGTGCAAGTTTCAGCAATACAAATTCTTATACCTGCTGAAGATATCAGGCATGTAAAAGCACGTAAGATTTGGCATAAGTTTTAAGAATGTAATAAAACAGGATATATATTTCTGTTTAAATGCTTAACTACATAAATGCATACTTACTTAATATCTTTCCTGTTAAGTCAAATAGTCTCTACTAATTGCTCTCACTAGACATAGCTTCCTCAGTAAAGGAATGCACCCAGCTAGATGCCTGGTACAGTGAGATATAGTTACACATACACACACACACACACACACATGCATTTGACATATAGTTTCAGAGTTATGAACAAATTATACTAATTCCTACCTGTAACATGGAGACTGATGCACACTAAGGAGGCACAGGAGAACATCTTTTTAAATACCTTAACATGCAATTGCTCATTTAATAAAAATGGAGGGGGAGGGGGGGCAGAGGGGAACACCCACAGTTGTTCAAACCTGTGGGTTTTGAACAACAGTTCATAGCAGTTTTGGGGAACTTTGCCAGAGACACAGAAGGTATTTAGTTATTCTACTCAATGCTAATGTTCCCTTCATAAAACTTTGAAACTGCCTGGCTTTCTGCTTTACCCTAAGGCATCTGCTGTCCAATTCAGTAGATCTATTCACACACATAAAAGCATAAAGAAAAATTTCCTGCGGATTTATAATTTTGAAGGAAGAATCTCTGATAGTGCAACAAGCATGCCAAATAAAACAGACTGTTATGTGACTGTGAGATATAACAGTTCACATCAATATTTGTATCCCCCTGAAACAGGATATACTACTGCAACACCTTTCAGTTACGAGTGATGTCTCTATTGATTAAGACATGTAGTATTGTCTTGTTTCTTTGGTCCAGCTGTATTACATGGACTGAACTTGCAAGTATCTATGTGGTAATTCATAATTTAATACAAAGTTATTAATCAAGCTTTAACTGAGGAAGCGATGTTTAACTACTACAGTAACTATGGATTATCTCATGTCCAAGTTTAATACAAAAACCATTTTCAAATTCACTGAAGAATCACACCAACTGCATGGTTTCATGTGACTGAGTTAATATGCATTCAACTATTGAATTTGAAAAATTTAGCAAAGTGATGTCATTTTTCCCCAAACCAGATGCTTCTAAAGCACTTGTTGAAATCATATACTCAGTGGTCTCCTTTTGTGGAGGTGACACTGGAATGTCCTTAACACCCTCCTGCCCTCACCCTCCCCTTTTTAGGGGTTTGAGAATCTGAAAAGGACAGTGCATAATAGGTAAGGTCACTTGTGTGAAGGCAGTCTGTCAGACACAGAAATGTACTCTCCTCGTGTTCAGTGACTCGCTTGGTTCAGGTCTACAGAAAACAACTGAGTTACTGGCGGATGTCTTCCCTAGCTAATGTCTTCCCAACCAATGCTAACACATTCCAGACACCAACCAATCTTCTCCCCCTTCTCTACCTCCCTGCCAGTTCGGAGCTCTTCCCCAGTACCAGCTTGTGAAGGTAAACATTTGTCATTTTATAACAAAAATCATACACTGTACTTGATCTATCCCTTTCTCCCCAAAAAAGTCTCATAGCTTAATTATATACACTCTAAAACAAATGTGAGTACTTGAAGAAAAGAACACCATCCCATGTTGTATTATCTTTTGTTATTAAAAAAAGCCAAGAGGAAACCCTTGGTAAGAGTGGAGCATATTAATTATGACAAGACATCATGACATACCAGTTGAGATTTAAAGGCCGCTAATAACACTTTTTGTAGTAATTAGTGCAAGATAGTTATCCCATATAAACAAATATTTGATGGCAGACTTCAGTGATAAACAATTCACTTGATGACATTTACATATAAATACACATAAATAAAAACCTACGTAATTTAGGTTTGTAGTTAACAAAAAAT
Source organism: Calonectris borealis (assembly GCF_964195595.1). Lineage (NCBI taxonomy): Eukaryota > Metazoa > Chordata > Aves > Procellariiformes > Procellariidae > Calonectris > Calonectris borealis. The sequence goes on along the minus strand of NC_134316.1, from coordinate 10,165,014 downwards.
ATGGTCTGAAATGAATTAAATGTAATTGTATCTCGCTGGATCAAAGCTCTTCCTCTAATGATACTCAAGTATATGGGGTATGAAAAGTATAATTGTACAATTCTCAATTTAGTAAAGTACTACTCTATAAAACAGGATGAAAACAGCTCTTACATTTTAATGTAAAGTATAAAATCGTATATTTACATTTACATACACTTTACTGAACTACATTGAGTAGCTCAAGGTAAAAAACCATCCCTTTTTGAAAATCTTTCAAAAAAATACATCAACTGCAGATATGATCAGAAGTTACTAAGTTAGCAGCTGACATAACATCTGTAGTAAAAATATATTTTAGGAAAATACCTGGAAAAATCTAAACACCAATAAACACTTTAAAACTATTTTTGAAGTAAAAATTGTAGCAAAAAACAGAATAAGCTAGCTAGGATAACAGGAACTATTGCATACTGCTCTTTAAGAGCGATGTAGCGACTTAGAACAGAAGCAGCAGATATGGTAGGAGTTATGTGGTGTAACAGTGGAAACTGGAGGAAAACAGAAAACTTCTCTTTATGTTTATTACCATTTTTACTGGGAGAAGTATAAGAAAAAGATGAGAGACTCCCTCTCACTGAGCATATCCTCCCATCAAAGGCTAAAACAAATTGGTAAAAGGAACCCAATTTCAAGAGCCTTGGACCCCAAACTTAAAAACATTTACCGTATGTACTTACAGTTCAATGGACAATAAATCGGATTATTACACTACAAGTTGCAGGTTAACTTTAAGAGTTAACACTATTTTGCAATATGAAGTGCTTTTTTAATATATATCTATATAATATATAGATATTTGTGCAGATTTGATAGAACAAACTGTGGAAATAGCTTTCTTGAGTCTTTCCCATTAACGGATCTTTATCTCCTACACAAGGAGTTTCAGGATTCAACAAGGATTTCCACAATATGATCAAGCTCATTAAGATCAGATTTACAATTAGAATTAGAAGTTGTAGTTGTTGGAGAAGAAAACGTTTCAAGCCCATCACAGTGTCCCATTTTTGTGTTGCTCATCATGCCTGTTAACATAGTATCAAGATCATAGTAAGAATTGTCAACTTCTGAAAACAGATCTTCAACAGAATTAGGACTTTTATTATCCAGTGTCTCAAATATTTGATCTAATGATTTTTGAAAGTTTCCTTTATTTTCTTGTGGATTCTCCATTTCCCACACATTGCTCTGCAGGTTTCTTGGAGCTTGCACTGAAGAGGCTGTTGACATAGTTTCTGAACTATCTTGTGCCTGGTCACCCTCAAAGTCTTTATTGAAAGTACTATAGCCTGGAACATGCTTTCCCTCAGCTTGTTCCCTAGATGAACGACAGAGGATATCTGTTGAAACAAGACGATCCAGGGATGCCTGCCCTGTACTCTGTGTGTTTATCATCTGCCAAGTCCCATCTTGAGTCATTTCCTCTTGGATCTGCCGTACCGTGTTGGCTATAAGTACCGAACGACAAAGGTTAGGTTCAACCAGCATGTGACACAGCTGAAGTTTAACCAAGGACATATCTAAAAGTGACTGCCGCTGAAGATTATATGAAGGAATAGCCTTAATACCAGCCAGAGTTCCTTCAATATCTTCTTCGCCATCAAAACATTTTCTCTTTAATCCTCGCACAAACATTGTGTCCTGTTAAAAAAAAAAAAAAAAAAAAATTCTTGTACAATGTAAAGCTCAAGAGGAAGGGAAAAAAAGACTAAAAATCAAACCAGAAAACTTTAATCTTAAATTTAAACAGCAAATTCTTTTAAGATAGAAACATCAGAATTTTCATACCAGGTTATAGAATGGCCAGTGTGGTACAACAGGGGTCAGGAACATATGGACTGGGTCCCAAAGACGGCACTCGGGAACAAGGGGTGAGCAGGTCCACAAGTCATGGCATCGTAGAGAGGCAGGGGCTCCCAGCTCCTGGCTCCCATTAAGCTCCACACTTGATGGAAGTCAGGAGCTGCTGCTTCACACAGAAGCAAACATCTCAACGGCTGTATTTCACCTATTGGAGAGGCAGTTTCTCCTCGCTCCTTCCGAGTTTCTACTGGCATGCTTAGCCTCTAATTTTGGAAATAAAAATACAACCTGGCACACCATCTTTAAAAGATTTGGCCCCTCCAGAACATCAACATGCCTAAGAGAGTGACATGAAAAAAATACCATGGGCAGCATACTTGAAAAGGTTAGCTTATTTTGGCTACAGGGAGAGTAAGATCTAGATTTGTTCCATATAACTTGAGATATTCAACTGAGGTGCCTGAAGCAGTCCTTCTGGTTCCCTTACTCAGGTGAGTAACAGAACTGTGTAATTCCAATATGAATTGTGCAAGTCCAATAAGAATAGGCACAGTCATCCTCTGTATGGGCTTCTGTACTTCTTTCCAGTTGACCATAAGAAAGCAAAATTCCTGTATTTCTAGTTTAGGTTCACCAAATTTCTTTACTGTAAGAGTGGTCAGGCCTTGGAACAGGCTGCCCAGGGAAGTGGTTGAGTCACCATCCCTGGAAGTATTTAAAAGACGTGTAGATGAGGCGCTTAGGGACATGGTTTAGTGGGCATGGTGTGTTGGGTTGACGGTTGGACTCGATGATCTTAGAGGTCTTTTCCAACCTTAATGATTCTATGATTCTACCAGCTAAAAATAAGCACGGTGCATCCAGGTTTCTCATTATTTACATCTAAAAATCACTCGCTAAACTTTCCAAGGTATGACTTTCAAGCACTAGCCTCCAGATCTTCTTCTGAATTGCACTAATTTTGACAACAGTGCCCCATGCAAATATTGCAGCTGAGCTCTTGAAATACAAAGTAACTTTTTTTTGTTTTTTAAATGCAGTAGATGTCACTTCTTTTAGTCTTATAAAAATTAGGCTGCAAATGAAAGCTAGTACCTGATCTTTACATTTATGCACCTTCGTTATGTCCCTTCTAAGTCTCCTGTCATTAGAATTCCTGTTTGCCCAATATTTGGGGATTTTTTTTTAAATCTAGTGATCCAAACAACACAAAGTTTTTCAACTAAAAGCTGGTAAAACCAAAATATTATCGCAGCGTCTTTCTGTATCATTTTCCATTTCCCTCGGTAAGCCCTAACCTCTGCCTTGCTTTTCTGGATGCTACAGTATGTTCCACATATTTTCAGAGAGCACTCTCAGGTTTTTTGGAGTCACTAAAAATCCACCAAAGTGCAACAACATTGTTCCTTTCAAAATACATTACATACTTATCTACTCTGAAAACCTGGGGATGGCACAGTAGCTAGATAAACATTTGGTCTGACTCCGCACAACACTTCTTACATTGCTGTATATATCCACGAAATAACCCTTTTTTAGATTTGCCGACTCTTAAAGATTTCTTTCCACTAAAGGTACAAAACTCTTTAGAAATCATAATATACAGAAACTACAATATAGAGTATATGAACTTGGTCTTACGGTCATTCTTCATAGACTTTTTAAAAGCTATCCATGGATTACCAATATATCAAATGCTTTGGAAGTTTCTTTTAAAATTTTTTTCTGTAACCCAACATATTTGCATTATTCCAATTAAATACAACCCAAGTTTTTGCTTGATAGTGCCTTTTCCAGATTTTAGATATTCCTGCAACTTCCTATCGGAGGATATCCCTTTTAATTTTGACTACAAAGCTGTACATACAGTAATTTCTAAACACACACACCCCATGTGAAACTTGACCTCTAGAGACATCTTTTGGGACTACTAATCAACCATGTATGATTATGTCATCAAACATTAAACACTGTTCAGAGTTTGAATCTTCTTTTATTTCAACTTATATTCTTGTGAAGAATAATTAAAACTTCAATTGAATGTTAACCTGGTTTTCCTACATCTACTATTCTAAGGCACACCAACAGAAGAACAGCACACAGCAGAAAACTTGAAAACCTCAATACATCACACACACTTGGATGTGTAGAAGCAGACGAAAAAATGTTTATGGATTCTTAAAGGTAAACCTTTCACAGCATTCACTGGATTTTTTTCTATAACGCTTACTTCCAATTAGTATCTTACATCATAAAAACAGTTCTTTGTCACCCTGTTCCTGAGACTGCACAAAATACTAGATTACGGTTTCATTTAAGAAGCAAAAAATGACATACCAGTAATTGTGTTTGATGTAGTCCTTCCTCTTCTCCCATGCTACTGAGCAAGAGTCCATACAGTAAAAGTTAGAGCACCACCTACCAAGTACCAGGAAGCAAGATGTCAGCCAAGTACAGGAGATGCAGAACAAAATAGTATCCCACACCTCTGTATTTTGTCAATTGCTTCAGTATCTCTACCCTCACAACACTCCTACAAACTTGAATAGTACTATTAAATACAATTTACAGCTAGAGCACAAAGGTGATTTGCCCAACAATACATGCAAAATCTATGGCAGGAGACAGAAACTGCCAATTTAAGTCCAAGTCCTAGGCTATTACCCCGACCTTTGGACCAGCCTCTCCCTTATCCCTACGCCTTTGCCATTTAAAGAGCAAACAAAATCTTTAGGGACCATCTGAAAAATTTAAAAGCATACTGAAAGCAAGTCTTCATTACTTTTATCACAAAACTATACAGTTTTCACCTTTGTTGTACAAAACTATGTATGTCTGCAGCATCTAAACAGAGCAAGCACACACAAATACAAAACTGAAACATAGCAAAAGCAGGGAGAATTTTCCTTTACCAGCACAGAAACTTTATAACTAAGATTTACTTTGCAAGATGACAATAATGACAGTAATGACAGTAATTAAATTGTTTTAATTATAAAGGCTGAGTTTTTAAAACACATTTAAGGCAAAATAAGATTTGATATACCAAATACAACTACTAAACACATGCAACAATTCCTTTAATTACTGAAACCTAAAAGAATGCTCCGTTTCAACAGGCTACAAAAACTTATACGATAAAATATGAAAACAATTCAGATATTTTTCTAGACATGTCTGTACAGTACAAGACAGTTCAGTGTCTGCAACTGAAGTACATACCTAGAAAAGAAACAAGTAGAGGATGCATATGGACATCTATTTTTTTTTCCTATTTTGGCCGGTAATAAATTTTTCAAGAGTGCTTGCTCTCAAAATTGGGCGGGAAGGAGATGGTTGACAAAAGACTTGGGGGGTGGAGTGCACATGGTTTTCCTCAAGAAGCTGCATACTTATTAAAATACCACAACAAAAAAAAAACCTTAAACACTCTCAAGCCAAGTCTTTTGACTCGATCCCAAAATATTCCGACTAAAATGCTGTTATATCATGGAAACTGTATTTCAACCAACTCATAGTCTCATTCTCTTTTACAGACTGAGCTCACAGCAACATTCAAGACAGGGTCATGAGGCATATGAACTACAACTCCAGTGAGACACCATAATACCAAGGCAATAAAGGATTTCTTATTTCTGTCAAAAACCTTATGATGCTATAGAAGTTCATAAGTTTTTGCTCCCCAGATATAGTTTCAAAACACTCTATAAATGAAGGGCAATCTCTTTGAGAGCCTGTATACGGTAACTATTTGAATCCCCATTCCAACTAGATATGCTTTTAGTTTAGGGTAAGTGACAAGGGCATAAACTTTGCTTAAAAAAAACATCAACCAAACAAAAACCCACAAAAAAACCCACAACAACTACAGATAAAGATGATGCAGTCATGAGAACAATAAATGAAAATATTTTCTGGTGCTATTTTGGACATCTGAGAATTTTAGAGGAAGAGGCTTTGGCCGTTTGCCTCCCAAAATAGCAGACTGATACAGGAGGGGACCGTTGATGGGAACGCACGAGTTCTCGGTAAAAGAGCCATTATCACGTCCACAAACGAAAATACGTAGGGGATATTGGCAGACCAGTCCAGTCTGTAATCTATTAACATACTAAAGAAGGAAAAGTTTTCCTATGCAATGTAATAATGTGTAAGACCTGCTGCATGTAATTCCAGGTTCTTCCCTAGAGCAATAAAGAAACCACGTGGACCTCTGTTAGCATAAACTTAAAGAATATGCCCATCACAGCAATTATTTCTTCAGATTCTGTTAACTGACATATGAGTGTGCCCCAGAACCTAAGTTCTCATTAAAAATAATATTAACTTCATAGCCATTATCAGATGCAATTAAAACCTTGCAAATAAACAACCTTCCCCAGACTTCCCTGCACTATCTCCAACAAGCACTCATCTCAAGAGAATACTAAATTTAAAACCTAATTAATTAAAAATGTAAGTATGTTTCTCTATTGATTTACATATTAAGATACTCAAAAAGGTATTAGACATTGTGTAAAACCTCTTGATACATGACAGCAAGATTGCTGCTGCTTTAGAAGCAAGGTGTTCAAAATTCCCCGATAATTTCAAGCAGCATCTGTCTCTGCCCAAGAGGCAATATCTAGATTAGCTATATCATCTCCCTTCTTCCACTATTACCCAAGTGTCAAGAGCCCAAACTCAGTGTGTTAAACTTAATCGCTGTTTGAAATACCTGTACAAAAAAAGCTGTCAAGGAGACAACAGCTATCTGTAGCATAACACAGCATGAAAAAAGGAGTTTGTTTTGAGTTTTGGTTTTGTTTTTAGGGGTTTTTTTTTTGTTTTGTTTTTGGTTTTTTTAAATAATACTACAGGGAGCACAGTATTATGCAATTCATTAAAAGTTTTGCTTTTGGGATTGACAAATTCCCAGTCTGCTTTACAAATAAGGGGCTTGAAATTTGATCCAATTCTTACTAGAGCATCAACTTACACATTCCAGATTCACACTCAATTCAGATTCACGTAGTAATATGCTGCCAAATACTTAAGTACTTAAGGGAAAAAGTCGCTTCCTAAGAGTTGGGGTAACAGAGAAGATAGGAGATTTTAGCACTGTTCATCTTTAGGAGAAAGCACACAAGACCTATCTAGGCCAGTGCTGGAGGTTCCCTTAAGCAGGGTGCTCTTTCTTTTTGTACAGCCATAAGTATAGTAATGATGGTTAGCACGGGAAGGTAAGAAGGTATTGTATCTCCCCTCTACCACTGTAATCCCCCCCCTCCAAAATTGTCCTTTATAACAACTGTGGGAAGAAATCAAAGCTATGTGTAATGGTGAAAAGAAGATGGAAAGCCAGGTACTCCTCTTTAGGCATGCATATGCATGCGTATGGTGGTGTTGAGTTATAAGGTGGGCTGCAGATACAGCAGAGGGCTGGCAGGGCCAGAAACATCCCCATTCGGACTGGGACAAAGGCACCTATAAAGCACTGGGGTTTGCCCCCGCCCCAGGCATAGGGGGCTGGCAGGCACCTCTCCAGGACACGAGGGCTTCGGGAAGGGGCACTAGCTGCCGAAGAAGGGCAGGCTGGGAAGCTGGGGCAGGCGAGCGCCCAGGGCAGGGGTGACGGCAGGCGGTGCGAGGAGCAGAAAGCTCGTGGAAACGCAGACGACGGAAGCCGGGGGCCGGGGCGGCCCGCCAGCGCCGGCAGGGAAAGGCGTGACCGGCAGGCGCGGCGGGGGCGGGGAGCGAGGCCCGGCGCACGCAGGCTGGGGAAGGAGCGCGGCGGGGGCCGAGGCGGGGTTGAGCCGCGATGCGTGCGCTTGGGGAGCCGGGGGAGGTCCCCAGCCACGGCGCGCTGGCAGCGGGAGGGCAGCGGCGCCACGGCGTGCGGCGGCGCCGGATGTGTGCCCGGGGGCGGAGGCGCGGGCGATGAGGGTACGCGGCTGGGGAAGGGACCGAGCGGAGGAGAGGGGCGTCCAGCGCCGACGGGGAAACGGGCCCCCTTGGCCCACCCGCCCCAGCCCCCCTCACCGCTCCGGGGGCGCGCGCGCGGCGGCGGACGGTCCCGGGCGGCGGTTCTCATCGTCCCGCGCTCCCGGCAAACGGCCCGCCGCCATTTTGAATCGGCTCCCTCCTCCGCGGGCTCCGCCGGCACCGGCTCCCCGCCCGCACCGTCCCCACGCGGAGCCCCGGGGGGAGGCGGGCGGGCCCGCGGCCCCAGGCCGCGCCCGACCCAGCCCCACCTGTCCTACTCACCACCTCGCTGCTGCTGTCGCCGCCGCCTGCCAGCACAGGAGCCCCCGCTCCCGCCTCACCGAGCGCTCCGCGCTTGAGGGAGGGGGCGGGGCCGGGCTCTACAGTTAGCCCCGCCCTCCCCCCGCCCGCCATCTTATTGTCAAAGCCCACAAAGGAACTCGCTTCCTTCCCCCCACCCCCGTCTTCCCGCTGGGGGGCGGGCTTTCCCCGTCAGCCACGCCTTCAAGGGAACGACAGCTGCAATTGGCTGTCGCGAAACTACGCAGATGCCGCTCGCCGCTGCGATTGGCGGGGCAGTTGCCTCTCCCGCCCCCAGGCACCGCCCACGGGAGGCTGCGGGGTTGCCATGGCGCCCAAGCCCGTCCCCTCGGCCGTGAGAGGCTGGCGGGAGGCGGAGGCGGGGGGCGAGGCGGAGTCCCGATTTCAAACGGCAGCCAAGGCCCTGAGGCGCGTCTGGGCTCCCGGCCACGGGCTCCGGCGGGAACAGGTTCAGACCTGGCCCCGCTGCAGCCCGCGGGGCGCCCAGGGAGCCGCAAGGAGGGGGGGGCGCCCACCCTGGGGCCGCGGCGCGCCGCCTCCCCCGCTGAGCCCGGCCGCTCTCTGCCGTCGGGCGCCGCTTCCCTCAGGGCCGGGGAGACCCCGGCGCCGACCGCTGCCGGCCCGCCCGCCCTCGCAGCCGCTCCCCCCCCCGCCCGGTGCTGCCGCCCGGCGGGGGGTGCCAAGCCTCATGACTCCATTAGCAAGGCTTGTGGCATTTCCTGTTTGGGCCTGGCCTCCCAGCCCAGGTCTCGGAGTCAGAGGACGGGGAAGCCGCTTCCTTGGGGCGAGGGGGAGGGAGGGGCTCCCCTAGGCAGCCGCCGTCCCAAAAGCTCCAACTGCCCTGCTGAGCGAAAAGGAAAAAAAAAAAAAAACCGAAAGCTTTGAACGCTGCTATGACTTCCAGCTCGATGCTGCTGCACATCTGCAAGTACTTAGGCCGACCGAGCGTTTCTCGGTCGCTTTCTCGGTCTTGCAGCTACGTGCCGGCTGTCTCCAAAGCAGCCAGAAGGAGGGCGGGGGGGAGCCGGGCTTGCCCTGGCTGCGGCTGCCGGGAAGGAGCCGCAGAGGCACGGCAGCTGCTGCCTGCGGCTGGGGCAGGGGGAGGATCTGCTGCCCCCGGAGGCGCGGTGGGGCGGGGAACGAGGAGAGAAAGAAAATGGAGAAAGGGTGGGCTAGACAGCAGCAGGAGGGGGCATCAGCTGGGCTTGGGGCTGAGGTTCGGTAGAAAGGCTGTAAAACAACAGAGAGCTGTAGCTTGATACGAGAAAGCAGGAGGAAATAACATTTCCATAGCACAGCAAGATCAGCTTTTCGGACAAGACAGGTTACAAAGTGCAGGATTTCCCCTTGGTTTTTTACAGTTTCTTGCACTGTGCTTATGCCATCATGGTGCAAAAATACGAGTCAAAATTTTGAAAGAAAATACCACAATGAGAGATGTTCTCATGCTCTATTCAGCTTGACATTGGCTTCTTCTAGTTTTGCTGCAAAGAATTCAAATAGGTAATCCCACAATAAATTCTGCAAAAACCTTTGAGCCTTTCTGGACTTCCCTTTTGAGACAGTGTGGGTGCTGTTCCCTGCAGGATCACTGCTAGAAGAGTTCATTGGTATTGCTCTTCCTAGTGATAGCATCATCTATATAGTAAGGTACATAAGTCCCCTCTCCTTATCTTTTTTTTTTCCTTTTAGATACAATGAGAGGGTCTTGGCATTTTTGTTTGTGGGTTTTTTTTTTCCCCCAATAGATTCTCCAGTGAAATGAGAGGATGTCTGATGGCTTAAAAACTGCATCATCTATGTTTCCGATTAAGCCACTGAAAGGGAAATTGTGAAAGATTCGCAGCACTCAATCGTGTTTGAAAAGCTGAGAAACTATCTATGTCTCATCGAGGTATGACAAGATTTGATTATTCTCAGGAGAAAACAACTCTCGCATCTCACATGTGAAAAACAAAACTTGAAAAGTCAAAATGGAAAAGTCTGGACAGACCTATGCAAAGCAATACAGCCCAAAGTATTTACTAGAAAGCAAACAATCTCTGATAGGACTAAAATAATGTTATAAAGAATTTAATTGAATTGTAACCACAATATGATAATGATCAAATTTTAGCTATGCGCTAAAGTTTTTCATCTTCCTACTGGTTTCAGTAAACAAAATCTTAACACCAGAGTTAAAAAGAACAGGTGAAAAACTGGTAATTTCCTAAACAGGTATTTATATATTGAGAAATCTATCTCAGCCCATGAAACTTTTGCAGCTAAGATAATCTGCAAGCAAAAGCAGAACTGATGCCTAAGTTAAAGTTGAAGTTCGAGAGACAAAGCATGGAGCAGAACTGGAAAGAAACGTCTGCACAACAACCGATAGGGGAAACTGAAAGGAAGACAATAACTGCACCCAAAAAAAAAAGAAAAAAGGAGGGGAGGAAATTACAGGTCAGAAATGGCAGGAGACTTTTAAATCGAAAGGTAATTCAGAATATGTACTCAAAGCTTCTAGACAATTGAGAGGTATTGCACCTGGTGAGACACTGCAGAGCAACCTGCTTGCTGATGAAATGACTAACACAGGTTACAGGGGAGAAAATGATGCAAACCAGCTCAGCAGCTCTCTCCTAGGAAGACGGGTCACCACTGGTACCCAGCAAAATCTTCAGAGTAAGTGGCAGTCCAGAGGGGATTTAAAAGCCCTGGCAGCCTTTATAAAAGTGTGATTGCCAAAGAGGAAATCACTGAACGGGATGCCCTTTTTGTCTGAAAACAGGTCTGAGGTACAGGGCTGGTTTAACAGGAGCAGGCATTGCCTCGACCTCTCCGAGCGGGTCCAAGGTGCAGATCCATCCTCAGCACATGTTTGGGCTTATTTAAGCTGGAGTCCCTGCCCCAGAGCAAGAGTCAAGTGGAGCTGCTACCCTGAGCCCTTTCCCTTGGCTGGGCAGTGATTAGCCTGTGCTCGGCGTGGGTAAAGGACGGGCCCAGCTTCAATCTGTGCGAGCTGCGTGCGCAAGGGCTTCAGCCATGCCGCCTCCTCCACGGCCGAGCGGCAGCGGCTGCAGAAGCCGTGCTGGCAGCCAGCTCCGGCTCTCCCCATCCCGCAGCCGCCTGCTCTCCCAGGAGCCCCAGCCTGCCTCTTCCTCCGGCGGTGGCTGGTACTGGGTGGTGTGACCTGCGTGCCATGCTCATTGGAAAGCAGCCACTACTCTCTCCCTCCCAGCCCCCTTCCTTCCCTTCTGGAGCAAGCCTGTGCTGGGCTGTGCTTGATGCCTAGGGAGCTTTGCTGCTCCTTTCTCAGAGCTGCTCAGCCCCTGCTGAGCTGGCCAGGCTTTCGCACATCGGTGGTGACGGGAAGGCTGGTTTAGAGTTGGGCAGTGTTTATAAAACCACAGAAATTAATAGGAGCTCAATGGCTGGGAGCAGAGCTGAAACTGCGCTTTTAAAAGACAAAAAAAAAAAAAGGTGACGGAATTTCCAGTTTATTTGTGCAATTTCAAGCTGCACAAAGGATCTCAGTCCATGACATTTCCACATTACAAATGATTATAATAATAGTGGGTTTTAATAGTTTTAAAGGACTAATGTAGATAATCTCTATGTAGATGAATAAGAAACAGAAATACATGCAGAATGAAGTTCCCCACTTCCCACTGGGTCACTGATACTATTTCTAGCTTGTGGAAAGGTCTCTCGGAGCGAGTATTTCTTGGGCTCTGACAGGCACTGTCTCTTACTTGGTGTTTGTACAAAGCTTAGCGCAGTGTTTCACAACCAGTGGCTTGCAAGCCCTCAGATAAAGAGGGTAGGGAAATTAGTCAAGAGGTTGCTTAAGCTTTGAAACAAATAGTTTCAGTGAGATAGGATGGAGTCCTGTCTCAATACCAATACTGAGCTGACAATGAAGCGTTTTCCACTCTACACTCCTGTGTGGCTGCAGTGTTTTCTGTCTCTGGTCCTGGGGTTTATGTAGCTGCGCAAATAGTTCAGAGCATGGCTGTGCAGTCAGAGGCAGGAAAACATGTGCTTGCACTGCCGGTGCTTGGAGCCAACCAGACATGACTCAGCCCTGAACTGGAAGCCGTGAGCTGTAGTCAGTGCAGTGCTGTGCTCTGGCTAGCGAGTCTTATTGAGAGTCCAGGTGTGTTAGCTCAAGCTCTGTGCTGTAACAGCACGACTGTGTGAGGTTTGGAAGAGTTTTGGCTGTGATCCTGCTGGTTCAGAACGGGGACAGAGCTTGCTTGCCTCTGCCTGCTAAAGGCAACGTGGACTTGCTCTGAGTCTGTATTGTTTCTCTCATAATTACTGTTTGATTAAAGTGTTTAAGATATGTTGTCTTTTTAATTTGGCTCCAGAGTAGGGCAGGAGGCCCACTCGTAATGTACTGTTTCCTTTAAGCCCAACCTGGCAAGTTCTGATTACCTCTGAGATAGGCAGCGTTATGAAACAGTCCTGAGTGCTTCTGCAGACGAGCACATTCCTGCAGCAGAGCTAGCCTAAAAAATCCAGGAGCAGATGGAAGAAAGGCTAAGGAGGATAATTAAATGTGGCTGTTCCCTAAGAAGTAAACCTGTTGTAGCAGCTCAGCTGGGCCCCGTAAGCAAGGTGCAGGATACAACTTCATTGCGTGCAGTCTGCAGTCACAGCGCACTGAATTTAAGAGAAAGTGTTTTTGTATCGTTACAGTGTGTTAATGTGTGGACCACCAAAGGTGGCTGAAAGTTCTGCTCAGCCTTCAGTGAGTGTAAGCTTCTCCTTCACTGCTCTGAGCCTGGAAAGGCTGTTGCTCTACCTGTAGGAGGGGGTTGGACAAAGAACAGCAGGCATCTGGTGCCTGTAAAGCAAACCAAAGCATTCATAGTGAGTGAGTGAGCATTTGTGGGCTAACTGTAGCTTGATGTTGGATGATAATGATGCTGGCATCAAATGCTAGTGGCTTACAAAAGGAGAATAGCATAGTCAGAGCACTCATCACACCAACTAATCCATGCACCAGCTAATACATGTCTGAATATGGCAACAATTGGCTGGCTGTATTGGCTCAGCTGGGTGTTTGTGCTGGCAAAAAACTGAAGAGCAGTAGTAGACAGGTGATGGGAGGGAGGGTATGGGGCTGTCAGTACAACAGTGGCAAAGCAAATCCATTCCTAGGCAGAAATCTGTCTGCCTCAGGCCACCAGCCTCAGGCCTTAGGTTTTACAGCTGTGGGTATCTGATCTATCTACTAGGAGACCAGGGTGATTAGGGATGACATGAGCTATGAAACGAGCAAAGAATGAGCTAAGAAGAACTTGTTCAGACTAAGAAACCCTCTGCGCTAAAACCAGCACCACTGTGTTTATCCAGGCCAGCTAGTAACTTTACGGAACCGGTAATAAATTGGTAAGAAGAGGTATTAATATGTTTTGACTGCAGGAAATACAGTGGAAACAGGACACGTGAAAGCTGTTAGGCTTATACTAGTCTGCAGACTCTTTTAGCTTGCCTGGCTAAAGTAGTCATGTTGGAGTTAAGAATCCTTCACAGACAGCTGTAGAAGTTACTGACCATCAGTTTCCTCTTATGGTGGAAAGGACCTGGAAGAAAGAATGCCTTCGTATTACAGTATTTGTTTATGCTCCATAATGACCAGGATGTGACAAAATAAAAATAAAATAAGTGTTTTCAGCAAGATTTACACTTGCCAGCCAATTCAGAGGAAGTGTTCTCCATGGCGGATGATATGCAAAACTACAAAAGCCAAAGGGGCTACAAAGCACACTTGAGAAATTCCAGCCATGAAACCACAAATAATGCATATGCACACTGGCAGGCTGGGGCCAACAGCCAGTATGTGGCTTTGTGTTGGTAGTGGACATCTGTGGTAGGAACAAAGCCCAGATCACACAAAGTTAAGACTTTCAAAGCAGTACCTAGGGAGATACTAAAGCTACAGTAGCGGCAAAGCACCATGCACTGTACCAAACAGCAAAAGTCTCCAGATTATGCAGTAGCAGTCAGTAAAGATGGATTTTAAAGTGCTGAATGTTGTTTGGGGTTTTATTTTAAGGCTTCTAAGCCCTCTTCTGGATCACTGTGGTAGTTCTGCTTTATGTTTGTAAGGGACAAGATTGTTTTTTTGTTGCAAAACTGTTGCGTTATAAAGGTTTTCTAATAACTGGAGGAACACACCTACTTCCTTCATAACAGGGATTTTCTTTTAAACATGCATTTTGGACACTTGAATGCCATGTTGTCTGATGCTGCTTAAAATATGTGTTCCATATCTAAGCATAAATACCATAGGGTATGACAGTTGCTATAGCAACTAAGCATCTACTATTAAATAGGACCCACAAGCTCAAAAAACATGTGCAGCCTGTCACTACACAAGGTATTCTTTTCTTTGCAGCAAGCTAAGTACCATATTTTCATCTTGGGAGTTAGTCTGTTTCTGATGAATGTGTTTGTGCTGTGCCTGTGAAGATCTTTTTTCACTCACCAGCTCTACCTTCCTTTGAAAACTGCAGATACTGTAAGAACAAAATAGCCTGAAGCGGTTGCAAGCTGAAGAAGTTAATGAATAATTCCTTTTTTATATATCCTAGAACATACATTGGAGTATGGCTTTCAGATCTTTTAGGACAGATTTGAGGCTTACACCTTTGCTATTCTGCATCTTTTGATATTACAGTATTTTGCTCTTGAAACCAGCCTTTTGGAAGGCACTGTGCTGTTTCTAGAAGTTGTGTCCCTGAAAATTACAATACCGGTGGGAAACTAATTTCTGCAGTAGTGGCAAACTGGAGAGTTATAACTCAAAAGCACAGTTAAAGCTAACAAAACTTTTAAGAATATGTAGGTCAGTTGTTTATTTTTAAGTTTGCCTTAAAGTTGTTAAGCATTTGGACCATGAAAACCAGGGGAAAAAACCAGAAAAATAAGGTCACTGAGTTTCTTACGCAGTAACTTAATTCTAGTGGTTGAGACTTTAGTAACAAGCTGTTGACAACATTAGTGAAATGTGATTTTCCTTAGACCCATAACAAGGAGAATAAAATTAAGCATCCGTAAGAGAAATATACTGGTATAGAAGTTAACAATTTATCTGCAAGTTAAATTGACTCTCTGTGCTCCTTGGAAGATAGAGGAAGGCTGTGATGGCTTGTTCAGTGTTTGGATTGTTTCCAAATTTTGTTTTAGAGTCTGATGGATTGATAGGTTAAACTGGAAACTATAATGTATCCACAAATTATTGCTGATGTTGATTTGATGGCGACTTATCTGAATTACACAGTCTATAAGAAACAAAATGTCATAAATTATAGTAGGAACATAGCAATTACAGTTTAGGGCAGGTATCTAAAAATGAGCGTAAGATGTAGGTAAGGTAGGGCATGAAAAGGCATATTAAATATGTATGTTTTAT
Source organism: Calonectris borealis (assembly GCF_964195595.1). Taxonomy (NCBI): domain Eukaryota; kingdom Metazoa; phylum Chordata; class Aves; order Procellariiformes; family Procellariidae; genus Calonectris; species Calonectris borealis. The sequence goes on along the minus strand of NC_134316.1, from coordinate 10,149,482 downwards.
ACCCTATTTTTTCCTAAGAGAATGATAGCTAATGCCTGTCTGCCTTATCTGGTTAAAGGGTTAACCCAATTAGAAGCATGAGTATGAACACAGATAACAGGCTGTGAACTAGTCTTGTTCTCTGCTCCAGTCCTGTGCCTTGATAGGAATGACAGCTTTGGCTTTTGTAGCAATAAAGGAACGTTAACTCATGTCTCCTGGTGCTCTGTCGGTAGCCAGTAGTTTCCCAGCAATCATTTCAACATGTCTAATATTAACGGAATAATAAATCTTTAATTTGCCTTACTTAATCTGACTAACAAATAGCACCAAATGCCAATAGACTTGGGATAAAGTCACTGGAGCTGCAGTGATGCAGTGAGCAGTGGTGCAGGACCATGTGGAGTGGTTTGCCGAGGTAGGGAGGCAGAGTGGGGCTCCTGAAAGAGAATTTGCTGTGTGTTAAGATACTGCAGGGGCTGGCTCAGCTGAATGCCTTGGATGGTATGTTTGCCTCCTGCCACTTACGTCCTCTCCAGGGAATCATGGACAGATCCTGGCAACTTCCATCATCCTCCGTTTTTTATTGTGTGATGCAAGGGAATTGATTTTCTCTTTTTCTCCCCATGATTTTTCTTGCTTGTTTTCAGTTCTGTTTTTTTTGCTTCTTGTTTTTCTGCCTGTTTGTAGCCACCATTTGAAAAAGGTTGTGTGTTTCTGCTATAGCTGGATAAACATTGTAACCCGATTTTGGGTCTGCCTCAACAGCTATCTGTATGGTAAGCATGAGCTCACACACACGCATCTGTACAGAGTGTTTTACTTAGAAGCACAAAGTCTTACAAATTTGTGATTACAGGCTGCGAACTTAAGAGAGATAAGAGATACTAATTTTTTTCCTTCCACGGTGAAGTTCACCATGGCCAGCAGGAGAAATAGGCTAGAGTCTGGTGCCCTCTTGTGACTACGTTAAACTCCTGGAAAAACATCATCCCGTGTCTTAAAAGGGATCAGGGCTTGAATTACACTGGAAAACACAAAGAATTTTATCCAAAACAGAAGCAGGAGGTATAGAAAAGGGGAATTAACCTCTCAGTGTCATTTATGGAATTAAACTTGTGCTGCGTGGTTCAGAATAGAAGCAGTAGAGTCACGACCCATAGTTGGCTGATGTGTTGAATATTTGAATGATATGTTGCTTTCATAAAAGCTTTTCTTCACGTTAGTCAATTAGACATACGATGCTGAAGCACTGACAAGTCAGGATTATATATTAATATTGTTTTATATCATGGAAGGATATGTCCAAACTACATTTCTACATTAAAAAAAAAATTCTGCAAATTCTGGAGGTTTAAAGTCAATATGACCTGAAACTATAGGCCAGCAAAAAAAATTCAGATTGACATTCAGTTTTGCACAGCCTTCAGGGGAGGAGGGCTGGTTTCACAGCTTCGGTTTAAATTCACATTTATTTATTTGTAATGGTTTTCAGTATCTCCAGAGAAAAAAAGATTATTTTCTGGGATTTTTCCTTGTAGACTGTTATTTCTCATCTTGGAATTTGACTAAGAAATGGTTCTAGTATCTGAAACTGAATGCTAAGAAAACAAAAAGACAAATATTTAATATAATTTCCAACTTCTTCCCTCTCATGAGACGGGAACATTTCTGGTCAGAAGAGGGAGTGACTCATCCCTGAATAAAGCAAGCAGGGTCCACTCAGCCTCTCATTAGGGAAAGTCCCTCGTTGAGTTATAAAATCACACAAGCCTTTGAATTCTGTTTTTGTGGAGTACTGAAGTTATCTGCTGACCTTTCGTTTCCCATCAAATCTTTTCTGTTATTACATTCCAGTCTGTCTGTATCTGCTTCACACCCCTGTGTACAAAGGAAGTTCCCCATTCGCCCCCTTTTTCTTGTTTCTGATAGCAACTTCAGATTTGTACTTGGCCTGCCTAGAATCTCCTGCCTTTTGCTGATGGGCCATTCCCACAGTAAGAGTCAAGAAAGCAAGAAGTCTGTCATACTCCTGAGTTCACTTGTTATTTAATGTACATTTTTCTTCCCTTTTGCATTTTGCTGCATCCAGTCCTGATTTTAGTTTGAGGCTTGTGCATTTGTTATCTTTGGGACACAGCTATTACTGCAAGTGGTGCAGTTAAGTGCACCATTCCATTGAGAGCTATGGATTGTCTGTTTTTGTAAACCTTATTTTAGGAAAGATTTGAACGAAGAATTAGAGACAGACAGGAACCATAAATGCAGCTAAATGTAAAATGACAGGATTTTTTTTTAATACCTTATCAAATGTCCTTTATTCAACATATTGTCAAGTCACCTATAAATGTCAAACATACAATAATAAAAACTACCTGTAGTGGGTAGCGACAGCCTAGTCTTCTCGACTATATTTAAGAAAGGCAAAAAAAGCCCTAAATAAATAAAATATCTAAGCAATAGTACTGTTGCCTCAAGCATATCAGACTCACACTGTCAGAGACCCATTCCAGAAATCTGGTGCTAAGAAAGTGCTTCCCAACCCACGAAAATAGTGCCAGGAAGGGACGAGCTTGAGAGACAGTGTCCACATGGATAGATTTCAAAGCACTAAGGATTTTAGAGATTATTACTGGTGGGCTACTGTGTACAGAAGTTGCAACAGCAAATGCTATTAGTGTTACTGATTGTTTCCAGTCCTGTACCTGGAGAGATACTAGGAGCCTTGTGAGCACTTGGCCCTGGGTGTTTCCAGTCTGGAAGTCAACTCTGTGGATCAGTATTACTCTTACCTTTTGGAAGCAACCAAACGCCTCCAAACACCAAAATATCCCAGTGAGGAAAAATCCCAGTGAAGTCCCCAAAGGTCTAGTGCCCATGTTACCAGAAGGAGACCCAAAGTTAAAGTGAAAGTCTGCATATTTTTTTTTTCTGATCCCCCAGCATAAACAGAAGCAAAAAAAGTGCTTTGAATCTGACCCTGAAAGTGCTGACTCATTAGAATTTGTGCTTTAGTACCTTATATTTGCCTCCACGCTGTTCACTGCTCCACTGCAGTAAGCTCTGAATATGCATACGACACACCTGCTCACTCTTTCTAGTATCTCCTGCAAGGGCTTGTATTTTAAACCGAGAAGACAGACAATGCTCAAGGGAAGAAGTGTCCCATTTTACAGATGGGGAACTGTGATACAGGCTGATGCATTTCTAAGTAGCTTTCTGAACACTCGGGTATTTGCATACTTGTTCAGAACATCTGCGACTTTAGGTTTACAAGGCTTTTCAGGACTTTGTATATCGTACAACACCCTTTTCCCACAGTATCTCTCTTCTCTTTGATTCTTCACCTCCCTCAAGAAAATATTTCAAGACCTTTGAACGTACAGGGAATGCTCTGTGATCATAGGCCGAAATGTATGGGCCCTGTCACAGACTGAGGCTGCCAAACAGGATGGATCATTTCATGGCGTACTGAGAAGCCTTATTTTGAGGTTGCTCGTGCAGATGATATTCAGGTGATGTTTTGTGAAATTCTTACTACGTAGCTTATCATCTCTCCTCAGCAGACTTTCCATGTGTCTGCAAGGCTGGTTTTTGCTTCGTTATCTCTGAGCATTTCTTACAGGATGGAGTAAGAGAGTAAAACCATAGAAGTTATTAGTGAACTGAATTACTGTGATGAGACATATGAGTTTAGAGTCCTGCTCTTTCTTACCTGCTCGTGACGGCAGCAACTAACGTCTATTATGAGTCTGATTTGGGCTAACAGATTTTTCTTTTTATGGTTCACATTCCTTTCACTTGAAGATTGCACCATGAGGCCATGCTGCATCACTGGTGCAAATACAGTGTGAGATGCGCCCTCTCCTGTGCAAAGGTTAATTGTGCAGGGGAAAGGGGGAGTGCAGCGGGATGCAAACCACCCCAGGAGGCATTGGAAGAGATGGGGAGGACTGGTAGGTATCACAACCTCGCCTCTAGACACTAGTTGCAGAAGACATGCTGGGAGATCCAGCTTTGGGGATGCTGCCACTTGTATGCTTCCCTGCACACCAAAGAGGTTAAAAAAATGATTGCATCTCTCTGACGCAATCCCCTCACCCCTATTTGCTACCTTTAGTTTGTGCTGTTTTGAAAATAAGACAGATATTCCAACCTGCGAGGCAACTCTGGCATCATTTCACTATACAGAGGATGTTTCCTAAAAGACCTATCCCACAGCGTGACCCATAGGATGACAATATGCTCACGAATAAAAGCTATTAGGTTGTGGACATTTTTGAAAGCCTGGTTCTGAGTTAGGTTTCATCACTCACTCCCCAACAGAAATTTGACATTGGATTGTACATGATAGCAGGGCATAAATCAGACCAGCTACAGATGAAACTTTGTCACACGTAGAGAGTCTGAGTTCATTCGTATCTGGTTTTGCCTGTTTTGTATAACTATCCTCTCGAAGCAAAATTTAATACTGAACATGAAAGCGTTTCTTAGACAGGAAGAGAGTTTTATAAGTGAGTTACCCTAAACAATTACTTAAAAAATGCAGTCTTTAGAAATGACTTAAAATTGATGAATAAACAAACAAATCAGATATATTCTCTGCAAAAACTAGTTTGGCCAGCTCTAGTTCATAGCCAGAAATTATTCACTTCATGCTTCACAGTCATACTAAAATAATCAGCAATCCACTTATCTCACAGGTACATTATGAATGTCTGAGACACATGTAAAAATAAAATCATGTTTTATTTATTCAGTAGCCCACTCTTCTTTAAATCAAATTACGGGAGTTATATCTGAGTAAATGCTGAATACAAAAGAGAGTGAAATTTTTGAATCTCGCCCCTGTTACACTGGTGAGCGCCTTACCCACTCTGAGCCATACATGTGGAGACCCGGCCATCTAAAGATCAAATTGGGAAGCACGGCCCAGGTTTGGTTCTGTACTTTCTCCAAGTCGTCTTACAGCTTAAGCTGAGTTGAGGAAGTTGGGGGACAGATCCAAATAGCTGGGCTGAGAACTGCAGATCTGATGTAGTAGGTGGACCTTTCTTTACAGCACAAAGCAGTCCCTGCAGGAGGAAAGGGTGGAAAGGTCCACACAATCAATCCATCCTTCAGGTCTGCTCTGACCTGAGTAGTGTCCTTTGCTGTGTCTCTGGCAAGCGTTCCAGTGCTGAGAACCTTTCTTCGCCTGTATGGCACAGTCAGATACTGTGTGACAAAACAGATTGCATGCTTCAATTTATCACATGAGAAACAGTCGGCTTCTCCTCTGATGGGATAGTTTAACAATGTGGAAATAGCATTTCTTGATCTCCTCACTCAGATGTAAAGCTGCTTTTCCATTTACCCAAAGAAGTCAGGATTTGCAGTTTTCCCATGTGGATACACTGCTTGGTACCTGGCCCCTAATCCTGTCATGGAATATTTTAGTTTGGAAAGCACCTCTGGAGATCATCTAGGTCATCTTCGAAGTTGGAACAGGATGTACAGGGCCTTGTCACCCCTAAGGCTTTTATTTCAGAGTGCACCTGAACAAAGAAGCTCCAAGGATTTTCATTAAAAGAAGATGCATAACGATGTAGTAATTTAGAACAGCATGTAAATTAGACAAGGCAAAAGAATTACAGATGTTGCATCAGACCCTGCTAATCCCTGTCCCCTGCACCTACGGCACTGGGCTCCAATATTGGTTGCTCTAAAGACAGTCATGTTTTATCAGACGAAAAACATCAGAGAGATTTCAAAATTCATCGAGGTGAATATCTAATCTGCATCCATTTCAATCAGTTCAGAAGTCTGTATCTTTGGTTTCTTCTAAATTCACTGGTATTATTCATCAGAGTTTTACATTTAGATTATGCAAATCCTGAGTTTGGGGCAGTTTGCATATGTGTCTTCAGAGATTAATCACCAATGCCCTGGCTCACTGTTACGAGCTGTTACGAGCAACGCCTGCTGCTGATTTTTTTAGTAATGGAAAGTTTGATTTTCCGCAAAGTTACAGATATTCAGCACTTTGCAGATCTCTCCTTGATACCTTAGAGAGTTTGATCTCTTGGATGCGTATGAAAATACAAAACCACAGTTTGTTAATTAACATCACAACAGAATTTCACATTTTCCCGAGAAACAATCTCCTATTCAATTCAGTATTATGTGAACTATTTTTGAGGACACAAGCCTTTCACAGGTAGATGCCAGAGGAGTCATTAAATAATACAAAAATTAAATACGTCATAAATACAATAACTTGAGGAAATGCTATTTTGGCACAGTGCTGCTTTGCAAAAGTGTATCAGAATAAAGCATAATATACATATACATAATATGACAATTTAAAAACATTAAAAAGTATTGTATTTACATTAACATTGGCGAATGTTAGTTCAATTCAGAAATGTCAACGTTAATGATGATTTAAAATCTTACAGAAATACAACATTACAGATGAAGCAGAACAATGCTGTGAAACACTTTACAATTACTCAAAAAAACATCCAACTGATTCATGTTCTTTGTCTGTTTTACTTTGATCATGTCAAAATATGAAGAACTAGATAAATCTTGCCAGATTTGTATCATTCTTATCTTCTAATTTCTGGTTTGAAGGCACAGGAAACTACCATCAATAATTTATTCATACCGAAAGCGGCAGCAGCAACAATGAAACCTGCCCCAGCATAGCCTCTTGTATGCACCACCAGCATGTCCGAGGGAGTTCCCATCCACGGGGAGAAGGAACTGTGTTCTCCATGCTGCCATCCCTTCCCTGTCAGTAAGGCACTTCACGCTTGTGTAGACTCCTACACACTAAAAGTTGGATCAATACAAAAAGGGAAGTGTTAGCTTAGAAATGAAACACAAGTACAACAAACTCCCGGAGATGGCATAAAAACAGTCCATGACACCACTCGGAAACGTATAAGTTTTCTATATACTTCAGTGCATTCCAGATTTAACTGCAAAATAAGTAAAATCTACTAATTGTAAAGTATCAAGTATTAGAATTGTACATTTTAAGAATTTCACGTCGGTGCAGGATCTTGACTAATACAGTAGAAGTATTGTTGGTCTGTGTTATCAGGCCACTGTTTTGCCCTTTAATTCTCCCCAGAATGTGCAAGGTAGATAAAGCTGCATACTGAAGTATTAGGAACATTTCAAGGCTCTTGTTGAAAGACTTCCTCATTTTTAATATTTTCCACTGGTTAACCACAAACGTTAACAACAGAGTACGTGTATGAGAATCTGAACATGTACCTCCTCAAGAACTAAAAATTTCAACCATAAGAATAGGCCCTACATTGTTCTTCTCAGCAGGGGTTTTTTTTTGCCTATCTCAGAAGATAAAACTGGTTCTGAATTCATATGAGGAAAAGAGTCAGTCCAAAAAATAAGCTTTTAAGATTTCAATTTGAGTCAAAGTAAATTACTTAGTTTATTCCACATGTCCTTAGCAAAGCAATATTTTCACCAATGATACTGGTGGGCAAACTTTATCATAGGAGACAAACAGAAATAAGGAGTATCGCTCCCATAGCGTCCTCAAGGAGTTGCTGGCCCATGCACTATGGCAAAGCTTCCTACGGACGTCAGCATGTAAATACTTGTGTGCTGCCGTCTGCGGCCCGCAGCTGGTGTTGGGAACTTCTTATTTGTGTCAGCAGCTAACTGCTAGCTGCCACCTTCTTGGTCTTTGCCACTGTTACAGGTCTTTTGAATGTCAGATGAATCTGGTATTTCTTTGTTTTCTTCTCCTAGCCCTCCTTCCTGTGATTCTTTTGACATTTTCAATTTTATGCTGTCCGTCTTGTGATTAATGGATGAATTCAGCCTGAATGAGTTCAATCTCCATCTTCTCAGGCTACTATAAAAATCTTTTCTGACATTTTCACTAACCAACACGTAGATGATTGGATCGGCAATGCTGTTTGCAGTGGCCAAACACAGAAACACTGTAAAAATTGAATATATATCTTTTTCAAATGGGCATGAGCAATTCTGATGAAACATAAAGTATATGGATCTTATTATGAGTACCACATGGTAGGGAGCAAAGCAGATCAGGAAAATGACAATAATGGCGATAGCCAGATACTTCACTTTGGCTTTTTGGCGACGAGTCAAGCTGCTGCTTGTTTTTGTACTTTGGAAAATTTTGTAGTTTGTGAAAATGAGGATTGTGAAAGGTATGGCAAATCCAAATAAGAATCTGGCAAAGCTGAAAGAAGCCAATTTTATGTTAAGGGGCAAAGTCTCAAAGCAGGTCTTCTTATTCTTATGTTCATCTTCCATGAAAAGTACGGGAGTGTGGATTATTGCAACCACAGCAAAGAGAAAACACACTATTATGATTGCCTTTTTCTGTCCTCTTCTGCCCCTTGATTCCAGAGCATACACCAGTGCCACATAACGATCCACAGAAATGCAACACAAAAGCAGAATGCTGATGTATATGTTGCAGAAAAAGATGAATCCTGTTATTCTGCAAGCCTTTGCACCCATTTTCCAGTGGTGCTCATCTTGCACATAGATAATCCAGAGAGGCAAGGTACTTAAATACATCAGCTCACACAATGATAAACTGAAAATGTAGATGGCAATTACTTTATTCCTTTGGATTTGTACAAACGTCAGCAGGGAAGTTAAGCAATTTGCTGGAAGGCCTATGGCAAAAACGATGCTGTAAACAGCAACCAGAAGTGTCTTGCTGTCTTTGTAGGGGATTCCTGTGCAAGTGGAGCTATTATTTGTGTCTGTACAATTTTCCATTATTCTTTTTCCAGCTGATGTTTCCTGAGAATCAGAAGACAAGGTGGAAAGTTAGCATTTGCATCACTTAAAAATGTGTCAGTAAAGGTTATGGTCCCATAGGTGCCAACAGGACGTGTCAGGGGAACAAGTGGGATGCTTGTCTTGGGGAAGCATCTAAGATGATAAGCAAGTTTTCCAAGACCTGCTGGTCTCCTGTAGTGCCTCCTGGGAGTCAGGTCTGGTTTACTTCCAGGAAAAAGTGCCTTTCTTCACAAGGAATTTCTTGACTACAGCATGCCTATTCACTAAAACAGGGTATTGGGGACTGTCCCTAAACCAGGCTGCCTCATAAACAGGACAGAGCTGCTGACCAATTACTAAAGTCACTTCCTACAGGAAATTAAGGGCATTAATCTTCAATTCATTTTTTTCAAACTGAGTAACTGAGTAAAAAATGCAAACCGTAGAGATTTCAGAGGCAGACTTCCAAAAGAAGCTGTCATTTATGGTCGATCCGATGGGGGAACTGTCTGAAGTGGGTGGTGGTAGTTGTGTCAGGGACTACCCAGCATACAGGAACCAGAACACTGGTGTGTACCTCCACACTGCATTACAACATAGTGGTTCAGATCTAGCTAATTCATACTTCTCCTCTCCCTCCTCTTAATGAATAACTGCAGCTGAAGAACGTAAACTTGTAGTGCTATATAACACGCACCATAGTAAGCCAGTGAAACTGCCTACCGCATCTCTTTGATGCCTCTGGGAAACAACAGGAAACAAGGGCAGTTGAAGGAAGTAAACACCAAAGAGAAGAATATACACACATTTAAGAAATAGAGGTGAAGAAAATTAATGCTCTTTGAACAGGTGTGGTTACAAAAAACTCCACCTTTCCAAGATAACCATACACAAGAGCAGACTTGGCATTTGGTTAGTGTGAAGTAGTGCTAGGAAAGCATTTCTTGCAAAGCCACATCATGATTTCCATGCCAAATTCTTCTCCAAGTGGAGAGAGGAATATGGAGGTGGGTGTACCATAATGGTGTTGTGTGCCCTTAAAAATTGTACTTTGCTGTATTTATGAGTTGAAGTTGTTCACTGTATAACATCCTTGATAATAAAAGGTCTTGTCTGGTCTAATCTTTTGGGCATTCTCTAACTGGGTGGACACCTGCTCCAGGGAACAGTCAGCTAACTCCAGAAGGAGTAGATGTGTTGACAGAGATTGAGTCCCTTCAGACAGAGGAGAGGCATGAGCTTTCTTGGTCCACACTGTGTATGAGCAACTTCTTTAACCCTGAGTTCACGCAGGGGAGAAGGGAGCTTTTAGCAGCCTCGGAACATTTATTTGTTGCTTGTTTGGGCTCATGTCAAGCAGACCAAAGGGAAGCATTCTGCTCCCAGTGCAGTGGGATTGTCTCCTGCATCTCTGGAAGGGTGGACAAGCTGGTGGGGACCTTCCTTCCCCTCCATGTGGGCAAGAGCAGTCCCTGGGGTGGCGTAAGCAGCTCCCCCTGAATGCCTAACAGAGCACCTGCCAATGCAAGATCCCTAAAGCTTGAAGGGCTGTCAGGTCTTAGTTAACTACCAGATGAAGAGAATGGTATGAGAAAATGGACATGAGTTGCCTTAGCCTGCGAGACCCTCACAGCAGCGCGGTGCTAGCCACAGCCATAAACACCAAGAGAGGTTTTCCCGGCCCATGCCAAGAGGTGTTCTTTTCCAGCAAGCACCCCAACGCAGTCCGAGCCCGCTCAATGACAGCAGCTTCTGAGTGAAGATGTCCCGGCAAGCGAGCAGACGGGGCAGAGGCAGCAGTACCTGCCGTCCCCATCCCCAGCGGCAGCGTAGGCTGTTCCCCAGGGCGAGGATGTTTGGAAGGGGCCTCCACAGACAGAGGAACTGAGAAAGTGCTGTGTAAGAAGCACGCCGGAGGGCGCGACCGCCCTCTGCGACTACCTTCCACTTCCCCCTGCAGCAAACCGTGCTCCGCTCGCCTGCTGACACCTTGACGAGGGTCAGCATCCCTTGCCCGAGGGCCGCATCCCTCCATGTCTGAGAATCGGACTGTCTGGAGTCTGGTGGGTATGTTCAGGCCCTCTCAAGGGGGATCTGAAGTTTCCTTTAGTTTCAGATGTCCAATCTTAAGAACAACTGGAGAAGAGGATCCTCACTGCTGTGGCAGGGGGGAGATGGCGAGGTACTCAGCAGGGCTGCCGCAAGGTTTCTGTGTGAGAGGGTGTAAAATTACTTCCCTTCTTTCCTAATACCTGATAGCTGATATTAACTTAGAAAAACGGTAAGGGCTGGTGGTGACTTGAGTCTTTTGCTGCCTCTGGGCATCTGCCACCCTCGGTGAATGAGGTGGGGCCTTCTTTGGGCCACCCATGAACCGCTGCGTAGAGGGGATAAACACGGTGCTTGGTTTGAGGGTCAGCAGCGGTTCTCTGCCCAGACCTCACCTGGGACGGGGCATACGAGAGCTTGTCCTCGACTCAGACACGTCTGGCCGATGTGAGAGCTGCTGTACACCTGCACACCACAGAGCGGTCCTGGAGACCTCCCCTTCTACGGTGAAGCACAGCAGGTGAACACAACTCACACGTGAGGGAGACGGCAGCAGCCGAGGCGGGGACGCGGCACAGCCGCACGCCATCTCAGTTGCTCAGCGGCTGTCTACGCCTCGCACCGCAGCAAAAAAACCTTCAAGAGTGGTTGAAGGTATTTGTCTGAATATTCTCCTTTCTGCATGGCCTACGCCTGCTGTTCGCTGCTCGTTGTGCGCAGGCATGCTTCCCCCAGAGGTACCTGTCACGCCGGCGATGGTGCAGGGCAGGAAGGAAGTGGTAGAAGACATATTCTGTAGACACGTGGTTCCCAATGTTTCTTTTTCTTGCCTCCTTCCTTTGCCTCCTCCCTTCCCGCTCTGCTCCAAGTCTCCTTCCCGCGCTTAGCACCCATGAGTGAGCCTCAGGAAGGAGATGCCTGTGACTTTTTAAGCTGCCTGCACGGGGCATGCTTTTTTTTCTTGGCTTTTGGCGTATGGCCTAAGCCACAGGGTTGAGACTGAGCTGAAGAGACCTTCACCCTTAAATGACTGTCAGCTGCCAAGCGCAAAGCCTCAACTGGCAAAGTGCAGCCATAGACGTGAATATACACTTGTAGAGAAAAAGCATGTGCCGAATGCTTCTCCTGAAGGTCTGGCCTGTCAGCTCAGGAGCCTGGATCCTTCCCAGCAGTAATGCTCCATGTCTCAGCCCCGTACCAGGAAGGAGAGGAGGACATCCATTTGCTCCCCTCCCTCACCTTCTCCTGGCTCTCTGCCCTGTCCAAGGGAGAGTCTCCTGGCCCTGGCCACTGCATCCAGCCCCAGATCTGAGCTTCACTTGTCTCTGCTCAGCTCTCCAGGCCTGCGGAGGGGTTTCCTCATTAAACTGAAGATCAGAAAGCAGCACTCAGCAGACAATTTATGAAATTTCTCCCTGTGACATTGCCCCTCTGCAATTGAAAGCACATATTCATCCTGTTGTCAGGCCTTTAGAGTTTGCTGTTTTGATACTTGGCTCAACTCAGAAGATTCCCAGTTCTGTCTTCTTCTGTGGTTGCTGGGCGGTGATGGGTGTATCCCCACATCTTTCGAATGTAGCATTCATAACTGCACTGCTTTATCTAAAGAGGCAGCTGTTACCTGTGAGCGCTTTGTTGTTGTCCCACACTGCTGCAGGACTGGAGCAGGCTAACCTGCATCTCAGGTACTCATTCAAATAAAAAATAATAATGATTACGCAGCTGAAAAAAACATACTCTTTCAGGGTTCATTTTCTGCTACTATTCGTGATGAGCAATTTTAGTGATAGAAACATTGGTTGGAACAGCAGAACTTAAGAGATTTATCACATCCAGCAATTTTCAAGCATTTATAAAGGCTCAAACATAGCTGTGATGCCAACGATGAGCAATATCCAAGAACGCATTTGTGAGAGACAAGCTGTTTCAATGCATTAGGTTTCTTAGCTGTCCTGTAGCTTTCAGTTGAGCAAAACCTGTCCAAAGTAGCTGTTCTCACCTTTCTGTGACCTACCCTGTTCTGCTAGGGCTCACCAACCATTACTAGGTGCTACATCAGGTCCTGGGTGTGTTTTGCATCAACAGCTCAAATTATATTTAGCAGCACTCTGAGGCTCCTTGCTCTGTGAGACTCACTGTGCATGACAAACTGCAGTCAGTACGTGCATGTTTCTCACCTTCAGGATGTGCAAAACATCTCATCTTCCAGGACAGAGACATCACCTCTGGCTCAGGAAGCGCCTGAGCACGAATCCCTAGAAGATGGGGTAATCCACTAAGGAAGATCTGCTGTGTGCCCGCTCTGTATTTGCACTCTTCCCTGGACATCTGCTCTTGGCCTAGGGTATAGCCACAATATTGGGGTAGGTAGGCCTAGCATTTCTAATGTCATTGTGTTATGTTCACACTGTTAGATGAATAGATAATTACATTTCTTACTCATAAACTGGAGTGCCTACGTGCTCTAATGTATGGAGACCTTATGGAGAGAAAACCCTGGAAAAGGGCAGGGCACCTGGAGATGCCCAAGTATTAAGGGTTATGGATGGAAGAGGCATGATGGACGTGAAATCCCATTTTCTTGGAGTGTGGTGAGAAAGCAGCAGAAGTGTCTTGCTGCAGACCCACCAAGCAGGGCTGTCAAACCAGGTAGAGATTGACTGCCCTTTCCTCACCTTCACTTTGATCCAGTGCACCTTGCATTCCTCGTGGCATTATCTGGCCACGTTATCCGGCCGTAATCCTGGCCCAGATTTACCAGGAGGAATGGAAAGGTGCTCTTTCTCAGGCTTTTCTAGAAAGTGGCAGATTTCAAATACCAAACTGGTGCCTGGTCTAGAAATCAGATCTTCCATCTTGTGAACAGGGGCCAAAGCACTGCTTTGTTGTGCAGGAGAGCCTGCGCGATGGTCATCTGTCCTCTCCTACCCAGTGTCAGGGAGCATTGAACTATCCTACAGAGGTGCCCTACACAGCTCAGGGGAGATGAAACCATGAACCTGGGATGCTGTGACGATGTGGTTTCATATCACAGCCATGCCAGAATAGCAGCCTGGCTGTCACCTTTTTTTCTCTCTGCCTTGTCCCTCACCAATAGGTCATCCGACCCCACAGTGAATGTGCACAGAGTGGTAAACTAGCAGAAGATTTGTCCCCTTTTTCTATCTGGGTCAGTTGTCCACCAGTTGACCTTTCTGAAGTGGCTCACTAGGGTCAAAGCAGCACCAGGGCTGGCACAAGGGAATTAGTAGTAAGTAGCACATGGCCAGGAGTGGAGCAGCCAGAGGCAGGTGGAGGTAGGGGTTGTACAGGGAGCAGCTCAGCCATAGTGTGAGCTGCACCCTCCATCAGTCTCCAGAGGCACTGCCGATCTCTGCTGACTATTTAGGGGTCTTTGCAACCGAGTTACCCAACCAGGCACCTTCTCTGTGGATGCTGCAAGTGCTGAGCAGAGCGCTTTGGATAAGCAGTGCATCTGGCCGGTGGAGCCACGTGGTGGTGGACAGCAGCTCTAACCACATCAGCCTCTTCAGCTCTTTTGCCTTGCAAATGCCACTGCTAAGCCCTGAAAAGGGTGTGAACTTTTGCGAGCCTGTGGGCTTAGAGCTTATCGCTTCAGAGTGAATGTTAAGGTCTTCACCAGAGCCTGGTCCCTGAATGAAGCAGAAAAGGGTCCTGAGAGGTGCAGAGACTTGACTGGGGGCTCTTGCTGCTCATTCAGACCAGCTGCATTAATATTTGGTCTTCCCTGAAGAGACTGAAGTGTTTTTGCTAACACTGAGGTATAAAAAGGGAAGTGAAAACAAGGGGGAAAGCAAAAGGCTTTATGGTGCTTTTTTTGTTTGTTTGTTTTATTTGTCTATGAGCTACTCATGTAAAACTGTTTCAATTTCCAACAGAGAAGTTGGAGTGATAAAAATAACCCCTATTATGAAAAGTAAAAAAGAAAATTGCAAATACGGTTACAGGGAAGAGAGGGAGAAGTCAAAAAAAGCACAGTAGTTGAACAAATCACTGGTTGAAAGTCTTTGGATTAATTCACCGGAGATACGGAAGAAAAAAAAGACACAGTGAAATCCATAACAAGAGTACAATTAGATCAGCAGAGCACATTATTTATATATTTTTCATTTTCTAAAAATATTCTGATCGTCCTTCTATGCCAAGGATTATTGATAAAGCTGAACATTTTGAGGAGTTTGTGTGGATATTAAGAATAATATTAAAAAAAAGTCACGCTTATAATGGTTAAGATAAGAACAAACCATCTCTTCACACCTTCCTTCCTGCCCCCAACATTTGGAAATGTTAACAACCTACATGTTTTAAAGCATAACTCAACCTTCAATGAAACAGGACCTGAGTTTCTCCTGAGGGGTTTGTGTGCTTTCCTTAGTAGCATGTGGTACTGTAACTATTCGGCACAAGAGTACTAACGTGATGTCAGTCTGACCACGCAAATCTAGTATCATAAGCATCAATTCCCAGATATGACAGATATGCCACCCACAATACTCATCACCAGTAATATTACTCCTCTTCTGAACCTGGGCTTCTCTTTCTCATGCAGAACCTACATTTTATGAACTATTAAACTTTCCAGCCACTAGCTTTTGTGTCTGTTAACTTTAATAGGAAGTAAGAAATTGCCATGGATTATTTGCTCTGCTGTTCTTGAAAGTAGGAAAAATGTTTGTAGTATCTTTGCAGATAAAAATAAATTATGACCCATTCGCCCAGCAGGTCAGTGAACTGGTTTTTGGGTTTGGTTTTTTTTTTCCCCATTAGTAATAAACAAATTAGTAGATGAAGTCACTCCTATAAGCAAGTCTCAGCATACAAAGGAAAAGCAGCAATGGCTCCACGTAGTTACCCAGCAGACCGATCACTTTTATTGAGACACATAAGATAGTGGGATTTTAATATATTTTTTTGAATAAATTTGAATATAATATAATATACAAATATATAATTTTGAAACTATATCATTTCAAAGCTCTGTAGACAAAAAAGGGTGTTTTAAAGCTACAGGACTATACTGGGAATCCAGCCTGAGCACAACTCCTTCTTAAAATATCTGCCTCTATCCTACCTTGATCAGAAGGAAACCATCGACGGGATTTGAATGCAGAGACAAATAAACACTGTATGAAGCAGCTTTAATGCCTAGTCAGGAAAAAAATCTCCACGTAATTCCTGAAAGAGGAAAGTGGCAAGTTTCTTGTATTTGCTAGATTTCTGTTTGAGCTTTACCCTCTTTTGAACACTCCCTGGCTGCTGCAGCCGTGGAGAAGACTCTCAAGAAACAAGAAGGACCTCTAAGCAGCCTTCTGCTGAACCGAGGCATGGCATATGCTTTGTTTTGGTCACCAAGTGTAGTCATTTGAATCTAGGTTTTTTGCTAGAAGCAACCACTTCTGCATCAGTGGTTACACTAACCTCCAACTGTAGACACCGGACAGAGAACACTGTGGTGAAAGCAGATAATCCTCCTGTTGACTACTGCTGGTTAAAACAAGCTGTGGAGCATTTGTAGGCTGAAAATAGCTGCTGTAAGGAAGCAGCAGGACCTTGAGATTAGTTATACAGCCTTAATATTTAACTTTATACTGCAGATATAAGCAATCTTATTAAAAAAGATTTTTGTTAGAAGAGAGAAGATATTAATCATCTGCCATTCAGGAGGGGAACTCAGCAATAATTTCTGATGAGAAGAAGGTGTTTGATTTATCTCGTGATACACTGTTCATAGAGCTGAACTCTCAGCAACTAGAGATTTAAATACCTGTGTGTGGGCGTTTACATAGATCCACACATCCACTTCTCCCTTCCCACAATCTACAACTAAACGTACTAGTCTGCTAAAATAAGCAGCTGTGAGTGAATTATCACATAATTCAGGGTTGAAAAAGGACCTGGCTTAAAATTGTGATCCTTTCATAAACTGAGTGTCTTAATGCCATGTTACACTACCTGGTGAGGGACTGCAGAGGAGAGAGGAATGCCAGGCAAGTAAGAGAGAAATGTATAAAGGAAACCTCCTGCTACAGGGTTTAAAACCATCTTAGTCAACACATCCAAAAGTAGGTAAAACTAGATACATGTCATATGGAGTAGATAGGATAAGTTCCCAGGTGAAAAACAGAGCCTAAAATCCCCCTGTACCAGTGGACTTTTTCCCCCAGTCTCATGATTTGGAGGCCGTGACTCATGATTTTGGGACTTTTGGACCTGGCAAAGTTTCTCAGTCCTCCCTGAAAGCATCAGAGAGCGGCTGTTGCGGGGCAGATTTACTCCCTGGTACCTACCAGCTTGTCTAGAAAAGGTCCCGCAGCCAGAGGAATGGCTTCATGGCTTGAGAGCCATCGGGAACTCCAGAAATGCCATCATAAATTTGAGGCTAAACTATAAAGCCTGTCAAGTCGAAAGGCTGAGGAAATCATAGGTTTTGGAGCAGCGGCAGTGAAAGTGAACAGCTGAGAGCAGCCCCGACACTGGCGAGTTTTGTGCTGCTGATTCACATCCTCTTCTTCACACACCTTCTTCACACACGAAACCAGCAGGCACTCGTGCTCGATGCCTTCCTAAAGCTATCACATCTTAATTGATAGCCTTGGCAGTGGGGGCTGTTTAAATAAGGCTTCTGTTACTTGCGTGGCTCATTTAGAAACCTAACTGGCCATACTTTCTTGCTGGCTTGTGTTGGAACTACAAAGTCTTGGAAGAAGGAGATGAGAGGGGGAGATTCCCATGCACAGATTCTCTGACCTGCCCCAGGGTGCTCCTGGATGTCAAAACACAGCCAAGTGCTGGCCGATTTGACACTGAGGGCTTACATGTGGATGAATACTGCTCTGGACTCCTGAAAGAGTAGGCTGGGGTATCAGGGAGCAGGCTGTTTTAACAAGGCGAGGAGATCTGGCCATGCTGGGACTCTGCTAGACCTGAGTGTGTCTAATTGACAGGTTTAAGGAAAATCCAACTTCCAGTGGCTGAACAAAGAAGCACCAAGACCTATGTTCAAACCCACAGGTGTACCCCTTAAAAAGGGGTGCTCTGTCATCCTTTAGACTGTAGAATCTCCCCAGCAGCTACTTATGGACACCTTCCTCCTTCTTCTGGGCCTTAGCTGGCCAGGCCTTCAAACAGGAGACTCCATGCAAACCTCTGGCACCTCCAGTTAGAAACACACCAGGAGCCACAGAAAGGCCTGTACTAGACCTGTGTTCACCCCAAACTGTCATGACTCAAAATCGTCTCTGGGGCAGCAACTGTTCACCTGGAGTTGCTGGAGATTTCTGGACTGAGGCCATACATCTTTTCACCCTTCAGTGAATGCCAGCAGGTGGCCAAATGTGACACCTGGACCAATGCAAGTCCTAAGTAAAGGCTTTCAAGTCTGTGCATGAACAAGTGAAGCCGTCCTGTGGCCCAGAGAGAGACTTGTCCCTGCTAGGAGGAGCATCATGTCCAGAGGTGTGAACATTCAGGCAGGCAAGGCGATCAGCATGGAACCGGCATAGCCATGCCTATGGCCTGTGGTAGCCCTTAGCTGGCACCCAGCACCTCCGTGCTCCTGGACCCACAGAGGCTTTGGGGACCTCAGGCTCTGTTACTGCCACACATGAACACATGTTGTTGTAGCAGAGTTGGGTAGCAGGGATGTGTTTTAGTGCCCACACATTTGTCCTACCTTGTGGTAAGCCTCTTTGCTTGTTTGTAAGTTGGCTGTGGATTGTGGCTGGCCAATGGCTCTG
This sequence comes from Calonectris borealis, assembly GCF_964195595.1. Taxonomy (NCBI): domain Eukaryota; kingdom Metazoa; phylum Chordata; class Aves; order Procellariiformes; family Procellariidae; genus Calonectris; species Calonectris borealis. The sequence continues at coordinate 10,130,913 of NC_134316.1, read as the reverse complement.
TTTGTTTCCCTATATTGGTTTGGTTTTATTAATGGACAGGGTTGTGTCTGACTGCAGCTTGGTCCTGCATGCTGTTGGCCTGTCACTGCTGAGCCCTGCCCAGGCTCTGTCCTCCATTGATGACCTGGTCGCATCCTGCCAGCCTGTCATTGCCTAGGTCTCTCTTTCCCTATATGTGGTCTCTGCATTGCCATGGTTCATTCCTGCCATTCACCGTCCTGCTGCTGCTTTCCCTGCCTCTGTCCCAAGTCAGTCAGTGGTTTTCAAACCACTGCTGTCCCTGGAGAACCACAAATGGTAATTCATACCTCTTTTGTGACTCAAGTTCCCACAGAAGCCAGATGATGCTGGCTTAGGGGACAAGTGTCCAGGCAGGACTGCCACGAGGCAGTGACACTTGCACAGTATATTTATTCATAACCAAATACATCTCCTGATTAAACTCCCAAATTCACAAACTTCCCCCCTTCCTGCATGGACACCTCCATTGCAATAGTGACAGTCACAGGGATCACAGGCTTTTCCTACATCCCCAAAATATGATTGTCCCTTTCAACCCTCTGAAATCCCCCAGTACAGCTTAGCTGTACTGAAAAGAGTGAGTGTAGACAGGATGGCTGCACTCTGCCAGTAGTAGGAAAACGCAAAGATGGTGTTGAGCTTTGACCTTGTGACAGTAGATTAACTCTCTCCCGTGGGGGACTTACTGGTCTTGGCACTGCCCTTGTGGGTCTGTGTGGGAGCTGCTGTGACGTGGGAGCTGCACTGCTGCTGGTAGCATCATCAGTACTAAAGAGGTTGCCAGGGAAAAAAAGCAAAAAGGTGTCAGAAATAATTTCATGACCTGCCAGACTTGGGGTCACTGATATATTGCTTGTCACTGAGAAGTCTAGCTAGTTTCTGCTCAAAATTGTTTTACTTTTGGCTAAAGCGAATGTGTCTCAGCAGGTGGGATCTGCAAAGCCTTGTGAAAACCACAGTGCCTTCTAACACTTGAAACAATTCTATTTTTAACAGAACAGTTAAAGATGGTATTTACAAGTGCTCTGAACTCAGACACCAATATTTCCTCCTTTTCCATTTACCAGGAAACTCAATTTCTTTGTTCCTTCTTGTCCTATGATTCACTTTTAACTAATTGGAGAACTACTGTTTTCCTTTTTTGCCATCTGGGTCACCTCCTATAGATAGCTAGCTAGCTCATATACCAGTGGCAGAGTTTTCCCCTTAAGACCTTAGTTACATCAGCAAAAACTGCGACACTCAAAGATTCCTCTTTGTACCTACACGTGTCTCTGATGTCTCTGTGAGCCCACTTACGTCTGCTAAATCTCCTGTAGTGTCTTGCCCAAATCCTCCGCTGCGATCTCTTCCAGCTGTTTGTTCAACCACAATGAGCATCTCATTCTTGGTCGGGACCCTTAGAGTCTACACTGGAAGACATTGATGTAAAAATCCCAGCTACCAGATATTCCCCAAAGTGTCCTTCTTTAGGGATATCAAAATCATACATTGTTTCTGATAGACGCTGTTCGGAATTTCCCACTTCTCTCGGACCTTTCCACTCCAGTCAGGCCCTGCTCGCCTGTGCACTGATACAACCCACTTCACTTTCCAGGTCCAAGACTCAATGCTGAATCCTTTGTGTTTACGGACTTCAGGTCCGCAGCAGGATATTTCATCCTGGGAGAACTTTTTTGTCATGTGCTGTGCTCCACCAACAGCAGCAGCCAGGTCTGAATCTTGGATGTGTTTGGTAGTATATATCTGCGCTAAATACCCTGCTTTAAAAATAGACTTGATTCATGAAAGCAGATAAGATCAAAGTAGCAGTAATCTAAGAGACAGATTCTGTCAAGCCTGATGTGCTCTACAGGAAGCAGCTGTAAAGATGATGGGATTTCTGCCAGTATGGCGGGATCCTTGACTACCTCCTCCTCCACTGCTTCGTTATAGCCCCAGCATGAGAGGCAGGACTAAGCAAAAATAGTGTCCCCCATATACATTGGCCCCCAAAGCATTCAGTTGAAAGCAGTGATTTTCACACAGCGAGGCACACCCCACTCAGGAGGCAATAACGTGTGGCAGAGGGATGTGAGAAGATGTCCTATCTGCTAAACTCTGCCACACCGGTCCTGGCTCCACGCATGAGACATGCACAGCAACCCTGGAGCCAGGAGCACTGTGGAGATATCCAGATGTTTTTCTGACAGGCAGTTGAATCTGTGCAGGGAGGGAAAAGGGGTAAAAGGAGAAAAAACAACCTCAGGTGGAAATGCGACAACAATAGTTTCGGCACTGAACTGCTCATTGCAAATCACACTCCATGGCACACTGAGAACACAATAGGTTTGCACTGAGTATCAAGAAAAGGCTAGCAAAACCTGAGCTTGTGCTGAGCTCAGGCCAGATGTACAGGCACTAACTCATGGAGAGCAGCCACAGAAACCTGTCCTCATGTTGTCTGGCGCAGCAGCTACTGCAGCCGCCACTCCAGCCACGTTTCTGTTGCATTGGGACCACAAGTGCTAATGTGAGCAGCGGCGTAACCCTCTTTGTAACTGCAGCAATACTGGTCTCCACTTCCCCACTCCCAGCTCTTTCTGTTTTGGGAACCACTGACTTAAATGCACTTTTGTAGCCTCTTGTATACAAAAATAAAGGAACCTGGCTGGGAGGGCAAAATCATTCTGCACAAAGCTGTGAAATTTCCATTTCAGCTCCGAAGTGGGACTGAGCTTTGTCAGGGCAGTGCGACATAGTTGAAACGCTGCCTTCAGGCACTTCTACTTCGAAAGCAATGCTATTTGTGTGGTCATGATGAGGCTATAAGATCAATGTCTCCCCAAGAAGCATGGGAAATGCTGAACCTGAAAGAGCCATCTGCAATTTCAGGCAGAAATCTGTACAGAGGGGGTGCTCAATTCAAAGTGTGAGTTTAAACAAAAGTTTAAATGCAGTGTCCTGTACAGAACTGTGGAAAAGTCCTTGGGAGAAAATCAGCCTTGCCCATTGGGTGCTAAAGAGCAGAATAAGTGGGTTTTTTTCTTCTTCCCCCCCCCCCCCCCCCCCAAATGAATTTACTGGAAGTTAAGGACCTGCTGGTTTAGAGGCAGCAGCTGATCTAAATGGGATTATAGGAAGGGCAGGTTAAAACTAAGTCCAGATGCTCCTTGGTCTTTGGCAGAGTAGCAAACTTTATGTTAAAATTTCAAGAGAAGCCAGTAGCTATAATCTGTAGTGCTTTCTAATGCAACATAAGCACAAAAAAATGGGGGAGGTAACAGGGAGAAGAAAACCAACCAAGACGACCCTATGAGAAACTAAATTCAGGAAACAATTCAGTTTGATCAAGTCAACAGGCCAGCCCGGTTCTGGTAGGATGTTTATCCTTTGCTAAATCTTACTTGGCATAGGAAAGATCCTCTCCGATCTCAGAATCTCTCAAAGCAGAAGTAGGATCCTTTAAAGTCTCAAAGGAAGGAACCCAAACTGATTCATTCTGCCCACCTACCAGTGTGGTGCGACTGCTGTTACCAACCTGTGACTTTATCACAAGACTTGTAGTCTCCTTAAAGCTGCAGCTACTACGCAAAATAACAGCTATGCTAAATGCAAAAGAGTATCAGCTTTCATTTAAAAGCGAAGTCTTTTGGTTTGCTGAACCATTAAGCATGGTCCCAGTATTTTTGAAGTCTCAGAGAAACAAGCCAACTCCCAAAATATTTGACAAAAAAAACAATCTTAACTCAGTCTCCACATTTCTGAGTGCCAGAGATCAGCAGTACTGTGTGAATAAAAGATGGAGAAAAAGAAGAAATGTAGTGTACCCAATTAGTCACTATAGACCAGCAGGTAAACATCACAATAAAATGCCTGTCTTACTTTTCCAGCAGAGTAAGGATGAGAGGAAAGGCTGGATGTGAATTCTCCTTATGGTCTAAGCATATGGTTTAATGCTGGTCTTAAGCCCAGCATTCATGTTTCTAATATAATTCTGTATTCATGCCTCGTGCTCTGCAGTGGTAGTTAATCTAACCTCACAGCAACCTGTATCCTCCAAAATCCTTCAATCCTAATTATCATCTATCCCTGACTGGAACTAAAATAGTTTTGTAGAAGAGAAAAATGTTTTTTATAGGAAAGAGAATTTGTAAGGAAAACAGGTAGCAAAGTCTCCATCAATGAACCCTAATTAATACAGACCCAACAACACTTTATGTCTGTTACATCAATCACAAGGACATTTAGACTGCAGTGAAACATCAACAGAGTCTGCATTTCTGAAGCTTAAACGCACAGCATGGAGAAGCAGTAATCAAAGCAGAACAAAGCAAAATACTGCTAAGTAGAAGTAATACCTTGCCTCAGGGACAGAAATCACTTACTTCTTTTTTCTCTGGCTTTTGCAGAAGAGACGATGAAGCGCTCCAACTCGTGCCGTACTCATAGGCTGCTCTATAAAAACTGCAGGAAGTTGCTAACGATACCGCGTACAGTCATAAGTGGCATGAGCTAAATGAAAGTAGATTTCTCACTACTTCATCAGGCTCCCAAAGTGTGTCACTTGTAGTTAGGCGCACACTTATAGATAGGAGGGTGACTGGAATACCCCAGCCTTGAAAATCTTAGTCCTGTCATCACTTGAGAAAATAATCGTAAAAAGACATCTACAGCAAGGACCATCTGTGGGGAAGATCCACTCCTGAAAATATACTGAAAGAGTGAGAAGAGGCAGAAGAAACTATTTACAAGTTACTGTAAGTAGAGGATAATCAGAAAGGTGAAAAAACAAGTGGTCAGGAGAGGAAAATGTGGAATTAGCAGGAAGATAGAAGGAATAAAGAGCATTGTGCTGGTGGGTTTGTGTGTAAGTGCAGCCCAGGGAGTGAGGGCTGTTTCTACCGAGCAGGGCGCGCAGGACATCAGAGTTTCTGCAACACTGCTGCAAAGTCAAAGGTTTCAAAAAGTCTTCTGAAACAGCCTGTTCTCGTTGCTGTCTCCTGTATTGCTTTCAGATATGAAATAGTGCCCATGCTCTTGCACAGTGGACTTGAGATCAGCCATGCGCGGCTGCTGCCTTTCACAAGTCAGTGGCTCAGCCACCACGGCTGCATTTGAGGAGGAGGCCTGTGAGAACGGCCATGCTTCCTGCCCCCCTGTGCCAAACTGGCCCAGCCTGGGGGAGTTTGGACTGCTGCTCTTTGACTTTAGCCTCCATTTAATCTACCCTTCTTGCTGCGCCAGCAGGGCTGTGAGATGTGCATAGGTACGCTTGGGCTCTTTGCTGGGCCTGCGAAGCCACGGCACAACGAGATGCTACGGCTGGCTGAAGGAGGAAGCAGAGACTGACCAGCGCAGTCAGAAGAGCAGCTAAGAGAAAAGAAAGCCTTAACAAGGCAAGTGATTGCTTTCAAATTCTGTCACTTGTACAGGGGTGAGAAGATGTAGGTTCAGCTCCTGTAACTGCCAGACTCCATTTGTGACCAGAAGTTTCATCTCTTGGACTCCTGTTCTGGGTCTGCACCTTAATCATTCTGCTAAGGTGCCCTGGAGGGACAGGAGACCAATGAACTGCCCCAAACCCTACTGGCTTGGGCTGCCAGGCTCTGGCAGGAACAGGGTGCCTGCAGCAGGTGATTATTCCTTATTTGTGCAGTGGAGGTGACACCCACTCTGGGTGCTACACAGATATTCACTTGAAAATGTTTGAAATGGCTAGGTATTTAAATGGATGAGGAACAGTGTTAGACCCCAACAGAAGGGGGTGGTGATATGAGGGAAAGACCATTCTGGGGCCAGTCGTGCTAGAAAAGACTGAGAATGCTAAAGAAGATGAGATGGTGGTTAGAGCAGGAGTTCCTTAATGGCAAAGAGCGTTGATATGAAGGAGCGTATGAGCCTTACCAAGTGCCCTAGCTCAGGCTTTAAGTGAAGGAGGAAGAAGATCCCAACATTATGTTGCCAGCCTAGACCTTGTTTGTGACACCTGTTCCGTGTATCGTTACAGATGCTGCGTGTGGTCCTGCAAAAGTCAGTTATGACCAGATTTATTAAATTTTCAGGCAACTTCCCGATCAACTTTTACCAATTCCACCTGCGGTGAGGTGCTTACAGAAGCCCATGAAGGTCTGTCAGTGCTTGCAGACTGCTGGGGGCTAAGGTAGGACAGGGAGGAACTGGGTGGCAACCTAAGACAAGCAGAATACTGAATTTACTTTTGATGGCTGCGTTGAAAGTGGAACATTTCTTCTGGAAAATTAAAGAAATGCTTGGCTTGACTTTCATTCTGGGCTGAAAAAGTTACTTTGTTTCAATTCTGCTGGAGAGGGTTTCTGGGGAAGGGTCTTTCTGTGAAGAGCAATTCATTGTCAGGAGCCAGAAGGAACTGGGGAAGAAGAGGCTGGAGCCAGCTTGGTAGCCTCCATCTGTGGAGGAGAACAGGTGAGATTTCTGTCTGTACAGCTCAGCCTGGCTGGACATGTGCACTGCTCCAAACCCATGATTTCATCTTTGTCCTCCTCTGCATAGATATCAAACCCAAAGGAAACCATGAAGAAGGATGGGAATAATGTTTCTGAGATGGCTAGAAACTGATTTCTCTGTGTAGATGACAGTTCTTCATTCAGAGATGTGGGACAAAAAAGAGAAGAGTGCTCTCCGTCCTGAAGAACTGGAGTTTTCATAGAGACCAGTGGGCTCCTCTGTGGTACTTTTGATGTACCAGATCACAGTTCCCATTTGGGTGCAATCAACTGTGTAGTCAAATACCTGCCTGATTATGCTCTCTGTGATGCTTACTTGCACACAGATACAGGGTTTAGGATATTCAGAGACACATATGCATTTGCCAACTAGATTTTATGGTGAAACATTGAAAATTTCGTGGTCCTCCATAGAGAAATGGAAGACAACACATCTCTGAGCCCTTGAATCTTCCTGACAGACCTGAAGAACGTTACTGTTCAGAGTCACTGCTGCTTCATGCTTCTCTCAGTAATATGGCCCCAATCAACATCAGCCACAATCATTGTCCTAGGGAGCCGAAGACTGATGCCAAGATTTCACGCTGGAAGATGCTTTCAAAAACTTTTGACAAAATCTTCTGTGACTGGAGATGAAAACAGAGCTAGCGCTTTCGTGGGTGGCAAAAACAAAGCAAACATTTCAACTAAGTTTAGTCTGTATTCAGTAGAGATAATACAAGCAGTACAGCAATATAAATTTTGGCCTGAGTTGTATTGTACTGATGTCATATCCAGGCAGAAAAGAGATCAGATAAAGAACCATTTATAGCAGAAGGCAGAAACCCTCTGGCCTCTGTCTAAATCCAATTGAAGTAAATGGAAATGTTTCTTTGAGCCTCAGTGAGTTTAGACTGGGCATTTTGAGCGTATTTCTTTCTACCTTTTAATTGCTGGGTGCTATTTAGATAGTTGCCTTTAAGGGAGCATGCTTAAGCAAGTTAAGCTGCATACGAAATGTCTTCTCCGCACTCTTCGTCATTTTCTTACTGGGGTACAGTGACTGTCCAAAGAATAAGGGACAAAAGAGTCCAGCTTTGTTTTAGCTCACTGCTGCATAAAACAGACCTTTTTTGGGGATTTTCACAGCACTGATAGAGAAAATGCTTGTTCACTATTGACCAGTAAATAGAAATAACTGTGGAAGACTGATGGGATCCAATGTCTTTAAAAGACTTTCAGACTGAGTTTTTTACTCCCCTTTTTCATTTAGAAACTATCAAGAGAAAAGCTGTGTGCTGGTTTTGGCTAGGATAGAGTTAGTTTTCTTCACAGTACGTACTATGGGGCTATGTTTTGGATTTGTGCTGAAAACAGGGTTGATAACAGAGGGATGTTTTCGTTACTGCTGAGCAGTGCTGACACAGAGTCAAGGCCTTCTCTGCTTCCCACCCCACCCCACCAGCGAGCAGGCTGGGGGTGCACAAGAAGTTGGGAGGGGATACAGCTGGGACAGCTGACCCCAACTGACCAAAGGGATATCCCATACCATATGACGTCATGCTCAGTATATAAAGCTGGGGGAAGAAGAAGGAAGGGGGGGATGTTCGGAGTGATGGTGTTTGTTTTCCCAAGTAACCGTTACGCGTGATGGAGCCCTGCTTTCCTGGCGGTGGCTGAACACCTGCCTGCTGATAGGAAGTAGTGAATGAATTCCTTGTTTTGCTTTGCTTGCGTGCACAGCTTTTGCTTTCCCTATTAAACTGTCTTTATCTCAACCCACGAGTTTTCTCACTTTTGCTCTTCCGATTCTCTCCCCCATCCCACCAGGGGGGAGTGAGCGAGCGGCTGTGTGGGGCTTAGCTGCCAGCTGGGGTTAAACCACGACAAGCTGGTATGATATTTGGCATTTCTCTGTTCCACCGCACATGAAAATTCTCTGTGTTAGCGTTATCTTCCCCTGGTCGTGACCAGTAAGAACCTATGAATGGAGGAAACTTCAGATCCTCTGCCTCTCCTACCTCCATATACAAATAAACACAGAGTCACACTCACATAACAGCTCTGCAAAAGATTACCCAAGAAGACAATTTTTTTATAGCTGTCTATCTTTTTTATAAGAAACTGAGGCTCATTTTTCTTGGAAAATGATGGAATACAGCTTTAAATTTTGCAGTGTAGAAAATGAGAAAATGAAAACAGCTCCTTGAAGTATGGGTCTTGGTAGGAAAAAGACAAATAACTAGCTCTTCTCTTGCTCCCAGACAGCACACTGAATGGGGACTGAGCTGCAGACCTGTCTGGGGAACGCAGCACGTACAGGACGGCAAAAAAGTCTCTCTTAATGATAAAAGCAAGGAAGAAAAGTGCTCAAGAGTCTCTCAAGGACAGCAATGGCTAGAGGCTAAGAAGCATTGAGGACTGAAGTCTGCTCAGCTCTGTGCTTCTCTGGCCAAGCACTGTACAAGTCCCCCTGCGCTGGTATGATATACAACCGTGCCTAACAAAGAGTCTCAGTAGCTTGTGGTTCAAACTTGGTTTATCTGTGACAGTGGCTGTGCTGCTGTTGATCTGGGACAGGGACAAAAACCAGCTGTGGTGTTTTTTGCAGTTGATATCAGGATCAAGGGGTGGAAGTGTGTACCTCGAGGATGGAAATCCGGTAGGTCAAATATGTGACTGATCATACCCTCATCAAGAAAGGTCTCTCACCCCAAAGAGAAAAGCCCTGTCATGTTTGATAGTCCTACCCCTTCATGCACTGGGATTAATACGTACCCTGGCAAGAGCTCCCTGCCATAGTGCAGTTGGTTGTCACATAGTGCATCTTAGAGACCTTTGACTCTACTGACTTCTCTGGGGCAACGACAGATTTGTCTTCTGATTGGTAAGAGTAAAGAGGTGCCAGTCTGTACGTTGGGGTCCTTGGGACAACGTGGGGTATGCAGCTGTGTTGTATCTAACAGCCTCTTTGGGAGAGCCTGCTGCCAGCGACGCACCCGCAGCCAAAGCTGAGACGAGTGAGTGTGCTGCAGCAACGACGGATTTGGCTCCACGCTTCAAACTCCATCTCTGAACATGCATGTCCCCAGACATCCCAGCCCGTCCACATTGTTATTCTGTCCAGCTTAAACTGCTGGAATTAAGGGGAACCAAAAACTATAAATAGAATCAGATAGCAGACGCCAATCACCGCCCGGCCGCCCCGACTGCCGCGCTGCACTGCCGGCTCGGCTCTGCCGCTCGCACCACGCTTGCAGCCCGGGTTGTAGCCTTTTGTCGGGTATGTCTGGCTTTTTTTTTATAAAAACCCCTCCTTATACTAGGCAACTATAACACCCACAGGGTTAAAAAGGTTACAGTTGTTAGTGCGTGGGGGAGGAAAAGGGTGCGGTTCAAAGAATATGCATTTCTGATTTTTTTACAAAGTAGCAGCACTAGTGGGCCAACACCTGAAGTCGGTTTAACCTTAGCAAACTCGGAGGGAAGAACCAATTGCGCATCTATAGCATGATCTACACTACTGAGCAACCACATTTATCCTGTGGTGCAAATATACAGAAGTTCAAGGTGGTTTTGCATCTTCTACACACAGTGTTGTAATTTCAAGCCTCACTTTGTTTTTAACTTGGAAGGCTTCCGTGAAAGAGCCAAAAGCTGATGAAATTGTAGTATTTCAATACGCATTAAGGAGATGATTTACTGAGGAGGTACAACTTTTCAATGTGGCTACCTAGAGCTCCATGCTACTGCATGGCTCTTTTGTTTTCAGTTATTATATTTCAACTGTGTCAACCACGGAAACAAAGTCATAAAATTTGTCGTCTTGTTCAAAATCCCCAGTGAGATGAATGGCTGAAGGGCAGGGAATTGGCATACACAGAGTAAGTGTCTTGGACAAATCTGGGTTTTGGATCAACCGAATCCCACTCAAACACCTCTGCCATATATCCAAAAATTTTTTTATTCTTGTTATTTTCCCCTTAGCCTCCAACAGTTTGCTCTGCAGCTAGGCTTGACCAAGTTGATGCAGCAGAGATTCAAAGGGCTCTGGTGTTTATATTGCATCAGCTCTCCATGGCAAAAACCTGGCAGTCCACCTTGTAGAGCTGTACCAAGCCCTTGGAGGGTAAGTACCTTTAGGAAGCTTGCACCCTGCCAGGGGAAACTGCCAGTGAACTGGCAGGCGCCCGTGGGTTACCCCCGGCACGTCTGCGCTGGGACTGCATTGCTGAAGGGCACCTTAGAGAAATGCCGCAGACAGGAAAGCAGGAAATGTTTTGCAGAGCAGAGATAACGTTGAAAATAATAGTCTGTAAATGGTTTGATTTACTGATTCGCATGTACAGAAGCTGCCGTGTAAGCATCACAGGAAAAGGAAATGGGACGGAGGATGAGTGGGAAGAAAAAGGCAACAGGACAAGAAAACAAGTTGGCAGATTTCACTGGGGACAGGACTTAATGTCCTGGGTTTTCTCCTGAGCACGATGTGTTGTGGAGGTCTGCGATCACACATGAACACTGAGGGTGTGAGTCCTTTGATTCAAAAGGAAATGTCTGTATTTATTTAACAAGATGGGCAACTTACACCATCTAGGGATTCTCCTACACTGGGAATTCCCTCTTGTATGCAACTGAAATCACCCTGGGCATGCTAGCCCTTATCTAGAGCAAATCAGTCCCTGTGCCACTGATCTGAACTTCAACTCCTCTGTGTGATGGAGAAGTGGTTGCAGAGCCAGCATGTGATGGTGGAGTTGTCCCCCCCGTGCTCCATTTCTCAGAGTTTCTCAAAAGCCCCTTTTGCAAGAAGACCTCAGAGTTCTGTCTGACTTCCCTGGGAGATGAACCCTCCACATGATGTGAGCCTTAGCAAGCCATGGGAGACACACCTCCTGCCAGCAGCACGTATCTCCAGAAGAGCATCAGGGACAATCTCTCTGCACAACTGATTTTCTTGAGCCTTTGTCAGACATTTTGTGATCTACCTGAGTGCACCTCAATGGGGGAGCTCACAGGCTCTACTTTATAATTACTTGTTTCTTCATTTTGCTCTACTTTATTTGTGTCACTGGCCTCCAGTGGGGAAACCAAGGCTCACACATAGGTGAGGATCTGGGTGATGATACCACTCTGCAGTGGCCAGGTCATGAAAACACCTCGTGCAAAGTTAGATGGTTACCTCTAATGAGGCATCTTCTCTGATTCTTGAGGGATGCTGGTATATGTGAAAGGCTCTTCCACTCTCTGCTGCTGTATTGTCATGAGCAACTTAATGTTTTGGAGAAAGGAAAGTGCCTGATGAAGACATGACATTCAGACTTCAATAAAAGTGAGAGATTTAGTGGGGCACATATCTTGAGACATTTGCTTCATTTTTTCTCAAATAAATTCGCTAATACAGTCTGAAAAAATAATTATGGTCTTCCTTGAGATTTCTAGGTATGTATACACGCAGAGGGGAAAAAATCCAAGCTTTTTCCCTTCCTTTCCCACCAGTTTTTCAGATCCTTTTACGCCATCATAAAGATGGAACAGACAACAGAAAAATCTACTGGAAATCACCCTTGAAAATGCTGACTTTTGAGCTCTGGCACAATTTTCTCAGTATAAATAGATCTTCCTATAAATTGGTCTTCCTATATACACCTGGGATTTTGGCTTGTGTTCAGCAGTGTCCATTCACTTAAACAATGAATTTACAGCCTAATTTTCCAAACGCTATTTCCATGCCCTACCTGGTGCTGGGAGTGTATTTTTTGAAGATGTATTTGTGAAGCAACCATATTAATTGAAAAGATTCTTTAACATTAAAAGATGTCCCTGCCATCATCTTTTCTCCTGACACTATAGCAGCTTCGGTCATTTTGTAAATAGAACTACCCACGGAAAGATAAATGGTGCAGCTTCACCTGGTGCTGGTGTAGTACAGACATATTTTAACACATGAGACTGGAGACGGGAAGGCTGTCTGCCCTGCAGTCTGTGGTGTGTGAGAGCGATACCTCAGTTAGCTTTTCTAGAGTGAGTTTGCAAAGTGGAAGCAGTTGGACCTTGACACCACACAGCTCTGTGTACTCTAGGTTACCCAGATGTGGGGTGTTTTTGCATGAAACTTCAGTGTAGGCAAACCTGCAGGCTTCAACATTTGAAGAAATGCAAATATCTGATAATTTTCTACCAGCTTTAGTAGAGTATGTGGCCAAATAATGGGAAGGAAACAGATGCAACTCAGTTCTGGACTGATCTTGTGGGCTCTTTTCATTAATCTCATCTCTGTCTGAGTCTTCGTTTTCTCTATTTAAAAAGACAGCTGTCACGTCTACTTCCTTTGAAGATATTTTGAGATGAAGTGGCAAAAAGATACTGTATAAGACCCAGGTATTATTGCAAATTAAAAAAAATATAGACATCTACATGTAAGGAACATGCATGAAATTCACAGGATTCTACAGAACGAAATGCCAAGACTTCTGCTGACCTGACTGGGCAAAGGTGTCATGGTGTGCTGTGCCAACCTCACCGCTCAGATCCCAGGCAAGCAGAACCCAGTCTGGCAGGAGAAAGGCAGGTTGCAGTCCAGCTGCGTCCTTGAGCTGCAACTTTCGGAATACATACAGCAGATATATGGGTCAAAATAAAGCATGTCTTGTTAGGCTCTCAAGTGCCAGATACCCAAGAAAACTCTAACACAAGTAAACCCATAAAGTCTGACTTTCGTTTCGTTACAAAGGCCCTTTCTTGTCCCATCACCTTGGGTGACATCCTGCCACTTTTGGAAGCAGGAGGAAAGTGCTGTGAGGACAAAAGAAGAAAGAAGACGGTCCAGAAAGGATGCAGTGTCTTTGCTCTGCTTGGTTTCAAGATGCTTGAGATGCCTAGATGTCGGTGAGGGCTCTGGGCTGTAATACACAAGTTCATTTCTTCTGTGGACATGAATATCTGTAAGTAGCTGTAGGAGCAGCCACTGATACCCTATGGATGTTTTTGGGTGCCCTGGAGAAACCTCACATTGTATTACTACAGCCAGGCTGTTCCTTTGCTCAGAACTTCTTTAAAGACCAGGAAAGCAGCAGCCACAGCAGAAGTGTTGGTCATCAGCCTCCTGTTACCCACCTCAGGTGATTCATGTTTCATACGTTTTGCTTTGTATGAAAATAGCCACTTGTGCTCTCAGTCTGCTCCCCAGCAGACCTCCTGAAACAGCCACCTAGGTCTGCAGGTTCTACTGAGTCCATATTGCAATATTGTTCATTTGTGCTGTTGCAGCTGACACCCTGCTGTATGGACCAGGCTCCCCTTCTTATAGGCACTGCGCAAAACCAGCGTGAAGGGAAACCTGAATGCTGTAAGCTGCAATTTAACATAGCATCAAAATAACTGCAGGCAGGGTAAGCCAATGTCACAGCTGACCTCTATCCAAAGGGGAAGGTCCAGCTCTCTTTGAAAAATAAACAATGGGATAGTTTTCTGCCATTTTAGTGAGAAGAATTGGCCCAACTAAGGCTCTGACAAATGCCAGAGATGGTACAAAGGCGGTTGGCAGCATATTGCTGTGTTGGCTCAGCAGAACTGCAGCTCATATCAGTCTTATATTATGTCTGAAGCATGTGCTTAAAATGCTTTATGACTTGAGGTCTTATTACCAGACCGGAGCTATGGAGTTAGATCTGGGAACGCTTTAGTACGTGGATCTCTATTAGAACAGCATCAGGCTCCCAGTGGCTGTTCCTATTAGCACATGGCAGCACAATTTAAAAAATGCTTTGCTTCTTGTCTGCTGGCTGGTGGAATGACAGCCAGGGATGTGTCAGCTAATTTTGTTGCTTTTAAATTTTATTTTAAAAAAAAAATTAATAAAATGGACACAGTGGATACCAGGCCTATTTCCCTAGAAAGCTTCTTAGCAATCGAAAGGCATAGAAACAGGAGAGAATAAAGGCTGGCATATTTATAAAAAGGACATCTTCTGGTGTTCTCTGTGATTGTTCCCCTATAGTGGTTTGTTGTAGCAAAGGATGAGTGTGTCATGGTGATCTAAAATTTGTGCACCTATTCCTAGCAACAATGTTTTCTGTTAGGATACCATCTTTTATCTCCCTGTCAGAGGGGGTCTTACTAGAAGCATCACTGGTAGGACAACAAAACAATAAATAATCATCTTATGGTGCCAAAATCCTTTTGAAAAATGCTAGCAGCATGGTGGTATTTACTCTTCAAAGTCTAATCCATTATTAGGGAATGAACAGAAGCAATCTCTTGTAGTTAAAAACCTTATCAAGCTCAATCACAAAATCAAATGAAAAGCTGTATTCAAATGCAGCATACTTTATAAGGTGAATTATTACTTCATTGAATAAGAAATTCAAAATAGTCTAAAATGAAAAATCAGATTCTATCTGCTCTTGGTCTTTTTTTGGTAACCACCAGATTACAAATAGTCCCTACTTCCATGCCTGCTACTGAATTTCAGTTCACTTTATTTTAGCATATTTGAGGGGAGTTTGTTTACGGTATAACGAAGGGGAATTTCCAGATGGAAAGGAGGAGTTAGTACGTACAAAGCCGGACTCTGAGCTTTTCTTCTAAGCTTTGTTTTTTTTCTGAGAAGGAAAAAACAAAACAACAACAGTTCCCTTTTACTGGTGCTTTTTCATCTGGCTGTGTAGGTGGTGTGTTGAAATAATAGTTTGACGGAGATTAAAGGAAGTGTGACTGCTATGTAACTTCTATCAGAAGGGGGAATCCCAGCTCTTTAAGGAGCGTGCGCAACTAGACATGAGTACTCTTATTATGGGGTTCAAAAGAAAAACCAGCCCAAACAATCCCCTTCTCCCAAAACCTCCCCTAGATTTCCAGTATGCGTAAAAGTGGGCCAGGTCCTTGGCTGGGGAGGTTTCTGCCGGCATTGGCGTGTGGTCGCTGAGCCTGGCTCTGAGTCTCACCCCCGTTTCCCCCTTTGCTCTGCGTTGAGTCTGAAGAGGTCCCGCTGGGTTAAAGCATCTCCTGCAGAGATGCGCAGCCTTGCTCTGGAGATGCAAAGAATGGAGACCTCACCAGTCCCCCACTGTGTTTGGTCACTTCCCATGGTATTTTGTTCCAGTTATCAAAGAGCACTGCTGGAAACTGTCTCCTTTCTTCCAGGCTCAGTGTGTCTGGACTCAGCAGAAGCCAGAGCATCATTTATATACAAGGAATACACTTGTTCAATACGTAAGGAACGCACCTATTTCAACCTTCTCACCTAAAGTAAAGCAGTCTTTAGTTCCTGGTATTTTCTTCCGTGTAAATTCAAGGTACAAAAAAAAGGCATAACTCCCGGAAGCCATTCTTTATAGAACAACAGACACTTAACATGAACCCCCCTTTCTGTTTAGCCCACATCTAACCCACAATCTGTTTCCTCTCCTTAGAAATCATGCTTTTCAACATCTGTGGTCCCTAGGTGCCTGCCGCTGAGCCTTCCCATGTGCCCAGTGCTGAGCAGCAAAGCATCTAATCCTGGTGTGGATTCAAAAACGTGGTGAAATCATGGTCCCTCTCCCCAAGAGTCTCAGTACAGCAGATCTGCACTGGGGACAACCACCTCACATCAATAGGTCTTTCCAGAAAATGCTGCTGCACCCAGGTTTTGCTTTTTAAATCCTGTTGTTATCTTTTCCTTTAGCATATGGCAATCCAGCAGCTGTAGTCCTTGACTCCCCAGCCGGTGGCAGGTACCAGGCTGTGCCTCTCGGTTCCTACAAGGATCTTGGTTGCTCTGGAGAAAAGACGTGATGAAGAGAGGAGGGGTGGAAGAGGGTGAGGTCTGTACCTCTCCCACAAAAGCAGGCCAAATATGTGGAAAATACATTTATGTTTCAGAAGAAAAGCGATTGGGGAACTGGCCTGGCGACTGGGGAACTCGGCTCTCGGAAGGAAGTCCCGGTCCCTGGTGCCAGGGCTATTTTTGTCTTTTAACGGACAGCTGTAGTGGATCAGACAGAGAAACAGTCCTGACAGTTGGGCCCAAAACATAACTGCTGCCCATGCACCCTGCCAAAGGTCATGCTCAAGGCCAGACCTGTGCTGGCAAGGCTAAAAGGCTGTGGTGATAGCTAGGAACTCAAGAAACAAGTCTTTTTTGTGCAAATATTTGTGCAATGAACCTGCACATGGTCACAGGAGACTGAGAAGTGATTTAACAGGGTGAATAAGGACTAAAGCCAACAAAAGACTGAAGAGCAGGGTGAGCCCTGAACCTCACGCAGGATGGTGTTTGCTCTGGTCTTTGCACGTTGCTGTTGCAGATAGTTCGTGGTTTCCTTTTTTCAGATTGCTTTGAAGAATGCACGCATGGGAATTGTGCGGACAACGTAAGACAATAAGGCTGGCTTCATTGCGGGACCAACTTTTAGTGTTTTACAGGGCATGGTTTTGTTTCCTGGTACAGCATCCAATGCCTTGGAAAACTCTGAATCCATCATGTCTGGGCCAGACTCATAAAGGCCGGAACGCAGTTTGGCAAATAAATCTTGTTGTTCTTTGAAAGATGCTTATTAGCATTTGCAACACTCCCACCCTTAGCTCACGGTTCTTTGCATCTGTCACTTCTATTTGACTGTACTTACCCAGTTCCCTTATCCTCTTTACCCTTTTCAAGTACTGATACGTTATGAGCACTTCTTCAAATGGAAGCAGGAGAGAGATCATGTCATCTCTTTCAGGAATGCTAATTAGCCAGAGTGCTCATTTTAAATATTTTTCCTAGTAGACCTTGTTTATAATCCTCTTGATATTACTGAGCAAGAATTCCATCAGCAGCCCCATGTTATACATGTACACGATCCGACTTCTTTCTGCATACAGACAAATATTTATTAAGTACTCTCCTTTTTTACATTACTATTAATTTTACTATGTCTCTCTAGTGATATCCCTGCACTATTTTTAAGCTACTTTTGTTCTTAGTAGATGTTAAAATACTTTCTTCGCTCTGTTCTGAGGTGTTTCCAGATGGTTCTAATTTCACTTACTCATTTCTCACACTTAGTTACTTCTATTTTTTATTAATTGGCAGTCGTTTCCTTCTTTCACATCTGCAATAGATTGCTTTTCTCTTTCACATTGATTCCCTCACTTTGTCACTGAACCAGGATGAGATTTTTAGCATCATCTGTTTGCACTCTTGACTTGGAAATCCTGACTTTTTGACTATCTGATAAACTCTTCATCAAAGGACTCAACATTCCTTCAGATTTTCTACCCATCTTTTTTCTATCAATTAATCTGGATAGTAACTTTCCTCGAGATAGAGAACTTACCTTTTTAATGCTGAGTGTTTAGGGCAGTAATACTGCAGGTAATCAGGTCACAATCATTATGGCTGGTCTTCAGAGAGCAACGAACTGTCTACCCAGCGATTAGTTCACTATGGTCTGTCGTAATGAATGATCTCACCTTGGGTGCGGTACCTGATGGGTTAGAGAATTCACCTGTATCACCTAAATGCTATTTTTCTATTGGCTGCATACATCTCTAGCATATGTCTCCCATTCTGAAGTCCTCCAGGCACACAGAAATTTTCTTTCCACAAATTGGATGAGAGTTTAATGAATAATGGGTTTAAGGAACAACTCATCCTGCTTTTTGGCTTTCTGACTTTGTTTGATGGTCTGTAGCAGATCATTCTGCAGATATTCTTCCTCTTCTGCTCAGCATCTTGTAAATCTGACTTAGCAACTCACAAGCTGATAGTGATGATATGGAGAACCGCACCCAGTCTGCCCTTCCTAATCAACAGTTTTATTACAGTAATCAGGAAAATCATCTCACCAGGCTTCTGTGGCATCAGTTACGTCAAATTCCTTCACAAGTAACATAGCTTCCTGTTCCTCTCATTTGTTACTGACCTTTCTAGCACCAATATAAATGCCTACACAGTTCTCATTTTTTCGCATTCAGTCTTGCTGGGTTGTTGTCTGCGTGCGGAGTTGCATGACACTCACTTTCTCACGCTGTCTTTAGTGTTGCTGGTCTAACCAGCCCTGTATGGCCCCCTGTAAAAATATGCGGAACCTACATGTGAGAGTCATTTTTTTTCTGTTCCTGCTCTTACCCCTCTTCCTCAAGAATAGGAGACAAGCAAAAGCAAACCTGGTTGCCTCATACCTGTTGTGCTGGCCACCTACAGCTTATTCCCAGGGTTGTTCTGTTTTGCCTTGATAGGTCAGAATATCAGCCAAATACAAAACTTCCTTTTTGTGTCCAGGCTATTATTTCATATTAGCTCTAGCTGGATGAAAACTGGAAAGACCTGAATGCTCATGAGAAAATATTTAGTTTTAGGAGATTTCAAGTTCAGTTTTGCTGATCTGTCAGTATTCACATGAACATCGACAAACAAGACTGACTCTAAACCACTGTTACAGCAATAAAAAATGAAACATCATCTATAATATCTGGGTCAAGGGAAGGTGTTTATGAGACAAGCTGTTGTGATGGGAGTGTCTTTCAAGAAGGAGGAAGGGAAGAGAGAGCGAGACAGTAACAGCAAGTGAGCGTGTATTTGAGAAAGTGAGAAACCTCATGAGCCAGACAGCCTCCCACTTTGGGAGCTGCTGCAATACTGTGCTGGTTTTGGCGTGGGTAGAGTTAATTTTCTTCATAGTAGCTCGTATGGGGCTATGTTTTGGATTTGTGCTGAAAACAGGGTTGATAACAGAGGGATGTTTTCGTTACTGCTGAGCAGTGCTGACACAGAGTCAAGGCCTTTTCTGCTTCCCACCCCACCCCACCAGCGAGCAGGCTGGGGGTGCACAAGAAGTTGGGAGGGGACACAGCCGGGACAGCTGACCCCAACTGACCAAAGGGATATTCCATACCATATGACATCATGCTCAGCATATAAAGCTGGGGAAATAAGGAAGGGGGGGATGTTTGGAGTGATGGCGTTTGTCTTCCCAAGTAACTGTTCCACGTGATGGAGCCCTGCTTTCCTGGAAGTGGCTGAACACCTGCCTGCTGATGGGAAGTAGTGAATGAATTCCTTGTTTTGCTTTGCTTGCGTGCACGGCTTTTGCACTACCTATTAAACTGTCTTTATCTCAACCCACGAGTTTTCTGACTTTTACTCTTCCGATTCTCTCCCCCATCCCACCAGGGGGGAGTGAGCGAGCGGTTGCGTGGGGCTTAGTTGCTGGCTGGGATTAAACCACAAGAAGTATGTGGCAGGGCAACACAGTGCCCAACAGCACAGTCCCAGCTCCTGGCTCCCACCTCCCAGCTCCCACCCCATAGCAGGGTGCCCAAGTCCACCCAGGACTTGCCCAGCTGCAGGGGGTGGCCTGGCTGCTGGTTGCAGAGCCTAGAATGGGCTGGAGGAACATAATGGAAATCTTAAGCCAGAGGAAGGCATCTTCTGCATAAAGGCAGAGGGCTACTGAAGCAGATAGCTGTTACGATCCCACGACCCACAGCATGGATGCTGCATCAGGTAGTGTGAAGAAGGTTGGATGGAGCCTCCTGAGAGCAGTAAGGAACATAAGGATGGAAAAGAGTTGTCATTGTGTCTTGTCTAGAAAGTCAGGACAAGACTTGAAGGTATTATAGTCAGAGTAAGCACAAAAAGAAAAGTAAGAGTGGGTGGGTGCAGGGTGGGCAAGGGGGTTTCTGTAGCAGTGGCATTTTCGATAGGAAGTCAGGGGAGAGGTATTTGTGCTACTGAAGGTGGGGGATGGTGAAGAAGGTGTGGGCAGGAGATTTTACTGTGAGAAAGTTGAGAAAAGCCCCAAAGTTTGGTGATGCTGTAAGCAAAGGCAGAAGTTCTCAAATCTGACTGCAGGGAGAGAATAAGAAGACAGGAAAAGAAAAGGAGAGTGAATTTGGCATGGAGGTGGAGAAGGGAGTTAGCGGGAATGGGTCTAAAAGAAAGTCTTTGAGATGGTGGTGGGACGTGTAAGAGTTCACAGTTACAAAGAGGTCAGACTAACAATACAAATGAAAATATCCTTCTTAGAAAAATGGTTGCTGTGATAAGGAATAGGGACAAGTTTGCCAGGGGAGGGACTGGCAAATAGTGATGATGCCTTCACTGACAAGGCTGCAGAGATGACTCGTGGGACAGGCACCAAGGGATTAAAGTCCAGCTCCTGGAGCAGACAGGGCTGAAGGTTCACCAGGGAGGATCTGAATGGAGTCAGCTGTACCCACCATCAGGTTTGTTAGCTTTTCCTCTGAGATGAAAGCGGTAAGGAGAAGCTCAGGAGTAGAGAGTGGGCAGATGAGCAGGCAGTATCAATTGTCCTGAGAGGTGAAGCACGAAGCCACCAGTTTTCTGAAATGAGACCTGAGATGAGAACAAGAGAGCTGAGAACAACTGCCCAAAATGGGTAAAGGGACTGGAGAGCTGCTCCAGGGATTTAAGAAAGAGAACCCAGGAGCTCCCCCCCGGAGCGAGCGAGGAGGGCATCTAGTGATGGCCGGGAGCATTGCGGGGTTTTCCCTCGGTCCTCCGGGCTGGCGGCCCCGCGGTGCCTTCCCACTGACTCAGAAAATTTCCTGAGGCTGTGCTGAAAGTCCTCTCTCCGCATGCATCAAAACTGTTTTGTGGTTGTTTTTTGGGGGGTGTCAAAATGCAGATGAAGCTTTCTAGCTCCTCTCTGACTGTCTGGCTGGGAAATGGAGTAAGTCACTGGGAAAGCACGTGTCAGAGGAGAACTGGGTTGCCTCTCTGTCTGTCTGCTTGTCTGTCCCCAGGCAGGACCTCTTGGACAGTTGGACAGCTGGCTAGAGGTGCAGAATCATAACTGCTACAGCCAGGGCTGTCACCACCTGGCCACCCCGCCGGGGTCGCAAGTCCAGGTCCAAAAGGCAACATGAGAGATGGTCTGAATGCAGCCCTGTTTTCGATAGGAAAGATAATTTTTAATTCTTAAAAGTAAAAATTTTACTTTACTTCTTTACTGCGTTGCTACTTTACTTCTTTACTGCTCATGGACAACCACCACGGGCCCTCTCAGATGTAGGTGCCTCTTTCCTCATGGACACGTATTTGGTTCCATGTGTCCGAAGGACAGAGCCTGGACCCCCACAGGCGGAGGAGCACGACTCTGCCCAGGAAGCCACGGGGGAGAAGCCTCATGCTGGGACAGGAGCAGCTCGACAGAGCTACCTGCTGCTGGTACCAAGCTGCTTTTAATTGTCTACTTGGCTACTTATTAAAGAGACCCTGCAGTGGCGGTGAGGAGCCTGTGCACGCTTTCGGTGTCTGAGCGCTTAGACGGTGCTCATTTACATTTTGCCTGTGTTGTATTAGGCTGGCTGCCTCGATAAATATCCTTAAATGCCTGTTGCCCGTGCAGAGATCTTCTTGTTCTTGCATGACTGAAGGGAGCTCGCACACTTTCACGCAGAGGACTCAGAGGTGGCACGGAAAAGCCGTCACAATTTAGTGATCTCAAGGGAACCTTTCAAAGCTTATGCAGTCAGGGATAGCTTTTTTTTTTTTCCCTGGGTCACTCATTGTAAAACTATTTGAGTTACTCAGGGGTAGAGAAAATTATCAAAGAGTTTAAAAGAGGCAAATTCAGACATGCCTCAGCTGTGCAGACTGCACATCCAACGTCTTTGCTCATAGAAGGTATGTAGCTGTTTCCATGTTGAAAAAATAACATGACTAAGATGTACGGCGTTTGAATAATCAAGCAACCCAGTCTGGGCCCCATGGAGTGTTAAAAGCAAGACTCAGCTTGTAACATGTGGCTTCAAAGCATCTTGTACCTCTAACTGATAGATGATTTTTGTCTGAACCTCTCAAACCAGAGGAATTCAGGAACGTCCCAGGCTGACTCTACAAAATACTGGTTCTGCAGAAGGGAAGTCATCCTCAGGGCATGGGGCACGACTCTGTTCTCACTGAGGCGTCAGTCTGTCCCTCTGCTCCCTGCTGGATGACCCTGGTCTTGGAAACTGCTCAATCTTGGCAGGGAAACTGTCTGAGACACTGTGGGTACAATGGGCAAAGCCAGGGAGGCCCTTGTGAGCGTTAGTGGGATACCGCAAAAGTGGGATACAGAGAAAGGTTTCACGTGCCTCTGTGGCTGTCACTTGAGCCAATGATGAGAAAAAAGTTGGGAAGAGCAGTGCCAGCATTTAGACTTTGAGGCCATTTGTTGTTTCTGCTTTGAAAACGATGGATAACACTCGGATTCACTGCTTGGGCCATTCACTTTTTTCATTAATGTTTTGGAGAATACCAAAACATAATGGACACAAGCTTAAAAAAACCCACAAAGCTGCGAATGATTCTAGGATGCCAATTTCAGGTGCCATTAAGAGGTTTTTTGGACAGACATTCAACATCCCTGGAGAACAGTAGCTTCATCTGAGTGATTAACACTGGTCACATTAAAAATGTGGACTGGTGGGGAAACCATCTCCAAGACTGGAGACTGTATCCCTGGCCCAGGGACAAGCTTAAAATCACAACCTTGCATCATCTTCCCATGGTTTGTCCTAGGTTTTTCTGTACAGAGCTGGTAGGTGGTCTTGTCCCACCCAAGATTTTATAGAGATTTTGTTTTTGCCAACTCAACTGATATATTTTCCCCAAACCACCAGCACTACCACCACCACAAATAAATAAACAAACAAACAAACAAATAAATAAATATTCCTGCATCCCAAAAGCAAATCAATTATTCAGGGTGCTTCCTTGGTATAAAATCTCTGAAGCAGTGATATTTAGGAGGCTGTGGATCAGCTACTTTGCAGTGTCATGAAAATTTCATGCTCACTTGGCAAGGAAGTCGGTGAGTCAGGCAAATGAGCTCTTGTGCCGTCTCCCGGACCTGGATACAAATATACAGAGGTTCAGGTTACCGCTGTGGCTGTACAGCTCCGAGAGGGAGACACCCAAGTCCCTTTAGGCCTTCAACATCCAAGGAGACTGAGTTTCAGATGTGCAACACTCTTAGGGATTTTTTAAAATTTTAGCCCTTTGTGCCCCTAAAATATACCGACCTTACAGATGGATTCTTGGTTTCTAAATGCAAAGGTTCAAGTCACGCACAGAGCATCCACCTGAGAGTAACTTTATTGCTCTGCTGGGACTCACTCCTCCTGCTGCTGGCCGTTCCTGCTACAGCCAGCAGCACCGTCCCTCGACTGCGCGTTTCACCTGGTCTGCAAAGTGTGGCTGGAGGTGGCAGACAAGCGGAAAGAGAAAATCTGTCAACTAGTTGCTAAAGGTTTAAAGTATAAAAAAAGCCAAGAGTGGGAAAAGCGAGGGAAAAGAAAGTAGAAAAAAGCCAGTAGACCCCGTGGGCAGGTTTAGCCACAGCAGAAACGATTAATATAAGCTGAGTATCTGTACTTTTGTGTTGCTTATGGTTTTGTTACATCAAGTTTGCTATACTACGCTGCTTTATTTGCTGCAGTCCTGCCTATGCTCCTGACTGTCACACTCCCACGCTCTCCTGAAAGGCATCAGGACCAGTTCATTCGCCCTGAAAATCTTTTCTGCTTCTCTGATCTTCTCCTGCCAGCCCAGGGATGCTCCAGCCTTGAGCTGAAGGGCTCGTACCGGCTTTCACCAGACGATGTCAGGCTGATCCCGCAGATGCTCTGCAGCCAGGCGTTTATCTCCCAGCCACAAACACCGCAGTGGAGGATGCCTTTCCTCCTGCTGCGTTAATGCTTTGTCAAGCTCTCCTTTTTGTACCAATCACGCAGTACAGAAGGTACCATTAAGGCTTTAAAATTTAATGAGCTCTTATAAAATCTCTCCCTGTGATATACAACCTAAGCAAAGGCTATGCTGCAGGAAGGTCGCACTTCTGATTGATAGCATTTGTGTATGCCTTTACATCTTTCCCTCCTCCCTGTTTTAACTATATATTCCCAATCACTTAAATAGCATTTCTGCAGCTTTATGTTGTGGAGTTATTGCAGATTAACCCCATAAAGGTGGGTAGGTATCTAATTGCCACTTTGAGCCTAACTTTAACACAGGGGCATCTGCCTCACCTAGCTGTAGTGTTTACATTTCTGACATGCTGATATATGCAAACCCGCCTAAACCTTGGCTTGGCTGAAATGGTCATGCCTAAACCCTGCTTGATGACTTCCTGGCCCATGGAAACAAATGGGAAGTCCATCCTCTCTCCAGATTTGACTAAGATTTCATCCTCTAAATTTACAGGGCCCATGAAGCTCTATAAATGGCTACATCCCATAAGCTTTCTCAGCGCACCAGTAATCTGCACTGAAAACAGATGCCACTGGTTTAAACCCTCTCCCGGGCTGTTGGAAACCCAGGCTGAACCTCTATTTCCTATGGTTTATTCAGAGCATCCCATCCTGAAAAACTGCTGTGAGCATCCAACTGATAGATCCTCTGGGGTTTGGTCACAAAGTCTTCTGCTGAAGCTGTTCCCTGTTGTATAAATAATTAAACATTCACTGGACCAGAGAGAAGAGGTGGAAGATGGACTCTCAAGCCCCATCGTCAGGACACTCATGTGTGTGATGTGGGAAAGTCAGGTTATAGGTTCCTGCTCCAGTGAACAGCTAACTAGCAGCGCAAACTGGACCAGCTCCAACAGGAGAGGCTGAGACCCCCCTTCACAAGACCATCAGGGCCTGCTCATTTGGGCATTTTCCTGAAACAGGGGAGAAAGGAAATCAAGAGCTACCTGCAAAATCTGCAAGCATCTTAACTGCTGATATAAGAGCTGGGATGCCTCTGTGGGAAGAACCTGAGTTACCTCACATAAAGCCTGAAACATGAGCTGGGTCAGAAGGGTCCATCCAGCCGGGTGGCTGTCTCCAGCCTTGGCTAAAGGCAGGTGCTGGTGAAAGAGCAAAACCACAGGGTCGATCCTTAATGATACCTCCCCAGGACACACACCAGGCCACCAGAAGTGATGACTTTCCCAAGCAGATATAAACACCTGGTCACCTCTCCTGGGTTCCCCATGGGTTATTCTTGTGCCTTACCCAGTTAGCTCATTTTTTACAACTTTAAGCCCCTCATTTTTCTTTTACCCTATGGAGGGTATACCCTGACTCTGAGCTGGGAGACCCCCAGGGTGGCTGTGTGCCTCAGAGGTGGGCACAGCAACTTGTCTGCAGGTTTACTGTTGTGCAGCACCGAGCATCGTGCACGTCTGAAGCCCACAGGCACCACCATAGCACAGACCTGAGTGCTGGTTCTGTGTTTTACCACCATAAGTGATACCAGCCTCTATTGTTTTTCACCTGATGCTTTTCTTTAATGACCTGGTTGTGCAAGAGCATCTGGGATGATTTTGTCTCAGATTGGGTTTGCTTATTTTGCAAAAGGAAAGGGGAAAAAAAAAAAGTGCTTCATTTTGAAAAAAGTCTCTGAGTATTAAATTAATTTCCATGCACCGTCAAAGGATCTCTCAATTCCTCAGTCCGTTGCACCAATTTCAAAGTGGAGGAAAGGTGTGGAAAGAGAGTCAGTATCTTTTATGAGTCCCTCTGGTATATTTGTACAGAAAGGCAAGTGTCCAGGCCTTAACTCATCTGAAAGAGAAAATTCCAGGCTAAGTTTAGGAGCTTCTACTTCGGACCTGAAAAGCAGTGGGAGTATCTGAATTTGTCCAGATCAGCAGTTGAGCTAATGAAAAATATTCCTCTGCAGACCTTTCCCAAAGGATACCCTTAGATCACCTCAGCTGGTAGTGAGGCTCAGCCAAAGTGAGTGGAGCTGCACAGATGTTAAAACTCAACAGTACAGAGAAGACCAAGGCTGCTTGTTAGGAAGGTTTCTAAGGACCTTTAAACGTGTTTGCAGTCCCCCTGACTTCAGGTCAAGCTCCGTGCTTAACACATTAAAAAGTAGAATGACTTAGCTTTGGAAGCCCTGGAGACTTCAGGGAGAAGTCGTTTGACCTCCTTGTGTCTCAATCCATCCAGAACATGAGAGTGAAAGATAAACAGCACCTCATTAAAAAAGAAAGAGATAGTGTGACTGACCTGAGCTTGCCTTGGTAAATAAATTACAAAGCCATAAAACTGCTTGAGGAGCTGCTTTGTCCCTTTGAAACAACACCCACTTTAGACACTCTCAACACATCATGCTGGAGGTGACGCAGAGTAACTACCAAGGAGCTGTTAGCATTATCTACCTGTCAAGCCCCCATACATTCTCCCCTGGCTTGTGTCTGAGCTAAGGAGAAAGTACAAACCAGTGACGAGAGGTCCCAATAAACACCAAAGAGAACGATTTACCCATGAGCTTTCCCAGCTGCTCTTGTCCCACAAAAGCATCCCAAGCCCAAATTTTTACCTGTGTCCTTCTCCACACCCAAAGGGTTCACCTTGGTCGTTCAGCTACCCTGGGCATTTAGATGCTGCTGCTCTCAACGCTGCTTGCCTGGACGCTGCATATCTCCTTGGTAAGTAGCGGGGTTTGTGAGGCCTGGCATGAGTAAGGAACGAAACAGTCAAGGGCTTCTGGGAGAAGTGTTGGAGGGGTGATCTGGGACCCTGAAGATGAAAATAAACAGCTAACCAAGCAAAGTTTGGTGTTGATATGAATCGATTTAAGCATGGAGATGACAGAGTTGGTCTGAAGGAAAGTCACTGCCTCTATTTCTGCACCAAATCTGAATGCAGAGTGAAAAGTCCCATGGCTGCAAAAGTAAAATGTGTCTCTCAAAATGCATTTGTAGGGAGTTCCAGGGAAAGTTAAAAATATCTCTAGTACATATAAATAACATTCTGGCTCTTGAAAAAAATGGGAAAACCCTTCCATGGACTCCTGCAAAGCCAAGAATTCATCAGAGGCTTTTTCAGTAGATTTACTACACCAACTTGGTTATTTTGCCTGTATTCAGTTCCACAACACATTACCATAAGGGGCCATAAGGGACCTACCTGACACTGGCATCATTTTATAGAAGCTATCAGATGGTGATTGATAACAAATATCAGGATTCAAAGTGAGGAAAAACTCCATTATATCACGCGGCCAGATGAAACACAATCCCCCACCACCACACTGCTTCAGAAGCAACCCAAATACACAGCATCCCGTCAAACATAGCGAACCTTCAGCCCCTTGCCTAGTGCTGCATGGTTTCCCTGCCCATGACCTGAAACTCTCGTTCTGCCCATTCCTTCACCCCTCGATAGCCTCTGTCTTTGGGAATGCAACCTGCCATGGGTCACATGAAAAGCTTACCATGGCCTAGACATTGTAAGCTGCATCAACAACCATCCCCATGCTGTGTCCCATAGACAGGTAGGATGGCAATAGCACGTTTCCTCCTGTGTGTAAAGAGAAATCTTCCCAGCAGATCATGGTCCCATCAAAGAGAAGATGCAAACTTGCTTTTCAGTAGTTGCAGAATCAGTGCTTAACTAACATGGAACTGGCGAGGAAAGATACAGTTTCTTGGCATGGCCTTTCTACACTACCTTTAAATTCTTGTGTAATTAAAAAGAAGCAAGGAAAAAAACCCCAAACCACAACAAGCACCACTTTTTATTGCTCCCCCTATGCTTAATGAAGTCCTAAAGACTAGACAACTGTACAGACAAGACTCCTGAGCGTGGCAGACCAGCGCTTATGGGCTGCATCCAGTCTGCTGCTGGCACTGCACACAGCCAACTGCTATAGCATACGACTGCAAGAGATCTGTAAGTGATTCAGGTCACTTATTATCCAGGACTGCAAGGCTCTGGTACAGTCGGTGGAGAAAAACAACTGTGGCACTTACATTAGGTACCCAAATGCCCTTTGTCTCGAGCAGGAGGTGTGATTTTGTGTGTCTTGTCAGCTCCTCTCCCTTCTGCTTAGCTGTGTGAAAAGCTCCATCGCCACCAGACATAAGGTGGGGATGGAGTTTTGTCTTCAATTTTAAATAGCTAAGCAGCTGTATCGTGCCTGTGAATGAGATGAGTTTGAGATGCATTTGAAAAGCAGCTAAGTGGTAATCTCTGCTAGGCAGGATCGTTTGAGGGCAATCACATCTATTATTTAATTTTACTATTTAGCATTGCATGATGTTGTTCATCTTGAGGTGGAGATTTATTGAGAGAAGTGCAGCAAAAGCGCAGCGCGCCAGACAGAAAGGGTCAGTTATATTTACATGATATAAATATTCTACTACATACACACAGTGCAGCGAAAGGAGCTGTTTGCTGAGGATGAACTAAAGCATTTTGCTGGCCTCCTGTCATGGCAACTCATCCTGGGCCAGACCCTGTGGGCTCTTGCTCAGCAGGGTTTCTTAATGTTATCAGTAGCAGCAACATACCTGCAAAGGTCTTACAGATACAAACCTCCTTGGCTAAGCCACCCCAGGAGCCCTTGGAGTTACCCTAGCACACACTGTTTTCCAGCTAGGGCTTTTCGATCAATCTGGGTGACTTTACGGGCAGATTTCCTCAGGCTTATACATGCTGAGCTGTATTTAACTAATGGGACATCTTGGAGAGTAAGAGGTTATTCAGTGTAAGTAGGGGCTCAGGACTGGCCGTGACTTGGAAATGTTGCGTACAGTTAAGATCTGCACACTCCAGTGAGATAGTTAATGCAGTTAATGCGGTTAAAATCAATGGGCTGTGCTAATTTACCTCAGCTGAAGCCCTCAGTGTCTGCATTTCACATGGCTTTTCAGTGCTTCCTTTAAACTGTATTAGTCCTAACGTTTAATTGCAAACAAACTGACTGATGGAACAGTTAAAGAAAAATCAACTGTAAAGGGTCAAGGATTTAACCTGTCCTATCTCTATTACTCCCACACAGATCTTTCAGACCAGTTATTTGCATATGTTAAAATCTAATTTGAGTTGTTCATCACATAGAACTAGGTAAGCTTTTTTTTTTAATGAGAGTTGTAACTTCAGGGCACTATTAAATTCTAATTAAAAATCAGTCAAAAGCACCCTTCTCTTACTGTTTGTGCCTGCAGCAACACTTCCACTGCGGTATCAAAAGCTCAGTTCATTACTTCTTAATTAATTTTGCCTTGAGAAGCTCTAAGTTCTCA
This sequence comes from Calonectris borealis, assembly GCF_964195595.1. NCBI lineage: Eukaryota > Metazoa > Chordata > Aves > Procellariiformes > Procellariidae > Calonectris > Calonectris borealis. The sequence continues at coordinate 10,101,443 of NC_134316.1, read as the reverse complement.
GAGGACCTGTTGGATTTTCAGAGCATTGTCTACATAGCGTTGGCTTGTACACAGCAGCCGCAGCCAAATGACATTCAGATCAGGAATTCTTACCCATGTAATCCAATTTGATACAATGGCTGGAGCCAGCCAGCGTTCGGGAATCTGAAAGACCCTTGAAGCTCACAACGCAGAGGATATCCTGCCTGGAGCTACTGATCTTGGAGGGATTTTCCCATCTCCCTCTTCCCACTGTGCATATTTTGCAGTTGAAAAGGTTGGTATATAGGTTGTTTGGGTCGGGGTTTTTTTTTTTTTGGTGAAGAAATCAGAATAAGAAACTAGACTTGTTCCTGACCCCCAGGAAATCTTGTTTTCAAGTCCTTGAGTTGGCCAAGATTTGCCCCGCCAGGCTCCTGAAGATGCGCACGTTCGTTTTCAAGATAAGAATCCTGCAATCGTGATCTCCCACTGCAAATGATTCATTTCCCCTCTTGGCCCAGCTGCGCGCGCACGTGTCTGGGGGTGGTGAGCGGGGGCTGGCCAGTGCCCTGGAACAAAGAAAGGAAAAGAAGGGGAAAGGGGTGGAGAAGAATAATCTAGCCAGTCTCCCGGGAAACATTTTTCACTGGTGTAGGGCACTTTCACCTGAACGGTTTTTGTGATGAACAGAGCACAAAGGGGCCCAGGGTGGGTTGAGCATCAGAGCACTCCCCAAACTCTACAAGATGGGTTTGACAGAGGAGCATGAATTAAACTTGTCCCTCCAAGCTGGGCTGAGTGGGACATCTGTAGCTGCTGTCCAAGCCAGGATAGACCTGGATGGTATAAACTTTCATTAGAAACCTTTGTATTAAGCCTGGTTTGCACAAGCAACCCATGCAACTATCAAAGGCAATAGTTCAAATCTACCTTCATGTGTATCCAAGTCTTCTTGCTGCAAGGCACAGAGTTAGATGGGTGTGACTGAGGGTGCTGTGGATGAAAAAAAGTAGAAATGGGGAACGGGGAAGGCTTAAAACAAGGTTTTGAGACAATGTCAGCCTTCTGATTTTCCTCTTAGAGAAAGTGCATGGAAAAAGGGGAAAAAATTAGAAATAGAAGGAAAAGGAACCTTGGTGAGTGGATGGGATCAAGGCATTTTGGATCCTGGGGAAAGCCCCCTCCTTTCCCCAGAGTATCCTGTCCTTTTCTTCAGCAACACTTTAGATAAAGCTTGCCTCTCCTCTTCTCAGATGCTGACTTGGGGGCAGAACAGCGGCTGGATATTTTGCTCCTCCTCCTCTCTGCTGGGGATGGTGAGGGAGCTGAGCAAGAAAACAGACCTGGCATAGTAAGGGGGACCATGTATGAATTATCCGCTCAGCTCTCTCTTCTTGGAGCCTGTCCACACTGGAGCCAGCAGAAGCAGATCTCAGGATTGAGGTCCTGAGCCACATGCCTGCCCCTTCCTTGTTCCCAGAGCCACACATAACAACAGACTCTAGTGATGGATGTATGGCTAGCTCCACAAGGCTCAGTTGATCTCATTTACATGTTGCAGAGGCCAGGAGAAGTTAAAAGTCAATCCCACGTTTGGTCCATATGCTCTAGGACTTGATGCTCCTGCTATGTCATATAGCATCAACACCCACTAGCTAGCAGTTGAGACAATCACCCAGCTGCAGCCCAGCCTGGGTCAGGGAGAGCAGGTCATATTTCTTGGTGTCCTCAGCGAAGAGTCAAAACCTCAACCTGCTTGATGCCACAGTTGTAGATGTGCTAAGGGTAGTGTGTACCCTTCGATTGTGGCCAGTGCTTTGTTGCACCAACATAGTCATGTCAATCCTAGAGAGAAGAAGCTGGAAGTCTCTTCAGTTTTGATTTTGAGGTTCATTTGATTTTGCCAACTTTTTATTACTGAAAGGTCATCATTACTGACCCTAAGAGATGTCTTCATTCAAATGTCAAGGACCACAGAGGCTATGAAGCTTGCATAGGAGAAGACACGGGGAAGGAGGGTTGGGTTCTTACCTGAGATGTAGGAACAAAGCTGGCCTGGCTTTCCAGGGCGGAAAAAGCATAGCACAAGACTGTCAGGGCCATAACGGTACAGAGATGGCAAATCTGGGGGGGGAAACAGGGAGACCTTTGCCTACTCCATGTGGCAGGATAGGACCATTTTTCCTGATATGCTCTGGGATCTCACAGCTGCCAGTAATAAGATTATAAGGGGGTGCACGGAAAGGGCCAGGACAGAGCGTGAGGAGCCCATGGGCTGTGTAGCAAATGAAGCTGAGTGGGCACTATAGGAGGGGAATCTGCTTCGCACGTGGTATGCACAAATAGGCTGACATACCGCCTTTGTGCCTTCCCAGATGGGCTGTTTGCCCTCCGCACCAAGTGCTCATGAAAGGGGAAATATTCTATGCTCAGGGAGCCTTGGAAGATGTTAGCCAAAATTTTGGGGGGGAGTTGAGCAAGGCTGCAGGCCAGTTTTAGCAGGAATCCCCTATATGTTTGAACCTACCCCCTTTTCTTTTCCTGTTGAGAACACCTGGGCACAGGGCTCTAGCTGCAGTCTGTGCAAGACCTCCTGGCAGGGAAAGCAAGTCACTTGTGAAAGACTTCCTAAGGGAAATGCTTACATCCACTAAGGTTTAGCATATGGAAAATGTGCAAAAAGGAAAAATTCTTGTGTAGGATAGAGGATGGCCTGGATAAGATAAGCGATCTTGTCAGGCTCTCAGAGCCTATCTGTTTACTTACACCACGTTGCATCGAGCGAGGTTATATTGGCATCCTTCCAGCCTGTACTCCTCACTTGTATCTGGGCAGAAACCCATCAAAGAGACTGAGCCCAGCTGCAGAGCTGAGAGTGCAAGTGGACCTTCTCCATCACCTCCTGCTCCCCTTCCAGTACCTCTCCTCTCGCCTCCCTGCCACCCCTTCCACCAGCTGGCACCAGCCAGAGCATGACCCTTGGAGTACGTGCCTTTGACCACCCTGCCTCCAAGCTGTTTCAATGCCGAGCACTTGGTGCTCCGGGATTACTGGGAGTAAGTTTCCAAGGAATTCATTTGTCATTACTTGCTAAATAAATGGAGGCTGATAAGAATCTGCATTCTGCTTCCATAAAACCCTATAGATGCTGTATCTGGTGTCTAAGTAGTTTCTCACAAGAATGCACAAGTCACTCATTCTTCTCCATAAAAGCCGGAAAAGACTGCCTGGATCAGCTGTTGTGGTTAATGCTTGGGAGGGAGGCCTCTGCGCTTTCATTATCAGCAGTCGCCATGAAGCGTTGGACAGGGAGGGCTCAGCAGCACAGCAGGAAAAGGGTTTCATATCTGGAAATAATCTTGCAGAAGTCTCTTCTAGGGCTGAAATTCTTGGCAGGAGCCTTTCATCCGAATCCCCTGAGACAGCAAGGCAATGGGCTCTCGTCCTTTAGTAAAGCCTGGCAAGTTTTACATATTTTCGAAAAGCAATTAAATTTTTTTTTAAACTCCATATGACAGGAACCATAAAAAGAATACATCTAGTCCCTTTTTATGATGGACATAAACCAACATATTCCACAAGTGGCGTCCTCAATATTCTTCTTAGGAACAGGTCTGGCTCACATCTCCAGAGCACCTGAAGACCAGACCTTTAGACGCCTAATTGCTGCTGAAATCAGTGTGATTTAGTTAGCTACTGGAATATCTTTTCAACTCAAGCCTGTGCTGCCTTGCATGTGTTAATACATGTATCCCGATAAAATCTCTGTGAAGCAGGACTGTATTTCAAGGGTTGGGGTATAGGGACAGAGTAACGGATGGTCACGTTTTCTGAAGAGCCTGGAGTAAATCACAGCAGTTTGAAAACCCCACCCCTGCAATTTGTCCGAACTCTGGGAGAGAGTCTAGGGGTAACACTCACATCTCCAGGCCCCAAACCTGGATTTCACAGGGCCAAGCAGGCATCAGCTAGAGGTCATTAGCTCCGGTAGTCTTTTAATTTTTCTATTATTACATATACTTTTTCCATTATAGAAACATCAGGCATTGGGGAGGGTGGGGAAGACTTTTGTGCTTCAAATAGGTCTTCACAAAAGGGCTAAAAAAAAATCCCACAGAACACCCAAGATAACATTGTCGCCTGTAATATTAGTAACGCACCCAAAATGGAAAACATTCTTGTTGTGAAACTCTCAGGTTGCTGTTTTGTTTGCTCCTTATTAAGAGTTAATAAACAAAACTGTTTGGGTTAATTTTGTCATGTGTATTGCGAGTTGCTAAGTAACATGGCTCCACTCTGCCTGAAGACTGTGTAGTGAGACAACTGAGAGAGGCATTAAAGTGCTATAAAATAAATGGGATGGATCACGTTATAGTGTACCAGACCTTGGCTTAGAGGCTTGGAGCATGGATTTTTTTTTCCCTTCCCTTGTTTTAAGTGTAGAAAAAAACAAGGATACAGAGTCCACCTGACGCACGAAGGGCGAAGAGCAGGTTATGCTTTTGGCAGGTGGGATGTTGTGCAGCTCTCGCTGGAAGATGGTGCCTGCAGACCTCTGCCCTTTGCTGAAATCATTGCTGGGCTGGGGGTGATGTGCAGCAGGAGGGCAAACACCAAAGGGCCAAGGAGGACAGTGAGGAAATTGTCTTGGTTGTCACAAGATCTGGGAGGTTTATGCACAAGATTTTTGATCAGCAACAGGCAGAGGACTTGATGTCTCTGAAAGGTTCCACATGGTGGCCCATAGAATCATGGAATCATAGTATCGTTTAGGTTGGAAAAGACCTTTAAGATCCTCAAGTCAACTGCTAACCTAGCACTGCCAAGTCCACCACTAAACCATGTCCCTAAGCACCATATCTACACATCTTTTAAATACCCCCAGGGATGATGACTCAACCACTTCCCTGGGCAGCCTGTTCCAATGCTTGACAACCCTTTCAGGGAAGAAATTTTTCCTAATATCCAACCTAAACCTCCCCTGGCTCAAGTTGAGGCCATTTCCTCTTGTTCTATCACTTGTAACTTGGGAGAAGAGACTGGCACCCACCTCGCTACAACCTCCTTTCAGGTAGTTGTAGAGCGCAATGTTGAGCCCTCTTTTCTCCAGGCTAAACAACCCCAGTTGCCCCAGCCGCTCCTCATAAGGCTTGTGCTCCAGACCCATCATAGCAGGGAAGGCACACCACATGCTGTGTATGTCTGTGATGCTACAGGGGCTACAGTCCTGCTAGATTTCCCTGCTGCTTTCCAAAGAAAAGCCTCTCTGGGATGGGTTTTAGTTCCTAGCAGGGCCAGGCAGGCCAGGTTGGACACAGTTTCAGGATCAGGACTGGGAGAACGGAAAAGCTGGATTAAATGGTGACCACGTGAGATGCTCAGAGCAGAAACCTCTCTGTCTTTGAGGGATGAGGGAAAGGTAGTGATTTTGCCACAGCTTTCAGACAAATGGACTTTTTCTTTAAAATAGTGACTATCACTGTCATATGAATGTAAATTGAGAATTGTATTATGCAGACAAGTACAAAAAGAGGTACTGTGTGTAAGGTATAATTTCATGCTGAAAGCAACTAGCAGAGAACAAGACACTATTTTAATAGCAATAGAGATGGAGCTGGGCTGGGAATTACCAGGGAACACTCTTAAGGGTTTTATCAGATCTCTTTTGTTTAGTTTGCAGGCATTGTTCAGTTTTTGAAGAAATCCTAATTTGGATATGACAATTTCAATCTTTCAAAAGGGTGTTAGCAGCAGCATAGTTTGCCTCAGTCTCCTTCTAGGACAGGTTCCTCTCAAGAAAGAAGCATTTGTGTTCGGGTTGATGTGCTGGTTTTGGCTGGGATAGAGTTAATTTTCTTCACAGTACGTACTATGGGGCTATGTTTTGGATTTGTGCTGAAAACAGGGTTGATAACACAGGGATGTTTTCGTTACTGCTGAGCAGTGCTGACACAGAGTCAAGGCCTTCTCTGCTTCTCACCCCACCCCACCAGCGAGCAGGCTGGGGGTGCACAAGAAGCTGGGAGGGGACACAGCTGGGACAGCTGACCCCAACTGACCAAAGGGATATTCCATACCATATGACATCATGCTCAGCATATAAAGCTGGGGGAAGAAGAAGGAAGGGGGATGTTCGGAGTGATGGCGTTTGTCTTCCCAAGTAACTGTTCCGCGTGATGGAGCCCTGCTTTCCTGGAGGTGGCTGAACACCTGCCTGCCGATGGGAAGCAGTGAATGAATTCCTTGTTTTGCTTTGCTTGTGCGCACTGCGTTTGCGTTACCTATTAAACTGTCTTTATCTCAACCCACGAGTTTTCTTACTTTTACCCTTCCAATTCTCTCCCCCATCCCACCATGGGGGGAGTGAGCAAGTGGCTGCGTGGTGCTTAGTTGCCAGCTGGGGTTAAACCACAACAACAGGCTAAAGAAAGAATCACATATATGTTGCTTAGGACTATTTCTGTTCCAGAACTGGAGATGCAGTCTGAATAAAGTAAATCATTCTGCAAAAGTCTTACGTCGGTCCATTTGTATGGTAAGCCACAAGCTTTCAGGGTGTATCACAGCTTTCAGAATTATTATTTTGGTGCAAAGGCTAGTGTTTTCAGGATATAGTTTTTCAAATGTGAAATTTCCCCTTGAATTCAGTGACTTTAAATAGTATCAATTATGCTGCAAATCAAACAGGGGTTAGGGGAGAAGGGAGAGAAACGAAATCCAGGAATATCAATCAGTGAAGGCAGATGCTAGAGGAATGTGAACAGTGCAAGTTTCAAACTTTCAGGGCTTCCCAGATTTCTCAGGACTAAACTAAGACTTGACAATATGAAAAAAACCCACCCCAAAACTCCAAAACTTTCTGTTTTTTTGATGAAGTGTGGATGGTAACTGCTGGGTTTAACAATCAAGTGATCTCTTCCAGGACATACCTAAAGCTATTTCCTTCCAGTAGCCAGCCAGACATCCTCCAAGCGCCTGCAGAAAAGACGAGAGAGAGCTCCTAGCACCATCTGGGCTTATGGTTAAAAGCACCAGGTTGGCAGTTCCCAAGATCCTACCAAGATCCTACGAAGAATGTTTTAGAGGATACAAGGAGTTCATTTATGGCTTCTGCAAGCAGAAGTTGGGCAGGATGCATTTCATACGGCTTACGTGTAGAACGCATATAGATCATGCATATGCAGTCTATTTTATTTCGCCTGCAGTGCCTGACATAGTACTGTCTGACAATGAATCATACAGATACAAACAGTTCAGTGTGCCGCAGATTTAAACATGTAAGTGCCGTTTCCTATTGTCCCCAGTCCAAGGGGTTGGTGGAACATCATGTTGAAATAATAGGGCTGCTATTAATAAAGCCAGCAGTCTGTATTCAGTGCTGCTACATGACAAAACACATCCGTGAGGCAGAGGTTCTCATCTGCTGACACAGACAGCTACACCCAGCCGTGCCGGAGCTGCTAACAAGCTTCTCAGTCTCACTGGAGACCCTGTAGAAATACTGAGACGATTAAGACAAGACAGAACAATACGACTAATGCAAACCAGGAACTGACACTGCTTCGTAGAAATGCTGTTGTGTGCATTTCTGCTGGTGGAAGGCAGGCTAAATCACCGGCTCTATGTCAACCGGTCACCTTATTTGTATGAAATTTGCTATCCCAAAGGGATGCCTGCTGCAGGGAATAGATAGACACCTTCAGAGCTCAGAAGAAGGGGAGAGGGGGGACACCTATTTTGGACAGGAGTGTCTTGGGAAAGTAGCAACCACAGCAGGTTGAGACAGTGGGGTGTCAGGGCATGGACAACAGACCTGCCATCTCCCAACAGGAGCAGGAAGTGTGAGTGACAAAATACAGCGCAGCCAAAGGATTATTTGAATGCTCTTAGTCAGCCGAAGGTGTCAGGTGGATTACAGATACTTGTGATTGCACAGTGTATGAGTATTTTAAAACTAATTATATTCTGACTTGGAAGGGAAGATTTGGTGTCATGGTCTGCAAGGCTGAACTTCCCCAGACAGACCGTAGATATGTGATTGATGAGCACTTGCTGGACCAGCCAGTAGGAACCAGAAAAAAAGCCTCGGTGAGAACCTGAGGCCCAGATTCATTTCCCCTGGCTGTAAGAACTTAAGTGCCTAAGCAGCACGGCTTCCTCCAAAGAGATGTATTGGGAGACCTCTAATCCCCACCCGAGTTGTGCTTTGGGGACATCTGTCTCCTTCTGGGTTGCCTTTTGGTGCTTGGCATTGTGGGGAATGAATCCAGGACTGAGCAACACCTGAGCCCACACCAGGAAGGTTCCTCTCCTCCTCCTCTGGGAACGCGGTCTTTTCCCTGGTAGTTGTCTTCTGCTACTTTTCTACCCATCTTGACTTTCACTGCATCCTAACCTTGCTCTTTGCTGGAACTCCTTGACACCCAATCTCCCTCCCAAAACGCTGACTCAGGAATGCGAACACCAAGCCTTTGAAACCCTGATATTTCAAAATCAGTTTTTCCCTCCCCAACCATCACAGAGAGTCAGTAGCTGTCATATCCCTGTGATTATTTGCTTCCCAAGAAAGATAAGCAATCTGCTGGCACTGCTGGTCTGCTTGTCCACCCTGTCCTCATCTTTGCTTCCCTCTGCAGATGGTCCCACCCACCTGGTGTGAATGGATCACATAGGCACAAGCCCATTTAAATTAGGGCTCAAACGATACTTTAAGTGACACATAGGCCTCTCAAGGGTCCTTCTGAGACCAACTGAATTTCAATTCATTGAGAGAGAAGTTTCTTTCTGAGCAAACAAGAGAGAATTGAATGGGGCTGTGCTCTGCTACACGGCGCTGAGGTTGATATGGCAACAAAGGTTCTAAAAATGATGAAACGCAAATGATATTCTCCCGCTATATAAATAGCTGTGTCAAGTTGTTATGGAAACTGTAGAGTAAACTGGGTTAAGAAGGGCTACTTTTTCTGCTCCCTTTTGCCAAGGCTTTCTGAAACATTTTGTACCAGCACAGTACAAGAATGAGGACCTACAAAAACTGGGCGATGCATTGATCAGAGAGTCTCTACAAATGAGGTGGAATGGCATTACAGCCTCTATCCTTTTGAGAGGCTGGGACTTCGAATGAAGTGCTGTACCTGCTCTTTTCCTACAATATATTGGTGGAAGTCATGACATGGTCTCCTGGAGACCTGGGACATGGTGCTCTGTGGAGACACTGTTGTGTGGGTAGATTTTTTTTTCTGAAGGCCCAGAGCAAACTCTTAGGTGGGTGAACGCCAGGTGGAACTGCAGTCACAGCTGTGCATACAGTAAAGCACTTTTGGGGCAGGCAGGTGGAAGAAACTTCCATCAAGATTAAAAGTGTAATTCAGTGGGTTTTGAAACCAGTGTACCAGCTGTGAATTGGAGGGGGCATCATGTATGCTTTGATGGGAATATAAAAAGGTGAAAATCAAAGCAAAAATGTTGAATTGCACCTTGGGCACCAATCTTTTGTCTTAAAGATATTCCGAGAGTAGATAGACACAAAACATCCAAATCCTCTCTGAAGGATCCTTCTATTCTTCAGCTGAGAGATTGCTTTGACATCTTGTTTTCAATCCCAGTCCCTTTTGTGAGCTGCACAAAGGCATCACTTAAATTAACCTCTCCTTGTGAGATGCCCACTGTGTTGTATTGTCAGATGGGTGATTTTGAGATAATGCACTTGTTCTTGATTCATTTTAGGTTCTTGGGAATTTTCCAGTAATGAAATGCAACTTGATCTCTTTGCAAGATAGCAGGCAGGTAAATTAGCCACTCACCCTATTAATGCCGTCCTGTTATTGTCACTGCATCTGTCCAAGAACATAATTCAAGCAATATAACTGTTTATGGTATGCACAGCCTTCTTATCTTTGTTTCCACTGAAACTGTTATCTGGCACCTATCCCTCTCAACACAATCAAGATTAGAGTCAGAGGGAATGAAGTTGTTGAAAGGTTTTCCTTTCATATTTCCAAAGATATGATAGCAAAGAGAATTTTAAAAGGGCATTACTGTGTTGATGTACAGTGGGTATTCAATCCCTATAAAAAGCTCTCTGTCATACATTCGATTCACCTTTCTAGAGCTTAGCAGTCAGCATGCAGAGTTATGCCACAAGGGGTTAGTGGAATGTACTTTGTTCCTGTGTATAAATAGCTAGCTTTTAATAACGAGCATTCAGAAGTATGCAGAAGTGAACAGGATGTTAAGACGGAGAAATCCTTTTCCTCTGGAGCTGTGCAAAAAAAAAAAAATATTCACACATACAGAGCAAAGAAAGTAAAATGCAGCGAGTTGGCTTGGTGCCAGCATTACAAAAAGGAGCAAAAAAAAGGACAAGAAAAGTTCCACTTTCTCTCTGGGAGCAAAGTTTTGCCTTTATCCCTTCAGTGAAGAAAAATTCCTATTTGCTTGGCAAAAGAATAGTAGGTATGCACAATGGGGAAAGGCTGCAACTCCGGTCAAACAGTAAAAACTCTGCCCTGCAAATCATTTTTGAAAGCTGAATAAGTTGCACTGTGCTCATGCTGGGATGCAGCTCCCCTGGAGAAGGACCTGACCCAGCTACAGGCCAGGAGGACAGTACTGCGGGGTGGGTCAGAGGAGGGAGAGGACTCCTCTGGCTTCTTGGTGCTTGCTTGGGAAGCAAGAGATATTGTTCATGTCACACTTCACCACAATGTGGCAGGCAGAGGAAACCACAGTCAGGGGCAAGGAGGACACTCATGTGGTCCAGATGAGGGGTGCAACCATGGTGGTCAGTCCCTCTGCACCCCAGGTCTCCATCTCTCTCGGCCATTTCAATTGTAAAGTCCCCAGAGGATGGGCTGTTTCTCCTTGTGGGCCTGGCACAATCGGGGCATGTTTCTGGTAGTGATCTCCGAGTCCTATATTGTATAAATATATGAATAAGTAATGAAAAGAAAAGTGATAAAGAAGAGGATCAGATGCTGTGGAGATGGGCAGCAGTAAAGAGACCTGAGATAGATTAGTAATGCAAATATTTCTACCGAGTGGTAAATGCTTTATAAGGAAGGAGGAGAGGATAAAACAGGAGTACGAATCAAGCACACAACTGGGAGAAGGAAACGCTCCTGGTAAATGGCTCCCAGCCAAGAAAATGTTCAGGGAAAGAAAGGAGGAGAGCGATGTGCAGGCAGGGGGGCAGCAGTGCAAGGTGTTTCGAGGTGCATTTTATATAACAGAATTGGGGATCCAAAGGAATCCACAGAGGAAGTATCACCCTCTTAATTTGCTGGAAAATGCAATGTCTGTCCTCCTCAGATGGCTACAGCTCTGGCAGGGAGCAGGGGAATTAACTCTTCTATCTGCACCGTGTCTGAGGGGTTTATGGTCACCGCAGTAGGGATTTCAGAGGCTGGTGGCTGTCCCCCTGTCTCCTGGAGCAGGGTTCCTTTGCCCCTCTGCTGGCTTGTGGACAACAGGCTTGTGGGACAGGAGCAGAGCCACAGCAAAGGGCCCACATGAAATAGCGTGCCAATTTTTCTTGCCTTTCTGCTGGTTTGGTAAAGGGGCTAGGACAATACTGGATCCAACCATTTTTTGAAGGCATGAATATGTCTAAGCTACTCTATGACTTCATATTCATCTGCCTTACTTTTCTAAGCTAAGATCCATGTGGGATTGTGGGTGCAGGTGATACATGGCATGAGAAATGCTGGGTTTTTTAGCATTTATAGTACCATTTTAGAGTTGGAACTGGCAGGAAGGAGCTGGATGGTCTTATGCCTCTGAGACCTGATGAACCAAGCCTGACTCCACAGCGCTTTGGACTGGGGATCTGCTTTCAGGGGTATGCCATGCTGATTATAGGAAGTACCCGCAGGATTATGTCCAAAAGATGGGCACTTAGAAACTCTGTATACCAAGGTTACAAGTTTCTGTTCTGAAGGAGGCTCACCGTCTAGACTTATTCCTGACTATAAAAATGGGGAAGACCTCTAAATGAGGACAACCAAGTGCAAAGCAGAACTACTGAATCGAACTGAACATTCACGTTTCCTCTGTTTTTTTCAGGTCATTTTAAGGGAGACGTCAGTGGAAGAGGAACTCAGTGACAATTCCTCAGAAGTCATATAGCTCTTAAGCAGCTCCTGGGGAAAAGAAACAAACAAAACACCCCCTGCCTCTCAGGGCACTGTGCAGTGATTTTCCAGTCCTTTCCAATTGCTTCACATTGCGTGGGCTGAGCAGTGATTGGGAGCTCTTACATTTTAATGCCAAGTTTCAGAAAGATCTTTCTCAATGTCTGCTCCACCTTTGTTTCCTCTTTTCTTTGTGGTTTGGGTCCACCCAGACTCAGAAGCCAAAGAAAAGTGGATGGGCTGATTCACTAGACTTTGCACTTGAACGGCTTCAGACATTTTTTATTCATTCCAATCCTCCTTGGAGGCATTCGTAACATTTTTGCTATTTTTTTCCACAGCCTTACATGTATATACATTGCACTATCAGATAGGGTAATAATAAGCATTAAAGAAGGAGTGTGCTTGTTCACGTCTTCTAGGTGATGTAAGACAGAGATGTAGCCCACAGCTCAGCTCTCTGTAGCTCTGCAGCCGCTCAGAGACGGCCCACGGCAACACCTCTCCTGCTCCCCGAGCTCTGTCCATTTCTTAATTTCACGTTCTTCCTGGTACCATTGTTTCTCCCTGAGATCAGGATGCACGTTCCAGTTTCCTGCCGCTTTTATTCTCACTCAGCCGGTCTCATTTCAGCGTTTTATTTCTGAACTGAAGCCAGTATCGGGTATGTTCTCAAGCATGCTTTGTAGTCATCCCTGGAAATGCGGTCTACTATCCCATAAACCTAGGAAAAGTTGGCCCTAGAGAGCAGACCCATGATCCTTGCTGTTTTCTTGCCTGCTGGGAGCTAAAAATTCCTTGTAAAGTCCTCCTGGGAGATACAGCACCTTTCAGAAATCTCCTTCCCTTTTTTCTTTTTCCCAACAGTGGAAATGCTTTACATACTTTGCAGATGTGTAAGGCTGTTACGTAAAGCATCACATGAAGGCAAGGGCTCTTGCAAATAATAAAACTGCAGGCTAGTTGAAACCGGCCCCCTTATTTCACTTTCCTTAACGAAATGTAAATCTACACCCACACAAACTATGCGTGCTCGGAGCAAAACAGTATATTCCACATTCTGCGGCGGGGGAGGGAGCCAGCCTCGTCGAGGGGCAGCTACCTTGCCACGCTCCTTCTCCACTGAGCTCATGCTTCGTTTCCACACCAGATTTGATCAGCCTGGGCATTGGCACGGGTGATGGCAGAGGCACTGAAGTGAGGAAGTGGCTTGCCCGTCCATAAGTCATCGGGCAGCCTTCCTTGAGAATCTGCCCACCCCCGTGGGCTTTGCAGATGTGGGCTGGAAAGCGCTCAGGCTGTTTTCCTTCAAGCAGTCTTTCACGTGTCCAGGCAAACTTCCCGCTGGATGCACTAGAGCTGACATGGGCACAAGCGCAAGGAACAGGAGGGGAGCGTCTGTCCAGCCGACAGCCAGCCTGGATGGACCTTCTCCATTTCAGCAGCCCAGGTCTCGTGCCCTCTTCCCTCCTAGTTCTCACTGGAGTCGTCCCACTTTCACAGTAGCTTGCTTTTCCACCGCCCCTGGGTCCAGTTTAAATATGGAATAATGATAATGACCCTACCTTCCACCACCCCCTCCAAAAAAGAAGCAGCATAGCAATCCAGGAGCAACACCTCAGTGGGCTTCTCAAAACCACTGCCACAAAATCACTGCCAAAGAAGTAACCAAGTCACAGGGCAACCTGCAGGATGAGATATTTCTCAATATGTTATCCTAGGAAACTGTTTAACATGACTAGCTTCAATCAAATTAATCGTCTATTATTCAATTAAAAATAAGGAAGTAAAGAGACAAAACCTTATTTAATTTCTTTCTGTCATCAGCCTGTGTAATCTGCAGTTTAATGAACCTGATGGGTTGTCTTCACATGAACAAAGAATTTGTCCTCAGGCCACCTACTCCAGTCATCATCGGGGGATGGGGAAATCTCAGCTCCATTAACAAAGGAGAAGTCCAAAGGTGCTGCTCTGCAGATGGGACAGGACAATTCCCCATTGCTATTAAAGTGCCTTAACTGGAAAGGGCGCTTTTGGGCTTGCAGAGGGACAATATACCCCATTTTCTAAGAGCAGTGACTTGCTTTTCTCACATATCTTTTGTGACAATTAATTTCCCCTCCTCTTCCCAGAGGTGACCTGTTTTATATGCAGTCGTTTCACAATTTGCTGCCAGATCCCAGGAACTGCAGTGTGGAGAAAGACACATGCTCGTGAAGAAATCCTTCCACGAAGCACCAATGCGTTGGCTCAAACCCAGTCTCCAGGAAAACTGCACAGAAACCCTAAGCCTCGTGCTCTGTGGAGAGCTGGAAGAGGAGCGCAGTCTGCCTGCAAGCTGCTTCTCTGCTTCTCTCACCTCTGGACACCAACTCAAGCCCAGACTTAGTTTCCCTGAAATTATACTCCTTGAGGTAATCTTAGAGAGCCTCAGCTGCCTGGTTTTGCCCCATGTAATCACCAGCCAGGTCTCTTTCTCTAGCAGACCTAAAGAACATAATATAAACTGCTTCTCCATATGTCCTGCACCTAAACACAATGTTTCTGGTCCAGTTGGAGAAGATGAAGTTCAACAAATGGTCAGTTAAATTGGACTTGAAAAAGTACAGCCAGTGGGAACAGGAAGAATAAGGAAAGGCTTTACTGGAGATGGTACACCAGGGAATCCCAGGTAATTCAGATGCTGATGGAGCTGATGGTGGCTGTTGCAGTATTTCTACCCTACCGCAGCGCAGATATAGGTGGCCGAGGGTCACCAGTCCCAAGAGTCTCTCCTCTATTTTGGTCTCACTTCTGAGTCTAACCTCCATTTCTGCATGTTCAGTCATTTGCTCACATGAACGTGCACACACACATTTCATTACATACTTGGTGTGCGTGCCATTTCCCCATGGTTGTAACCCCCTGTCAGTCATGTGGACCATCCTGCAGCAGACACTCTACTTTGTGGAGGCTGTTGGGCCAAAAAAGTGATCCTAAATCCTTCACGATGCTAAAGCGAAGCTGCAGCATTAACAGAATCCCTGGCATGACAGCCCCAGCCTTCGTGGGGATCCGTGCTTTCTTCTACCTTCATTAGCCTTATACAGTGTCACTGCTCAGCTGCAGCTTGTGCGACCCTGGCTCCTCCGTGCGACTGTACGGCTTTTGCGCATCAGCCAAAATGCAATGCTAAACCAATCAGGGTAATAAGCGGCCGACTATTAACATGCAGGTTTCCAAAAGGCGGGTTGTATACTATTTCATAAGTTGTTGCAAGTGTCTGTTTGTGGCTAGGGTAAGTCAAAGGCAAGGTGAGCTCATCAAGGTGGGGGTAGGTGTCCTGGTCCACTCAACTGGACCTACAGCACTGGACACTGGACTCTGCGAGCAGTTGATGGAGAAGCCCCGCTTGCCAGCTGAGAGCTTTATGCTAGGAGATGGTGGGAGCCAGTCACTGCAGTACTTGTGCCTTCTATGCCTTTGCCATCCCCTGCTCCGACCCCACCTGGCGCAAGCAGCGAGAGCCAACATTTTGGGTGGGATATTGTGGAAAGGGGAAGCAGGAGCTGTGGTGACTCAGAGACTCACTTTTCCCAGGCAAGATGTTCTGGTGGGATTTGAAAGCTCCTTTCCCTGGCAGAAGTCTCCTCCGCCACTGCGGCTCCCAGAAGGGTGGGTCCTGGAGCCTGGGAAGCACTTCCGCTTGGACCTTCAGGATGAGCCTGGCCTGACACAATTAGAGCTGTAGGAGGGACCGGGCTTTTCTTGTCCCTCACCCCAAAAATAAATCAGGAATAAAGCAAAACAAACAAACAAAAAATATAGAAGCGTGAAAGGGTTGCTCGTGAGGCCAGGCCTCCGAGTCTGAGGTGAGAGGTCAGAGGATTCCCCATGAAGCAATCGGAAATTAAGGGAGCAGATGATAACTGGCCAATGTTCCTTTAAGTCAGCGTCCAGCTTTGCCCGGCCGCCCAGCCAGCACTCCGGCATTTGGAGCACTGTGCAAATAAAGATAATGTGACATGACATCCTGTTAGGAAGTTCAAGGAGCAGTCGGGATCAAGCACTGCAGTGGATTTTGGCGTTGGAAACGCCATCGGCAAAGGCGGCCGGCGCTGTGGGCAGGGGGCATGTTCCCGTGCCCGGGGCGCAGGGTTTGTCGTGGCTGCTGTTGGGGTGGGAGAGTCCCGGCTCGCACCCCGACCTTCCCGGCTGTTTGATGTGCGGCCGAGGGGAGGCTCAGGCAGCCTGGCACCGGGCTCGGGGTCACTGCAGGAGGTGAAGGGGCACCTTTGGGTGCAGAACAGCCCCAGTTTTGGAGATTACTGCTGTCCAGGGACAAAACCCCTTCCCTGCAGCCTGTTGTGGTGGCGGTGGCTAGGTCTCTGCATCTCTGCCACCGTGCACAGCGTCTCTCTTTTCTAAAGCAGCAGGGTCGTGATTCAGAAACTAGGCTATTTTTAATGGAAAAAGGTGTTTAGTCACAAGCTCAGCTCTCTTGGTCTTTTCTGGCAGCTACTCTGAGATGTAACTGGTGGTTTCCTCTGTGCGGTGGTCAACCGAAATTCTGGTTTTAAGTCACACGTCTGAGAAACCATTTCCCCAGCTTTTAAGGGGAAGGCTGGTTAAAGCTATCCATCAAGAACTGCAGCTCCAAATGCCTCGTGCCCTGGGCAACTCCAGTTATCCTACCCACCTCCTACATCAGTCCTGGGCGAAGCCTAACCCCTGAATTGCAGCACCCCAAACAGCAGAGCAGAGCAAGACTTAGGTTGTGTAATGCCAGGTCATTTGTGCTTGTTTCCAGTTTGGTGTGATTGTGAATACCTCCTCTAGCGATCACCTGACTACTGTAATTTTGGTCTAAAGCATGTGACTCCAGCTATCTTCTCTGAATTAAGGCGTATATTGCAAAATTTAACATTTTTCTGTATGGCCTAGAAAAGCTTATTCTTATGACTTGACACCTTTCTGGATAGCAAGACTACATGTCTCTTAGTTTACCCAATGGGAAATGTACACTACCAGTAAGCCAGCATGACATATCAAATTCTGCTCCCTGAGTAGAGCATATTAAAATGCCATTTTTACATCCCAAATTATATTTCATTATGCAGTCAGTTACAATTTTGACAGTAGCAGTGCACAGAATGCATTTCATATGCTAACTAAACCAGATTTTTTTTTGCTAATTTGCTGAAAAAATATTATGGTATATCTAGGACATAATGTTTCTGGAGTGAAAAGAACAGCAGCATCAGGGATGTAGTCTGTGATCTTTGTTTTGGGTGCTGATCATAATCATACACTCCGCTCAACATGAAGTGCCAGACATTTCACCCAGTATTAATAAAGAACCATCCCATTTTATGAAATTTTCTCTAATTTATATACAGCTCTGTAAAAATACTTGCTTATCTATCTAACACGCAGTTGGACTAGATGTTTATTGTGGGTCCCTTCCAACTGAACTATTCTTTTCTACAAAAACAATTTGCTAATTCAATAGGTTATTCTCATAGAAGATGACACATTTTTCCAGATGGCTTTTAAAATTTCTAAGTATTTCTTTGAAGAAAAAGAAGAAAAGGTGAACCTAGGGTTATAGATTACTCTAAACCATATTGAAAACCTTTTTGTCTGTAGAGGTGGATGTGGGGTTCAGAACCATTTCTCTTAAAGCACATTGGCAAATATGAGAGATTGCATTAACTTTATTTTCTCCAGCTGGTCTCATGGCCTATGTTCCTTACCCACTCAGGGAGGGAGGGATATAAAGTGTCATCAACCTCTTGGTATGGGCAGCAGTAGGACAAGCTGTGGCAGCAGGGAAGTGACATCTAATTGCCACCTACTTTATGACGTTTTCTGTGTGCCAACCAGCCTAGATGGAAGTGGGTATAACCTGCATCCAGATCCAGCGAAGGCTACTTCTTACCATTATAGGGGACAAAACCAGGAGCCAGGTTGTGCTTCAGGTGCCTCCAAAACCTTTGCTTTTAATACCGCTGTCTAGACCCTGCTGTTATGCAGGACTGCCTGCAGCCCTCCCTGAAGGGGCTTCCCTATGTCATCCGTCCCTCTGCATGGGGGAAGAGTGGCTGGAAAGCTGCCTGGTAGAAAAGAACCTGGGGGTGCTGATCAACAGCCAGCTGAACATGAGCCGGCAGTGTGCCCAGGTGGCCAAGAAGGCCAACGGCATCCTGGCCTGTATCAGAAATAGTGTGGCCAGCAGGAGCAGGGAGGTGATCGTGCCCCTGTACTCGGCACTGGTGAGGCTGCACCTCGAATCCTGTGTTCAGTTTTGGGCCCCTCACTACAAGAAGGACATGGAGGTGCTGGAGCATGTCCAGAGAAGGGCAACGAAGCTGGTGAAGGGCCTGGAGCACAAGTCTTGTGAGGAGCGGCTGAGGGAACTGGGGCTGTTTAGTCTGGAGAAGAGGAGGCTGAGGGGAGACCTCATCGCGCTCTACAACTACCTGAAAGGAGGTTGTAGCGAGGTGGGTGTTGGTCTCTTCTCCCAAGTAACTGGCGATAGGACGAGAGGAAATGGCCTCAAGTTGCACCAAGGGAGGTTTAGATTGGATGTTAGGAGAAATTTCTTTACTGAAAGAGTGATCAGGCCTTGGAACAGGCTGCCCAGGGAAGTGGTTGAGTCACCATCCCTGGAAGTATTTAAAAGACGTGTAGACGAGGCCCTTAGGGACATGGTGTAGTGGGCATGGTGGTGTTGGGTTGATGGTTGGACTCGATGATCTTAGAGGTCTTTTCCAACCTGTATGATTCTATGATTCTATGATTTGTATATAGTTTGGCCTGAAGGCACCCCAGTGGGAGCTCACGTGCCTGTTTTGGGTGTCCCATCAAGCAGTTCATTCCTCGCGCTATTACCTCTCCCAGCTACCTCCTGCTCCTGGCTTTTCAGCAGCATTTAGACACCGATCAGTACAGCAGAATAGATCAATGAGCTGTTTAAAAAGTAGTGTTATATTAATACCCAACTGATGGGGATGGCACATAGTGCACAGGGGGTTCCAGGTATATGACAAGGCTCAGAGGCCACTGAATCCCAGACCCTGTCTGTCCGTGCTCTGTAGAGGAGCCCAGAGACTCCCTCTCCCTGGGCACCGGCGCAGTGCCTGTTGGCAGCGCTGCATTCATTTTGGCTCGTGTCAGGCCAGCAAAGCATGATAAGAGATAATTAGTGATTAAATTGCAATCTTTTATCTTGGTAAACGACAGTTACTTCCTTGTAGGCTACCTACGTTGACAATGAGTGTTCAGGAAAAGCTTAAACAAATCTGTTTATTTTGATCCTGAACAAAAACCTGGGAGAAGGTTCCCAGTGCTTAGGCGAGGCAGGATGGCAGACTCGGGAACCTCCCAGTGAGAAGTTTTGCTGGAAATGGATGCACACCCTGACTATCTGCCTTGGTTGGGACCATGCAGCAGCAGAGGGCAGTAGCTCAACATGATGCTTCCTCCACCGCAGGCGACTTCTTTTCATCTCACAGCAGCTTTTCCTACAGGTTTTTGCAGCCTCCAGGTAGCTGTGCATACTATTAACGTCAATCATCCCTTTTTAAATAAATCTGAATGTCCTCTGCAGGAAAGGAGGAGTGCTTGCATGTACCCCCACCCTTTTACAAGGCACCCACGGGCAACAATGGGTGACGCAGCTGACTCGCTGCCACAGGTGTCTTGATGCCACGCTGTCAGCCCAGGAGGTGGAGGTGGCACAGGGGAATTAAGGCACCGTGTGGGATGTGTAGGGTGGAGTAAGCATCCTGGGAACTGAGACTGAAGAGTCAGACTGTTGTCTGTTGTTAGCGGCTGTTGTCGCTCGTTAGGCTTTCCTTTGCAATGGATTTGGATCCCGTATGAGAGGCCAGCAGCCTGTCTACACAGTGCAGGTAAGGCTTTCAGCAAAACCTACGTGGTGGCCATAAGTCCTTGGCCAGTGCTGGCTTCTGCGTGTGAGTCTTTGGAAATAAAACCAATTCCTATCCTATTCAAGGGTAGATTCTGATCTAGTAGAGAGCACCCAGACCTTGCCTTAGCAATGTTAAAAAAACCTATTTGCAGTCCTCTTCCTTGTGCAGAGTGACCCTGAAGCCAAAGACATACAGGCTTTAGGATACAGCCTCATCTAGAAAAAAAGGCAGAGGCACAAAAATATGATTCCCTCTATCAGTCTCAAAAGCCTCTTCAGAGGCTTCAGAAACCCCAGCAAAGAGAAGGGAAATAAATCATGGAAACCTGTGATGAACCCCACCCTGAAAATACCAGCGTATACACTGTTGGGGCAGAGAGTAATAAAACCAATGCACATGCAGCAACATGGCAGGCGGGTGCTCACAGCCGCGTTTTACACAATCCAGTGCAGGTATGCGAGTTACTGCCTAGTGCCCTCCTTCCTCTCCGAGACACAGTCGAAGAGCTGCACAAACACGTTGAGGGAGCTGCAGGTTATATCTTTACCTGCTTTGGCAAGTTCAGCTCAGCCATTAGCTGGGTGAAAGCTCTGCCCCACAGCAGGTCCTGGGAGCTACAGCTGGCCCAGGTAGTGCCTGGTCTGTGTATGCCGGCGTGTAGGCTTCTTTTCCAATGCAGCTCCGCGAGCCGCAGCTCATCCCCACCCCTCCTTGGTTCCTGCAAGGCCACGGTGCGGGGAGGCTGCTGGCTGCCACTGTGTGCAGGAGAAAGAGTCATGAAGGGGGACGGGAGCCTCCAGCACGGAGCAAACATCGGGAGCACCGTGTTTCCCTTGCCTCTGCGGTGCCTGGTTGCTCTCCAGACCCAGGCAGACCCTCAGGAGGGCTGGCACTTGTTAGCTCCCCCATTTCCCATGGGGCTGGAGAAATCATGGGCTGTGCTTGCTGCAGCCTCCCAAGAGTCTGACTTTTCTGTGTCTGCAAACCTCTTTACTGTGTGCCCTGCCGCCGGTCTGCACGCTGAACCTATAACCTTGCACCAGACCTTGGTCTTTCCTGCCCGCTGCCATCCCAGGGAGCAAACACAACAGGAAGGAGAAGGCCATCATGCTGGAGTGCTTCCTTCTCGCTGCCGCAGGGGAACACCCGGCACCAGCCCTGTCCCGGTGACAAACTTCCCTGCACTGCAATCCCCTCTGCAGGCCAGTCCGTACACTTTGCATCTAGACTTTCTGACTGCAGTCACTTGCACCACATACAGAAATGCATTTATTTTTAACCTAAAGGGAGTCACCCAGGGTAGGGTTTCATACAGAGACCCTTGGAGCATTCAGGCTGGATCAGATTTTTAAAGATATTAGCACATTATAAATCAATGCGTTCCCCGCCTGCTTTCTTCACTTCTGTTAGAAGACGAGGTTCATCCAGCACCTTGAAGTTCCAGACACAGTTTATGTACCATGGGGATTTGCTAAAGGACGTTTTTGCAATGTCTAAATCACCAGAAGTAAATGGGTTCCCATCGGCCTGATTGTCTCAAGGTGTTTCTTGTCCACTTCTTGGGCTCTGCAGGTTCATCACTCTGTACCTGTGCATAGGGAACACTCAATCTGGCATGAGCAATACTTGGCTCTGGACACCTAACCCTGAAACTACTGAAATCTTTTCCTCCTTTACAGGAGAATGTCACAGCTCTGCCCTGTCTCAGAGGGCCACTGGGGTGAAGTGGCCACTGAGGGCAAGCAGCAGCTCAGTGGCAGAGACTCCAGTTCCCTCGTGCCACGTTGGGAACACTGGTGTGCAGAAAAATATCCCCAAACAGGTCATCACTGATGCCACAAGAATATTTCAGAGCATCACGTGGCTGAAGGAGAGACAGAAGTCTTGTGCAGACGAGGATGAAGAATCAAAGCATGAAGTGAGAATGAGGCGGGAAGAGATCACTTGCTGGATGGCCCAGAAAATCCTAGAGCTGAGACCTGGCTCTTCATCTCTGGTCAGAGGGTTGGAGACTTGAATCTCCCTGGTATTGAAGCAGCCCGTGACACAGACCTGCAGCAAAGCCATCTGGATTGCTGGTCTTATGGCGATGGCTTCAAGAACAATCTTGGGAGAGAAAACCAGCAGTCCCAGCTGCCACCAGTGCTTATCAGAGCTGGAGAAGGTACTGATTATAAAGATTTAAAGAGGAGGATTTAGAATTATCTGGCTGTTAATAATCCCCAGGCACTACCTGTTGCTTGCTCTGTAGATGGCAGCACAAGGAAACCAACCAACTTCGTGAACTCTGCAAGGCAAGTACATAGGTCTATCATTAACAGGGTCAGTGGAGGGAGTTCTTTCACCTGAAACTTGAACCACTTTCAATTTTTAACAGCGATGAGTTAGGAAAACAAGAAAGAAGCCACGACTGCAAACAAGTAGTAGAAGTAACTTGCAAAGAAAGAGAGGTCCTACGTCATGCAGAGATAACCTTCAGCTCATAAAAACCCCAATAGTTACCACATAACTGCAGATCAAGAGAAGAAAGCCATCTGAATAGATTTATTAAGAGTCTGTGTTCTTTTGGGCACAAACCTGACCTTTATTCTGTGTTTAAATAGCAAAGAGGGACTCGTTGTCTTGATCCCCAAATGTTTTTGCAAAAGGGGTTGGTATGGCAAAATTTATCAAAACACAACATGTTCTAAAGCGCTTGGAATTTCCACTTGAAAAATGTGGGTAGCTAATAGTTCCCGATCACCTCCTCTGTGCATCTGCCCTGAAATCATTTGGTTGCATTGTGATAAAGCTTGGCTTTGCAATTTAAAGCCATAAATACGCCCTTCTGTAGAAATATAGAGCTTTTGTTTTCCCTTCCACGGGGTGCATTTGAGAGGGAGCCTGGAGGGACCTTCATCTCGTGAACTCCCAGGGCTGCTATTTCTGAGCACTGATTTCCTACTTGGGATGTAGATCTTGACCTCCATGCCCCCAGCCGACTGGTTTGCATAAACAAAAAAGCATCGCAAAGAGCTCAAAGCCGGATGTACCTACAGCAAATAAATCTCTTCCTCTCTGACAAACAGAGAATGAATTGACCTCTTGCACGTCATGTCTGGTTGTCTGACCAAAACTGTCAGTCACAACTTTCCCTCTGGAAGCCTTGGATGAGACAAGGGATAAAAGGGACATAAAAGTGACATCAGTAAGACTAAAACAATGAATGACAGGATTTCCTCTACCATCTCCATTACTTGATTCCTACAAGTTTTCCAATCATGGCTGGTCAGATCCCAGACAGTGTCTGTGTGCATTTGATTCACCCACGGCGAACTAATAAACCATCGCATGTCGTGCCCTCCCTACGTCCCAGCCCCATTTTTACATTCGTTTTCTGGAAAAAGTCCAGCGAACAAGTTCACCAGCGTGAACATTTGGGCTGGAGTGAATTTTAAAGAAAACATCTGGGATGTCTGCAAACAGGATATCCACCACACTTCTGGGCTGGAAATATTTGTAGCTGGGAACCGGGTGCTTTCTACACTCGGGCCGTGAGATCCCTGGGAGACACCCTGTAATCCTCACATCCAATCAAGCCCTCGCAGTTCTCCTCAGATTTCAGATGCTGAATCCTAGAAGCACAACGCTAAGAGTCATACCACAAATTATGGCAGGAATTATTATATCGTGAGTCATGGGAAATTAATCTGTGAGTACTGGACATTGCTCCTGGATAATTTGGCCATGCCCAGACTAGGGGGGATGTCAACTTCAAGGCAGAGCTTGTCTCCTCTCCAGCCTCGTGGAGGGGCTCCTTCCCTGGTGAACTGGGGAGATGGGAGGGGGAATTGTGCATGGGCAGCCCTTGTCCCGGCACAGATTTGGGGCTCAGGAGGAGAGCGCTCATTGGTCCCATGATGACTTTGTGAGCAACGATGTGGCTGCATTCATTGACTGGATGATTTAGTGCGAGTTATTTGGTCGGCTTTACTAACAATGATGTGACATGCGACAAAATGTCACAGACAATTCCCTCCCAGTGAGATTTTCAGCCTCAGTCACACAGAGCTGTATTTTCTGGCATACATCAGCTGGCCCTATTGGACCTCCACATATTTATGCCAGTTAAGGCTCTGGCCCAGTAATCTCTGTAAGATAGATAGATATATACGAATATCAATCACAAAACTGCTAGGAAGATTTCCAGTTTGCAGGGTCAATATGCAGGGCAGCCTGTAATGAGAAGCACTCTCGCGTGGGTCATGAAACGGTGGTGTGAGATGTTAGTGCTGCCCCTTGGATACTAGCCGAGGATTTGAGACCCTCTCCCAGCCTTCCAGTTACCTGTGAGATGTGGAAATACAAGACAACCTCCTCCCCATGGACACACCACAGGACTAACCAACCCCTGCCAAAACCTCCTTCCAAACCACCCTGGGAATGGGGAAACTGAGGCAGCAGCTGCTACCACAAAGAAGACTGTGGTGGCGGGGTCTGCCCAGGACCCTTCCCCATCCGTTTCATATTGGGTTGGTCCAAGAGATGCAGAGATGTCAAGGGAACGGGGCTGGGCTCCTGGGTGTACGCTGAGCTCAGTTCTCACATCTGGGCTGACCTACTGCGTTGGTGTAAATCCTGGCTAATTCGAGCCCCATCGGTTCATGTGGGAATGATGCCTGGAATGCACATCTGTGTAATTTTTGTCCCTTTTTAAGCCCTGTCAGATTCCAGGCTTGTGAAGAAATGGCATGTAGGGCAAGAGAGCTCTGCATCATCGACCAAAGCAAAGAGGGGACCGGCATGCTGCTGGGAGACACTAAATTGTCTCCATTTTTCAGTGCAGCCTGGAAACAGGGGCTCTTTTCTCAGACCCCAGCAGTTAAACTGGGAACCCCCACCCGCAGCTCTGAAGCTCACATCTGAAAATGCGCCCACCTTGGGAAAGGATGTGCCTTTCTGTGGAAAAAAAAAACGATTGTGATTCAAATTAGAAGGCAATGGGGTAAGTCGATTCTTGGTGTCCCCATTTGCTTTGTATCTACGAGGAATGTAGCCCATGCATTTACTTCCACCCTTCCCATTCTCCTTGTGCTTCAAGAGCTAATATCTTTCCTTTGGAAACACTATGGGTAAAGCAAAACAAAGCTGTAGTCCCTGCAGTGCCCGGCATGTTTCTGTAGGAAATCTGGACAGGAGAAGGGTGCAGGTTGGTCACAGACCATTTCTCCATTTCAGATCTGGGTGCATGAGGCTGAGCCCTGCGTGGGGGCTAACCAGGAGCAGACCTGGCTGCTGGGTACAGATGACCCGCAGGCTGTAGTTAGTTCCTTGGGAAGGTCCTTTGGACTTTGCATGTACTTTCCCACATGCAACGTGGTCCCACTCCTGCCCTCCAGCCCCTGCTTGGACTTGCTGAAATGCTGGGGGAGGGGAAGAGGAGGAGGAAGGGAAAAATATAAAGGAATGATGAAGGCTCCACCTAATTCCAGCTCAGCTGCATCAGCAGCCTTCCGTTTTTATGGATCTTGAATTTAAGAATTCCTCTCACCATCACAGAGGTTTCTAGTGCAGCAACCCACAGGCTGGAGGAAAGCGGCTCAGTGCCCCTCCGTTCAAGCGGCTCAGTGCCCCACGAAGACTTTCTCTGGCAGCCGTGAGCGCTGGGTAAGGATTAGGAAGGCTTCAGATGGTAGGGAAGTGTCTCACTCATTTGTTTGTTGGTTTGGATGTTGTTTTAAGAGCAGTACGGTCTCTCGCCCCAGCGGCCAAATCCCAGTGCCGGCCTCAGGTTTACTCTGTCAGAAAGGCTTGGAGTATACCCCCTCAGGCACCGCTTATTTATCCACACAACACGGCTGTGGGAAGGGAAGTGCTGTTAGCCCTTAAAAAAAAATAAATTAACGTGGAGCGGCTGACAGGCAGATTAAGGCTCCGAACCCCAAAAGGACTTAGATAAAAATCAAAAGGAGGCAAGGAACAGGGCTGCATGACTTTCCCAGGGGTGGCACAGGTAGGACACAATTCCCGACAGCCCTGGTCCCTGGTGGATGTGCCAGTGCCCAGGCCACCCACTGTCCATGGTGTGAAGCGCTCAGAAAAGACCCCCGAGAAGCGCAGAGGCTGGCATGCAGGAGAGGCCAGCCGTTCTCCTGTGCATCTTAGGACGCAGCTCAGCTAGTATCATATCACGCCGGGCTAGAAATCACATTTGCTTGCTGAGTTCCCAAGATAAAGCAGCATATAATATCTCAGTAATTTTCCATCCATCCATTCAGTCTCATACACTCAGCATTTACTATCATCAACTTTATTGTCTCTTCCAATGCAAACAGCCCCACAGCGCAGCCTTTATCTTCGCCTCCTTATCTCCAGGCTTCCAGGCTGGGGGAGCCCTCTGGAAAAAGTGAGATTTTTCTCAAAGAGAAACAGGATTGCAGGCAGTTCACTTCAGATAGGCCCTACTACTTCTCACTCTTGTAATGGGGAAGTAACCCCGTTAGGAGACCAGTTATTTAAGTGGAATACTTCAACAGCTGGGAAAAAACCCCACCCTGCTGCTGAAAGTGTGGGAGATTCAGATGACTCCAGCCAGCAGAAACCAGGAGAGCCATGTGGCCTGACAAAACGGACCCTTCTCTGCGTTGCCTGGTGTTTATTCTGAGCAGGGCTTTCTCATAGGGGTTTTCCCTGATCAGGTGCTCCTCCTTTCCTCATGGTGCTACACGCAACAGCAACCAGAACACGAGAGGACACCTCACATATTTTCCAGATAAAAGTAGACTCCAGGGCACATGGGGCCAGGAAATGTTTCTAGAAGCTGCAGGAAATGGAGCAGAAGCTCCTCTGGACCATCGCTGGTGGCAATGAGGGTTCAGGGAAGGACGGGCAGGCGCTGCCACGCAGTCCATGCTCAGAGCAAGGCTCACGTGATGCTGGTGGCGCAGAGTTTGCGCTGCTCTACATGCTGGAAATTGTATCGAGCACTCTATCCACTTAGTTCAGTTTCTTTAAAAAGTCATTAAAAAGTATTTGGAGAAGCTGAAAGAAGCCTTGACTTGAAAGAGTAAGTGTGGATTGAAATCCTAAATGCTTTCAATACGCTAAGTCCACATGTGAAGCATGATTTAAACCGAGATATGTGTTGCCTAACTCAAATGCTTGTAGTGACAGTTACATTAACCTCTCTGGCACCGGAGAGAAGATCACATCTCAATAATACCAGCTCTAAACAACAAAATACATGCCAGTTGAAAAGTTAACACACAACTGGCATTATCTCTGTTTTCTATGCAGGCTGTGCCAAGATACTGTTTTCTTACGAAGACTTGATCCAGCTCAGTTTAGCAAAAAAAAAAAAAAAAATCAATTCTCCAAGTCTGAATCCTAGCACTTGGCAAGCTGCGCCCTGGCGAGTACAATTCTTTAAGCAGGACATGTCTTGTTCGCTGGAAAAGCTTGAAAACCAACACCTCAGGGTGCATTATTGAAGGAACTTTTCATCACGAGGGAGCAGTTTCCTGAAATCACACAGTGAAAAGGGTGCAGGAAGGTATGGAGTTTTTCTTCGATTCTACCGTGGTAAAAATACCTTCTGCAGAAGCAAGGTCACTTGTTCGCAGGCTAGACTTACGCTGCACCTCTCTTGTTCTGTGGGCACGTAGCACCGTGAAGCATGATGAAATTTGGCCTGTCTCAAGGTCAAGGGAAGTGAGCTACCTGATACCCCGCTGGAGGGGACGTTTTGACCAGCTCCTCTGTTTGGAAAGGCCATGATTAAGCAGAGCTTGAAGGCTGAGTACCTCTTCAAGGTCTACAGCGCAGCAGGACCTCTAGGATCAGATCCCGTGGAAGCAGAGCTGCCATAATATGATGCCGAGAGGTGCTATATAAATATGTCATTTCCAGTGATTCACTCTTCCCACAGATTCTTGTCTGTGCCATGTTTCTATTAGTGTTATAAGCAATTTGTGGGTGAGACGGTGTTTTACCAAGGACAGTATCTGTGATTCAACACTTTCTCCCATCCTGCTAGTTTGAGAGCATGTAAAAGAGACGTTTGGATACAAGACATACTTCGTAGTTCCTCCACATTCTGGAGGGTGTGATTGCTGAGTCCTCACTTCCCTGACCCAAACCTTTTTGCTTATCTGTACTGTGGCTCTGCCTAGAAGCTCCAGCTGAAACTCAGGTGGTGGTTGTGCTGGGTGCCGTACACAAACATGCCCCAGAAGCCACCCTGGCGAGAGCAGAGACCAGGCTAATGCATATTTGCAAACTCTTCTTCTCTCTCTATCAACGGCCCCCACCACCACTTTTTTGGAGAAAATGTCCCCGTTGCTTGTCCCCCACACTCCCAAATGAGAACTATTGAAATTGCCTGACTGTGTGGCTCCGGATGAGGCTGTTTCTCTGAGCAAGTACAGACAGACAGAGTGATTGCCATAGCAACAGAAGTTATGTGCAAAATCCCTGGGAACCGGTCCTCCTCCTCTTCCCCCACCCATTCAAGTCCCTTTTCAGATTTCTCTCCTTTTTTTTTCCCAAGGTGCCAGAATCAATTCATTCCTTGGGCTGAACACCTGAGGAGATGCTTTGAAAACAGCCTGTCAGGTTATGATAGCATGCCACCAATCACCGCAGTGGCGGGACAACTTTGT
This sequence comes from Calonectris borealis, assembly GCF_964195595.1. Taxonomy (NCBI): domain Eukaryota; kingdom Metazoa; phylum Chordata; class Aves; order Procellariiformes; family Procellariidae; genus Calonectris; species Calonectris borealis. Next base: position 10,072,796 of record NC_134316.1, on the reverse strand, counting down.
AGAGCATCATATTGGAAATACGCATCCTTGGGAAAGTCTTAATACGGCGAACTGAAAGAGAGCAGATAGTGGGAGGGTTGCTGCCTGCATTTAGGACCTCAAGGGCATATCCCAAATTCGTTCCTGATCAAATCTGTTCTGAACTATTTACTTTTTGAGGCGCTAAGTCAACAGATGTGCATCAAAACAAATTAAAACCATTTAACATCAAGCTGTTAATGGTTAGAACCACACAAAATAATGCAGGTTATTAACCCCATAATAAGGAGCTCATTAAAATGTGAATTACCAATTAGGTTACTTAGCATTTCCATTAGGAGAAACACAAGCAACAGAAAAACCACTGAATATTTGCCAGTTGCTGGGTGCAACACACTGCGAAGACCGATGGCCAGGGAGATGTGTCCAGCTGGAGTAGACTGGCAGAATTGCCGAGGGCTCCAACACAACCAAACTGTCTTAAACCAGAACAGGATCAAGTTCAAACATCTCATGGACACGACTCGGACCTTGAGGAGGAGCTTTTTATGCAGTGAGTGCTGGAAGTTTCATCGGTGTTCAGGGTTACGGATACCAATGCTACCACTCACATTTGAGTTTGGATTGACATTTTGCTTCCCTTGGCAAGCAATGCTTCCTTCAGGTCAAAAGGGGCATATTTAAATGCCCTCTGGACATGACAATCAGCCCAAAACTTACCAAAAGCTTTTTATGTTGTAGACTCTGACAAGAGGGACATTTAATGGGTTATCTAAAAGCAGCATGACCTTGCACGTAGGCATCCTCAAACTACTTTGGAGAAAAGTTTTACTACTCAAGTCTGTGCCCTGCATTTTACTATTTCACACAGCTCTGGGGGTTTAACTTATTCTTTCCAGGTACTAGCATTTTTGTGTCATCTGGAGGGAGCTGGCAGCCTCCCAGAGCTTGCTTTGCTTTATATATGTAAAAATATTTTTTCCTCAACATACTGAAAATGGCATGCACAGAGGAGCTTTAAGCTTTAAGCTTTATTTTGTTGCTGCATAAAAGCAGCACAGTAATGTGCTCATGTTGAAATCACCAGTTCCCAAACGGCGTCTTTCTTGCTTTCCCACTCACACTTCAGCAGATTTCAGATATCACTGGAGAATCTGAAAAGCAGCAAGTGCCCTGCCTGGCAGACAAGCTGAGGGTATAGAAAGGTAGAGACAGAAATATGTTTCAGTGCTGTTTCACTCATACACTTAACTCCCACAAACCCCAGACTTGAGCTGAATGGTCCAAAACAGGCTTTTGAAGATACCAAGAATGGGACAGAGATTTAAAGGTTTCTGACTTAAGAAAAATGCTTAAAAAAAAAAATCCAAATTTTCCCTTCTGAAGACAGGGTAAGCCCCAAAGTGGCAGGCACTTCTCCAGATGGGAGAAGGAAGAAGTTAGAAGCTCCAGGAAAGGCTGGGGTGATGCCTGGGTGCAGGAGGAGGGATCTATGACAGACACAGTTTCCTGAAGCTCTCTGAAAGCACCCAGAAGGGGCACTTTTTTCTCAGGAAATGAGCCATCATTGACCCTGGGAGGACAACAGCTGTGATAAACCCCTTCTGTTGCACAGCTGAAGCTCTGTACCTCAGGGACCGCACCACCCAGGGACATCCATTACAGTCAACCTAAACAAGAGTCTTTCCACAATGACTGTATTTTCAGGAGGAGGTACATTTAGTCAAGTAAATCACCTTCCGCTTTGACAACACCCATCTTTATTCATGCTTCAGCTTCATCACCCGACATTTGCTTTATGTTCTTGTTCAATCCTTCTGGTTTTATTGAGGTAGGCAGTTACTATCTATGTTTCCTGTTAACTCAATAAATACATCAAGGAACAGCTCAGCTGAGCATATTCCCTGTAGTAAAGGCTGTGGCTGGCTGTGGGGCCAAAGCGTGGCGATGGGTGTCTGTAGGCTCCCAGAGCACACGAGAACAGCTCCCGTACAGCTGAGCTGGGCTCTCCCCTCAGAGCAATGGGAAATCTCTGCAGTGCCAAGCTCAGTGGCGTGTCAGGATATACCCCACCGTGGGTTTATACTGCACTGCCTAGTGCTGGGGTGAGCTCAGCTGGGAAAGTGGCTTTTGCTGTACTGGAATGTCACTCCTGCAGCTGGCACACATTCTGGAAAGCTCCATTCCAGCCTCTGCTTAGGCCAGCTTGCAGTCCCCATCAAGAGCCCTGCTCACCATGCTCGGTTTCACTCATGTTACCAGCAACCATCCCAAAGGCAAAATGAACCCAGGGAGGGGGAGAATACATAGGAGTTAGCTGCTCCATCCCAAAACATCGTTAGTCCCTGACAGCCCCCGCCCCAACATCCCATGAGGAACATCAGGGTGTGGAAATGAGAGACCGCACAAGGGACCACCAGCACGTGGTGACTCCAGGCAAGTACAAAGCCATGCCAAAGCAGTACATTACATGGGGGCATGAGAGCAATGTGTGTGTACTTCTTTTCGATATAACTCGACTGGCACTTCAAGGGGAGGAATTATGTGAGCCTATCAGTAACATCTTTATGCAGCCCAAGGTGAACATTTGAAAGTTATTTAATAGGCAAAACTGCTTTGAACAGGCAGCAAATCAAGGTCATCTCATTCAACAAAATCATAAAGAACAGCAAAAGTGTTAAATCAGTATGGTCATATATTTACAGTGAATAATTTAAGCAGCGCCAGAGTTGAAGCCAAAAAGATTTGCTTCAATGCTTTGAATTTAGCTCTGTTTTCAGAACAACTTAAAATGGTAAATTATGTTCTTCTATTCCACTGGTCTTACGGAAACTCAGTCCCTCCCGTCATGACTTCATGAAGATTGAGTGGGGACAGGTCCTGTTCTCTTTCACCTTCCCCAAGATACTAACTTCTACTGATACGCTTTGCTGAGGGCAGAAACTGAGATAAAACAGGTGACTTTACTAGCATTGTTCAAGAAAGCATTAAAAAGATGTTAAGTATATTTTAAACTAGAACTGTGCTGTAATCTCAGCTGGTGTAGACTGACATATTTCCAATGGTATAATGGACCTATGCCAATTTACATCAGCTGGCCACAGCATAAGATGTTGAAACCAATTGGAAAAACTCATCTGATATTTAAAAGCAACATATGGGAGCAGCAGAGACTCCAGGAAGACACTCCATTTAGGATACTTTGAAAACAAAATACATTCTACTGTAGTGTGGAAGGAGGTGTATTAACTTGTATCTATGTCCTATGGACAGTAATTATGATTTAAATCTTATTAATATTGCTTCACATCTTACTTAACACTCATTGTCATGGCCTTTTGGGGCAAATGAGTAGAAACTGAATGTTGCATTGCTGCATGCGTATTTAGGGAAAACAAATTTTAAATGAGCCAACAGAAATACTCGCCCTGGCAGGACTTGCTTTTGCAACTCAAATGCTACTGCTCGTAAAGAATATGTACAAAATGTAGAGATTCAGATAGCTACCAAATTTGAAAAAACTAGTAGTCAGTGGCCACAGAGGTTATGCTTGGCAAATAGGTTGGTTGCTGTGAATTGTCCCATGTACCTGTGGCAGTGAAGTTATGAACGTGTTCAGCACACCCGTATTCAGCAAAGTAACCTCAAGAGGACATCAATATAACCTGGAGAACTTTACTCAGCCAGGGTCTGTCTCACCTTTGGTTTACATGAGAGTTCAATCCACAAGCTTGTCGATGTTCAAATGCACAAACGGTGCTGTTTGGAGAACAGACACTATGAGAGAATGACACAAACATGGGAAAAGCATCTGTTTTCTCACTCTTCCTTGGCAGCAGGTTTAAGAGCACAGTGCATATTTTGTAGTGATTCAGCATTTGACTACCTAAAAAAAAAAAATCAATATTTCCAACTCTGTTTCCCTTATGTCCTTTTACTTCTTTAAAGAAGCTGCAGTGATGAAAGCCTTATTGTAAAGATTAGTCTCATCTACAAATGCAAAGTAAAACCGTGATTTTTGTTGTAAAATATGAGCCTGCTATTGCTACAGGGTTTATGAATGAGGATTAAGTTAGTCCCCATGAAAAGTTCAGATGCGACATAATGTTAAAAGGTATTTTGTCAATGGAAGTAATGTTGAGGCAGTTCAAAGTTGGCACGACTTCCCCAGCTTGACTGAAAATCTCATGCTTTATCAATATACTCAGAATTTCTACACATTGAGCCCGTCACAGACCTGCTCTGAAACCCACAGGTTTCAGTGTGCTCTGTGTCAGGTCACTTACAACTGTTAAGAACAGAAACAGAAGGCGACATGTATCAAACATGAATCGGAAGTGGCACATCAATACTGCCAAGAACTCCTGGTCTGCAAACACTGACACCTCCCCTTACATCCCATTTATTAAAATAAATTCATGCAGGCATGGGTAAGAAACACTGAAACTGAAATTTTAAACTTTCCTTCCCTATTAGCTGGCAAGAGGGGATGGAGGAGAATTAGCCTCAGAGATGTCTACGACTCAATCCCTGGAGAAGGCTGAATACAAGGGCACAGCAGATACCTAAGCAGGTACTTTAGGCTTCTGTTTATGGACTTGAAAACTGTGTATGACCTTGTGGGGATGGTTTGGGTGGAAGGACCTAGATCACTATCAGGCTATTTCCTTGTAACTGTATAAATTCCAGGGCAGTTGATCACCCTGAACCCGACGGGTGCAGGGGCAGAGCTTTGCACCCTGGCAGAGCTTTTTTTCTTACCAGATCATCACGTTGTGATAAGTTCTCCAGTGAGAAGGGTTAGTTACCCTGCCTAGTTGCCAACACCGGTGATTCTTCGTGCTTTTATAATGACCATAGAAGAGCCATGTGAAGAATTGCTCTGCAGAGTTGTCTCTCCAATGACTATGGTGCCTAACATAGATTAAGCTCCTGACTTGCAAGCATCTGAGGTTGTATGAGATGACTTCAGGCCTGGATGTGGCCCTGAGACACTTTGGAGAACACGCCAAACAAACCCAACCAGGCAGCAGAACCTGCGCACCACCATCACAGCACTGACTCAGGCCCACAGCATACAAATGCTGCGCCCTTAGCCTTAGACAGGTAAAAAATATTAAAGTTAAAAGGTAAATCGTATGCATTATATATAACAGAATGACTGGTTTATACCATTATGTTTTGATTTCCTCAGGAAAACCAGGACAATTAAAGGCAGGAAGGAAGATCATAAATTTGAAAGAAGACAAGGGGATAACCGCTCACCTGAATAGGAAGTTTTAAATAGTCTATCATTGACTCACCATGATTTGGAAAACAGTATACCTTACACTTTTACTCTTGCTTGCAAAACATAGAATAGATATTATACTATGAATTAAAATAGACTTGCATGGTAGTCTGTACCCAAATGATTCAAATACCTATATTAGTTTTAATTATACATGGTACCCTTTCACAGCGTAGATGTATAGTGAATAATAGCTAGTTTTGGGAGCCATTCTATGAAAATGAAGAGTTAGACTTCAGCCTTTCAGTCACAATAAACTCTCCATCACAAGACTTGACCCCTTTGTAAACCACTCAGCCTCTGACACATTGCCCACACCTAGACAGATACATATGCCTCTTTAAACCAGAGAGACAGACCCATGTAATATCTAGTTAGCCATGCTCTATAACAGTTGTTTTCTGTAACAGTCTTCCTTTGTATAAGAGAATATAGTGGGATAGCTGAAATTAATATAAATAACAATAATGTATATGTCCTCAATCAAGATGAGGAGTTCCGCTGTGCAGGGGGTTGTGCAGCTTTATATTAAATCTTCTCTCCATCTCCCCCCATTATTTAATAGATAAAATAGAAGCAGCGTGAGAAAGATAGTATTGTCCTTATCTCCTGATAGGGAACTGTTGGACGTAAGAGTAGGAAGATTAAGTAATTTGGGTTCAGGAAACCTGGGCTAGAACTAGGAACTGACCCTGGACTACTCGTCCCACCATCTCAACCATGAACCTGCAATTCCTCTCATTTAGTAACACCAAACTGGTGTGCAATTTGAAGATTAGACAATGTAACATTTCCTTTGAAAATATAGTATTAATTCTGGGTCCGTGATTACTAGTCCCAAATCCAACAATTGTTCACATATCTGCATATTCCCTTTGTGATTGTTTCTCTGAAACAATATTTATGTAAGCACCACATTGTCCAGTCAGAATAGCAGCCCTGGAGCCTTGGGATGCCCCTTAAACACTATTTTTAACAGCTCATAGTTGCTGTACACACATGGCCTTTCCCTGATAACCATGCTCAAAATGCAGCTAACTGAGCCAGCATTTGAGCAAGATGGTGCCTTACTATGGCTTCCGTGCAGCCAAAACACACTTCTGAAACCGGCACAGTAACCAGAGATGAGCAGATCCTAAATATTTTGATAGGCAGAGCCCCATAAAACATCAAGTTAGAAACTCAGCAGCCCACAGACACCCATGACTTCAGCGGCTGCTTCAACCTGTATCTAAGCAGCAACCCACATGAGTCAAGTGGTGGGAGTGAATTTCTCATTCCCTTCCTTCAGAGCTTCCGTTAGTGTTGCTACAGTCGCTGTTACGGGCACTCGAGTGATGCTGTATGATTATAACGCGCTGTCACCCTCCCAAACATGTAGGCGGATTTCATATCGCTTACATATAGCGAAAGCCTTTCCACCGAGAAGAATTGCCAGGAATTCCTTAGCCTACTGTGAGCAACACTGCCTGAGCGGAGAGGTGAAGAGCTGCCACTTCTGGTGAAGATCAGATAAGAATGAGGAGTGCCTCTGCTGGGTGCAAATTCAAGAGCAGAGGGCCTGCTGCAGACACATCCTGCCGTAGGCTCCTGAAAGCCCCGCGTTAATAAAGGCTTGGAGATGATGTGTGTGAAAACGAAGAAGAATTGGCTAGCTGGCCATGCACATTTTAAGGTTTCTAGATCATAACTTGTTCTGTGAATCCTAGCCAGAAGTCGGTGGGCGGCCAACACAAATGGGGGCACTGGTGGAATGAGTGGTCAGCAGTTTTGTAAGAAAACCACTGAAATTCCCAATAGGTCCTCTCATCTTTTCCCAGGTTGGGTGGTGTTGTCCACAGAGGAAGCAGAGACACTGAGAGATGATGGGCAAGACTAGGATTCAAGTGTAGCATTAATCTCCTGTCTGTGGTGAAAGTCTAGTTAAGGTTGTGAGCTAACAGGAGTTAAGTCCTTGAGGTATGGCAGCATAGCGTAGCTTTCTCCCAGTTCCCACATTGTAGAGCCATGGTACTACCACAGGGATATCAAGAAGGAGGTGAGATTAATCTCTCCTCTGGCCCACGTTGATTAGTCTCCAAGAAAGGGGAATAAATAACACCACTGCAAAGGACATCTGCAATCCTTGTGCTGGGGCTGGGCTTCTCCACATGATAATTCATGTCCTTTTCTTTACCTACCATATGTTTGCCTTGCCCATCCCTGGCTGTACACATCTGGAGTGATCTGACCCCATGCAGCTGGGATTTTCCACCTCTTCTGCAGCAACTTTCCTTCCACTGGGCATAACACTTTCCCCCCAGTATTCAAGCTCTGTTGATTTTGCTTCCATTTTCACATCTACTGGCCCAAGGAACATTGCTGAAAATTTGTCTGTAAACATGCTGTGAACTCAGAGGCAGCCAACTGGTGACTCCATGTAGGTGGAGAACCAAACACAGGACCAGAGTGTATGGTGGTTTTAAACCCTATTCTTCTGGACAACGGAGACCTTTCCAAGCCAATCCTGCTGGAGATCTTGTCAAGTCATCAGATCATTACCCCCTTTCCCAGTCTGAGTGTGGCCCTGTGTGTGTAGCCCCACCATTGCTAACTGATGAGCCCTGGTTCTCCCTCCCACTCAGCAGCATTCTTTCATGGTAAGGTTTGTCTCTATATCAGACTATACCTTGCTGCCTCCCTTTTTTTCCAGGCTATGTATGTGTTTATTTCCTTTGATCTTCCTAGTAAATAGGTCATTCCTTCCACGCTCTTGTCTATACCAGTTAATCTATAACATTACCTGTTTGCCTGCACTCTTTTCAGTAGGGCCTGCCCCAAGTGGTATTCCTATTAGCACTTCAAAAGTGGATTGATCTGGGTTTTTTTAATGAATTATCAGTTGTAGTTTTCTATCAACATTTGCATCGAATGGTCTTTTCTGGATTACTGCTCTCCACAGGCTCTGGCTTACTGTTTTGACCTCTCTTTAGTGAGCACCGTTACCCTGTGGATGTTTCTGCATTTAGGTTTGTTCAATTTCTTGCTATTCCCATTATGTCCCACTCTTCATTTATTGAAATCCCTTTAGGATGGTGCTTCTAATAAATTATTTGCAATTCACACTCCAGCTGGGTGTTATCTTTGAATTTGATTGATGTATTTTTCTTCTCCTTCCTCGATGATACTGCAGATGAATATAATGTCCAACACAGCAAGAGTCCCTGAGGAGCCCAGCTGAACATGGCAATATTTACAAGCATACTCCACTTTCTATTGCAGGGGCAGATTTTAATCTCTGTCATTGTTATTCTATGTAACCACCCTACATCTTTCTTGTTCTGCTTTGGGCCCAGTCCAACCACTGCTAAAGTCAACTGTGTCTGCATGGAATCCTTTAGGGATGGATCAGGATCTACAGGAATATTATGTCTGAAGAAACTGAATACAATAACTTGCTGAAATCAAGGAGCTCTCTGCAGGACAGTTCTCTGTACAACCAGTTGTCTTGTCAATGAGTGAAACCCTTAAGGGCAAATTTACTGAGCGACTCAAGGGACAGTATCCCCCTTCTCCTCCCACCAGCATGGCCCACTATGGTGTATACTCCATCCCACATGATGGATAAGCAGCTGCTTATTCTTCACTCTCCCCACCCAACACACACACCCTGTGGTTTTCCTCCTCCCATCAACACTGTGAGTATAATCTGGCTGTAGAGTCTATCACTTGGATGCAACTGCTTTTCTCAATGTGACTTGTCTTTGTGTGTAACACATTTCTGTTTTGTTCTTCCTGCGGAACATCTACTAACAGTTTCTGATTATTAGAGACCAAGTTTCACCTGGAAAGGATGTTAAGTTAATTGATCTGTAATTCCCCTTTTGGAAAAGAAGCGTGATGTTTTCCCTCTGCCAGTCATCAGGGCTTCCTCAGTTCTTCAGGAGCACTTGAATATAATGGATAATGGGCCTAAGAGTTTTTCAGCTAATTCCTTTAATACCCTCGGGTATGTACCATCTGGCCCTCTGTGCCGATTTGAATGCATTGTGCTCTTAATATTTCTTTGCTGTTTCTTTAATGATTTTGCTAACTTTTAGCTCTCAGCTTCTTGGCTTTCCTTTGATTTCTCATTGCACATAATGCTTTTAAGGGAAATTTAGAAAACTGAAATAGGTGATGATTTTTTCAGCTCACTGTATCCATGGCAGAAATGAACTCACTTTTAGAATTCACCTTTCACCAAGAAGCATTGAGTCTTAAAAGTCTAAGCTGCAACTATTATCTTTTATCCTATCCAAGCAAGGCTGCATCTACAGAACATTTTCTGCTATTTGAAAGGTCCCACGCAGGAGAATTTTCTCTTAGTCTAAAACCCTATATCCAAGTCTTGCCTACTCGATCCTGGTAGGGAATTTTCCCTTCTTCCTATCACGTCCTATTTTCTTTCTCTCCAAGCACATTTATGTGACCCTGCCTACATCCTTCAGATACTTGTAGACTCATGTCTGCTATTTTCTTATCTCTTTGCCAGCTTATATCTAAGCATCACTTAATCCTCATAAGTCAAACCCACCCCAAATGATCTGATCATGTCTCTACTCTGAGGCCTCTGATTTTACAGTGTTTGGCATTGGGATGCCAAGAAATTAACAGCCAGCTTCCAGCTGTACCTCAGCCAGGCCGGTTAGTGTGATGCCCACTGAGAATGGCATGGGTCTTTTGCAGTGCAAGCTGGCTGCCAAAAGTTCCATGTAGGTTGTCCTCCTATATCACCTGCCAGCCTTTCTTTACGTGGCTGCTTCTGAGCGTCCTTTAGAGATATTTTTTCCTGAGTGCTGGTAGCCTATATTATTCCACTTTCGTTATGCTATTTCCTGGCCACATTGCTAATCTCTGTAGGTGCCACAGGGTAATTTTTCTGTTCAATAACATTCAAAACTCCTCCCATTTTAGCATCAACACCATCTCGCTGTACCGTGCGTTTCCCCTGCTTACTTATATGTGACTTGCTTTCATTCTTTTCCAACCTTTTCTTCCTGTTCTCCCATATTCTTCACAGAATATTTTTCCTTTAAAATGACTTCTATAGGATTTCCTTTTCCTTTTTAAAAATAAAAAATATTCTCCTTTCTACATGAGTTAGACACAAAGGTTTATACTGGTCTACCTCTTATACATAGTCTCTTTGCAGTAGCTACAGACAATGATGGGTCTACCCACATGCTGAAAGATGTAGTAAAAGGCAAGTAAAATTCATTAGATGAAACAGCAAGTAGGCAGCACATCTACCAGGGCATGCTCCCAGGTTTCAGTTTGGATGTGAGTCATTCCCTGTACAACCCACGGAGGATGGAGGGGGACAGTCTCCTTACTTCTCGCTTTTAGGTGGTGCTAGATGAGAAATCTCCTGTCTTATCTCAGGTCAGACTCGCCAAAAAGACTATACTGGAGCTGCTCTGCACTTCTGACTTTCCTCAGCAACTTCATGGGTGGGGAGGCAGGAGCAGATCAGTTCAGCCTCCTGAATCCTGCCACCTTTGATGACATTGATACTGTTGGCTAAGGGTATTCCCAAGGCTGCTCTCAGGACCAGGCTTGCCTCCCTCCTGCATGGCACACGCCCTGCGCACAGCCGCAGAGTGCCATGGAGGGGCACATGAGGCCCACATACCTCTTCAGCCCCAACACTTAGCGTCCTGGCAAAGACGTGGGGAGCCCCCAGGCCCTGTGCACAACATTCGCGAGGGGACCCTTGGGCAGCAGACAGCTCGGATGGCCTTCAGGCCTCTCCAGAGGCTGCTTTCAGTGCCATACAGACATTGACTTCAAGCCTGGTGGTTGTGGTTGCCTTCCCTTCACCCTGACTTTGGAAAATTGTCATGCCATGGTCTCCAGCACTCCATTCCCTTGGCACGTCCAGTGAGGCAGTGTCTGGATATGGACTAGTCCATGCCTGTCAAAATGCTGGATGGGAGGCAGAGCACGAGGGGATGCTGGACAACTTCCCTGAGCCTTCAGGCTCCAGAGAAGAAGTGACCCTTTTTTTTCTCCTGAAAAATGAAAGAATTGCAGAGACAATAAACAAAGGGCTGAATTAAAACCGCTGTTTGCAGGAGATCATGAAGATTTCAGTGATATCGTACTCCCCTGCAGAAAGGAGAGATTAAGAGTGTTACAGGACAGATTTACAAACCCTGGAGAGAATAAGTATCCAACGGAAATCTTTGGCAATCCCCTTCCCTTCCTCTTCTGAGTCTTACCCTGGCTTCTGGTAACACTTAGAACAAAACCACCAGCTCGTGCTTATTTTAATGTGTTCTCTACTTTCCCCTGAACCCAAATGAAACATCAAAGGTCTGGCTTGAGCACTTGCAAGTAAAAATAGCTCTAAAGCTAATATATTTAAGGCCCTTGTATGATATCTATGAAATAATTCATCCTAAGTCCATGAGAGGGGAATGATGTTGTTTGTCAAAGGAATGTGCGTTGTGCTGATAGTGGGCAGTACTGACATGTAAAGAGCAATGATTGATACTGCAAAACAAAAGGAAGATGAGAAAAGGGGCATGAAGACTGCATTGCACTGTATTGTGGAAGAGAAGCAACATATTTTTAAGATAAAAGCCATTTCAAGCTGCCTTTATTTTCTCTTCTGTTCTGATCCTTCTCTTCCCTTTTTAGAAATTTAGGTTTGAATGTGTCTTTCTGGGTACTTAAGAGTATGGTATATCTTGGTACATCCGTGGTACACAGGAGCATGACCCTCTCTCCCCCGTATAGTACTGCAATTTGTTTGTTACCATCCAGGACTCATTTATTCTCTGTGGCTTTTGCCTGTTTTTGAAGTAAGATAAATCAAGACTATGAAAGCACCAGACACATCCCATATAGTCCCTTTGTGTCAGCCTTTTGTCTCTATTGCTCTGTATTTGAACAAGATACTATGCTTTCTACTCTCTGTCACTACAAACTTCTGCTTTAAATTCCTTTGCTTCACAGGTGAATAATGTTTTCTCTTTCCATCTTCTAGTAACAAGGTAAATGCAGCTTTGCAGTCATTATTACTTACTGCATTTCTCATTGAGCTCCAGAAACTTGGGCAAGGATAGCTCAAGCCATTGCAATAGCATTGCCAGGTGGGATTTTCTGGAAGAGATCAGTATAAGTCCTGCCTTCCTCTGATCTGATGTTTTTCATCACTGTTTTTCAGCAAATGGTTCCCAAATGCAACAATTCTAATTAGTCTTTCTCAGATATCATGGAGGGGTGCCGCAGGGTATTCCACAGACTCCTGCCTGTCTTGACGGAAAATTTATGAAATCTCTTGAGTTGTGAAGGAGGCTCTCTTTTATAGGATGGTACTCAAAAGAAGTTGGAAAGTATACTTGATTTTAAGCACAGACACAAATCCTTCGTAGGCTGCTATATAGAGAAACCCATCCTCATGGCTCACCAGTGAGGAACATGAACATGGCCATATGGAGCAGATGCAGGTTTCAAACCACTCCGTGAGCGGTGCAAAGAGTCCCGTTAGCTGAGCTGGAGAAGAGGAGAATAATGGGTCAAAAAGGGCCAAATACAAAGGGACAAATGCTGGAGGGTGTGAAAAAAAAACAGACCTATGCCTTGCAGCCCTCAAGGCTGCTCTATTAACATGAGGGCTTGTTGCATTTATTTAAGCAGGATGAACAAGATAAAAAGAGCTTGTTGGTGTTGGATGCTGAGGCAGTGTTTAAGACATCCCTGACTCACAGCTCACAAGCTGGGACTCGTTTTGCAAGTTCAGTCCCTGTTCAGATAGGATCAGGGAATGTCTCTGGGCTGGATTGCGAAGGAAGCAGAGTCTTGCCAAATATGCTCTGCCCACAGCACCGTCCAGACCCGTCAGATGATATTTCTTCTAATTTTACTAATGTATGCTTGGCCCTGATTCCATGCTACCTGAGGCTACAGCCGTAATAAAAACACGGCACACATGCTGTGGGTGGGTGCATGCAGCTGGTGGGAGTTGAGGCACGTGAAAACGAAAAACACAACCCTCTCTTAATTGCAGCATAGAAATCAAGAAATAATATTGTTCTGATTCCCTGCCTTCTCCCTCTCTCTGTGGCACACCCTCACTCATAGCCCTGTCAGTTGCCAGAGAAGATGACAACAGATTTCCTCCGTACGGAGGTTGCTCCATACCCTGAGCAGTGCTTAGATTTTCAGGCAGAAGTGGGCTTGTATGCCACACACAGCTTGTGTTCAGGTGTGGCTGCTATGCTAGGACCATCCCACGTACACATCTTGTGGGCTGCACTGGTGCATGTTGGTGGTCTAATCCCTACCTGAGGATGAAACCGTCAGGCTACTGTCCTGCCACGGTCATGGAGGACATCCACTCCTGGGATGGAGTGAAAGAGCCCTTGACACACACTTATCTCCCACCCATGAGCTGCTTCTCTGGGGGAGGTGGGTTCTATTGCAGCTCCAGGATGTGTGAAAATCTCACTAAGCAGCGCATGGGTTTCGAAAAGTTGGACTTCTTTGGGCCATGAGCCCTCCTGAATATGCAGCTTGTAACACCACCACCATTGTGTCTTGTGAAAAAGAAATTAAAACTGAGGCCCAAGAAAAGACACTGGCTTGATGGGGAAAAGCAAAGCTAGTACTAGCATCCGTGGGACTTGTTAGTGAGGGGACATGGGGAACCTGTTCACTTTAACCAAGAAACAGTGTTGAGCCTGGGACTTGACCTCTGGTTGTTTCTGGGCCAGGTGTGCTGCCTCGGTGAGGGTGTTCACCTTGGGGGTGAATACCTCCAGCTACCAGCACTGACCCTCATCCTGAAAGGGAAGGGGCAGAGAGGAACTCCTTGATGCAGCCTTGTTTCTGCTCTCAGGGTGTAAACACAGGCATTAGAGGAATAGTCCATCAAAGGACCAGAACATGTTGAGGTACAAATATCATGCTTACCACTGAAAGCAGCCAGCCATTGCAGCTCTTGACCTCCCTGTCGCATCGCCCCACTAACACATACTCCTGATATCACTTGTTAGGGGCCACCTTGTTCTCCAACAGCTTTTCCCGCTGGAATCCCTTGCAAAGAGAATCAGCACGGGTTAGAGAAACCCATGGGTAGTGCATGTTTATGTGCTGGGAAATTTTTGATTTTTATGGACCTGTAGAAGTTTCAAGCTTCTGACATGAGATCAAATCCTTGTTTCCAAACGTATAGTGAGCATTGCAAATATCAGGAGTATTGCAGTCTAAAAATTTACATTCATCACACGTAGCATGGTCTATTCTTGTTGATTTTCAACAACAGCATGTTATTTACTGGCAGCATTTTTTGCTGGCTGATGTTTAGCAACTCCACCTGCTGATGCCCAATGCTGCAGGGTGATATGCAAGTAAAGATGATGCAAGAAATAGAAAATGGTCACTTCCTTCTTCCACTTCTTCTTCTGACTGATTTCACACAGTTAGTATATATTAATGATTGCTTTTTTCACGGGTCTGTGCTGTCATTTGTCTCAGATGCCTTAAAAACTTAAAAACACTTGCCCAAGCAATGCACTGTCATATCAGAAGGAGTTTCTTTTCCTCGCTCTCTCCGGGAAAACCTCCACCCCTCTAGGCAAAACACATGAGATGCTAAGGCTTAAAATTTATGGAGCCTGATTTAAAAGCCAGGACGTCCCTGGTCTCAAGGGAAGGGAAATGACCCTTGGCTTATTTTGCAGTCACTCCTTTTCAGCGAAGGAAGTGCTAATAAGAGCTCACTGGAGGCACAACAGCTTAGGACAAACGAAGACCAAAAAGCAGCCGGGTAATTGCTGTGACTGGGAATAAAGAGGAGCCAAGGAGAACACGTGAGAAGTTTCCCTTGTGAGCAGTGCTCTGCGAGCGATACACATCAGCAGTCACGCTAATGTCTGAGGAGGGAGCTACCGAACATCCAGAGCTGCCCCTGGGGGGCTGCCTCACCTCCCAAACCAACTCAGCTGGAGCCCGTGGCAGGGGCTGGGCGGTGGGGACTGGTCCACGGTTGCAGTGGGGGAGAGGAGACAGAAGGGAGAGGCAGCACTGGGAAAAGGAAATGAGTAAAAAAGCCGCAGACGTTGGTAGGAGTTAGACATGGAGAGATTACGTCGCACACCCTGCAGATATGTGAGCGCTCGAGCAGTTTGAGAACAGCTCTGAAACCCGGTCACACTCACCCAGGGGAAACCTCAGGTGAGATTTCAAAGCACAGCATCCTCAGGCTCTCGGGAGCCCTCCTGGAGGCACATCGGGGCACTCGCTCCAGCTGCGCCCAGCACCTTTCCCTCCTGACAAGCCTTCCCACAGCCTCCCCAGCGGGGACCTGTTCCCTTGGCTGTGCCAACTCCGAGTGGCCCAGCCCCGGGTGTCCCTCCACGCACCCCAAAAGTCACCATGCTCCAGGTCCCATGGGGCGCTGCACACACACAGCAACACGCACCCAACACGTGATGCAGCTGTAAGTCAGAAGGGACCATTAGCTTGTCTTACCTGGCTTGGCAGTCACAGACCACCAGATTTCACCTGAGTACTGGGTCCGGTGACTTGATTAGGCAAAATATCTTGGTCCTCTCAAGATTATAAGGTCTCAGTCAAAAATCTGGGAATGGGATAGGCCGATCCTGCTGTTGTCTGATGCCTCATCAGTGGCAGAGGAGGGCTTGGTTGAGCTGTGCCTTCATGATACCAGCAGGCAACCAGTAACTCACTATTGTAGAGGAAGGCAAAAAGAATCCAGGTCCTTGCTCTCTGATCTGAGGAAAAAACAGTTTTGAACCTCAAACACAGTAATCACTTTGACTCTCAGCAAGTTGGAGTCAAGAGTCAAAAGGGGATGTGACAACACTGCCATGTATAACTGTTGCACCACTTTTCTTGTTGCACTTCCACTTATTGCTCAAGCATGGTCCACGACCCTTCTGGCCAGGATTTGCCAGCAATATACTGAATAAAAGTTCAGAGTGATAGTGTATAACATCCTTATTAGTAACTGTTAATAACTCCATAATGTAAAATGAACATAAGTGATTTTTTAATGAAAGACTTGATGCACACAAAAAATTGTGTGTGCCATTTGAATACTATAAATAGCTTATAAGAAAATAAATTATCAGGCTGTAAATCTAGGAGTCCTAGACAATAAATTCTTTTGTGTTCCTCATTCATATGACCTTTTCTTGCTGTTACACACTATAAAGTCTCAGAAGGGGATTTTCTGTCATGTATGTATGTAAACACACATTCCCACCAGATCTTTCAGAGATGATGCCCCTCTGTAGTGTCCTCATCTTGCAAGACTGAGTGAATGGCAGCACCTTAGCCTCTCCCCAACAAGCAATTCATCGATCAATAGAGGTGATTATCTTGCTCTATTTAGCATTGGTGTGGCCTCACTTTGAGTACTATGTGCAGTTCTGGGCCCCACAATTTAAGAAGGATGTGAAGGTCCTTGAATGTGTCCAGAGGAGGGCAACAAAGCTGGTGAGAGGGCTGGAAGGAATGTCCTATCACGAGTGGCTAAGGACTTTGGGCTTGTCTAGTTTAGAGAGAAGGAGGCTGAGGGGCAACCTCATTGTTCTTTACAGCTTCCTGAGGAGGGGAAGTGGAGAGGGAGGTGCTGATCTCTTCTCCCTGGTACCCAGTGACAGGATGCGTGGGAATGGTTCAAAGCTGTGCCAGGGGAGGTTCAGACTTGACATTAGGAAACATTTCCTTACCAAGAGGGTGGTCAAACACTGGAATGGACTTCCTTGAGAGGTGGTTGATGCCCCATGCGTACCAGTGTTTAAGAGGCATTTGGACAATGCCCTTAACAACATGCTTTACCTTTTGGTCAGCTCTGGTCAGGGCTAGTTGGACTAGATGATTGTTGTAGGTCCCTTCCAACAGAAATTATTCTATTCTATTCTATTCTATTCTATTCTATTCTATTCTATTCTATTCTATTCTATTCTATTCTACTCTACTCTACTCTACTCTACTCTATTCTATTCTATTCTGTTCCATTCTACTCTATTCTATTCTATTACCTTTGCCAGAGGCCTTTCCCCTTAGCCCTCAGCTGCTGGCGAAGGCACCTGCTTGCCTTCCACACATGCCATGAAGTCCAACTCCCCTAGGGGACAAGTTGCTCAAACTGAGTCCACAAGAGAGAACTGCTAAAACACAATCCTCTCTCTCTGCGCCCTGGTGTGGTGAGTATGACTGAGTACCACCTGCCAGCTCGACCGCCTACGCTAACGCTCTGTCCTGGGGAAATGACACCTGAGCATTTCCAGTAAGTGTTGCATCCTTTTACTGGCTGCTTCTGGGAACTCCCAGCTGAATCACCAACCCTCTGCAGATGTATGCGCATTTCCTACCGTTTCTCTCTGTCTCTGGAGAAACCAATCTGTGTGCACCCTCTTAGAGCATGTGAGGTATGCCAGCAAGGTCAATCAGCCAGATATCGGCCAGACAGAAGAGTATCTTCAAGGACACTTCAATCTGCAGGTCTGTCCCTTTTGCTGTCATATTGGGAACTGGAAGCATCCTGAGCCTTCAGAGGAAAGTGGTAAATGAACAAAAAATATAGTCTGTAGGAGCCATGAGCTGGTATTACTGTCATATTCTGAAGACAGAGCCACGTATGTGATAACCACATTGAGGACAATTGCAGCTGGCTGCCTTCTCCATAACGTCCAGGAAGAGGGTGAACAGCAGTTGGATTCAGAGGGAAGAGTACAGCCCCCCGCCCTATGCAATCTTGCCCTATTGTACATACTCGCTTAACTGAGGAGTATCCCTACTAGCTAGATCAAAGCACATCATGCAGAAAAACATCCTTTCTTGCTACAACAAAGTGGGAAGGTGAGATGTCAGTGGACTCCTTACTGCAAGGCTGGGTTTGCCAGGCTTCATGTTGTTTGATCGTGTTGCACCTTCACTAGCAAGACTGAAAAGCCCCTCCAGTTTCCCTCTGTCAGATCTCTTCTAGGTGGAATCATCCACCCACACTGATTAAGTCACTTCTCAACCTGCTGTCTGACAAGCAAAAATCATCCTGGTCCTCAATCCACAGAGCTCATTTTCCAGCTGCAGCCTCACTTCACTGATCCTCCTTTACACCCTCCAGTGTCTTCATGTCCTCTTGCTGCCCTGGCAGATGCCATTCTTGCGACAGATGCAAGATTGCTTTCCTGATTGCACGTCACTCCACCTTTCATCCCTCTGTGAAAGAACTAGACTTTTCTTGTCACCCCACTGCATGGAGAGCATCTCTTGACATCATTGGCACTGCTTCCCGAAGCAGTCTCCCATCCTGTAGGTAGACCCGGGGTTTACTTGAGTTGGAGAGCTTGCAGCTGTGCCAGGCTTTCCAGATAGCATGTGTCAGATCATGGGTAGTTTAAGTGAACAGAAACATAAAGAACAGGCTGAGTACCCCTGCTCCTCACTAGCCAAGATCTGCACATGTTCCCCAGTAAAATTCCCAAAGGAGGTCAAGGCATTTAAACTCATTACTATCATAGAGTTCGTCCCAGACTGAAGGGTGTTCAGACAGATGACAAACACTATATCTAAGTAATATGGATCACCAAAATCCGCCGCTGCAACACAGCTGCTTTGGACTGGAGCACAGCAGCTATCCCAAGCCAGGAGTGTTACACAACCATTGCCTAGAAAGGAGGAAATCAACAAAACTTCTCTGGTTTAAATCGCAGCAAAAAATTAAGTAAGTTAAAACTGGACTTGGCCAATGACACTCAGACTTCCACATCTGGGAATGGGAGAGCATGGTGGTTCTAGTGGCCACAAGCCACCAGAAAATTAGATATAGCTTTCTATCTGGGAGGCTGGAGGCCAGCAGTGCCGTGGCCCCTGCTAGCACTGAATTAGTCCTAGGTTGACCCAGCCTGACAGCACTTCCTGCAACATCTGGATTTTCTTTGGATGTCTCTGCCAAGTTGCAGCTTGTTCCAAGCCTGCTGAGTACATGAGACCTGAAAACAGACAGCTGGCTGAGAGCTGGCAGCATCAAAGGCAAGAACTGTGCTAAGAGCTGGGTTATCCATTTGCCAGCAATCACGTGGACATCTGCACAGACCAGGCACAGGCCGCCAGGGATGGTCCAGGCTTCACTCGCATCAGCAGCCCCACCACTGTGTGGCAATGGCAAGGTTGCACCGGGACGGCCAGGTCCTGCCTCCATCCCTGACAGCTTTGCCCAGGGTGGCTGCACATGCAGAGCAGCCTACCTTCAAGCAAGCTCCAACAGGAGCAGCTCGCAGGGAGGGATTCACCCTCCGTTACACAAGCTGACGGTGCGGGAGGGTGAGTCACGACACCTGGGAGGGCAGCTGAGCAAACAGGGCTCCCCCGGGAGAGATGCACCTCCATCTCTCCCTGCCCGTTCCCTGCGGCCCCTTGGGTCAATCTTGTCCATGGGCACTAACTCCAGTTGAATATTCCCCATCTCTTGTGCAAACTTCCACCCAAGAAGGGTGCTTTTCTACAGATCCACTTAAAATGTTGGTGCCCTCTGCCCACAGGGCATCTGCATTGCAGCAAAACAACGGATCCTGTTTGCAAAAAAAATTCTCCTTTGGACTAACAGGACACACGGATGCATAAGGACATGAGCGAATGACACAGTCCCCAGTGGCACCTGTGGCGGTGGGTCACGATGGCTGGCGGAGCCGGTGGGGGTGCCGGTGTTGGCGGTGGCACGGTGGCCGGCACGCATTACAGGTGTTTCCCCAACGGCGCAGCTGCTCAGGCTGAGCTGAATTTTTGAAGAAGAAAGCAAAGCCCTGGTGTAGTGTTTTTGTGCACGTGGAGGGTGTGCCGCGGAGCCAGAGTGTCTGGGACAGCCGCGGTCAGAGGAAGCCGCTGCGGCTGCTCGCGGAGGAGGAAGTCGGCGTCCCAAGGCTGGAGGCAGGGCGAGCGCTGGTTTTTCCCGGAGAGGAGAGGAGGTGGTGGTGGGGGGGAGCTGGAGAAGGGAGCCCAGCCTAAGAAAAGGGCACGGAAGGAAGAGGCTCGGAAAGTACACTGCTGATGCGGACGTGGAGGAGAGGGCTGGGAAAGGAGCTTGTCCCTATAGCTTGTCCCTACAGAGAGGAGGACACAGGGAGAAAGGGCTGATGTTTCAAGCTGGAGGGAGTGGAAGGAGCAGGGACACGTCGGGCAGACACGGCTGGGGGAGGTGGAGAACTGCTTCCAAGTGGAAAATAAGGCAGGAAAAGGT
The DNA here is from genome assembly GCF_964195595.1 of Calonectris borealis. Classification (NCBI taxonomy): domain Eukaryota; kingdom Metazoa; phylum Chordata; class Aves; order Procellariiformes; family Procellariidae; genus Calonectris; species Calonectris borealis. The sequence goes on along the minus strand of NC_134316.1, from coordinate 10,052,292 downwards.
GGCTGGAATTGGAGGGTAAAAACCGAGTGGACTAGGAGAGAGGGAAAATATCACTAGTGACTGAGAGTGATCATTCAGTGCTGCCATAAAGACCCAGGCTGAAATGTGTGTGAGCTGAGAGGCATTCTAGAGCAGCCAAGGTGAATAAAAAACAAAACTTTGCCCTCAGGTATCTGTGGCAAACACGCGATCGGTCTTACCTTGTGTACCCATGGCTTCATTTCACCATCGGTTTTGTTTTGCTCAGTTAAAACCCTTAAGCTTTACCTGGCACCATTTAAATCCCATGAAAGAGAGCACAAGAGCAGGGAAGGGGCATATATTTTTTGCTGGAAAATCCCCACGTGCCTGTACACAAGCAGAGAGCAGACCAAAGTCACGCAGTCAGAAGCAGGCTAGAAACACTCAGCAGTACGTGGGGCAGGTCACCAGCACGCGCCATAGGCATCTCCTGCACTGCGCGGTGAAGCCAAACCAGCAAATATTGGGGCATGCAGCCCCCAGGGCAATGGCAACTAACCACGGGGCAATGCCAGGGCAGGATTTCTAGGGAGCTGGGGCAGGAGAGGAGGTCCGCAATGTTGCAGCCACACAGAACAGCTCCCAAAAAAGGGGTCAGAGAATGGTGCTTTCTGGGTACGGGTTTTACTAGTCAGTTCTGCCAAACCAGACCCAAATGCTTCCTGCCCAGCCCAGCCCAGGACTAAAACCTGTGTCTGTTATTGGGCCCTAACACCTCTATCCCTTTGAATGTACCCTAGAGATGCCCTAATCAACTGAGTAAACTGCTCACCCAAGGGCAGCACAGCATTTAGCAACAGCCTATAGTGCAGCTGGCAGCATCCACGCTCTCCAACGTGTGGCAATCCTTGGTTTATTCTGCTCGGTCCTTGGCACTCACTGCCATCAAGAGGTTTGCAGAAATCGAGGTGGGAGACGACTGATGCTAAAGCTCAGCAGTGTCGGGATGGATCTGCAGAAACGCTGTGTTTGGCTCCGACTGGCTGGAGTTCAGCAGAAGGATGTGTAAGTGAAGAAGTGTGTCTCGCTGATGTGGTTCATAAATTGTGGGCTGCGGGCTGAGTTTCTCATATTGGCATCTGATGTGTGCCCAGTGAGGTTTTAAAACAAGTAACTCCAAGAACAGCCAAAGAGGCAGAGCCGAGCTGCCCAGGGCTGCGTGTCTTGTGACTGGAGACTCCGGTGTCTAATAAAACATGAGATGCGTCTGTGGCTGGGCTGTTACAACATCTTCTGTAGACACCCTTTGTGCCTGCTGTGGTTGAGGTCATTTTGCAGCTATTCCCTGCGAGCTAATGAGGTTTCTCTCTCCTTAAAGCAGAGACAAGTATTCACAAAAATATTAGGAGTGTGGCATATCTGAAAGCCCTCCCCTTCTGCCAAATGGTTGTTGCAAGTGACCAAAATGATCAAAAGTTGACCTGGAGGGAAAAAGAATGATATAAACACGCTTGCAAATCCTGACTAGAGAAACTGCATGAAACGAAGTTACAAAATCGTAACTTTTTTTTAATTAAGTAGAGCTTTACTAAGGAGTGGCGTGTATTGTGGCTATCACGTACAGAATTTGGATCTATTAAATATTTCTAAAATTATATGGCACTGTTGTGTGTTATTATATGTCTATTTGGGGTTTTTACCTGCAACAGCCCTAACAATTAAGTCTGTATAATTCTTGCTAAACCATCCTGCAGGGTCAGAATTGTGGTCTATGCTTCAGGAAAGAGAAGAACTGAGGTCCGTGAAGAACAACTTGTCAAGCTGGAAAACATGTAGCACCTGCATTCTCCCATCACACATGGGAGAACAGATACTGGTTTTTCACACCAGCATTTTTCCTAAGAGTGTCTGCAATACCTGTTCTAAATACTGGCAGTCTGTGAGAGGAGGTGACAACGTCCCAGGCACTGGAGTAATTTGTAATAGCATGGTGCTGGCAATGGAAAGTATCCAAAAATGGCTTCCTGCAAACAAGATCTAACTTCACCATTTCTGCTCCTGATGAGCAACACCTGAGGCAGTTCTGGATGTCTTCTTGATTTTTAAATGTGACTTGGAGAATGTTAATATTAATTACAAGTACGAAGAGCTTTGCAGGTTCTGCTGATTTGGATGGAAAAGCAAAGTATATCCTGTCTCGTTTTATGGTTCAGCCCCATAATTGGTGGTTTCAGTTCTGATGGCAAAAATCACCGTGGTAGCAGAGATGCAGGAATAGTAAGCCGCTGTTCAGATTCCCAGCCTGATCTTTACTGTCTGAGTTGTAAACCTGAAACTTGTACAAAATAAAAGCTGTATCATCTTTCTCAGCAGACAGGGAATTTTTAGAGCGCAATATAAAATTACCCTACAACATATATTCCTTCCTTTAGGAAGAGCAAATCTTTCACTAGAACTTTCCATTAAATATGGAAAATTTAGTTTAAATGGATTAAATATTTGTCACAGAAAAAAAATCTTGGCAAATATATATGCATATATGTATATGTACACATACATGCGTGTGTGTATATATATACATGCACACATATATACATACATAAAAACACACATACATATTTTCATGAGTTGGCCATTTCTCACTCCAAAAGCCTTCTGTTAGTGCTGGGTGCAGGTGTTTGCCTACTAAAAATAGTATATACATGATGTTCAGGCAACAGTTCTTATCAGCCCTGCCTGCCAGTGGCTGCATCCCCCCAAGTATTACCGAGCTTTTACAACCTGCCTGAATAGCTGAAAATAAAGACCTTAATTAAGAAAACTCAAGCTGGCCAACTTGGTCTTAAGCACCTTTCTCCCTGCTTTCAGTCTGAAATCAGCTTTCTATGAAGCAGGGAGGAAAATCCCAATGAGAAACTGGTGAAGGATGAGGAATGCACTCAATACAGAGATCCAAAGGGAAATAAAGGTGTGGCTTGTGTTTCATCTTTAAGCATGAGATAAGAGTGTGGCCATGAAATACCTCAAATAGAGACATTATCAAAACCTGAACCATGTTTTCTCTTACAGCAGCCTTTGTTCAGGAAACCTGACAGTAAGGTCTAGAAATCAGAGCGATGCTGAATAAATACCAGAAGGGGATTTTTATATCTGTAGAGTCCATGCACAGGACCAACAGTGAGCACCTACATGTGTTGGGCATCTATAGATTTTAAAAATATCGTCAGATTTTGCACAGGTTCAACAGAGAACTGTAGAAATGAGCAGCAAGCTGCCCAAAAAGCCTGTTCGGTTTCACTCAAGGAAGACTGTGTGGTCACTTGGTGAGTAAACCCATTCCCAGGAAAAGTTATATTCATGCAGAGGTTTGGAGCTCGGAGGGACTGAGGCGCAGGTTGATGTCCCCAGCTGGGATCTGGAAGCTGTACTGGGCCAGCACATCCATTTCTGGGTTTGATCCTACTGCAGCAAGCTTGGTTCAATCTGCACCTCCCTTACCAGTTTTGTCTTACCAGTGAGAGTGCTTATTCACTGGAATAAACTGGGCAGGGAGTTGTTAGCATCTGCCTCTTTGGTCTCTCTGGAAGCTTTACTGTAGCCTCAACACAAGTTACAGGGCGCAGCTCATGGGTCACTGGATGAAATACCATGACCTGTAACATGCAGGAGGTCAGTCTAGGTGACCTAACTGTCCCCTTTGGCCTTAGGCTCTATGAATACTCCTGTAAGACCAACTGCCTTAATCCCTTACCAAAGAGATGGAGGGATACTGATCTTCTCTCGTAAGACTTTCCATCTCCATTACGGTGCACACTCTTAAGCAGCTCACGTTCACCCATATGGTCAAGCACATACTTTGCATTTGTCTTCTGCTCTGGTGTTAATGATCCTACCAGATGCATTCACATATGACTGCAGGAAATTCACCCAGCATGTGCAGTCATTTTGGAATACTGCATTGAGTAAGAGATACCGGCTTTCGGGGGGGTGAGCAGGGGGAGCTCCTAATGACTCATTCCAGCAAATTTCAAAGAACGAAAGACAAATAGGTGAATTCTCTTCTTTCTGGCAAAGTTTCCTGCCACCGACACAAGTGTCTCTTCAAACAAAGGATTTTCCCCCTCCTCAGATGTCCTCAGACACTGAATTTGTAATATCTGATAACACACATTTCCATAGCAACAAACAGTGATGACCCAAACACAGGATTATGTGACTTCACTCAGAGTCGAGCAGAATATTAACAAGGATACTGATAGCTAATACTTTCCACTTCTGTGGCACCTCCCTGCAGAGGATTTCAGGGAGCTTTACGCACACATCCCCACTTTGCAGATGGAGAAATGAAGAGGAGAAGAAGTAAGCAACCTATTCTGAGATCAAGAAAAGAAGCTGGGCTCAGAGCGCCCAGGAGGGAGGGAGGAGAAGACTAGCAAAGACCAGGTCTTCTGGACTGCAAGCAGCACATGGAGCTGATAAGGTCCTGCTCTCCCCCATCCCTAAGATCTGCTTTCTTTGGGATAACACATCCACCTGGCTGCTCCCCACCCCTCTGTCTGTTCCCTCAGAGGGTTCTCTGAGGTAAAATGGCATTTGTAGGTCCAGCTGTCCTCTGTTAACATGCAATGGGCTGGCGTAACCCCTCCTTAACAATCCCCAGGCTGCTGGACCCGTTGGGAGCGGGCCCAAAGGCATGCAGGTTTCCTTCATTCAAAGTGATTTACTTCAGGTGATGCGAAGGCAGAGGCAGTTTACAAATACAGGGTGCCTGGCCTCAGACCTGAAATACATGAAATGCAAATCCAGGAGATTAAACTTCAGCAAAGGGATGTTAAAGAAGCAACTGGGTGAACAAGCACCATGCAACTCTCTACTGGAGTCGAGGGAGGGGGGAGAGATGCCTGTGTCTGAACTTACGCAATACATCATGGAAAACAACCTGTATCTCACTGACGGCAAGTTGAAAAGACTGTTGCATCTTCAGAAACTCAAGGAGTCTTTTAATTTCAAAAGAAATTTAATGAAAATGATAAAAGGAAATGCATCCCTATCTCTCCTCCCTCAGATAATTGGGTGTAAATACCAGCTTCTTTTCATGCATCAAACCTTTTATCTGTAATTAGAATTGGCTTCATCCAGATCCACTGGTATCCCATGCAAAGAGAGTTCTGATGGTGTAATAAAATGCCATGTGATTATTTATTTACTGTTATAATACGTGTCAGAACAACATCCAGAGATTCGTCTGGGTTTAGAAATGAAGCTCTGAAAGGCTGCTCTAAACTGAAGCCCAAGAAGAGGTCCTTTCGCACCTCTCTGCAATACTGTGCTATCACGGTTGTCTGTTCCCCACATTTGAAGAACAGGGAGAATTCATTCAGTGAAGCACTTGGGCATGCGTTTACCTCCAACTCTTGTAGAATGTACCTTTAGAAAGCAGGAGAAGTTAACCATATGCTTAAACCACACTTGAAATAACCTGATTTTTTTTGGTTTGCTGGGAGTTTCAGAAAACCAATAAAGCTTTAAAAAAATAAAACATTTCTTTCTGCCTTAGTAATCTGTTTCACCTGGGTGACTTGAAGACTTCTTTTACAGGAAAGCAAAAAGATAATTTTGGGGGAAAGGGCCCAGAGTCACAGAGGTCTTTGGAAGTGTGCATATGGTAAAGAAGAAGGGACTGGATGCTACCTGTATGCTGCAGCCCAGTAAGTAGGATGCCCACCTACTGCATGGGAATACCCTTTTGCTGCACTTTTGCACCACATAAACCTCGGCTCTTCCTTCCTTCCCCCTGGGTGACTGCCCCAAGCACCCATTTGCAGAGCACTGGTTGCATGAAACCTGTTTTTTAGGGTCCCTCTCAGAATGCTGTAGCTTGCAGGGATGCTATTGGAAATCCACGTGATGTGACCTCCACCCTGAAGCAAATAAGTCGTTTCTTATGTTAGTAATGCTGAGCCAGATATAACGGGAGGAGGGCTTCTTTTCAGACCTGCAGATGTGTCACATATTACAAGAGAATCAGAGAAAAGTGTCCTATGCTCAATCTGCACCTTCTCAGCAGAAAAAAGCCTCCCATCACCTTTTCTCCCTCCCATTTGAGACAAGTTTGTGTTTTAAAAAAACAAAAGTACCTGGTTACTCTCAGGGCCTTTTAGAGGGAACTAATAATATTCTGTGACAAAAGACCTGGCTGGGTTTAGAGTGGAATTTCTGAGCAGCAGACCTCGCTGAGGATTTGAGGCAATCCAATATCCAGTTGCCATCCTGGTTCAGGAAATGCTGTCTATGTGTACCAAAGAAAGGTGCAGCATAAACCAACCAAGCATTAAAGTTCTAAGCAAGCTCATAAATTAACATGCACTATGGAAGAAAATACATGTACGTTACTGTGCGCAGTTATTGCACATCTCTCCTGGAGAACAGCTGCAAAATCCCTGAGCAGCTACTGGAGCCGCGGTCTCCACTCCCCAACTCACAGAGATTTTAGCTATAGCTCACATACCCTCTAGAGAGTCAAACTGGGCTTCGGAAAAGAAAAAAACCCAAAAAATAGAAAAACAGCCTTAGCTTGGACTTTCTGCATGTGACTTAAGGAGACAGCCTGTCAAAGGAGAATTGCTTTGGATTGTAACTGCAAAGCACGTTTTCTTGCAGCTCGCTCTAAAGAAGAGACATTTGTTATTTTTGAAAGACATAGGATGTTGATAGAATTTACAGAACATTTTGATGATGATGGAAAGCAAATTTCATTTTTATCCCTGCGGCTGGAACAAAGTGAACAAACAGCACTATGTCCAACAGATCGTGTCATGTTTGTACCTGGGTGCTAAAATGTCTCCAAACCTTCAAGTGAATTCAGGGACAGAGGCATTTTGCGCAGGAACTTTTCTCCTGGCAGCTTTGCAGTAACTATCTCCTGCCACACTCTTCCTATTAAAGCTACCCTAAAAAAAATGAAGGGAATAGGGATTTTGTATCAGTCAACGAGCTACCTCCTAAAAACTGCAGAGCAAAACTGAGGGTGTCTTCCAAACTGAGAGCATCTTCCAAATAAATTAAACCCGGCAGTTAGAAGTGATTTGGCAGCCAAAGTGCGCAAGGTGGATGCCAAAAGCAAGCTGCAGTGCGTCCTGCAGAAGTCCAGAGGAATCATCATACCCCAAGTTGGTTGCAATGGCCTTGCAAAATCCCACCACCACCAGTAGACCTGTTACAAACAAGAGACCTGTCTGGAAACTCAAGTGCATCTCTGTGTCCTCTGATACATCCAGATATATGGACCAAAGAAGCCGTCTTGATTCCTGGACAGATGTCGGCCACATCCCCTTGGACTTCATTCGGGGCCCACAGTAGCCCCCGGTGCATTAGGACCCTGTTGGCAGACTTGTCGCTCATTGTTTTCTTCAAATAAAAAGCAGGATATGACGGGCTGAAGTTTGCCCTGAATTCTGTGGATAGGATGACTCAGAGACTGGGATATTTCAGGGGGAAAAGAAAGCGGCCTCTGTGCTTGCTGGGAGAAGGAAGGTCTTTGCAATAAGGAAGCTGATGCAATTTGCCCTTGCCATTAGGGAGCCTGGGTAGCCTGTGCAGCCTGTGCTTGGCTGTGGTGGCAGCCAGACACTTCTCCTCCTCACCACGTCACCGCAGACATTTCTCCAGCTAAGTCAGTGAAGAAACACTGCAGGGGAAGTGACTTTGATGTTTCCTGCAGGCAAGTATATATAGACCAGCCAGTGCCTCATACTTTACGCACATGGCCAGGTCACGGTGGATATTACACTCAAACACGCAAGAGTTGTAATACAATGGACCTGTGTGTGACCGAGGGAGGGACCAGATCCTCGGATGCTTCCTTCCCCACCCTGCCCCAGTAGTGGCAGGCACATATATTGCTGCTTCTCCTTCCTAAAAAGCACGGCCATTTCTAACTCCAGGCAGCGCTCCGCAAGGGCTCAGCTCCAGGCTGACTACCATGCGCTGGGCTTAATTTCCACCACTTACTTACATTATATAGAATATTTCTTGTTACTACTTTTTTGTGAGGCGGAAGAGAAAATAACTTTGGAAACTCCACACCACTTAGACCTTCTGAAAAGAAAGTGTTTAATTTCTTTGCAAGTTACCTACGCCCTTAAGAAAAACTTGGAAGGAGGGGACTATGAAAAGGGGATGAGAATGGAATGAAATGATGGTGTTTCCAAACAAAATGTTAAAACAAAGAAAATTAAAAATCTTGGAACCTTATTTGACATTTTCATCATCTTCTTCAACCCCTCACATCCTTCCCCTACGCCGCACCCCTACACAGCACATGTTTGTATTTGGCTGGGCCAAAACTCTTGGTAAATTCCACCTTTTTTCATGAATAGCATCCATTTCTCCAAAAGTCTGTTTGTGGGTTTGGTGAATGGACTGATTTGCCCAGAAACCCCATCCAGCTCTAACACTTAAGTCAGCAGGAAACTATAGGTACATTTTTCTTTCCTAAAGTGATTATTAAAGCCTTTTTCCATCAAATCCTCCTGGGAGTAGAGCCTAAGGAAAGGCTCAAATGTGGGCTGAGCTGTAACATCGCTATTGCTCAGCGGGGAGGCTTGTCCCCAAGGTAACTTGCACTGGATAAGTTTGTTTGCCATAAAAGTAAACACTGCTATAGTAACCTGCCCTGTGCAGAATGGCCCATGCCGGCAAATCTAGTAATTCACTGCATTCACAAAGTAACTGCAGGGCAGATAAACCCAAACTGCCTTTAAATGACTCACTTCGGAGCAGCACATTGCTCAGTGCACGCTGTTTTTCGAAGGTCATCCCATTGTCTCTAGTTCTTGCTGCACTCTGGCCCAAACAGTCCCAGCTGCTCTTCTCCCAGCTCCCCATCTGGGTGATTTCTCTCTTCCTTGTCTTTTCCATTATTTCCTGACCCAGTCTGCAATGAATCCCAGTTTAATTCTTCTTGGAGTCTTCACCCAAGCTCCGTATTTTTCTTACCTTCTGGTCACAGTCAGTCTCACTGACTTCTACCTTGTACCAGGGCTCTTCCTCAGACCTGCTTTGCCTCTTCACCTCCTGCTGCCATTTTGCTGCCTGTTCCAGCCTCCTTGACCAAGCAGCCGCCATCTCCTCAGGATCTAGAAAGAACATCTTTGCTCAGTCAAGGCAAATGTCCTCCAACCCCCTCTGCCAAGGGGTCCTTGCCTCTCTACCAGTGCAACATCAGTCCTCTCCTCACGCAGTTCCTGGAAATCCTTGCCGCAAGGTTTTGGAGAGGTCAGACATTTTCATGAAGTCAATGCCAGATCACAACAGAAGAAATTATTGAGGGCTATATGGGTACAAGTCCTGGCCTGGGAAGTAAGAGTGCCATGTAGTCCCAAAGGCCAGCAATATTCCAGCAACATACACATCTGCCATATTTTTATCTTTTTACAAGCACCACGATCAGTAGGTCAGGGCCAAGAGAGAGGTTTCTGGGCAAGATGGATCTGATGACTGAATTGGTACAACCTTTCTTATGTTTTGATGAATTTCTCTTCCATATCTCCCCTTCCGGAGCAAGCTCTCAACCCCCAGCACTCAAGTCAGTTGGTCGCCTCCTTCATGCCACCCATGTCCAGCTGATAAGGGAGGGGACAGGCTGAGCAGGTTCAACCACTTGGAAAGGTTGGGTCTGCCATAGGTCTGTACATCAGCTTGTCCCGACCTCTCCTTGGTGGGCTTGCTCTGCTGTCCCAAGCACCAGTGCAAGCACGGGACTTGTTCTGTCCATGCTGCTGCTGTTCCTGTCCTTGTGCTCTCCTGGTTTTGGAGGTCGCTGGCATTTCCCCTTCTGCTGATCTTTACATCTGCTGCAAATTCCCACAGCAGCAGCTCAGAAAGATTGAGATCTTTTGGACTCGCTCCTCCTGGTTTCAGGACCACCTTTGCTGTCTTTTAGGCATCTCTAAGGAAGCAGCTAAGCCCTGGGGAAAGCTGCAGGGTCTGTGAATGTACCCAGAAGTAGGCACTTTACTTTTAGTGTTCATCTTACACAGCCAATGTCTGTGTATCTTTTAAGTCATCCCTCCACACATGTCTATAAACCCAGTCCTCAGCCATTCAAATTAGGAGCCATGGAGAGGCAACCAATTCCCTCCCTACCTCGTGCACACAAAAAGTTAGGACACCTCATAAATAAAACATATGTCAGAAGTTTTCCTTGCATCAGACACAGTAAACAAATGCATTCAGCCCCGTTTGAGTGAGGAGACTTATGTACCAATCAATGCCGCAGGAAATCATGTTTATACCTGCACAGAAATTGCTCGAGAACAGTATGTCCTTGTGAAACTATTACCTCTGTCCCCTCCCTCTCTCCCCAACCCCACCACGGCCAAGGCCTGGGAGAGCCAAGGCTATTTGGCCACGGGGTTGAAACTACACAAGCGCAGCACGCCTGGGCGCCACGGGTCTGTTTGTTCAGTGGCTCTGAGTCCTCTTCTCATTCCTCCTTCCCAGTTGTTCTTTGCCTCCTCTCATTTTTTCCTGGGCCCAGATTGCAATGGGAGCCCCTTCCTCCTCCGAAAGGCTGGAGAAACCCCCAGGAGCAGAAAATGGCCTTTTGGAGAGGGCAGGGAGCACCCTCCCCACACAGAGGGACAAGGAGCGGGTGGCAGGGCTGCGCTCCTCTCCCATCCAGCACCCACTTGGCAGCGCAGCTGAGCTGGTGACAGATGACAATTTGCTCCTGGCATCGGTCCCTAGTAAATTATGACAGGAGCAAGGAGGGAAGCGGGGAGACTGCTGGAGATGCAATCCCTTGGTGTGATCCAGCGGCAGGCAGTGACTCAGAGGCAGGCGGCAGCCCCGGGAGGTCTGCTGGCGCAGAGCGAGCCGAGGAGCCCAGGCTCTGCCTGCCGAGGAGGTCGGAGCAGCAGCACAGGTCTTGTCCTGGAAAACTTCTTCTCCCAAAGTGCCCTGAAATCTCTTCATCCAAAGTGCACGTTGGGGAAGGGCATTGCTGCACCTGGGTCATGACATATCGTGCCTGGAAAGGGTCCAAAAGGCAGGATAGCGGTGAAGACAAATACAAGAAAAGTGCTTTAACTCTTCACAGAAGTGAGCTCCAAGGTGCCGTGCTGTACATCCTCTGTACAAAAACGGGAAGGAGACTGATTTTCACAGGTCTGTTATTTTTGGGGAACGAATATGGGCTCGACTCTGTAGTCCTCCATCCTCAGCTTCTGACTTTTTTTTTCCCCTGCTGTGATCAGCCATCATGAAGGGGTGTATAGAAAGGGTTGAAGAAAACACCAAGTGCAGCAGTTGACTCCCTTATAAAGTATCAGCACAGAAATCCAAACCATGCATGTTTTTGTGTACTAAACTCCAGCAGCCTGGAGGAGGACCACAGCTGGATCCAATTTAAAAGCTCAGAACATCGCTGACCACTAACAATGGCTGGGAAGAGGGGAAGATGGATGTGACTGGCTAAAATTAGAGAAATCTGACTTCTCTCTCTCATCCTCTTTGTTGGAAAAGACTGCAGCCTCAGTTAGTTTTATTTCTTTCTTTTTGTTTTTTGCTTCTGATCTGAATTGTGGCAATCCATGGTGGAGCACAGGGGATACTGAGCATCATCATTTCTCTGTCTGAGGCATTGCTGAACAACTGCTTTGCAACAAACCTTTTCAGAGCAGAGACATCACAAGTCAGGACTTCTTCGTACCGAGGAGAAACTTGTCCATGTGCACAGAAGAGCTGGAGCCAAGCCTAACCCTCGGCAGGGCTGGCAGATCCCATGATGTGCCCCTGGGAAGAGGACACTTTGGTCAAGAGGGGCAGGTGATCAAACACTGAAGAGTCGAAAATGAAGGGGATACTTTCGTTATTATTTGGAAGAGAGCAGCGATAATAATCGCTTCCTCTGTTCACTTCATGACAGAGAGCAAATGTACGGCACCAATTTATCACTTGCACAGAAACAGAGGCTGGTGTGAAGTGAGGACATCACCTTTCCCTGGACAGCCTGTGGGAACAGCATGAGTGTCACACACCTCTTTAAGTTGAAGCCACTTCATATTCCAGCTGCTGAACCCTTGCTGTGTTTAGTAGCCCCACTTGCAAAACTTGGAGTTATCACTCCTTGGGTAATTAAGTTGATCCCATAGAAATATATATAAATAACACACCTGAGTAAATGAAAAATACAGCATGCAGGCTGTGCTGTGTCTGGTATGGAGACTGCTTCTGAAACAGAAAGCTGTTTGTCAGATAGGGTAATAGGTACGGCACATCACTGCACATATCCCCTTTTACTGAACTCAGGAATCAGAAAATCATGGCTTGATATAGGGCCAAAAAGATCCAGCTGATCATTTACGCAGATTATGGAATTTCACTTCACAGTTCCTGCTACTGCCCTCATAATTTCTAGCTGATGTAAAGTCTGCCTTTCAAAAATTTTCTGATCTTTATTTACAGAATTCAAGTGTTAGGGAGTCTGTCGCATCCCTTGGCAATGTCCTACAACGGTACATTGCCTTCTCTGATCGAGAGAAAAACTGTGCCTAACTTACAAGCAGGATTTGTCTATGTGGAGCTGCTGGCCATCAGGTATGTCTTTTACTCTCTAATTATTTAATATTTAAAAATTGGGCTAGGCAGAGAAATGTCAATGGAAGTAAGACTAATTGGTTCTATTAAAATCTGGAAGACTTATAAAATGAAGCAGAAAATTTTTTGAAACCACCTATTCCACCTTTCTGAGAATAAAGTATTTTGCATTTTTCACCATAGAACAGCTTCTCATTTTGATATTCTATTATAGCATGGATCATACTGTAAGAAAACCTTCATACAATATACTGCAAAATGGAAACATTGAAAAATCAAAATTAATCAGATCAATAGATTGAATGAAAAGGAAGCCACCATAACCCATGTTTGTTTGGTTTTTTCCCCAAAGTTTTCCCTTACAGTAATTTTGAAATTTCAGGTTTTCAACCCCGCTCAGAACAAAGACAAATTCTGGACATCTTCCTGCGGCAGAACATCAGCGTTCAGCAGGACCTTCCAAGATTTCTTTTGCTGACCCAACTTATACTAGCGGGAGAGACAGCGCACCTGTGTCGGTTACGGAGCTCCTGTCGTTAGTACATACACATCTACGTCTGGGGGCTCTGCCAATGCAGGCATTCCAGCACAGCCTCTGACGGAGAAACTCGCCCTCTGTCATTGCTTATCCAGTCTGCTCCTGTTTAGCTTCGTATCTCTAGACTGGCTCAAAAATGTGCATTTATCTAAAATGAAATTTGAGCTTTGGAGTTCACTTGGCTTGTGAAATTTGGTCTTACCCGCTTTTGTCTGATTTTTATATACATGTATGCATGCACATATATACATGTGCATTCACACATGCACAGAAACATACAATGTCAAAGCCTTTTCTAATGTTTCCCAGGTGGTTTTCAGGCTCAACAGCTGAGATTTTTTTTTTCTTTCTAAAGTACTAAGCAGATAAATATTGCCATTTAAAAAATAAACTTCCTCAAAATTGTCCTCTCTGTTCTGAAAGATCGTCTTGTTCTTTAGGTGATTTATGACATCAATCTGTAACTACACGTGTATTGTTCAGAGTGTTCAGCAAACAAGACATGAGTGTTTGAAATACTTCAGGGCAGGAAGACGCACAAAACATTAAAACGGTCTCCCAGTTCTAGTAAGGACACTTGAAATTCAGTGTCTTCTTTCCCGTTAATATACCTCGTGTTGTCATTGCCTCTTCATATCAACATAAATGAGCATTGACAGGCCAGCTAGAGCAAGGCATTTGCTGTGCAGGGACCAAAACCAATTTAGGCTGGGTACATCCTCCGCTTTTTTAAGTGTTAGACTATGGGCCAGATGGGCCAAGATTGTTTGATGGTTTTTTGAGTGAATGCTTACTTGATGCCCAGCCAAAATTTCTACCAGATCTTTGCAGGCTTCCCATACTAGGGTTGGTCATGTGGGGACACAGGCCAGGTAAAACGCAAGAGCATGATCAGTGTTAGGAAATTTGTGTACTATGACCATGGAAACCACCATTTGGTGGCAGGGTTGGGCCAGCTCTTTCCCAGCCAGGTGTTCCCGCCGGAGTGAGAGCGTCATGGACCTGCTGCCCGAGGAAACCAGCGTTTCTGTTTCAAGGAGCTGGGACTGGAAAATCTCCAGGAAGAAGAGCAAAGAAATTAGCCTTAAAAGACATGAGACCTGAGAGTATTATGGGAATCCCGAAGGCCACAGCCTGAGGGTAGCTGGGCAAGAGGGGAGAGCAAACCCATCCTCCTGCAAGACCAGCCACGTTAGGGAGAATGCGAGCCAGATGGGGAGGAGAAGAAAGAGAGAGAGGAGTAAAAGGAAGAGCTGGTAACTCAGTTAGAGAACCAAGGAATAATTTAGGCTGGGAGGCACCTCCGAAGACCATTCAGTCCAACTCAAAGGAGGGCTAATCAGATCAGCTTGCTCAGGGACTTGTCAAGTCCAGCCTTGAACACCTCCGAGGATGGGAAATCCCACAGCACAAGGTGTCTTGTGCTATATTTGACCACCGTCATGGTAAAAAATTTTTTGGCCTTATATCTAATTGGAATTTTCCGTGTTCCAACTTGTGACATTAAAGGGCACATCCCTGCTTGCTCCTTGTGTTTATGAATTTGTCTAATCCCCCTTGGCCCCGCTGGCACTCTTTGCCTCCACAGCCTCCTAAAGCAACAAACTCCGCAAGCTGGCTACCAGCTGTGCAAGAAAGGTCCTGGCTCAAAGGCTAATCCTGGGGGTCTAAGCCAAGAATGGCCTTGGGGTGGTGGTGGGAAGATGGACAGCAGGTAACTCCCTCTTCATACACCTTTATCCTCTGTTAAGACTCATTTTTCCCTCATAACCTATTTTCTAGTTTGGGGCTCCGGGACTAACTGTTCCACAAGCATTTGATTTGCCTGAAGAATATTGTAAAGCTTATTAATTTCATCAGTGACTTATTTGCATAAATTTGTTCAGCCGGCACTACAATAGCTCTTTCTGGCCAAGTCTGAATGAGTTACACATATTATATATCTCACACACATTATATATGTATTATCTACCTGCACATGTACTCACACATACATTCATCACCTCGATACATCCTTTCGTGTCAGGTATGCGAATTATTTTGTTTATAAGAAACAAAGTTCCCTCTCTGTGCCAAGATTAAGAAGACCTGCGTTCCTTTCCTGGCTCTCCCTGGGATGCCATGTGATCCAGCCAAGTCATTTCATGTCTCTGTGCCTCTGCCTCCCATCTGGAGAACAGGGGCAGCACTTCAGAAGAAACCGCACGGTTCACTCGTTGGAGCTGCATCCCAGAGATGCTGAGCGGGAAGAGCGGGGATGTGTCACTATCGGCAGAACAATGGCAATTCTGACATTCCTAATGCCATGGCAATATGAATATTCAAAATAGCAGAGCCTTTGTTACAGATCCTGATTAATCAGTGATTAATATCACTGTCAGTTCCTGTAAGCTTAGAATAACCTGTGCAATGCTCTTATCTGAACAAAAGGGAAAGAGAGAGGGGAAAAAGATAGTGTTTGAGCACACCGGTACATGGACATCAATCGCGTCTATAAACAAAGGCAGGAGACTCGTTTATGAAAAAACACCAGTTCTCAAACAGGCCTTATTCCTGTGACATTTACGCTGCTCAGGTTCATGTACTTAACACTCAGCTCCAGTAGCCCGCCCCGATTCTCAAGTGGTGCTGGTGTAAAGTGTCAAATCCACCAAACTCCAGGATGACAATTACACACTGCAGCTATTTTCATCTTTCTCTTGCTGTGCCCCTTGGCCAATCCAGCTCAGCAAAACTCTCTTCTGAGCCACAGAGCCACAGAGCACATGGAAGATCTATGTTATATCTTGTCATAGTATCTGTCACTGATTAAGTTGTTTCAGCAAGAATGCGTTTTTGAAGGACACACATATTTTAGTGGAAAATTAAATTATTAAACACAGTGTTTGGAATGTTTCTATTTCACTGGAACATCTGAAGCTAGCTTTACCATCAAAGCAAACTTATCACGTAATTGCACCCAAGCAGCTGGCCACGGTACATCTCCAGCACATCTTCTGCTGTGGCTCAGACAGAAGAATTTTGCCCTCAAATTCTTGTTATGCACACATATAGTACATATTTTTGTACTTAACAAAGCTTAATTGTAGACTTTTGCCTCGCAATGAATTACATCTCTAGGATTTAACTACAAAGGCCCATTTAGAAACTGTAAATGCAACATAGATCCCAAAGAACAAATCCTACACTTTTATCAAGGCAAAACATAGAAACTATTTAATTATAGCAAAACATGGGCAAGAGCACTAGCAACATTTCTTCAGAAGAGGTCCAGATTTGACAGACAGACACGTCCACTTCAATCAATGAGGTAAGAAAAGAATCTAGTCCAGTATCTGAAATAATCAAATGGAAGAGCTGGCGGGCAAATTTCATTCATACCTAAGCTCTGTAAATTAAGTTGCATATGAAGATGTGTGTTTCTAAGAGGACACTTAAGCAAAGATAAGCGGTTAAGTACTCACAGCTTTGCTTGTGTCAATGTTATCAGTAGATATTCTTTTTCCATAACACTCTGAGTGACTTTTTAATGTATAGATAATAATTCCCTTAAATGTAGCCTGTATACATGCACTGTGAATGGCTATACCACTAATAATGTGACTTTTGTGTGCTTAAATGAAAAGATTATCCCTTGCAGGATTATTCTTTCTGATTTCATTTGATGAAGCCTCTTTAAACATGCTAAATTGAGTATTTCAGCAACGGCTTTCTCTGTCACTGCTGCACTAGATTGTCCTCTCTGCTGAGAGGTGTTGGCTCTCTTTTGGTAGCAGGGAGGGAAGTTTCTTGCCAGAACTCTCACACCTGTAATTCTTAAAAAGGGAAGGGACAGGGACTATAAGGGGAGAGACTAAATTTTAAACAGATGCAGGCTTTGTTTCCTTGTTAGCAACTGTGAGATACCTCTGGGTTCTCCAGGCCAGGAAGGTCCTGGGGTCTGAAGGAAATTCTCATGTCCTGGTTGCTCATGTTTTTCTTCATGAGGACTCAATATCAGCAATGGCCAAAGCTAAACTCCCTGTTTTCACTCCCAGTCCATGCTCTTTGCACCTTCCTCGACCGCTTTTGGCAAACTCTCCATCTACCCTGTCCTTAGTGCTCTACTGACCATATTTCCTTCCACTTTTCCTATACAATCCCAACTCTGCCCTTGCTCTTCTGTAAACTCATCCTTCAAGCCCATCCCATCTCCAAGTTTCCCCAAACCATGCTTGCTTTCCTCATCTACAGTGAAAAATGCTGCCAGAACCACACCCTCCCTAATGCCCTTCTGGCCACCTCCTTTCAAAGGGTGACAGCCGGTGGGTTGGGAAGGGAGGAGGGAGGATGGGAACATTGCCCGCAGTATTTGATGGCAGTAGGATGGGGCGTGCTGAGCTGCGAGGGGCTGCTCGCACTGCTGCCAGGGAGTGGGGGGATCAGCACGTTTCAGGGCTCCTGAATAAGGCACCAGAGACGTTTCAGTCCAACACCGGGAAAGGGCACACAGCTCATAGCAGAGACGAGGTCTGGCAGCCCTCTTCTGTAGCAAGGTTCTCCTGTTCCAAGTATTAAATCTCACTTGCAAGTGATTCAAGGGTGTTGCTCCCCTTCCCTCGTCTCAGCTGTGTCTCCTGCCTGCATCCAAGCACTAGTTCGTATCACTGGCTATTTTCTCCATATTTGATGCGAGTTGAATGGCTCTTGCGAACACAGGCTAAACAAATATATCTACCTCATGCTCAAATAATCTCAAATGTTGTAGTGACAAAACCAACCGTAGATTTTTTTTTTCTTAATTTAACCATATTGCTTCTAGCATCTGAAAACTTAAACAAGATCTGTGGTAAGCCCTGTATAAAGATGCATATCTAGAGGGATATTTCCTAGTTCAAGGAATTTGGAGACAAAGTATAGAAGAAAGGAAATGCACACTGCAATGATGGGAAATTGAGAAATGGGAGAAACGCAGGCACTTATCAAGGTCACACGGGAAGTTTGTGGCAGGGTATGGTATAGGCTGCACAATACTCAGGCACCAGCCCAGGCCTTAGTGCAACTATCCAGCTTTTTTAAATATTCATGGAAGAAAGATAGGCTTGTGCAATGATCCACAAATAAGGCAAAACAAATGAAAAGAACAAATGAAAATCATTACGCTATAGTAGCGTGTCGGACTGCAGAAAGTGAATTTGAGGGGTTATTATTTGCTGGTAGAAAGTTGTAGATATTGCCAAATACTAATTTTAAAATTGTCTGGTTTACAGTGCTTAGGAAAAGTGAGAAATCTTATTCTCAGCCTTAAGCATTGCAGCAAATTCAGTCCAGTGGAGTTAAACTGGCAATGTTTGCAATCCAGGATTTATATGTCAGTGCTTTATCAGATTTCCAGAGACATATAATGTCTCTTTCTGCTGCCAATAAAACCAGATGCAGAAGTATCTTTGTGTGTTTATTTAGCACAAGGCTGTTAATGCCTGGGAGTAGCATACACTGGGGTGTGGCTTCCATGTCTTGCACACAGAAATCAGCGCTAAGAGCCCAGAATTAAAACAGACTGAAGCAGAAGTGCAACAGACTGACCTTGGAGCCAGCAGAGTGGGAAAAAGGTTATGAAAACCTAGACACAGCAGCAGGGTCGAGGCTAATTTTTACCCCTTGAAATTCAAAGGTGCTTGATACGAAGCACTAATACAAGTAAGTTCTTTGCTTCCCATTTCCTTAAGGAAACAAATTTTCAGGCTGCAGGCAGTCCTTTTCATCTCAACTTGAAGGCAAGAAAGAAAATCCTGGGTTGGCCTTTTCAGTGAAGAACTTTTTGCATAACTTCATTAAGACAAAACAAGATGCCATTATAGATTAAAGTAAGGACTTCAGTTAAGCAGAAGGTTGAACAAACCTCTAAACGCAGTCCCTGTTTCAGGTGCTAATCCTGATTTCCTAACAAGTTGGAGGTGCAGTCTTCTCCTCTGGCTCTACGTGGCTCAGCTTGAGTCTGTGCATCACTGGTTTAAACCAGTCTGGCACCTGCAGTGTTAACTTTGGGCAAAAAGAGGGGCTTGCTCCAAGATGCTTTTGGTGGGAAAAGAATGGTCTCAGTGGTGTTACCTCCTCTCTTGCTCTCGCTAAGCTCTTCATCAACAAAAGGCGATGCACCCTGAGCTGTCCTATAGCACACAACCCTGGGAGCAGGGAGGACCAAAACACCCGCAACAGAAGGGTTGTCACATTATCCCGTTTAAACACTTTGCGTTTTGCTCTGCTTCGGTGTCAGGAAGGCAGCCACGCACCCGGCTAGGTCTTTGGCTGGGAGAAACGGTGTGATTGTCCCTGACCACAATTGCAAAACAGTTCCAGCCTTGCTGAGAACTCAAATTAGGGTTAAAGCCAGCATAAATCATTGCAAAAGTGAGAGTCGAAGGGCCTGTTCCAGAGTAGGGTGAAGGGAGAAATGCAGCTGGCCCACCAAGGGCAGTTCTGGAAAAAATAAAAACTTCTCTGCACAGAAAATGCCCATGTCCAAGAAAGTCAGCATCCTTACCAATGTTAAAGTCACATTTAAAGCAAAAAAAACCCTCACTCTGCCTCTGAAGAAGCAGCAGCAACGTCTGATAAGTGGGAAGGGAGGGGGAGAGGGGTTTACGTTCTCATGGTTCCTTGGCTCGCTCCAGCACTGTTTGATTAACCGGGAGCAAGATTTATGTGCTGTAAAGTGCTCTGGGGAGGTTGCTGATGCCAAAGCTCTGCACCTGGGTTTTGAAAGCCTCTCTAAAGTGATGAGAATATCTGTATATTCTCATCTAGGAAAAGAAAGCCCCCCTGAAAACCAAAAATGACTACTGCTTTTTGGCAGGAGAACGAGAGAGTGCAATTTCACCTAGGAGGGAGATTTGCAAAGATACCAACAACCACTAAATGTCCTGGTCCCACAGAAATTGGACGTGAGCTAGCGTTTCACGGCCATTTACCCTTGGGGAGAGGTGTCCTCTTACCCCTGATTAGTTTGGATTCTCCCATACAAGGAAGATTAAAGAAATATCAAACTAAATGATTTCAGGATTGTTATTGTTTTTTTAATTTTAAATTATTCTACCTAGTATAATCCCATGGAAATTTGCTTCGGAAGACAAAGGAGCTCAGTGTCTCTTAGTGGTTAGCCTAGTCACGTTCTTGTGCGACATCTGCCTCTAATATGATTACTTGAGAACGAGCACGCCAGCGGGACTAGCAATGTAACCAGGGATGTTATCAGCCTCTCAACAGACTTGGAAATTGATTTTCATCAAGTATTGTTTAAAACTGTATTGTGCTGAGCGTTGAAGTTGGCCCGACTTATGAATAATTATGCTGTGCTGATGATGTTTTCAACCCCTTCTAGAAGCCATCAACAGTCTTCAATATCTGGGTGTTGTGCAGTCTTTGTCTGGAAATCACATCCAGTCTGCATGACTTCTGCAAGCTCTGACCAAGAGGGAGCTTTTCCAGGGGACGTGTTAGCACCAATTCCCACCGAGCAAGGTTTCCTTCAGAAACGTGCTGCTGCCTACCGCCAGCTAACGCCGCATTTGGTCAGAGTCCTCATTTGTTTCGATTCCTGTTTCAGGGCTGAGCACCGCAGCCTGGGCTCAGCTCTAGGGCCTGCAAGAGCTGTGGTGACTTCAGACCACCAATGAACGGGACGGGAAAGGAGAAGAGGTGTCTGCACCTCAACGAATGGGAGAAACAGCAGAAGGAAAACAGCTGTTTTCCTTGATGAGGGGAAGCTGAGACAAACTGGATGCCTTGGCTCATCTCATCTCTGCCACCACCGAGACCAAGACTTTGACAAATTCTGGAGGCCAATGGCCTCGGGCAGAGAGGGGGAAGGGGGGAGATGATACTTTAATGGAAAAGATGCAGCCGATGGAATTTCTTTGCCCTCCCAGTCACCTCTTTGCCTTCATGCCTCCACACCAGTGTTCAGTGGTGCAACCTTAGCAGCCCATGCCTGGATGGCCCTGGGGCACAGCCACCTGCTCGCAGGGAGGGCAGGGCTCTCAGCCCAATCCTCGTGCACTCCAGGAGTGAGGACAGCACCCAAGGAGGTAGTGGTTGAGTGGCAGAGTATTGAGAGGCAGAGGATTCGAGGTAAGAGAAGATGCCTTGGAAGGAGTTGCGGGTCTTTGAATTTGGGGTGGAAAACAAAATTGCTTTTTCAAAATCATTTGGAGTCTCACTTCTGGACTACACTTTGAGCCCTGCAGTCCCTGCAGCATGACAACAAATCCTGAATGGCAACCAGCAAGATTTTGGTCTTCTAGTCTTTTTGTGGCAAGGTGCTGCCATTACTTGCTGTTGATTCCTCAGACCTCCCACCTCTGTACTCATGCCAAGCCCTTCAACCGCACAAGGTACAAGCACAAAATTTGCATTCAGTCTTTGAAGCAAAAACAGTATGTCAAGGGCTCCATATGGACTAGGTCATTAGATCCCTCCTGTTGGATAAGAGCTCCCTGAAGGAATGCAAGGAAGTAAGCACTATTTCATCTGACTTTGAAAGAAGTCAAGAGCCATGTATCTAACTCCCACTTGATCCCTTCAATTACTCAACCTGGTTCCAAACTAGAGAATACTCGAGGAAAAGAGAAGCTATGATTCTGCATGCAAGCTGAAGAGACCCTCAGTTCAAACCAAGTGGTATTTGACTCTGACAAAGTCAGCATGGCGATATGGCTGGTCTGCAAAAGCCTGTCTTGTTTCTGGGTGTCCGGGTGCCCTGGGACTCGATGTACATAAATTCTTCAAATGTCAGGCACTTCCTGGCACTGACATGTACTGGATGCCTCGTACTCGCTGCTCACTGCGCAGAGCTCACTGCCGGATGATGCTTATGCCTTTGGAAATGTCTGCAGCCATCTCCAGCCTATTATCTGAAGGCCTCATGGTCACCTCACCTGTCATCTGCAAGCTTTTCCAGGAGAAGTGGGTCACTGTTGTTCACAAGCATGATGGAGGAGAAAGGCGAACCAGGTTTACCTTCAATAGCTCCAAGTAGCTTTGCAAGTTCTCCTCATAGGAGCAGAGCTAAATGGGCAGCAGTATCGCAAGTGCTGGTAGACCCCATGGGAAAAATCACAGTCTTGCTAGCACAGGCACTTCTGTTTTGTTTTCTTTCCAAAGGGGTTCTCCAGCACAGAGCTTGTTTGGCAGTCTTTAGAGGCATCAACTGAGGCTGAAGAAAGGTTGATTTTTTAATCTCTTATGGTGCTATAGGTATACCTCAAGACCATTTTTACACATAAGTAGTCCATCTCATTGTGAAATGTAAAATAGGTAACTGTACATGCAGAAGGACTTTTCCAGATTCATTTGTAACCAGCTGCTAAGTTGCAGTGATCCAGTCCAACATTATCACATAACCATGCAGTCTGAGGGGTTAAACGTGCTTTTAAGAGGAGATGATTGATCTAGAGAAGAGACATTTCTGATGATGAGTTGATGGAGCCAGTAGTACAGTCTGGGCCTATGAAACTCCTGTCAACATACTAGTCATAAGATTGTATCCACATCCATACACACACTTATGGATATGTGTGTATATTAATCTTCTAATTGGACTGAAATGGGATGTTGGTACTATCTAAAAATGAGACATAGTGCATATTGAGGAGTGCAGGGATTTTATCTGGAGGCTTATTTGTAAAATGCTGACATTCAAATTAAATGGACTTCTTATTTTTTGTAATCTGGATCCCCAGCTGGGAGCAGATTGTAGTGGTACTGCTGATTGCAATGGAGCTCCAGCAGCACAGATCAGCAGAGACCCAGTCCATGCAGAACAATATGAGCATCAATTCCTCTGTTTTCTTGTTTCCTTGTGAGCACTGGTGTGACTCCTCTTTCCGATGAAGTGGCAAACCCATCTTCCAGGATACCAGCTGGAGTGGTATAAGTCTGTACAGTGTTCTCCCTTGATGGTAATTTATGAAACTTTCACAAGAGGGGGTTTAACTTGTGCTGGAGACCTTGATTTCTTGAACCTCAAATCAAATCTCCATGCATGCAGAGAAGGCAGGCTATAAATAATTCTTGTAGTGTTTTATAAACTATTCTAAGTAGCAAATATCATGTGTTAACCTTATTTGCAATTGGTACATGCAGCTAAGGGAAACAAATGAACTGCTGCTGAATTAATTTGCAGCCTATCCAGAAACTTTTTTGCACTTTGTCTGGAAAGCTTCCAGGCAGCAGAGCAGCTGGCATGCAAAAAGTGGGTGGCTTCCTAGGAAAGGGGGTTGGCTTTTTTGAAATATAATTTGTTTACAAAAATATCCACCTTTGGTCAGATTTAATTCTGCCAACCTGCCTGGAGTAGTCAATTTTAAAGGGAATATGTTGAGTCAGACTGGTCTCTGTCTATCGCTGATGGGGCAAGCTATGAGCCTCCAAAGAGAAGCAGCCCTTTCCTCTCAATATCCCCCTTAGGGTGAGACACCCTCCCAGAGGTGTTCATCTCTCTCCTCTTTGCCACAGATGGGAACTAAGCAACTCCTTTAAACAAAGCACTGAAGTTTTTCACAGTCTGCGTGGCATTTTTGGGGGGTTGCTGGTGGCTGAAGGCAAAGCTGGACTCAGCGTGTGCCTCTCCCGCGGGCTGGCGGGCAGACCTCTGCCGGGCTACCCGCAGTTTCTGTCTAGGGGAGAGCTTTATAAAGAAACATCCCTCTTTTCTAGGAACCTGCCCAATTTCTTATGCCAGCTGCTCCGCTGTGTTTGGGATCATTTCTGAGGTGAACGGGCAGGATTTGCCCTGCTGACACATGTCCCCAGAGGCAGAGCAAAGCAGTGCCAGGCTCAGCCCCGGCACCACGACACCAGTGGCAGCGAGAAGAAGCCGGGCACAGCGTGCGGGAGAAACAACAAAAGGATTTTCTAAAACGCTCCTTCCCAAAACAACACTTCCTCCAAAAATGCAGCTACCAAAAATGTTCCTTCATCTCTCCTGTACGAGTTTGTTTCCTGTTGCTGGTCCAGGCCAGGCTCCCCATCGCGCGTGCTGCAGGATGCGGCCCTGAGCCCTCCCGCTTCCATGGTCCTGAGCTCACGCTTGTTCCAGCGGTAATAACAATGCTGCTAATAAGGATAATGACTGCAGAGCTGTAAGAGTGGATCTGATGTTTTCATAGGTGATGTAACTTTTCTTGATATGGAGATACCGCTCAAAACCCTTCAGCTATACTTTTTATTACACTCCATTTTCTTTTATCTTTTTTTTTTTTCCTTTAAATACACTTCTGATTCTGGTATAAAACAGCTGACACACACATAGACAGACAAGTTTCCACAGGCAATTAAAACTTTGGGTGCAGACACCGGTGTCCTATAAATGACATTTCTTTTGAGGAAGGGAGGAAACACAATGGGAAAGAAACTGTTTTAACTTTTAAAACAACAACAATAAAAGTTTGAAGTCATTTCCTAGAAGAGAAAACGATTAAAAGCCAAATCACCACATTAAGCACAATATAAATCCTTCATCGGTAATAAAAATCGAACAAAATATCTTGAAAACCCTGGGAGGCTAAACAGACCCTCAGCGGCGTGGGGATGAAGATGGCACCGGAGGGAAGGAGGCACACTTGCCATGCGTGGTCCTCTCCCAGTGCCAAGGTGCGCTGCGGCGTTGCTATTGAGGCTGCTTGGAAATGTGTTAGGCTAAGGTGTGATCTCCGTTACAGTGACACAGAGCTGGAGCAGCTCCGCTAACTTCAGCTACAAATGCTACTCCAAATTTTCTCATGCACGTGGACGGTGAGAGTTCAGCCCTTTAGCCCTGGAGCCCGCCCCGCAGGCATGCCTTTCCCCTTCCGTGCAGGAGCACATACATACATCGCTGTAACATATCACCTGCTGCCTCTAAAGAAGCAAGGGAAAAATTGCACATGTGGTTAATGCCTGAAGTTTTTACGGATGTTCATAAGACATCACTTTTTGTGACCACAGGAATTCAAAGTTTAGACAGGCTATTAGATCTAAAGTGTTTGCTCTAAGATCTTTTGCTTTCGAGAACAGAAACAAAGCAAAATCCTTATTCTTTCACCTATAGAAAGAAATACCCTCCTGAGGAGCTGCTGGAGGGTGTAACACAGAGCAGGATCCCTTCCCATTCAAACCCGGAGGCAACGCTGAAGTGGCTGCTCTGGCACTAACGATGTGACTCCATGTCATCCTGGGATGAAGGAGAGCCAGTTTGGAGCTGCAGCCTGCCCAGATGTCCACCAAGAAGGCTGCCCTTGGGTGCATATCTTCGAGCCTCCTCGGGGACGTACCATGCACCTTTCCGGAGCCCCCGGGGGATTGCACCCTCTGTTTGGCACCATCGCTGGTGCTTGCAGGAAGCACTCGAGACAGCGTGGGCAGGTGGCATGGGCCGGCACGAGAGGGAAGGTATGGCCCCTGCGAAAGAGGCTGGAAAGGTGCCCTGGCATGCCAGGGCCGGGCACGCTGCCTCCCCGCCGGGCTGGGGCTCGCTGGGGGCCACAGGGGCTCACTGGGGAACCCCACAACATCACAGTGCTACAACATCACACCAGGCTGGACCAAAGCAGTCCCACATTCAACCTCCACATCTCCTTGGAGGGCGACATTTAACAGCTTTGCGTGGTGCTGTGCCCATTTACAAAAGCCCGACTTTTAGCCTGGTTCAGTGTGCACCTGGAGCAGAGCCTGGGCATCGCAGCCATTGCAATGAGCCGAGCAGAGGCAGCCCACGTCCCTGCCTCGCCGAGGGACCCTGTGCCGTCCCTTGGCCGTCACGTCACCTAACACCAGCCTGTGGGATTATTACCAGCATTGCTTAGACCTCACTCAGAGCATCCAAACCTGTGCCCTGAGGGAGCCCATTCCTCCTGCCCCGTGTGCTCCAGCTGGCTGAGTAACCCCAAAGGAATCAAGCACCGGGACGTTGGCAGAGCTGCTGGGCGCGCGCCGGTGCCCCACCAGCACCACGGTGTGCAGGGCCCCTCCCCGGCACCCAAAAGCCGCGGAGAGCGTGTCCCCACTGGAGCCAAGAGCGAATACCAGAGGCAGGAATCCTGTCCTAACAGCTCCGGGTTTGCAGAGCTTAATTAAAATGATAAAAAGGCTGCAAGGCTGGGCAGGCTCGCTGGCACGTGGCTGGCGGCAGCAGCAGGGCGATCGGCTCGGCTGGTTTCTTGCCGCCAAGGGGTGCGAGCCGGGGAAGGTCTGCTCGTGCCCGCTCCTCTGCTGCTCACGTTACTCCAGCTCCCGCTGTCTTGGGAAGGAGCTCATCTCCCAGGGACAGAGAGGGATTCACCCAGGGCTCAGGTCCCAACCTTGCCCGGAGCTCGGCTGAACAGCTATGATGGGTTTAGCCCTGTTTCTGTAAATGTGTCTTTGCTCAGACACTCACACACTTATTTGGGAGACCCGCTGTGGTCTGCACCAAGGGACACCGTTGCCATTTTTCTCTTCACCTTACGGATGGCCAACTTTTGATGTTGCAGGTTCAGGCCGTTGTTGTGTAGGACAAAGCATTTGAGGGATTTGCATTTTTGCTCATCCAACCCCACTGCTGCACTGACTGGAGGGATTCAGCTCATGTCCCCTTGGTTTAGAAAAGCCTCTCAAATCCACCTCTTCCCTTCAACTGAACCTGTCTGCTACCGACGTAGACGTCCTACCCTCACACACTGTGTCTCCAGTCCCCCAGGAGAGACCCCTTCCTTGCCCATGGCCTCCACAGCCAGGAGCAGTTCCTCTGAAGTTTGATGGTTCTCCTACACCCCAGCTTAAACTCACAGCCCACTGCATGCAGAAATACTTGTGTCCACACAAAATATCCCCAAAGTAGATCCAAGGACGAGAAACCTTTCACAGGTCTGGTTGCACATCACCACCAGGCGAAGGTGCTCCTCTTCCACCTTTCCCACAAGAACTCCCCTCCCCTCTCCCCATCCACACTCATTTGTGGGTTTAGGAAATCAGGAGTAAATGCCATAGGAAGCATGTTCATGCGGCTAGAACATCTCTGTGAGCCCTCAGTGCCTCCTCTCTTTGCTGCTTGTCTATAGGAATAAATGTTATTAAAATGCAGGTGGTTTGCAAAGGGCTTGAATTCTTATCCATTTTATATCTGGATCCTTTGCTGTTCTTAAAACTTGACTACCTTTCCAACATCTAGCAAGATGTCACAGGAACCACAAAAGCCTAAGATACACACATTTTTCATTCCTGGAGCTCGCTGGCTCTTACAGTGCCCTCTCACTGCTTTTCCTCCTCAGGGGCATAGCTGAGCTGCTTCAAGGACAAATATTCCAATTGTAGATAAAGCAGAGAGCTCTCAGATGCAGGTGTTAACATTCAGCTTATAGCTCTGGCTTTTCCAGTGCCTCTTTCGAGGTTTCCAGGCGGCGGGTGTAATCCCCTCCGCTTCCCTTTCTGTCCGTAGGTCTCACGGTGTTCTCAGCACACATTGCCGTCACCTCCCGGTAAAACGGGAAACACCCGAGTGACACCTCTGCAATACAATGAGACATGACAGGCATGTGGAGCACCCCGAGTTCACAGGATAGCATGAGTGGTTGCCCCAAAACCAGCCACCGGCTGAACTAAGGATAGGATTGCAAAGCTGGCGGCTGGGGACAGCAGCCAGGGGACTCGCTCTTCGTCCCCTGCTCAGCTGTTAGAGGACGTGCCTGCGTCACCGGCCTCCACTCTGCCACGGATGAGGTGGAATACCAATGAGTGGGTATATCACTTGTACCTATAGGACAGCAATAGGATCTGCATCAAGCACTCTTACAATGAATGTCCCATCCTGTGCAGGTAAACTACCTTTTCTCAGTGGTAGAAGAGAGAACAAATAAAAATGGTATCAAAGACAACCAACCTGTTTTCATGGAGCAGAGAACCCTGAGGATTAGTTCCTCTGTAATAACTACTCCTGTAAATAGCGTCAGGTAAAAGCCCCTATCACTCATCGGTAATATTCTGTTCTGCCATATTCTTCAGTTAACTTTTTCCATAGCCAGGAATAATAGAGCATCAGAACTGAGTGGACAAAGTGTCAGACAGGGAATGGGGCATCAGGAGAGCCAGTCCCAGTTTTAACGCTATGACCTCAGGCAAATCACTTATCTGCCCCACTGTTTATCCTTCCACACTTTGCTTGTCTTTTCTGTCCAGACTACAAGTGCTTTGGGACAGACACCATCTCTCAAAATGTGCTTGCAACAATTCCCCTTGGAGGGCACTGAAGAACAAAATAAGTGCTTAGTATACCATAAAAATATTTAGTAAATAACAGGCAATTGTGAGTCACTGCCCTGTAACTCCATGTCTGGTTCTTAGTAAGTGGTTTTTTACATAACTAAGAGATGTAAGGACCTACACCCCATCTTCAAAAGGAGGAACCTAAGGGTCTTGACTCATGTGGAGTTAAAAACGCAATGGCTGGGGCAGACAGACGTCCTGCTCAGCCTCTGCAGCAGAGGTGCCTCTCTGGAATGGGGAGCATGAAGAGGACAGCTGGGAGCAGTCCCTGACTTCAGCTGTCCCATTATATAGCGGCAACCACAAGTCCCTGAGCTCCCATTATATCAATCTTTTGAGTCACATCTGAAAACATAGCTTCATTTCTTGACGCTTAAGTATTTACTGGTCTCTTGGTATTAAAATATTTATTTATTTTGTTGTGTTTGTTTTGCCTTGGTTCTTTACTGATCTCTGAGTAGGACTTTGTCTTCTTTATGGTCTTGTTTCATGATTTAAAAAGGTTTGCTGAAGAACAGCTATGAATCAGCTTTGGTGTGCAGTGCACTTGAAAAGCACCCAGCTGTGGGGACAGCTTCATCTGTGATCACCTCCTAAGGGATGTGTCCATTGCCCCTTCCTTTCTTCACCTGTTGCTCAACTTTCTTCATTCATTCAACTACCTGCTGCTTTCTCTTTATTTTTCTACAGGGTCATCTGGCTCTGCAGTACCACACAGGAGGTCCAGCTGCTGCAGTCACACCAGGTTTGGTGCTCCTGACCCATGCAGAGGAGAGCTCATATTGCCGAGGATGTGTCTCCTCACCTCCAAGCTCATCCGCCCTTGCACTGCTTTGACTGCTGATCAACTTTTTTGATAGCCCAGCAAAAAATCTTGGGCAATCCTGGCAAATGCACATCACAAGAAGTTGGATGAAGCCCAGGTGTGTTGGAAAGACTGTGCATGCACAGCTGATCTGTGGGTTTTTTGTGCCCAAGAGCCATTTCCATATGTGATAATGTTGGTGGGTCTCTAGCTCATGCTCTGAGGTCTCTTTTCCTTTATGGCTGTTGCAGCAGTGCAAGTAAAACTGCTGTCAGGTGAGGTAGCAGGAGTTTGGTTGGTCTTGGTGAACGTGAACATCTGATAAGTGTGGCAGCTGGATCAGCCAGGTGTTTAACCAGGTTCAGGGGATCATTTGAAGAGGTGAGATGAGGAACCCGCATGTTCTTTCTCTCATCAAAGAGCTTTGCATCTGTCCCCACAGATAAGGGAGCAATTTTAAGCATTTACCTGCAATAATCTTGTCTGACCAATTAAATCAACCACCAGCTTTTGTGCCCTTCCCAAAGGCCTGCATTGAAATGCATGGAAACATGGCATGGAGGACAAAGAATGGGTCTGATCTAGGAAGTGCTTGCTTTCTCCTGGACTCAGCCCCCTTCTGAATATCCCCAGGTTTTTCACTGTATCGTATGTTTCCATGCATTTCTAAGAAGCAGAAGTGATTTTTCTCCTCCTGCCAGCGCAGTTGCATGGACATCCTCACTTCAAGGCAGCCCTCAGAGGAGGGCACAAAAGCTTTGACCCAGGCCAGTGTGTAAGAGCAAATGTAAAAGAGGAAAATACTGCCTGTTGCAGGCCATTGCCATATTACTCAGCACCATCACAGCCTGATTGACGGGGCTCTGCTTCTCTGTGATCCCCCTGCAAAAACCCTTTGCAGACAAAACTAGAGCTCCCAGGCCATCAGGTACATTTTATTCTGGCAAAAACCACAGGGCTGTTCATCCTGGGTCCCGATGCATTCCTCCTGCCGCTTCTCCTTAAAAGGCATCACCCACCTGGCCTGATTACGAACATGAACTCAGCAGCCTCACGCTCACCCTTGCATAGCAACTGCTGGGTAGTGACAGATTTTAAGGGAATTGGTGGTTATCTGATACATAGTTGAGCAGCCATGTTCAAGGCTATAATTGATCCTTGCTCTCTTTTCTTTGCCACAAGCCCACCTGCTAACTGCAGCTCTTTCCATCAGGTTGTCCTCTAAAAAAAAAAGAAGGGATTAATCTTGTAGGGTAGTTCAAATTACACAGGAGTTATTTGACAGAGTAATATCCGTGCACTGAGCTAAAGAAGCAACCTGGGAGTAAAAAATCAAACAGGGCTGTTCTCTTAATGTTTAAAGCCTCGAGACTAAGCTCAATTGGTGACACGGTGTAACAGGCGACACAGAGGGCAGATTTGCATTTTTTATTTTCATTTTCAAGGGATTCTGTCATGCTGTGACATGTAGTCTGGGCTAATGCTGCTTTACCTTAAACTGCTCCCCTTGGGTGAATTTAACAGCTAACAACTTGCGTGTTATTCCAGCTGTAGGCAAAGTGTGTGGCAGTGCGCTTTCTATTTGAAAAATAAAGTCACATTGGTGCAAACGAATGAGACTGGAATCACTGATGTTGCAGATTATTTGCAGCTTGGGAAGTATATAAGGTTGAAAAAATACCTCATTTATGACCAGGTCGATATGGAGGTTAAGACCTGAAATAGAGTCACTGGCCATGTCCTATTACCTATGTTTGGTAATGTTTCTTAAATTATTCTTTCTACAGAGATAAAATCACTGCTTTCTTTTCTCCCTTTTCTGGTTTTATGATCACAGAATACATTAACATATATTCATTTTTTTGCACTTTTATAGTTGCCTTTGTGTGTTTATGAACACCAATGAATTCAGCACAAAGGCACTTGGAGACAGAAAGACATTGATTTACCAGCTTAGAGGTGAGGAAAAAGACCTGGGGGTAGATAGCAGGGAGGGAGAAAGTGGCTGGAGGCAGCTGAGAATACCAAGCAAGTCATGGAGGATCCAACATGCTTCCCCAAACTGCTGCCTGGATCTGCTGGACACCAGCATGCGATCCTGAACTCCGGCGTCCAGCGCCAAGGGAAATTCTTTGCAGGAGAAAGGATCATGAAAGCATGGCCTCGGAATCATAATTAGTGTTTGACTGCCAATTTTGGCAAACCCTGATGTCAGGGCAGCACAACCAGGGGAAAAATCCCCGTTGGCTTTGGCTTGGGCCACTCCATGCCTCTGTTTCCCCATCTGCAGAATTCCTCTTTTCACAGGCTCTGTCTGAGCATCAAGTTATGGCCTCAAGTTGCACCAAGGGAGGTTTAGATTGAACATTAGGAGAAATTTCTTTACTGAAAGAGTGGTCAGGCCTTGGAACAGGCTGCCCAGGGAAGTGGTGGAGTCACCATCCCTGGAGGTATTTAAAAGACGTGTAGATGAGGCCCTTAGGGACATGGTGTAGTGGGCATGGTGTGTTGGGTTGACGGTTGGACACGATGATCTTAGAGGTCTTTTCCAACCTGTATGATTCTATGATTCTATGATTCTATGATTCTATCTCAGTTAATGCTCACAAGGGGCAATGAGCCTGGAATAATGGTGACCCAGGTACCTCACAAGGATAGTGCTTTTAGAAGAAAAAAGTGCTTCCTTTTGACAGCCTTACCAACAAATTCACTGACAAAAGACCTGTTTGTTGGACAAGAGCTTGCAAACATTAAAGCCTGACCTCAGCCATGATTATACGAGACACTGGTGCAGTTATTATCACTGCAGTTCACAGCAATAGGGAAGTAAATTAAACCTCTGTTTGCAGAAGGGGCTGCGCATTCATATACCCCTATAAGCCAGGGGGACATACCGATTTTCCAGCCAGGGTAATTTCCAATTGAATAAATTACTACTAAAATGAGAAGAAAGAAGGTTGCTCCCGTTCAGTGCACTTGCACGCTAATGCCTGGGCTCAGCTGGCGAGCCAGGATCTGCAAGGTGGTGTTTTACAGAGCACCACTCCGGGGGACACTTCTCCAAATTTTGAGGATTGCTGCAGGTCAGATCTGCTCAGGACAAAGCAGAAAGGTGGCCTGAAACCCGTGCTTGAAGACCCTTATCAAACCACCTACAGTCCACATCTCAAGGCCACGGCAGCACCCCGCAGCAGGATGCACCGAGCACAACTGGGCTTTCACCTCCCTGCGGTGGCACAGGCAAACATCTGTGCAAAGAGGTGATGGAGCCAGGTCCTTGGAAGGGGCAAAGTGACTGGACAGATTTTAGGTAGCAGAGCATCCCCATGGCATCAAAATGCACATGACATTAGTAGCATTTATTCATTAGCCATCATTTGTGAATTATTTGGGTTTTTTTCTAACGTCCCCTTGTTCTTTTTTTTTTTCCCCCAACTTTATTAAGTAATTTATGCATGTGTGGAGAGATAGACGTTTAATAGGATATTGGAAAAGGGGAATTAAAAAATTCAGGAAGGAAAATCAGCTGGAAAATTACATTTGGTCTTTTAATTGAGACAAATAAGGAGAAATGAAGAGATGTCAAGTGATGGTGTGGGGCTGACAGGGAAGTGAAGATAGAGGCACTTAAATATCACATGAAGTTATACTTTGAAAAAAGAAAATACTGGAATTTTCTTCAAATTTTAGATAATGTTCTGATAAATTTAATACCTGGTTTGGCTTTATTGTTTTTTATAGCCAATGCACCAGGCTTCCAGATAAAATGTGTTTCTGACACGTGTCGGGTTCCCCCGTGGTCACTGCAGCAGCGCAGCCTGTGACGGTGCATCTGCCACATTACAGAACATGTCCGCTCCGTGGTCTGCAACAAATTTGCTCGTAACTGCTTAGAGGTTGTTCTTGCTTAAAACATTCTCTTACCTTCATAAAGTATCCAACTACATCCTGGATGTAGAGAATTTTAGAGAAATATTGTCTATAATTTTACTAAATCTGATTTGTGTTTTTTTTGCTTAAAATGCCCTTTCTGCCCTAAATTTGGAATTTGTGTGAAAAGATTTGGATTTTCCTAAATATAATATTTCTCAAAAAAAAAAAAATCTCCTTTTCTGACAAGTGGAGAATTTTGGTTTTATTTTTTTTTCTTTCAAATTATAGCTTGTCTCTGTTTTATTCTTCCTTTTGTCCTTTTAAGTCCAGTACTATGCAGTTATTGGAAAGTCACAGATGACAGGACTTGTCACCCTCTTTCTTCACTGTCTTAGAGTTCGATGTCTAGTGAAAGCTAAGCTAAGCCTTTTGCTCCTTCCTAGAGAGCATGGGATAAACTGCCAGCTGGGTCTCTCTCTGCCCACTGTAAAATGAGCCTAGAAGACCAGCTCGAGTAAGTAGCTAGCTCTCAAATGGCTAAAATTGCGTCAGATGATTTGCACCCAGAGTGACTAGAAGAGAAATGAGACACAGGGAAACAGATGATTGTAAGAAAGCTGAAAAGAAAATGCAGCCTCAGATATCATAAAATCTATGTGACATTGAGTGACAAGTGAGGAACAAAGGGATTTGGAATGAAGAGTAAAAGGGGAAAAATAAGGAAGTAAATTGTAATTTCAAACACTTTAATAGGTCAATATCAATATTTTAAATGATTGATTTTTTTTTCAATACAAAACTCAATATTTCTCATAGGTCTATCTTCATCATTTGGGGGCTCATTTCTTGTTTTTTCCAATCTCTGACATTTATTGCTAAATAAATGAAACCCCTGTATCCAGCAGAATAGATTCTGGCAGCACAAACAGCTTCCTCTGTCTTTCTCTGCTTCTCTTTTCCAGCTTCAGCTGTTATCATCTGCCTTCACACATGCGATGTGCTGCTTTTCCTAGTTCCAGATGGCCAGAGAGAAGACAGTCAGCCAGCACAGTGCAGGCACTACAGGACATCCCCATCAGTCTGCAGAAGAGACAATCCATTTTCCCCTTTCTGGGATCATCCTGTTACATGTTTCCTGGCCGTGCAGGACACAGTGGCATGGTGTAGCTGGTACCGGCCCTTATGCAAGGGATTATATGGATAAACCTGTCAATCGCTTATTCCTGCCATCCCCTATCCTTGCAGCATGGAGCATGGCCCCATATGCTTCCATCTTCCCACAGCTTCTTGCCAGGGCATGCAACGCATAACCTCCACTTCAACCATTCTGACTGGTGAGAGCGTGACCCCAGTGCTGCTGCAGAAAGTTTGAGCTGAAAAAATAGGTAAAAAATATTAGTGTTGGACAGTCATCACATGCGGCCCAAAGGACATCCAGTACCAAATTCTACGGAGCATGGACACAGTCAATTTTTGTCCCTTGGTGTCCCAGAAATGTCCCCTGTCTTGTTTTAGGTATCGGTGCATTTGGGCAAGCCCCAGGCTTCCCCTTGGGAAGGAGCACCTTGGGGCAGTCTCTGCCCATGCATCTATAGCCCAATATACTATTTTTTAAGCCTCCTTTGTGATGGGAGACTCAAGGGAGAACCGCTAATCCTTGCATGACCTTGCATAACGGGCAGGTCTGGACAATGGTTGTAGCTGGAGGGAGGGCAGCAAAGGCTTTACGTGAAAACTCCCTCTGATCCAAGAAGTGAGGGATCACGATAGATGGGAATGGAGCAGCCCTAGTAAGGGGCTAGGTACCCTTATAGTACCTAGGCAATAGGACCGCAGAGAAGTGCCTGTACCACTGGTACTCCACAGTCCATCTGGGCCTCAATTGCTTACCTACATCTCCTTTTTTTAAGGAGTCTCTTAGGAGTCCAGGAGTTCTCTGTCATGTGAGTAAGCACATCTAATAGAGCCCACCAAGTGAACAAATAGCCTTTCAAGACCAACCTCCATTTTCCAAGGTTACCTTTACTGGTTTTCCACTGTTTCATTGGTTCCCATTGCTTTGTTTTCCTGAGGTTACGGTAGACTTTCAGGAAGTTGCACCATTTGAAAGGGTGACTGGACCAAAGGTTCAACTTGTAGATCTATGTTCAAGTCTGGAAGACTGAGCAGAAAGCAGACTACTAGACCCACATGGAAAATGTGAGCAAGACGGACATGATTTCATGTTGTGCCAACAAAAAGGAAAATCCTCCATCAGCGGTATGACTTGCCATCCTTCATAATACAATGAATTTGGAAGCTGAAAGAAAAATAGGGAACTTTGGAAGTCACTAACAGCTTTTACTGGAATGGTATAGCTGTAGTCAAACAAATGTGTCCCACTTCCAACATTCTAATATATTTTGTCATTTTTCTGGAAGAAGCAAGAGAAAGTAATGGAAATTAGGTTTCATTTTCCATTGTTCATTTCTAGCAGTTCTAGTAATATCTGCAGAAAACCTGCTAATCCCAGCTACATACCCACACAGAGGGCCATATTGGAAGTATATTTAAAAATATTTCAAGCCAACCCACAGGTTATCTTAGCATTATGATACCTCCTACAGACACTAAGATTGGGCACATTGGGGTAGCCCTTGAATAAGGGTACGTTGAGAAGCAGTGCTTGTGCCACCCAACTGGCAGCCCCAGTGCCCAAGAGAGTCTAAAGTTGGGCGAGGATTAAGAAGCAGTATCCAAACTGGAGACAGACAGTATAAAGAGATGAAAATAAAATCCAGGTCTAAAGGCACATTTCCTCTGGCATACTGGACTAAGTTTCCTACTCTCTTACATTCATAACTGCTATAGACCAGTCTGCCATAAAATGCTTTATCCGCATCTTCTTCCCTTTGAAATGGATATAAACCCAAATACCAATGGACACCTGCAAAGGATCTTGAGCCATTTCTGCTGGCTTGGTAACTTCTGATGTACCAATGAGAGCAGCGCGTGACTGATTTGATTTGGTGCTAGCACGCAGTGTTGCCATGACTCTTCGTTTTGCAAACTCTTTTCTTCTTTTCCCAAAGTCAAATATGGAAAAGCTGTGACAGCAGCATGAGCAAAAGGATATTGGAAATAATCCTCTTCATTCAGCCTGCATGCAAGATTTAGTGGTGCAGTAGCATTGCAAGGATGATTTCCACGCATCTGATAACACTGTGACACCCTATAATAAAACATATACCTTCTGTTTCATTTTATCCATTTAAGCCCTTTGAGCAACCAGCAGTTGTTGAGTTCCCCACTCCTACTATTAATAGTTGGGGCAGACCGTGTCTGCCTACTTAGATTTATTACATTTTAACTAATCTTGATTGAAGTCTTCGTATGTATAGACTCCAGAGCAGTCAGTCACCAGGGTTACACACAACATACACACACACATACACAGAGTTTTTCCTGAAATTAGCTCAGTAGATCTCACATAAAAACCATTTAATGTGAAAGAACAGGTTTTTTTATTCCCCCTTTTACTTATGAAACCTGGACAACACAAGAATCACCTCTTTCACCATCATGGAAGAATTCTGGACTTTTACCCATGTGAAAATCCCACTGAAGTCTACAGGGAGATTTCCCTGAGTAGGGAAACTTGTGCAACTCCACAAATTTTGCCTTTACCGAGTAGCCATGATTCAAAAGAGATCACACACACGAAGACAGAGAAATTCCTCCCTGATACTCTATATTTTTGCTTAATATTTTCAATAATACACTTTATGTTGAGGGATTTGTCAGTGACATGTGAAAATCCGCTCAGGGGAAAATTTGTGATGCAGTATCTCAGCTGCAAGATGAGCTCTAACAAGGCCCATGAACGTGTTGCACAGCGATGATGCAAAGGGCAATACTCTCCCCATGGCTGAAAGAAGGGGTTTAGAGGCTGCTGTGTCCCTGTGTCCCTCCTTCCTCCCCCAGGACTGCACAAGTAAGCTGGGTGCCTGGCTGAGAAAGGACTGAAGACACTCTGAACACTTTGCTTTAAACGCAACATTGCAGTCCCTGTAAGTCAAAATATTTTGTTTAATTTTCATGTTTCATTTTCTATTACTCCAATAAAAGGTCAGTCGTGCTCACTTCCTACATGATATGTCAACTTCAAATGTTTCTCTGAGAAATGTCCAAAACCTAAAAATAAAATAAAATAAGAATACTTCCCATTCTGGGAAGGAGCAATGCCATTCTTAAATTCAACCCACCATGAGTGCTTCCAGGAACTGAATTTGCCAGTGAACGAGCTACACACCAGCAATACACCCTAACTGCAGGCAGCCCCTCTGGGTGAGCTATGCAGCCTTGGGAGCTCCTGCTCCAGGAGAAAAGGCTATCACCCTTTAATAATCCTCAAGATACAGTATCTTTTGCTTGAAGCTGATTTTCCCTGGGTGCCTCCTGCAACCGGTGCTGGGGGTAGGCATAGGTGCCGCAGTTGCTGTGGCATGGTGCTGGGTGGGAGCAGGGAGGCAGTGCCCAGGCCCATGGAGGCACCCCAGAGCCATCTCCTATACCTCAGACAAGGGAAAACTCAACTGAGCAGGACTTCTTGCTGCAGAGCTCCAACGTTTCCTGAGGCAAAATTCCCATCTAGGAGCTTCATGAAGTGTACAGGCTCAGAAGGGTCTCAGCCACCAGCCTGGGCTCCATGGGAAGCCAGGCGAAGACCCCGGTCTCCAGAGTCCCTGGTGGGCAGTTAGCAGCTGCATTGGCCTTTCACTCTTTGCTGTCCTCAAAGGACAAGGCTGACAAGGTTAACGGGCATGAGCATTGCTGTGCTTTCCACACATTGAAGGCATTAGCTCCTCAGCATCCCTCCCAGGTTAGCAAATGCTCCTGTTGCAAGAATAGGATAAATCTCTTGGGTTTTTAAAGATTTGCTTCAAAGGTCCTGCAGCTGGGTCTGCTGGTGGTCTGCAGCTCAGGCAGGGCAGTGGGTTTGCCCTAGCTGAGAACATGCAGGAGTCTGGGCAAGACACGGTGGATGTGGGCAGAGAAACTGCACAATGCAGGGAGAGTACGCAGCGGTGCCGGCTGCATCAGGCTCCTGGAGCAAGCACCATGCAGGAAACCTGATGTCTTCAGCACACGTGGACCTTTCTGACCATGTACAAATCTCCTCCACCATTTGTGCACAGCAGGTCCAAGGTGTCCAGGGTGCACTCAAAGTATTCACCGCGTGCTGCACGTACAGCTTGAAGGTGACCAAGGCCAGACTGTGGGATGTGGGGATGCTGTCAGTGCGCTGTGGGCCCCTGTGTGAGAGTGCACATGAACTGCAAAGCCCTTCTCACCTATTTCTGGAAACCCTGGGAAGAAACCTGGCTATCGCCAAAACTCTGCATTTGGGGAGGGGCAGCAAGAGACTGATAAGAAACTGTTTTCTTGCCAGTTCAGCAAAAATCCCAGGGGGAATGATAACTGGGGAGGGGCTTGGGCAGTCTGAGGTTTGGCAATGGGATATGTCTCAGTGGGAACATCTCCACCTATTAAAGCCCTCCTATAGTCTGGGCCCAGGACAGAGGTGACAACTTGTTTCTTCTTGCTTCCTTCCTCTGGCACGTTGGGGTTTCTGGCCTTCCATTGGAAACCTGTTTTGGGTGTTGAAGACAGCCCTGATCCTGTGCCGCATGGCTGGGGCATAGAGAGGCAGCGCTGGAGAGCTGAGTGGTGCTCACACGGTTGTGGGGGCTGGACTGGATGGCCCCGAATGCCTTCCCATCCTGCGTTGGGTGGTATCTTCTACTTTGAACCACTGCTTTGACCTGCAAGCTGAGGGATGGACATTCATGCTGCTCTGATGTGGCAGACAGGTAGAAAATTCACCCTTTTACTGATCTTGCTGTCCCTGATTGCGCAATGCGCCTCTGCCTGCCCGCCAGAGAAGGAACATTTCATGGAGAGCTGGTGGCTGGTAGCATTTGTCCTCAAGAACAAAGTAAAAGGGAGATGTAGGAGTCAGTGTTAAGTGTGGAAAGGTGATGTGGACACTGCTCCAACACTTGTATGGATGCTTTAAAGAACTGGGTGGCTCAGCAATTTCTGCCAGGAGTAGCACAGTGTGTTTGGCTTGTGACAATGGCATACACCATACGTAGCTAAAGGGACCTCCGCAAACCCACTTGAATGGGAAAAACATCAGCTGCAGGGGATTTGCATCTAATGTCTGTTTTGGCACAAATAGGACCTCCCTACCCCCAGCAACCAAAATCTGCTTTTGCTATAGTATGTAATGCTGATGAACAAATCATCACCATCGGGGAAACCTAAACACTTCCATAAGCAATTTCATAAAAAGATGCTTCTCTGAGCCCACATACAGTAGAAGCTGAAACAAAAGATACAACACCGTGACGAATCCATCCATCACCAGCAACGTGTTTGGGAAATTTCATGTCTTTTTTTGTCTCACACACCTATTGCAAAACTCTGTATCTTATCAGTTGTTCTAAACAGTGTCCAGATTTCCTCTGTAAATCATTTTTAATTCACAGCCATCACTTTGTAACTGTTAATGACATTATTTACAAGACATTTTTACAGTTACCAGCAGCTTGATGTATGTATATATTCCAGTGAAAAAAATAAGTGAGCAGCAGACCAAAGCGTGGAGATTAAGATGTTGTTTTAAGACTATTGAGGCACAACAGGGAAGGAAGAAAGTCTTGGTGGGAGAAAGAGAGAAACATCAGCAGCCGCTTTGGAGCAAAGGCTCGGGGCCATGGCTGTGGTCCCTGCTGGGAATGCCGGGCTGGGGAATGGACTTTGCTGTTTTCCAGCCAGCTGGAAAACCCTCTCTTTTTCCCTAGGCGTGGATTATCCTGAAACAAGCCTTCATGACTGCAATCTGTTCTCCCAGGTGTTTACATCGAAGGCGCGAGCCCATGGAGCGATGCTGGTGAGGCAGGCACCACTGCTGCAGCCCTTCCCCAGCTAATGGGCTGCCCCGGTCTGGGACCGAGCGCTCACCCCTCGCCCCAGCCTGCAGGGACTCGCCAGCCGTGCCGAGCCCGTGGGCAAGCCAGACCTTGCTCAGGGCTGAGCACAGTACCCCGAGGTACATTCCTGGGCTGACCTCACCAGCAGTCCTTTCACTCATGCATGGGAGAGCAGAAAGGGAAGGGAAGCGTAGCTGTGAGGCAGGGGAGAGGCTGAGAAGGAAAATGCGGGAGCAACAAGAGCCCGAAGGAAAAGCCCCAGTGGGAAGTGGTGGGAACTGAGGTGCGGAGGCAAGTCTGGATCCTGCCACTGGGGAAAAGCTGTCGCAATCGGGAGACAGCGCATCAAGACCTGGCAGAAGTATTTGTTCGAGCCACGCTTCTTTGATGCTGTTGTGGCCAAAGTACATTGAAAAAAAAATTCTGTTTAAAAGAAAATAAAGGGTTTACCAGAGCGTATCAATTCAGTAATAGCAACACTTATAAAACTCTCCGCTCTCTGCTGGCCTCCAATGCCTCACTTAGTTACGAGCAATTACTTAGTGCGTTTTGCTTTCTAAATAGCAAGAAGTCCCCTGCAGAAAGCAAACTCAGGACTGCTTCTTGGGAGAAGCCAATATGAAGTGAAGCAACACCTCGATTGCTGAAACTCCTGCTGCAAGCCAGCATGTTGGGGAAAGGGAGCATTTCGCTCGGCTTCTCCTGCAGGGAACCATTTCAGAGGAAGCCTTCATCACGAAGCCAGAGCGTGCCCCCAGCCCAGGCCCACTCCTTTTAAACGTCACCCTTTTCCCCAGGCTTTGCAGCGGGCTTGGGTGGGCTCAGCTGAGCCTGGCGTGACAGGAATTTCTTAAAAAAATGATCTGCATGCCTCCCTTGAGCCTCCTCGTGCTCGCGCTCCCCCCGCCCCAGGGAGGCAGGAGGACTTTGCGAGGCTGCCGTGGTCCAGACAGACTTGAAGCAGCCCCACAGGCATGATTGATGGGCACTGTGGTGGTGGGAGAGCCGAAAATAATCCCAACACATGTTTCCCAGTAGCACCTGGCAGCCAACCAGAAGACAGCACCAGCATTTCCTAAATACTGGAAAAATTACTGTCACTGCAGTTGCCTCACTAAATATAACCCGGTGAGGTGGCAGCCTGTGAAAGGCTGGAGAGGGGCAGCTACTCGGGATGTACGTACAACTCGGGTCCCATCTGAGCCCTTGGCTGTCATCCCTGGGCTGCAAGATCTCCAGCGCTGGTTGCTGCACAGGCTTCGAAGTCCCAGACCTGATGGGGAAGTGTTTCTCAAGGAGTAGGTGCCAATAAAATATTGGAAATTGAAGATACGGAGCTATCTGAGCAAAGCAGGCTCTCCATGGGCAGGAGATATGATTTTGGGTGTCTCTCCAGATCTGGGGCCCACTGGGAGGGGGTTTGCCCCCTTTGAGGCCAGGCACTTGGGACCATGGGGTGCGTGGTCTTCCATGGTGCCTGCTCTGTGCCTCTGCAGAGGGACCAAGGCAAGCCCCTTCGGGTGGCACCTAGCTAAGAGCTGGGCAGTTTGCACACCTAAAATTTCCTGGCTTTTGTGAATGTTTCACAGAGCAAAGTGTTACCCGGTGCTGGAGCAGTGGAACACAGCTTTTAATTTTTAAAGGAGATGAGGATTATCCTTCTCAGTGTGCCCTCTCCCCTTTGCCCCTCGGCTTCACCTCAAGGATTAGTTTACCAGCAGAGCCCGGTGGTTCCTCGGGTGACGGCACTGCAAAGCATCAGTCCTAAGAGCTGCTCTGTATTGTGTTACAGGGCGAGTCAAGGGGTAGTGCTGCCAGTGTTTGCTTTAGCAGCTTGCTGGGCCACCATATGCATCCAGATATGTGGTTCTGACGCTGATACCTGAGTCTCATTTTCCCAAGTTGGCTTTTGTAGGGGGGAGTAGAGTTGAAGGGACCTCTCAGGTCATTCTGGAAATCTGGCCTCTGGGACAAGCCCCTGTCAAGGTGTCTCCTGCTTCTGAGACAGCTGTATCACTTTAAGAGCCAAAATGTTAAATAACGTGCCTAGATTTGAGCTACTAAGACAGAAGAGTTTGTTTGTAGAGGTTTCATTTGCTCTTCAGCCTGCTATCACCCACCAGCATGAAGTGCATAAGGTCAGCCCTGGGCATGGCTGCTCAGCTGCAGACACAAACCTAAGGAGCTGTGTCATGAATCCTGCCAGGGTAGATCCAAAGGGCAGAAATCAGAATTTTAAACAAGTGGTATTTTTCTTTGCCACTTACTCCCACCAGAGGACTCGTGAGCCATGGGGAGTGACAAGCAAGGTGGTGGGGGAGAGCCTTCAAATCGGGGAGTACAGAAAGCCCCCAATAAGGAGAAGTTATTAGCCAAGAGATGAAAGCCTGGGTGAGGCTGCAGAGCAA
The DNA here is from genome assembly GCF_964195595.1 of Calonectris borealis. Classification (NCBI taxonomy): domain Eukaryota; kingdom Metazoa; phylum Chordata; class Aves; order Procellariiformes; family Procellariidae; genus Calonectris; species Calonectris borealis. Next base: position 10,009,875 of record NC_134316.1, on the reverse strand, counting down.
GGCGATCACTGTAATATGTCCAGTCTGTCTTCATCTAACTAGTAGGAGGAATGGGGCAATGAAAGCACCACGGCCCTGCTTTTACCTGACTGTTAGGACAAACCAGCAGGTTTGTTCTCCTGTTACTTGTGTTTGATAAAGCTCATATCACAGCATCCTTGCTAGAGATGTGCTAGCAGTGTGCTAAGGTGTGCAGCAGTCATGCTTCATCCTGCTGTACGGAAAGACCCACAGATAAGGCAAGATAACTTAACCCATTTAAAAAGTCTTTTTCTGGTTTTGTACTCTAGGAAATTATAGGAGTGACTCTTGGGGAAGTGACAGGAACAACCTTGCTATACATTAAGCCCAATCTTCTATCAAGCATTGCCCAGATAGAGTCCTCTGCCAGATAGAGAAGGGCTAAACAGCGTGTTTCCAGTCTAGATGCTGTCGTCCAGGTTGGCATCCAGGTTGCCCAGTCAATGGGCATTTGTCTGTTGGACAAAGAAGGTTACACCAAGGTTAGATGCCACTACTGGAGTGTTTGCTGGTGCAGCAATCTTTGATGTCTGCTGTTGGATGTTTGGAATCTACCACTGCCAGAATTTGAACTTCATGTTGGACCTCTGTTTAATTTCAGCAATGCAGAAGGAGGATCCAAGTGGGAGATTTGGTTTTCTGGATTTGGCCTTGCCCTTTGATTCTGAACTGTGTGAAGCCGCAAGTAACCTCTTCCCAGCTCTTATACATGAGCTGAATAAAAAAAGTATAATGAGCAGAATAGAATAAAAAGCCCATCCTGTGATGTTACTGTAAATTCTGGGCTATGTCCTTTCTATATGTTTGCATAGTGCCTGCCACAGCAAGCCCAGGGGTCCTGGAGAGTTATCATCAGACAGGTAGTTAACAAAGGAAGACAACTGCCGACTCTCATTTCAAATACATCACGTAACATGCTGGCAGAGGGGAATTTTGGAAATCATTATCTGAAGCTGCCATCTTCTAGATGCAACTCCCCCTATGCAGTTCTAACCGCTCTTTGGAAACTCTCACTTGTCCCCATTTTTAAATGATTCAGGCTTCAGCCCATAGAGATGAACAATTAATTTCTGAACCAAGGAGCACGGGGTTTCAGACTTGCAGGTGTTCTCTCTAATAGGAGCTGTCATAGGAACGGTTCCTACAGCACAGTAGGTAAACAAACGGATATAGAACATAGTCCTCCATGGGACAGCTGGCGAGAAAAGCTGTAAGGGCAGAAGTGTCATTTAAACAAAAATATCTAATTTGGGATCTCCTGTACAGGACACAAGCCCTTATGAGTTGCCAGTGTTTGCCCATACTACAGCATATAGTTATGGCTGATCCATTTTTGTCTCCAGCATTATCTGCACAACCCAGAATGGAGCACGTGAATTTTTTGATGCAATGCTTTACAAGAAAGGGGCAAAACCAATCTCAATAAAAGGGACGTGCAGCTCCATCAGCATTGCGTGCATTTCTCCGTTTCCTTTTTTGCCGTGTGCTTCCCTCCAGCCTGGCTGTCTGTGTCCACCTGTTGCCCCTGCTCTTATGTTTCGATTGTAAGCCCTTTGGGATAGGAAGCGTTACCTTCATGTGGGGCACTTGTGAAGAGCCCAAGCTGCCGCCCTTAATGCTCTGACATGTGTAATGGTCTCCTATAGCACTATGGAAAGACTTAGGAGCTTTCTGTGTTCATTAACCTATAAAGCTCTGCCTGTAGGTACATATGAAAGTGTATACACACACACGTCTGGACTGCGTGGTGTGGCATTTTGTGACCCCTGGAATACGGCGTGTGAGCACATGGGAAGTGTTGGGGTGGGACCAACCCACATCCCAGCTGCAGGGACACATCCTGCCCACAGTAACATCTCCTGGCTATCTTGGGGCTCAGCTGTGTGTCATCCCTGGAGCATGGTATGGTGTCCCTGGGCAGGCTCTTGGGAGGCTTGCAGTATGGGGAAGCATGGGGATGTGATGTATCTGTGGTGTCAGCAACTCCTGATCCAGAGTGAAGAGTAGGGCCTTTGGGAGTGAAGCACTCAGCTGAGGCATGAGTGATGAAATTCAGACCCCCTCCCAGCATGTCATAAGTAAATCACTCTGTCAGGGCCTTGCACCCACCCTCTTGTTTGTGTCTTTCCATCCTTCATCTCATGTCCTTCCAGTGTCCACCCTGCAGAGCTGGTTGTGTTTCATATCCATGTTTGTGGCACGTGGTGGAGCAATAGAGAAAGGGGTCCTTCACAGCACCTTTCTGGTTCCTCCCTGCCTCCTGCACAGCTGTCCTTCAGGCAATGGGAGCAAAAGCAAGTGGGTCTGTCTCCTGTCAAATCATCTCAGCTTGACTATTTGAGACTTCATTGCACCAAATCTCATAACTTCATAACCCGCTCATAACTTCAGCATGCTTGAGGATGCTCTCAGGTGGTTTTGGAAGAGCAATCCTCCATGGCTGAGACTAAGAGCTCTGGGTCTCCCACTTCAGCTGCCCTCCAGTGGGATGCTGGCTCCCGAGAGGCATTAGAAGGCATGAAGTAAAATCAGCTTATCAAAGGCTCCCTTACTCCTCGCACTCATCTTCTTTAAGAAGGCCCATTGTGTGTCTTCCACTCCATTCAGGTATTAGCAGAGTTAACAGGCACCTCAGGAGCCATTAGGATTTTAATATTCATACACTTTCCTAATTGTTCACTTCCCAGTGCCTTTTCTTCCTGCCAGAAGATGATAATGTTCCTTGCCTAGAGCCAGATTCCTCCAGCTCCCTGACTAATTTTCCTACAAATTTTACAGCAAAAGCAGTTGGCTGGTAGACCTGTTCAACAGTTAAATGGTACCTAGGGTGAAATTCATCTCCTTAGCTCCAGTTACCTCCATCTAGCTGGTTACCACCTAGCCTGCTGTTGTGTCTTTAGAGTCAATGGCTTCAAGCAGGATTTATTTCATGAGATGCCCCAAATCAATTACATCCATCCTTCTCTAGAGCGTGCTACATGACTGTGGAGGGACCTTTGATAAGACAGCAGTGTTGTAAATGTCTAAAACACTGTGAGATGAATCCTACTCTTGTGCCACAAACATTGTTCTCCAGTAATTAAAGTTGGTTAAAAAGAAGAACGTAAGGAACTATGAAAAATCCACAGCTGCACTGAAAAGGTCATCAAAAGCCCTGACTTACTTCTAATTGCTCCAGATGAATAGTTCCTATTACCTCCTAATCCCAAACATCCTCTTGAACCTCCCAATCCCAATGACAGGCCCCAAGAAATTTATATGAAGCTTCTGTATCAGCTTTCCGGGTCTATGCGCCCAATTTGTTATCTTATCTGTAAAGAAGTGTCCCTGTCTGTAGCTGAACTGCAGGTTTAGATGCTGGAAACAGCAGCTTTCCAGTTCTGTAGCTGTGAATTCAGGGCAGGCTGATGAGCTGTACATGTGCTTTGCACACCCATGCCCACACCAAGACAAACAGGGGCAAAAAGAGCCCTAAGTTCTGCTGAAAGCCTCCGGGTGGGGAGGAGAGAAAGTTTCACTTTGGTTGTGAATCCTGAGTTTTCACTGTTCTCAGTGCCTATAAAAGCTTGTAGAGTCTTTAATTTAGCGGGACTTTGGCACATGCCAAAAGGCAGCCACCTAGTGAACTTCCCTCTGAATAAGGAGACACTAAACACCAGGGCCCTTTGAACAGAGCGTTAGTGTTTATTTTAGGTCTTCGGGCAGAAGTTATGCTCTTGCCGAATGGTTGTTCAATGAACTGGAGACTGTGAGTCTGCAGATACACACATGCACAGACACACAACTGGTTTGCAAACTATCAATTACAGCACTAAAAAAGAAAGTTCGATATCTGCTGAGACACCCAGCTGAAGAGGGAAAAAAAAAAAAATAAAAGCACAGAACTGGCAAGAGAACTGTCCAGAAGTAGTAAGTGAAGTTTTTAAGCTAAGCTTGAAGACTAGCTGCAACTTGCCACACAGGAAAAAACAGAAGACAAAAGCACTATTATGCTTTCTTAAAAATGTAAGAGTACAGCACACACATTCCCTGACAAGGTCATTAAACATCAGTTCAGAGACCCACAGCGGCATATGCCCGGGTACAATGGGTGTTTACTCTTTGATTCAGCGAGGTGCTGGTATGCATAGGGGTTGCTGTCGCCTGAAGAACATCGGTTTTGGCCCCGTGTGGATCATAACAGCTTGGTTTGGTTAGTGCACAGAAATGCAGCTAAACCCACCCCTTCAGATATCTAATTTGTTTGGAATGACAGGCATGTCCTGACTAAAAATTAATTCTGCCAGGTGATATAACTTGTTTGAATTTGCAGGAATTTGCCATTTGGAAAAAGGAAAAAAGAAAAACGTTTAATTAGGGATGGAGCTAAAGCAGCTAATTTGATCTTTCAATGGAAAAAAAAATAAATTACAGGTTAAAAATGAAGATTATGTGCTCTGGGTGAAGCATGCTCCCTCCTTTCAGGTATGCTTTGATGAGGCTTCTTCCTCTGTTAAGAAATGCAGTGCACGTTTCTTTCGAAGTAATGGCAGCACTAACTTGATCTCGTTGTTTGTTATCCGCCTCTGTCCCCGGCCATACCAGGGATTCATCTGGGGAGTTTCGCTCTGCCGTTCAGCTCTTCGCACCATGCGGCACGTCACCCACGAGGAGGGGAAAGGCAAAACTGTCTGCCACGGCCATGGAGAGCAACCTTGCCTCTCCAGGGCTTTCCACCCCATGCACCATCCCGGCTCAGCCTGTCCCCTCTCTGTCCCAGGAAGGGGAGCCCATACACCTCTTCCTCTTCCCTGGAGCCAGGCAATCCCTTTTATCCACACTGTTTTATCCCACCAAGACTCTGTAGCACAGCCCCAGCAGCAGAAGAGGTGCGGTGGGGAGCCTGAGTCGGGTGGGTACAGTGCCTCTGAGGTCTGAGCTAGCCCGAGCATGGCCATGAGATCGCTGCCCACAGCTTTGCTGTGCTCCGAGGAGCCCCAGGACAGCCCCGAACGAGCAGCCAGGTTTGCCACATCGCCAGAGCCACCCTGGCCCCTGCAAAACGAGCCTTCCATATGGGCTTGACCTCAAGTCCGCAGAAACCCGGGCAAGTTTTCCATTGACTCCAGCACTACAGATCTTTAATAGCACCAAGGACAAGTCCCAGCAGCGATGGCTTTTGCGCTTCCTTCTCTCATGGGAGGTTTGGGACTCCATCGCTCCTGCTGCCTCCCCTGGGATACCCAGCCCAGGAGCATGACTCAAGAGAGCTTCAGCTTCAGCGTCGGAGCGGTTCAACTGCAGACGGGTTCAGACCCACCCTTCCCGTGGCCATGAGCAGATGGTCTAGACCACTAAACCCACATTTTCTGGAAGTAGGTTCTCAGATGGAGTCACTTCCTGACAGAGCTCTTTGTCTTTTATCAGGAGGAGCGTAATCTGAAAAAGACTAATTATTTACGGGAGGGATTTTTTTTTTTTAATCTTTTCTCTTTTCTTATTAGTGTCCTTCCAGTTTATTACTCATCTGTGGCTTTTTTACAAGTCTTCTTTCAGGTGAGGCGCAGTGAAGTGGTGTTACATTCCATACATGTAGGGGCTTAGCTGCAGTTTCATTGTGTATTCAACCCTATAATTAAGACTCAGATGGAAGGCTTTATGCCTTTAAAGCAAAGAAATTCTAGGTTTCTTGGCAAAACATTTGGCTGAGTACATAGAGAGCACCTTAAGTACTTAAATGGTCTCTACGTGAGGAAACCTGATGCCAGAAATGATGTACCTTAAAGGCAGGCTGTTGGGAAAAAGCAAACAAACCAATGCTAAAGCGCTTGATGTCTTGAGGTGCATTCTTCCTGCGTATTATTTTTTTCTTGGAAGATGCTCTGCGAGAGGGATTGTGTTCTCAAAAAAGACTCGTTGCTGGCACCCGATTGCTATTAATGTGAGCCGCATAAGGCGTGGGAGTCAGCAAAAACCACCCGGATGGTTTTCAATAAATTATGAGGGACTCGACCATTGCCTTTAAGCAAATCAATACAGAGCTGCTGCGGTGTGCCAACAGCCAGGAAAACTCAATGGGAGGAAGCTGGCGTCTTTCTTAGGGCATTACCATGCACAGCCACCATGCCTGGCCCCCTCGAGGGGGAGGACGGCTGGAGCGAGACACGGCGGCCGTGGGACCGTGGGATGAGGCACGCGGCAGGTCGGGTTTTCGGGCAAGCGTGGGGTGTTGGCAGAGGAGGGCTTTACCCATGAGAAAACCCCTGCAGGGAAGAGGAGCAGAGTGTCTCCTCCAGCCCACAGCCCTGCAGGGGACACCCGAGGGCTGTGCCCCTGCCCAGGGAGATGGCCGCGGGCAGGAGGAGATGATCTGCTCTTGCTGGTGGTGTTTTCCCATCTGGGTGTGTGCCCATCATCTTCCTCCGCCTCTCCTCTCCCCTCTGCGTGCCGCCCTGCAGCCTTCGCTGCATCCCTCAGGGCCTGCTGATGTGTGAACTGTACCCGCTACTGGAAGAAAGGCTTCAGAGATGGGGGTTGGCAGAGCAGCCCTGCGACCCACCACTCCACGGGGAGCACAGACCACTGGGTCTTTTATTTTTTTGTCTCCTGCTGGAGGGCAGTGCAGATCAGTGCAGACTTTGAAGCTGGAAATGGTAAGTAGAAAGAAGAACACAGGCATTAGGCTCAGGATAAGCAGCGCAGGTCACATCTCCCCATGCAAATAGTATCACCCTGCTTTTGCAAAAGGGTGTGCTTGTGCTCAAACACCAGGGTGGTGCAACATGGGCTAGCAGTGTTAATAGCCAGCACAGAGGCAATAAAAGGCAATAAGAATATTAATGCTAACAATAATGGTGTACAGTTCAGGCAGCTCTTTTTCCACCAGTCGATCTCAAAATACTCTAAAAAGGGATCAAAAACATTTTTTTACAGATGGAGAAACAGTGGCAGAGAACAGTGACCTTGTCACTGTCATCCAGCTGGCTGGCGACAGAGCCAGCAGCAGAATTAAATTCACAAACTGTGCGTTTCTCAGCCTAAAACAAACTCGGCTTTGCCATTTTGACTTTTCACAGCGCCATTCTAAAATTTGGCAGAGAAAGGCACATGTAAACTCCACTCACCTCCCCTGTGTTTGGGGCCTATCAAATGTTAAATGAAACGGCAGAACCAGAGCAATAAAGATTTCTATCAATGGGGGACCTCCCACTGCACAAGGAATGTATTTAGTTTGACCTTCAAAAGTAAGTAATTTGCCAAAAGTCAGCCCAAGCTTTTTAGGGGTATCTGTGCTTCTTTCAAGGAGATGGTCTGCGTATCAGATGAGCCAGAATCCTTTGGGATGTGAAAATTACAACAGCCTCTTTTTCTTTCTTTCTTTTCTTTTTTTTTTTTTTTTTTTTTGTTATTAGGCATCAGAGTAAATAAGTATAAGCCCTACATGGAGCATCTTGTTGGGGCATACATTGTATATGCTCCAGGGCGCAAATATTTTACACACCCTCCCCTTTGATTTTTTTTAATGGAATATGCAAATCGTGCATGTTTCAGCTGGGATTGTCTCTCTTTGATCTGACTGTTCTCCATCCTGGAATTTCTCGCAGTGGGGAGAAACCGAACCAAGGCGTGCAGTGAAAGGAAATTTCACCCTGCACTTTCTCCAAACCCGTCAGGGGCCAGCAAACTCACTACAAAGACCTTGGATGATGGCAACAGATTTGGAATAAAGTCCCTACAAAGGAAGAGCCAGAGAGCACCCTCCCAGGCCATTGCAAAGGATGAGCAGAAAGGCTTGGGTGCCTCGCTCCGTGCAACTACAAAGAGGATGGTTACGTGAAAGAAAGTCATGATTTCCTTTGAATTGCAATGCTTGTCCTCAGAGATGGTGGAGGCTCTCATAGCTGGGACCCATGAGCACGATGGGTGCATGCTCATGTGCAGCAGGATGGAGAGCGGCGCGTGGCACTCCTGCCCAAGCAAAAAGCCGCAATGGCCAAATCCCTGGTGGCACCTGCTCTTAGTACTGCTGTCGGGACTGCTGCCTTTGCCCAGCACCTCTTGGCCGCATGGGGTCTTAAAAATAACACAAGGTGCAAACTGTCCGGTGGGAGGACCTTCAGGTGTCCTGCTAACCAGGACATGAGCTGCTTCATCCACAAAACAAGTCACAAGAAAATGGTTTTAAAAAATGCACCGGGGGGAAGGCTGGTGTGAGAGCCACCTGCATCCAGCCAAGAGGTCGGGGCAGGCGCCGCCGAAGAGGTCAGCTGAAACAACAAGCGGTGCCTAGGCTACGCTGCCAAAACAGCTCGCGCCGGGGCTTGAATTACCGCCTTTGTGCAAACACCCCGTGTGGCTGCCGTGATCAGCTCCCTTTCTTTGATGAAGCAGATAGGGCCAAAAGGAAAACAGAGCAGGGAGAGAAAGCAACATATGGCGATATGCGTGGATTTGCTGGATGAAACGTGCTCCTGCTCCCGCTGCAGCCAGGGGAAGTTTTGCCTCTGACTCCAGTGACAGCAAAAGCGGAGCTCAGAGGACCGGAGGAGTGTTTTTGGCACACAGGGAAATGAATTGTCGATCGGGGATGTATCCATGGCCAGGAAGACCGGTCGCCTGTATGCCAGGCTATGCTGCAGCAAAGCAAGCATGATCAGGAGTTTACACATATTCAGAGAGAAAGATTTGAGCTGTCTGGAGAAAATTATACTAATACTGGGGAAAAGAGGGAGGGAGGGAGGGAAGGAGGGAGGGTGTCCTTCTGAATTTGGAAAGTATTCCTGTTTATTTCTGTTTGCCTGTGGGGGAGAGGGCAGCATAATGAATCATCCCAGCCACATAAAGAGCACAACCAAGATTTTACCTGAGCAAGAAGAAAGCTTTTTCAAGGCTCATAAATGCTTATTGATTTGTCCTTTTCTATTTGTGTGCCTCTGCATTTCCAGGAGCACAAGTGCAAAGACAATATCCCTGAAAAAAAACCCCTACTAGCAGAGGTCTGACCCTCGCCCCTTGACAGCGATGAAGCCGCTTGCCTCCAGCAATGGATTTGGTCCATCCTCTGCTGACAAAAGGAAACCAGCCGTGGCGCGCGGAGCCCCTGGCCCGCAGCAGTGCCCTCCTGTGCTCCCAGCTGCCTCTCACCTGCGCACATTCGCCTTTCGGGCAAGCCCAGGACACTGCCAGGGGTCAGCTGGGGGGTAGCCAAGAGTTTGGCCCGCAGTGTCTTGGGGCTTATCAATGGACTGTTGTTCAGCTTGGGATTCCTGAGCTCCTTAGTCACGTCTTTGCAGGTAACTATAAATCACCTTCTGCAGAGCCTGGGGTTTTGCAATACTTGGCCCTTTGCAATTTTGCCTCTTCTGCAAATAACGGGAGTGGCCATTTTTGCTCTGCTTGAGACAGGCTTTCAAGTTATGGGCTCTGGGTTCACAAAGAATTAGTTGGGTTGATTCTGCTTCCTTGCCAAAGTTATTAAATTTCATTAAAAGCAGCTAGAAACACATTAAATTCCTTTATGCTCTTGTTTTTCCATATAAGGAATAGTTGCCACTGGGCTGGAAAATTGGCAAAAGCATCCGTAAAGGCATCTCTAAACAGGCTTGGGAAAAGACTGGGAAGGGATTGCCTACCTGGTCAAGTTTACATCTCTGGTCCAGGATCTCCACTGGTGAGTGGTTTTTCCCCGCAGGTGAGATCAATGTTGTGTGCTGGTTGAAACCCTCCTGCTGTTGCTGTGATGGTGATCAGTTGGGCAGAGGCAGGTGACTTCTGGGGTCCCCTTTCCCCCCCCACATCAAATCCCATCCACCTCTATGGGTGATGGAGTCCCAGAGGACAAACCCTGCACCCACGCTCTTCCCTGTATTTCATGTCATGCAGTTTCATGGTGCAGCAGTTTGGCTGGGAGCATGGCTGCAGGGATGCACCTGCACAGCTAAATGTGGGTCCCAGGGTAATCTCAGCTGATGGCTTAGGAGTGCTGCACCCACCACCCCCAAATGTGCTTCGGGACCAAGGGGATGTGCTGCCTGGGTAGCCAAAGCTGAGCTGATTTGCACCAGCTGTGGTGTCCCCCAGCCTCAGGTGCCACCCCAGGAGCCCTGGGCCAGGCTCACAGCCCGTACTTCGCTGTATGGGATTGCACCAGTTCTGTGGGGTTTGGCTCTGGGGCAGCTCATGCAATGGCAAAGTATTCCCACTCCCTCAGCCCTGAGCTAATTAGGACAGAAACAAGTGCATTGCAAGCTTTAACATTTTTCACACAGGCTCCTTCCCTTTCTAGGAAGTTGCTAAAATCATGGAAAAACCCCACGCTATTGCAGCAAACCATCAGCATGGCTGTCATGTCTCTGTCTCACGTCCGGTCAGCTCTGCCCATGAAAGCAGCTGCCGCATCGGCTACTGAGGCTGCTCAGGGTTGGATTTATTTTTAAATTTTTTTTTATTACGGGGATAGATTTGACTTTTCCACTTTTCAGGTTCACTCACCCTCTCATTGGTGTCTTTCCCTCTCTCTGAGCTCACTTAATAATGCATGACAAGGAGCACAGGCTGCTTGCTCTGCCACAGCAGCAATAATGCAGCGCGTACCCACTCCGTGCGGGGTCAGGTTTCTGCCGCTTGGGAATTCGACAGATGGAAATGCTGGGATTCTTTCCATGGCCCTCCTGCCTCCCAGGCCCCCAGGATAGCAGAAGATTATCGGGGGCATATCCCAGCACAGTCGCCGGCATGGGAGAGGGAAGACCTATGGTGAGGGCTGGAGGGAGGGAGAGGTGGTAGAAGCCATTGTTTTAATGAAACTGTTGAAGATGAGACCCTTTCCTCTGCCTGGGAAAGCAATAATATTCCTCTGCAATAATATTGCTAATAAAATCAGCTTGGCTTCTTTAAACTGATTTTGTTTTCACTGTCATGACCCATCTAATTAAAAAATTCAGAAACAAGGGCCCCTCGCCTCCATCCTCAAACTGATACTGGTGTTTCCTCTCCTTTGTTTTCTCTGTACCATCAGGAGAAGTCCTTTGTTCCAAGGGAGTCAGAAGAAGATGCCCAGACACCGGGGTCTGCCTGGACTCCCTCACCCAGCAGGGACGAGGCCATGGTTACAAGCCCAAGTGCTTCTGCATGAACATTGTGCTGCTGCCCTCGAGCCACGGCTGCTTCTAGGTAGAGGTGCGGGGACTGGCCCATACGATCAGGCCCTTCCCCTCTTTGTGCAAAGGACTTTGCTTTCAGATCAGTCCCATTTGTGCCAGATCCCCCCTAGGTGCCAGCCTGCTACAGCAGAGGAGGAAAGGGAATTTTGGAAGCTAGTCTGGTAGGTAGAGGGATGTATATCTTATTTCCCTTATCTCTGTTGTCTGTGAGCGCTAGGTCAGGTGATAGAAGATCAGACAGAAAAAACTGGATTAGGAAGAGCAAAAATGTACCTGACGTCACTGAAAAGAGGAGCAACCGAGAAGGTGTCGCAGCCAAAGCTCAGAAAGAACAAAAAAAGACAGCTCATTTGAACAGGTTTGTGTTCAGAAAATAAAGCACCAGTGGTGGTTTTCTGTGTCATATGTCTCTGTATCTTCTTTAGACTGAGAAGCATGGATGGGAGCAGCAGGGTGCACAGGCCAGGGATTTTGGGATTTCAGGATCAAGTGTCAGCCCGTGCTGGTGTGTACACAGGTGAGGCCATCCTGAAAGATGGGCTGAAATCCACACTCAGCCTTCAGCCCTGAGGCTGCCTCCCATCACCTCTCGCATTCATTGGCATTGTGGAATGATGGTTTCCGACTTTGGCACCAATCCTTTCTATATGGGAAAGACCTGAACTTCTTTGTCCCCAGGAGTCATCTTTCCTTCCAAAAAAAAAAACCAAAAACCACCTACCTTCTGGATTTCATCCCAGATTGAATGGCTGTTTGTTTCAGCAAGAGCCGTCTGTACTGTAACAAAAATATTCATCTTAATTTTAGAGTATGAAACATTGCAAAAGTCAAAGCTGGTTATATTTTGCAGTTATGGCAGAGCTGGCTGGAACAGTCTCACAAAAATGGCGCTGCTGTCAGAAATGATTGCTGGAATATGAAAACATCAGTGTGGCAGATATTGTGGAGTTTTGGGGACCATTCAACTGCCTCTACAGTTGCTTCCAACAGAGAAAGTGTTAAACATTACCTAATGCCATACAATATCAGTGTGTACCCGGGATGCTCAGTTACGGCAGAGTAAGCACAGTGAGAGCCGGTTGCTGTGCCCAGGCGCGCTGGGTGCACGCCCTCGGCCGGTGCCGAGCCAGGGGCTGCCTCCCCAGGGCTCCTCGGAGGGCACAGGTTGGGCTCCTCCTTCTGCATTTGCAACCCTCATTTCATCTCCTAACACTGCCCCACACAGCGACAAAATGGCTAAATATGGGACTTGGGCATATCCACAGTGTGAAGTTGTTGATTTTTGTTCTCGGCCAGGACACGCGCGGTGCTCTGGCGGCTGCGGGAGCAGAGCGTGCGGGCGCGGGAGTCGCGATGCTCCCGGGCACTCGGGAGGGCTGCTGCAGCCCCGTGGCAGCAGAGCAGGGAGGGGAAGGAGGATACGTGCCGGGCTTTCGCATCCTCAGCTCCCGCTCGGGGCGGCAGGGGGGTGGTGGTGCACAGTGGGGTGGTGGTGCGGCGCAGCGGGGCTGCCCGGGGCCTCTCGCCGGCGGTCGGTGACGGACAGCTGGCGGGCAGGGAAATCACCGTGGGGCATGGCGAGCCTCCCCTTGGCTCCAGGAGGAGAGGCAGGGTATAACACGAAACATCAGGCAGGCGTATCGTTTGTCTTTATCCCTTCATGAGGCCACTTTGTGGTCTGTGTCAATCCCGGATGACAAGATATGTAGATGGAAGCCAGCATTTGCTCTGTGTCTCAGTTTGCCCGTTCCAGCCGTGTACGGAGGCTTAAAGTGCCTGTGAGAACAGGGACAGAGACAGCTCCCGCACCAAAATATGTCACTGCTGGCTGACGCAATCCAGGCAAGAGACAAGGGGACTTAAGACAGCTCATGCAAAAAATGCCATTAGACTCGCCTTTAAACCTTGCCTTCAGGCTTTTGGACTTAAAAATAACACACACCGTTGGCCATTTATGTTTAGCTCACTGGGGGCTTTCTTTCCTGCAGGAATGCGAGGATTAGATGGTCTTCTCCGCTTGTGCGGTGACTCCACCAGCGCCCTGCGAAGCGATCATGTTCTCCTCTCCTAAAGCCTGGGCTGGATTGGCAGCAGCGGTGCAACAGCAGATGCATGAATGAGATTCCAGCGCGCCACGTCCCGTCCAGGCGGGAAGGAGGGGACTGCTGTGCAGGACAGGCTCCGTGGTGGGCTGGAGCAGGACCTTCAAGCCAAGCGAAGACTCCAAGGAAAATGTGGGTGGCGTTCAGCTCCGTTTTATAGGCAACGAAACCTACTGATTGCAATGCCCTGATTTCTGAGAGTCAGATCCAGCTGCCTGGCTGAAATCAGTGACAAGCTGCCGGCATGTTTCAGTGGAGTAAAGTGACTGCGAATGACAGTAGGAAGTGGCTGCAGAGGTTTGTTAATCAAGAAAGTGTTAGAAAGGCAGGTACTTAGCAGGATGCAGCAAAATGATCAGAGTAGAGAGGTGTAACACTGCGCTGCAGTTGGAGCTAGGACTGGAGCCATGGCTGGGGTTGTTGGGGGCTCGGAAACCTCAGTCTGCTCTCAGAGCTGAGTCTGAGCTCTCTGCAATACATCAAAATAGGGTGTGGGGTAAAAGAAGCTATGGGTCCAGTGCTGGCTCCCCTCCAGTTCTTCCGCAGGACAGACACCTGAGTCTGAAAGACGCAGCCCCCGGCCTCAGTCTAGGCAACAACTTGCTCTTTGATTGAGCGGTGAATATACGCGTGCAGTCCCGAGGCACAATCCCTCAGCCTGACAAGACAGAGCAACTGAATGCAATCTCCTCCTGCCCCATGGAGAAGAGGCTGCCCAAAATGGGCAGCTCATTTCTGGGCATCCTGGGCAGGAGCCAGCACAAGGTGCAGAACAAGGTCTCAGACCCCGCTGCCGAGTACCTCGGCTGCTGCTAGCCCCTCCTGGTCTCGCTGGTGTGCACCTGGGGACTGGAGAGCTGTCATTAGCCAGGGCATTTCAAAGAAAGAAATGAATTTCCTGAGCTCACTGGCACATTTCTTTTTTTTTTTTTTTTAATTTTAATTAAGCAGCTTTCTGGCCAAGTAACAATTTGGGGATGGTGGGGAAGATAGAAATAAAAGAGGAGGTTTAGCAGAAGAGGCTTAGAATTAGCATCCACACAACCTGAGAGCAGGTTTACTTCTGAGAGTAAACCTGAGATGCAGGCTCTGCATCACAGCAGAAGACAACTTTGGCACAGGGAGAGAGACCCGTGTTTTCATGCCTCAGGGGATGGATGAGTGATGGAACAGTGCCCCAAAGCGAGCCTGCTATGCCTGGAGACTGTCTTGCAGATACAGGGAGACAAATCTTGTTCAGAAGGAATTCCGTTAGCAGGGACAGTGAGGTTGGACTAGGTGCTGGCTGCCGTGCTGGGTGTCGATGGGCTTTCCCTCGGCGGTACCAGCCCTCTGTCCTCCTGCAGGAGCCGTCCAGCCGGGCAGCCAGAGGGATGCGGCAGCAGACACCGCTGAGCTCTGGTCTGTGCACTTCAGGATATGATTCACAGAGGCGCTGGGCTTCCCCAGAGCTGGGGAAGTGGTTTCAGCCCAGATAATGCAATACCTCCCCATCCTTCACAGTAGCTCCAGAACATCAGTGTTGTCTGTCAGAGGCTCCTGAGATTGCCATGACTTTCTCCTTCAGACAGTTTCAGGCTTTCCTAGTGCCTCTTTCTTGGGTGATTTCACCTGTTTTGGGGTCTAGCAGAAATACTTCTGTGGCTCCCTTCACACTAATGCCTCTTAACACATTTCACCTCCAGCTGCGAGAAGAGCTGATGCTGTTACCCTTGCTTCACAGAGCCTCCTAACATGCGCTGCTTTTGGAGGCTCTGTTACGGTATCGCTACTGCACATGGGTAGTAGTCACCTCCAGCCACCACTGGACTGCACTGAGGTAGGCAATCTTCCTCCAAAGCTGCTTCAGCCTTCTATGATCTTTACAGGGCAATTTGTTATGTTAAGTGTAGGACATAGCATAGGACATCAGGGCAGTGGTCCTTAAAATATGCTTGTTTGAGCAGGAACATTTGCAAAGGTGAACTTGAGGTGAGAGGAACACATAGCTCAGATGTCAAATGCCATACTGAAAAAGTGTTTGGTGGTGAAATAAAGATTTGCAAACCCTCTTGTGATGGCTGGTTTAAAAGATCAAATATTGCCTTCGGGCCAACTGTAAAAATGTGGAGCATCTAAAGACACGTGGGGGCTAGTGAAAGAGAAAAGTAGTGGGTGATCATTCATACCAACCTAATAATGTTGGAAATAATTTGAAACAAATTAGCAGTGGAAAACAGAGAGTCGAAAAAAAAAGAGGTAGGAAAGAACAACCTGTAGGTATTGCTAATATTTCTCATCCTGTATGATCGAAAAATTTTCCTTGTGAAAAATTGGACTCTCCAGCCGAGTAAGAATGTGTAATTGTAATTCATGTGGAGATGAAACTGTTGGTTGTCATCATTAGTGATAATATATTAGTACTGGATGTTCTGATGAGGGCCCTCTGTGGTCAAGTAAAAATGCCTGCAAGGCTTAGCTATAGTCTCTTCCTTTTAGAGAGCACATAATTACATCTAGAGAGACCTATTGCACCTTTAATCATGATAAATTATCATTGCTATTCTTCTGATACTAGAGTTGCCCATCTGCTGAGCAGTGGTAGATATCAGGAGACTTGGTAGGTGGTTCCTTAGTAAAGTAGAAATCACTACCACCGTCTGAGTATATCATTAAAGTGTTTTACTTCCACACACCTTCTCATCTCCTGGGTCTGAGCTGGCCAAATGGCACACATGATTTTCTTTTCTTCTGATCTCCCAGCCCTTTGCCAAGATGCAGTTCCCAAGAGGCGAAACATCAGGAGATGGTCTACCACAACCATTGACCCAACTCTCAGGATGAAAGCAGGTAGCTCACCCAGCAGGTCTTCACAGGACTGAGCGCCCCATGGACATTCATGAAAAAGCCTATGTTCAATCATTGCACCTCAGGACAACTGCAGAGGTATTTACCAGGGCACTCTCTCTGCTTGTGAGGGGGAGAGATCGCCTCTGCCTCATGGGTCCTTTGCAGAAACTAGCTTGAAGAACAGCAAAACCTCCCAGTGATCCCTCTGTATTTATGCAAATTAACTGTTAATGGGGAAAAAAAGAACTTCAGAGTAATTTTTCTGGTCACCTTTCTGATTTGCAGCTACAAAGTTTTATCCAGTGGTACCTATTAAACTGCTTCTTGAGAGCCGTTAGGGTGGCACTGTTCAGGCAGGCCAGGAAGCGTTCAGAGAAGCAAACTGGCTCTCTCAATGCAAATGAGCCCTCTGAGATAGCTGGAAAGCTCTTTCTTGTGGGCTTTGCTAAATACCATGGTCTAACGGGCCGTTATTTGCTCCTTTGTACTGACTGTACATGCTGAATGCACACCCTGGCATGACGTTATGCTGTTTGTCCAGACTGCAGGTTGGGCACTAAAATTAAATGAGTGCAGATGCACTGAGCTTGCAAAAACAAGAGGTTCAGAAACCACTTTCAGCTGTACACCAAGTCACACAGGTACGGGCCTTGCTTGGGCTGCATTTGCCCTTGTTTTCCACTGGCGTAGCCCCGATGACTTCATTGCCGTATAAACAGGGTAAGAATCACATGGTAAGTGTCTATATGCTTACAGTAGGACTTGAATATACAATAGTGGTGCAATATGTCTGCTTCTAAAATCAGGTGTGTTTCCTTCAACAACTGTATAGAAGAGACTGGAGAGGCACAGTCCTGAGTGGGTCTGGAGCTCTCTGCTTTGGTCTGCTGCTGGGAGAGCAGCTAAGCAAACTACAAAGCACCAGGAAGCCCTTAGTGCAATTAAAAGGAAACTGATAATCCCTCAATGGCTAGGGAAATCAGGCAGGCAAAACCCTGTGGGTGAGCTCCCAATTCAGCAAAGTGTCTCCCCATGGGTCAGCACATGGTCTACCCTAAGACACCAATACCAGCCTGGCAATGATGTGCCCTAACGTTGAGTACGAGCATTTTCCCAGCTCAGTGCCCATGCGAATCAACAGTCCCACAAGAAAACATTGCTGAGAGTTCCTCGGCAGGGACTGCACCAACAAGGCTTGAGCCAGACTGCCAGCCAGGCTCTTCTCTTGCAGCCAAGCCAACAAGGCCCAGACCGCACATGCAAAGCTGCAGAGAGCTTCTCCATGCACATTTCTGCTGGACAAGGTGGTCAGGCCATGGTGGTTTGGGGCGAGGTTGGGGCGTGCTGGACCACCACACTGGAGCAGTCCATGGTGGAGCTGGGAAGAGCTGATGGAGTGAAGACCATTTCTATTGCTGTGAGCCTCAGCTCCCCTGTAACATCCAATTGCAGATTGCAGCTAGGCAAAGACAGACTGTTTCTCTGCACTCTTAGTTGCTTTTTGTCATATTTTCAGCATTGGTTCACATCTGTTCTCTTTTCACTGCACCTTTGAACTCCCCTCTCCCTGTCCCTTCTAAGCCTGATGCAGTGAGGATGCTCTGCCCTGCCAGGACATTTCCTTGGAAAATCTCCCTGCCCCGAGTCCCTGAGCCAGCTCCCTGCACAGGACGAGGGTACATAGTGACATTTATTTGCCACAGGGCAGCAGGGCTTGCGGCTCTGGTTTGCTCCTGCTTGCCTGCACATTCCCGCCAGGGATAACAGTATTGTCTCAAGGAGCGGCAGGCATAGGTATGGGATCAGGAAACTTGTTTGGTCATGCCCTAATCACAGCAGGAACTCTTATCTGCTCTTATCACGCAGTGCTACAGTGCGGCTTCCCTAACGCAGCGGTCCCTCCGAGACCCGGCCAGCGTCACGGCTGCCGGCGTGGGAGCAGAGACTCCGGCGCAGCAGCGCTACCCAGAAATCGCTCAGGTTATCCTCCCTGCGCTGACGGCCACGTTCAGCTTCCTCGGGCATCCCATAAAAGCATGGAGGGAAGGGAATGAGTGCAGGGGGAAACCTGTGCACTCGTTGCAGCTTTCCCCCCGGCTGGCCGCTGCTCCGAGGTTGGGGCCAGCCTCTCCCTTGCAAGCAGCGCTGTGTACAGATGCTGCACCTGGTCGTGTTGTAAACCCCAGCGAAGGGAGTTTCGACTACCCATGAGCCTGTACGGGAAACACCAGGGCCTCCAGGAGGAGTGCCTTGGCATCGGGCACTTTAGTCTAGAGAGCACCCATCGGCCAGGAGGTACCTGTGCTGCCTTATACCTGCTACAGCCAGCTTGCTTCTGCTGGTGTTATCTGCTTATGAGTGAGCTTTGAGAAGGCTAAGCCAAGGTTTTGGGCAGCTTGAGGGGTCCAAAACAGGATATAAACTTCAGCATGGTGTTTGCCACCCCTCCAAAGCCTGCCTGGTGCTGCCTGCCTGGTTTCTGATCAGGAGCCAAGGCAAGTGCCAGGTCTGGTCTGCACTGCAGCCTTTCGCACGGAGGGTGGCCTGTTTCAGGCAGCAGCAACCAGGAGCAGCTAATTAACCCTGGCCTTATTTGAAATAATTGCTATGCAAAACAGATGCACGCCAGGCTGGTTAATGCATGCCCCGCTCTGCGGTCGGTCGTCTCCTGGTGCTCCTGGATGGCCGGGGTTCGATGGTGGTTCCTCTGGACATCTACTCTGGAGGGGTTTCTTCCATGCAGAGGAGCTGGGAGGGTGAAAATCCACACCCTGAGAGATGTCCTGTGTCTCCCTGCCACCCACCCCACACACGTGTGACATGATGAGGCAAGAAAATGAAACAGGAGTGGGGATTTCTGATGGCATTTGAGCAGAAGGAGGGACTGGTCTTTAAAGACTCTGGGTTCAGGCTCATTTCTGCACTGCCTGTTCAGAGGAAGTGTCTCCAGATTTTTCCAAGTTATTAAAAAAAAGCTGGTGACCTTAGCAGCTGTATTTCAGCATTTTGTCTCAGACCTTGCTCACCATGAAAATACTGTGATATTCAAAAATACAGGGGTAAGCCAGTGGTCACAAGCCTTGGGAAGTTTTGGATTGGGTCCAAGTGTGGGCAAATTGACCCTGGGCTGGTTTTGTTGCCACACCAATTCTCTCTTCTTCACTTTGGTGCCCTTGGGACGGCTGTGGCTGACAGCATCTTTACCGACCTCCCCCAAATCCAAGAACAAACAGAGCTTTTCCATCATGTGAAGACTGCTGTGATTTATTGCAGAATAATCTACCGAAAGGGGGTGGAGGAACTGGGCAGGACGGGGGGGGTCACCGTGGCCTGGGCAGGGGCTGAAAACAAATGAGACAAGAGGCTTCAATGCAGAGCTGGGACATTGAAACAGTAGACATGCAAGTGTAAGCCTTAGGTTCAGCAAAAAAAGCTGCTGACTTCAGTTTTGGGCTGCAGGATTGAACCCAGTGCAATTAAAATATTGCAGAGGAATGGGCAAAGACTGTCGTGGAAAGTAAAGCACCGTTGCTTGTTTGCTTTTCTGCCAATATACTGCAAGGAGCATTAACAGCATCTCATGGGTTTGTCCCACATACGAGGCATTGCCAGCATCGACAGGCCCTTCTTGTATATTATTTTACAATAAATCACAGCAGATCTTCCCCTGATGGAAACTCTCTGTTTGTTCTTAGATTTAGGGGGAGAGGCACACTGGGGGCTGGCTGGGCCAGGATTGAATGTGTTTGCACATTCCCTCCCCTTACAGGATTGAATCCCTGTCAGCCCGGTGATGGATGCACTGCTGAGCCAGTATATCTGATAACCGGAATCATTAACTAAATTGTTGGAGGGTCAGGGGTCGGAGGGCCAAACACCGTTCTTGCTCCCAGTTTTACAAGGTTCCTTTGTCACATTGTGTGCGAGCGCAAGTCGTGTAGGCAGGGAAAGCCACCGCACAGCCCTGCAACCGTGGCCGAGCCACGGGGGGACGTGGCGAGCAAGGGACGAGCTGTTTGCACAGGGATGGGGAGAAAATTGCGGGGCTTGGGTCGCTCAGCCGCCAGATCTGCCATGACGTTGGAAATGAATTCCCCCACGCTCGCAGCTTCATTTGAGAATGGTGTTTGCCTTTCCTTTCTGCAGAAGGAGAAAAAGCACTGTGGTTGCACTGGCTTCCCCCACCCGTCTTCCTCGCTGCCCTCCCCCTCCTCCTCCTCCTCCGGGAAAGGCCATTTATGGGACGCAGCCTCTCTCCCTGCTCCAGCAGGGCCTCCCTGCAATTTCTAGCTGTCACACACACGCCCAGCAACTTTTCTGGAAAATTGCCATCCATTTACTTACGTCTGACGTACAAACGCGTGCGGATCCTGGGGAGGTGGCTACTTTCCCAGGCAGATGTCTCCAAGTGTTAAAAAAATAATCAGCTGCAAGCTGGGATGCTCCTATTCATCCTGGAGGGCAAACTGCAGCGGAAAGAAAGGGATGTGCCCATCCCCTGGCTCTTTATGGAGGGTCTGTGGCTTACGAGACTGTTGAACCAGATTCAATGCACCACTGAGGCATCTAAGAGGGGATTTAGGGACTTAAAAGTTGCCTGCGGGCACCGATACGCACTTTGTGAACAAATGGCTGTGATCCCTGAAGAGGTTATCAGGCTGCCAAAAAAGAGGGAAGAAGCAATCGGTTCACATTGGGTCGGACAAGAGGGAACGGGATGAAATGGCAGCAGGAGGTTCAGATGGGCCCAAGATGGGGAGCAAAACCCCCAGGATGAAATTCCCGAGCAGAGACGTGCGCTGCCCAGCAGCTTTGGGAAATACGCTGGGAAAAGTGTAGAGGGAAAATGTGTGATATTAAGTACATCCACTTCAGTGACCAAAAATACTTTTGCTCATTCTTCAGTGTCACAAGAAGACGTTTTTGACATAGCTTATTTAGACAGCTGCCTGTGAATATTCAGGTTGAGTCCTTTTCTGTCAGGGAAAAAAAAAAAAAAGAAAAAGAAAGGAAAAGAAAGTGCCGTTTCTTAAAAAAAATTGAAACTTTCTGTGGGAATATAGAGCTTTCAACCAAAAGTGACTCTGCAAGAAATTACACTGGCACTTTTCTGCCAAGGTCAAGAGATTCTCTCGGCCTTTTCTAAGAGCCTCTTTCCTTTTTTCTTTTTTTTTTTTCCTGAAACAACTTTTCATTAATTTTTAATGCATATTCTATTACAAACAGCAGTGCAGTTCAGGAAAGACTGAGTCTTGATTGAGGAGCATTGATTGTATTGATGGAGAATGTTCTTCTGACATCTGAAGTGCCATTTGTATGTCTGGAAGGATATTTCAAACATTTTTTTTTATCACATTTTGGTTTGGAACCAATATTTCAAGTAAGTTTCAAAATCACATAAATTCCCCCCCCAAGGAACTTCTCGTCCTGTGTAGCTTTACTCATTTCGCCCACAGACCTGCAAAATGGGTCATCGCCAGTGCCGCTGCCAGGCGGAGGGGCGAGGAGCTGCAGAGCTGGCAGAAAGCCACTTATGGGCTGTGGGGAATGGGAAAGCCTGCAAGAAAAATACCCTATTAACCACCTCCAAACATGGACGTTCTCAAATCAAAAAGCCGATATCCAAACACAGAGCACAGGGAATTTTGCCCCTGGTGCAAATGTATCGATATCCACTTGACTTAGCATCAAAATGATTGCAGGGAAAATTTTTTGGGGAGCGTCCCTGAGGAGTGGGAAAGGCAGCGGGGTGTGGTGACCCTGTCAGCATCCTCCGGTGAAGGGGGTGCCTGCAGGCAGCACAGCAAGGACCTTTTCCGAGTTTGATGCAAATAATGCCCAATGCTGTTTGTGGCCTGGGTTCTGGCTCAGGAGGGCTGTGCTGCAGGTTTGTGACTGTATTAACCCTATTTCTTGCTGACCTTTGAAAGGAGACAACCTGGCTGCAGTCCCTGGGGAGGTGCAGGCAGAAATGGAAGCAGGAGATGGTTGGAGATGGACCTCAGGGGATATCGAGCTTCATGACACGCTGCGGTGGGGAGAAAAAAATGCTGAAAAGCAGAATATTCAGAGATGCTTTTCTTCAGCTGCTCTTGGCATGAATTCTCTCCCAGAAATGTCAAAGGGGCATCGGGAAGCCCCGCTGCAGACTGCCCGGCACAGTGACACGGTTGCAAGGAAGGAGAGTCTCTGCAGAGGGGATAACAGCCACAGGACCAGTGCAGGCACGAAGTGGAGATCAGATTAGAGGGGACCCAAATTCCTGGGCCGTGGAACACCTGCCAAACAGGTTCTCTCACCTGCACCACCAAAATTTGAGGGCTTCTGTGGACACGGTGGCTGCACACCACAACGCTTGTGGAAAGTGATGCTGCATGGCTGTGGCCCGTGCCAGAGGCTGGTCCCACACCAGCAGTGCTGAGCTGGGCATGCTCTGTGGTCAAAGGCAGGCTGGGCATCCCTCCCCCATGGCTGTCTCCAGACCCAAACACGAGCCCAGACCGACGGAGCAATCCTGGGAGCGTCTCTGTGTATGGGCAAAAACCAAGCAGGTGCTTTCAGAAGGTCTCGTTGACTCTCCATCAAGTAACTCAGCTTCTGCATACATGGGGGAAAGGCAGAAGAAAGAAGTTGCACTAAAGACTGGCCTCATGCAGTAAGTTTTTTGGACATTTTCCTCTCCTATGACATTCTCCCTTTCAGGCAAGATCCTGCACAAAGAACCCTTTGGCTGGCTTACTCAACAGGAGATTCACAGCTGGACGGTGTCCCAGTCCCATTGCAGGTGTGTGGGCTCCAAACCCTTCACATTTGACTCCCCTTTGGGAAACCACCTTGAGGTCACTTGGGAAATTTGGCACCTCAAGGTTTCAAAGTTGTAGCTGACTCAGAGGTGTGCAGAAGATGCTGCCATGAACTTGGTTTCTGAGACAACCACACACATCACCTCCGACACGAGAGCTGATTAATGCCATCTAGGCCATTGCTGGAGCGTTTGCTGAATCACTGCACCCCTGTGCCTGAGATGGGTCTTTTTTATTAGTTATAGTCATAAGGAAGATGGGTTTCTTGTGTTTGCAAGCCATTGACTGCTCTATGGCATTCAATTACCTTTGCAGGAGAAGGCTGCTTGGTCTCCTGTCCAGATTAAAAGCAACAAATATTAAATGTTCCTTCTTTTGAGGACTGGATGATTTACAGCAGGGTAGTAGAAAGGTGTGAGTATTCCTGGAGTGTGCAAAGTCTACTTTTTAAAGGGGAAATTATTTGATAACCAACCCCCTTTTAGTGACATTATTGTATGGATCGGTAGATGAAGTGGTAAATGGCCCATCTCTGGAGTCAGCCAGCTGTGGGCAAATGATTCTTAAATTGTCACGCAACACTGCACAGAAGGCAAGAAAACACTTACTTCCAACCAAGCTAATAATTCCCAGCAAGGAATTTGTTTGGTGAATGTGAGCGAGGTCCCTATGAATTCCTTGGAACTATTGACAATGGGCTTGGGTTTTTCTTGGCGGGTTGTGGGTGGGGAGCTTTGTTGGGGTTTTTTTTTGCTCGTTGTTGGAATTTCAGGTGCATTCTGATGGGAAATGCAGGCTGTGGCATATTTTTCTGTCCCCTGATGAACCGAATAAAACTCCATGAAGGATCTGCATTAAGAGAGGACTTTCTGTAGCAGGAAAGACAATTCAGTGGGGATCAATAATTGTGCCCAGGGGATAGAAATGGGGGATGAACTGAGCTGCTTGGGGACCACGTGGAAGAATAAAAAGACAGAAAGAATAAAATAATAATAAAATATAATAATAAAAATAATAATGCCTGTTTCTCAGGCGGTCCTGCATTTTTATATGAAGTCACTCTGTGCCAAAAGTGACAAGCCATGAGTTTGATCTGCCTCATGGTCCTCTGGTAAAATCAATATTACCATGGCTCAAGCGAGGATTTGGTTCTTACCTCTGGCTGCAGGATGTTGACAGGTCATTGCTCCAGGACACTAGCATGTCATTGCTTCAGGTTGTTAGCATGTCATTGCTCTGGGACGTTGAGATGTCATTGCTCTGGGACGTTGAGATGTCACTGCTACAGCTCACAACCACTCTGGAGTTTGGGAAGAGGGAGCTGTGCCATTATCTTCCTTGGAGGTAAAGGAAAATCAGACCTAAAAAGCATAGCAGGCTCTTGTCTGAACACCATGAAGTGAGCAAAGCCCAACAGCCTTTCAAGGGAGTATTAATGGGGTATGCAGGCTCTGGGGTACGTTTCTGTCCTGTGATGAACTAAACCCAGCTCAGGAAAGGAGCTGCAACTGGACAGTGATCCTTGTGGACAGAAGGACAATTCCAGAGTTGTGGCCAGTACAGATCCAACGTGCCCTTACCTCTAAAACTGGAGGTGAGACCATGTTTGGCCAAAACCTGGGCCCAGACTGGGGTCCCAGGAGCCCTTTGACCTATAATTTTTCTGTCCTAACAGGTACCAGGCCAGGCATTAGCTAGCTGGGGGGCGAGTGGGCTTTTCTCCCTGTCCCTGGTGCAAACCACAGGTGCTCCTGGCTCTTCTCCTCCTGGGGCAAAGCCAAGGGTACGGCAGGGTGAGCGCAGCTCTTGGGCTTTGCCCTGGGATGGAGGGAGGGAGGAAGGTGGCTGTCCGCTCTGCACCCCACAGGTTGAACGGAGAGGGAAGGGTGCATGGGAGGCTTTCTTTGGGTGCTGAGCTAAAAAATACATTGTGGAAAGGAAACCTCGTTCTCCAGCGAGCAGCTCTGGCAGTCAAGGCCCTACATCCTGAACCTCCTCGCCCCAGCCTTCTCTCAGAGCTTTGGGGCCTAAAAGCATTGCCATAACCAGGCATGAACAGTCCAGATTTTAGACGGTGACTCATTTTTCCTCCAATGTTTGGGTGCTGTTGGTGTTTTTCTCCTTTTCCTTTTTAAGAGCATTTGAAAATCCCCTACGCTAATGACTCGAGCCTGCTTCTCCTTCAGCATTTGAGTCAATACCCCTCTTTGAGCACGTGATGGCTTCAAAACACCACTGATCGCTCGTCACTATCATCAGACCTGTCCCGGCTGGCCAGGGATCCCATCCGGGATGCCAACCCCCATGTCCAGTGCAGCACCGGCCCCTGAGCTGTTTCTCTGCCCCCATGTTGTGTTTTCATCACCTTTATCAAGTTGTGCCATCTCTGAACAGCACTTGGGTATTTTGTCAGGCTTCACATCCATAAGAGGCTGTTTTTCCATCTTTTAAAATCCATTGTTTGTTCTTTATTCAATTCCTTCTGCTGATTCAATCTGCTGCAGAAATGAGCTGTTGCATGGCGGCTTCTCTGAGCTTCTGGAGGAGCTATGCTCTGGGCAAGGTGCAGCCGTGTCCCCCAGCCTCCCAAAGGAACCATCAGCTCCTTGTTCAGTGGTGGCCACCTCCCATGGAAGTGCTTTACCAGGACCTGCTGCCAGGAGGATCTCAGCCACAGAGGAGTCTTCAGTTAAACTCATCCCAAAGCGTCTGGTTTGGTCACGGGCCCTTTCCAGAGCCTGAGAAAAAATGAAAGATCTTCAGTTTTGGATACTGTTTGTGGGAGACCAGGTTTCCGATGCTGAATGCTGGGGATATATATTATCCATCATGGACATAAGAGGCACAGCAGCAATACAAGGACAGGGGAGGAGGGCAGACCTTAGAGGCAGTCTCTTAAAAAGCTAAGACTCTCCTTAATTTTAGCAAAGAGGATTGGGAGACAGCCTGATGTACATGCTTTGAAGGGGTGAAAATATTCAGTGCTACTGGGATCTTTAACATTACCAAAGGCGTAGGTGGTTTGAGGGTTAAGGACAAGCATATTTGAACAAGAAGGAAAGCACACAACTAAACAATGATGGTGACCAGTTATTGGGACAAAGAGAAAGAGGCACTCCATCTTCAGAGCAATGTGGGCTTTAGTGAAACAAGCTACTGAGCTCGAGCGATTGAGCTCAGTGATCTGGGTAAATCCAGATTTAGCAATTCCTTCTGGCCATAAAAGCGACGACTCTGCTGGTTCTCACAGTTTACTGGTGGGAAAGGGCTGAATTTGGTAAACTCAGACATAAATGTCGTGTGCTATATTTATACAAACCAGTGCAGCGTTCTCCTTGTAGGGGAGCAGCCCTGTCCCCGCGTGGCAGCAGTCACTCATTGAAGGTGGCAGCAGGTCTGGGATGGGGGGCCACCCCCCGGGAGGGTGGCTGGAAGCTGTCCACGGCTGTCCTGGGGCAGTGGCAGTGCTGGCATTCCAGACCGGCTTCTCTGCTCCCAGGGAAGCTGAGAGGCAGAGAGGGAGGGTTTTGCACACCCAGAAAAGCACCTCTAAGAGGTCCAACGTCGGCAGCTTCCTGCAGCGCCCAGACAGGAGCCTAAACAACGCCCCTGTTGTTTCTGAAGATGTCAGATAAACAGCATCCGCATTGGTGTGACCAGATCTGATGACGGTCTGCTTCATCCCACATTCATGTAAATGCCATTCCCTGAACACGCAGAGGCCCCCTAAGCTTTACCAGCCAACCACACTAGCCCTAGCCCACTGATCCCAGCAATAACAAAAAAACAAATGGGTTAAAACACTACAAGAAATATAAGCTCTGTAACTCCCCAAACCCAGTTTCGTTCCAGGGTGTTGCTCTTGCAAGACCGAGGACAATTTCCAGCTTTTGCCTGGAAGACAGCTTCACCTCCCGTGCAGAACCCCCTGGCACCAGCCCCCCGTTCCCCCGCGGGGCACGCACACGGGTAACCAGAAACGTTACCCCAAGCCCAAAGCTGAGCTTGGGCACTAGTATTTTGTAAGACTCGTGGTATTAACCAGGCCCCCTATGAAAGGATCTCGAGCATGGAGGGTAACTCGGGCAGCAGTGTGAAACCCATGGGGGAGAGTAACCAGAGCAGCAGCATCGCTATGGCAATGGAGATAAGGGGCAGCCCTCACACCGCAGCTGATGAGTGACATGTTTTCTAGCCCTTTCAATGCCTTGAAGTGTTTTCCTTCTTGACTCAAAGTAGAAGTAGCACAACTTAAAAACAATTAATGTCCCCTTGGGAAAAAAAAAAAAAGGCAGCAATTTTTCCTTCTATTTTTAAGTCTCACTTCACCACAATAGCTCCAATATTTCACTCCTGACTCAAAGGCAAAGTCCGAGGGAGCAGGATATGCTGCAGGGTATCTCTCTTGCCACACTATTCGTGTTATTTTCAAGTTCCTCTCTCCCGGGTTGATCTTGGCAGCAGATCACAGCGCCGGCGCAGCACAATGTAAACCGGAGCCATTGTTACTCCATCTCCCGCTCCTCATCGCTGCAACAACATTTCCCCACACGCCTCCCAGCAAATTGTTGCCGTGTCCCGTACCACTTCCCCCCCCCCTCCAAAATCCATTAGGCTGCTGCAGTTCAGCTATTCATCTACCCCCCTTGGAGGCACCAAAATAAAATGGTTTCCCTTCGTTGGCTGACATTACGCAGGGCTTTGACGAATGGTCTCGCTGACAGCGGTAAGCGACCGTGCTGCAGGGCTGCCCGATGTTTCATGTCATGTGTGCCGAGCCAGGAGAAAAGGGTGGTAGGGAAGCGGGCAGCTATTGAAACGGCCTTAAATCGCTTCGTCCCCTTCCATCACCTGGCGAAGGCACAGCGGTGGGTCTGGTGGAGGGCCGGGGAGGTGAGCCCTTCACATGGGATCGGCCCGTTGTGCCATCCGAGGAGCATACCGGGGTTTGGACTGACACCGTCAGGGTGGCTTTTGTGATGGAGCCAGAACTGAGGATGAGTTGTGATACCAACGGAGAGCTGAGGGCCTCAGTCTTCATCAATGGGGACGGCAGCAGATGCTGTCCGCTGGGGCTTTTGCTTACAAATCGGTGGCTAATGAGGCCCTGATATACATAAATACGATGTCTATATGTGTATGCATGTGGGCTCGCTCCTTCAACAACGCAAAGCCAAAGGACACTGCACAGCATCAGCACGGTGCTGAACCGCAGCTAACCCACCTTGCTTCTTGTGGGTGCACGTTACCCTGGCCCCAGCAGCTGGAGCAGAAGGATGCTCAACCAGCAAAGCCAGCCCCATCCCACAGAAATCCTCACAGCCACACTCTGCCCACGCTTTGCCCAGGCTGGTGGTAGACGGTACCCAAGATGGGCCGGGAGCGATAAAAGTGACGTCCGTGGGAGTTCACCGCCAACTTCTGTGAAACAGGATCAAGTCTTCTGTCACTTGGCAACCCACTTTATCAACGTGAACTTGTATCTCTCTCTGCTGCTGTTTTTCCAAGGGCTATTCATGGTTCAAAGCTGTAGACAATACCGCTCCTTTCTTCACTCACCGCCACCTAGTTATCTCTGGCAGAGTGTGGCTCTGGAGAGAAGCAATTTGAGAGAGGAAATACATTGGAGATGGAAATAGCATGGAAGATACAGCAAGGACTCGACTTTCTTGTTTCTATCTTACTCAAGATTATGTTTCCTGACTGCATCCCCAAAGTCATTTGAGTTGTTCTAAAAATTATGAAAGGAAGAAAAAATTTTTTTCATGCACGTTGCAGAAAATCCAGAATGATTCTGCTGACTTCCACGGCGTGGAAGTGGGAAATGGGGGTCAGCACTTGGCCCTTGGCTAAAGCATGAAATATAGGGAAGGTCCAGGGGCACGGAAGAGAGAAATGCTGTGTCCCTATCAGACACCTACGTGGGAACATTTCTGTCAGCATCCCAGTTCATAGCCCATTGGAAAATCCATCTTGGTCTCTGCAAACATTCAATGTCATAAAAATTCCGGAGATGGACAGAAAAATATTAAAATGGAAAATTCTACAAATAGGACTGTGGCAGGACAGGTTTAGTTGGGAGAAATGACTGATGAAACCCAAAGCCAGAGGTGTCAAACCTTGGGTGTGCTCCTCTTCCCTGGAAGTCTGCTGGATCGGTTCACCTGTATGGCAAGGAAGTTTGTCTTCTCATCCCGGGCTTACCCCGAGTTTCCTAAGCGTACATTGGGAATTGAATCAGCTCTCACAAGTTTCATTCATGGGAAGGTGAATGAAATAAGTGCACACAAACACAGGACAGTTTTTATAGTAAGGGCTTTGCAATCCCAACAAAACTTTTTTTGAAAGGCTAAAGTTATCCTCCCATGGATAAATCTGATCCGATTGATTTGATTTCTGAAAAATGTATACATAGACATCAGGTGATAAGTTTGTAATGAATTAACAAAAAGGCATAACGGAGAATGAACAGAATAGAAAGAAAATGACAGGAAAGTTGTAAAAACAATAACCTTGAGAAACAACAAAAAAATCCAACCAGATTTTTCCCCACTTAGCTGACCCGCAACAATTAAGGCTAAAAGGTCACCTAAGCCCCGGCGGGAGGGCGCAGTGGCCCTGCTTGGAGCAGTCCCCTGCGGCTGGAGGGGGCTCAGGGAAGCACCCACGGGGCAGAGCTCCTGCCGCTGCCCCACCGCCGGGACCCTTGGCACCAGCCAGGACACCGGTCTACAAAGTGGCGCCGGGACATGAGCTTATCCCCTCCATACTTCTGGGGCCGTGTGTCGGACAGCCTCACCGAGAGAATGGCTCTGAAGAGATCCCGGGCTGCCAAAATGCCCAAACTAAAACTTTCTGTCTCTTTTGATCAAATCCAGCTTGATCACAAAGCTTTTTCCTGCCTCATCCCAAATGGTTTTGCAGACAGGGATATTTATGAGAAATAAACAGTACAGTTAAACAAACACTTGCAGGCCTCTGGCTATCCTGGCAGGGAAAAAAAAAAAAAAAAAAAAAGAAAAAGAAACCTGACAGCGAATATTAGCAACAGATTTTTAACAGGTGGAGAAATTATCATATGTATCTCGGAAAGAAAACAAAACAGGCACTCCTAAATCACCAGCGCTGATTTAAACATGAGCTTTTAAATATAGTGTGTGAGCAGCAAATGAGTTCTAATTGAGGAAAGCTTGTAAACAAACAACAGCTTTCATCTGCAGCATCACGCGCAATACAGGCTTTGTGCTGGGGGCTGGACCGCGCTGCCGAAGCCCAGGCCTGGGAGTGGAGACGGGTACGGGCTCTAATCTCCTTAATGAATTTCAAGGCAGAAGCACCCTGGAGCAATGAGGAACAGCAAACCTGGACTCACACTTCTCGGGGTCTGGATGAGCAGAGGGAGCAGCGTCAGGTCAGTGAACCAGGCACACGCGAGGATCCCGGGGCTGCTCCATCTCGTCCAGGTGCTGCAGAGAACCAGAGCAATGTCTGGGTGCAGCCCTGGAGCACTCAGCCTGCGATGAGAGCCACTTTTTAAAACCACCTTTGAGAGATGTCGTTTGTCTTGAACTAAGAGAATTGAGGGCCCTTTCCAGCGCCTGTGTGGGCATCTGATCCTTGCCACGTTCACTCTTCATCTCCTGCTGTGGGCAAAGACTTGCCTTAATATCCAACGTCTATCGAGCACTGTGAAGAAGTATCTATCTGAGGAGCAATCTGGGAAAGTGGGAGTAGCAGAAAGGAGGGAACGTGGCTGGAAGCAAGCCTCTGAAAGATAGTCGGGGCCATGGTCAGGAAAGAAAGGTCTGTTGCAGCAAAGCATGCAAAGTTAATGTTCAGCCTGCAAGAGCAGGGGAGATACAGCACGTCAGGAAATGTCTAAGCAGTGCAGATACAATCAGGCTGAAAACACACAGAGCATGCCAAGGAAGTAACCTTGAATGTCTGCTGGTATTTTTCTCTGGAAAGCAACAACAGGATATTACAAAGGGACAGAGACATGGACATGGTTGCCAGTGCTTACCTAGATATATAAATTACCTGTCCTGGAAAGGAGCACGAAAGGGAAAAGTGTTTATGTCCAGTTCCAGACCAGGGCTCCTTAAAAGGCAAGTGCCGGCTCCGCTGGCAGCGGTGCCCCGCTGAGCTGTCGCAGCCAGCTGGAGGTTTTGACAGCGGGATGGCTGCATTCAGCGTTAGAGCTCAGCGTTTCCACCGGGTCTGCAGGGGACACGCCATGAAAAACACTCCTGTTGCAAGAGAGACGGACTGCAGCGGCCACGCTGTGCGTGCATCAGGCATCTGCTGCTAGGAAAACATAGTCTGCCTTAATTCAGTTTTTATTTCCAGAAGTTTTAACGGCTCTCTGCTCCAATAAACGTTTAATCGCTCAGATGAGCTGAACCAGAAACTGGCAAATCAAAGCCGCCCTTGTTTTGAAAACACTTGGCCCACAAACCCCAGTTTAGCACCATACCCCATAGCAGGAGAAACACAAACCCAAGCAGAATATAGCACCCGTAGCTCCCAACCCAAGTACCCAAATTTAGGCATGTAGATAGAGCAGCTTAACCCTGAGGATTGCTGGGACCCATATAGACCACCAGAGTCAATGAAGCAGCAGGTGCTTGGAAACCCTGCAAATCAAAGCACTCATTTAGGGCACTAAATATAGAGCAAAATTTAAACACCCAGGCTGGAAAATGTTGGCCATGTAGTCCCTCCGCTGCATTTCGCTGTGGGTCCCGCGCACCCAGGCTGCTGCCGCACGATGCCCGTAGAAGGTGCTGGGTCTCCGCTCCCACCACCGCTGCTCATTAACAGGTTTTTATCCATGGTGACACAGTGCAAAGTAGGTTCTCCTCCTCGCTTTTTTAGAGGATATTGCTGCACTTGAGATAACCTCGCTGGTTTATCTGTACTGAAAGCGATGTCAGCGGGCTGTCAGAACACCTCCCTGCCGACCCGCCGCATCCATGGCACCTCGGGGCCGTGCGCGAGGGTTGTCCCCGTGCCACCGTGCTGGAGACCCTCTCCAGGCTGAGGTTTGCATCCAGGCGCACCCCAGCAGCCCACTGGGGTTCAGGGAGCCAAGGTGCCAAGGCAGCACCCTTGCGCTTCCCAGCGCACACTCAAAGACGTCACGAGAGAGCAGAGCTCTTTGCTACAATTTTTTTCACCTTTTTTTTTTTTTTGGCTGTCATTTTATTTAAAAAGAAGAACAGGAAGGGGGGAGAGAAATAGAGAGGAGAGCCTGCTGATCCACACTCACCTTTTAACCTGCCCAAATGTTCAACCCCAGCAATGCCTTATTTTGCCTCCTGTTGAGAAGCTGCTGCACTCACCATTTCCATTTGCTTTTGGGAAGTGGAGATTAGAAAATGCTGCAGCGGTTGAACCTTAAGTGCCCTGTGGAGGGGCCAGCCCTGCCTGCGGTAGTTTCAGCCCCACGGAAGGCAGCCAGGTCAGGGATGTCACCTTGGCCGGAGCAAGGGCTGGTTTGCACAACTTCTGCACAGGCTGACTCGGGGTTTCAGCCGATCGGCCCTTTCTCACGTGCCTTTACACCTCTTTGTAAGTAACGCACAGAGGATTTTGGAGTGTAGCCCAGTCATGTAGACATACATCAGTGAAGGGACCACCAAAGAGGGAAGAACTAGATAAGCCACGATGCAAAAAGAGAAAGAGATACAAACTGTCCCTGAATTTTTAATCCATAGAGAGGTTAGATCCTGGCACTGCATCTAACAAGGGTACAAACGGAGGGACAACCCCCCTCTCCCCAACAGCTATCATATACCATATTTTAAAATGATAACACTTACAACTTTATATAAAACTACAGCTCCTAAATATACAAAACTGTAATTTTGAGCCATTTCTGAATGGAGTTGTTTATGTTGCTGCTTTTTCCAGCACTGGCAGGTAGCAGGATCTAGAAAAGCCCTGCCAGGGTATTTCCCCTGCTCCTAAAAAAACGAGCTGTCTGCAGTTCTGAGACGTGGGCAAGCTTTTAGTAACGGGCAGCCCAGTGGCGAACAGGAGCTGCCACTCTCTGCCGGATAATGGCGTGGAGAAGCTGTCCAGGCTGCTCTTCTCCTGGCTCGAGCAACCACGTATCTGCCCAGGGCTGGGTGCAGGACAACAGCCACCAGCCACCCAACCCTTCTTCTTTCTCCCCTTTGCCTCTCCAACAGCAAACCGTGAGTGCTGGTGGTACAGCATGAACATGGCCATTTTGGCCTCACCCTGGAGAGCGCGGGGCTGTGGCCACACCACTTTTGAGAAAGACTGTGCTGGCTGTGACTTGTTGCACAGCTCTTCAGCAGCAGAAAAATCGAAGAAGGATGAACAAATGCGATGTGGTCCCTACCTGACTTCATCTCTGGATCTTACTGGTGTAGCATTCCCCAAAATGTAGTTCTCTTCCACACTCACTGATGCCCATGTCCTTTTCAGCCTCCTCCCCGCTGGGGAGGCTGCAGGGTTAGTTCTACTAGCCTTGTTGCACCAGTCCTGGTGCATATCCCCCCCCACTAAACAAACGTGATCAAAATGCTCAGGCCTAGCATCGACCCCCTCACCCCACTTCCCAGTGCTGCTCCTTGCACAGTCATGGGTAGAGCGAGCTTCTCCAGGGACCCCGGCACTCAGAGCAGCGGGATTCAAACAGCTTTGCACCCTCGCTCTAACAAGAACCAGGCACGTGCAGAGCCAAGGCATGAAACAACCGTCTCCGTTTCCTCATCAGTCTTGAAGCCAGCAGGGGCCAAAAAGTAACCAGCCCACCAGGGACTGCCAAGAAAGGATCTGAACGAAGTGGAGAACAGCGCTGGTCTTTGTGGGGTGCCAGCGCATCAGATGCTGTTCAGTTTGGTCATCCCCACTCAAAAGTGGCAGAGAATAATTTGGAAGGGCATGGAGGTCATACAGGAAAAACAGCTGGAGACATGGAACAGCATCTCTGCAAGTGGAGACAGAAGAGACTGGGACTCTGAACCCCAAGACTTAGGGAGAGAAGGGTGTCTGCACTGTAAATCCCAAATGTTGTGGAGATGGCGGAGAGGACGCAACTGCCTGCTGTATTCACGTCACCTTATCAAGGAATGGGTTCACAACAAACAGAAGGAAGCACTTTTCCACCCAAGTCATGGTGCAGTTGTGGAACTCATTGCCACAGGATGTTGTGGAGGCCTAAAGCATAAAAGGGATGGTAAGATGCCATGGAGAAGAGGTGCCTATCAAACATGTCTGGCTCAGGAAGCCCCTAAACCACTGATGGACAGAAGCTGGATGGGTATGAGAAGTCCTCATGCTGCAATTTGCTGCTTTCTTGCACTTTCTGTAAGCATCTTCCACTGGCCACTGCAGGACACAGGATACTAGAATAGACGGACCTTTGATCTGCACCAGTAGGTCTGTCGGCTGAATCAACTTCCACCCACAGGTAGGGCTTTGTTAATTAATAGGTGGGGTTATGCCCGGAGTTATGCCTCCAGGCAGATGGCCAAGCCTTCAAAGGGCCTTATGTATGCCGCTGCCACAGCAGTTTCCAAACCTGCTCCACAGCTCCCTGCTCAACCTTCTTTCATATGTAGCCTATCGGCATGGCAAATCTGCTGCAGGGAGAAGTCCCCTCCAACCCAAGCCTCCTTCAGATGGGTGGGAGAAAAGATGGGATAGCAGCTGAGAAAGATCTACAAGTTAACAAGTCTTTCCCTACCAAACAGGGCTGAAGGATTTGCATTTGGTTGGTTTTGTGGGTTTTTTTGACAGAACATTTGAAAGCAATAGTCTCTCTTGGGAACCCATAGGCCAGAAAACAGTGTGACTCCCTAGTCACAGTCTTGCATCCTTACAGGATGTGGTTATAAAGAGTAATATGAATGGAGCATCATTAATATGGACAAAAGCATAACACCTCCTAAACACTGCCTGTTTAAGGTTTCCATGTGGGTTTTTTGCCCATCTAGAAAAATTTGAAGCAGCTTTAGTTGATTTCTTTCCCTGGCAACAAAGTTCCTCCTCTGAGTTTCTAAAGACCTGGTCATTTTTCACTCAAACTAGTTGATTTACATACTTTTTTCATAAAGGTATTGCAAAGTACCCTTTGAGAAGGGTGTGCTCCATCTGCAGAGTTGTAGGAACAGGTTATAGGTATGAACTATGGGACTTGTTATTGGCTCCAAGAATCATCAAGATAGCACCGTTCAATCATTGGGAAATTACATGCCTTGTGCAAATCATGCCGATTCTCTGCAAATAACCTGGATTGTTAACTTTGAGGCAGGAGAGTTGAGTCCCTGTCCAGCTCATTTGTAAGACTGACTTGGTGTTATGAATACAGACACCACCCTGTACAGAATCTCTTCCTTCTTGCTCCAGAAGTAATATATACAGTGTAAGAGAAGATTCATATAAACCACCCAGATTTTACTAGCTTTTGAAAGGGAAAAGGTGGCCCAATGAACCATGAAACTTAGTGATGCTTGCAGAAAAAAAAAAAAAAGACATCCTATTTAATAATATTACCTATGACATTCATTTATAACAAACATTTGATTGCAAGCAGATGTTTACAATCTTTTTACAATGTTTGAAGAAGAGAGATTTTTGCACTTAGTCTAAGTCCCTGTCATGCTGGAAGAAATCACTTGCATGCAGAGCAAAAGCAAGAAGTTCCACATACCCATATAGAAACATAGTGCGCATAAGAATGGGTGCTGTGAAAAGGATGAACATGGGAAGGATTTAGTCATATCTCATCCCCAAGGGGACCTTTTGTTCCCTTACTGTTTTATAAGCCCATTCTTTATTCCACCATCTGTGATGAAATAAGGACAAGAGGCTAGTTAGGGACTGCTTTGCAGCACTGAACAGAGCAAGTCTGAGATTCACATAAATTTTTCCAAAGCAAGATTCCTATTAAGAGTGACTCAAACACCTACTTTACTGTTGAGAAAGCAGAAAAAGCAAAGCCAACCTCTACCTGAGTACCAAGTAACACAATGCCTAGCACATGTGCACCAGCAATAAGTTGAGATGTACGAGTTCAACATTTCATGTAAAAATAAGTCAAAAGGAAACAAAACTACTGAATAAGGTGATGAGGAGCAAGTGGAGAAGACATGCAATTAATTTAAGAGCAGCATAGAAATAAAATCTCTATAAACCAGATCAAGGTTAAACCATGCAAGTAAAAAAGTTTACTTTTTGTTCATCCTCCTCTTTTATTCTTGTTTCACATATCTCGCTCTACATAACTCACCCTTGGTCATCACGTGAAGGTGGCACAAAATAATTCTTGTTTTGGCAAACAAACAGCACTACCAAGCTGAACACTTGTCCATGCTGGTTTTGTGAATCCACAGGGGAACAAGTCCTGGACACGGTATCAGCCATCGGGGAATGCTCTGACCCTTTGTTTAGAACAGCGGTGATGACCACTGTTGTGACCCCATTACTTTCTGTACTATTTCAGTAATATGAAGAAGCAGAACTAGCACCTTCAGGAGCAGTAAGCCAGCTCACTGCTGCATGACAGAACAGCAACAGCCTTATTCTATATGTATATAAAAATCTATTATTTCTCCTTTTGCCTATAGCAGCAACACCCACTACATTTATTTGTATTCATGTAAAACCTCCAACAAGGAGCATTCTCTCAGCTATTTTAAGTACATTGTGAGTTATCAGAAATTGTTCTCTGCAGCAGGTACTCACAAATACTGTAGTCTCTGAGCATAGTGCATCCTACAAAATTGCAAAAAGACATTTTTCTAACCTGGCACTGTCCTGAATGGTCATAGCATTGCTCCCACTACTTCTGAGGAGCTAGTGGCAGCCATTAAGTTTTCCCAAGGCACCACAGAGTTGATTTTAGAAAGTCATCACTGAAAAAGTATTGGTTCCTTATCTTAGCTTTGGATTTCCCCTCCCCCATCAGCCCTTCTTCAAGGGCAGGAGACATATATTGAAAAATGGAAATCAAAGATAACAATAGAATTTGATTTTGAGAACTGACTTAGGAACAGCTCTCACTTATCAACATAAAGACAAGCCATTACTCCAAGGAAAATAACAAAGTAACTGTATGATGATTGGAATAAAAACCCCTGCTAGGATCTAGAATTCTGCTTTGGAGGTTGAAAGCTACAAGGAAAATTTAACTTTTATATTCTGTATTATCTTATGTAAGAGTTCACCTTTCACTACAGAAAATACTCTATACAAAAGCCATTCAGGTCACCGTAAGAAACAGGCACAGACCTACTAAACTGAAATTGGAGTATGACGAGTAAAAGGTCTGAATGGCTACAGAATAGAGGAGAAAGGTATTACTTAAAAATCCAACTCAATTTGGCAAGAATACCTCAAGCCCCTGCATGCTCAACAGCCCTCTTATCACCCAAGGACGCAAAACAATACAGACAAGCCTCTGCCCAGCAGCCGGGAGGAGAGCCATTTCAAAAAAGGTGCATCGTACGCACTGTCAGTAACTATCAGCTAAAAACAGCCTCTGTACTTCGCAAAGAGGCAGCGCAGGGAGAGTCCCCGTTTAGGTACCGAAGGTGTCTATGTCCCTAGAGCGCATGTGGGACACACCACCTCCTACGCAAACTGTTAGTGGAGCAGCGGTGGGCAGAGGAAAACGGTGCCAAGTTGGCTCAGGAAGTATCGGCGCTTGGATGCAGGCTGTAGGCTCAGGTTACAGGAAGTGCCGCATATTAAATCAGGACTTTCACTCCTCCTTCGTTCAGCCTCATCGCGTCAGAACTCCAAGCACTTAGAAAGCAAACACAATCTGAAGTATCTTACACACAATGAGGGAATCATTTTATTAGATTATGGAAGACAGCAGCATTACAGTACAAAAAGTTACAAGAGTAGCAGAAAAAAAGTGTTTTTGGTTTAAATACTCAGGATTATACTGGGGAACATGAGAAGGATAGTACCCTTTTCTAAACTAACTCCTAACGAGGTTATCAAAATAAGTTTTGAATATTTAGCACAAGTAAAAAAGTTACAACAAACATCATTATAAAATGCTTTAATAAATAGTTTCTTTTCTGAAAGTTTTTTTTTTTAAGAACATGTCAAACAAAAATGTACTAAAACAGAAGATCCTGCAAAGCAAATCCTGCGTTCCTGTATAAAATAACTGGTTTCAAAACATTCATGTTTACATTGTTCATGGGCCAGAGTTTATACTCTCAAACATCCGCTCCTCTCACTGGTAGGGTAACTAGGTGTATGTAGTGTTATGCTTCTTCAGTAATTAAAATAAACTTACAGTTTGCCCAGTTAATAGCAATAATAAAGCCTTTAAAAAAAACCAAAACTCATAAGCCTTCCATTACAAATAACCATTTCTAATGAGGTACTCCCATCTTCTGAGCTTGCCAGCCTTTTTTCTTTAGAGCAAAGATGAATAAAGCACAACAGAAACAAGATTGAGGAAAATATTGTTCCCTTCATTAGGCCTGTATTTAAACGCAAAAAAGTAATACCACATGTAATTAACATATTCACAAAAGAAAAAAAAACAATGCCTCGCTATGTTGGTACTGTACAGTAGATGCACCTGTTAGTGTTTTTGAGATGGGCTGAATGTGGGGATAAACAAACATTTCTGGATCTATTTACACGTAAGTGGTTATGTTCCTATGTAAATACAAATGACCAACAGATTCCTAACATTGATTGTATTAACATCATTTTCTAATCTGGACATAATACCAAAAAAAGTCTTATAAACTGCCATAAAACCTCCTTTTCTGCAACATAAATTAAAAGGAATGACATGTAAAAAAAAGACCAAAATATTTAAGTTATTAAATCAAATATACAGAGTGATTCATTTAATATGTACATATTTACAAAAAAGCACTTTCACTATTAGAAAATAAACTGTGTCAGTTGGGGAACCTAGAGTTCTCACAATTTTACTATATTGATATGGCAGTCTTTGACAGTTGCTATAGAAAAAGTTTAATCTCAAGGCACTTGTCACATGCTTCAATACTGCAATTCTAAAGTAATTAAACAGAAATAAAAAGGCCACTTTTAAACCACAGTTGAAAGATCTCTATGATTTGTTTGTTCCTATTACAAAGTGTGTAAGGCAAATTTGGAAAAATCTTACAGAAGCTACTAACGTAACAAGTGCAGTGAGCTGCCATTAATAGAGATTCAAAGTCAAGAAAGCAGTTTAAAGTTCACACAATTTCCTCAACCAGGAGGTTTTAAAGCCACCATTAAATTAGAGCAAGTAATAAAAAGAAATACATTCTGTAAACAGTGTACAGTCTTTTGTAATAAACTTTACACATATTGAAAATACAACCTCTCCTCTGCCACACAGCGAGTGTATTATAAGTAAACTTTACAAAAATAGCAACTATCAAAGATTACTCATTTTTTTCATCTGACAGTCATTGAATAATTTATACAAGGCTAAAGAAACAAAATAAATTTTATTTATTATTTTTATTTATTTATTTTTTTTACGCAAAATAAAGAAACTATGAACATTTGACTCCAGATATTTTTAGTCCTTGATGCAAAGTGGAGATGTCAATTTTTCCCCTCCCCAGTAAGCGTAGGCGCAGTCTGCCTACATTCCAAATACAGGTTAGTCTCTACTGCCTTCAAAGTTTGATGCATTCACATTTTTTACAGATCTGTTGTCCATTTTGCCTATTTGATGGGATTTCTTTACTGGACTGCTCTCTGATGTGTCAGATGCTTTTGTCGGCAAAGGCTTTGCAAGTTTGTGAGAGAGGAATTTGTCCATTTCCTCATCTCTTTCCTCCTCTTCATCCTCCTCTTCCTCATACTCTACATACTCCTCTACTGCATCACAAGTTCTTTTTTGAGGAGATATGAAGTTTTTGCATTCATAACGAATGTCTTTGTTACTGTAAGATCTGTCTATAGGATTTCTTATGGGATTTAAAGGCGCCCACTGGTTATTGGCACCTTCTTCTCTGGGAGGACGACTTCTCTCTCTCTCTTTTCTTCTCTTCCGAGTCCACCACACGCAGATGATTATACAAGTCAGCCATACAATGCTAAATACCGCACAAAGAATTGGAACCAAATAATCTAGAGGGCAAATGAAAAAAAAAACCGAAGTCTTGAGTTAACAGAACTAGATACATAGCACTGGACATCTGCAAGGTAAGTACCCATACATAACTACAGGTTAGCCCTAGAAAGATTTTCAGGAGAAAGGAAATAAGATGTCATTACAGCACAATGATAACTCTCTGAATGCACTAGTCCGTCTAGAAATGCTCTTTACTGGTTTAAACGAAGTTAGAGTTTTCCCTGCTTAATGATGAGGGGGGAAATGCTACATTTGAGATGTTTTTGCCCTCCAACAGACAAACTGGTTATATTAGCAGCATCTCTTTCTCAAGCACGTAAGCTAAGTTGGCCCAGAAAACCTCAGTAATGACTCTTAAGAAAAAAGTCTACTTGTACAAGGCAGGCTATAAAGAATACTATGCCTCTAAGTTGCTCTAGAAGTACTGGCACTTGCATCAGAAATATGTCCTGCAATTACTATCTCAAAGAAGAGTCCTTTTCCATCAAGTCCACAGACATTTATGCATTAACATTCAGGTTAGAGCTATGTAACCAAATCAATCATGCACTCCTTAGGATGTTCCAGTTGTACTTCAGAGTAAAACACCAGAATATTGTCACCAGAGAGAAGAGTCTTCACTGCTCAATGAATAACAAAAAGGAGTTGAGGCAATTGCTTTTCTCCACATTCCCAATCACAAATCCCACTAGTGCTCTCCCAGTCACACAGACCCAGATTATTTCTCCAGCAAACCACTCCTGAAAATGTAGGTATGTTTGGACTTTTTTTTCCTCTCCTCCTCAAGCGCTTTACTGCTATGATAGAATAACAACATTTTTCTGCTCTTCTTGATAAGCAAGAATTTACACATGGTAAGAGGCAATAAGACATGTAGTGCTTTGCTTTTTGTAGAGACAGCAGGATTGCTAAAAAGCTCTGCAGACAAATGCTGTCAACATACCACTCTAACCTCTGGTCCAAACGTAAATTCCCTTTACAGTTTTAAGACAACTGCTTACAGAATAACCTGCAAATGGCTGTACAAAAACAACCAACTGCTTCAACACCATGGTCATTCATTCTGACAATAAAGTGTCTTCTGAACATATTCTTATGTTGAATATGACACATTCTCAAACATTTCCTTCTGGTAAAGGCAGATGAATAAACTGTAAACATGGTTGACCTCAAGGGATCTAAAAATTCTATTTTAGCAGTTTGGGGAAGGATTGTACTGCTATTCTCTCCTCATTTTTCATAAGCAATCTAATATTAAACCATGAATGGGAGGGAATACTTCAAGGAAAAAGAAGCTCTTCGTACCAGCTTCTCCAAGATTAGAATACAAAGCTTGCATCCTCACTGCTATCACATCTATTATTTCATCATATGACTGTGGATCCAAGTTTACTTAATAAAAGGGTTCTTATACAGAGAACTGTCTGTATATAGATTCCAAATTCAGAGTATTTTTTTTGAAGTTAGAGGAAATTAATGAAGTGTCTAAATGATCACCTCCATCTAGACAC
Organism: Calonectris borealis; assembly: GCF_964195595.1. Lineage (NCBI taxonomy): Eukaryota > Metazoa > Chordata > Aves > Procellariiformes > Procellariidae > Calonectris > Calonectris borealis. The sequence continues at coordinate 9,968,358 of NC_134316.1, read as the reverse complement.
TTGAGCATCCCACAGAAATGAGATTCTCAACACAGACATAGGGCTTTACACCACATTTTGTGCTAGGTTTCCACCTATCTCACCCAATTAAGGGGTAACAATAAAACAAACCAAATCAAAGAATATGCGAGTCCAGGTTACAGCTTACTTCACAACAACTCTCCACTTAAAGAACTAGGGGCCAGTGGTCAATACTGAGCATCCATATTAAAATGAGGAGTCTGGAAATCATTCTCTAGCACTAGCTGCAAGAGAAGTCAAAATCTATCCACTTTCTTAAGAGAATTTTTGAATCTTATTGGGGTGGGAGGCAAAGTAACCCCAATCTTTTTGCCCTAGCATTTAACACACAATCAGAAGAGAGGCTGAGGTATGTCAGAATCTCAGCTTGATTCTTTATCATCAACACAATTTCTGTTCAAGACAAGAACAAAGCTGGTACACTCCTTCAGGGGAGCTGAGGAAATAGTACATTTGCCAAGGCTTTAACAGATGAATGGCATTCCCTAGAAGGGAAATGCAAGGGAAGTAGAACCGGGCAATTTACTAATTGTTTGGACTATGGGTAGAAGATCTTCCAGAAGATTATGTTGGGGAGGTCTAGGAAAAAGTTGGGAGAGTCTCCTACCATTGTAAGATTTCCACTCTGGGACTCAGTTGAACTGGAGCCTACCAGGGGTCTTCCACAAGACCGTCTCCTGCCTCCCCCAGGCAGGAACACAGGCATGCAAAATCTTCAACTGCTTATTTTGGCATAGCTCTTGGAGAGCCAATATTCAGAGATAAAGGTCTCTCCAATCACACCATATCCTCATTAAGAGGAATGAGCACTACATTTTAAGCCAGCTGTGCACTCATGAGAAACCCACGTTGAAAAAGAGAGAAAAGTTATACATTATCATGGCCAAGTATTGGAAGATACTGGACATCTTTAACTCTTGTTAAGGTAAATAATACATGAGCACTTCAGAAGAGACTATATGTCTTCCACCTCCCTATATTTTCATTACCTCACAGCCTCAGTTTCTATAGTGCAGCAGCATCAAGGGCTAAGGTTGGGTTAAGGTTAATGTAGGAGAATTGGAAAGGATTTGAACAGGACATGAGAACTCCTCCTGATTTTGTGAAAGGTATGCTGAGACTGGAGAACAGGGTTGAAGTCAGAGCCAAAACAGCAGCAAGGGTAGGTGGGGATATTACGCTAGGGATGAGGTTAAGTTTAAACTAGCACGCAAGCACAGAATCTTGATTTTAAAGCCACTTTCTCTTCAGTTAGTAATAGCAATTAAAGAAACAACCCGACCTATCATTTTCCCCAACATGTAAAGAAAGATAAGAAAAGACTGACAGCAGGGGAACAGAAAATACACACACAGGATGTGTGCATTGGGAACCTTACCTGATGATGAATTCCCAACAACGATGGTCTCTACTTTGACTTCAGTTACTGCCAACATAACAGTGCTGTTCTGCCGCTTAGTGATTGCATTTACTATTGTATTAGCAGCATTCTGTATGAGACTATTATCTTGTTCATCTCGATGCGGGACAAAAGACTAAAGGGAGTGAAGGAGAAAAACAGGAAGTTACTGCAATCACCTAACCATGGAAATCTTCTTTTTAAATGCAGCTACATCTTAATTGAGTTCACTAGGTTGAATTTACCTGACAGTAGTTACCACCAGTTCCCTAAAAGCCTACTGTAGCAATAGAATGGCTGGCTCTATCCAAACTGCAGATGCAGTGTCAGACTTGGTGGGTAACATGCCTACTTGCTAATCTAGCATACATCAAATAAAAGGCAGCTGACTTCCATGTTACTTACACTGCTGAGCTAAACTTGGTCATAGTTTGGAGCACTTCAAGACATGTGGATCATCTAGATGGAAGCTTGGACTAATAACAGTCTGCTCTATTTATACCATACACTTTGCTTCCTGCATCATGGCTCAGCATGTTCCTTACGGTACTGGTAGAGACAGACAGTCCAGCTTCTGCCTGGATAAACACTTCACTATGAAAATCAGCTCGTTCTTAGAAACTAAGCAATACGCAAGCATTGAGTGATTGGGCTGCAAATGCCTCTAAAGCAAGTCTTTGGCTCAGTAGGGCAACAGTTACTTTCATCTACTCAACTTGCACCTTCTTCCACTTAGCACTTATGTATTTAATGAACATCCTGAAGCAGCCACACTCTAAATGCACAGCGGAAACTTCTTTACAAGATCCAATCCAGCCACCTGCAACCGTATCTCCTTACTGAGAAGGTCAATAGCGCATTTCTGACAGAACAGGTAGGCACCTGCTCACTAATTTGGGCTGAATTAGTCTTTAGAGTAATTTATCAGGAGGTTGTAGTAGCCTTCTGTCATTAATGAAACCTGCAGTTTCAGCTATCTAGCATTATAGGAAATTGCGACATCACAAAATTGCTTTGCAATCAGACTAAGCCACAGATTGCAGTACCTGCACTGAAGTGAAACAAGCTATAACAACCTCTTCCCCAGCTCAACTAGTAAGAAAACATTTTCCTATATATATTAATACAAGTCTCATACTTACAATAGCAACTTCCACTGCATTCTCTGTGGAGTAAGACAGGTCACACAATATTATCAGAGTTCTGTCCCTAGAAACAGTCCTAGTAGCTGGTAAATACCGGATTTCAGAACAGATATTTTCAGTTGTAGTGCCCTGTTAGAATCAAGGGAGATTGTATGACTTTAGTTCAAATAAAAAATAGTACATAAAAATAAACATCTTCAGAGTTTTTACAGTTACTGAGACCTGATGAAGGCAGCAAAGAGGGCAGCAAGAAAGGGCAGAAAAGTGAAGAACAGGGGGCTGGAATGAAGGGTGAGAAACTGAGCTTGCATAACTATCCTAGTACAGTCTGAGCCCAGCTTGAAATGTAAGAAAGCAGTTCTTTGAGATTTAAAAAACAAAATATTCAGTACAAACCCTAATTTTGCCTCGCCCTTTAGACAGAGCACAATTAATAGCAACAGAGGAGTCTAATAATAAATTTTGCAAGTTTATGACAGCATGAAGTCATATTAGAAACATTAATCTTCCATGCTTTGACATGGAACATATCCCTACATATATTGCCATACTTCATTACTAATTCTGTTCTCACCTGGGGAACTTTGTCTCCGTTAAAAATTAAAGTAATTCTAGCACAGTCATTGTCTAAGTATCCAGAATTAGGCAGACACTTGATATTGGCAGGCAGAGGTTCAGAGGCACTGCATTCTCCCCAGTCAGTGCATGGTGGCTGAAAACATTTCATATACTTCTCCTGGCATTCTTGACCCATGGGACACTGGTTATTTGAATTATCCCAATGTTTGTGTAACAGACAAGGTTTTTTCCCACACCACACCTAGAAATTAAAGAGAAAAAAGTATTGTTACAGTTAATTGCTCTTATGCATCAAATCAAAATAAGAAATTCACATAAGATGGTCATGATCTACTACTGATTGCAGAAAAAAAAAAATATCTGTATTTTGATACTGCTGTCGTCCTAGTAGCAGATGGAGTTGCTCTTCCACAAAACGAGGACATTTTGTATGGACAAAAGAGTGAAAACTGTGCAAAGATTACCCGAGACACCAGTGACTGGGCACATCTCCTTAGAGGTTTACGGATTTGTCCCACATAACTGAGTTATACAGAAGTTCAAACATTTAATTTGAACTAGTCATCTAGACTTCTATAGTCTAGAAAGAGAAACACCCCCACAATGATTAATTTCTTTTCAATATTTATACTGAGATCCTTGCCACAGAATGCTGAAGATGTTAAGAGCTGATGCACATTAGTGATAAGCACACTCACTTCAACGACTCTCCCAAAAGAAAACAGTATGTCAGTACCCCCAAGTTACTGAGGTGCAGCAAGCTTCCAAACACAGTTCCATTTCATGATTTAACCGTTAAGATTTTATATAATACTATACAGCTATTAGTTTAGGAACTTATGGATTCCTTAAAGCACAACCGTCAGCAAGAAAGTGTATTTGTTCCACTACACATGAAAGAACCAAACACCATATATGGATAAGTTGCATTTGCCGCACCACCATTTCTGAGATTCTAGTTACCTTCACGTACTGTTATCTTCTGAAGACATCTCAAACTTGAAATCACACCACCATAAATGGTCTAAAATAGTATTTCTAAATGACTTAGTGCAAGATTTAGCTATTTCTATGCCTACAGTGCATACCTAGCTAAACAAAGTAAGATTAAGGCTGAATAGATTAATAAAACCCAGAGGTTTTTTAAACTGGTGCTTCCAGTGAAATATGGGAGACTGCTGTGTGAGGCAGTGTTGTAAGTGCTCTTAGTGCTCATCTGGAGCCACCCACCTAGTCCTACAACTTGTAAGCAGCACTGATCTTGTTTCTCTCCAGCTGTGATGTAAAGCTGCACAGGTACCACAAATCCACTGAGAAATGCTATCTCAGGAGGGCTGAAAGGCTTGGAGCACATATACTAACATGTTCAATCTGCATTTAAACTAGTCTTATTTTTTCTAAGTCACAACCACCAGGATATAGTCCATAATAAATATACAAAGGTTGCAATTTGTCAATTCATAAACCTACTGAAGGACAATACAAAAAGACGATCATGAACCGCTGACAAAACTTTCCTTCCTACGTGTCCTTTGCCTTGAAACTAATGTTCACAAAATTAAGAGCTCTAAAACTGTTTGCAAAGCTTTGGCAGAGTGATTTATTTATCCTTTCAAGGATCATTATTCCATTCCAGTTCATATTTCCTTTTCTGCAAAAAGTGCCTGCTCCTAGAGAGCTTGTTCTGGCAGGTAGAAAGCAGGACAGTAGCTTATGATTATAAAGACAATCCCGTAAGTAAAGTATTTTTACAGGAAATCATTAGATACTTTTTTTTTTAAACAAAGGCAGTTTGGGGGAGACCTATGCAAGAGTCTAGATGAAAAAAAAAACAAAGATTAACTTGTGTATGAAAAACAGTAGGTTTGTTTCAGCCAGAAGGATTTAAGAAAATAGGTCAAAATGCCTACCTTGGTGCAGTCAATACGGCCATCCAAACAGTGGCAGTTGTTGCATTCTTGATCCCACCTGCTGCCATGGGGAAAGGTCATTCCTTTAAGCCAGCAAGGCTTTCCAATTCCAATCACTAAGGAAAAAAAAGCACACTCAAGACACTTCACCTCTTTGACTTACTGAAGCTATACAAATTTAAATCAAAAAAATACTGGCTACTGTTCCTTACATATCAGACTACTGTAATGTAAACTCTATACTGGCTATGTTGGAGCCTATTGTTTTTTGGGTAAAGGTTGATAGCAGATATAGGAATACCTTCTTGGCACCTAGGACCAATTCTTCCAGGGGGACAAGTGCATCGGTATCCATTTATTTCATCTATACAAGTGGCACCATATCCACAAGGGGAAGACTGGCATTCATCGATATCTAGATAGAAAATAGGTAAAACTCAATGGCAAGGACATAGAACATTGTAATTAAACATTTACTGAGATGTAATCTTGCTTGACAATACTTGCTTTCTTAACAAGCAAAGGACAGTTTGGCTTCAGAATTAATCTCCTAATTAGATAGTTCCACCATTTCAGCAGTAACCTCTAACAGATTTCTCATAATTGCACCCTAATTGAAGTTCTGGTGATCAAAGAAGCAGTCATATGCTGACTCATCTCACAGAGCAGAGATGTCCGACAGCTGAAGGTGCTAATGTCTTCTCCACATTCATCTATAGAACTGAAGTCCCACATCCTATTCGGGCACTAATCTCAGACATTTAGGCTTCCTAGAAAAGCACATGCTTTCAGGAAGTTATCACAGTGCAAGAGCTAAACAATGAATTGGCTCAACAGTGCTCGAAAAAAGTGACTTACTGCAATACAATTCACCATAAGAAAGAACAATAATGGTTTAGTTTGTAATAGACATTGGATGTTACTTTTCTTCATAACCTTGAAATAGTGAGTAGATTAGTTTAGTACATACACACTTAGCACACAAAAGCCTCTTAAAAAAAAAGACAACCTTCAAAGATTCAGAGGCTTAGCCATAGAAATCTATTGAAAAGGCAGGGAAGCATAGTCCATTCAAATGGACAGCAATGTGTTATTTGTTATCCTGGGGAAGTGACCAATACTAATTTATGCAACAGTCTGCCAAAGGCAACAGAAACCAACCTGTCAAGTTATGAGCCACAGGCACCAACTGCTTCATTTTCAACCATAACCATTCTCTTACAAAGCATCTTTCAAAAGGTTTCCTTCCATGGAAAATGAATGCCCACTCCAACCCCTCTGAAAAACTGTTTAAACACCAATTCTTGACTGATGCACAGTATTGGCTCATCTTCTGTGTTAAAAGGACTGGACTTAGAAAGTGAACGTGACAAATGGTAGTAGTGAGACTGTTACTCATGTAGGCAATGGAAAATACCAAATGGATGTGGAAGGGCTTTTGGTTCTATTCTAGCTTCTTTCAGAAGTGCTCTAAGTTTTATGCAAATACAGAAGTATCTAAACTACTACAGCATTTAACTACTCTTTCCTCCTCTCTTCAAGCTATGTTGGTTTAAGACTCTCCAGCCTCTGTACGCTGAAAAAAGTGACTGTTAACTCTGTTTCTGTTATCAGCCATAAAAGGCATTTTTGTCAGAGCTACTCCTTTTGTCTATACCAGTCTAAACAAGAAAAAAAAAGTCTGCAGTCCCATTACAAATGCACAGTATTTGTCTTTGACTACAAATAGTTCTCTCTGCATTTCTTGTCTGGAAAAGGAGAATTCAGTATCTCTCACTGCGTATCTGGATCTAGATCCATGATTATCTGCCATCTATATCTAGAGATCACTAAGCTGTTGCTACCACAAGTGCACCTTCTGTCACCCTCTGACTAGAGTGTTGGCTCATTTACTATCTTCCAGAACGAGGATTAAATCTCAACTTGAAAGCACACCACCATATTGATGGAGTGGAAGGACCAAGCCCAATAGCCTTCAGGCTATGGAAGACTCAAAGTCTGATCTTCTGAAGAAGGAGAAATAAAATAAAGCAAAAATAAGGTATCTATCACATGCAAGTCAAAATGATAATATTCCATTTAAAAAAAGACTCTTCCATGACACTTCAATGCAGTTTTAGGGTCTTTTGTTACCCCTTTCTTTTCAGTTTCTATCTTTCAGGATAATTGCAGTGTAACAGGTTTGTTTCATAGCTTTGAAAGACCTTTATCATACTTCTCTATGTTATTCATGTGCCAGAACTACACTCCTGATGTTGTTTTCATTTGCGATGTCTCAGTGAATTTCAGTTTCTAATGTTAAATGGAACACCTAATGATATATGTCATCTTTAATGACAAGTTGCTTATCAAGAAAAATACTTAAAACTTAATAAGCTTCTGTGAAGCCAGCACCCCAGAACCTTCAGAAATGTCTGACAAAATCCAGCAACCAAGTCTTTGAGTATAATTTAAGCCAACTCATTTCAGTTCCATTTAATGAAATGAAGAAAGGAACATAAATTGCCATTGTTTACAAAGTATCAGTACCTGGCTGACTGACAGGTGGCTTCTGCTTCATTATTTGGAATTCAGCTAACCTAATGCAAAAAGGGTCACAGATTCTTCTTTCCGATTTGTGCGTTGGAATGGTACAACCTTTCAGGTCTTTACCCATACAGGTACTTACTAATTCTGCAGTCAGGACCAGCAAACCCAGGGGCGCATTCACATCGAAACCAATTCACACCATCAACACAGATGCCTCCATTGTAACTGTAAAAATAATAAACCTATCATTACATCAAGCATTCTCAGGGTAGATGAGCAAAAACCATAGGTCTCATGCGGTGTGTTCAAATGCAAATTTCTATTGTCCCTATTCATAGTACTTTCTCACTATTCAACAATGCAGAATTAAAAAGTCCCTGCTAATTCATAATACAAGTCTACTTAATAAGCCACCTATATTGTTTCATTGGTCTCTGATTAAAGCTTTGTTAATTAAGCCTTCTGCTGCTCTTTAGGGGGATGATCTATTCCCATCAACAGAGAAAGCATAATGTTAGACAAACAATATTGCTTAGTAAGTGACCTGTTAAAACAGCAACACCCTACAAAAGCTTGTGCATGCGTGGGGAAGTGTATCAACAAAATTCAAGGAGATAAAACAGCACTGTACAGTGAATATAGAGAAAGCCTGAGCTTTTACAAGGGTGGTGTGTTTTTTTTTTTTAAATACATGAAGTACAGAATATTACATCAGAACAAACAACAGAGAAAGATAAGGTAGATGATTTGCTTCATCCACATATCAGTATTTTTCCCCTTCAACCATAAATATCAACCTCTATATTTAAAATACTCCCATTGTATTTTCCAAAACATTAATTTTGTTTTTAAAACACATTTATACATAGTATTTGATATAACAGGACATTTTTATATTATATAAAATTATTTATTCTAAACTAACAGGTTTTGATTTCTCATTTTTTCTAAAACTCAATTGTAGATGCTTGAAAAGTCATTAAGTCTGATTCATTTCATATCACAGTAATTTACTAGTCAGTTCTGGCATGAAGACTACACTAAAATACTTCTATCTGTTCATATATGAATCAACTCAGGATTGTTTTGTGATCTTTGTTGCTGTCAAGGAACAGGTAAGGCGTGGCAAAAAAATGTTTTAAGATTTTTACAGAGGCTGGCTTCAATTATTTTAGGGTAGGTTTATTTCTAATCTGCAATGGAAATCAGTATTACTCTGCTCACTTTTATTTTTACAATAGGTACAGAACTGGAGTTCGCATACTTACCATGGATGAGGGTTGCAGTCATTGGTGTCTATAAAAAAGAATACAGACTAGTGTAACTAGTGGCATATTTGTTTTCTAATGTATAATATTATAGTTCAAGAGACACTATATTTGATAAGGAAAGCAAAGAAAAATAATACAGAATTGAACTTTTGCTTCCACACTTGCAAAGGAAGTTCAATTAGACCTAACAGACCAATGAAATACCTTAAATTTTATGAACAGACTGACAAATGCAAAATTTTACAATTTCGGTGTATTTTGATATATCAACAGCACAGACTGATAGGCAGCATGATGGCAACATAGGAATAAAACAGGGTATCAGTTCCATTGGTAGTGGATAATTCAACCAGGCTCTAAAATCTTTCTAAAGGATTACTACTACTTTGTCACTTTACATGTATACACGCAACTAGCCAGATTTCTTAAACAAATCTTTCCCATTATAAACGGCTGCGAATTATTTGTTAGTATTTATACTAGCACTGTCAGCTTTAAAACAGCTAATCAGGGCATACATCAATACAACAGTAATATCACCATAGATTTAGAGTAAAAACAGAGCTCAAATTGAGATATTCTCCCCCCTTTTTCCTCTATGTTACACCTTGGGGGAGGAGAGGGGGGGAGTAAATAATCAAAGTTGCAGGCTTTATTCCACATAACCAATTCATTGTATTGGTACGTTAAAGTAGTTAACTGCTATCCTCAGAGAAAATGATGGAATATACACTACTGCATGCCTTTCCACATACTTGTCATTATTAAAATTAGTATTTCTGCAAGGATTTTTTTTTTCTCTGCACATGCTCCCAAAAATTGTATTTCTACAGAAGGTTGAAAGTCTTATTTTGGCAGAGACTAGGTGCAAAAAGAAGCATGACAAGTTCTTCATTCATTACTCGAGCATCATCATCTTTACCTACCTCCCACCCGGAATGATTCAGATATTTTGGCACATGAACTCTATAAACTTGCTTTGTTTCACTTAACAGCTCTGTGCCAGACACTCCTAATATCCCAAGGGAATGCAGGGGAAGAAAGGAGAAAAGCCTTACTCTGTGTGCATGTACGTCCTTCCCATCCTTCTTTGCAGATGCAAGAAAAGGAATCTCCACTGCCAACACATGTTCCACCATTCATGCAAGGGTTTGGAATACAGCTGCTGTTTTTAGCTTTGAAAACAGAAAAAGTCTCTATTTAGCACAGAAAACAAAAAGTATCTATCATCTGGATATGTCAGTATCACAATCCTGAACAGCATTTAAGTCAACAGTGCAAGACTTACAAGAAGGTCAAAAGACTCCAAAAATAACCACATCGCATGACAATCTCTCGCCTACCTTCACCATCATCCCAATTCAATTGTTTGATTGAACCATGAAGTTTTATAAAAAAAGATTATCTATTTTTTCCCCATCTGTGTAAGCACCCTTTAAATACTGCTAAATTCCTACTTCGGCAGTGAGTTACCCAGGTCACGAGGTGTACTTCATAATAAAACACTAGTATTTAAAGTTCAAATTTTGATTAAATGCCGTAATTGTATCTAAAAAGCAGAACTGTACTAAATTACCTTCATCCGAACTTCTTGGTCCTAGTGGAAGTTTCATATTGAAAAAAAATGTACCATGGAGACTACATTCAATCCCCAAAAAGATCAAGAGTAGTTCCCCTACAGCAGGCAGTAACTCTGCAAATCCCCTAGGAAGAACCACTTCATGTCATTTTTCCTGAGTATGTCTGCTTATATGCCTCTCGATCACAAACTTATTCACGTTATGAACCTTCAAGCAAAGTGGGGGACTAAGTTCCCAAGACCCCTTTACACAGGGTCTCTAAAGACTAATAGAGAAGTCAAGACACAAGTCCAAGCGTTCCAAATCTGCTTAGGAGAAGCTATGTAAAAGACCATGTAAGCAGCCTGTGGAGAACAGCTTCCTAGAAGTCAGTATCGTGTCAGGTGAGTGGATGAAATTACTCTAAACTTCAGTCACCGGCTAACTGGAACAGCTTTGAACTAGCCAGTTAAAAGAGCAGTGTGCCTATTTACTAAACAGCTAAATATTTATTTTAAACACTTCTCTACTTCTTTTGGCTTTATCTGTAGATGATTTAAAAAGCTTACCAGTGTTGCAAGTACTTCCTATCCATTCTGGAGGACACGAACAGCGGAATGTATCTCCATCATCATAGCATGTTCCACCATTGCTACAAGTATTTGCATCACATTGGTATTCACCTATACATCACAATAACACAGTTTTAATTTCCATTGGTCTTGCCGAATTTTAAGACCAGGTACTTTTTAATCACAAATTACTTTTAAAGATAATTCATATTTAAATCCAATAGTACTAGAAACACATAGTTCCAACTTGCTGTATTGCAGTAAACAACCAAAAGAGTGGAATCTAAGGGCATCTCTTACAACTCTATTTCACTACATGAAGGAATACATTTTTTAAACGTTCCATTTGTTGCTGGGAAACTGAAAGAGGTAATGAAAATATGCCTATTATTTTACTGCAATTGTTTTATTTTAAATTTCAGGAACTCTAGTCTCATGAGAAGAAAGAAAACAAATCTTTGGGTAAATGAAAGATCAAAGTAAAGAACACTTACGTGAATGGCAAGTTTTGCCTTTCCAGTCATTCTTACACTCACAATAGAAGTCATTTACCAAATCAATGCATCGGCCACCGTTGTGACATGGGTTAGGAGAACAGTCATTGAAATCTAGAAAAAGAGTTATTCAAATTAGATGATCTAGCCTAGCCAAGGCCATGAGAAAGTATAAAATACTTCTTTATAAAGGAAATAAATAGTGTACTATTTAGGAAGACAGCGTTCCTACTTGTTATGGGGAAATTCTTAAGGAAAAAACTCTGATTTAATACAGGGCAACATGAATTATGAAAGATTTTCTGACAGCTTAAGAGAAAAAGTATCGTTCAGCACGGCTTCTAAGTAGAGCACCAAAGTAGTTTCACTCTTCCAGCAAACAGCTGTATTCTGAACTTCAGAGAAAAAAAAAAACTTTATAGTAGGGACCACAATGCCCTGAAAAGGACCCCCAACCCATGACATCCGCATGAGACAGTTAAGGCTCCCTCTCCTGCTTTATGTCTCAAAATAAAGAGAGTTAAAGCCATTAGATGGCTTAACCATTTTATACGTACATATATATATGTGTGTGTATACACACACATTAAACATATACACATACACACACAAATTTTAGAGAAAATTCTTTCACTTGAGAAACATTTTAATAGGTAGAACATAATTATTCCGGACCAAACTTCATCTAGACCACACAAAAAGCCCTTTTGACAGTGATAGCTGCCAAAAGCTTCTCAGTCTTTATTTCACATCTCAATTGGTGCATGTCCTGTAATAAGTCTCAACAAGTCCTTGCCATCACATTTTAGAAGGTGCTTCATTCAGAGTAGAAAAAGAACCAACTGCAGTTTCCTCTGAGGTAACTTAACTATGAACTGGCCTAGTACACTTCTTTGTCAGCTAAGGCCCAATACGTCTCAAGCCAGGGCAGCAAGAGTAAAGGCCTGCTCCCACTGAACCCAGAATACAAAACACTGACTCATGATATTCACTGAGTAAAAAAATCAGGCTTCAGCAGTTCTTTTCTTACTAAAGGAATAGATACTAAATTTACAAATTCCTTCAGTAAGGTGGAAGCACATTATAGCTTGCACTGGCTTAAAGCTAAAAAGCTTTTCAAGTTTGGAAACTACTGTGTATGAGTAGATTGGGTAAGGGACAAACTTTTATGTACAGTAGGTACTAAGAAGTACATATGCTTATAGCAATAAAAGCAATATAACAAGTAGACCCCCTAACAGGGTATATTCACTTTTGCCTCAGGAGAAAAAGAAGATCTCTCCTCCTGAGATATATCCTGTACTATATCAAAGAATCAGATTACGGTCCTATTAAAGGAACTGAGCCTTTTAGAGCTGCTACCCAAAAATCTTCTTGAAAATACTTTTGCAAACAAAACTGGGTAGACTGTAATTATAGAACAGAGAAACTACCCCATTATTATTAACCACGTACCAACCATCATTAACTGTTACAGCAAAGCTGTAACATTTGACCCTGCAACACTTCGCAGTACTCACTCGTGTCACACAATTCTCCTTCCCAGCCACTTGAGCAGAAACATCTAAATGAATCAACTTCATCGATGCATGTTCCACCATTCTTGCAAGGTTTCCCAAGACAATCATTGATATCTATGACAAAAAGTTAACAATTATTGCTCAAGGCTGTCTTCACCTACTTAGAGGAGTGATCTACACTTGTGTCTCTAGGAAAAGCAGCACAAAGTTATACTCCATATGTACATACATAAGAACAGCTCAAACATCTGTTTTCAAGCCAGGTAAGGTTTCTAGATGTATTCCCTAAATGTAGCAAGTCAAACCAGAGCATTAAGTTTACCTGGCAAAAATATCCAGGTGTTCAAAAAATACCTGGAACAGCAACACACATGCTCCTAAGCTGTGCTGTCAATGTGTCTGTCCCTTCTTTACCATCCCCACGTTGGAGAAATCCATGGCTTCTTGTAAGACTGTACATTAAGGTAGTGGGTACAGACACGTTCATACTGAAGTTGGACTAAAACCAGTTTTCTTTCACAGAGGAAGTGTGAACCACTACAAAGACAACTGTTACCAGAAGAAACTGGATTTCAAGCAGTACACCTGAAACAATGCTCTATGCAACTTTATTAAAATCTTAGTGTTTTATTGTTTATTGTTTAGTGTTTAATTGTATATTATGTTGTAAAGCTTCATAACAAAAACTTTAAGGAAGTTTTAGAGCAACAAAAACTCCTACTTACTTTCATGACAGTATATTCCAGTAAAACCTCTTTCGCAGGCACAAGTAAAATTCCCTCCTGGCTGACTAATACACCGTCCATGAGGCCCACAAACATTAGATGAAATGAAACGGATTCCTTCTTGGGTAGCATTAGTGAAGACTTCTATTGTACAGCTGTCTATTACTAAGAATGAGAAGTATAATATCAGACTAATAATCCGCATCGCCAATCAGTTTTTAGTTTTAAAAAAGTTATCCAAAAATTAAGACTAATCACAATTTACAAGTTACATTACCCTCCACCTCTTTATAAATGAGGACTGTTACAAGCATTTCTTCTCACTGCCTCACTATTTCACAAAGTCCAAGTGAGTACAAATGTTTCTGCATTATGCTCTTTTTTAACGTACCACCAATACATTAAGACAAGTTTCTGGACAGCAGCAGGTACCTTTACAAGAATTATTCTTGCAGTGGTCCTTGAGATGAGAACAATTCTTTCCATCATAGTCATCAGGGCAGGCACAGTAATAATCTCCTCCCAGATCATAGCATTTAGCCCCATTCTGGCAAGGGTTAGGTTCACAGAAATCAATATCCATCTGTAAGAGACCATAGTTAGCAGCAGCTGCTTCATTTCCCAGGAGTAAGCAGCATTATCTGTGTTGCCAAAGGCACAGATGAAGCTAATTTACAAGGAACCCCAAGTTTTAAGAAGGTTTATGTATCATATATATCGCATTCCATCCTGCAACACAGACAGAAACTTCAGGTTACTTTATTCAATCCTAACACAAAGCATTCCTGATACTGCTAAAAAGATATTCCTTTGCAGGAGGCTGAATAAGCACATTTGCAATAACTTAGTTAGCAAAGAAAAAGCCATCAAGAGACATCTTACTGTGACTATTCTGGATCCTTTTAAGTCATTTCTCTGTCCTTCACACCCACATACTAACTGCTATAATACAAGTTAAATACCAGTGCACTTGTCAACTTTGTGTCTCCAACACACTTAAAATACACAGAACCTTAAAAAAAAAATCCTATTCTCTAGAGCAACTTCTCTTCCCATCTCAATTAACACATAATTTATTATAGAATTTATTATAGAACCCCATAGCTTGGAAGGGACCTTCAGAGGTCAGCTACTTCCACCTCCTGCTCAAAGTAGGTTTAGTTAGACCAAGCTGCTCAGGGCCTTATTCTTACAAATACTATCAGCATGCCAATTTACACACAGAAATCCTAGGTATATTTTGAACACTTCTTACCATCTGACTCAAAAAGCAAAATTTAAACCTAGCTTTCATAATATAACCCTTAACACAAATTGCTATAGCAAAGCAATTCTGCTTCTTCTACATCTTAGATTGACACACGAAATCACTGGTTGGTGATGCCCTAAACTGGCCTCAAAATCCACAAAGCGGTCCCAAAAGGGATATTGTTACATAACAATACCTTTCCTCCAAATTGTTATTCTTAAAGATTGCTTTCCTCCCCTCAAGTGAATTTTTCCCTTTTCACATTTCTCTTGTGAGAAAGATAGCTCTCTTAACCTTACAGACATAAAGTTTAAGTTCGATAGTGGATTTGGTCACTATTTTTAGTAGTCCTGTAGCTACATAGGAGAAAAATTCAAAGCTAACCAAAACAGAAGGAATGCAAATGGTGTTAAATATTTAATTCAGAGGAGCACGTACAATTCCAGCTGCAATAGAGAGATTTTCAGCAAGCTATTTCGTGTTCTCATATGGAACATTCAAAGCAAACTATGAAAAATAGCTAAGGTCTGAGAAAGATTCTCAGATCTCCTCTATCAGATGTCTCCATTTGTTTCCTTCCATTAGTGTATATTTCCCCTTCCCAATGCAAGTTCAGTAGCTGGTACTTTAGCATCTGCAATCAATGGTAATATTTCCTGCAACACACAAGGCAAGCAGCCAACTCCCCCCTATTATTCAAACAGATTTGCTAAAACTTTAATTACACACTATGGTATGAATCAGCCAAGAGCAGAGCACTCAAGCTATGATCCTTATGTAGAAATGGTACATGAGCTATTAGGTACTGCACCAGTTTTATTACATGGGTCAGTGTCTGCAACCCTTTTTAATTTTGAATAAAAGGAGGGCATTGTTTCTTTAACAATGCAAATAATATAGAATAAAATTATTTCAGCATTTAAGAGAGACCACTCCAATATCCTCCATGAAAAATTCTGCAGCAAATCCAACCAAATTCTAATCCAATGCCTCCAGTTGACGCTGCCTTGCTAACCATAACACTTACATGAATTTGGCTACCAATGAAAGCCAGAATGTACATACTTAGGGCAATGTAATTTTACATCAAAAAGTTTAATGTCCTAGAAAGAGGCAGATCTTCATTATCATGAAGTACTTTATTATCACTAGCACTTCAGTATTTCAGATCTGAATCCTTATTTAAGCACTAGAACTACATGTTCCTAAATTGATCTCAAACAAAAAGTTCTGAGAGCCAATACTTCCGTATCTGCCTGCCTTTAATTATGTGGATGCTCCTACCAAGCAACAGGATTACTTGAAAGATATTTCAATTATGTAGAGTTCAGAGTTATTAGGATGAAGACCTAAAACATTCTAGTGTAATAAGAGGACACAGGTCCTGAAAATTGCAAAGGAAAGCGTTTCAAGCTTAAGGAATACCTGCAGCCTTAAAACATTTAGGAGAGCCAACACCTATGTGCAACAACTTGCAGTTTACCAGGCTGCAAATTCAAGTGTTACAGTTACTATGTCAGCAGTGCACAACAAATTTGCTTATTCAGAGTGTCAAGTAACAGCTACGTTAGTCAGTAATGCTTTAGCCTTGGGTTACTCCTGCTTAAACCCAGAGATATGTTTCTTTCAAGAATTCAGTCCATGAAAAGTATTGCAGTAATGTCACCACTGCCCTCACCTCACAGAAGACTCCTGAGAAGCCCTGTAAACATAGGCAACTGAATCCATTCACCAGGTCTTTGCAACGGCCTCCATTTTGGCATGGATTGCTTTCACACTCATTTGTTTCTGTCTCACAGTTTTTTCCTGTGAAACCACGAGGGCATAAGCAATGGTAACCATTCACTTCATCCTTCACAGAGGGGGAAAAAAAGCAAAAGTAGAAAGATTTGTTTATTGATAAGACTTGCACACAAGAATTCAAGTTATTTCTATATTCTGGATTCGTGAACAGCAGTAGCACCACATAAAATTATTCTGTGAAATGGTGCAAGAGCCTGAAAGTGCAACACTACACTTTTAACATTTAACCTCATTTAATCAACCTGTAATTGCAAACTATAGAATTCATAACTAGTCAGAACAAGATTTATTTTCAACATGGCACGTAATAAACAAGAGTTACCTTACAAGTCCCTCCATGTTGACATTGTCCATGACAGTCATTAATATCTATGGATAAAACATGCAGGGCATTAGAACTTATACTGGAAGACTAAGCTGTAAAGTACAGGTCTAGCATAAAAATGCAGAACAAATGATTTTCAGAAAGGATTTATCTAGATTTTTCAATGAAAAGCAAGGATGCTTGATGTCTTAAGAGATTCTTATTTTAAAGAACATGTAATGGAAAATTACATATTACATATTTCTGTTACAGTGTAATAGAAATTAAATCAAATGCTATCAGCTAATTTCATATCTAACATTTTAGCTAAAAAGTATTTTAAATTGAATCAGTACATGATACCATTCAGACTCAGGGATGAGTGAGTAGGGAGAGATTTATTAGAGTTATGTAAGTGTATATCTAAGCTCATTTTAATACCAATTACACCTCTAATTAAATTTTCAAACAGTATTTTCAATTTACATTGCTGGAAGTTAGGAAAATCCTGACAACAGCTGTTTTTTCTTGTACAAGTATGTATACTATCATTCATCATAAGATCTTTTTTTATAAAGCATCCTATGGTCAACATATATACTACAGAAATACTAACTGGTATGACAATTTACTCCTGTCCATCCTGGAATGCAGTCACAGTAATATCCACCAATGAGATTTTTGCAAGAGTAAGCATTAACACAGGGTTTCCCCTCACACTCATTAGCATCTGTGAAAGAAGATAAAGAAGAGAATAAAGAACAAACCCAGAAACAGATTACCACAGCACCAAGCAAAGTTTCCATGCAATCCAAGCATCAGAAGCTCATATTATACATTGGTAAGGCACTAAAACTATTTACATACCACAGGTTTTTAACACACACTTGTCTATAGTAGCACATGCATGTTATCTTACTTTTCCTTTTGCCAAAACTCAAAAGGGTAATATGTTAGTCAGGGCAAATCCCTTCCTTGCCTCCATAAGCTTATAGTCACTGTTCTGCCACCATGAAAAAGGAGCTACCATCACCAGTGCTGTATTTTGAAACAGAGAAGTTATCGGGCATTCTAGAAGAACTATTATAAGCAAGCTTAAGCTGGGGCTTAAGTAGTTATAGGTTCACTTGAAACTTCTGGCTTTAAGATCTACTAAAGAAGAGCTGAGATACCAATAGCAACACACATATTCAAGTGTTTTCATCAATGAAAATCATACCAGAAACACACTTACACAGAGTTATTAATTATTTAGGAATAATCTCCAATGGTCTTCAAAACTGTAGAAGGTAATTACTTACCAAGCTGACACGTTGCTCCAATCCACTGCTGTGGACATATACACTCAAATGCATTAACACCATCAATACAGGTCCCTCCTTGAGCACAAGGGTTAGATGCACATTCGTCAATATCTGGAAAGTCAAAGAGTGCCTTCCATTACATGGTTTAAAATCTGGCCTAACCTATGTTTGGTTTTTTTGTTTTTTTTTTTTTTTTTTTTTTTTTTAAAAAAGTTATTTTGAGATGAAGTGGGGGCATGTACAAACAAATAAGCTTAAGAACAGATTAACATTTCTAACCTAACTTTTACTTAGGCTTTTCTCACATCTTTGTAGATAAGGGAGAGAGGAACTCTGAAATTTTCTATCTGCAAACAGCAAGATGATTCAGTTAATCTGCCAATGATTAACACATTCACTGAAAGTCATGTTCCTAGATCATGACACAAGTTTAGCCAGTATTTTCTTTTGAGGATAGCTGCTGTTGAAAAATGGATAAAAAAAACCTGTGTTCCAAATCACAGGCAACATGCAAACTGATTACATAGGTCCATAATACATTTCAACCACCTCCCTGTCTTCCAAACCAGACACTTAAGCATTTAAGTGAGTAATCTAGTCTTCTACTACTTTAAGAAGGGGAGAACCTTTCATGTTCGTATTTATATCTCTTAAAACAAATCCATTCTGTATTTTGCTTTAGATGGGCTAAAGAGTCAGAAATTGTCCTACAAGCTTTTGCAACAGAGCATTTCGTTGTATATGGTCCAGCTGTGCTTTTGATAACCTGTAGATCTAAACTGCATCAAACAGATACTGCTGGCTGCACAGTACCATTAATCTTTTCAGAGGCTCCCAATGCATAGCTGTTAAAAGACAGGTAAGGTAAAAGACTACCACCAAATTCCATACCCACAGAGCATGATTGTCAAGTAAGCTGTATCAACCCTTCCAACCCAACGGGTCAATCATCAGTAAATGCATACCCACCAATAGCACATGTTGGTCCACTCCACCCTGATGGGCAGTGACACTTGAAGCCTGATGAAATTTCGTGACAAATTCCACCATTAGCACAGGGATTAGACACACAAGCATGCTCCGCTGGGAAGAAAGAGGGAAAGAAATTCTTGCTAAATACTCTTCCAATATCAATTAAAGAGAATTTACATGGTTAGAAATTGCGTTCCGATTGAAGTGACCAAGAGCATGAGCAGTAGAGAGGTGCCTGTACAGAAGTTTGGAGGCTCCCTCTCTCTGCTGCAGAGAGTAAGATTCCCAGTAGAAGACTGAAGCAGGATTTTACTGAAGGTGCATCATCATTCATGTCTACTGACTAGAAAGCCTGAAGGCAGACAAGTCACTCGTATCTCAATATCCCAAGAGCAAGAAGTTCCCCATTAACCTACTGCCTCCAGCCACGCACTTCCACCTCCAGAGTGCTCCAGAACTCTTTTTTTCTTCTTCAGTGAGACAAAACAGATATTGCTGTATGCAGCGGCATACAGTAGTAGTAGTTTAAGCATCTGTTTAGCTTCATTCTAATACTGTTCCTTGGAAACAGCAAAGTATAGAACTACTTGCAATTATAGGCATTACTGCTTGTTGTCATGCCACATTCGGCCATAACACTTGCAGAAGCTACACTAAGCAAGAATCAAGTTGAGGAGGGACAAGTTGTATGCTATCACTTTTGATATTTTCCCTCTCAGAAGCCAAGGAAGCTTTCAGAAAGATGAAAACAACCCCCTTGCTAGGTAAGAGTTTCTAATTGTTGCTAGCATTTATTTTTTTGAGTCCTTCTTTCAGGAATGTTATCTAGTTTGCAAACTGAATTTACATTGTCTAGGATGTTAAGTACTAGTACCTAAAGCAGCTCACATATCAATCTACTGCTAATAATCAGTATAGAACTCAAACGTATGGCTCCCTTTATCACTGCCTCCTCATCTAGAGAGCCAAGGTGCTCCCCCACAACTTTCAGGGCAAGCTAAGACAAGATTTCTCCCATTTTAGCCAAAACTTTGCATCACATTCTACCAGCTGAAGCAAAATTGAAGTTTTGATAGTATCGTTAATACCACACAGCACTTTATAGAAGTTCAGGATCTACATCCTGATAAATATGAAAACCTTCTGCTGATAATAGTTTAGTGAACTTAAGGCCAAACAGTTAAGTTAAAGAAAAAAAATGGGTTCTTTCCGTCTACACTTATAACTGTATCAAGGAATAGCAAAATTCAAATTGAGAAGACTGGGAATATCACATTTAAAAAAAGGATTTAACAATCCATTGTGGCAAACAAGGTCACTGCAGAACACCCAACTGGATGCTACAGATAAAAAAGTTCAACTGAAAGTTTTCATTTTTCTCCAAACTTTCATCCAATCTTTAAACCAAAATAGGAAAGAAATAGAAATTGAGCACTTGCCCCGTTATCTCCAGAGACAGAATAGTCAGGAAAAGTCTCTAAATACCAAAATAGTCTCCAACACATGAAAATTTTTGTCTTTGTGTAACGCACACACAGATATACATGAAAAAAGCAATATCCTATCTTTGTAGTGTCGTTGAGATAGGAAGCAGTTTTTCATGTTAGATAGACACAGATCTGTTAAACTCTAGTCAAGAAGGCATACTTCATCAGAAATATGGTTTAAAAGCTTTCCTCCATTTTGCCAATGGGAGCAGGAAATACACTTAACTTTTCATTTAGACTACTCAAGGTGACTCTGTAGGAGGGCTTGAACACATTTCCACAATCGTTAACATCTGCATCATTAATCCAAATTTATTAAGAGTCTCATATTAAAAGATTATTTTAAAAATCAAGTTTCAGTTGATCCAAAAGGATAGTCAACACATTCAGGCAGCTAAAAATTGGGCCAAAACCCCACACCACAGTTAAAACTGAAGTGTCTACCACGACTACCTTCCTTAGTCGCCAGCTTGTGTAAGATGCACGTTTGCAAGCAAGCCAGAAGACAAGAAAATGAGTGGCAGGGAGAAAGGTAACAGGGAAAGGTGCACCTGTAACCCATTTCCATGAGACTATAGCCCAATTGCATGCTTGGATTAAGGAAGTGAAGAAGCCAAAGGGAAGAAATATTCTCAGTCTTATCTAAAACCAAGGGAAACTGTTGTAGCATTTCTGTTGTCTTCAGTGTTTTTTTGAATAGCCAGCCTAAGGCACTAGACAGGAGAGATGGAGCTGGCATATCGCCACTGTCACACAAAGTAACAATCAGGTTGAAAGGACAAGTTGCACACCATCACTTTTCACACTTCCCCTCTCAGAAACCAAGCTAGCTTTTGGAAAGGGGAAAAGAGCCCCTCCACTCTACAGAAAAAAAAAAAAAGGCAACAATGAGCATATAAAAATGCCACCTGGCTAACTAGAATGCAGCCACGCCTAAAACAGTTTCAGATTTCTGAAGATACATGCAATATCCAGAAGTACCGATTTCGCAGTTCTTTCCAGAGTAACCATCTGGGCAAGCACAGCGATATTCATCTGGTTCAGTATTCATACAGGTTCCACCGTTCAGGCAGGGATGGTGATTTCCACAGTAATTCAGATCTGGACAAAGAAAAGTGTCAATCAACAGGGAACACAAATCTCACCATTTTAATCCTTAGGCAGACATACAGATGCCATTCTGGCTTGAACATCATTCACCCACATCATCCCCATATTCCATTAGCTAGCCTGTCATCTCATTACTATCCACAGAGCAAGGAAGGATGAGCAAGAGACAACTGCATGAGTTAGAAGAGTCGGGACCATTCCAAGCCTTTTGTCTTAAACTTCCTATACTTATGATGTTTAGGCACCATCTGCCATAACAGAATTAGGCACAGAAATATTCAGGTAGTTGCGTACTAGCAGGAAAAAAATGGTTAATGAGTTATCAGTTAATCATGCAACTTTACTTATTTTTCCTATACATTAATGTTAAGTACCTTTGTTACAGAGCAGGCCACCCCAGTTGGTTTCACAATTACACTGCCATGGTTCATTACAGCTCCCATGAGCACAGCCTGGGTAGCGGACACACTCATCACAGAACTGTCCTTGCCAACCATAATGACACCTAAGATGTAAGTTCACATGTTAAAAAAGTTAGCAACATGATGCTTAATTATCAGCATTACAGGTATTTAAACACTACACTTACCATTCTCAAGAACAAGATCAACTGTTCAATGTGCAGATAACAAAACTTTATTTCTCCTGTTTAGAAGGGACATACTAGTCCTGTTGAATGTCCTTACTGGAACTCATCTTGCTCAAGCGTATTACACACCATGGCAACAAACACCACCACCAAGCATTATGTGTTATGAGACCTGTACATAAATTAGCTGTTCTTTCACAAGAAGTCCCATCTTCACATAATCATCTCACACTAGGATAAAAATTGTGATTGGTATAAAAGAAGTTGAAATTACTTTTCAAAAGGAGCCTGCTGGCTTACTGCATCAAGCATCATAGCTTTTTTCTCTCTATGAAGATAGCTTTCAAGATACTAGCTAGTTTGTTCTGGAGTGCTACAGTCTTGAAAGACCACGGCAGCCAGAGATGCTGCTGTCTTGTCAGTTTTCTCAGGACTTAGTTTCTCAAGAGAACCCTTTTTACAGATTTATTCTATTATACCCTCAGTTTTCTCTAGTGACATTATGAAAAGGGTGCTCTTTGGAGAAAGGAGGAGAGAGAACAGAAACAAAAGCCATTAATAATTCATTTGTTTTAAACAGAGTTGAAATTTTGTCACAAGATTTCTTCAGAGACCAGCATCTTTATGTTATCTGTAACAGAATTCTGCTAAGAAAAGCAACTGTTTATGCTACAGGAAAAGTGATAAAGCCTGAACTTTAATAAAAGAAAATAAAAAGGACATAGGCTAATGCCTTTTTTTTTTAACGTATATTTCACACACATTTTAATCAAACAGAAATAGTAAGCTTGCTCTTTTGGGCCAACAAAAAAACATTCTACCTGTTACTTTATGAGTATTTCTTACAAACAATTTAAGGGGCACACTAGCAAAGAGATGCATAAAAACACACTGAATGGGAGTTGGGCACATGCATGCCAGTGGAGCCCTAATGCATAGGGGAAAAAAGGATTAGAAAGAAAACTGTACTTTTTTAGATTTACCACCACCATTCTATGATCAACATGCTTTGAATACCATAAAAGAACAGAAAATAAATTCTTAAGTCCTTGGTGTGTGGTGAAGGAAGACAAGGAGTCTTGGTTCCTTGTGAATCAATCCAATTCCACCATTTCAGTAAACTTTATCAATCCCCAGAGGAATATAACAGGTTATGCTGGCAACATATTATTTAAATTTCTACTATTTACATAGGCAGAAGGAATCTAGATGCAGATCTTTGAACTTTTTATATAAAGTTCTAGAACTACTTTGAGTTCTTAGTCCCAGTATCTGCTCCTCATTCAAAACCTCACAGATGCAGGATCCCTAAGGAGAGCCTCAGCTGTATACCTAGTCCAGAGGCCTTCAATCACTTGTCTAAGAAGCAGTCTGGAAAACACACATATTTCAGAAGCAGCTTTCTTTTGCTGTATTAGCAGTAAGAGGAAATAAATACTGCTCCTGCTAAATTTGATCTTTTCCTTCCTCCTCAAGGACAGAAAAATCTTTTCAGGGGCTGGTAATACACAATAAAAAAGCACTGCAACTCACTTTACTGGCCCCAACCCAAATCTCCATCCATGCCAAACCTGGCACTACTGCCAGTGATTCACCATGACTATCCCAGCCAGAGCCAACTCCCCACCCACATATAACAAGCATTTTCAAGGGCTGAAAGTCTGCATCATAAAGCAAATAATCACAATAACTCAATTTGTTTTCCATACCCAATGGATAACAAGCTTCTTTGTTTAACACTGCACTGGTGATTAAGAGTGCAAAGAAAAATACAGCCACCTTCTTAGAACTTGAAGGCATCTTAAGCACCTACTTAAGTTTGTAGGTATGCTTGACTGCATTAAAATTAGTTCAGCAGAAAAGGGTTGCTGCTTTTTCATGATATTCAACACAAAGTTTACTGTTGAAGTTACCATCAAGCCCAAGGGAAATAATTTCTAGAGGCTAAAAGCAGTCCAAAGGAACACAGTGTTTACAAGTCAAAAGGTTACTATGTGGTAAGCTGATCAGCCTTCAGTTTACAAGGAAGAGTAAATTAGGATTTCCTCTTGAACAGGAAGTCTGGTCGCATCCTACATTAGCAGGTGCTAGAGCAGCTTTAATTCCACTTCCTTCTAAAAAGATAATGTTTAGACGGATCTCAGCTCACCCCTAGAGCAAGATGTGATCAATAAAGTGAAATCAATGCAGAAATGGTCACGTTGTCATTTATGAGAAAAATATCAAGCCACAACACAAGGATAAAAAAAGGTGAATGATCCACTATGAGAAGCCCAGATACAAAAGCAACATCATCTATAAAAACCACCCCAACAAAACAGAATTCCTTGTCAAGTAACAACCACTTGTGTAAAAGCCAAAAGGAAACTGCTAGTGCAGTAAATGGTGGGCTAAAGTTACTTCTTCCCTGCCCCCCCAAGTTGAGAGTAATTTGTTGGAAGTTTCTGCAATCCTAAATTTTTCACATCTGAATAAATAAAAAAGACAAATTTAGAGAATTCATAAGGATTCCCATTGTTCAACGGACAAAGAAAATTCTTATTGGAATCAAGATTCTACTTCCTTTGTCCTTCCCCTCTGCTGACTTCATCGGCTCTAACTCATCTTTACCAGCAAATGCATGCAAAACAAAATCAGAGATGGCTTAATCGTAGCCCTTGCTGGGTTATTAGCAGTACAAAAGAAGCTACCATAAATAGATTGTTACAGTTTAGTAACTTCCTGATGGAAGGTTGAAGTACAGGCATCTGCTCCCAGACCAAAGCGTCCCTTCAGGTCAGGATTAACACAGAGAGAGTGCAATAGGAATAGAAGAACAATTGCTGGTTATCTTGAAACCAAGAACTTGCAGAAAAGATCCTGATAATTCTACAGACATGCTTCACAGATTCCAATTTCCTTAGATGTGAGTCTGGTGGCAATAGAAAATGAGAATTTAAATACTCAAGGCTGGAGGAAGGGGAGGTGGCAGGAGTTAATATTAGCAAAGCTTCTAGATAACATTTCAGTCTTGAGATTAGAGAAACTGCAACTGTGCAGGAAAAATACCGTTGTCACTGACAAGTAGATAAAGCCACAATAATTCAACTTATAAGTGTATACTTGGTTACAATAAGCAAGGGGGGCTTCAAACAGCTAAATTCCAGGACAAGGAAGAAAGACCTTCTACAGTAAATCTCAATGTGTCTAAAGTAGTACATTTAGTATCAAGAAATCCTACAGAAGCACCCGTCATTACATACAGTTTCAAAGATACCCATGTATTCAGAGGCAGGAGTGGGGGGAAGTGGAGAAAGGAGAAAGAAACAGAAGATTTGGGTTTTTTGGTTTTCCTGAGGGTATTAAAAAAGCTAAACTGGTCAAGTTCAATAAAATAGAGATTT
This sequence comes from Calonectris borealis, assembly GCF_964195595.1. Lineage (NCBI taxonomy): Eukaryota > Metazoa > Chordata > Aves > Procellariiformes > Procellariidae > Calonectris > Calonectris borealis. Next base: position 9,942,433 of record NC_134316.1, on the reverse strand, counting down.
TTCTACAGAACTATGCTTTCCCTATGTTCTTCTGAAACAGTTATAATTAAGGAAAAAGCTAATACTGGTCTTTGCTTTCCTCTGAGGATGTTTGTGTTATAATTATTTAGTGAAAGCTAGGTTTAAATTAGGCATTTCCGAATCAGATGGCACAAGGCATTGAGAAGATCCCATGTTGCTCTATGTAAACAGATACATTATTTGTGAGGATAAGGCTGTGAGCAAGCTACACCTCTTTGGGGCAGGAGGTGGGACTTTCTAAACTCCATGATTTTATTATAAGTCCCACAATGGCAGTTAAGGAAGTGATGCAGAAAGGCAAAGAGATGTACCCAGATCCTGATGGTCTGTAAACCATGGTCACTCAGCATCTTGCATGATTAACTCTTTCTTATCCAAAAGGAAGATGCCTGTTACATACCAAAAAGTTAGGGTGCTCTCAACGGTCAATATTAACTCAGCTGGTTTGTACTATCTTCACGCATGGTTTATTGTCCTGGTTCAATCACTTCTGGTTATTTGAGAGTCCTAAACTTTCTGTGCAGAATGTTCGTCTGAGAAACTTGGTATCGCAGGTCTCACCCAATCACTAATCTAATTCTGGTTAACATTAAGAAAAGCCTCATAATACACGAGAATGAGAGGATACCTAAATAAATTCTGTTCTACACATAGCTACAGAGCTTTGTCGGCACTTAATGCACAAGTACACCTAAGCCATCAATGTGAAGGAAATCAAAACCAAACTACTTCTCAAGTCTAAGTCAAAAAATGGGGCCTAAAAATAAATTGAAAAAATCCTAGGGAGGATATTGGCAATGCGGTATAAGCCTTTAATTACCACAGGTTACACCTTACTGGTATCTTGCACATCCTACAAAAGCTGAAGTGAAGATCATTGTGCTGTATTTACACGTCATTTTTTTAAGCAGGCTTTTTGGAGGGAGCTTCTCCCACTCATATTTCAATTGGAAGCTGTGGCCAAAACACTCAACACAGGAAAACGAAGCAAAACAGTGACATTAAGAGCAGAAGCAAAATGCATCATTCAGGGGTGGGGGAGAAATAACCCTCTTAAATGGAAAACCACTAAATTTTCTAATGACGTGAACAGGATGGTGTTGCATAGGCCAGAACAATAGCTTTATATTAGTTATTTACTTAAAATAACTATAAGAAAGTCTGTTTAATCTTTTAAGAGATTAATTGTTGCATAGCAGGCAGCAATATGGTCTAGCTGTTAGGAGATCCTGCAATTCTGAGCATCCAGATTTAATGTTATAGCTAGTACGGTACTCACTCACTAAGATTTGTTTCTCCACTTTCCTACCTTTGAAATAGGCATGATGGTTTTGTGATTAGGGAATGAAAAGATGCTCATTAATAAACTCAAATAATTTAGTTACCTGAAAGCTTGTCGTCTTTTCCTCTCACCCCCAGCATTCTTATTAGACTAAAAGATACAAGCCTTTCCCTACAAACTTTTTTCTCCTTTAATAAAGGAATTCATTGAAAGCTAACGTTCTCACTCCAGTACTTTATTTAAGGAGCTGACAGAGGGGATGGTTCAAAATTGTTTACCCAGAACATATCGGGAAAGGTTGCTCAGTTAACTTGCAGTAAGTGGCTCTAAGGGTGTGTCTATATTTGCATTAGTTCACACCAGGAGCATGCTTTTTAAGTGAACTGCCTGATCATTCCCTGTTGATGGTGTGTTGGTTCACATTACAGAGCTATTATGGAATAAAGGAATTGTATTCCTTTTAGGTTAAACTAAGGTAATGTAAGACAATGTATGCCAGGAGCACACCTAATGTGTTCCAGCTGCAAACAGGCAGTCAGTCCACAAGAACAGACTAGAGCTAGTCTAAAATTAAAAAAAAGAAGTGTTTTTAGTATGGATATCAGGGTCTCAACGCTGCTTTGATCTACTGTTATGATTTGTCTGCACTGCCTACTATTGTAGACACAGGTTAAAGTACTACATGTTTTTACGTCCTGTACACCCGCTCACATTCTCCTGAAAGCATCATCCACCTTTAGGATATATTGTGTACCTTTCTACCCACTAACCATTAAGAAGTGAGTGCAGAGTGTGCCCCAGTTCCTTGACCAATAAAGAAACAAAACATGGGATTTTTTTTTGTCTAACTTAATATGTCTATTTGTGAAATACTGGCCAACAATCCCAGGAGGCTTACCACGAGGACATAAAAAAACATAATAAAAGCATACTAGTTATGATAACAGGCAAGAGAACTTATAAGACACACAGCAATTGTAATAATTTTTCAAGTTCTTGGAAACTCAAAGCTGTAATACAATAACCTTGCATCAAAGAGGAGACAGGAAAAGATGTCCAGGTACTGGTACCAAGTGCATTCCTGCAGGGCCAAAAAATAGCCCTACATTCTTTAGGGACCATAGGTAGTCCAAGTTGCAGGAATTGAAATAGTCAGATGCCACACAAGCTAGCACACTGCTCGAACAAGACTTTCTAGTTTACTGTTCAGAGCAGCTTAAGAGAGTTCTCCTAATTTGATTTCTCATAATTCCATTCTGGAACAATTGTGGAAGGAAGCCATCTCGTTTAGATCTGCTCTTGACAAGTCATGGTTAGCCAGTAACTCATCTGTGAGCATTTTCTAGATGTTTAGAAATAGTATACCTGTTTCAGTGTTTTTCTAAGATTTCTATCTGATCTAGCTAGTATGGAAGTTCCCCATTTCTTACTTTCTTCCCATTTTTAGAAGAAGGCATTGTATTTCCTTCTTTTTTCAGTCCTGTTAGATCTTTTGTTAGTCCTCTACAGTCTTTCAATAACAACCTGCTTCGATACGCCTCACCAGATCTCCTTGTACCCAAGAATGAGTTTACAAGAATCCAGCTGCCTTTTTTTTTTTTTTTTAAAGTTTAGGCAGAGTTCCCAAATGTTCATGTTAACCATGTTATCCACCCAACTGTCAAGAAAACACAAGTGAGAGATTAGTGATATTAGTAGGCCTCCTACTGAAAAGGATAGGAAGACTATGCAAGCCTGTAACACTTAACAAAGGATCTCTAGAACACTATTACACCCCCAACACTCCTGGCAGTTGTAGCTCATTGCAACTCAGGCTTTTGTTCTTGCATCTTTGTAAAGAAAATATTGAACAACAGTTGAGCAGGTTCTGGCCCTTACAGTGACATATTAAGGGAGCAAAACCACTTGAGAGAGGTATACAACACCTGCAGGCACTGCTGAACACGAAGAAATCAACCTCACAAGCAGGGCTGAAATGGAATACAAGGACTACAAAAAGCATGGCACTTGACAGGAAGTTTGAGAAATCTGTTTCAACAGGGCAAACATAAGATACATGATTAAATAAAAACAAAAGTCACCAACATTGTAAAACCAAAATTTTGTCACATGTAGTTCAAAAGTAATTCTAGAGTAAGACAGTTCAAAGCACACAGATTAAACAATTAATTTACTTAGTAAGTTTTAAAAACTGTATGCTTGCTTTGTTCACCTTGCATGAATTCACACTAAAGTACTATTAACGATCCCATTTCTAATTCATTTCAGTTGGTCTACACATTCTAAAGAAATTTTTGTATCACAGATGGGTGAAGTAAGACTTGCATTTCCCAGGACATAACCTAGGTCCTACCATAGCTTCAGAAGCTGAACACAAGGCTGAGCAGTGTTAGGGATTTGACACCTTTTGTTTTGCTTTGGAAGAGAAATTCAAACATTCAAAGGCAACAGGAAAAGTAGAAAGACTTCTGAAAACACCATCATCCTGGCAGGAATATGACAATGTAGCCCAGATACGAGGCATATCTGGACTTCTGCCAAACCCATACCACTCTGGATCACAAGGAAGGGAAAGATTAAGCCGTTAAGCCTACTGACAGTTTGAGTGGTACGGAACATACTCAGGTCAGCAGTTTTAATCAAGGAAGAGACTGTCACTTGTGGTTTCTCTATATTCACTTTGATAACTTCATAAGGTGATTGAGCCTAAGCCAGTTACAAACCATTAGATCAAACTTCAGTCTTCTGTAGACAGTTTAATGGAATTTAACAAAGAACTTCAAATGATGCAAAAAACCATACAAAAAGCATCAATCATCATGGCTTGGCAATGTTGCTTCTTTGACAATCCTTCCTACTACTTTGGGCAGGTGAAGTCAATCAGTAAGACCATTTGGTCTGCCACTGCAGGCTAAAAAATTTAAAAAAAAAAAAAAGATTACAGTGGCCGAACACTTTGAGCCTAGATATGGATAAAGGTTGGGGTTTAGTGGGGTTTTTTGTTTGTTTGTTTTCGGTTTTTTGTTGTTGTTGTTTTGGTTTTTTGTTGGTTTTTGTTTGTTTGTTTTGGTTTTTTTTTTGTTGTTGTTTTTTTTTGTTTTGTTTTGTTTTTTAATTTTTATTTTAAGACAACTGCGATTTCCCATCTTTGCAAGATCCAGCTAAGTCACCTTTGCTTTCCTCAAGGATGTAATTTTGCTCATTATTCGGTAAATTAGTACTTTTTCTGAACTGCCTCCACAATGACAAAAACCTATCACCTAGACCCAGCCATACTACAAAATTGTTTCCCACATCAGGTCATTTTGAGACATCAGGTCGTCTCCTACTTATTTTCCATTTCTTTGATGAAAGCTCAACAAAAGAAATAGCAAACTTCACAACACCGTAACTTCCTCAAAACAAGGGGTACGTGAACTTGCCCAACAGATAATGTACAAGTACCACTAATGGCATATCCTTTATTAACAGTCTACAGTCACTTAGGTACTTTTAAGATCTGTTTTTAGTATAACATTTAATCCAAGAACAGCTCTAAATTACTTTGGAACATTAAAGCATGGAGGGTAGATCTTTGCTATGAAAGTTAGGCTGAAGCCTCAGAGCCATTGCTTAAGTTACCTGCATGTTCATACAAGTTGAAGATGGAAACCGTTTTCCAACTTTTCTATTTATAAATGCCACTGCAGATTTTGGCAACCAAGTAACTATTGGCACCAGTAGATTTCCATACATCTCACACCCATGTTTTTCTCACATTTTCATTTTCTTTCTGAATTTAAAAAAGGACATTGTTTTCACCTGTTAAATGACAGTGGCAACTGTCCAAAAACCAGGATGAAGGAATCTAGATTATAATTCAATAGCACCAAACATAGCAGTTTCTTTTAAATAACAGCTTCCTTTGTATGGCTGAAGATAAAGGTCATGTCTTTAAGCCTTGCTTATTTTTAGTTCAGCATCATTTTTCTACAGAAAGTATTATCCATTTGGGTTAAAAGCAACATTTCTAATGTAGCCTAATAACTATTACTGAATACAAGCTAAAAGATACCTGTGTGAACAAGCTCAAGCTACCAAATCACGTTTAAAGAGGAGCCGAGAACCATCTGCAATACTGAAAATAGTGGCCATACATAGAAAGCCCACTGTTTTCCTTCAACCTGCTGATCGCAGATCTATCACTTCAGCAGACAGGCATTAAGAAACACGGCAAATGGCATACAATCCACCTGAAACATTAAGTCCCTTATTCCTTCCCCCAGTACCTTCTTTCAGATGAGAGAATCCATCCAACAAAATAGTGAGATTTATGTTCTGAGTCCTTCAATAGACTCAATGTTATTTTTGTGAGCTTTATTTAGCTGGGCGGGTTAGAAGGGGGCACCTAGACTTACAACATTAGATGCTTCTTCACATCAGTGACATGATGTAAAGAAAGGCTTTACTCATATGAGACAACCTATTGACAGATACCTTAAAAAAAGGTACCATAGCCACTCAGCCCTCCATCTTCAAAGGTTTTGTATTCCCTTCTTTGAACCTTCCTCCTCCTCTCCAACTTCTGTCTTCCCAGATACAGCTGGTATCACAGAGAAATGAAAGCTAAAAAGGAAACCGCACCACCCCTCTTACCCCCTCCAAAAGGGTACTGTTTTTGCATTTGCTTAGGCCTGTTGCTTTGTCACCTTTATTCAAAGGCTCCTTGCATTCGAAAAGCAAACATTCACAGGCTCCTAGGGCACTCCTTTGATACCTACAGGACTCCAGAAACCCTTACAGGAATCAAAACTCATTAGAGTAGGTTCTCAAGGGGAAAAATGTGTTCTTGGAAGGCTCAAGGGAAGAAGTACTTCTTACTCAGGCAGAAGTGATACTGGCCCAGCTCTCAACCACAATCTCTACTTGTAACCTAAAAAATCGCCAACAGCAACAGGGGCACACAATACTTGAAGTTACAAGCAAAATATTTAATGATATGAAAAGATCCCAAACAACATTAAATAGAAATGTTCTTTCTTACAAAAAGGAAGCCATGGTTTAAACACCTTTTAAGGGAGGTTTTATAGCTCTTCAGAAGTGAAACTGCACATGCACTGAAACATTGCACCTCATATACTGGAATTTACAGTCTTCAGTCAGATTTGAGATCTACAACACACCAAATCTTGTACAAATCAGCAGCATCTGATGGAAGTTTCACAGCCGTAAGAAACCACCCTGTGGCGCAATGACTTAGGACTTACTTTGTTATCGGCCATACCCTACGGTCAGAAACTTCAGGCTCTCCAGCAGGATGGGACTCATTTGCATGTCAGCTGCCACAGCTCACTGTGGCACTTCATCCCCAGCTTAGCTCTAAGCTCAGCAAAGCTAAGCAACCCGCGTCCTATTTCTGCCACCTCCACGACGGTTGTAGTAGTTACTAGCAGGAGGATGAAGCATCATTGCCTTAAACTATCACAGCTTGCCACAAACAGTATTTGTCAGCTCTCAGGGGTTCTGGCAGCCAGTTCAGTTTCACATCATTCCAAGCAAGCATATTCAATACAGCCTACAAAGGAACCACTGCACAAATCTACTCTTACAATGATGCATACAACTCTGACCACAAATAAACTCAAGAACTTACACAGGATCCCAAACTTGCAAGTAGACTTGTCCCATTTCTTCAACAGCCAGTGTAAAAATAACACCCATTTCCCCTTGACCTACTGTGTTGGATGCCTGAATTTTTACAAGGAAACAATTAACTCTTCTTGCTACCACAGAGGCTACTTAGGTTTCATTACAAAGTTAAGGGAACATTTCAGAGTCTGTTCTCTTGGATTTAGGGACCAAAAAAAACATTCACTTCGGGTTGAAAGTTTAGGTTGGGGTTGCTACTGTTATCTCCGTTACTACCAAAAAAACCTTTTTTCTTGGAAAAGCTAAGTTTACTGTATTTTGGTGATCAAATATATATATTGAGTGTTCTAGCACTGTGAGCATTTCCTAGTGGTAACAGTCCAACGAGCAACTTCCCCTTTTTATTTGAGGGGAACAGACAGTACATAGAGATCAAAGCTCCTAAGGATTTTGAAAAGAAAATAAAAGAAAAAAGATTATTCTCATTTGATAAAGGCACAGTTTTGGATTACATGAAGTTCAGTCCTGTACGTGCAAAAAATAGATTAGGATTGCAAAACAGTATGAAGTATATGCAGTTCTTACACATGTGAAATCTACTTCAGATCTATTCCCATCCATGTTTTTGTATAGAATTTTTTCCATTTTAAAGTAGACTTTTTAAAAGTAGCAACATACACAGAAATTACTAGAAAGATCAGTATTCATAAAAAAAGATACTCATGCATGCAGACTTACTTGCATTCCCCAGGTGTACTGCAACCCCCATGGAGCAAATTACATCCTTGTTTACACACAGCTGTAAATAGAAAAAGATTTAGGCATCAGTCTGGGCAGCTAGGTATCCATTAGTACCAGCAATCTGGAACTGCTCAGCTAGGACTTCTGTCATTTAGCCTATTTGTTGCTTGTGCAAAGCAGACTGTCTTTTACCATGTTCCAATAGTTGTTGCTTCTACCTAGCTATGTCACAAAACACAACCCCATTACAACTGTTTATGAAAATAACTTAAGGTAACTCCTTGAAAAAGTTGCTACCAAATAGGTTTGCAGCAAGAGTGTCAGCACCAAAACATTTACCAAATGCAGTTATTTTTTAAACCTAGTATTAGACTGGTATTATGTTGAAAATCCCAAGCTTCAAAAGATACACATGACCTTGAATAAGCCCTAAAAATGGTCTCCCCTCTCGTTAATAGGCTTTTTACTGAAAAGGAACAGAAAACAAAAACAAGAAGCCCTCAACAGAAAGAAGAGTGTGTCAAGTAATTTTAACGCTAATTACTCACTGAGACTGAAGGCAAAACACAAAGAGATTTGATTGAGTGGTACATTAAAAAGGATGACTACACTTGAATTTCTGTTCACATTAAGAGCTATCAAAAAGCTTTCAGCTTTGCATACATTACACTTAAAACATTTTCATTTGCAAAAATAGTGTTATGAGGGCATTTTTACAGGATTAAAGTCTATACTATTACTGATATCATCACTATTCAATAAAATCTTACATTAACAGATGTAATACATCATTTTGCTTTGAAGAAACACCACCATTAAATAAAGGCCATTAGTAAAAAGATGTTTCACTATTTCAAATCCTAAATTTGTTGCGTAGCCCCCACAGCACACACCTCAAGCACCACTGTATCCTGCCCTGGGCTCCACTTTTCACAGAGGATGTTTTTTCGAAGATTTGTATTCAAAGGACAAAGTCTGTATGTGTTAAAATTAATATGCTACAGCACCGACACTACATAAATACCTACTGCAGTTTATACCTATTATATATACATTACAGCTAATCTAAAATAAAGCAAACAATACTACCTTGTTTACATTCTTCTCCCATCCAACCTTCCATGCAGGCTTTGTTTCCATTTTGATCACATGTGTAGTGACCAACAAAATCATCTCGAGGGCCACAAAATTTATTGCACAGAGCACTGTAGTAGTTTTCATCACACTTCACTCTTATTTGTACTTCAAAATGGGCAACAGGACCATTAAATTGTAGTGTCTTCCATCGATCTTCTGGGTTGATCATGCCAGCATGTGCCACTCGTTCTATTAACAAGTCTTCACCTTTTTAAAAAAGGTAAATTCAACAGGTGATAAGTTTGATAGCACACAAGAGCATATAAATTCTAACCAAAAGTATTCAACTGGTTAAGAGAAAATCTAGTAAAGAAAACGTTAAGATGATAAAGATCTACTGTATAACTGAATTTTCCTTTGCCTTGCAAAGTTCATTACAGGAAGGCCAATTTAAAAAAGTCTCCCAAAGGAAATATTAAAAAACCCTGGAACATAATCCATAGGAAATGGCTTATTTTTCAAGGCAGCCAAACATACCACACCCACATGCTGACAACCAGCAGCTTTATCTTGATCTGAGGCTCTTTTTGCCTCCTTTTTGTTCTTATAAAATTGCAAAATCTGCATAACCTAGTAGCCGAGTTAAAGTTCTCTGGTGCAAGTTTAATTTTAAAAATAAAGCAAAACACACTCAATTTGCTGCAAAATTACTAAGCAATAGTAAATGCTCTGGTAAGCTTGCATTATGTACATAAACTAGCTTTTTTTCCATTTTATCATTCTCTCTACAGTAAAGGCAAAACATCTTTAACAAGCATTTCACAGAACATGTCGTGCAGCTAGTATTGACATTTTAAGAAATATACAACCGAACCCAGGATTGTCAAGGGGCCATTCTCAACTCTGTATCCTGCTTATCCTTATCCCCAGCGGAAGTACTGATAATTACGATCACTGTTGCAATACACTCTATAAGCATCCTGCCTTGCCTGCGCAGAAAGCTGCAGCACTGCTACTGCCAGGCTCCATTAACTGAGACCAAATGTGCACAAAGTATTAGCTGTCACATGGGACAAGAGGATTCTAGGATATAAGATTATGGAACTGCCAACACAAAGTATTTTCATTTTTATGAATATCCATTTTGTATTTATCCATTTTATTCTTCGTATAGAAGCTTCAGTACTAGGAGATGAGACGCAATTATAGTCAGTACAATGAAATTATACAATTGCCTCAGTAAATGTTAAGAATAAGCAAAGCACGGTAAGGGTAGACAGTGAGTAACCCCAGTGATAAGAGTTTTCAAATGTTTTCACTATTCAAAACTGGTAACATCCTACTGCAAGAGTTTTTCTAGGTGACTCTGCAAACTGCAGCTGGAACTCCAAGCACTATTTAAGGACAAGAAAAAAGTACAGAAGCTCCACTTGTATACATGAATTTCATACCCATTTATGAAACAGCTACAATATTGCCAGCTCAGAGCTTCAGCATCCATTTTCTTTAAATAATAAAGATTCTTTAAAATGCATGTTAAAAGAAATGAAGAACCAAAAACTTTCTCACAGCAAGAGGCTGTAATGGTAGTGAAATAAAGTCTAAACTTCAGATTATTAATAATATAAAACACGCCAAGCTGGTAGCAAGCAATACTAAACTATCATTTTCAGCAAATGTGTTTCACCTACTTACTTTCTAGAACTTATCAACCTAATCGGTTTAAAAAATAAAACCAAAGGAGTGACTGTTTCTCACCTAGGAAGTTATTGACAATAGAGGGGTATCCTGTGTATCTGTTACCAAAGTCGCACTTCCCCCCCTGAGCACGTAAAAGGACTCAAGCGACAATTTTCAGTCACTCCAACATTAAAGGAAAAGGAAAGCTACAGAAGTAGTGGGGTCTGCAATGCATTTTGTTATCTTAACATCTTTTTTCAAGCTTGCTTCTACCATAAAAATCTTTCCTCTTAAAATTAAGGAATATTGAACTAAAAAAAAGCAAGCTGTTTTAATTAAGCATTGAAAGGTTCTCCAATTATTAAGAACTCAAAGCATCTCTCTGCTTTAATATTAAAAGTGGTATTGCCATGTATAGGCTACAATTCATGCTTGCCTGGACTAGTCTGCATAAAACATTTTATGGCTAGACAAGACATACTGAAGTCTATCCCTGTTCTTTAACTCTCAAATTCCTATACGTGAACTCCTCTGTCATCCAGCAGCACATGGTCAGCATAAGAGTGGACAAGAAACCTGCAAGCTAAAAAAGGCTGCCTGCATTTTATTTTTGACTGAACAGGATATCTATCATACTACCAGTCACCATTAAAATCTTAATGATTAGATTCAACATCCTTTCATAATCTTATTCTTCTCTAATGACTATTGATCTGAAAACCTTGATGAAAAACTATAAAAGAAAAATGCTGAATCATTGGACGGTCAAGGAATTTGAACAAACACCAAATACACATTATAAAGCTATTTTCCAGCTATAAGCACACAGGCTCATTAAAAACGGCTGCAGGAGCCACTGCTATAAAAGCTATAAAAGTGTTTCCTCAAAGTGCATCAGATGGACTGAAGAACAGGTCCTGAGATTAAAGGAGTGGCTTATATAATTAAAATCTTATCAAGAATCTTCAGGCTAATGCAGACACAGTTAAACAACTGGAACAAGCATTACAGCTATTGCAAATATACCTATGAAGAACAGTGAACAGTCCTCTTAATACCTGGGGTCAAGAACAGAGGAAATAACCCAATAGTGCTTTTTTTTTAAAAAAAAAAAAACTTTATCTTCACAAACTCCTCTGAAAAAGAATGTATTCTGAGTCTTAAGAGCTTTTTCTTCAGCTTGTATCAGTAGTAGTAGGGCTTAACAGCCTAAATAAACAAGCCAAATAATTCACCCTGAACCACAAAAGACATCAGGAAATCAGCTCCAAATCATTTAGTTTTTAATACTAAATTCTTAAGTAGCAAAGTATGAGAATTCTGCTTTACTTCAAATTTAAAAATGATCCCAAATAGAAGGTGCATCTTCCAAAGAGATCTGTAATCGCAGGGAGGAACGTGTTTGTCAAGGTTCCTCCTTCCTCCCCCACAATGCCAAAGTGTTTCTGAAGATATTCAGTCTCTCACATAACTGTTTTGATGAGACAAGTTTGCTCCCTGCATCTGGTTTACCATTAAAATTCACATTAGGAACTCGCACACGTTAATTTAGGCCTCAGTAAAGGCAATGAGCTGCAAAACTGAATTTGTCTCATTATCGGTCAAGAAAGAAGCATACACTACTCTAACCTCCCCAAACACACCTCAGAAGCAATAGGGCTTTTTGATTACTAAGAAGTTTTCTACAAGTCTTTCTAGAAAAGCAGATAGTGGCACAATGTTTGCATAAAAGGAGAGTATGGCTAAAAGGTGGTTCTTTAATTGAGCATCTGATTTTTGGAAGAGGAATCCTTATCTGAAGAGTATTTAACTGTAACTGTGCAATCAGGAGCCATGACTACACTTAAATAAGAACACTGCTCATCAACACACTAACTTTTAGCAGAGGTCAGACATTCCCAACAAGCCACTCACAGGGCAATACAAAAGGTGATGGTGGTAGCCGTTTGCAAGGAAACACACATGGTAGCATAAAAACTTCATGCCCAAAGGAACAGGAGGTGCCCTTCTCAGAAAGTATATTGTCTTCAGCCTTTTTCAAGCAACCATTTAAAAAAGCCGTAAGGACAGATTAGTCTCCTACAGACTAACATGAAAGAGGAAGGCAACCATTGCATCCCTGCAGTAGACATGTAGTCAATGGAAAGTTACTTCACACGTGAAGATGCCAGCTCGCTTCATAACAGCAGTGCTGGGTTAGGTGTTGCCAAGACCTCTGCTATACAACTAGAAGTTTGCCAAGTCAAATGACTTACCTGGAAAGTAGCATGAACTGCTGTGACAGATGACAAAGAACAGGCCCTTTACAGACTTTGTATCTAAGGCAGTTTCCTCTCCCCCTCCTCCACCCTCACAAAGCAAACAAGTGGTAACGCTGTACTGCCACAAGCTTCCCTGGAGCCAACCCTGCTGCACTGAGGAGGAAAGTAGTGCAGGAGTAGTTCAGGAATCAGGGTTTGAAAGCCCTTCTTAAGAGTCTGTAGTTTGAGGTAACTACTGGGGAAACATTTGCCCTGGCAGACTTATTCTTGAGACGGTACTTCACAGATCTGCTCTGAGCACCCTTGCCTTGCTTTTGATAGGCGCAAGGAAGAATACGGGATGCTAGGACAATAAAGAGAGAGAAGAATGACAACTGTTGTAAAACCTTCAAGTTGTTCACTGGAAACCCCTCTTTCCAGGTTTTGGGTTTTTTGTTTGTTAAGTTTTTTTTGTTTGATTCGGTTTTTTTGTTGTTGTTGTTGTTTGGTTTTTTTTGGGCTTTTGTTTTGGTTTTTTTGTTTGTTTTTTTTTTTTGTTTGTTTTGTTTTTGTTGGTTTTTTGCCTTTTTTTTTTTTTTTTTTTAAATGAATACCCACTTGAAAGTCCAAGCAGGAACACAGGACTTGCATTTAACTTTCAGCCTTACTCATCCCCATTAAAGGAAAGTAAAACCTGACTTTGGAATTAATTAATCAGCTTATAAACAGACTCTGGCCCTTACTTTGATTAATCTTTCTTACAGTAGCAATAGAATACACATGTAACCTGATCCAGAGATCAGCTCGATGTTCAGTATATGACAGGGAGTCCAGCTTTCCACAGATATTCTCTCCACCCCTCCAGGATGAAGATATTGTTTGTCTTTTCTCTGTAGAAGTTGCCATATTCCCTTTCTTATTATCTTACATACGATTTTTTACTGATCTGTCCCTGGTTTGGCAGTTCAGCAGTCCTTGCAGAAATACAAGGGAAGCATCTTTGCATCTTGACAGATTCACAAGGCAAAACCTACTGGAGGACTCCCTGCCAAGACCACTCAAAACAAAAACAAACAAAAAAATCTTCAGCATTAAGGAATTCCTCCTAGAAATCTAATATGCAAGTCTAAACTGCAGCATGGCAAAGCAAGAGGTCTCTATCATGGAATCAGTAAATGGACTACAGAAACATTTAAACAAGACAAACATTTAGCTAGTCTTTTGCCAAATTATAGGCCAAGAAAGCCTTCCTAAATTCACATGACAAGCCTTCTAAGTTTCAAATGCAATACAGCTTAACAGCACCTCTCTGGCAGCATATATTAAAGGGAAGTTCACCTTCCATTAGCAGTATCTCATGAGAGCTAAACTGTAATCTGACACGTATATAGACTCCTGTAGTTCATGGACACTGTTAAATTAAGGAGACGGCCCACTGGGCCTCCAAAAGACACTATATATCCTGTTGTCCTGAAGTTCAGAAAAAAAAATTACATCAACCCAAGTAAAAAGATTTGTTAGAGCATGTTAAAAAAAAGGCATAAGAAAGACTTAAAAACCTAAAGTGATTGTCCCCTTATCAAATGTATTTTAAGAAACCCGGATTTTAAAGCTACAGATTTGCAAGAGGATTCTGCAGATTCTAAGACATAAACATAGCAACTTAGAAGAGCGTTATTTATTAAGTAGCTTATTAAAAAACCAAAACTCAGCACTTAAATGCATACAGATCTGTTTTGCATATTCACCCCCATCTACACCATCTCATGAGTTGATCTGCCATCTAGAACTAGGGCATGAATATTCCAATATTCACTGTACTAGCTGTCTCTAGGTAAATTATTCCCAAGCTGGAAACTATTTAAATTAACTTCATCTAGTACTTTTTGAACAAAGCATTCAAGAGGACACCTCCAATCTGTTGTAAGATGTCTAAACTTATTCAAGATCCAGGCTTATTCTGCGCAGCATACAAGATCTGATTTTGAATGCTAGCTTTGGGAAGTGCCATTCAAGAAGGCTGTGGACCAGCTGAAGGGTTGCAGCAACATGAATTACTTAGAATCATAGAATCGTTTAGGTTAGAAGAGACCTTTAAGATCATCAAGTCCAACTGTTAACCTAGCACTGCCAAATCCACCACTAAATCATGTCCTTAAGTGCCACATCTACACATCTTTTAAATACCTCCAGGATGGTGACTCAACCACTTCCCTGGGCAGCCTGTTCCAACACCTGACAACCCTTTCGGTGAAGAAATTTTTCCTAATATCCAACCTAAACCTCCCCTGGCTCAATTTCAGGCCATTTCCTCTTGTCCTATCACTTGTTACTTGGAGAAGAAAACGTCACCCTCCTCACTACAACCTCCTTTCAGATAGTTCTAGAGAGCAATAAAGTCTCCCTTGAGCCTCCTCTTCTCCAGACTAAACAGTCCCAGTTCCCTCAGCCGCTCCTCACAAGACTTGTGCTCCAGGCCCTTCACCAGCTTCGTTGCCCTTCTCTGGACATGCTCCAACACCTCAATGTCCTTCTTGTAGTGAGGGGCCCAAAACTGAACACAGTATTCGAGGTGCGGCCTCACCAGTGCCGAGTACAGGGGCACAATCACCTCCCTGCTCCTGCTGGCCACACTATTTCTGATACAGGCCATGATGCTGTTGGCCTTCTTGGCCACCTGGACACACTGCTGGCTCATATTTGGCAGGCTGTCAACCAGCACCCCCAGGTCCTTTTCTACCAGGCAGCTTTCCAGCCACTGTTCCCCAAGCCTGTAGCATTGCATGGGGTTGTTGTGATCATTGTGACCCAAGTGCAGGAGCCAGCACTCAGCCTTGTTGAATCTCATACAATTGGCCTCAGCCCATCGATCCAGCCTGTCCAGGTCCCTCTGCAGAGCCTTCCCACCCTCCAGCAGATCAACACTCCTGCCCAACTTGGTGTCATCTGCAAACTTACTGAGGGTGCACTCAATCCCCTCGTCCAGATCATTGACAAAGATATTAAACAGAACTGGCCCCAATACTGAGCCCTGGGGAACACCCCTTGTGACCGGCTCCCAACTGGATTTAACTCCATTCACCACAACTTTCCAGGCTCGGCCATCCATTACTAGAGATCTACAGAAAACATACCTATTAGAAAAGGTTGAAGGAGCTGTTAAACAAGACAAAAAAATTAATTCTAACAGAGAGCAGACTCAGGAACAAACTACAAACTCATCATTACTTTGTCTATCATCGGAGACAGAGTATGTTAGGAAAATCTCTAAGTTAGGAAAGTCTGTCAGGAAAATGCAAGGGGGACTGATCCCAATCTTCAAGGAAAAGGACCTTGAAAGTCTAACATAGCCTTAGTATCAGTTGAGCTTTGCCAATTTTTTTATGCTTGAGGCATCTTGATAAGGATGGTCAGTGAAGCAGCAGAGAATGGAACCTATAATTAGAAACTGATGGGACATAAACCTTTGCTATCTTAATGTCCAAACACTTATCTTCCTCTATATTGATCCCAGCCAAGATTAAATAGTCCATCATTAACCACAATGAAAGTCTGAAGTTCACTTAATGCTTGTAGCCAAAAGCACTGATTATTTTAAGACAGGTTTGTAAACAATTACCAAAGAGTAGGTTCAAGATGGAGTCCTACTTTAGCAACAATATGGCAACCAGCACCTTCATACGATTTTGAAGTATTTATACAATAATCTTGTTTTCCTTCAGATCAATAGCCCTGCTCTGATACTGAGCATTAGCATTTACAGACCAGAAATGCAAGGTAACTTTCAGTACTTAAGGAGAAACAAACGGAGAAGGAATCATACCATGATTTAGAACACTTTCATCAAAAACATCAAGCATGGTTTCTGTATGGGGAGCAAGAATGCTTATTTGTTTACCTGATCATGAAAAGTATTGCACAACATGGTTATGGGTAAACTGAGGAGAATTTAAAGTGCAACTCTACAGCACAATTTTCCTTTTAAAAAAAAGGGCCTACTATGATTTTTAAACATTTTTTAAAGCTAATTTATTAAGAGTCATGTATTACAACCTTCACTTACTATTGTCCATTCTTTTTCCTACGAGTAATAATTTTTCACAGTTCCTAACCCAATATTCACTGATTGGATTTGTACATGCCCTTTACTTAGATAGAAGGCTTGCATTCAGACTGATTTGGAGGGATGGCTAATTGCAGCAGCATACCATTTCCCCCCTCCAATCTATGTACATACTGCACAGAGCAAGTAAAAACTCCAAGTTTTACATAAATACTCACCAGCTTTTGTATCATTATCCCAATCCCATGCTTCTATTATTAACGTGAACGATCTCTGAAAAGAAACAAGACACCAGTTAGATAGCAATAAAAAACTACTGTTGCACACCAGACACAAATAGTGATTTGGAATAAGCAGATATTGCTGCTACAAGAAAGCCAACTGAAAGCAGTTAAAAATTTCACTTCTCTGCTATCATGTGAAAGCCCTTGAAGGCATCTTCTCAAAAGCATGAAATATAACAGCATTAAAAATTGTGGGGCAAAGCATGCTAACAGCAAAACAAAAACATTCCCCCACACACCAAGGAGTAAATTATTATTACTCTTCTCCTCCCACTGCATCTAATTCTCAGCTTTGCTTAGCCACAGAAATGCTTTTCAGAAGTAGTCCTAAAAGGTTTGAATGAAGTGAAGTGTTCTGAACATTGGGAAACAGCTAAGATATTTAAGACTTAAGCAATTGAAGACCAAAAAAAGGAATAAAATCAGAGCCATCCTTTAGGAAGCGCACGAAAGATCAGTCTATATAACAGATTTGTTTGCTGTTGTCTAGAAAAATGTATCTAAAGAACAAACACACAAAAATACACCCTGCATCTATCAACAATTTAGACTACTTTCTCATGAAAGGGGTAGTGTGAAAAATGGACCTGCAAAAGACATGGCAGAAACAAATTGTTAAAGGAAGCACACTTGGTAGTATACTTTCCCCTGAGGAAAGAGGAAAAGGATGATTTCAGACAGTTTTAAAATTATTTGGAAAAAACATGAAGGCTTTACTTCACTAAAGCAAGGCTTCAGGCATTTTTCTTGGTTTTATGACCAATTATGTAGGATAGGTGTTGATATTCAAATACTAAACTTATTTAGGAAAAAGTTACCTTATGCATACATGTAATGTTTATCTGTTTCGAGTTTAACAAGACTAGCTGTCAAACCCTTCAGCTTTGATAGCTTCCAACTTATCCAAGTTAACATTGAGATTCTTACATACATTTAAAACCAAGGAAAAAAACTCCAAGAACAGAAAAAGTTATTGCACCGCTATCCTAAAACCCTCATGTATACATCTTTGTGCTTAGAGGCAAGCCACACCAAAAAATGAAGCTCGTGAAATACAGCAGAGCCAAGCCTTAATGTGCAGAGAATTCACAGGCTAACAATCTATGAATTCACATGGACCTGGGGATGTTCAGCCAAGAAATTAAGCGCACCGTCTTAAGAAGGGGATTATGTAAAAATTCAGCTATCTTTTATAGGGTGCTTAGGACTATTTCACTGTTACATCAAGAGATGTAAATTTTTACTTTGAGACAGCTCGTAAGTGTTTTGTATGGCCCTCGCCTCCCCACCAAGAAGGGTTGATCACAACACTGAAATCTCCCTATTTTAGAACAGCAGCAGCAGCAACAAGGAAGATCAGTGCAGCACCTTAAGCAGAAGGGCTCTGCCTGAGGTCCTTCATGACTACAGCAAGGGATCAGTCTATTCAGAAATGCATTTAACTGAGCACGTATTTTTCTATTGCTTAGTTAAATTAACATATAAACCATAAGTTATGGCTTTGAAAAATGTTTCTTCTGTACTTTCAGCCTTCAGACACATACTAGACAGGATTTTCCATCATTGAAACAGATAGAGGTTTAGTGGTAAATAGTTAGATTACACTGAAGGAAGAAGGGAAAAACGAAGCTCAGCAGTGACTACAATGGACAGAGGCATACTGGGGCTTGAACTGCCTTTTGGAAAAGAGCAACTGATGGAGATCAGCTGAGAAATTAAAGGCCTCTATTTCTGAGCTATGACACTAAAGCACAACTCAACTCCAGAAATTTTTTGAAAACAAATGTTAGTGGAGCATTTCAGTAGCTTCACCCTTCAACTCCCTGCTCTCCCCTGCCCCCCAATCTCAGCATTTAGGGACGCAGGATAGGATCCTACTTTATTCTGCAAACACTACCTGCTATCCCTCTCCTAAACCGCTACCTGAGAAATAAATGTTAAGTGAATAGTATCAGAAAATAAGTACTATATAGTATTGCCCTAACATTATCTTCTGGCAATTGCAAGTCTCCTTATTTTGGGTCAAAATTAAAAAGTGTTAACCTAGGCATAATTCTGCAAATCAGTGCATGATCCAAAGCTCTGTTATCTGCCTCCCCCACTTTTAACAACTGATCTTCTAACATATCCCTGAGTTCTCCTGTGTTCCATTGATTCATATTAGAAGTTCAAAATAGTACTCAAGTGCTTCCAGATGTCCACTTACTCATCTTATGTAAGTGCCGGTCCTTCCTACTGCAAATTGGCTGTTGCATCTGACTGTCCACACAGGTTAAGGCAGAAAAAAATTTAAGCTGGACTTGCTTAGTAAACAGATCGGTCAACTATGCCTTCCTGTCATTCCACTTGAAAGCAGATTTGTATCTTTGCCTAGGATGCGAGGGAATTTTTGTGGGTAAAGAGAGCTCCATGCAATGCGTTGTTCCAGCATGCACATACTGGAAGGTGTGAATGGGCATAAAGAGGCATTCCATCAATTTTAAAAGGCTTAAAATAAGGAGTCCCATAGCTCCAGTGGCATCGCTATGGGCTCCATCTAAGCTGGCATAGACTCTGGAGTTGAAAATACTCCTGTACTACCTTACAGAAACTTAATAGTACATTACAAGCAACTATGACTGGTGCACAGCTCTTCCAAGATGTAGAACAATGGAATTTCTGGCCAAATAACTGACCTCAGCGGCCCGCACAGCTCGTGCTGCCTCCTGGTGGCAGGCAGGGCAAGGACGTGGCTCTGCAAGCCCCATGTTGCATAGGCCCGGTTTCAAGCGTTTGCTTTTACCCTCCTCCCACTGGTGGCCATCAAGAACTATAAGCCTATCTATAAAAAGCTTAAAGAACATACACAACAAAGACAAGACCCACACTATTAAATCCTTTCACTTACTGGCATCCCATAGCCTCAGTTTCCCCATGTCTACTTCTGGGCTAACAGGCAAGCACATGACCGTTTACACGTGAGCAAGCATACAGAGTGTAACATTTTAGGAAAGCTTGTAGTCACACTTGGAGACTAGAGACGTTATTCAATGGCAGTAAATGGTATTGATAGACAAATGCACATTTACTGGAAAATCAGTTTCAGCTGGGACAGTTCTCAGTTGTGCAACTTCCTGCTTTCTACTGACAGTTATACAGTCACCCTTCAAAAACCCCTAACAGACATAGTAAGAATGTAATCAGAAAAGAAACTGATTTTTGTGGCTGTTCTACCTCTAGAGAAGACAGTTAAGGTTACCAACCCAACTTGTTATCCCTTCCTCACCTACAGCTAGTCAATAACTTTAAATAGGAATTCCTCTCCGCGGTAGCGTGATGGATCGTCATGTTACAATTACTGCACCTCAAAACAGGAAACGGATCCTTAACCTAATGGTTCAAAAAACCCCTCTCCCTCTCCCCCCCACCACAAGTATTAAGTCTTGCACTAGATCTGCTTAAATTCTTTTGAAGTTTGCATTTCATTTTAAAACAACAGCTGAAAACTTACAAAGAAGCATCCGTGTTACCGCATATGTTCATGGTTATGCTGCACCGAGAGCTTTCCAGTTATGGCTCAACTATCAGAAACATTTGTTTGACTATCAAAAACATTTATTAGTGGAAATTTTAATACCCATACACTCACCCATATTGTAAACCTGCCCAATAACCAGAGTAAGAGCTATAGGCTGAGTAACACTAATGGATATAAATTTTGAAGGCTACTTTTAGCTTACATAACGAACATACTCATTTTATAAAAGCTCTCCCATCTGTACTCTCAAACATGGACTACCCTGCACATCTTCTGCTAGCACCAGCTGCAAGTAACTCTTCCGTAGCACAGATACTTATACCAGACAACACCTTTCTTAAATTGTGCTTCCAGAAAATAATTACAGAACTTGCATTAATTTAGCTCTTGTCCAGAATCTAAGGTCTACCCAATACTGCGAATCTTTAAACCCCTCACATCATCCAGCAGTATATTGGCTCTTTGATAAATCTTTAATAAGAACAGGTTAGCTTAAAAGCTATTTAAGGTGAGTAGTTCTCTACAGAGCTATTGATATAGATATGTGTGTTCAAGTTCCCGCATAAATTTAAGAGAAAACTCTATAGTCTTCTAACAAGTATCCTTAGAATGCCCCAAATTCATGAGTCTTTTATGCATAATACACCATCA
The DNA here is from genome assembly GCF_964195595.1 of Calonectris borealis. Taxonomy (NCBI): domain Eukaryota; kingdom Metazoa; phylum Chordata; class Aves; order Procellariiformes; family Procellariidae; genus Calonectris; species Calonectris borealis. The sequence goes on along the minus strand of NC_134316.1, from coordinate 9,921,249 downwards.
CACACGCTTCTTTTCTAACCTGCACAGAACTCATGTAGGCTGATATGACTAGCCCCTGACAACAGCAGGACACGCTCATTCCAGTCTGTTCTTGTACATAAGAAGAAAAGCTTTGTAAAGTAGTATCTGTTGTTCATTTCAACTAGTACTAACAAAATATTTAGAAAATATTTTAAAAGTGACCATGGCACAGATTGGAGGGGGAGGGCATGGGGGTGAACATACAGCATTGAAAATACACTTGTTTCTACTGACTTGGGCATCTAGGTTTATCTAGAATTAAACACAAGACAGCATTTGTGCTCATCAAATCAAAAAACAGATGATGTTAAAGGCTACGAGTCAGAAGAGGCGCATCAGCACACTTCTGCAGAAGAGCACAGCTTTATGAAAGAACCATTTTGTAGGAGTTAACTAAATAGATATGCCAAGCAGTTTGGAAAGATACAAATTAAGCCTGTTTATCCTGGTGATGCTGCTTCAGTTGTGTTTTTCTCAGGATTGGTGTTGACAAAAGCAACTTCAAAGCATTATTCCACTGTTTACACTAAACAAAACACTCCCCATACTATCCCAGCGACCTCCTTTCTGGGGAGGGGGGAAACCAGACCTGTAATATTGGTTTGGCATTGTCTTTTCATGAACTATTACGACGACTTGATATTTGCAAATCAACATTCAAAAGGTTGGTTTTTTTTTTTGGCAAACCAGACATGTCAGACTTTTCATCCCAAGAAAGATGATCAATCAGCTGACAGCACATTTCTTTCAATCAGGTATAGAAGTTATATTCTCCAACTCAAAGTCTGAGAAACGCAAAAAGCTAAGACTGAGCTGAAATCAATACTTGATGTTTTCTGCATCAATAACAAGCTATTGTGTATTAAAACACTTTTATTCTAACATACGAAGAATTATCAATTTCATTTGAATAAAAGGACTGACTGGTGTTTCTACAGGGAAAAACCTCAGAAGAAATAGGGAATCAGCCTGAAGTAGAAAAAGAGTGGCTCCTAAACAAACCTAGATCCCACGTTATCTTTCTGTTCCACGGTCACACAGTAAATGCAGGGTCTCATCACAAGTAAGTACCATTTCCTTTCAAACCTCAATCAAGGACAGGCAACGTTTGAATGTTTCAACTGTAAAAACAGGTCAAACAGCAGCAGCATATCACTATTCTTATTACTAGTCTAATTTTTGTAACTTCTGGAATAAGTCATCACGAATATTTCTTTCGACCAAGTCTATTAAGTCTTGATCAGCACAGTCAACTCTCAGATTTGCTTTCCTAAGAAACTTCTATACAAGTGAAGCAAGCACAGGTCTGAGAGCTCCCCCCCCTTTTTTTTAGCACCTCTCCCCCTCCCCCAAAGAGCCTGTTTGCCGTGGAAAAAGCTGACTTAAAGGCAAGAATATTCCATTTCCTTCCCCGGGAGCTCTGCAGCTAGGCAAGTTGTTACAACTTCCTCATGAATAAGCCAGAAGTGCAACGGGAGTAAGGAAAAAATGAAGAAAGATTCTGAGAAGGTCCAGGACTCATCTTCAACACAGGTTTAAGGGCAGACAGACAGAACAAGCCTGCAGATTGATCTTTTAGAAGCAGACATTATAAAGACATAATGGAGACCTTTACTGAAGGAGTAAGTGTTCCCCATTTTGGGGGGTGGGAGGAGGGAAAGGGGGCTGTTTTTTGAAACTTGAAGGATATTTCAGCCACACTCGCATGCAAGAACTTGTCTGCTGAATGCAGAGGCCATTCCACCACACAAAATCATAAAGATGCCCCATCCTGTAAACCCTCATTTTTCATTTGAGAAGTAAGCACCAGTGGCATAGCAAGTCCTAAACAAAAGCCTTCCCTTCGGAAACCAAGGCCAAACAATCCCATTTTGTTAGGAGTGCTGTGAAAGGCCAGGATAGAGTACTGCAAACATCGGCAGCAGATAGTAGAAAGCAGTTGAGCAAGCTGAAGCCTTCTATTTGAGAGCAATTACTGCAGTTATACTCCTCTTGGCCCAGTCACAAAAGCAGGATGATGTTTACAAACTTTGGAGCCCTACTGTTGTGTGAGGGGAACTCTTTATGAATTAGCCCCACCTGACAATCTTTAGGAAGTCTGCAAAACCAGGGGGGAGAGGGGGGTATTTTTTTGCCATGGTTAACAGCCAACAGGCTGATATCTCCACCTACATGAGTTTGAACACTTCATTCCACTCCTCCCCCAAACTAAGCAAAGTCAAAACCGGAGGGGTGTGTATGTGTGTACGCATATGGGGGTGGCAGGGGGAAATCTAGATGTCTAGACTATTAAGACTCATTTCATTGCAAAAGGAGCACAAATAAAAACAACAGGTGAATAAGTTAGAGTCAGTCTTGGAGTTAATATATCAAATTTAACACCCAGGTAGAGACTCAACTCCAGTTAAAGAAAATTACCCAGCAACTAGGTGGAAGAATCCTACCAGCAACCAGCTGCATGCATCTAAAAGATAAAACAACTTCAAGGAGGAACTCAAAGGGGTATTACAACATCTATTTGGCAGTGCCCAGTGCTTTGTGAAACAGGAGCATAGTGTGCTTCTCTCCAAGGTCATCAAACTACTAGATCATGATATACCTTACCAGATGATATACCTGTAGGAAGATCTTCAAGTGAAGGTTTGAAGATACTCTGATTCTGCTGCAATGGCAGAATGCCACAGGAGTTTCTCGATATGAGGGGGCCTTGATATATCATGGGACAGCAAACATTTTAGCTATGGAGTTCTAAAAATCATCTGAAGTCACGTATTAGCTTTAGCTAATGCCTGTAGAAACAATGACCCATTTCCAGGTAGCTCACAAGAGGCCAAAATGCCATGTCTCTGACTAGAGCTCCTCGAGGGAGAACTTTAATGCAGTCACCTCAGACCACATACAGAGCAAAGACAAAGCTCTCTGGAGATCCATCTACATATGAGAAGCTAAACCTACGAGAAGAAAGGCTCCACAAGCTTCTCATAACTTCGCACCCTAGACAGAAACTCAAAGCAAATCTCAGCCGATTAAAACTTGTGACAAATGACATCTTAGAGACAGAGTATTTGTTCCCAATACCTCAGTATTGGCCCTGACCCTTGACAGCACCGTCTGTCAGACAGTTGCTGCAGACAGAGCAGCAGCATCCTTGAGTAAATGGGAAGCATGCACCTCACTAACTGTTTTCACAGTGCCAGAAGCAAGTCATCAGCTTCTTATTTAGAAAGACTGCAGGAGATCTGACCCAGCACTAGTCATGTCAGGACTTATCTGAAGAAAAGCTGATCTGCTAGCTACTCTCAGCTCACAGGACACTAAAGGTTCTAGAAGAGCCCATCCCTGTTTTAAAGCAGCGCCTTTCACCATTACATGCATAGCAGCAATGCTAGTCCTCTGGAATAGAAGTAATTCCTGCCCTCTGCTTTTTATAGCTATCTGCTATTCATCCCCACCCTACTCCATCCCCCCTCCCCTGATTCCAGTATATACACATCCCTGCTGTACTCAGGGAGATTAAGTTCCAACTCTGAAGCCCAAGCTGTCAACTGTGGTCACTTAAATTTGAACAAACACCATAGGATTGGCTTCCAAATCATTTATTTTTCCTTATGCTTCCAGAACTAAACAAACAAAAAACCCAACAAACACATCAGTGAAAACTTAGCTACTCAGGTACAAGGGCTCCTGTGATAACTTGCCTTTGCTGAGATTTTCCAGCAAGAAACAAGAATAATAGATGTTTAATACCAATCCAAGCTATCAGCTACCACGTTTACCAATTTTATTGAAACACTTCCACTTTACTGCAAATGCCTTCTGCCTATGCCACCTCTAGGCACCTCCTGCGTACCACAAGTCTCAACAAAAGTATTGGGTCATAAAACTAATCAATACATCACGAGTGACATAGATTTTTTTTTTTTTTTTTGCCAACCAGCTGAGCAAGCATAATGCTCATGAAAAAAATAATCAATTTAATCTTAGGTGAATGATCAGTAACTACAATTTTATTTTAGTGACTAGAATAGTGGCGGTTTAGGATGTCTTGAAACCAGTTCTTAGGCTAACATATACACAGTTTAATCGTACCGATGATTTCCTCTTTCCACGGTATCTTTAAGAATTCTTTGTACCCACTGTCATAATGGGAGTACAGTATTTCAAATTTTGTCATGTAAACTTCCAACCTTGCTAATTTTAGAAGAGCCTTCCAACCTTGCATTTTTGAAGAGCCTCATATAATCCTGCATTAATGACACTTGGGACTTTGTTCTTCTGTGCAAATTTGTATTGATAAACAAAGTTTCACAAAATATGTCTTGTGACTTGTCAATTCCATAAACAGCTACTCCTTCAATCCACCAAAGCCAGCTTGTTTCTAGCTAAGCAAGTTCCCTTCACTAGCTCAACACAAGTTCTTTGATCAAGAGATCTGCTTCCCACTCTCATCCATGTCTTGACTATTTAATATTCAGAAGTCAGTTGGAAAGTGCACCCTGGTTAGAACGGGAGACTAGAGAGCAGGGGGAAAAACAAGGAAAAAGACATTCAGTGTTATGCCACTGTGTAACTCTAACTGAAGGTGGAGGGAAGCAGTGTGCTTCTCCTGTTCTCCCTCTCCCAAGAGATGGGATGAATAGCATCCCCCAAGAGGGGGATGTTAGAAAGCAAAGGTCCAGAGAAAGGCAACAAGAAGGAACAAAGAACCAAATAATTTCCATGAGAGGAATCAAAGAGCTGGTCAAAACTCCTCAGCCTGGAAGAGAGACAACTGGAGCATGTGATAGAAGCCTACAAAGCTACAAAAGGCCCTGGGAATGGTTAGGAATAGATCATCTGTTTTCTTGTTCTTGACAAGAATTAAAGGGCATCAAATTAAGCTAACAGGAGCCATGGTCAAAGGAAAAGAAATAAGAGAAGATGGCACTTCATGCAAAGCTTGGCAAAATGTTACACTGGTTGCAAAAATCACCAAACCATGTACTGCAATACATGCATAGCAAGCCACATACCTGCTGCAGTAGGTGCAACAAATGCTATTCAGAAAAAAGACAAGCTGAGCTAGAGCTATTAACTGGGAGATCTTACTATTTGGAATAAAGGTTTAGAGGACTATAGGCTTCTGAAACTTCCCCTGAGGAAAATGTATGATTAAGTCAGGTGACACAAAGCAGAACTTACTGTCATCCAAGGCAAGATAAGAGAAATGCACAAATACAGCAAGCATTTATCATTTCTTAAGTTGCTGAAGATTGACAAGTGTCAAGTGAAATACTAAGCTTACTGATTTTATAGCAATTTTTTCACACAAGAATTTGTCACCACATTTGTGATAAAAATCCTGGTTTAACTATAAGAAAACCAGTATTTATCTTGGGGAAGACTAAACTGAGGTTTACACAGAAAGGTAACTGAAATAATTAAGCAGTTCATCTCCAAACTTTAGCTATTCTATTTACAGTAGTAAAAACCAATCCCTACTGGCATCTATGTAACATAGATGAAGGCTGGTGCTACTCCTAGTTACTCTTACTCCACTAAGAAAGTGATTCTGCACTGTCTATATATGTCGCTGAGCCAAGTATCACAGTTCCAGACAGACATGTTCTTCCACACTAGCTGAAGCACAAGCAAGAAATACCTCCCCCATTAAAAGCCACTCAGGAACCAGCCTCCCTAAGAAGGAACAAAACAGCTTTCAAAACATCACCTATATTCTCCAGGGGGATTAGGGAAAGAATAGAATAGGAAGGGTGAAGATTAGGTTAGCATGACTGGCATAAGAGCTGTGAAGGCAAGAGCATCTGTGGCAGTCTGGAAATACCAGCCAACAAGAAAGAAGTGTTAGAACTTTAAAGCTGGAAGGGAAAAAATAAAAGAGTCACAGACTCACTGCAGGAGTTTCCCTAACTTGACTGAACCACCTCAAATGCAACATTGCTATCTGTAATGTATCTTCAAATATTGTCAGGAATCCTTGTCATTACTCAAGATCCCAGACACAAACTACAGGAAGAAGATTCAGACTCTTCAGAGCAAGCCAGACCAAGTGCCTAGATTTCTAACATGTGCTCCTAGATACTCTGCATGGATACCTAGAGTACTCCTGATAAAGGGAAACAGGAGATACATCTGCTCAGCCCTTTGGATCTGCCTCAGTAGCTATGTACCTGACAGTTCCTATAGGCTCAGCCCAGGGCTCAGACAACACAGATTCAGAATTTGAGCTGAGATCAGAATCCCTAGTGACCTCAGGAAACACATTTTAGACCAAAAGGAACAGGGGTGGGAAAGCAGGAATTTAGACATCACAGGCCTTTCAGAGCCATACCTATTGAGGTAAACCTATTTCAGGTAAACTTTCTGATTTGAACTTTTGCATACTGTCCAGTAGGGGAAAAAATGCCTTAAACATTTTGGTCAGTACCCACAGAAGACTTTTTCCTTCAGATCTCTAACAAGCCCTGGGAAAACACTTCCAGAAACTCACTAACATTCAACAACCCAGTAAAACCACTTTTCTTCTACATAAGCCCACTCCACCACACCCATTCCAATCTGCAACAAAAAGCATGGCAGATTTTGCTTGCATCTTGGACATGATCCTTAGATCTGCTGGACAGAGGCCTAGCATGCCACAAAAAGCTTTAGGCATGCGGAAAACAGGCCTCAAAAAGGACAGCTTCTCCCAACTGCCAGCTCGTCCACAGATGCCCAAGCACTGCAATGCTCTGTTCATACATGACTGCTGTGGAAGAACAACAGACACTATAAAGAAGAATGATACATACACAAAGTAAAATCCACCTGAAAACAGAGTCTTAACAAATCACCCTGCTCGTCACTTAGCTTTGTTTCAATAGCTGGTCAGAGCTAATGATGAGTGCAGAACACGAAAGAGCTAATGCAACCAGAAGCAGCATTAGTCATCCTTCCTACTGCCACAGCTCCCTTCTGCTAGTTAATTTACCTAACACATCTATATACACTAAACCTTTACGTAATCTGATTAAAAGTTAACCAATCTCTAAATATCCTTCGATAGAGGTGTTAATGTGCCTGTTCCAATGATGTTTTCTGGAAAGCAAATTGGGATATAAAATAGCATTAGCAAGCTTTCCTTCTATACCTTAGAAGAAATCAGATAGTAGAAAAGCCAGCCAATTACCAAAACAAAACTATTTTAAACATAACAGCTACCAAAACAATAGAATTTGATATGCTATACTACAACCATACAAGAAGAAGAAAACATCCTACTAGTTTACCTGAGGGTAGTCAAACAAGTGCCACAGTTTGTATTGTACCTGTCTCTCAGATGGGAGAAGCTAGTGTAACCTTCCCAGATTTCCTTTCTCTTTTTGACAGTTCTAGAGCAGAAGCAGCAGGAAGGAAAATGAAATTAACCTCACGTGCATCAACCTGCAAACTTGCTAGAACCTCAAGTAATAGCCTTCCCTTCTGTGCTATTTAGGGAGAACACAGGGTGTTGATTTTTAATTGAGACTAGAAATTGAGATTAAATCAGAAGTTATATAGAAGAACAAAGAGTAGCAATTCCAGCAGATGTTTCTCTGCTAGTATCTGATTTTAGTGGACAAAAAGAAAAGTTGGAAACCTACCAGAAAATACCATTTTAGACAGAGGGTGACAGGATTAAGTTTCAGTAGACATTTTGCCTATTATTAGATAAAAGGAAATAAGCTATTTACATCTTAGATACTTTCATGACTTCACAGCTATTAAGATACAGTCCTCTCCACCACAGCTGAAGCTAGCACTAGCAGTTCGCAGAAATCTACTGAGTTAATCCAACAGCAAAGAACAGAAGAAAGTATTGATGAAATTAGAGAACAGAGAAAAAAGCCTTTTAGAAAGAGACGTGTACAAGTACAGTACCATGCAGACAGTTGGGTACTATCTTAACATCATTTTATTAGATTTAAGCTAAAGCTTTCAGCCTTGCTACCATCTTTGAACTGTTTCAGACATACTTGATATTAACCAAGTATCCACGTCCTACTCCTTTCCTAAAGTTTTGGAAGAAGTCCAAGATAAATCAAGCCCATTATATGTACACTTTCTTGTTGCATTAATGAAAATGTATCTAGATTGTCTCTTTTGAAGTGTGTATAACAACCATGAAGACCCATTAACAGCTAGAGCAAGACTTGTTTTATGCTAATATTTAGAATTCAAAGATGAACTAGTAATTAATACTGCTCTTCCCCTCCCCTCCGTGCTCCATGTGGCATGGATATTAGTGTCCTCTGGGCACTTCAAGCCATGCATCATTATAATTTCAACTTGAAGTCAACAGGGAATTAAACTAACTATGTAATAACATACTTTAATTATTGTTCTAAACACAGAACACCTGCATGCACTCTCTTTTGTATTGGAAATATGCACACTAAGAAGGCAGGCAAATATAGGAAAAAAAAAGATATGCCCCGAAGTTCTATGTATGCAAATTTCCCAGGAAGAAGGAGTAGCATTTTAATCTTAATCCTTTTAAATAAAGTTAGCTGTTGATAGCACTGCAGTCTTTCCCTTTATTTCTGAAAGAGTAAATGCCCACAAAACCAATTCAAACTAATGAGCCTAGATGTCTTGCCCTAGGAAGAAGAGAGGCCCATGCTCAACTTCTGTTCCTAAGGAAGCACAAAGACTAGGGCACTGTTTTTCTAAGTCCTCTTCAACTCTCTCATCAGTCCTACCCAACTGAGTCAACTCTAGAGGTAGCTGGGCAGCATCAGTCACATTTGAAAGAGGACACGCGAGGCAAAAGCTTCACTGGCACACAGCAATGGCAACATCTGACTGATCAAACATTTCTATAGCTCCAAACAAGATGCATAATTTTTCTCCAACGGTGTTGGCTCTAAGCACAGGTATCGTCATAGGCCATAAGGAACACAAATGTCTAGGTTTTATTGCTGCATGAGTTTCAGTCAATTTGAACTTCACCTTTGCACAAGAGACTTACCAAATAGATTACAGATTTCCTCATGGCGAGTAACAGAAATGTTATTAATCCAGAAAAAGGGAATAATGCACTTAAGCTGTCCTTCATTTCAGCCCCAAACTGAACACCTCAGTTTTGAATTTCTGCACATGCTAAAGAGGCTGGCAGAGAAACAAACAGAAAGAAAACACCTTATTTCAACTTCATAGATAGCTGCTCACCTTCCCTTACAACCTCTTCAGCACCCTGAACCAGTACACTGCGGACACAACTAAAGCTGTATCTGTATCTTGCTGTTCTCCGTGAATTTACAGGAATAAGTTGAGCAGAAAAGTAAGAGTCACTACAGTAAGAGATGGTGCAAGTTCTTTCATGTAGATCAACACACGCAAGGAACTTGAATAAAAGATTAAACAGGGATTCTGCACACAGACATGCACACTTAGTTAAATATACATGGGAGTTTAGTTGTGAAAAAAAACAAGTTTACAAACACGGTCCTGAAACAAATGCTTGTATCATATTCCAGCAGCAGGATTGAATCTTCTGAACAGTACTTTGCGGCTACAGTAAAACTTTATCACCTTTGCAACACCAATCATTACACCATATTTAATTACTGTTAAAAATGAACTGCTTACAGCAGTAAATAAACACAGCATGCAACAGTATATGTAGCCTACAATTCAAAGGTACCTATTTGAATATGACAGCCAAGACCTGATCAATCCCACCATAACAAAGCAGCATCAGAACTTTAATATCAAATCGTATCTTTGAGATTAATGTAAACTGGAGGGGATGTTTATACTATTTATACTATTATACTTTATAAATACTTTATACTATTTATACTTTTTACTATTACAAATCAGACAAAACCCACAAATTGGCATGCCTTTGGAAGGAAAGCTTTCTAACAAGTGTAGCAAAGTACACGGAACAACCTTTGAAACCAGGCATTTGCCCTGTAAATTTACGCTAAGCAAGTGAATTAAGAGTGCTTCTCTATTTTTTCCCTTCTCCTCCCATTGACATGGATCTGGAAGCTACAAAAGGGAGATTACTGCAGCAAGTCTTCAAGTTCATACCATTGTTGACCCCTAGTTACTTCTCTGGTGGGTACCAATGTTACAGCTTTCCTTAAAAGGATGAGTATCAATGGAGAACAGAATGAAACCACATAAAGTAAGCTAACATTAAAAGAGAGAATTTTGCTAGTCCAAAGCTGCACTCATAACTCAAGAATGTGTACTAGTGAATACTTTTCAGTTTCTTTAGTACTTCATTTGCCACTGCGTCTTCAGCTGTTCTGTCTTCTCCAGATTCCCTGGCAAACTGAAGTTTCACAGACTACCAAATCTTGAAAATCAATCCTAACGGCTTAAGGACAAACAAATTATCACTGATAGCAAGCTGCCACAAGTCAAGACTACCTTTTCCTGCCAGCTAAAGCTTATTTTATTTATTTTATTTATTTTATTTACCTTACATTTGCGGTGATCTGGGAGTAGATATGAACAGCTTGAGAAGATCTGTTGATACGCAACACTTTCTTATTCTGTCTAAGCCCGGAGACAATTACGCTCTGACAGTCCACAGTTTAAGTCCAGGACATGCAGTGTTAGAAAAAAAGGGATTTGAATTCTGGAAACTAACCTCTAAAGAATGGCCACCAGCTAGGTTTGAGCAACCACTTTACCCTTCACCCCGTACAGAGCAAGAGGAGATGTGACATGACTACAAGCTCTAAACCATACAACCCTGAAGTTATCACAGCTTAACAGCAAACATCAGAAGGCACTGCAGGAGCACTAAATATTTGACAAGCAACATCTTAAGCATGTATGCAAGTCTAAACATTTCAGTTTCTCTACTTCCTTCCCTTCCTCATTTTTTGATAGAAGAAAACACTGGATGAATCATGGAAACAATACTCTGTTCTACAAAGGTCTCCAACAGCCAAATACAACACTAAAACATTTTGGGCCTATATGTAAACGTATGGTTTAAACAACAGTTTATAACCAACACAGGAGGTGCTATCAGCTCATTGTTGTGTACAAAAACAGTCATTAGTTAGGGGCAGCAGATGGTTATACTTGCTCTTAATAGTCCAAGTAAACATGGTCTGACTTCTAGACTTTGCTGATTACATGCAGCCAGTTATAGTAAAAATCCCATGTTGTCATGTAAGGAAAATCATGTTATTGGAACATAAAAGAGGATTAGACCTATAAAAAGCACCCCCAAAAAATTTTTTCCTACATGGTGTAAAAGAAAGGAACTGCCACTAAACTCTATTAAGCAGCAGCACAGGTCACCAGACCGTGCTATTAAAGTTGTCCTCAATCAACAGGAAGAACAGTAAATGGTACCAAAATTGCACACCCTAAAAAATTTCTACTTCAGTCTTGATTGGAGTAGATCAATAATTAAGCTATTTACGTATTTCTTAACTTACTGCTTAAAGCACATGTCAGTCAAGCCTTCCAAGTATGAAAAAAGCTCCCTAATTAGAACTTAAGTTCTCTAGCTGGAATCCCAAACCTTTAACATTAAAAGCGTAGATTGTGTTTTAAGGTAGACGTTTCAACTTTACAATGCTATAAACAGAACTATACATATTCAGAGAAAAAAAAAGACTGAAAGAATCCTATTTGATGTTTTAGGTTAACTGCCAGCTCACATGAAATTTCACTACCATTTGCATGTACAGAACTGCTTTGGAAGGAGTAAGGAAAGCTAGCTCTACCTGAAACTAGCATTTTTCTACCAATTGTAGGATACTGCATCAATATTAATATTGCATACTCACTGAAAGTCTGGAAATACAAAATTTATCCAATTCAAACATTAGATGCTTAAAGTTACTTAAACTGGTATGTTCAGAGTACTAGAAAGCATAGGAGAGACTAGGTGACCTAGCAGACTATCTGGAAGCACAAGAGGCATTGCAAGAACAATTTAAGTGTAATAATAATCAAATAGTAATGTACTGAACAAAAAACACCAGAACACATCCTGCCAGGAACAAAATATATATATAATCAGGACTTTCAAGCCCAAAGCAGGATGTAAACAGATTGCAGTTTATGTACTAATACTCCAGTCTTATCTCAGATTTAAAAAAAAAAAACTTCAGAGAATGAGCACCTGTGCATCTGTCCAAGGGACATATAATTGGTTACTCAAGGACTATTAGGCTGTTTCTTAGCAACCTCTGCAAGCTCTAATCAAGTAAGACTAAGATTGTCATTTAGCCTTGAAATGCCTTGCCCCTTCCATCTAATATAGCATTCTAACTGCTACTGAGGAGCAGTCATTTCAACCACAAATAAAAATCCATGCTTACTATGTATTTCAGCTGAGAGTTCCCCTTAGTACTTGCTATCAGAATATTTTCATATCAAATATGCTTTTTACACTTTATTTAGTATCTGAAACAGCAATTAATAAAATAAACCTTTAAATTTCCTCCTTTTTATACAAAATAAAGGCTAACTACAACTCTAAAAAAGTGACCTTGGGAAAAAAGTTTAATACATGTGCACAACCTATAGCCCAACTCTTAAACAATAATATTTTGTAACAGTAAAACATTCTCTAAATGTAATTGCAAGAAAAATGCTTAATATCAAAAGCAGCAGTAGAGACATTTCAGGGAAATTGCAAGCATTTATCTCACAAAGCTGGATGGTATTTAAATCTTTGGTGATGCTGAAATGTATCTACTATGTTGCACACATTGGATTTCTAAAACCAAGTATCTTTCAGCAAAACTCTGGCCTTCAGACCAGAAAAAAAAGCCAAAGGAACCTGAGTAATTGAAAAATAAACTCATCTATTCAGTCCTAGTCTAGCTTCATTGCTCATCTATAATATCAATGGACATATGATAGTCTCCACTTAAGACAGCAGTCTTAAAGATTAAGTTTTATACAGAGTATTTTTCCGTATACAATTAGCAAAGGCACCAAAAGCCTGCAGTTAAATTAGCCACTCCTCCTTGACTCAAGATGATCTATGCAGGAGCCATCACACTACTCTCTTCAGCTTTCTCCCTCCCAAACGGTCTCCCTGGGTGTACAGCAGGGGAAGACAGCAGCTCTAAGAGGGTCCCACCGCCCCATGGAAGGCAGAAGTTCAGCAGGTGCCTAACATGACCTAGCACAGATGGTCTTAGCCATCCACACTGGTTCGCTCCCCAACCCTGGGGGCAGTGGCAGGGGAAAGCGGTCAGGCTACATGTCCACCTCCTGCTCACATGACAGCTGAACACACAGCTCAGAAGCCACCAACTGGATACAGCAGATAGTGCTGCCAGTGGTCATCTCTGGCCAAAGACCAATCAATTTTAGATACCCACTAACCAGAAGTCAGAGTGCTGAAGAGGAAGAGAATGGTGGAGTTACCACCAAGGAACAGTAGCAACTAGCCTTTGGGCAAGCATCCGGCTAAGCATTAAGGAGCCAGAAGCAATACCAGTATACCCTTATTCCTCACTCCTTGAAGTAGCCTCTCTCCTTCCAAATTGCTGCTCCCAAGCTTCTTCCAGATCAGAGAATTACTAGCAGCTAGAATCGGAGAGGACCAAGGGAATGTAAATTGATGTGCTAGCAGGAAAGTGACCGTCCCTTTCTAGTCTCCTCAGTAGGTTGAGAAGCTCTGAACTACAGCAAGCAATGCAAATAGGACCCACACAGAGTTGACAAAACATTGGCCTTGTTTTCAGAGGAGGAGGGAGGGAAGCTTTCAGGCACACAGTAATTTAAAGCTTCTGCAGATGACTAAGTATACGATGCAATCATAGCTGCTTTATGAACTTAATAAAGTAGTTTCTAAAGCATGTCCATACCATGTATTTCAGAGCCAACACTCACACAAAGCAACACCTACAGGAAACACAAGTGAAGGAGTCAGACTACACAGAAAGGATGAATTCTACTCACCTCACCTACACACAGCAAAATGGCATTGCTCAAAAGAGGGCCCAGCCAGCCACCGGCCCACAGGGATAGCACAAACTATCATTTTAAAGTCATTTTAAAAGTTAAAAAAAAAATAATAATCATCATTTACCTTGGACATCTGTATCAAATACAATCCTTCTCATACAAGAAAAACTTTGTGGCAACTGATTAACGACAAACAGATTAAAAATGCACTAAACCATTTTTGGCATTTTTTACATCCAGAAAATGTAGTTGTTTCACATCATTTATTGTTTGACAGAAGCTTAATTTTTTGCAGCTTTTGTGCTGACAGTGAACTCTAATAGTAACTCAAAGTGAGTTGGACTTGCGCAAGGAATACATGCAGTAGCATGAAATACAGAAGGTAGCTTTTACAACACAAAGCTTCTCAATGTCTACACCAACAGATTTCCTTGAACTTCACAGGATCGCTCAGAAAGTCTACAATATAGTGGGAACAGGGCCCAGTTAGACCAAACATCACAAGTCTGAGATAAACACAACCAATTATGGTTTTACCCCAACCAACTATGTTAAAGATAAACCTAATTGTTTAAGATTAAAGCTACAAGTAGTCATGTCTTTAGCAGACCTTTCATATGCAACTTTTTTTTTTTGAGAAAACAGTGTTTGAAACATCTTCAAACAGGTCAGAGACAGTGCTACGAAGCCTCCATCGCATTATAGTAAATCAAACATGCTCTCTTTCTACCTCGTCCTCTTCTCCAGCTCACATCCTCTAGTGTAAGAGTAATCCTGACTACTTTAATACCTATTCCATTTTCAGTCAAAGATTTAATGTGTGCGCCAGCTGTGTGGCTAAGAGTGTAGCATTTCACTGATAGGCTGGCTGGAGTACCTTCTGGAATAAAGATTAGAAAGTTGACAAGAGGTGTCTAAGCGTACCACTCTCAGTGTCTGGGAGGTAAGGTTATTTGTCTGCAAGTTTTGAGTTCAGCCTCAGTGTTTCTAATAAATAAGCAAGTGTTTATTTAAGGAAGCTTTCAAGGAGTATAAATAGAAGTGTTCTTTACTATCTGACCATCTCTGTGACATTCAAAAACGCCCCAGAACTTTAAGGTATAAAAGCTTAAATAGTTAGCAGAATACTGTCCTCTGAGGCATATTTATTTCAAAGGCATAAGAAATTCTAGATGTAGTGACATCAATGTATGAAAGATTAAGAGTGCAAAGAACATTTCTGCTTAAAATTAGAAGACACATTTTCTATAGTTACATGAAACTTAAGTCTTTAGGCTTTCTATTCTGGGCAAGCTGCAAATAGTTGTTGGCACACACAGCATGCCAATAATAAATCCCTTTTTCAAAGAGTGGTTCTGAAGTGCTCACCATTAAGGCCTTGATTCTTTTTTAGAGGTGACACCTGCAGCTGCTATTGAAATCAACCGGAGTTGTCACTACCCAGCATTGCTCAAGTCAGTCTCTAAAGCATCACCCAATTATCTTCTTTTAGGAAAGAGTATAATAAAACCTGCAACCTACTTTTTGCATTTGTGTAACTTGAAACTAAAGGGATATCATTTATATAATAAACCATTCCCCCAACTTTAACTTTTCATTTCTGATCAAAAAAGTTTGAAGTCAAATACTGTACTGAGCTGGTGAAAGCAGACAATTCCCTGATTACTTCCCCAAGACTGAGGAAACATGGATCCATGTTTTCTGATCCACAATACATCTGTCCATGAATTGCAACAGGAAGGGGAAGACTTTATGAGCACAAGAACTGCAGGCGTTTTGTTAAAATAAGAAACAGTTTGGCATACCAGTTACCACGGCAGTCTAGAGTCTACTGACAAGCCAATCAGGCAGAGTCAGTAAGCAAGCAGCAAGCTCGGGAAGCGGGGGGGAAGCAGTCAACTATTAAAAAGGAAGCTTTGTGCGATCAGCAGAGCCTTCCACCTGGGGGGAAAAAGTTAGGCTGCTGGCAAATAAGACATTAAACATTTGTGTAGTTCATCAATATATGGTTATCAACTACATTATTTTTTCCTTGCTGACCTCCTCTGCTAACGAGGTGTGATGCATGTACATTATAACCTATCACTATACCAGGTGAACTTTACATTTTGGCATAAAGTCTTGCTCTCACTTCTTATTCCCTGCCCTCAGGTCTTGCTTGGGACTGTGTGTTTGCATACACTTACATTTTTTTAAAGGGAGTTTCAGTGGAGCAAAGAACAACTATTTAGAGGTAAAGCTTGCTGTGTATCACTTGAGGATGCTTCATTTGTGAAATGCTCATCTTTTTCATGAGAAAAGCGTACATACTGTTCCTTGGATACAGCTGTGCACAAGCACCTTTTTCAGTGCTAAATGGCCTAACTTTAACCTGCTTAATTTAAGCATATCTGTCACAATGGGTTGTCATTCAAGCTGACAGGATGCATGTTTACTCTATCAAGGAGCACAGAGTAATCTAATCCAGGATGTTTTCATTACAAAGCTTCAAGATGCTGATCAGACAGTAGTGATGGCTGTGTTAAGACAAAAGGTAGACCAACTGTAGATCTACCAACCAAACAAAAATAGACAAGAACATTTTCTACAGTCAGGCTATCTAGTTCCCTACAGGCACCAAGGATCCCAGATAACGCGCTTCAAGGCTAGATGCTTCCAGGGCATAACCACCTTCGTTTTTCAAATTATAAGGATTGAGAGAGCTTGATGCAGAATCCTGTACTTAAGTAGACAACATCTAGAAGTGCCAAACAGAACACTGTACCCATTAAATAATAAAAGCTATAAGCTCAAGTATTCCTGCTCAGGTTTTGGCAGAGGAGGGGTTGCTTTCTAAGAAATTGAACATTTACTGCTGCAGCCAAGTTATCCTCTCAACAGCATTACATATTTGATGGTCCATGCTCCTGTGTATGGTTTAGATCAAGACTGAACCCTTCCAGGCATTTGGATGAAACTCACATGTGGACTGCAGGTGGATGAAACTCACACAGAGCCTGGATATTAAATTTATATAGTTTCACACATTTTTATCTACCTGAAAGTTAACAATACTTCAGTTTAGAGAGAGGTGCTACAATCACAAGCTACATAGGAAAAACTTAAGATCAGTGCTTACAAAAATAATAAATTAGTTGCCCACTTTCTAGTGGCGAAGGTACTCTTTACCCAAGCAACTTGCGAGGGTTGCCTGAACCTCTACTACCCCTTCTTCAGACAGGTACACAGAATTCTAGCTAAGCACCAAGGAAAAAGGGAAGTGAAATTGCTTGTTTCTGCTACTTATCTCCAAGGCCCTTAACTCTGAAGTTCACCTGTGGAGTTCAGAGTATACTGTACTCGTATGTATACTGCACTGACTGTCAGTCACACTAGAATCTCAAAAACAGAGGGGTTGAGGGGAGATAATGATGCATATTGTAATACATGATTTCAACATCCACAACTAGTCAGAACAATTCCTCTATATGACTAATTAACTGAAGTAATGGATGCCATACCAATATTTATGATGCAGGAAAAGCTGTGAATTTCCTGAGGGAAGGAACAGGGTGGAGGGGAAAACCACACACACAACTCCATTTCATGCCATCATGCAAAGGAGTATGAAAAATGGTTCCACATAACCCATCCAGCAGAAGGTCTGTAACTTTAAAACATCATCTTCAGAAGCAGCCTTCGATTAAACCCAAATATAAAATTCTGCCAATAACGTATTATTGATAAATATTGCTGTGCAAGGTATTTCTGAAGCTTCAGTGTCTGAACAAACAGCTTTGTGCTAGAAAAAAAATGCTCAAGACTAACGAACCTAAACTGTGTAAGTGATCAGAATCAATTCTTCAAAGCTACTTGAATTCTTGTGTCTTTTTTGTTTTAAAGTTTCACATAAATTTTAATTGCATCATTTGTTTGTTAACAATCTCAAACGAGCATTAAGCTTCAAGTTTTACAGCAGGAGGCAAAGAAAAAAATGGGAGGTAGGTGGGTGAAGAAGACAGCTGTATTGTTCTGGCTGTTCCTCAGCCTCTCCCACTGCCAGATTTCTGTAGATGATGTATCCCAAGGTAGCAATTTTAAGAACTTTTTGGCAATATCCCAAGCTCCTCTTGCAAATCAGAGATCAGACTAATGATATTTAAAAAAAGACAGGAAATAGGAATAAACTGGATAACTGACACTATATCAAACAGTGGAAGTCACTGGACTCTGGTACTGCAGCTTTACAGACGAGACACTTGTCCAAACTTTAGAGTAAAATTTTACCATGTCCAATCAAAAAAAAAAAAATCAGTATAACAAAACCAAGACAAAAAAAAACACCTTTCAAGATACTACTTGCCTTTCAGCTACTGCTAGCTCAGGACACTGCAATATCAAACAGACATTAAGAAAACCTCCCTCGAGCTATTTATACATTAATACGTTAGTCTCCGTAAGTGAAGGAGTTATCATTCAGATGAGGTTCAGTAAGAAGTCCACATATACCAGTGCTGGCTTTCATTAGGGCTGGATTTCTCAGTCTTAAAAATTCAATCTAGAACTACTGAAATAAGTCCTTCGCTCACTACCAGCACCAAAGCAAATTTATTTCATAAGTGAAGGACAAAATTTCTGATTCTCTTTAGTCTTGTCCCTTCCCTTCCCAGCATATCCAATAAAGGAACATTAATTTCATTACTGTTGCATAGCAAAAAAAAAAAAAAAAAAGTCACATGAAAAGACTATGTCCATATTGTTGTTTCTTGTTTGCAAACTTGAGTAGAGAGAGAATATTATTTGAGAATAATTTTGAAATTACCCCAGGGAGTTGAAACCTAACCCAGGAACTCAACCTACTTCAAAAAGCCCTAGCATTAAACTAGCATCACAATTAAGCCTCTCCTTGCAGAGTCTATACAGCTTATGTACAGTTGTGACAAAGATGCTGCGTTCCCCATCAATAGACGGAATGTCCAGAGTTCAAGATGTAACTACAATATACAGGAGGGACTTCTTTCCACAAGTGCATCCATGCACTGCAATACAGGGACTGTTTTTAAAAGTACAACTACTCTACGACTTATTTTTAGAATCGAGGGTGGGCAGGGAGACTATTCAGTAAACCTTCCAAAAATCAGCCAGCCACCCACTAAACTGCAGTGGCACCGTTTAAATAAATGACGGGCTGCTTTGCAACAGCTGCAGAAAAACGGTGCAAAGAAAATCCAAATATTTCAAGTCCTTTAAAATGCTGGAGGCAATGAGAAAAAAACCAGCAGCAGACACGGTACTGTATGCTAGAGACACTGTGGTAATTTAGCTGCAAGAGGTAGGTCAAACAGGCCTTTCTTAGGACTTGATGAGCATAGAACAACAATATCCGGCAGCTGTAAGGTAGGAATGTGCCTATTCCAACAGATGAAAACCAAAGAAGGCTGGGCTTAGGGACCTGCATTGTAAGGATTATCAAACCCTCCTCTTGTTTCAAGTCACAATACTATAAACTGGCAAAATAAAAGTGTGAGTTCAGTTACCTTCACTTCCTTATGCAGATAACTATTATAAAGTTTGAGGTGCTAATGTTACGGAAATCTCCTACTGAAGTTTATGATTTCATCAAGCCTGTATTAAATGGTCAATAAAGAGGAGAAAGGATCTTAATCTTCCCTTTGATCTTACAACTTAAGAGCAGAGTTCCAAATACCCTGTTTTTATGGTATTGGCTATACCTGTTAACAGGAATCTTTCTAACTTCAACAGGCCACAGCAACAACAAATGCAATCAAAACACCCCAACTTGGCAATCACAATGTAAGTACCTCTGTGCAGAGAAATTTATTGGTTGTACCATTTTTTTAACCATCTAACTCGAGCAAAACCCCTACCTTCAAATAGCAGTCAGTTCTTAATTTGAGGTGTATGAGGATCAGGTTGGAGAGTCCCTGGTAGCGCAGAAAGTTAAGTGATTTTTGGGGACTGGTTTCCTTTAGTACAAAATACAAATGAGCAGTTTTGTCCCTGACCATTTCCAGCAGCAGTTTTCCAAGTAACAAAGATCCTGCAAGCTACGTATCTCGAGAGGTCGGCAAGGGCCATTTCATCTGTTAGTCACCAGGTGCCAAACGCAATCCACAGGTACCGGGGCTTCCGATACTCATCTCCCTCCTGAGCTACGGCATTGCACCATCCCCATTCCTCAGTACCTCGCAATTTGCCAGCTTCCACCCCGTGGCCCACTTGGAAGAGCCAGGAGCAACAGCTGTGAAACTCCCTGCAGGATCCTACCTGCCTGCAGCCGGGCAGGAAGCCCAGCCTTTCCTCCCGCCCGCCACTCCCCAGCCCGCCCCAGCACGGGCCCCTCTCCGCACCCAGCACCCCTGAAAAGCAGAAGTACCCCCGTCCTCCAAGGACGGGGACGAGCATTGGCGTGCGGCCCCTGCGGATGTGCCCCCTCGGCCAGGCGGCGCACGGGGAGGTGGGGGCTGGGGTAACGGATTGGAAGGCGAGTCACAGAAACCCCCGAGATCCTGAGGGAAGGGCAGAGAGAGACGCGGACAGAACCAGGGTCTCGCACGCGCACGCCCACAGCTTCCCGCCGCCGCACAGCCGAGGCACGGATCCGGTTTCTGACAGGATCAGAGCAGGGCTCGGCGTCGGACGCCTGGAGGCGGGCAGCTCCAGCCTCCCTCCGCCACCCGGGAGGCGGAGAGCGCCGCGCTCAGCCCTGCGCAGGTGTGGGGGCTCGCTGCGCTTGGGACGCGGGAGGCCCCCGCCGAGCCCTCACGCCCACCGGCGGCGGCAGCTCCCGCCCCTCCTACCCCGCGCCAACAGTCGCCGCGCGCACCGCCGCCGCCGCGCGGCCCCGCCCGCGCCCCAGGAGGGGCGGCAGCTCGCGCCCTTCGCGAGCCGCGGCACGCGCCCCGCGCCCCCACCTGCGCCGCACGCCGCCCGGCGGCGCCCCCTGCCGGGGGCAGCCCCGCGCTGCGCGGAGCGGCGGGGGCTCCGCGGCCCCGGGGTGCGCTGCTGCCGTCGGGCGTCGGTTTCGGGGGCGGTTTTTCACTGTCATGATCTCTTTTTTTAATTCTTCGCGCACCAGCCGCTGCGAGCCGCACCTGCAGCCCGTGCGGGAGCCCGTCACGCGGTCAGTCCGCAGCCGCCGGCCATTCCGCAGCCGCTCCCCGGCACCGGCACCCCCGGGCTGTCCCCGCCAGCACCCCGCCGCCGGCAGCCCCTTGCGCGGCTGTCGCGGCCCCCGCGCCTCTCCGCGGGGCGAGGGCAGCGCACACCCCCCGCACCCCCCTCCGCCGGCCGTGCCCCGCAGCCCCGGGAGGCGGCCGGCCCCGCCCGGGCAACGCACCGGCAGCTCGCCCGGCTTTCTAACGGGGGAGCGGGCGGGCGCTGCAGAACCGACGGCGGGAGCTGAGGGGGGTGGAAACAAAAAAAGGGCGATAACAACAGCCCGATCATCAACCTACCGGCCACGCAAACTGAAAGGGAATAACAATCCTGCCCGTCTCGGGGGTTCTGCCTTGATGGGAGTATTTGTTGCTGTTCAAATAGAAAATATTTCCACCGAGAACGGGGGTAGATCCGAATCCGTAGTTGCAGGGTCCGACCGGCGTGATCTTGGCCTGATATTCCTTGAGGCAGACTTTCACGTAAGTGTCGCACTCGTCCCGGGTACAGTCCAGGTTCTGGGGGCTTTTCATGCCATCGCAGCATTCCCCATTGAACAACTCGCCGTTTACATTCCGCACCGAGTTAAGCTGCAGCTCGAAATAGCCCGTGGACCGGGACACCTAAAAATAAAAATCAAAGGGGAGACAGCCTCGTTACTACCGCGGCCGGGGGCAGCGCAGGGAGCGCGGGGCGGCGGCGAGGCGCTCCGCGGTTCCCCCCTCCAACTTTCGCCGGCTGCGGGTTTAACCCCACCGCAGCAGCATGCATATATATATATATATTTATAAAAATATTATTTTTATATATATATGAGATATGCTCAAGGTGGAAGGGGAGCAGGGAGGAGGGAGACGCGCCGCCGGCGGCTCCCCGCGGCCGGGAGCGGAGCCCCCCGCGCCCCCCTACCTGCACGCAGGAGGCGAGGAGCAGCGCCAGGCCGAGCGCGGCCGCGCGGGGGGCCCGGCTCCGCCGGCCGGCGCCCCGCATGCCTGCTGCTCCGCGCGGCCGCCTCAGAGGAGCCCGCCGAGCCCACCGGCCACGGACCGGCGGCCGCTCGCGGCATGGGCGGCGGGGGAGCCGCCCGCAGCGCGCCGGGGGGCGCAGGGCATGGGCTGCCGGCGGGGCCGCCCGGAGCGCTCCGCCGCCGCTCCCCTCCCGCGGGCTCCGCTCGCCCTCTGTGCGCCTCGGCTCCGCGGACACCCAACAAGTAGGTGCCGGAGTGACAGCTTCATTACCCATTCGCCGCCGCTGCCGCCGCCTTCATATTAATGAGGGGGACGGCCCGGCCCCGCGGCCGGCGGGTGGGGCCAGCGCCGCTCCCGCCGCGGCTCTTAAAGGGAGGCGGGCGGCAGCCCCCACCCTGTCTTGCCTTGCCTTGCCTTGCCGTGCTCTGCCTTGCCCTGCCCTGCCCCGCCGGCAGCGGGGGGGTCCACCAGCCCCAGGTGGTGGGGGACGGGGGAGCGCCCGCGGGCGTGGAGCAGCACGAGTGGGGTACGTGCGCTCACGCGGGGTGGGAGCGCCCGCAGCCGCGGAGGAGCACTTGGGGTACATGCGCCCACACTCGCATGTAAGCGGGTGGGGTGCGTGCACGCACTGCTACGGAGGAGCGCACAGGGTGCGTGCACCCACAGTGTTGGAGAAACAACCACGGGATATATGCACCCACGGCTGTAGAAGAGTGTGTGGGGTGGGTGCACCCTTGGCCATGGAGGAGCACAGGGGGTATGTGCATCCACGCTTGTGTAGAACCACACAGCGTGTATGCACGTACAGGCATGGAGGAGCACGTGTGATGCAAGCGCACAGTAAAGAAGTGCTTGGGGTGGGAGCACCCCAGCAATGTAGGAGCATGCATAGTTCATGCACCCACAGCTGCGGAGGAGTGCACAGGGTGGGAGCACCCACAGCTGTGGAGGAGTGCACAGGGTGGGATCACCCGCAGCTGTGGAGGAGTACATACACTGTATGCACTCACAGTCATGGAGGAATGCGCTGCTTGGGAATGCTCACAGCCATTAGGAACATGGTGCATGCAAATGTGGCTGTGGAGGACAACACAGAGTGGGATCATCCACAGCTGTGGAAGAGCATGCATGGTGCATGCACCCACAGCTGTGGAGGAGTGTATGGGTTGGGTGCATCTGTGGCTGTAGAGGAACGAAGAGGGTGGGAGCACCCACAGCCCCAGAGGAGCACGTGGGGTGCATGAATCCACAGCTGCAGAGGGGCACACATGATGCACGCACCCATGGCTGTGGAGGAGTGCATGGGGTGTGTGCATCCACACTCATGTAGAAGCACAAAGGCTTCGTGCACCCGCAGCCATGTAGGAGCGCACACAGGATTGCCCATAGAGTGCTGTCAGTGACATGTGCGGTACACAGAGCAGATGGCCAAGTGGTGGGATCATGTCCTCCTCCAGTGGTGGCTCAAGCAAGTATGAGAGTAACCGAGCAGAGATTTCTCATTTAGTTTACATGCCCTGTGATTTTGATCCCTGCTGACAACTATGAAAGCTATACATGCAGACAACTGCATGCTATGGATACGCTATCAAAGCCCAGATCCGCATTTAGGACCTAAGTTTTCCTTCTGTTTCTTTCCCTCCCCCCTCTCCCCATTTTAACTGTTTCGTACTGATCATCCACCAGAGTGGACAATTGGAGAACAAACAGCTCAGAAATCAAAGGGCTGTCATGTTCCCCTGCGCAGAAAACCTTTCACAGAGCCTCCCCCTGCCTTTTCAACGCCCCGGCTGCCTCCCGTCCCTCCAGCAGCCAGCCGGCACGCTGCTCCTCTGCTATTCATGGCCAGCGTGCAGCTGCAGCTACTCTCCTAGGCTGACACAGCAGCAGCTGCTATATGTGTGCCAGCTGGCTAGCCGCTCTCCAAAATCCTCTTGTCTGCCCCGCTCCCCTTGCTTTCCTGCTTCCCCACCTACAGACCTGCTTCTCCTTCCCCACCCACGTCTCCCACTCGCCGCAATCTGCTCCAGTTTCCTATCTCCCCACTGTCCTGAGCCTACCCCTCTGCTGTCCTGGTTCACCTTGCTTGCTCTCTGGGAAGCATCCCTTACTTTCCCTCTCATCCCTCCTGAGCTCAAACAGGAGCTCTCTGAAGTGGAGTGGTGAATGTTGCTTTTAATTATTTTATGTGTCCTCTCTTTGAAACTGTGCCTCCCAACATAACTGCATTCAAGCATTTTTTTGGTTAAGATAACCTCTGGTATAACCACCTTCAGAAGGCAGCAAAGGAAAAGCAGGGGGAACTGAGGGAGGGCCAGGACCTTGGTTTAGAGGTGTTATTTTAAAGTCACTACGTTTTGCTAATCAGAAACATTGCTGGGACGCTACCCTTACCCAGCTGCGCTGCTTGCTGACTTCCAAATGGACAGGCAAATGCTCTTTATTTTTTAATTTCTTTTTCTGGTGGCTGAAGGGAAGGAGTTTCTTTGACTAGCTTTCTGCCTAACAATTATTTTGCAGTGGATGGCAGCCAAAATATTTTGCAAGACAGGTATTTTGTTTGCATGTATCATCATAAACAAACATAAAACCTCATAATCTACGTTCAGCATTATGCGGTCAATATGCCTGTGGAGGAAGGCATATATTTTTATCGCTAAGCTGAGCAAATGTAATACAGAAGAAAGATGATCCAGTAGTTACAGCATACGCTCAGTCTCTACAGAGCCAAGCTCAGTTACCTGCTGTATCACAGAATTTCTTTGTTACCTTGAACACACTGCATGCTCTTTTTGTGCTTTGGTTTTGCCTTTGTAAATACTCTACAGTACTCAAAAACTCTGGTGCCATTTAAAAATGCCTTTTCTTGCTGTAACCTGACTTCACAGGAGCAGAGAGGGGAGGTGCAGCTATTTCCAGGCATTCTCTCTGCTCAGGGAAATTTTTATTTTATTCTTCTTGGTGCTGCAGCCCCCTTTTCAGCCTGAACTCCTTAGATCTCTCACTGTGGTTATTATTATTTCTCAAGTGCCATGGAAATTCACTTTTTTCTTCTGCAGGTATGCAAAGTTGTTTCATTATACTTATGCACAGATAGTGACGGTTTTCAGGAAATGCAGCAAAAATATTTCTTAACGTATGAACTTTGAGTTTTTAAAAAAGCCCGGTGACCAGATCTGGAGGTGAATGCTGATTAAGGCTAAGAGCAGCCATCCCTTGCAGCTTGGACAGACCACGTCAGACCGTCCCTGCGGGACCAGCCTCCTGTGTAGTCCCTGCCTTCCCACGGGGGCTGCCTCCCACTAGCATTTTGGAGGAGATAAAGTTAGATAAGGTGAAAAGCAAAAGGTCCTGTGCAGCCCTTGGGGTGCCTTGGACACTTCCAACGCGCCAGCGAACTCTTCTGCATCCAGGGGCGTGGTGGCAGGATTTGCCCCCCTCTTGCTCCAGCATTTCCCGGGCTCCGGACCCCTGCCGCAGGACAGCTCATGGGACTGGGCTTCCCCCACTCTGAGCAAGCACGCTGGAGGCGGCCGGCTCCATAACTCATTCCCAATCAGCTGCTCTCTCCGAGGCCCGCTCGAGGCCCTGGCTGCCAAGTGTAACGTGTCTCCTCTTACACCCACACCTGCAGCCCAGCCTGCTGTCACCCAACCCGCCGTCTTTCCCAGCCGTCCTGCATCTGGCTGCGTCCTGCGCCGGCAGCCGTCCTTTCCCCAGCGAGTGAGGCCGGGACCTTTCCTTCCCCACTGCGGGGTCGTCCTCCCCTCGCCTTCCGCAGAGAAGGGTCCCTGTGCCTTTGCGTTGAGTCGCGGGGCCGTCCGTGCGGTCCCGTGCGGGCAGGCACCTGCCTGCTGCTCAGGGGAAGTCGACATAGATTTCCCCATGCCGAGCACAAGCTTTGAGGTGCTCTTCTTTCAATCCCTCCCCGCCAAAACAAGGGCCGTCAAGATCCAGATTAAAAAACACGTAAATATCCTCCCATTGCTGTTCCCTCGCTTCCTCCTGCTGCTGCTCCTTCTCCTTCCTCTGGCAACCCCTGCTGAGGGTAGCAAGTGGGAATGGGGGGCTGTGCAGGAGAGGGGGGTGGAAATAGGGCTGAGGAAACTCATGCTTGACTTTAACCGGGGTTTGAGCTTGCAGTCAGCAGTTACTCATCCTGCACAAGGGACGTGACGGGAGAACATCGGTCCCTCTGGCAGGGGAGGGACGGGCTCACCGCCGGTCTCAGGCAGGGTGGAGTGCCGGCATCCCGCACCTCCTCATTCCCAGCCCTCTGGGCCAGGATTTTTGCTTTTGTGCTCTGGCTGCGTGCTTGTGCTAAGTTTATGCCTGTATGCAAATCCGTTGCAAGTATGCTTATTAAATCATTTGCATAAAATATCCCTGGAGGATCGTAGCAGCTAGGAAGGGATAGGGTTTATCCATTTGCCTTAGAGATGGCAGAGGTATAGGGATGTCATTTGTCAGCATGCGTGTGGATATGGATATGGACATATATCTCATTCACCCAGGCCAGAATGCGTCCGCTTGGGAACGTTAAAGGCAAGAAGATCATTTTGGATGTTGTCCATCTGAAATTTGGCAGGGTAGGAGTTAACCCTCCCTTTCTGGCCAGGAAGGCTACAGCTGCCTGTCCTGAGAGCAAGGCATTGCAGGACAGAACCAGCTGTGAAGAATTAATTCCTCCTCCATGAGAAGCCTTGTGGGCAGGGGGTAACAGTATGAAAGGAGAAGACTGGTCAGGAAGAGAGCTAGAGGGTAACCAGAGGAGAAGGATTTTTCTTTCTCTCTTCTTTGTAGAACTTGGCTGGAGTAAGGTATTTTGAGCTTTGCTGTGGACTTGGCAGGGTAAAGACACGTCTTCTCCCTTGACTTTGACTGAAGAGTCCTGTTGGATTTGTATGGCTCATGTAATATCTTGAACGAGTGTATACATGCATACGTATGCTCTTCATGGAAGCAAAGCAGACTTGAACTGCAAGGATGTTGTTTTTAAATATCTTCCAGTGTAAGACCTGGGAGTGGTTTCTCTGCTAGTACAGCCCAAGAGAAGACCAAGTGGAGAAGGCATAAGGTAGTGCTTATATCTGTCTTCCTTCCTGACTACTACTGCGAAAGTAAAGTTACGCTTGATGGAAGTTGTGCCAGAAAAGGAGCTGAGATCTTGGCACCACCCTTTCCTATTTCAGTGGTTGCCCAGCTCTCAGCTGGTACTGGTCTCTGCGGGCTCCAGAGCAGAAAGAAGGTGGTTTCCTATTGTTTCAACTTTGCTGCCTGGCATGCTTTCTGCTTTTGGGACCTTGTCTTCTGCCAGCAGAAGAGTCTGGCCTGAGAAGTCAGTTGGTCTCAGTTTGTACAGCTTGGTACTAAAGGCCAGCAATATTAATAAAATACAGGAGATCTACTGACCATAGTCTTTGGGAGTTCCTTACAACTGGTCACCTCCCATGTTTCAAAGCCCTGCCTAAAATGTTAACACCTGTGGTTAGGGTGGAGATGTTAACTGGTCACTTGGGAAAAAAACTAGAAAACCAGCTCAGCTGATCTGACTTCTGAGACTCAATCCACTCCCTTAAAAGAGAAGTTCTTGCTCTCCTAGTGGCTTATCTTCTATGTGGGTTTTCAAAAGACAACCCATCTGCAAAGCCTCCTCAGAACTGACTGAACCATGCTGTATCCACTATCCACAGCTGGCCGTTGCCCTTAAGGTTCATTGCAGTCATCCTCAAAAAACCTCTACCCATGACTCCCCTGGTGCATGAATCACAGAAAACGAAGTCAGAAGGGATATCCAGAGATTATCTAGTTTATCCCATTCCACAAGGAAGGACAAATGTGCCTGCTTCTTGCATAACAGGTGGGTATCCGACCTCTTCTTAAAAACATCCCCAGCTAGAAATTTCATAGCTGTGATAACGTGTTCTAGTGGTTAACCATCAGAAAATGTATGCTACTGTATTGCTGTGTTTTGCTACCACTTCTTGACCTATTTGCAAGGGACGTGGAGTACAGCATATTCCCTTCCTCTCTGCTGCTACCCTTCATGTATTTGAAGACTATGGTTGTGCCTCCCTCTGATGTCTCTTCTTTACAATGGAAAAAAGAAAAAAGTATTTTTCTGGTCTTATATGATTGTAGACCATATTTTCTAGGCCCTTGATCATTCTTGTGGTCCTACTGTAGTCTCTCTGTCATTGTTCCTTAATTTTCTTAAAATCCAGTGCCCCAAATTGGACGCAGGGTTCCTGTGAGATCTTAGCAGCACTGGATGAAGTGGGAGGAATACATCACAGACCAGGCAGAAGTCACCCCTGGCTATGTGCGCAAGCATGATGCTTGCTGTAATGTTCCTTTCTTTCTTTCTTGTAACAGCATGATGTTGTTAACTTCAGTTCGGTTTGCCCTCCACTGAGCAGCTTTTTACCCTTGGAGCTTTAGGTTGTCTTTTCTAGGTATGAGAATGTGATGCGAGTGTCAAAATCCCTAATAAAGGATAGATTTGTTGCATCTACTAGTTCTTGTGTACCCTGCTGCCCCAGTGATAGGAAAAATATCTGGGTGATTTAACAAATTTGTGTTAGCTGTTACTCACTTCTTTGTTATATTCCAGATTTTATAGAACATTTCTTTATTTGTTCCAGTCTTCTGACACCTTGCTGGTTCTCTGTGGGGTCTCGGAGAGCTGCTAACAGCCATGAGATTGCTTTAACAAGCAGCCTAAGCACACAATACTTAATCCAGGTAAGTATTCTTCACTTATTCTTTCTTCCTTCTAGACTGAGTTCTTCTTCTGTCATCTGTGGCACTAATTGTGTGCGAGTGGTCTTTTTACTGAAAGCTGAAGTAAAAAACGCAAGTACGTCCACTGTCTTCACATCACGCATTGCTAGTTTTCCTTCCCTGTTGGGTAGTTCTTCCATGGCCTTCATGTCCCTGCTAATGTATTTTATGTTTTCTTAATGTCCTGTTGATCCTGTTGGTCGTATTTCTTTTTGCTTCTTGACTTTTCTTGTTTGGTCCCTATATCTTCAGCCTATGCATTTAAATTCACATGCAAGTGAATCTCTCTTCCATTTTTTGAACGCACTCTTTCTTGCGTTAGAGGTCAATGAAGTGGTCATGGTTTGAGCAAATCACTTGTCTCTTACAACAGTTGCTTTCCCTTCTCTGCTGGGATTGTTTGAATTGATGTCCTTGCCATTGTTTCTTTAAGGTGCTGCCAACTTTCCTGAATTCTCTTTTCTCTGAGACTTGTTTCTCATGATTATTAGTTCTATGAGGTTTTTGAAATATGGTTTCTGGAAGTCCATTGTATTTATTTTGCTGTTCTCCTTCCTTCCTTTCCTACGACTTGTGAACTCTGTTGTTTCATGGTCATTCTCACCCAAGCTGCATTCCTCTTGCATGTTATAAGCGGTTCCTTCTCTTTCGTTAGAATCAAATTCAATTCTCATTTTGATTAGGTATCAAGGTTTTAATCTCTTCTTATTTTTTCCTTATGCTGTCTGCATTATTTCATCAGGTAAATCCATTATCCTCTTCAGCATCCCTCCAATGATTTTCTCGTGAGTAATGGTATTTCCCCTGGTTTATAACGCCTCTGCCCAAGTACTTGATACTTGTATTTACCTGTTCACTTTTGAAACCAGTCCTTGAGGATCCTAGTTGCATTAATTCAGCAGGTCAGGGCAGAGATGCTCTTTGTGCCTTGTGAGTTGAATGCTAGCTCTGATCACCAGTTCTTTTTCTTGGAACATCCATCCAATTTCAAGCAAGTCAAAACCTTCCTGGTGATACCACCTGCACAGCCGTGTATTCATTTCCAGGAAAAGAATTATAAGTAGCTGATTTCACTCGTGACCAAAATAGCTCGTGCTTTATTCATGGAAGGAATTTTCCCCTCCTCCTTTCATACATGAACTGATCCGACCAATGCTAAGAAAACCCACTCTGGATATATTGATTCTAGCAACTGCCAACACGTCAGGTCTCTAATTCCCATGGAAAATTCATAGGGAAATTATCCAAGATGCAGTTAGAAGTTTATCTAATTGAAACTAATCTAGATTCAGACTAAGCCACTGATATCTTGGATAATCTGCTGTGAGAGGAGGGAGGCCTGACATCCCTCTCCTGTGTCTGGACCACTTGGCAGAGCAGGAGCTGTTGTTGACCAGGAGGTGCTGTGTCCCGCCAAGAGGAGGTGGCAGAATTCAGGAAAATGCAATAAAATATCCACGTCTGTGGAAGGGACATATTCAATGAGTAGGGAGGAAAGCAGACATGTATCTATGTGATGAATTGTTACGGTGCAATGGATTTGAGGTATCAGACACATGTACATAGATATAACGGTACATTTCTCTTCGTACAAAGACATTCCTTTTACCATATTAGCCATGTGGTTGGCCTTGACCAGCTCACAGCTTCTTAAACTTAAATGTGAATAAGGTGGAGAGTATGGTAGATGACAGAAGAAAAAATATGAGGTGTTTAAAGCTATTATTCCATCTTCTTTGTTTGAAAGCATCAGTGGAGTAGGGTTCATGCATTCCTCGCTGATGTTAGGCTCTCACACAGCAGCGTCTTCATCTGATACTGTCCACTATTTCTGGTCACCTGGAAAACCTACCCAATGCTGGAGGAGGAAGGATTGCTTTTTATTAGGGTCTTCTGCCATGTAG
Source organism: Calonectris borealis (assembly GCF_964195595.1). Lineage (NCBI taxonomy): Eukaryota > Metazoa > Chordata > Aves > Procellariiformes > Procellariidae > Calonectris > Calonectris borealis. The sequence goes on along the minus strand of NC_134316.1, from coordinate 9,890,489 downwards.
GGACCATTGTAACACAATGTGCTTGAAAATGAAGCAGTCAAACCTAAGGAAATGCAGATTTGTACGTGACACTACTGAACACCACACTGGCGATGTCCTAGTGTGAGCATTGTGCCAGTGCAGCCTCAGCAGCAGAGATGCACTTGAGAAGCTCTTCCCGCACAAAAGCCCAGTAATGTACTTACACAGTGACACTCATTTAAAAAAAAAAAAAGACCAAAAGCTACGACATTCCTGTAGATTTTTTTTTCCAGTTACTAATGCATTTATTTGAATCGCTGCTTGATGCATAATTTGATCTGATGTGCATGTTCATGCAATCTTTCTTCTCCCACACTGACACCTCCAGCCCCTTATATGTTGATAAATAAAATCACATCTCTTTCTAAAACATTCTCTCTTTGGGCTTATGTATAGCTGCGGTTGTCAGAGAAGTGATCATCCACATCAGAGCTCTTGATCCACATCAGAGCTCTTGAACTAAACTACTTGTGCCCCCTGTCTCCATTAACACTCGGATCTCGGTCAGTCTTTGACCCTTCTTTCAGCCAGTGCCTTCCAGCGCTTTCTGTAAGCAGGTGATGTGCAGGAGCAGACCTCTAGCTTGCAGAAGACAGCTCAATTCATTTGAGATAAGTGACTCAAAGCCAGGACCATGCCATGCATTGTGTTGGATCAGAGTCGCATTCCCAATTCATCTGTTTATGCCCTGATTAACCATTCAAATAAAATTTTTATCACTCCTAGTTAAAAGCAGACATAAATGAGAGCTTCCTCTCCTGAACAAGAGACCTTGCTCTGAAACAGAATTCCTTCTTCCTGGAGCCAGGCAAAATAACCAAGAGGGGCAACAGATGATTCATCTACCAGCGCTTTCCCATCAAAAACTGTAGCTAAAACAAGATTACTAAGAAGAAGAGTGCTATTAAAGGAGGAAACTGCTGCTGTAATTTTGTTAAGGAACATGAGATTATTTAAAAGCCTTTTTAAAAGTGTGTTTGTTCCGGGAGAGGAGGGGTGAGGGAGGATTTTAGAGGAAGGGAGAAGGGAGAGAGATTATTAGTCTTTCTTGCCTATAAAGATTCATGCTGCTTTCTTTGCCCTAGCCAGCAAGGGTAGCGATTTCAGGAGCCATTGTAAGTCATTACTCCAGCCCTAATTAATAGGACACAACCTGCACCTTAGCTTTGCAGGGGCTGAAAGCATGGGAAAAAAAAAAAGGTTGTGGGGCATAGAGGATTTGGTGCCCTATACTGCACATAATTGCAGGTTAAGATTTTTTCCAGCCTGCGTTTTTGCTCTTGGCCGTGATGGTCCTTAGCATACTCACACGGCAGCAGTCTCACATTGTTCAGTATTGCTTTATAAAGTCTCAAAGCCATGAAGAAGCCAGCCTCAAAGTGTGTACCTCACTTAGCTCACCGATAGCCAGTTTTGCACCTGCTTGGCACACGAAGCAGCGATGGAGCAGGTAGTGAAACAGGCTGCCACCGCTTTCAGCAGGCTCCGCCGTATCTTATTCACGGAGAATTACACAGCACATACATGTTAGCGCAGTGACCCCGTAGGAAGCGGTGCCGGGACCTACAGGGCAGAATCCCAGAGCTGGGGAGCGGGGATTTGTGTGAGTCTGCCGGGACAGATCTGGCGCTGGCTGCAGACCGCAGCAGGGGGCTGCTGCCGGATTTGGGCTGCCCCCGGTGCACCAGGTCCCCCGCGGAGCCGGGCCAGCGCAGCTGTCCCTGGGATCAAGGGCAGAGCCTTCACCTGGAAAGTTGGAGATCCCATTCGGCTTCTGAAAGTGGCTTCTTCACGTACCAGCTGGATGAATTGTGGGTGTTCTTGAGAGAGAGAGAAAGAGGATTTGTGCCCTGCAGACACAGATCACTGGGCAGGAGTTAGACGTAGCTGCTCCAAATGTGATTATGCATAGAAAAAGCTAAGGGACCAAAGGGATCCATTAAACCAGATGCTTCAGTCATACAAAAAGCATTTTGTGTACAGTGTCAACTTGCAGTTAGAGCTGTGCATTTTGATCAGATTTCTCAAGGTCAGATGGAAACTTGATGGTGATCCGGTCTGACCTCAACTGGTTTTCAAGCTTTCACTCGGTTTGCTGTCATTAAGAGAGGCTGTGTAGCAGGGCTCCCTGGGTTCGGTTCAGGAAGGGCCACTCACCAGGCAGGATTTGGCCCGGGGGCTGCATAGCAAACTGAGAAAACACTGCTGAGCGGCAGAGAAAAAGCTCCGGGACCCGGCACAGGTTGTGTCTGCATTTCTCCCGGACAAAGGAAGAGTGCTCTGGAGTGGAGCGGATACCTGTTCGTTAACCACAAGTTGAAGTTGCATTGCTATCATAAATTAATGGTATGTTTTAAACGCAGAGCTCCACTGAGCAGAATGTTATAAAACTTTGGCTTTGTAATGTGGCAGGATGGGGGGTTCGGGGGAACTGCAGCAGTTCTGGACTTCAAAAAAAGAAATGTTACACGAAGGACCTTGGAAGTTGAGAGAGGTTCCAGTAATGAACAATTCTGAATAAAAAGATTGAATTCCAGCTGCAAAAAAATGTTCAGGATGTGGCTTGTTTTCTGTAGTTAATCCCTTCTAAATATTTAAGGAAAGAAAAAAAGAGAGAGGGAATGGAAATGGTGTTTTGTTTAAAAATAGGATCAGAGGTTCTACTAAACACATGAAGCAATCCCACAGTTTATTGTACCCTGAAATCCCTCCCCTCAAACAGGTTCACCCTACTTGATGCAGTCCTGTAAGAGCCAAAAATGAGTTTGCATTTTAACATTTAACATCTAGGATTTGGTAGCCTCCGAATTGATTTTAGCCCTCAAAGTGTGTGTCCAAAGCGTATGTCGCACAGAAGCCACGATGTATGTATGCAAGGAAACAGGGAATCGGACCTGCTGTTACTTTAATGTGCAAACTGACCCCCCATCTGGAGATAGACCCCCCCAGCTCCTGTGTCAGACCCACCGTACGGCTGGTGCAGCCTCCCCTCACTGCCATGCCGTATGAAATCTCTCTCCGCAGACCAGCAACGTGCCCGGGGCCTCCGAAACCCTGGATCCATCCAGCATGGACCAAAACACACGGAGCTGGCTGCACGCCCAAACGCAGGGTTTTGTGGGTGTATTGTGTCCTTGCATACATTTCCAGGCAAAACATATTACACCTAGCTTCGGATGCCAAACTTTTCCAATTATGAGAGAACAGTAATTCACCAAGGAGTAAGTATTCCTTCAATTTCCTTTGCTTGGAAATGATACCGAGAATCTGTTCTGAATGGAGGCAGATGAAAAATGCTACATGTTAATGCATATTCTGGGTTAGCTGTCTTTGTTAAATTAGAATGAATGCTGCTCATTTCCCATCTGGTCCTCTTTGACATTACTTCCAGAATATATTCACAGCTCTTATTTGTACAGTACAAATGGCTGGCTGTAGTACCAACTTTACCTTTTATAGGCTGCTAAAATGTTGGTGCCAGATCGCAAAATAACATTCTACTTCTAGGAAGCATCTGTGGACATTACTTGCTCCAACAGCTTTCTTTTTTTCCTCCTCTTATTTTCTTTAAATGTAACCATATATGTGAAGCGAGTTTGTTGTCAAACCAAGTGAAAGTTGACGGTTTGACAACCCTGGAGCCTGCAATCTTCCTCGCGAGGCGAGGATGCAGCAGGCAGATCAAGCAACGTGCTATCAGCCTTCTCATCTCTTCTGCACAGCCTTCCCCGAGGGCTGAAAGAGCAGATATTTCTCCATCTGCAGCTGCTCGGTGGTGCTTTTGCTGGCTGCTGTGCCAAGGGATTTTGTGCTCTGGATCCCTGCGCGCTCTGGGTTGCCCTGAAAAATACCAATGCAACAGAAACCAAACAGCTCTCAGCCAGCGCTGAATCCGGTGCTGCTGACCTGAGCTGGTTTTCTGATTATTCCTAAATCTTCCCATCCGCGAGTGTTTGTTTCTGGCGGTTTCCTTAGCAGGCTCCCCGTTCCAGCAACCTCCCCTGCCCTCCGATGCGTTTCAGACCTACCTTGGTAAACAGAGCGTTGTGATCCGAAACGCCCACGTTTGTCTGCCTGGAGTGACCAAGGACTGCAGCACCGCGCCGGGAATTCTCACCATAGCAACTACCGGCATTGACAGAATTTGGTACTTATTAAATAGGCTGTTTGTTTACCTCTCGGGCTGCGGGAGTAGACTACAACCTACGGTGAAACACCACGAGCTGAACAATGCCGGGCTGCCGCTAGTATCTTCACGTGTAAAACAGATAATTACTGTGTTCTGTAAATGAAACAGATATGGAAAGCCTGCGTGGGGTAGGAGTGTTGAAGATGTAGGGTGACACGCTATGATTATTGGAAGATCAGCAAACATGCTCATCAGACACTGCTAGGCGGTCTTGATGGATCCAGCAGAAAGTGAGTCCTGCCGGTCACATCTCCTTGACAGGCCATCTAAGTGACCGTGTTCACGGAGGTCAGTTCATGGGCTTAGCAAGCAGCAAATGAATGAGGAAAAAAAAAAGAAATTATTGGTACCCCAGCAGAAAATAAGCAGACTTGCATGTAGATGCTCAGACTCAGCCTCCCAGGGATCAAATGTATGGAAGCGGTTTTTAAGATGTTTGTCAATGCCCAAAATGCAGAATCCCATAACAGTGCAAAAGTGATTTTCACAAAACGCCTCCCGTCATCTGGACAACTGTTTCAGTTCCAGCAATGCGGCATCTGTCAGCCTCTGTGCAACCCCATGCTTCCAGTGGGCCATAACCTGGTGCGGGGCTGCTGTAAGCTATGTTCAGCAAAGGATATAGGTGATAAAAATAGGAGCAAGCACCCAAGGTCGAACCCTTTCTGCCAACCCCAGAGCTGCCCGACCTTCTTAGTAGTGCCTCTGTCAGGGCGAGGGCTTTCAGGACCTACGCAGGGGTGCTGCTGGGCACTGGGTGCAAACTGCCCGTGCATGCACCCTGGCAGCAAAGCCTCGGGGCAGCCCTGTAAAATCAGCTAATGAGTCCCCAGCACAGCCAAATCCCCGGAGACGGGGCATGTGCAGGCATGGCCAGAGCACAAACTGGGAGCATCGAGCATGGAGCATCAAGCATCCCGTGGCACGCAACTGCAGTTTCTGTCCAGCACCCGAATGCGTGGCCCATTCTCCCACACGTCCCCTACAAGCCTGCGATCTGGGTGGGAATTCCTGCTTGCCCCTGCCTAACCTGCTGCCCGAGCCCCACTGCGGTTTAGGATGTTGTCGGCAGTGAGGGGCCCGATCCAGGCAGCCGCCGCGGCGCATGGCTGTAAGGCACTGAAAAAGGAAAGAGAAGCCATACCGCGTAACCCCCGTCTGGCGTCCCCATTAAAAGGGGCCAGGGCTGCTGCTCAGCTCCCTTGGCAGGGAGGGGAAAGGAGGTGGCCTGGGGTCACTTTCCATACCATCACCTAATTAGAACACTTCTGTAAGAGGGGACAGGTTCAAGCCCCACTCCCTTCACCTTCTAGGGGAGCACTATAGCTGTCTGGTCACCGATGGGATGCTTAGGGCTTTCTGCAGGCAGGTGCTTGTAGGAAAGGAGGGCAAAGGAGAAAAATACCTCTGTGACAAAGGTGAGCCTGGAAATCAGACTCCATAGCTCTGCTGACTGCAAAAAAACAAGGACTCCTCAGGCTTTTATTAACACTTTACCTCAGGTCTTACCTTGAACTAAGCTCTCTCCCTTCCTTAGGCAGTAATTTTTGCTCTTTTTTTTTCTAACCTTATCACTTTGCTAATAGTCCTCTCTTCTGTGCAGGTGCTAACCTTTCTTTTCACTTACCTTAAGTAATTAACAAAATCGAACTCAAGAAATTGTGTGCAGATATCCCCAGACTGGAATTGCTGCTTTGCTTTCAAAGCCAAAAGAAAGGCTTTTAGACCTGGAAACCTGCCTGTTTTCTCTAACCATGTGAGCTTGTCTGATGAGGGGCATTATTTCTCCATACAACCCTGGCCTTGCCTAATGGCAGAGAGAGGAAAACCCTGTGCTCTTGTCCCTGTTCCCCCAACTCTTTCAGCATCTGATTCATTTTAAATGCGGAGTCCTTTCCTTAGGGGTGCCCTGAGCACAAGGCTGAGGAGCCGTTTCTGCTCTTCATCTGGCTAATGAAAGCCTCAGTTATTTTTGATTCAGCATCAGCAGGAGGAGGGATGGAGAATGCCTCTGTATCCCAGCCAGGCGTGGGTGCCCTCCTGGGGAACTTCCAGTGGGTTTGCCTCCTCATCTGAATGTGCCCATGGTGAGAACCAGGGAGGGGTCTGGTGCCCACAGCTGGGATCCTCCCTGCTCACAGCAGCAAGGAGATATGCCAGAAGGCAGCGGGGAATAAATTGCTACTGCAGCAATGGTTTCAGCTGGTGGGATCTTGGGAGGGCTTGTGCAGGCTGGGCCACCACAGCTTTGCTGCCACCACCCAGGGCGCAGCTCTGAGGACAGCTGATCTCACCCAGACCCACACCTTGATGTATGGGGTAGCACTGCCGTCCACTTGGACATCACAGCCCCTCACGACTTCAGTATCCTCCGGTTCTGGGTGCTTGATTTTAGATGGCAAAGATTTCATTTTCCGAGGTGCTGGACTCTTCTTGCTCTTGCTGCAGTCAGGGCAGAGCACAGCAGAAGCTCAAATTAGAGCCTCCAGTTTGGTTAGAGAATGGGGCTGGCGGCAGCAGCATACCCGGAGGGGAGAGGCTATTGCTCTCCCTTTGAAAGGACAAGGATGGTGTTCAGTGAAGGTATGAGGATTAAGCAAATGCTAATGGTGAGCATGTAAATGGGTGATCAGATTAGAGGGAGAGCTGCAGGCAGGTACATGTGGGGACAAGCAGAGCTATGGGGCAGCTACTGGCCAGGGGCTCTTGTTTTGGCTGCTCCTGCCTCTCAGAGAGGTGCTGCTGTGCCTTGTTTCCAGGTTGGTTGTGGCAGGTTGGTATGTTCCTCTTGTTCCAGCCTTCCCACTTACTATGACCAGGCACATTTCATATTTCTGTCATATGAGCAGGAGTATGACCCAAAACGTGGCCTTGACTATTTCAGGGTGACCATATGAAAGACCTTCAACAGCTAAAATTCCTTCAGTGTCAGACATTTGGTGGTGCTTGAAGATACAGTGATGTTGAAAGATGGTTTCCTGCCATTCAGTTCTGCAAGGAGAGGGGCAATGGCATGTGTCAGGCTCTGATGGGTGCTGATTCCCTGCTCACCCGGAGGACCTTTCAGTCAGCCTTGTGTGGGACTTCCTCAGTACAGGATAAAATCATGGTTCCTTGGAAATGAACCGTGAGTTCTCATGGACAAAAAGTCACTTAGAAAGTGTATCTTTGCTCAAGAAGTAAGCAATGTGCAGAATTAATTACATTAAACAGAAAAAAAAATGTATGTTAATTTTGTACATGAATTAGCTAGGTAAGAGGGAATGTGTTTTTTTCATCAGATTATTTCTTTCTGCTTTCCTACTTCCATGATCTCTGATGAACTGCAGTTCCCCAACTGCGCTTCAAAATATTAAGGAGAAGAGTTGCGGGAAGTGTGGAGTTGAACACCAGCAGAAAACTGGCCCATTTTGCTCAGTTCATAAGGGGGTCCCAACCTGAGTCTTTTGCTGAACTCGCACCATCCCTGCACACCAGCAGTCGTTTCTGGTTACTGCTTTAGAATAACACCGGTGGCTTTCCTGGGGACCTGTTCAAAGTGGGGACTGCTCTGCATCTGTACGTGCAGGATTTCCTTGTGGGGAGGGAAGGACCCGACTTCGTGCCTATTAACCCCGCTGTACCCTTCCTCCCTCGGCTGCGGTGCTGGGCTGCGAGGGGGGCGGAGGTCAGGAGCTGAGCCTCTCCCTTCCCAAGCCCGGAGCTATGGGACTGCTTGCACATCCCCCTGCCCACTTTAAATATGCTCCTTCCCACTGTGAAGCTGCACATCCATGATTTGGGGCGGAATTGAAACTGGGCTTCAGGGGGCAGCTGAGACCAAACCAGACCTGAACCCCAAACTTATCTTGGTTCAGATACCTGGGAGATGACTGCTACGAATCAGACAATAAGTCTCTTTGTTTCCCATTTCTGACTCGTCCTCTTTTACTGCCTCACGTTTCCAGCAACGAATGAGTCCAACTGCCAGTTCGGAGAATTATTTTTGTGGCAGAGCGTGCCTGATGGAAGAGACACCCATTGCTATCCATTTCCATTAGCAGCCTGTCAATAGAAATTAAATTACATGAATAAGGCGCTATCAGTGCCAACATCACTGCAGGAAAACATTAATTAATCCTCATTTACATTAGTCAGTGCTACCATCAAATAGACTCTTATGTTGCTACAAAAGACATTTCCACAAATGATTGTTGCTGTCTGATAAACAGATTCACAGAACCTCACTGACTCACTTATTGGGCACTCGCCATCACATTCGGGGTCTGAAGGAAGCAAATGCTTTGTGGGATCCTATTCAAAGCCCAGGTTGAACGTTGGGCCTCTGAGTCCTATTCAAACCAACCCAGACACTGAAAAGGTGGGGCTTTGGGCTTTAAAGAAAATAAATCCCCAATTAACTTACAACAGTCAAAGCAAATTTATTTTTCTAAGGAGTTCGTGATGTGCCCGTCATTGTTATATCTAAACATCACGAAAGGTCTAATGATCTTTCAGAGGGTGCTATATAATAGGAGGAAAACAGAGAGGACTGATCCTTCCCTTCTGGCTCTAGAAGGAAGGATTAAGAGCTAAACTCTTTCCTGAATGAATGTTTAAGTAAGACATGCCCTATTTAAATCACAGGATGTCTTTACTTCGGGATTTTTGAGTCCTGCTGAAATCCAGATTTGCAAACAGGCTCTGTCTTCACTGCAGACTGAATGAAGCTCCTACATCCAAACACCGCTGCCCTTGGAGGGGCTCCAAGCCCCAGCTCTGCAGCGTGGCTCACCGCAGGGGGCCCGGTCCCTGGCTGCCTGCCCTCCCTCCGGCGGGGGGAAAGCAAGGAGCAGTGCTGCTGCCTCAGGAGAGCCATCTTTTGCATCCAGCTTTTAGGGGGTAAAAAACGCAAAGTGCATGGCCAGATCCACAGCTGGGGCTTGTCCGGTGCAGTGGAAGTGACAACAGTGTCACTGTAAAGAGTCCTCACATCCCCAGATGCTTCCCTGATGCTCCCACACTCTCACCATCCCATCCACCCGTTGAGCCGGCACAACTGACTTCATCATGGCCGTGGATCTGTAGCGTAGGCAACGCAACCCTGTTGCCAGCAGGCCTCAGTTTCCCTCCAGGGCACTGCCTGGGAAGGCAGAGTCTGCAAACTGGGACGGGTGAGAAAGCGGTTTTGGAGGGGGGCAGGTGCCTGATTTGGGATTGTAAGCCCTATTCCTGGAGCCGGAGACCTGGATGCTGGATGCAGCAACGTTTACACTATTTCCAAGTCCTCCCATGAGCACTGTGACCTGACCATCAGTCCCAGACGGTGCACGCTGTTCCTCCAGGAGCTGTGCAGGTATCGGCTCGGGCTGAGCGACACGCCAGGCAGAACTGGTCACTGCAGGTGGCTCTGCCTGTGCTGGAAGCCAGAAATGAAGACAGCAGTCCTGGTGGCAAAAAACAGAGGGATGTAGAAGGAAGAGTGAGGAAAAAGCAAAGAAAACACCAGAATGTCTCTAAATCACGGCAATGAATTTCTAAATAAGTTGCATTGCACGGCTGGCTTTGCTGGCCACTGAGGTGACCGTGTATACCAGCGCCGCAAATATTTTATTCCTCTACTTTGCTGCAGGAGACAAATTGCTCTAATGGGAGGTGGGAATGGGTGGAAATGGAAATTGCGATCACCAGCAGCTTTTGCCAAGAGATAAGAAATGCCATTAGCGGTTCTTCTCCGTGGCAGACTGCTGGTCACGGGCACTGTTCCTCCTTCCTGAGTGTTCAGGGAAGTGCTTCGTCCAGCCACCACCACTGCTGGGGAGCTCTTTGGAGGCACAAAGCTGCGAATTCTTATCTCCACTGGAGACCTGTGTGCTTGTGCTCGGGTCTTTCTTTTACCCATGTGGAAAAGTAGTACCGGTATGGGTCTGTACACTGAAAAGTGATATTTTGAGCCAGTAATGGGGGATAGAGAAATAACAGAAAAATCAGCCTAAAATCCCTGGATTTAGGTAGGTTTTGAAATCCTATTCAATGCTTTGGCTGTATAGTGTCTGGCACGAACTGCTGGTTACGGTAATAAGTCTCTCAATCTACTGGAAGCGCCCTTCCACTTCTTTCCTTCCTTTCACAAGGCATGTGTTCAGCCACCAAATGACTATATGGGGATGTATTAAGCAATAAACAGCACAGTCCAGATAAAAAAGCTTAGCTGGGATAAAGATAAGGCAGTATCCACACAATCAGTGCATGCACGGGCAAAACCGAGAGCAGGAAACGTGGGATGCACCTCACGTACACTGCGCGTGAAAGCAAAATATACCCCGTAACCCTCCTGACATTTAGAGTGAGGAAGCGGAGATGTAAACAGCATCTATTTATTGGTCCTGCCCCAGCACGAACTGTCCTGGGAGTGCCGGGATGGGCAGTGGTTTCCACCCCGGGTAGGAGATGCTGCAGTGGGGCTTTGAAGCTCTGCTGGTCCATGTAGGGGCTCCTTTCTGCAGTGTCCAGCCTGGTCCTGCTGGGTGTAGGTGCGCAGATCATCAGCCTCCTGCTCCATCTCCCTTTACATCTGTCCATCTATAGGGAGAGAGCATTTTGGTGCATGCTCCCCCGAAGCTGACGCCTGAAAAGATCTACGCAGGAGATAATGGTGAGCAGCCCTGAATGAAAGCGTGAGCTAAATCTGATTCACAGCGATCATTTGAAGTGTGTTACCCAGTCATCTGCTACCTTGTGCTGCGTGCCAACACTAATATAATGCACTGCTGATCGTTCACTTAATAGCTACACTGTGGCTGAAAAGCTGGGGACTCCTACATCATGTAAATTTGCCTAGATTTCATACGCCTACTGGTGACCTCCAATCCCTTTTAAAATGGTTTAGTTCCTCTGAATAGAATGGATTTATTCTGGTATTTCAGTGAGGTAAATGAAACGGGAGTCAGGTCCCTAATGTTATGTTAAACTGCGTTGAATTACCTGTGGCAGAAAATCTTGACTAAGGTAAAATGGCAAGTATTTAACATTTTAAAATGCTTATCTCTAGATTTCCTTGCATGAGCTGCTTTTATTTCTCTCAGTCAGTCTTTACCCACTTTTCCAGATCATGAACTTTTCTACGTTAAAACCACGTGTGAGGATGCGAGGGCTGTTACTCCAGGGAATTCTCACCAAGCGCGACAAGTAAAATTAGGAGTAATCAGATAAAAATCATATGGCACCGTGAAAGACTGGTAGTGCTGAAAGCGGAGAAGAAACTGTATATTGTCTTACCTTGGGGGTTTCAAAAAGCAATGATTTAAAGAAGCCAACTGCGGTACGTGCTAAGACATCAAAGCCAAAAATCATCTTCAAATTACTCATTGCCTTAGAAATTGCCCATTTAATTGAAAACAATCTCCTTGACTAAACTCAGAGACTGGTTTCAGTCAAGACCCTGTGCCATCTGGCCAAGGCTTTATTTGTCACGCAGGTGGGATATCTCCCACACGGCCAGTATCCCTATGCCATGGTGGACAACCTGATGTCCATGTCTCTTGTGCTCCCTGGTTTCTCCCACAGCCTGGGGCTGGGCAGCTGAGCAGGGCATGAGGGGCATGCAATTTTTTAGTGTATTCCTCATATTCTAGGTGCCCAGCATGAGACACTCATTTATTTTACTGTGTTACATTGCCATAATGCTTTATAGCACCTGAGTATAGCCTTCCACATGAAGTAGAGAGCCAAGGTCAAGTCCCTGGACATCAACAATCATTGCATTATTTGCTCTCTGCTCGTGGCAGTCCTGTCCCTTCATGGGTCTGCTGAGCGTGTGTGTATGTGTGCACTGGGGGCGGGAGGAGAGGGGACGGGTGGGAGATATCCATTGACTTGGCTGTGCTTCAGTCGGGATGTAGGGGCACAAGGACTGGATTAAAACTTGACTTCAGATTTCCAGATGTCTGCCTGCTCACAGCCGGTGCAAAGTCTTTATCTTCAAACCACAAAGTCTGCTTGATGCTATAAAGCATGGAGCATTCAGAAAAATCTCAAGCTGAGCACTCCTAGTAATTGAGAAGTTGGCAGTTTTGACCTTAATCTCCTAGTTTTTCCTTTTTCCGGCTTTCAAAAAGAGGTAATGCCACCAGGTCTCTCAGGGGGTCATGCTGGTGGACTCCTCAGTGCCAGCAAACAGCTCAGCTACTGCAAAGAGCAATTGTTAGCAATTGGTCAAGAAAATTGACATGATGAGGTAGTTAAAGACATCCTTAATCCTGCTATTTTACCTGTGCAGTACTTGGTTTTCCAGTCCTATTTATAGTTTCAAAGATATGAACAGTTCCTTATCTGTCCATGAGAAATACGAGGGGAAAAAAAAATCATACTCAGAGATTGCAGTTTCATGGCTGGATCCTAGGATGGGTGTTCATTGACTCGGTTAAAGTAACTTGAAAGAGTTGAATGTGAGTTACATCTCAAATTAGACACAGCAACATGGTGGGGTGAAAAGCTGGTGTAGGAAGGAGATGGAGAACTGCCAGGATGGTGAGATATTGAGTACATTTGGTTACGCACACTTCTTATTTGTGTTGCTGTAATCCTTGGAGGCCTAGCTGTGGTTCAGCACCCCATTTTGCAAAGTTCTTGTTGGTTCTCCTCCTTTGTTGTACATTTGCTTTGAGATAACAGGTAATTGCATGGGAAATAGAAGTTGGGCAAGAGACCAGGACAGAGTTTTGCTCTCAAAGGCTACCCAGAAAAAGAGAGGCATTTCTATGGATAAGTACATGCCAGACATCCCATCAGGATCATGTTTAATCAGTCAACAGTGATGACCCCCCTAAAAATTGCCATTTGCCTTAGATAAGACATATCTTTCTGATAACCTCAGTATTTGCCTTATTCAAGATATTTCCCATAACGAGTACAATGAACTAGATGCTATTTGTTTAAGCAAAATTATTTATGTAGGGAAGGCCGGTGCTGTGACTCTCATACTCGCAGGCGCTCTCGGGTAGCTGATGGTCACAGTGATGTCCTGTTTCACAGGAGCCATTTCCCGCAGGGCTGCGGTGAGCGGCCCCGGTCCCCTGCCCGCGGGCAGCCTGCCAGCCTGGGACAGCTAGCATGGCTCCTTGCTGCTCTTCCCGCCCAGTGCCCTCAGGAACCTCACCCAGATGTCTGCAACAGCCCAGCTTGCCATGGAGAGGCTGATCAAAGCTGCCGATATGTTTTTTGTCAATGTTTTCATTGTCTTTTTTTCAGTTTTCAACCAAGGTCTTCCCTGGTTTTCAGGTGCCTTGGTGGCTGTGGCCCAGGAGAAGGTGGTGGGCAGGGAAGGGCAGTGGGTGAGGATGTGACTGGGTCCGTCGTTTGGGGGATATGGAGGTGGACTAGAGCACGCGTGGCTGGGAAGGACAAGGTCATGTCCCCAGCCTGTGTCTTTCTTACCTGGTAAAGCCGGATGCTGAACGCAGGAGACATTTCTATGCAAGCCAAGAAATGGAGAAAATGCTACAGAAGGGAAATGGAAGAGAAAATCTCCCCAAAGCAAGGCAAGCTTTCACCCTCAAGACAATTTCTGCAAAAGAATCAGCAGAGACTTCAACTTTTTCACCGCAGTTTATAAATATATATATCTGCATATGTGTGTGTGTCTATGTCAAATCCCCCAGCCCAGGCACGGTATGCTGACCACTCAATTGAATCTGTGAAGAACATTATACAGACCTACAGACCCAGGAATGACAAGGATTTTACAAGGGGCATATACACACACAGGACCCTGAAGCCTAATAAGGAAACTCTTTACCATTTGTTTAAAGACTACATAATTTATGTTTTTCATCATCTCACAGAGGAGAGAAGGTTGTTTACTTTGATTTGTTGATGCAGCAATTTTAAACATACTGTATGGTATGTGGAGTCTATCTGGAAAAAAACATACCTTATTGATCGTGGTGTAACCAACCCAAAAGCCATGGCACGTAAAGAAGAAAACTGCATGTAAAGGACAGAGAGCGTACCATCCCTGCTCATGTTATGCACCAGCGCCCTTTATGCAGTATTTGTGATCAAAGCCACATTGCAGGAATAATTACAGGCAAAGTAAAAAGAAAGGTTAAAAATGCCAGATTTGAGGTGCACTTTGGAGGCAGAAGGAGGGAGAGGTGCCCACGGAGTCACCACAGGCTGCAACGCTCCCAAAAGCTATGGGTCGAGGTTCGAGCTCTCGGGGGCAGGTAGCTGTGAAACCAGAGGAACAACAGCGAGGCGACTCCATGGAAAATCTGCAGTGATAAATTGTTTGCTCTTAATATAAGCAGGTTCATAAACCAATCTGATCCCTGAAGCTTGAGAGAGACCAGATACCAGAAAGCACATTTTCAGCTGCAGAGCTGGCAGAAATCATACCTGGGATCCTGACCCAGGTATAACATTACATTGTGCTTCGAACAGGTTTGATTACTCGCGATGTCCTCCCTAGGTTACCCAGCGCTGTCACGTACGGTGAGGCTCTCGGAGCTAAAACGAGCTTTGATTTTGTCATCGCAGGCAGAGCGTTGTGTCTTGGGTGCACATAGTCTGTCTGATGGTGCTTCGGGAGCTCGGGGCACAGTTTGCTGGGCTGCCAAGCAAAGTGTGGCCCATCACCCGCGGCATGGAGGTGGGGAACCCCAAACAAATCCCTGGGATGCGGTTCTCCCTGGGGCAACCCCTTCTTCTGGGGAGTCTGGCCAAAAAGTCCCCTCTGGGTTGCAGAGCGGGTGCGGCAGCGGAGATGCCAACCCCGGCTTGGCTGAGGGGACCAAGCCAAAACGGGGTGACCCCATGATTTCCCTCTGTGCACATCTCGTCACCCCCTCCACCCCTCAGTCCCTACAGCAAGGAGTTTAAAGTCCCTCCTTTTGCTCTGGTATCCTCGCATCTTCTCTTGTTTTCATTTGCAGTACACAAGCGCGCTGATGATTGTAAGCGGGGACAGCAGACCTTCAATTCTTCAAACTTTTTACAAGAAAAGAGTGCACTTTGCCTAATATGGGCTGCTCCCTGGGCTCTTTGCTTACATCTATAATTTTAAACAGAAGGAGTGGGTTTTGCTGGTGGCTTTTATTCCCTCCTTGCTCTCATTTGTTTTACTGTAAGGAAAATGTGGCCACGTACTTTGTGCAAAGGGTTCACGTTCAGGCAACAGATGAGAAGTAACAATTTAAGTTTGATATCACATTTTCATAGACCTGATATGCAAATGGTAGATATACACTGAAAAAGCCAGATTCTGCCTTCAGTTCCTGAGCCAGATTGAAGTAGGTGGGCTAACCAAACCAAAGATCTAATTCAAACCTCTAGCTTTGTTTATAGCAACTACTTTTTCCATCCTGAAGGCTCTTAACTTAAATTGTTACTTTTTTTTTTGGGGGGGGGGGTTATGCTTGTCTTTTATGTTTACATCCTAATGCAGCTGGGAATTTATTGGCAATATCTCTTATCAGAACTTCTTGCACTGTGCCAAGCATTTATTGAGGCATTTTGTAGAGAGAGAAAAAAGAACTTCATCGTGCAGGGACTCTTCCCTGTCCTGTAGCTTAACTTTTTATTAGAGGTCATGAAATCAAGACATCAAGCAACAAAGTGGCTAATGGCTAGAGTGGACTAGGAAAATCCTCTCCTTATCTCTTCCTTCCCTTTTCCAACTGAGATATTTTTCAACAAAATGAAGTTTTAGCTGCATTGAAGCATTTTGGCTTTCCTCAGGAAAACCTGGATTTCTTTTATGGAAGACAGAAATGCTTTTTATGTAAAAATTACTGTTTCTGCTAGCAAAAATGACTCAGCAGAAATGTTTCAACTAAATTTACTAATAGCAGTGTGGCCTCTGTTCCCATCTATTAGTAAGATATATTCCAGTCAGTACTTGAAATTAAATAGACAGCTATTGATACAAAGTAGTTTCAGCCTCTGAATTCTTATGTTCGGATGATTCAGTCTGAATTTTCTTTGTTCATGCAATAATCCTTATTTTCTTGTTTGGGAGATGCACTTGGTTTACCTTCAATGTCCATTTTGCACTGGAGATCTAATGAGTTGCCAAACGTGAACAGCATAAACATACAAATGCTTTTCAGCATCTCATCCCTCTGTTCCCTCGGTTTGTACTGTAGCGATACCCAGGTTGTCATTATAAATACATATATGACCTGCTGTTATGATAAACAGCAGCAGTTAAAGGAGCATCAGGCAGTGCAAGGGAGGGGAGGCCACCACCGCGTTGTCTCTTTTGGAGATTTTGAAGGCCTGAAGGTGATGCCTGCATGGCTCAGTGTGGTGGCCCAGGCACCGGCACGGTACGGGGTGGTGTGACACCCTGCCTGGGTGCACCGGCCCAGCCAGCGACCCATCTCCGGGCTCACTAGCTCCGGCCACACTGAGTTTCAGCCAAACCAACCCTTCCCACCCCTCCCTCCCAGCCACTTGCTCCTGTCCTGCTCCATCCTCTTGGCCATGCTTGCGGGAGGGTTCCGGGTTTGGCGAGGACAGCGGCAGAGATCAGATTTGGCTGTGGGGAAAATGTGATTTGTGTTTTCTCCTTCCCTGTGTTATTTTCCAGCTGGACCAGTTTCCCGGGCTGGCTCACGGAGATGCCTCACGTGCAGGTACGTGGCGGGAGGGTTTCCCTGGCGCTGGCGAGGGACGAGGCGGGGAGAGGTGGAGGGACACCGTGCGCCAGCCATGCTCTTGAACGAGACCCCTCACCCCTGCGTCTTGGCGCAGGTGGCCCGAGCAGCCTCTGGTGAAACGGAGCCCAACTGCCTCCAACAGGCTCTTGATTAAGCCATTATGATTGTGACTAATTTCTTAAATATCTGCTTTCCTTCTTATGTTCTCTCAAGAGCCTCCCGCTCCGCAGTTGACTCACACGCGAGCAGGTGCTGCTGGCAGAGGCGGCGCGTGCCGGTTTCTCCCCCCCGCCTCCGTACCGAGCCCCAGCGCTGCTCCCCCGTCCCCAGCCTCGGGGACAGATTCTGCCCAGACCTGCCCGGTGGGGTCAGGGAAATGATGCCGTGAAGTAGCTCACAACACCCAAAGACCCATCTAGGTGAAAAAAAGGCAATTTTACTGTTTGCTTTACCTCTCAATGAGGAAGAAAGGGTTTTGCAGTGCACAAGGGGAGTCTGGCATCAGAAAACAAAGCATTTTCCACCCAGAAACTGTCTCATCATTTCTGTGATGCATCCATATTTCTAAAGAAATCACCGTTTTCAGTGCTGAGTACTGTCTGGAGCAGGTTATGGTATCACGGCCGGGCGATCAGGGTAAGCCAGTGACCAAGTTGGTCAGCTGCGTGGTGGGGTTGAGAACTGGATTTAACTGCAGCTGTTACACCACTGACAAATGAACCTGCCCTCCTAACCGAGCCAGTCTTTCTTGACGGAATGACAGGAGGGGCCAAACTCACACCATGCTGTAATGAAACAATCCCCGAGCACTTGTTTGAAAATGCAGATCTTGCATTGCCTGAGAGTAAAGTAATTCGGCAGCCTCGGCCCTGTGTGTACAGCTCACCACGCACTGAGCCAAGGCGCGGACAC
This sequence comes from Calonectris borealis, assembly GCF_964195595.1. NCBI lineage: Eukaryota > Metazoa > Chordata > Aves > Procellariiformes > Procellariidae > Calonectris > Calonectris borealis. The sequence goes on along the minus strand of NC_134316.1, from coordinate 9,872,726 downwards.
CAGAGCTGGACCTCGCTTTGCATTTAGGGGGAGGTCAAGGAGGAAGTCAAGGGAAGGGGTTGCATTTCCTTGAGTTAGGCATGGGCAAGGGGATTTTGGCTGCAGTGCTGCTGCAGGGTGTGTCCTCTGTCTTCTGGCAAAGCCCTGCCATGATTAAGGCATGAATTGGGGTGCTGTGGGCTATGGGAGAGGAGAGCAGGCAGCTGTGTGTCACACACCCTCTTTGTGGTGAAGTTCCCTTGGTGGCCCATAGGTCACATCCTCGTGCAGCGGCTCCATCCATCTGGAAAAGACAAGGAAGAGTTGTGCAAGCAGCGAGCACTGTCCAAACAGCTTCCCGATTGCTCTGCATGGATGCTGGGTTTGGCCCACTGGGACCGAAACAGCACAACCCAACTATTTCGGGAGCTACAGCTGCTCCTTTGCTCCTACGAGCCGTTTGCCAGCCTTGCTCTGCCCTCTCCACTGCTGGAAGCCCTGCACGGTGTCAGCGAGGGCCATGAAAACCAGCCGTCCCTGCAGCAGCGAAAAACGTCACCTCAGAGAGCTCTGCAGCGAGAGGAGAAAGGGCAGCAGTTGTCTGTCTGCAAGGACCTCACACCACGTTATTAACCTTTGGTGGCAAGAAAAACATCACCGGGAAAGACGCTCCTCCCCAGCGCAGGGGCACGGCTGCGCTCTGCATCGGGGCTGTGCTGAGCCAGCCGGTGGATCTATACAATTTCCAGACCCTTTTCTTGCTCGCCCTTAGCCTGGGAGAGCAGATGCAGCACCACTGAGCTCATTCCTGCTTTTCCTTCCATATTAGGCAGACCCCCAAGTGTCGTGCCCTTCGCAGAGCTAACATGATCTCCAGATAGCAGCAGATGGCACTCGACGGCTTGTGTTGTGTCCATAACTCCTCGCGCACGTTTCACCCTTCTCTGGGCTTCAATTCCCTCCCCCAACATTGTGCCCCATCACATCATCTCTTGGGGGTGCAACTGCTGGACCATGCTCTTTCTCCTGTTTAAAGATATCCAGCTGCTGCCTGTAGGCATGGGCTCCTAATGAGCGGGTACCACTTGGATCAAGGCTACTGATGCTGCAGAGAAACGTTCCCCAGAGAGGTGGCAGAGATGTCTCTTCGTCTTGGCCAGTGGCCTCCCTGTGACCCATACCAAACAACTAAAAAGACAGCAGAATAACTGAAAAATGACATATATCCTTTGTTTGCCTTGGCCTCCGCTGACACCTCCTCCTCCCCTCCCGCACCGTCGGGCTGCAGGGCAGTGAGATCATCCACGCTCTCCCTTGCAGCGGGTCAGCCCTTGCTGGCCCACCTGGTGCTCGTGTTGCTAAATATAACGAGGATGAGTGGCACCGGCAAACACATCTAATTGTCATGCGGCAGATTTTTACAGTAGATGTCTCGTGGTGATTTACCGCAGTAGTCATCTCAAAGATGGAGCGTGCACAGGACAAAAGCTTTGGAGATGCCTTACGGACACTTGTCTGTAACAAGTGAAACTCGTACAGAAACTCATCCTGGAAACGGTTGGATTTCGAGCCATTGCAAGTGTTTGAAATATCTACGCAACATATTTATCTTAGCTTGTGGCTTCAGCACTGAGCGTGTTCTGCAGTCTGTAACCACGGAGCAAGGGGGTTTTGCCTCTGCCTGGCAGAAGAAATGGCCTAGCGATCAGTTTTGTGTGATTAATGTTACCAAATGTTAAGTGTGCGCATGAAATGGAACAAGGCATTGCTCGTGCAACCCCCCCAACCTGGCAATCAATCTGGGTCAAGAGTCGTGAATTTATTTTCTGGTGGGCAGATAGATAAAACCTGCTTTAATGTGCGGAGAAGTGACTTAACCCCGGATATGCAAAAACAAAGGCTTGATTTCACGTGCCTGATTCCCACAAATGAATCCATCATTTTGGCACTTGGTATAAACCAGAAGATGGGAAACAATGGGCTTGCTTGATAACGAGGAGTAGATTACATGGGTCACCTTCTTGGGCTGAAATATACCCTCCGCCTGTGTGGATTATCTTTATTTCCCAGCTGCTCAGGGGGGATCCTCAAGCATGGATCATGGCAAAGACCAGCTGGCATAACTCCCCGTGCCTCCTTTGCAGACACTGCCAGCCCCACACCATCCTCTGACTTTGCTTCCTCATCTCTGAGGGTATTTGGCCTCAGCATCCATTTCTTCAGAGCCTGGGCAGAGAGTTTCACTGCTAAGTGCCGAACCTCCCTGTCTTGCCCAGCTGTCGGGGAATGGTGGTGGCACCCTGGGGTCTTCCAGCCTAATGGAAAGGTCATTTCACATCTTGTCCTTAATGCCTGCAAGGCTAACTTCAACGTGGATGCTGTGCAAGGAGGAACAAGCTGAGATTTGGGACAGTGTTCTGACATTTATGCTTTCCCCTCCCATCACAGAGCAGCCTTTGCAGCCAAGAGGAGAAGGTGTGCACTTAGCTCATAAAAATAAACAGTGTTCTCTGCTGCATTCCTGGACGTAATGTTTGCAGATCTGATATTCACTTCTGCCACTCCAGCAAGCATTAGTTGGCTCAAATGCTAAATATTTACATAGCGTGTGTCACGTGCAGACTGTGAGGAGGGAAAGCATCATCGCTCCCACTTACAGGGGAGTTAAATGGCTTGTCCATGGCTGCTCTGGAAAGACCCTAGCAGGACCTAAAAGTGAGCAGAGCCCCAGGGCACAGGGCTGCTCTCTTTCCCTGGGACTTCGGGAGCCATCCTTTTGGGGAAAAGTGTCCCTGGCCAGTGGGAAAGGAGCAACAGGGAATTCAGCACAGGCAACTGGATAAAGCTTTGGGTGCACCGTGGAAAATCAGTCCCTTGCATACGCTGCGGTGGCATCACCAAGACTGGGCGGCTGGACCTGCTGCAGGGCTTGATTTCACGCGGGAGACGATGCCAGAGGCTTTAAAGGAGCAGCTGCCCCTGAACTCCAGAAATGACCCGGACTTCTGAGAAAACTCATCTCTTCCAGCCTGCACAGCAAACAAATTGTTGCTCTTTCTGTTGACAAGAAGACATAAATTATCCCCTTATATAAAAGGGAACGGCAGCCCGAGGAGCTAGCAGGAGTTTCATTTTAGCAGGGAAAGGCAAAATCCTTGCGTTTAAGTGAGATGCCCCTGGTTTACCCAGGTTGTTGCCCAGAAGCCTGCTGGCTTTCTATAGGTTTCTACAGTAAATGTCACATAGGTCGCTTGGGAATAATGCACTCCACTTGCTGCATGTCATGTGGACGGAGCTGAAAGTCTCTCTCAGGACTGGTTGTCTCCTGCATGTTTATTTTATTCAGTGGTATCATGTCAGTGTGTCTGCCTAAATATAGCTTCTGTGAAGAGCATTTCTAAGTTTCCTGTTACAGATTCACTCGCAGTTACCTTACAGTAAATGGAGGAAAATCAATGTAATCTCCATTACACACCGCGTCTAAATGTGCCTTGCTGGAAATTCTGCCCAGATTGATTCTCCTCTCATGGAAACTCTCTGCCGCTCGTCCTCTCTGCCTCTCTCCCTCCTTTTTGTGGGAATAAACCACAATTTTACCATTCAAAACCCCTTCACTCTCCTTTGTCTGATGTGCCCTGCAGATAAGGCTCTCGCAGGAACTGACAGTGCAGAAACCATGGAGTCCCTGGACAGAGTTGCAACTGCAAAGCCGAGATTAATTGACTCTGTGGCATTTGGACATGACCGTTTCAGCAGCTTCTACAGAGTAAATTGAGCAGAAGGGTCAAATTCAAGGTAATCTCTGAATAGCAAACATTAGCCTAGAGCTTGCTTCTTTTGTCTTTTACAGGCTAGATGATCCTACAAGTAGCAAGAAAATGATTGATTTAAAACTGTATTCCCTTTGCTGTGGTGTTTAAATACAGCTCTTTTACCCGTCCCCGCTGCCTTCCAGTAACATGTATCTACAGATACACAGAAAAAATACTATTATCAAATCCCTGCAGTGTCAGTGTCAGCCGGTCACCAGTAAACAATCACAGCTATAAAATGATCCAACAGATGTTATGCTAGAGATGAGTAGTCCAAAATAGAAAGTCTAAAAATAAATCTGCAGGGCCAAATCACACCCTCTTTTTTATGCCGTGCTCTGCCATTTTTGGCCCACAATTGGCTCCTCGGTTCCAAATGCAGGTAGTGCCGCGGCCACCAGCACACGCTGGGACGGGGCAGGACGGGGGGACGTTGTCACGTGGGGCCCTGCCTGCAGTGACCACCCGAGGAACAGTCATTACCCTAAACCGTCTCTTTGAGGTTTAGTAGTAGTATTATTATTTGCCTCTCTAATATCTCTGTAATCCAACACCAGAGGCTTTTCCAATTCCAACAGGCTTTCAGAAATGGCGCATATTGATATATATTTTTAAAGACTTGGACCTGAGGTAGAATTTAATACCCAGAGGCGTTGTGTTGGTATGTGCAAAAAGCAAAGCATCAAAGCCTCAGCTGCTGTAGGCAAGTGGAAGGGGTTATGGCAGAGGCAGATCAAGTCACAACAGGGGATGACACCACAGTGCTGCTCATGGCAAGGTGGGGCGGGAGCTGGGGGTCCTGCACTCCCATCATGGGTCCCCAGTCCCTGAGTCCAGCAGAGCTGTTTCGTCAGGAGATTTTGTTTTTATCTTGCTTCCACATCCTGAGACTCTGAGCCAAAAGGAGAGCACAGAGCCCTCAGGGGTTAAGCAGCTGCTTTACATAACAGTATCTATCAAAGCCTGGAGACAACTGCAGGGTTATTTTGTGCTTTTTTAAAAGGAGGGACCTAGAAGATGTATCAGCAACATCCTCTCTGCAGAGGAGGGTGCTGTGGACAGGAGGACCCCAAAGAGGGACCCTACAGACCTGTCACCACTGGGTCCTCGGGGGCTCGTTCCTACAAGTGAGGAGCAGATGACACCAGTCGTTTTGGCCTGCGGTTGTACTATCTCGGGCTCTGATCCTATCAGACCTCGTGAGCCAAACGAGACGAGGCCATGGCAGCAGCTGGCTGGGAGATTTCCAGGAAAAAGAAGCAAGCAAGCAGCCTTTACAAATCTGCCTTAACAAATCTGACCCTCTGCTCAGTTCAGGGCCCGTGCAAGGAGATTTGGACACGGGGCAGGACACAGCATTAAAGCCTCAAATCTGGGGTCAGTTCAAAGACCCCAGTCCCAGCCCAGCCTAGTGACATGGCCTGGGCAGGAGGTAGCATCTCCCAACTCTCCTGGGCTGTTGAAAGAATTTCTTTGGCTGTTTAAAGGTTGTGTCTTCTGCTTGGACTACCGTCGAACAGAGATGGTCGGAACTGACATAATCCCTGAGCAGAAATGGGACCTGCGCAGCCCGAAAGGAGGGACAGGATCAGAGGAAGGGGGAGAAGCAGAAAACTCCTGGCAGAGAGTAATAAGTTCTGCTCTGATCTCAAAAGCGAGTGACCAGCTGCCTTGATAAGAAACGGCGATGGCCAGAGAAGCCCTGGCAGCTTCCATCAGTGGCAACCTCTGGGGCAGGAGGGACGATCCGGAGGACACAGGCAGCTGGCACAGGGAATACCCCAGTGCCCAGGGATGGGGCTGGCTGCCCCTCCAGCCTGCTCGGCAGGACTGGCGTGCGATGGTCCTGACCCTCTGGGAGTATTAGTCCATGCTGGTGCGGCACATCCATCAGCCATGAATCCACAGAGCAGCTGCCCTGTGTGCTGCCACTTCCCTGGAGCAGACATCTCTGCTGGAGAAGGAACGGGAGGGCAGTGCCTGCTCCCTTGGGCTGCAAACACTCCATGGATGGGAGAAATGCAAATTACGTATTTTGATGGCTCTGGGGACATTTGCCTGTAGGAGATTTTCACTGTTGTTCCTCCCAGCCAGTAGTGGCGCAAAGACAACCCCCACGTCCCTAAGCTTGAGATGCGATGGGGGCCAGAGACTTATAAGCTCTCTGCAGACATTGCTTCAGCCAGTGCTGATTTCTTGTTTCACAGCATTAATAGACAATTTGATGTGATCACAGGGTCCCCGCTTCTCCATTGCCTTTGCCTGGCAGTGAATATGCTTGTGTCAGCTCAGTTTCAGAGACCAAACCATGGGATGCTGTCTCCGTGTGGCAATACAGGAGCTACCAAAGACGTGGACGTGGCTTTGTAATGGAAATGTCTTCTAACACACATCACCTGGAAAGGTCCCGGCTCAGCCCCAGCACAGGTGATGGCCCTTCGGCGCTGCCTGGAACAGGCGTTACATGAGCCCCCCCGCCCGGAGGACAGCGCTGCCAGGGACGGTCTGCATCCTCCATCCAACGCCTTCTCGCCCTAGGGCACACGGCGCTAGCTAGGATGCTCATATTCCTCTGTGAAGAAAATATAAAACCAGAGCAAGTTTTAAGGGATGCCTAGCCTGTATTTATTTTCTTCTGAGATGGCTCGCACATCTCTAATTTTTCACAGATTAATTCTTGCTCCCTGTGTTGTTGTTTTTTCAATTTTATGGAGACTTGGAGCAGAACTCATTTACTCTAGAAAGAATGCTTATTGCTTCAGCTTCCCAACATGGGTTAAACTCAATAACATTAAAGTTTATTTTAAACACTTTAGTTTATCAAAGCAATTTTCTCAGCATTCCAGCCTGCTGTCAGTTTTTTCACTGTTATTTGCAATGCATTAGGTGTACTAAAAGAGTGTTTCACAATACCATCTGCTTTCAAAGACCTTTCTAACAAACCCTGCAATGAGGATATAATTCATTTGATGACCTTGGTCAAAAACAAACACGGGCCCCAAGGTGCAGCATGTGCAAAGGGGTTGATACACTCACAGGTTTTGTTATAAAAAAGGTTTTATGTGTCACTGTCTTGCCAAAGCTGGCTGGCCTTGCATACACCTAGCAGTTATTTCTTTGGCTCATTTGGAAACCATGAAATATATTTATGCTTTTAAATAAACCCCATAGCCTGGCAAATTTCTGTGCCCGTGAGCTGATGTTTGCAAATACATTATGCCGTTATCTCATCAGCTGAATAAATGCATGTGCAAAGTTGCTCAACTGCAGAACTTGAAAGGGGTGATCAGACATTTTTGTGAGTGAGAAGAGTTTGGAGGAGGCAAGGTGGGCTTATAAATTTGCCACAGATGAAATACCTCTGCAGGTAAGCCCCCTAATGAAAGGGCAGTTGGGTTTTATGTGCATGGCGACCTTCCATGTTGCAGACCTGCTCGACTGGTGCAAAAGAGGGTTTAAGCAGCTGATTCAGAGCTGCTGCAGACCCAACCACTCCCATGGAGTATCAAGCCATACAGGGACCAGGCTTTGAAATTTCCCTCCGCTCCTGAAAATCAGGTCACCTCTTGGGTACTGGCTGTGGCATTAAAAGTCTAATTTTAGGCTCTTGGCTGCAACAAGCATCCCTGTAAATAAAAATCTTCTGTAGGCTGGAATGGAAATTTGCATCAGGGAGGCTTTATCGTCTGCACTCCGAGTTGGGAATAAGAAAACAAGACACAGAAACATCATCTGGATAGAGCTACCTTTGAAAGGGCAACACATGCAATAGAAACAGAATTAGTTGGTTTTTTTTTTTCCGCACAGTTTTAGGATCAAACCTGTGACTTTCCCCCATCTTTCCACCCTCCTCACATCAGCTCCTGGCAGCTGCAGGCTGCCACCGCGCTGACCGTCCCCTGGAGCCCGTGGAGTGGGCCATGCTCAGCACCAGCACCAGGAGTTACATGTAGAAACAAAATGAACTGAAGGGTAGGTGTGAGCAGCATGAGATGCTGTTGGCCCTGTTGTTCCGTTCCATTTCTGCTGCACATGAGGACAGAGATGGGGACTGCAGAAAACACGTCTTCTTGTGGGAAGGAGGTGGGAGCAGGAACGTGGTGGAGGCTTAGAGGAAGGAGAGGACGCCTGCTTGCCACCCTATACCCATGGTTTCACATACATAACTGATACTCTGAGATGACCCCTGGGTTATCTGAGGATGCAGATTAGCTAAGTACTTGTTTGCAAAGGACAGTTCTTTTACAGTGGTGTGAGTTATCTGAGATGCAGGCTATACGCATGAAAATACAATACTTTGAGTTCCTTGATTAAAAGCACTGTGATGTGATAGTGAGATACATATTATAGGGTCTTAAATCATGTCTACAGCCCTGATTACGAATATGCATAGTCCTGTCTCAGCATGCACCAGGATCAGGGTCAGACCTGGAAAAGATTTTTTGGGGATGGAGTATGCAAGTGCTCCAAATACCTGCTTGGTCTCTGGGAGAGGATATTGCTTAAGTGCTTTCATTTTCCTTCATTTTCCAAGCCTTTCAGCTTGGAGAAAAGCTGTGCCACTTGTGGAGAAGTTGTCCTGCAGATGGTTGGGACACAGCAGCTACACCCATCCGCTGCCACACTCCTTTCACAGGATTACAGCCACAGGGCAGCTGGCAGAGTCCAGCCCTGGCCCTACCAAAACCAGTGGCCTGACTTGCACAGGCCGGGGTTTCACCAGGCACATTGCTGCTCTACTTCATACCCTTTTTCATTGTTCGTTAGAACCTAAAATCCAGCTGAACAGACCAGCCAGGTACCACCCAGAGAAACACAGACATTTTCCAGTGTTTGGAGGAACAAGGGTGGTGACCATGTCCCTTTGTCCCAGGTCTCTTGTACGTATTTGCTAGGCAGCATCCCAATAGCTAACGCAGCACTAAACTTCACTCCAGCTGTTTATTCCACATTTTACAGGGGTCATTTGGACCACTTCTGCATTTGCCCCCACTGAGGGACATTTGCCTCTCCAAGGATTCTGGAGGATGAACTTGCAGCTGAGGTATCTTGTGTGAACAAGTGGGCTTATTTCCAGAGGATGTGTTTTTTAATATTGTCTTTATATTTAAATAGCAATATTAAACTTTTGCTGTAAGTTCTGGTCCAATATGTCATATCCAGGGGTGAGATCCATGGGATGTTTGAGGCAACCCAACCACTCTGACAGAGCATCCAGAGACAGCAGGTAAGGAAGGTGCTGTAGGCAACAAAACCTATCCATGGAGAGAAGTTAAACAACCATCCTGACCCCTCCTGTGCGTACAGACCCATGCACAGGGATTGCTTTCAGCAGCTGCGTTTTCCAGGGCATATTTCTAATGGAGAAAAAAGCATTCAAATCTGAAGATTGTGACTTAAGGGCAAAAACCCTTCATGTCCCCAAGCCTCTCCGAGAAGACCCTGAATGTATGAGGCCCAATACTGCTAATGAGATGCTCCTCTTTAAATGAGCCTTACATAAAGAAGACCCAGTTGCTGTGCTGAAGATGACTTAAGATAGGGGAGTTAATTAGTTTGCAATCCACAGCTGTGAATATCAGACGTTGGGAAAAGCTTGTTGTTTTACCCAACTCTGCAACTCTACAGAGGAAATAATGGCCATGCATTGAAACCGAGAATTACTGGGGGTAGCCTCAAGCCAGGGCTGCTGATAAGCAGCAGCAGCAGCAGGGTGGTAAGGCAGGCAGACACCATCCCAAGGAGCCGCAGGGCAGGGCCTCACCGGGGGCAGATGCTGGAGACACTTTCTTAACCAGAAAAAGGTCCTGGGGGGAGCTCAGAGGTATGGCTTTGGAGGGAGAGAATTTCTCTGCACGTTTCCATCCCCATGTCCTTTTTCTGGACAGCTCTGTGGTCAGAAGTCCTGGAAACCCTGCGAGTGCTCCTTTTCCTCAACAGCAGATCTGGAGTTCGGTGTTGACAGTTCCGGATGCGTCGCTTCAGGAGCTGTGCCAAAACAATCAAGGCGAAGAAAAGTGATGCTATCTTCCTGTGTAGTGTAAGTCAACATAGACCCTTCTCTGACAACAATGGAGCTGTATTTATTTGCACCCAAACTGGGTTGGCCCCGAGGTTGCAAATAAAGCCATATCATTTCCATCAGGACAGCGAGCAGCTGAAAATTTCCCTCTGCTTTTGGAGATCTCTTGAAGCGGGGATGCCTCACATTTCCAAGAATATTTTCCATGAAATCTTGAAAGGATTAAGCCGCAGTCCTTTATCACTACAGTGTGAGACACCTGGAATTCTTGTGGGGGTGGCAGGAAAAGGATATCATCCAAGATGATCAGAAATGCAACCTAATGACCATGGTTGCTACAGTCATATACATGCCACAGTTGAAGGTATGTGAAAAACGATGCACCAGGCTCAGGCTCCCCGGGCTGATGCCACTGAACCTGCAGGCATCTCTGTGCTGGGCTCGGTGAAGCCACCAGCCCCACGGTTGCCCTAGCCTGGGCACCTCCATCCTGCAGGAGCCACACTTCCACAGGAGGATGAAGGAAAGGCTTTCTTGGTGGATATTTATGGAGTTATGAGCCTTTCCGGGGCCCTCTGTGGTGAGGGGTGCTTCATTTGTGCTGTGGCAGAAGTCCATCTCCTCTTGGGCACTGCAGGGTGACAATGACAGAGAGCTGTGTCCCACCGAGCGCTTTCCTCCCAGCCCAGCCTGAGCAGATCCGATCCTTTGGGATCTGGTGTCTTCTTTTGGGATGATTTTCATCAGTGCTGAAAAGTAGCTATAGAATGAATTCAGTGTAGAAACATCCCCTTAGATGGGTACCAACATGCAACTTACTGGGGAAAACACCTTCCTGAAAAAGAGCCTTTTAAACACAGCTTCGTTTAACTCCCGCTGATGACTGTGAGCAAAATTAAGAGCTTTTGGCTTGTGCGCCTATAATTAGACTGAGCAGAAGGCAAAATATTCCGTTATGACAACTTCAGAATTGAAAGAAAAAGGTCTGAGCAGATGTTGATTTGCAGGATAAACAAATTAATTCAATTCAATTTAGTCCCCTCTACTGTTTTAGTCCTTTGTTCCTTGATTTAAAGTGTCAAATACAGTGCTCAGGCTGTATGCGTGACAAAAACCACATGCTAGGACAGACATATAAATCTGCAAATAGAAAATATATCCAGTATCTGTGAAGGTCTGCTGTATTTCCCTATCACCTTTAACCTTCAAGACCTTGGCTTTCACCCCGGGCTGGTGTTCTACAAAGAAAAACTCTGTTTTTAAAGCTTTAGCAGCTTGGAAGTGAAATGATTGCCTTTGATGCCAACACCTCTCAGGACTACAGTGCTGTGTTAGGTTATCCTAAATAAGCAAATTGAGCTTCCCAGTCTCCAAATTTTCAGGTGAAAACAACATCCCTTAGAAAAGGCTGTTTGGTGGCTTGATGTTGGGCAGGAGTCGGACCGACCGGCACGCAGGGCTGGGTGCTGAGTCCCTCCCTGCATGTCCATCTGTTATCAGCCGGGACGGCACAGTCCTCGCGGCTGGGACTTTCCTTGAAGCACTGGAGAGCCCAAGCCCCTAAAGCGTGTTAAAGCAAATCGCTTGGAGATAAGTTTGGTTGAAAACAAACAAACAAACAAACAAACAAACAAATAAATAAATGAGGGATCCTTCCTGAAGTCGCATGCTCTTTCTGAAGAGCTGAGCTGGGGTTTAAAGGGCTTTACTTCCTTCAGAGGTCTCGGAGAGGTCTGAGGCTCCTCTGACTTCCAAGTTTAGACCGAGACATAATTCAGCCCTTTTAATAATTGAAAGGCATTTGAGTCTTCTTAGTCCAAAGGAACAGATAAGCAGCTTTCTGAGTACTCAAACTCAGGCTGGTTTTATAAGGGGCATTAGTGCAATAGTCTTTCCGTGCTCAATAAGTGTTTTGTAGCCTAATAGGAATATTAGTGTACACACAGGCTTAGAAGAATTGTCTCATATTTTTATTGTTTGGCATTTCTTTAAATGTGAATGCCAAACTATTGTAAGCTAAGACAGTATTATGAGCTGAGATGCATGATCTTTGTTGTGAATATGTGAATACACTGGTACACTAAACAGCAACAGCTAAAAGTTTTAATTTGGCAAAGAGGAGGTGAGCACATTCAAAAAGCCAGTGCTCAAACACAGATCCCACGGCAGAGTGTAAATGGATGGATCAAAGAAATGGGTAGAGAGGAAAATGCAGCAGGGCCTTCGTGCTGCAACATAGTTGCTGAAGTCCTGGTGCTTTGCTGACCACTTGTTGGACTTATGTACATAAGTGTTGAAAATTACAGAAATTTTAGAAGAATTAATTTCATCTAGAGCATCCGTGATCTGCATGCAAATGGCTGGCGGGTGGGCTAAGCACTGCCTCAGCTTAATGACCGGGAATACCGTTGAGCCGCTCTGTGTCGGACGCTGCTGCACGGGATCTAACGTCTCCGGGTGGCACAAAGAGGCAGGCACAACCCCTGCGCCCCAGAACGACCCAGCTGGCCCAAAACTGGTTAAAGGGAGGGAAATAGTTGGTTCCTAACCTGCACAGATGGCTCCCGTTGACTCCCCTGTCTCACCCCTATAGCTCAGCCTGGTGATACGTGGCAGAACGTGTGCTGCTTTGCTGGCAAAACGAGAGGAGCGGTGAAACGCCCCAAGCTGCTTTCCCGCAGGCGAACACTTCGCTTTTGTTTTGAACAACGTATAGGATGGCTATTTGTAGCTGGAGGATGTCTGTAGCAGTAGGGCACGTTGCACGAGATGCCAGACTACTGCCCGTACAGCCTGGTGGGCTCTTCCCAAGCACCGAAGGCTTCCTCGTGCCGTGGGAGTCTCAGCTGGAGGTGGGTCCTGAGCCCCCCGAAGCGTGCTGAGTGGTCCTGCCTGGCTCCAGACTCCCCTCCCAGACCTACCTGCTTCCAGGGGCTCAGCACAGGGTCTCTATTTTTCTTGAAAAAAAACCCAAAATTCTTATTCCACATAAAAGATCTGAATCTAGTACCCAAGGAAAAAAAAGTTCCTCATTTTTGTACCAAGAGTAAATGCTCTGTGTTAATTCTGCACTGCTAGGTGCACATTTCGCGAGTGCTTTATGAAGCCAGGGAGGAAAAAGCAGCCCTGCAAGCGCCAGTCCTGCAAAGCCGAACCGCTCAGCTCCGACTCGCGGGACCCTCTCTGATCTTTTCCAGAAACAGAACAACAGGTTTTACAAGGAAACAACTTCGCTACATAAAAATGAGTCACTTTTTGTTTCACATTAAACTAGTTGCATTGCATGTTTCCATCTCCCCTCTCGCCCCGCCGGGCAGCCCAGGGTGGGTGCCCGGCTGCAGACGGCAGAAGAAACACTGGAAACACCACCTCGCCCTGCGAGCAGCAGAGCTTGGGGACCAGGTCCGTGGGATGCTCGTGTCTCAGCCCCGTGGGCTTGCCCTCTCCAATAGCATCGTTAAACCATTCTGGAGCAACTACCCCAGCCCAGGGGCGGAGGTGCCGGGGGGTGGGCAGTAGCCGGAGCCCCTGCACTCGGAAGCGGGCTGCATAAGCCCAGTTTCTCCAGAAAAGCAGCTAAAAATAGCCATGGGAGATGTGCCACAGGCTGTGCACGCCTGGTGCCAGGTTTGTTTTGCATTGCAGCAGCGCTGGGACTCGGGCCCCGGCCACGCACAGCACCCAGGGCGAGGGCCGGGGATCGGGGGGTGCGGGGCCGGGCAGCTCCAGCCAGCCACCGCAGCTGGGCTGGGGCCAAATGCGATGCCCTGTGCCCTGCACCCCTTCCCATCGAGCCGCGGTCCTCGCTGGGTGCCAGCCCGGCTCCCCTGGGACACCCATCCCCCCGACCCACACCAAGAGCTGCTCGGGACAATCGTTAGGTCTGAGGTGGTAACGAGGAGGATCGAGGCGTCTCAGTTTCTTTATCCCTCGTAAGAGGGTTTGGGCTAGAAGACGATACCTTACTCCAGAGCAGCCTGGTCAAGTGGAAATCAACACTAGCTAAGTAAACGCTGATCATCCTGCTTAGAGACTTGAATTAAAAAGCTTTGCCAATCAGCCTTGATTGATAGAAAAAGGACAGGGCATTAGGATCAGTCATGCGGCTTTAGAAGGCAAGACCTTCACCTCAATTTTTTTGCTTCTTTTCATGTTTGCTGACACCTCCCCTATTAATCGAACCAGACCCGTATCATGACCAACAGAATATTTACACATCGCTTTTGCCAGTGAGAAAAAACAAATCTACACATTAGTGTCTATCTAGGAGCTAAATCCTGTGCTAGAGAGAGCTGTGGCTCTGCCGTGATCAATAAACCCGTTAGCCTTCGCTCAGTGCCTTGGCTCTGCGAGAGCTCCTGGAATCAGATCTTATTATTTTGATGTATTGGTGTTATTTTGACTGTGCTCATCTGAGAGACTGTGATCAGATTGCGTGGAAGAGCAATAAAAGAAAGAAAAAAACAGAAGACAAAAAAAAAAACCCACCCCGAACAAAGGCATTAGAGGTAAAAGAAAGCCATTTGAAAAGATGAAGCTGGCAGCATGACTGGGAAGATGCAGCGGACGAGAACATCGGGTACGAGGCTGGTACCTGGCTTGGCCATCTCCTGCGCATTGCTCCAGCTGTGGGCAGCCCAGAAGCTGCTCAGCGTGACGCTGCTGCGGCAGACGGGGCTGCCTCCACCCTTACAGGATCAGCTGGTCGGGGATGCAAAGGGTCGTGGCTGCTTTGGAGGGCCAACGTGAGGCCGTGCAATTTTCATACACACCCGGCATCGGTCCCTTTTTGCACTGGGAGCCTGTTGCCAGCCCCCCTTCTCTGCTCTTTAAAGATATTGCATAAATGTCAGACAAAAGTATCGGAGGCAGAGGTTGCTCACCACAGCAAATGGGGTTTTCTGAAGCACTTCCATGACTAAGCAGAAATCTTGACTGTGACCTCGGCTGCTTTGCCCATTCCTGAGGTGCACTGATGCTGGTTCCCCGACTTCCCCGACCGTGGTAGGAAGAGATGGGACAGATCCTGACACCAGTCCCAATGACCAAGGAGACACATTGTGGATGTCCCCCTCCCTCTCCTGTTGCCTCTGGAAGGTCCCAGCTCCAGGGGCTGCCTTTAGCCCCCCCACGCTTGGGGCTGCCCTGTGCTGCTGCAACCCTGCTAACCCACCGGAGCGGGAGCAAACGTACTGCAAACCCGCCCCAGGGCTCCACGCATGATTGATAGCAGCACGGAGCGGTGGGGCTGGCAGAGTGGATTAGCAGCTGATGGATTGCTGTAACTCAAGCCCTCGCATCCCTGCTGCACCGCCAGCTCCGGGGTCAGCAGCGCTCGGGCTGCGGTACGAACCCGGCCAGACCAGCCAGCTCCAACCTAAAGTCTGCTGAAGTTGGGAAGCTGTGGAGGGGAAAAACCCAAATTACGTCTCTGGGGAGACCCGTGGGGAGTGTTGAATTGCTTACAAAGTCTCTTGCCTTCATATTGAATAGAAAAGAGGAGCGGGAGATAGTGTGGTGTGGGCTTGCAATACCGCTGGTTTTGTTTTTGTTTTGTTGATTTTATTGGAAAAGGAGCACCCCGAAACCCCAGGGCGGGAGCGGGGGGGAGCCTGAAGGACGAATCAAAGGAGGTTACGAAAGGAGCGGAGCGGGTTATCGGCGTGAGTGCATTCCTGCGGGGCCGGGCGGGCTGGGCAGCCGGGGCCCCTTTCACAAACCCCGGGGAGCTGTTTGCACAGCTCCCGCCGTTTGTCCCAAGAACATTTCTTAAATTGTTTCTAGCACTCTCAAGTGCGTGATTGTGCCTTGTCCAGTTATTTTAGCGATCGCTGCACGAGCAAAAGCGTTACCCGAACACCCCATCCCCACAAACACACAGCGGGTCTGCCGGAGGGACCCACGCGGCAAGCAGGTTATTCACCACCACCTCTGTTGACCAGGCTCATCAGAAACCCAATTAGTGACTCTGGCCCCGAAATCCGTCCCCATCCCCGGGCTCGCAGGAGCAGCTGGAGCAGCTGCAGCCCTGGAGGGGACCAGCAGGCTGGAGCACACCATTTCCCATGGCCCCGGCCCCTGTCCGTGGCTCCTGGGGAGGCTTCGGAGGTGGTGGCCGGGCTGTGCCAGCCACGGGGCACAGCGAACACCCGGCTCTGCCCGCCAGCACCCGTTGAGGACTTTGGAAAGGGCTGGGGACAGGACCGGTGCTGTGCCAGACACCCCGAAGCAGTGGGGTGAGGCTCATCACCCATGTTTCCATTGCACCTGGAGCCAGGTGGGACATTGTCCTCCTAGGCTTATTTTCAGGAGCATTAATTAACTGCTCTTTTTTTTCCAAGCCGCTCTCCGTAGCTCCGAGGGAACAGGGTTAAAACCAGGCTGTGTTTACCATGTGATGGACATGCACGCGGATGGCATCGTTCGGAGGGGTCGGGCTCTCACACGGGTGGCCTTGACCCCGGGAGGTCCCCACACACAGACGCTGCTCGGGGCTCATGTAGCACCTCGTCTGTCCCCGGCTGGTGGGATGTGGCTGAGCCTGGGCTGGCTCCTGGCTGCCACAAGCATGTCTGTAGCGATCACAGCAACGTTTTGCTCTTGTAAAATGATAAAATCATGTTTATCTTACTATTGAATGCTCTCCCCATTGCACCCATACCCCGAACACTGAACCACAGGTGGGCACAAGAAAAGCCCAGGGATTTTTCAGTTAACGAGGCTGGGGCATGAGGATAGCCATCAATTGACGAGGTTGACAGCCGTTCCCACATTGCCCATTCCCAGCCCATTTTCATCATAACCAAGTGTCCGAAAGGGGTTTCTCAGAGCACCACTGCTTTTGAATGTTTTATTAGAGACCGAAGCCAGCACAGGATATTGAGTACTTCAGCAGCGAAGCAATACAGTGCGCGGTTGGCAGGGTTTAATACGCATCTGATTGTATTTCCAATTACGAGAAATGCACTGAAGCCAGTCCTGAGGCAGGCCAGAGAGCTCTGAGCGCCGCAAATCTGGGCCATTTAGCTACGTTATGACTTCTTTTCCTCCCTCGTGATCCATCTGGAGAGCAATTAAAGCCCTTGTAAAAATGTGTTCCCAATTAAAGAATGAGACTGGCTCTGAAGGATGAGACAAATCGAGAAGCAACTTTTGCAGTAGCGCAGGATTTGTATGAACATCCCTTTTTTTGTTCATATCAGGCAAAATCGTGTGTGAACCAGTGGGAATGAAAACTGCTGGTGGAAACCTGCTCCAAAATCCACGGCGTCGTTCCTTAAATTAAATTTGAATCCGGATTGGGGCTGGGGCTTTTGGAGCTCCATCTCACTGCTGTGCTGTTCGAGATGTAGCAAAGCAGAGCAAGGAAAATCCTTTTGGGAGAGGCTGAGGCCAAACAGGGGCTAGATCGCAAATCGCTGGTACCTGCTGGCCAGGCCACCCGGCAGCATCCCTGGGACTGCGGGGACGGTGCTGCACCATGTCCCTGCTCAGGCAGCAGCCCTGCCCTGCCCATCGCCTCCACCCCAGCGCAGCCACCAAGACATAAGCTGCAAATCCGTCCTGTGTGCACAGGCCTTATTCTGATCCCTCTGAAGCCGCTACATGCTTCAGGCGGTGGCTCCTAACAGCTTCAAACAACCGTATTAATCTGTGACAGCCTCCCTTGCCAAAGCGCGCGGGGCGGCGAAGGCGCAGGGAGCACAGCAGGAGCTGCGCAGCCAGACTTTTATGGCCACAAAGGCCAAGTCGCACCTGCTAACGGTTGTGAATAGACTTGCAGACAGCACCAGGTGTGCCATTTCAACAGATTTCACAACTGGGTGTGCCTTTCATCTATGTATAGAGCCCCGGCGAGGGGATGAAGCGTGCTCGGCAATTGTCCTAATTTAGCAAAAATCCTATTTGTCCAGTGGGTCGCCCTGCTCGGTCGGCACGTGTATTTCAGGAGCAATTATATCGGTTGCCCTCGGCCTGGCCCCGGCTGTGGCCCGGCGGGGAGTCGGGGAACGCCGCTTTTATCCTTGGCGGGGAGGGATGGTAACGAGGGCGCGGGCGAAAAGGCAAGCGGGCGCCTGCCAGGGGAGCGTGATCCCAGCAGCGCAAGGAGCATCCCCGCGCGGCCGGGGGACCCTGCACCCCATCCCTGCGCCTGCCCTACCTACCCCACGGTGTAATTCAGCTCGTTTATGTAAAGTGTCAGCCTTTTAGAGAAGGCATTTTAATCGTATCGCTGTTCAGTGCTTATTACCATGAGGCCTGGGAGTAGCTCAGGTCTTGTAGATACTTTACAAATAGCGTAATAAACAACAATAATAAACGAGGTCCATGTACTCTTAAGGTGCTGGTGATGTCTCTTCTGCCACCTAAATAGTGAGCCTGACAGCGACATCACATTCAAGATTTTATAATTTCAGTCTTCGTTAGAAGCCTGAGTCATAATTTCAGGTTCATTTGATTATTTCTGTATCCCAAAGCCACATCATAAAGACGAGAGAGATGTTAAGATTTTTTTTTTAAATACAGACCACTCAGTTGTACTCAATAAAAGAAAGAAGCTTGGGGATGGTTGGATGAGATCAGATAAGATTTTTGCAGGCTGGAGTCAGTACTGATTAGCAGCAAATGGGGACCCTGTTTTATTCTGAACTGTCTGCTCTCCATGGACATATGTGTGGTGGCACGTCCGAAGGATGCATCTAAAACAGACGTGATTTCAAGATTCCATTAGAAGCACTTTTTTCCTGCCTGGGCTTGGCCGATGTATATCGGATTTGCTCTAATTATGATCTTTGAAATAAGCCCTGCCGAGAGAAGTGGCATCGGAATTGCTCCGGTTGTATTTTTATAAATATGAATCATCTACTGTTTTGAAAGAAGTTCAAGCCCTTTCTCCCACATTTTCAAATCTTCCTAATTCCTTATAAAAATCCCCACCAAAATTAACAGGGAAAAAGGAAAAAGATGAAGATGCATTTGTATTTAATATTGCAAAGCCAAACACCAGACACAACACTGCTTTATGTACAGCTTTCACTATATTGCATCACTGCAGAATCTGTGGAAAATTCCCAAATTGCGGAAAGAAACCAAAGTAATCCCTTGCCCATTTCGTGTCTGTTTGAGGATTACAAATTGCAGGGATGGCCGGGCAGAGCACCGGGCCTGGGTGTAGCATCCCTTGGGGTGCTAAGGCTTCAGAGCTACCGCAGTTGCCCGGGGTTTTGTAGGTGTCTGCCCAGGACACCCCTGGGGAGGAACGGGCTGGGAGGTGGGGGCAATGCTGCTCAGCCTCTCGCCCAGCCTTCTGGATCATGGAGAAGTGCTGAGGGACTGCCCAGCTCGTGCAACTGCCCTCTGTCACGGTTATCCGGAAGAGAAATATAAATTGCATCAAAAACGGTTAGTCTGAAGCCCATAGCTTGCATCGGCAAGGTCACCTCGGAGCACAGCGGAGGGCTGCTGCTGCGTGGCTGTCCCTGTGCCCTCGCCTGGGCTGCGGCTTCCCTCCCCGCACGCCCCTCCATGCTGCTGCACCACGCGTCCCCCCTGCCCACGCAGTGACTTCCCGCTCTCATCCCATGCCTGGGAAGCCCCTGCTGCTGCTCTGGCGGTGGTAGCTCCTCCGTATCACCCTGCGTGGCCCCAGGGCTGGGCTGTGAATCAGACAGGCTTCAGGCACCTACAACTTGCAAGCCCTCCACCCTGCTGTCGGAGTGATGGGGAACAGCTTTCTGCTGACCAGCAGCAGTTTGGGCCAGATTTTGGCAAGTCTGGCTCTGCCCTTGGTGCTCCAACACGGACACTCTTGGGGAGGGACAGGACGTTCGCGGGACAGCCACAGTGCCTTGAAGTGGGCAAAATACTCGTGCGTTTCAAACTGTCCGGCTCCAAGACGTGCAGCCAAGGCATGACCAGCTGGCACCAGCTGGGTGATGCGCGCAGAGGTTTTAGGACCTTCATCCTCCCCTGTGGCGGCTATGGCCATGTGCTCTCTCTGGTGGCCCAGCAGCCCATAGTTCATGATGTGCACACTGGATGGTGGCACAACAGATCCAGCACTGCCTGACCTGCCTTCTCCAGGGGTGGTCTGATGAGTCCAAACCGAATGCAGGTGCTGAGATTTGAAGGCACTTCTAGACAGAGTGATCAGTGAAATGTGTGGTCTGATGAATCACACCTTGAACGCTTGTCACCCACGCGGGTGGGTCAAAGCCTTGGGCTCTCACCAAGGTCGTTAATGCAATGTGACTGCACCTTGTGAAGCACCGACTCCAGGTCCTGGATGCAGCAGGGGAGGGAAGGTCTGACTGGGGCAAAGCTCCCACTATCTCACGAAGACCCTCATTAAAAGTAGAGTCTTGTCCATTTGCAATTCTGGGGCAAACAGTATGAATACATAAATGCTGCTTTGAAAAGTTTCAAACTCTGACCCCCCTCCACTACACCAACTTATTTTTCCAAATTACTGCATTATGCAGCAAAAAAGGCTTTTGACATCTATATGCACACACTTATTAGCTTGACACTGAACAGATCAACAAGCTATTGTGTAACAATTTTGACGGAATCAAATAGATACTTTGGTAACTACAGCCTGGAATAAAAGACATTATTTATTATACATATTGTAGTTCGTAAAGGCCTCAACAGTAATCACGACACATTGTACTCGACACCGTAAAGATGCAGAGCAGTGGAGACCCCGCCCTAAAACACCTTCCAATGTAAATACATCAGACAGACAGAATTTATTTACTTTTCATAGTAACTCAGCCCTTGACCGACCACAGACCAGGCACAGTTCAACGCAAATGTGTCTGAACTTCCACAAAAGGTGTCTGATTCGCACAGACGAAGGCTGCTCTTTCTCCAGTGGCTTTCCAAGGATCTTTCCTCCCTCTCAGAAACCCAGCAAGTACCAGTTCTAAAAGCATTTTTAAAAAAACTATTTATACACCTATTTAGATATGCAGTGATTTTAAATCAGCCACTGGATACCATCATGCATCTGTACTGCATTTATTCCAGTTCCTATATGAAAGTTTGCGTATTCGCAGTACTTATCTTCTAAACATACTTAGCACCTCTGTAATCCTAAAAGCACATATAATGTAGTCATGTTAATTAACATTAACTCAGCAAATAACATAAACCAGTGCATAATTAAATTGCCAGACTTGATTCTCTTTCATTCATGCTCTTAACAGTTTCACATGACAAATAGTCCACATCTAAACTACGCTGATAGAACAAATAATATACATCCTAATTAGACCACTTTACTAAATCAAATTGTGTTGCTCAGTACGTCTGTGCAAGTTGTATGGGCTTCAGTGTAAACTGCTCAAGTGGTGATAAAATCTCTCAATAAAGCAATTCCGATCATTCGATTTCAAGGAGCGTTATCTGAGGGGTAAGTCCCATTCTTCCCATTTGCGCGATAAGGAAACTGAGACCACAGAACACCTCAAAGAAATCACTTGTATTAGTCACCTCAGAGTCAAATTAAAAGAATTTGGCCTCTTGAGTCCTGCTCTAGAGCACAAAGTTTGATCTAATTAATCAAGTATTACCCATAAAACAAACAAAGCAGCATGTGTTCCAGTGGAAGCCCCCATCATTCATCCCTCCATCACTGCTGCTCAGCATTATAGTGGGAACAAACAGAAGCACATAATCTTACAGCTGGTCTATTGTCAAAATGACACATTAGCAGAAGGATTTACAGACATGTTTGCTTATGAAATAAAGGTCTGCATGTTCAGAAATGCAAACGTTTTCTCTGTACGGGCGCTACGCACCACAGAGGAAGCTGCTCCCTGAAAGCTGTGCAGAACTCAGGGATGTAGTTAGCATATCTGTGACTATTAAGGTCTGCTGCCTCCCCCCCCAAAATATCAGAAACTACAGTGAATACACAGCTGCCAGTACGTACAGACCACAGTGACAGGCTGATACAGCAGCTGCACTGAGGTCCTGAGCAACTCTTCAAAACAGCAGAGCAGTGCCATGAAAAAGGAGAACTGGACTCACTTACTTAGCCTTTGTGCGAAAATCAACACTTGCTTCTCAAGAGGCAAATCCTGGCCCCAGTGAAGCCAGCAAGTGTTTTGCTAATGATGGAAACTGGGTCAGGATTTTAATTCAGATTTTACTTCCAAATTTATTTCAAAAAAGCTTTGCTCTGTGAGGAGTTGATCAAGGCAGGCAATTTTCTGTACCCACAGAACCAGCAGGAAAGCTTTTCTTAAAATCACGGTGTTTTCATTTTATTTTTTTGGTAGCTTGGGTGCTATGTTGTTTTGGAACCACATGAAGCTAAAGATGACACCCATCGTTTTTGGGAGAGTCTCATCATAAGCAAACTTCATGGAGTCTTCTAAAGGTATTTCTACAACTTCAATCAGCTCCCCTTCTTCAGGCTGGCCACCTCCTTCACCAGTTCTCATCTGGTCTGTTACTTCTGCATAAAATAACGTCTGCCTAGAGCCTGTCACACCAACTCCAGACCTAGAAAAAAAGCAGAGAGGAAACTTTGTTTTAGATAAAAAGAAGGTAGCTAGGAACTAGGAACGTAAATCTGGGTCCTCAACTTGTCTCACTAAGCAACATCAAAATGCATGTCCTTACCCTCTGTTAATGTCATTTAGAACCTATAAATGCAATTTCGTTAATACAGAAATTGATTGCAACTTTCACGCAGAAATATCAACACTTTTGAATACAGTTGCATATGAAACGGGTCTGTCTTCAAATATATTCTACAACTTCGGAAAAAATGTTAGTTTGGGAGAAGATAAGAAAATTGTTTTTGAATAGGTGAACAGTTGTTCTACATATACTGAAGTCAACAGAAGTTTTTTCCACTGACCTTAGTGAGAGCTGGACTGCACAATGACTCATAGAGATTTACAAACAACAGAATGAAGCTCCTCAGTCTATCTGTATGCTATCACGCTACATTTGTTTGCTTGTTTTTACACAAATATTTAGATTTTTTACTCTTAAGAAGATTATGTCCATTCACAGATGGAGTCCTCTACTCATGGACTGGGTAGGTACAAGAATAGAAAGGCAGCCTGAGAGTCTTTCTCTATCCTTCCTGAACTTTAGCCTTGACCCAAATGGACCACTGTACGCATGCATGTATGTGAAGCAATTCAGTCTCCCTGCTAAATTTGCTACAGTGGATTTAGTTGAGGATATTTTAGATTATGTCGTCTTTCTTCAGCTAGACCGCTTGCTGTGTATTATACTTCTTATTTGTTAATCCTCTATTTCCTTAGGACTATTTCATTTAGGTATTGTTAAATAAGGGATAAGTACATAATCCACTCATTTAGTCCTTCCAAGAAAATATTCACATCATAATCGCAACTTCTTCATTTCACATGATTACAAGCAACTTTTCACATTGAATCTGGATCCAAAGTTCACTGAAACTATGAATAAGGCATCAGGACAAGCTGAAAAATTAGCTTCCATATTATTATACATACAGAGGACTCTAAGATTTGTAGCAGTGTTATGATCTTAGAGTGTATATCAATACTTGCCCAACCACTAGTCAACTAAATCTTTCAGTTAATCCAGCATAAATCACACCCCATAGCAGGAATTAATCATTTGTCTCTCAATTTTCCAAGAACACTGGCAATTATTTTGTCTGAAGAATTAACAGTGATTATTGAAGTTCGTTTCTTGCATCACTCAATACACACTTTTTTTAAACACAGAATAGGGGGCGAACCAGTGAATTCTTTTCCTAAAATTACTACTGATGATACATTCTGTGACTTCGGGAAAGACGTTTCACAACTCCAGGATCATTCCTATATCTCTACGAAGTGCTCGAGAAACTTAAGCATCTTTGGCACTTCCAGGAACTTTGAAGGCTGCTGTGGGATTTCTTTCATTCTGGGCTCATCACTTGATTTCAGTGTCAGTAGTGGGTTTTCTGATACACATTTTAACCAACAAAATGTGACCTACTAGGGTGCAGCAAGAGGCCAGACTAACAGTTCTCCCCCTCTCTTCCACTCTCACCAAAGTACATGACCGCCTTCCTCAGTCAATCTGATTCAGTATTTACTTTCCCTAAGGACGTATTTTCTGCAGCCACTGTCCTTGGTATTTATACGCCTATTCTGATGACCATCAGAGATGGTTTGCCAATAATGATTGTCACCCAGGGCTGACAATCATTCACAGACTGTATGTGCCACTGGCACTAGATCAAATGGTATCTCAGGACTCCCCGTGCCATGCTCCCTTCCCGCTTTTCTGACGGGAAGCTGCCTGGAAGAGTAATGCCGTTTGCCAGCCCTGCTGCCACTCACCTCACCACAACTGAAGATCCGTCCAGCAGAGAGCACAACACAAACACGGTCTTTGACAGCAGCAGGAGTTGCACACTGGGCCCACCATGCTGGCTTAATCATTCTGATCTCATTATAAAAGTAAGGTAGATTCATTTTTCATCAAGTTGCTATCAGCAACCAGCTCACAAAAGTTGGAATGACATTTTTTATGCTAATATGCACTGATAGTGCCCTTTCTGCCGTGAGGATGATGGCACACTTTACTAGATTCCCTTTGGGTTAAAATATAATATATTTTCTTGGTATTATCAAGCAATAATATATAATGTTAAAAAGCAACACTGGAAATGAAACACTGATTAAGAGCAAAGAGATCTATTTCACAATCCATCACGGCTGGCTATTTAAGCTCTAGTCATTCAGTGAACAGTCTCCCCCAGCTTAGTCACCTTGATATCTGTCACTGACCACTGACCCGTGTGCTACCCACTCCTCACTATCGTAGCTATGTCCATTGGAAGGAGCCTCACTGAGAAGAACGCATTTGTGATGGAACAGTAGACTGTTCCTTTTTTGGTCCCTCTTTTCCTTCTTCTTTTCTTGTGCAAGGAGGCAGAAAGGATTTTTTTTTTTTTTTAATCAACTTGAGATCCAGATCTGTTTTTCTATATATATAGTGATTACTCGTTCTTCAATTGTTTCTGCAAGAATTGCATTTTTAGTAATTAAATAAACATAGGAAGCCTGGGGTTCAGAGATTGTTTTTTGGTAATTGATAATAAGAATAAAAAACACGTTAATTTATACTGTAAAATTTGCAAGACAAGGAATGCAGCTTGCTAGTCTCCACAGGTACTATGAAAAAACACAGCACTATGCATAATATATTTAATGTTCTGTTATTTCTGATGAGTGTTAAATCTGAGCTTCATCTGGGGTGCCCCACCTTGGAGGATGAAAATGCTCTTAAATTGAGTATACCCATGTCCCCCTGATATTATGTAAAGGTTAGATACAAAAACATAGAGACTTTATTTAAGAATCCCTTCTATAAGAATGTTCTGGCTTGATTATTTACAGCATAGTCTCCTTCTATACCACCTGTGACCATTTACTTATGAAATAGCTGCAGCTGTAGAAATCACAGGAGTTCACTTTGCACACATCTTTTCTTTAAAGTAAAGACTGCTTCCTGAGGTGCTACACCATAAGATTCAGTTTCTTGCCACTGTAGCTCAAATAGCATAGAAGTGATTTCAATATGCCATTATTTCATTGTATTCATTCATATGACACTTCTATTAAAACAGTGTTTTTTTCTTATGAACGGAATACATCAAGAGTGGCTACTACACTGAGCATACTTTAAAAGAGGAAAGCACTGGACATCAATGTCTTTCCTTTGTTATATGCTCAAAGTTATGGCATTTCTTCATATATACTGGCCCATCATTTGCCACAGAAACCAATGACAAATTTGCAACAATACGTATTCAAGGAAGGACATACCCACATGTTCATTCTTTTTTATTTGATTACCTAACTTACCTTCCTTATCATGGTGCAACTTTGCCATGAATTATTCATTAAAAACTAATAAAAACTTCCAAATGAGCTACAAATAAAATCAAAGAGTGCTGGTATTAATACTCACTATTCTACTCTTCCCCCCCAAACCAGCAAATTTAATGTTTCTAAGACTTAGAATCCCCTCACTATTTATACGGGTGACTTTGGAGACCATTGCATGACATTATTTATGTACATATCCACAGCTTTTATTGTCTAACTACATGTGTATTTCAATGGTTTCAGAAAGAGGTTGAAAGATACAGGAATATACTTTAATTCATAAAAAAGGCATATTTCTTACCTTTTTTTATTTGATATTTCTTTCTCTAAATGCTTTGGCTTACTCTGCCAGTTGATAATTTTTGCATGGATCCATGTGGAACGCCCTTTACTAAATTAAATATTCTCCAATATTGCCTACGGCTGTCTTTCACATTTCCAGACTCTTAGATATTAACGTATCCTGCCTGTCCTTAGAAAATTGTCCAAAAATCAATGCTATTGACATTTCATTTGTCTTAGTACCTTTGGTTTTTAGAGAAATCAAAAGTTAGGAGGTTTGTTGCTTTGAAGCCATTCTGAGTCTCCATCTGGTTGAAGTAATGAAGTGTTTTAACACATACTCTTGAAACACGTGTATGCATTTCAGTGATTTGGAGTACTTGGGGCCCGAGGAGGAAGAGAGGAGAGAGGAAGAAGGTGGGTCTGACTGGTAAAGAGGCAACAGTCTGCTATAATGTTTTCAGTATGCTTTCAGGTTTAGGAACCTCCTATGCTTTTGCACACTTACTTGCACTTTCTGAGTATGATCTTTAAGGAATTTTGATGTGTCTTTATTCATGGTTGTATTCCTTTTTCTGCTGCCTTCTTCCTCTATCCCAAGTCTGTGACATATGTTTTTCCTTGCCCTAGTATTTCACATTACAAATAAAATGCTTTTGCCATGGTCTGAAATGAGTCACCTATTAACAGATTACAGCTACATTCATTAGCTTTGCATCTGTGGAAATCACAGGGGTCAGCACACCCGTACTGCAAGTGATGAGTTTCACCCTGGGAAAACCACCTTCCTGATAAAGGTGTCTCCCCTTCCCACTACACGAGAGGTTTGGGGGAGGGCGAGCAGGGTCTGAACCCACAGCACTGGCCCAGGGTGAGACTTTGGGCTTCAGTCTCACTCCACAGATTTAGCACCGTGTTGCCCAGACCAGGCATGTCATGACTCATACTGACCCAGACCTACTAAGCCTGGCTTGACCTAGCTGATTGTTCCAGATGTATTTTGATGTGTCTGTACGGTGCTTGACTCTTATTTACCACTGTGGGACAAATGCAAATGATCTATACAAAACACAGCTCTGTTTTCCTTGTCTCGTTATCGTGAGGATCAGTTTCCTATGAGAAGTTTATAGTTGTTTCAATTAACAGCTATATGGCTGACAAATACTCTTTGTCAAATCATTAGAGCTTAAGCTCACAAATCCTGTAACTTCAACAGAGAGAGATTTTTAAAACCAAAAGTCTATTAGCACTAAACTTTTAAGGTTGCTTCAGAGACAATTAGAAACCCCCATTACCTTTGACAACAGCAAGTCTAAGAATGTAATAAGCAAAAATACCAAAATGGTATGGTTTTCATCACAATAGTAACTTAAATGTAAGTTTAACACATCAAAACAAGATAGTATGCTGCAGTCCCATACTTCATTTTAAATAAAATACTCAAACACTGTGATTAAGTCATGCTATGGCTTTCAAAGCTGTGGGTAACTTGTAGGCAACAGCACAGCAGAGAAGCAGTTTCCGCAGGATGACTGCAAAGTGCTCCTCCTCACCTCCTGCCCAGGGGTGGGACTGGCTGGCAGAATGAGGCTGCAACTAGAGTATTTTCTGTCTACTTCCTTCTTAGACCAGGGAAAACGCAAGAGACAGATTGTCACTCCAATCTGGTTTTGAAACATGGCCATAGCAGCTCTCACAAAGACTTTGTTTAGCTCTTCCCTTTTATTAAATGCATGAGGAAATAGGTAGCACATGAAATGGAGCTCACAAAATGGGACTTTTCACTTGTCATATCTAAGTTCATAAGCATAAAGATACATTACATACATAATTTTGATCACAAATGGGTAACAATATCTTACTGCTTTAAAAAAAAAACCTTAGTAGTGCCTAAAAGCCACAAGTGAGATTGAGTCCACTTTGTACGTTTGCCGATGCTCAGTGAGTTTCTTCTTCAAACGGAGTGTGTGTGCGCACATGTGTGCATGTATGCGCACGTGCATGTTTGTAAGCAGGGTCGAAATTCAAAGTATTCCAGATTCATGTACTCAAGATTAACTTTGCCTTCTTCTCATGTCTGGGTTCTCATCTATGCCAACCAATTATTACATTCATAATTATTACATTCATAAATACTACATTTTTAATTTGAAGGAACAAACATGTATGAGAAAATAAACAATATCTTATACTCTAGTCCTCTGTTGCAACGTGGGGAACAAACAAATTGACTTATCATTGTGAAGCCTGACTAGTTTAACTCAGATTTCTGACAGGCAACAATTAAAAGCTAAATTTCTCATCATTTTTTAATATTTAACAAATATAAAATCTGCAATCAATATTCACCTGTTCTACCAACACAGAAATAAATTTTTTGGTTTTAATCTGACATAGTTAATGTGAAAATTCCTAAATGCAATATATCCTTTTACAAGATGGAAGCCATTTGGATGCAGAATTTGGGTATATAGTGAATACATAATTCATGTTTACAAATAAATGTAACACAAATCTCTGTTATTTATGCTGAAATCAAGATCTATTTAGGCATGCAACATGTAAACTGATGAACAGTGACATGCAGCTCCTATTGTCACTTCTTAGGACCTTTGTGCAGTTCTGACATTATAAGCAGCAGGTGCAGGAAAAAAGCAGAGAAGTAATTAACATAAAATTATATTACATTATGCCATCACCTAACAGGTGTACTAGCAGGTGATCTTTCTAATTATAATGCACTCCAACATTTTCAAGGCTATTATTCTTTCTACATAATAACCTGTGAATACGAACCATTTTTACCTCATTGCACAGGGGCTAATAGCCATAGCACAGTAATTGGAACATCTAATATTAATTCTCTGAATGCTCTTCTTTGTTGTATACTTTTGGAAAAAAATCAAATGTAGGAAGATTAAAGTAAGTACCTATATTAATATAGTTAGGCCCTTAAACTAATCCATCTGATTTTTTTGCAGTGGGGCTGAGAACCTGCAGCTCCTATTGTATCCAATTCATAGCCAAGAATTTATTACAACCTCTGGGAGAAAATAAAGATGGAATGAAGGGAAAAGGAAGCTGAACCAGAAGCTCCTATTCAACTTTATCCTGATGCTCTAAGGTGTTATTTAAGTCCAAATAATTTTATAAATATTCTTCAAGAAGACCAAACATTTAAAGAACTAAAAGAAAATACTGTAAGTTGCAATGGCAATAATAACATCTTTAACAATAACAACAACATATTTCCCTGCCCCATCTTGTAAGGAAACAAGTCTCAAGGAAGATAGCTGGAAGTACTTCAACCTAAGAAACTAACTCACAGCTGAATTTCACACGGGATTCAAACTGAAAACGGCTGGGATACCATGACAGGTAGAAAATTTATTATATCTGAGATATGAGTAAATCCAAAGTCGTTCACTTACAAAATATTGCATTTAGGGGAAAAAAAAAAAACTGGAGGGACGCTCACAGATTTCTTTTAGAGCTTTTAAAAATGAACAATTTAACTGGCAACCATTTTCATGAAGCCTCAATTTACAATTATACTACTATAGTATTAGCTTCATTTTATTATTGAACTAAATGGTTCCTTTACACCCATTGCATCTACCAGCTATGCTATTTTTGACTGAGGCCATACATATTATTGACGAGAACTCAACACACCAGTAGGCGTCAAAAGTTTCAGGAAGCCTTCAAAAGTGGATTAGCTGCTGCCAGAACAGAAAACAAACATTTTGTAATACCAAAATGAGGCTACTTGTTGTATGCCAAGCACAAAAGCAGCAATTTGTGCAGCCATGATGAGAAGAGGAAACTCACCACACAGGTTGCAAACAATACAGAATTTTTTCAGAATGATTCCTGCCTCCATCTACAAAATGCACCATTTGCATTTCAATTCACCTTCTGGCTGACATTTCTCTATAATAGGAACAGATATTTCTGATTCTTCAAAGTGTGATTCCTCTGGCCTCCTCCAGTCAAGTCCCTCTTAATGTGTTTGTCTTTCTCGTTATCTGCCCCCAATCCAGTCTCCTTCATTGACCCACGCCATACTGTCCTCCTGTTGCTGGAACAACTTGTTCCTAAGACTCTTGCTCAACTAGTGTAAATTCCCCAACTCCTGGCTTCTTTCCTGACTTCTCATTGACTCTACAGCTACTCTGTGGATCATTCGAGGTAATTAAGTCTGAGATCTGCTTAATTTAGTGCCTGACTTCTATCTGATGAGTATCATGTCACAGGAGCTTTGACAGAGCTTAATTATGGGGTCCAACAGCTTATTTTCATGTGCTTTTGAAATATCTGTAGCAGTATTGCAGTTAATCTTTTCTGGGTAACTGAGAAACATAAAAAAAAAATTCCCCCCAAACCACTGCTGTAGGCCCTGATAATAAATGGGAAAAAAAATGCTATCTTCAGATTACCTCCAATCTTTACTGCACCCACTGCCTGAGAACAGAGCAAAGTTCTGCTTGAACACAGTCTAAGTACTTCCTTCATTTTGTTAAAGAGAATTCTTCTCCACCACCATGAACGTACTTTCCCCAAGTCCATTCAATTCTCAGCCCATGTTTTTTCTCTGCCTTGGTCCTTCATCTCTTCTTCCTCTTTTTCTACTCAAGGATTTTCTATTCCATTTTTCCCCCTAATCTAAGTTCTCCCTATGCATTGTCCATGCCCTCCCCTTCTTAATCCATTAGCCACAGAACTGTATCGATCTCCCTAGCCAAAACCGTTTCTCCCTTTACATTTGATGTGTCTTCTGCTTTCCACGTCCTTCTGTCAGGTCTAGCTCAAGTCCTGCTTTTATTCCAGTCAGGCAATTTCCTTCTCATGAGCATGATTCCAGAAAGGGGTGTCATCAGGAATACAAGACAACTCCTTGCTTTCAGACAAAAGGGTGTGACGACACAGAAACCCTTGTTTGTAAAAATGCCTTTTCACCATGCACACAACTCTGAGTTTTCATCAACAAAAGTCTACTAGACCTAACTCAGTAATTATTAATTATAGTTATCTAAATATTTTAATGCAGTTTTATTTGCATCAAGAAAGGAACAACAGCTAACAGATTTGTCAGGAATATATCAAGTGCAGTCAAAGAAATATCAGCTCTAATAGAATAACAGGTCTTGCGGATAGGGGCAGCAACACAAGCAATATCGCTTCAGTTTATCAAGGCTTTGAATGCTATCTAATGTGACAGTTTCATTAAGAAGTTAGGAGATCATGATATACTTAGAAATCGAAGAAACTGTGAAATAGGTGCAAAACTAGTATGAAAATGGTACTCATGGAATGGATATCACTGTCAAATTGGAAATACAAACTAAATAGGATTTCACTGGGGACCATCCTCCATTCAATATAATCCAGTATTTTGTTTTAGGATTTGTATGCTGAAATTCAGACTGCAGGTAGCAAAGCTGAGGTAGATTATTTATAAGAAGCTAGAGATGAATATTAGAATTCAAAATCGTTCCAACAACTTGGAGAAATGGTCTGAAAAAATAGGATGCAGTTCAGTAAAGGCAAGTTCAAGGCTCTGGGTTCAGGCAGCAATAACGAACAGCACAAATACAGACAGGAGGTGAATGACAATGCAGTACTGCTGCAGAAAATAGTTTTGAGATCGGGGAGGCACTGTGGACCATAAGTCAACAACATAATGCTACTGCAAAAAAGGCAAACATCATACTACAGCATATAAACAAAATAATCTGTAAGACTAGGGAAATAATGCTTCTGCTCTGTCTGACACTGGTAAAGCCCCCCCTAAAATACTGTGCTCCACTTTGGGCACTATGTTGTTAAGCAATATGCAGACCAGATGGAGAGAAGGACCAGAGGACAGCAAAAGGAATGAATCAGACATCTAGAAAACACAGTCTAAAGAGAAAGCTTAAATCAACTAATGTAGTTTTGGATAGGCAAAAATAAAATAAAGGCGATACATGTTCAAACAAATACGTGGAAGGTGCAGAAGTACTTCATGTCCACTGGGAACAGGGTAGTAAGCCACAGGCTTGAAGTGAAGAAAGGGAAGTTTATGCAAGACATGAGGAAAAACTTGCTCAAGGTACAGAGAGTTAGACACTTCAGACAGAATGCTGAATGATCTGATACAGTGGAACAATAAGTGATATAGAGCAACTATTACATAGATCACTGACATGACAGATAATAATAGAAGTGCATGATGTATTGTAATTATTAATGGAATGCATATGCATTAATGTAACGCTTTATGTCAATGCTTTGTATTGACAGTCACAGCATGAAACAGCATAAATGATTTAGAAAAACCTGTTACAATTAGAAAAAGTCCTGAAATTCTTCTATGTAATACAGCCATTATGGAAAAAAACGTCCTTAGCAGACCATAGGAGAACAAATTACTTCCTGTCTTTGCATCAAATCCTCAAGGATCAGACAGACATGACAGTCTTTGGCTGAAGGAAGAAGAACAGGACACTCCTAATAGGAAGACCGTAACATTTAGAATAAAAATCTAATACAGAGCACAGAAAGCCCAACAAAAGAAACTGTAAAATACCATCTTTGAGGCTTCAACCGTTCATATTAATCTAAAAACTTAAATACTATACAGGTCCTTCTGACTTCAGCATGGATCTCCATGGGCAGAAAGCTGTGCCTACACAGACAAAGCAGGATTGGAGGATTAACATATTAAGTGTCCTTTGCTTGGGTCTCAACAGAGAAAACTCCCATTGTATACTGTCTTTGCAAGTCAGTGCAATTAAAAAAAAAAAAAAACAACTTAAAGAACAACCACCTGTAAGATACAAAGACATTTATCAACCAAAAAATGTATGGTGTTTGTTGAGTCAAACTTCCACACTGAAGCTACAAACTTCTACAGCTACAGAAATTATATTCTGCTTTTCCTATTTTGTGTTGTATACACATACATATGTACATATACATATGTATATATCTGCATGCTATGGCCTGTCAGTGTCACCCAACCTATGAAATTCTATAGACAGCTTTTGCTCATAAATCTAGCAGGCACTTTTTCTTTCAGTAGAACAAACCCCTAATCTAGTTTCAAGGAGTTGTAAAAGACAGGTCCTGTGATTCACCCCCTCCCCTCAACAGAAGCACTGCTTGTTAATCCAGCAGGAAATAACATTTGCCAGGATTGACAGCTGTGGATTTGTATTCAATTCCCAAATTAAAAACCAATGACAGGGCCTAGTTCAATGGAGATGTCAAGCAAAATAAAGAAAGTAAAAAACCTGCTGCTTTCTCTGTAAAATACAAACACACATGCATTTTGGATAACAATACTAAAAGCTGGGAAGGAGCTATAATGGGACTAAAGCTGTGTGCAAAGTTTCTCCCGAGGGTTTTTTCCCCCTCCAACAACTCACATTTTGTATTTTTCCTCTTACATATTAAGTTTTCCTCTTACTCCTAATACATGTTTTAAAACATGTTAAAATCTATTTCAATAACTATTTAAAACCCTGCAAAAATATAATGTAAAAATTTTCACGGTCAAATCAACAAAATTCTCATATATAACATTAATTTTGTCCAATTCAAAAAAGGCTTAATTGCAAATATTATGAAGAGATGTAACGGTACAAGTTCTTATGCTTCTGCAAAACTGTGTTAATGGTAAATCAGAGTTCATCTTGGGCATCTTCTATTGTTAATCAGAATAATAAGAAACAGCGATGGAAAATGCCTGACACAGTAAAGACCGGCTGTTTTCTAGGGCTGTAAAAACTGCTCTGAAGAGCTGAATGCAACTTTTCCCAGTTCTAATAGTCTTTGGAATAAATCACAATAGTATCATTCTTACTGGGAATTCAATCCCATAATTATGAGTTCATAATTCCTTAAGTCTCTGTAAATACTCCTCTCACTTGCTGAAAATTACACCTTTCATATACTTTCAGATGCCCATGTTCCTCCAACACACTGCTTAAATAAGAGAACAGGGAACATTAATTTACATTCAAGCCACTTCAGCAATCTGTGAAACAACAAAATGCAAAGTGTTTTAACTTACTGCTATTTACCTGTAAGAAGTGATCCTCCGTAGGTCTGTAACGGGAACACGATAGCCACACTCTTCTAAGACTTCCCCACATGCAATTTCTTCTAAAGAAAGGTCTGGTTTGTCTACAATGCCAGCACAGAGTTCATAGGTCACTCCTACCACAGCAGGTAAGGGATCCTCTACACGAGAGAAGTTCTCCTTGTCCTGATGCTGAAAGACTTGAGGATGATGCCTTTCTACTTCACACATGTAAACAGCTTAAAAAAAAAAAACACAAAAGAAAAAGAAACAAGGGGAGTGGGGGATGTTACTTTATTCATATTAAATAGGAAAAAAGATGGTACACAAATCTTGCCTGGAAATTTATAATCATCAGAGTACTTGAGAGTAACACGGAATTCAGTTGTGTACCTGTTAAAATTATGACACACTGAAATTGGAATTTTAGAGAACAAAGGTTCTCCTGCCATTTCTGTAAAATTATTCTTTAAACTCTATTTGTGCTTACATCATTTGGCATGAATTCATGCACACCTTAAAATAAATAAAAATAAAAAAAGGAAGCTGTTCATCCAAGAAGTCTAAGTCCCAGAAGCGCCATACAACTTCCATTTGTTGGGCAATGTGGATATCAGGATTTAATTTCAACTATGCAGTTATCTTGCAGGAAAGTTGGGTTGCACATTATGTACCATGTGCACAATGATGAGTCTTTCAACCTGTCAACTCAGCTGTTATTTAGAAAGGGTATGAAAAGCATGTATGTTTGTTTGAAAAAAAACAACCCTCTTTTGAACATATAGTTCCTTCACAGATTCCTGTGTGGAGTCTGAAAAAGACTTCTTGAATGAATCCACAAACAGCTGCCACTAATGCACTCCTAAAGAAAGTGCAAATGCCAGATTTTAGTCCTTATTTAAGCGAAACCTCCACTGATGTGAACAGAAATTTTGCCTGAGTGAGAAC
Organism: Calonectris borealis; assembly: GCF_964195595.1. Classification (NCBI taxonomy): domain Eukaryota; kingdom Metazoa; phylum Chordata; class Aves; order Procellariiformes; family Procellariidae; genus Calonectris; species Calonectris borealis. The sequence goes on along the minus strand of NC_134316.1, from coordinate 9,837,719 downwards.
TGCAGCACTGGATGTTAACACACAAAGAATCACTACTACAATTCCAATCATTGTAACTTTAGCTTACAGGTATAATCCCACCTGTTTCTTCTTTGAAATTTCTTCATGTCTATCCCTTTGCTTTTCATGAAACGTTACCATGGAGGTTTACAAAACACCTGAATAAAACTATTTTAAAATTTGAAATTATTTTTATTCCATTAAGATATTTTACATGCATATTTCATATACACGTAACATGGTTTTCAAATGAGCTTATCTTTTATTTCCCATTCTAAATCTTACAGAACTCGTATATAAAAGAGCTCAAGTTTAATGGACAACTTTTTGTTCTTCCAGTTACTGGATTTAGCTTATTATTTCTTAAAACTGTGATATACAACAAGGTCCCTAAAGAAATGTTGTCGCATAAAAGTAAAGTGCCACACTGACTTCTCAAGCACTTGGTCTCTGGGGAAGAGTCTATACCCCAGAAGTTTGTGCCTAGGCTCCTTCTATAATGCTTCTTGCCTCAGAAGTGTAGGATAGCAAGATCAGCACCTGAACGGGAGATGTCTAGATCAGTCTAAAAAGAAAGATGAAGTGCAGAAGTTTACCCAAAAATGAATCTTTCTCCAGAATTTAAAAAAGCTGTTTGCAGTAGGTACATCTAGGCCTTTGAAATTCAAACATTTAAGGGAAGGAGCTTCCATTTCTTAGTTGAAAAACATGACTAGAGCTCACTTTTCTTTTTAAAATGCAGCAAGAAGGCAGCAAAAAAAATATTCCATGCAGAGTCTGAAGGACAGATCCTTGAAGGGTGTCTATTGTCATTATTCCAAAAACTTCTAAAAGCTATGACAATTATCATAAATGACAACTGCCTCCAGGATCTCTCTGAGATGAGCCAAATACTCTAAGATTGTATTGCTTTTTCAGTATTGACTTATCCGTATCAGTAAATACAAAAAGGAACAATGCATATATCCCAGTAAAGGACTTGGGCACCAAAACAGGATGCAGGTAAGAGTGTGGGTACAGAAATATGGAACTGTGATTAAAGTAACTCTCTGTTACAAGTCTCTTGAATCCCTGAAACCCATCCTGTCATTCCAGCAGGCACCTGCTGTTCTCCTTCTCCCTCAGCACAACTGGGCTCCATGTAGATCAAAACCTACATTCCCAAAAGGACCCAATCCAGCAGTCCTCTTCAGAGCAAAGCCAACACTCAAAGCACACCAACAGCTTTTCTCTGCAGATAAGGAAGAATAGAATCGGTACCAGCCACTTCCGTAAGAGCATTCTTACAGAAGAGCATTAGAGCATTCACCAAGGAATCACAGTACGAATTCATTATCAGCAGTCTCAGAAAGGTTCAAACTCAATTTATCTCTCGTAGATAAGCAAAGCCTAGAAAACCAAGCTGCCTGCCCATATCAGGGAACAGAGGAGTCCTCCATACCTCTCCTCAAGGTGCAAAATTGACTGCACAAGTGATGCACTAGGGGAGATAAAGTACTGGATGGAAAAGCAGTCTGTGGCCTATTTGCTAGGGCACGCTCTTTGGAGGGAAACCTGTGACTCTCCTCTTCCTCATCCCAATAAGGTTGCCAGCTTACTGCAAATGCACAAAGAGTTCAGAGAGCAGAAACTAGAAGCAAGAACTCAGCTCCCAGCACAGTCACCCACCCACTAGTCCCATGTCTGGTTGCTTTCTTGTCTTCCAATGGCTTATGGTACTTTTGTCAGAAACTGCCACTTCATCATCACCAGCCAGTCTCCTCATGGACACATGTGATGAGCAGCAGCATAGTGAGGACTTAAACAACCATCTAGTGCTCGTTAAACATCTTGACCAATTACCCTAGAGCCACTCAGCTGTAAGAAGCCTTGGAGTGGAAACTTCGGTAGAATTGATGTACTTGCCTTCCTTTCTGCAAAGCTGGGACAAAAGATAGATGGCTCAGTCAAACTCATCAAATAAGATCATAACTGTTATTCAAAGCAGCCTTGTTAGATGACTCATATACAGGGACTTGTTTGCTATCCCTGAAGAGAAGAAGACAACAGTACGGACTGAGGGGTTAGTGGGGCTTAGCTGACTGGGGAACGTGCTAGCTTTTCTTTAAACTTCTCATTTCTCTTTGATTGCACTGGTGTTTTGTACCTCCTGAAACAGAACATGGCTTATGATTCAGATCTTTGATACTGTTTCTTTTAGGTCAATGCAAAAATAAACACCACAATCCATTGAAAGATCATTATACTTACAGTGAAAAACACAGGGCACATGTTCATAGGTACTAATCCTAGCCTTTCCCAGGAATATATTATTTTACTATATTTGAAAACGTGTGGTCAATTGACTACCAAGACCTTGGCTAATCAAGGGTGAGGAAACAATATGGAAACTACTGAGATGTATGTGTAACAAGTCCACAGTACATTGAAAAATATGGTCCTGTCTGCCTCACCCTGGTTGTGTGCTCCTGCCACCCCTCAAGCCAGCGTGAACTCTTCCAGGCCAGTCAGATAAGCTGTCTAATCCTCAAAAGTATCTGTTCACAGCCAGGTAAGACCTCTGCTGCGGCTGCATGAGGGCTGGTGCTGCCAGAGCAAATGGGGTGGGAATGTACGTACAGGGAGGGATGAGTGCCTTTATAAGCAGCACAGACTTCAGTGGGAAAACCTGATGATGACACCATGCCCTAAGGAAAGGCAAGCACACCCCTCAACCAGCACACGTGCAGGGGACGTGCCTGGTGAGTGAGCGGCAGCTGTTTGCTCACAAGTAACAAGCTATTGCTTTCCTGGTGGGACCCTGAGAGGAGCTAGCAATGAGAAAAGTCTCGGCCTTAATTTTTGTTTGTGGAACAGGCACCAAGGCAGACAATAACCACGGAATAGAAATATAATTATAGCGATGTGAGTAATGTCAGGGCATGGCTGCAAGCACTGAACTGCTCTGGAGCGTCTGACTGACCATTGTCCCTAAGGCTGGGTTTCTGAGCCGCTCCAGCCTCTGCAACAGTTTAACTCCAAGAACAGTCCAGTCTTTTGAGGCAGATTTGACACTTCCACAGGGACAATGTAATGAACATGTCACTGTTCAGTACATATATATATGCGTATATATGAAGGCTTCTGCCTAAGATTGCCTCAAAGAGAGCAATAGCTCTATAAGCCATTTTATTTGGCTGGCAAATAAAAGATATTGAATTATTGATAAATAAACAAACACTTTCTCTTTATAATAGTCATATAGTGCTTCATGAGAAGTATGCACTGTCAGTGTATCAGTGCTGCACAACACTGAAGAGCCTGTCAATCACTGTCAGTAAGAAAGGACAGCATGACACCACCCTTGAAAGTTTCCTATAAAGTCTATCAGGAACTGTCTTGAAATGGTCTCTTAGCAACAGTCAGTGAAATATCTTGTGATTTTTTTTTAATTAACATGCAGAGAATATGCATTTAATTTTTAACTTCCAAAAAGTAAATACTGCTTTCAATTAAAATAATGGATACAAAAACTCAGAAAGAAAAAAGTATATTAACCTAAACTCATAATAATAACTGGTAAAATGAAGCTGTATTGATGAAAAAGCATACAGTCCTAAATTTCCCTCATTTTAAATTCCCAAGTATATAACAACAATAACACATTAAAAAAAAAGAGCATATTTAAGACAAAAAAAAAAAGGAATATTGTGCTTCTGCAAAGAAGCTGCCTACTAAATACTAGATAGGTCAAGAAAGGACTTCAAATAAAAGCAATCTATTGCATGATCATTGCAGGGCTGTTTGTAATTCCATCCAAAAGAGGACAATGACTAGCCCAAAAGCAGAATGTAAGGCTACCCTGATCATTCGTTTCATCTATAATGGAAATTTCCCTGGTTAGAAATTCTGACCAACTGAAAAGGGTGGGCTATCATACAAAGAAACAGAATATAGAACAAAGATTTTATCACCACAGATGCACCAACTTTTAACTGCTAAACACTTAAAAGCTTGCTTCACTAGAGAGCAAAAGTAAATCTAAAAAAAGAGGATTACCTGGGCGGAACTGCTTCACCACAACAAAGCACTGCCGAGAAGTATTGAAGATCAGGATTGACACACTGAGGAGGAAGATAAAAAACAAAAGATCAATGCTTTATGAAGGATTAATGCAGAACTATTAAACTTACATCTTGTGAATTTAATTTTAACTACATAAATACATAGAAGTTTTATTACTAAAGCCCACAATGCAACAACATCCTTGTCCAAAATCCATCAAGAGGGATAGATAATTGGTCGTGTTCCCAAAGCCCATGAGAATTTACCCAAAATTAAGTCACTTTTGTCTCCTGCCATGCAGACAAAGTAAGCCACCAATCAATTCCTTCTCCCCAACAGAAAAAAAAAAGTCCAACTCTAGGAACATTGTTACTAGATAGTAATAAAAAGAAAAAAAATCCTTAAAAATAAAAAAAATTTCTTCCCTTATATCAGTCCCAGATTAGGATAGTCTAACTCTTAGGCACAGTCTAGTCTCATTCAGAGCCAGAGACTTCTGTATAAGCACAGAGCATCTCCTATCTGTGGCTACTTGCTGAGCTTGGGCCTTAAAACAGACACCATCCAAGCCCAATTTTGTACAAATTTAAACCAGACGCAGTTTTAACTGTTACAGGTTGATCATTTGGAGATGCTCTAAAAGTGTGGAGTACTGATGTTCCCTGCTCTATTTCTCACTTAAATTACTCCCAGATTTTACTAGTTAAAAAAAATGCAGACAAAAGTCTCTCTCCTTAGTTGGTAGCCCATTAAAACATGCAAAAATAAGTGTATATTTTGCTCATTACCATGGTAGTATTCTCTCATTTGTTACGCCTCACTGTATGTAATTGGAAAGTTAATTCATTATTCTATGAATTCTACAACAGATTAGATTAACAATGGCATATTTGCAGAGTTGAGTCAAACTTTCAACTTTCCTTGTAAAAGAGCTGTATATTTATTTTCACCATTTGATTTAATAATGAAGTCTCAGGCTGCCAGAGAAACTGCTATTTGATGATTATTAAAAATAATGTTAATGTTTATTATAATAATATATTAAAACCAAAACAGAAGGGAGAAGTCCAGATGTTAACATTTATATTCATCATTGCTATTCTCAAAGACCCGTACTGCATATTGATGGCTTCCTGCCCCAGGAGATGTCACTTGCAGGCAATTTTAAAGCAAAGGGTTTTAGCCTTAGAGAGGCTGGAGGAGAACATTCACCCTGTTTACTGGCACGGGGTTTCTTTCTGACCTAACACCAGAATAACTGGGAGTTACGTTGTAGGTTGCTAGAAAAGATGAAGTTAAGCCACAGCCTACGATGTTTTTAAGTTTACTTAAGTATTACTCTTTTTTTTTTTCTCCTTTGCATGACTGTTCCTCTCCCCAAAGCAGAACTGTCTGAGGGTAGACATTGCACTAAATAAAAGGGGAAAAGGAATTAAGGCTACTGAACCTTTGTTTTTTGTCCATGGGTCTAAGGATGTGCACTGCCTGAAATTGGAGACAGCAGCAGTCCAAAGCAGAGGTTAAAGAGAAGAGTAGAGATTTCCTGAAGCATACGGTTGCCCTTTACCTTTCTTTACATCCACCACCCCAGGCCCAATATTTCACTTGGCTTGCCTTCTTCAGCACGTCTCATTAAATAACTCATACCAACTCATTAAAAATGGCTCAGCTATTAGACATTATTTTTTCCTAAGAGTCAATCACTTGAGATTTTTATGGAACAGATGGGAAAATTAAAAACAATCTGTCAGAATTAAGGAACAAGATCAAATTAAGCTGGAAAGGAGTAGCATCAAGTTATTACAATTGTCTGCTTCTCACACCATCTTGAGATGAGAGGGTACAGAAATGGCACAAATCTGTAGAACTTTCTATTTAATTACTTCTAATTTTCCAAGAGCCTGACAAACAATTTTGAACATAAATTTACATTTTTTAACAAACCGCAACACACAAGTTCTAATATTTCTTGTCAGAGTTAGTCATGGAGGAGAAAGTTCAGAATTACACCTTCTTGAGGAGTGAGACATTATGAATGCCATTTGGTACTTCTTATTCCACAAGAAACAATATAACATGAAATATTTCCACAGGTCACTAGGTCTGTAACTTCTGAAAACCCATTTGAAGCTGCATTCAGGACAGTTATTTGAGTATTATAGAAAGTTAGGGCAAGACTGTTCAATTGATCTAAGTAGAAGATCCCCTGAGCCACTGCTTTCAATGGGTTTCCTTATTGCTGCAACGATCCAAATATGTGGGTTCAGCTGTTTGGTCTGGCCTATAAGATAAGGAAAGTATTTATCTTCTGGAGTTTTAAATCACGATACAAAGAATTCACTACAAAATTATTTCAAGATTACTATTTTTACAGATGATATAGGCTACCAAAAAGGACTACTACAAAAGCAGAGTTGCAGTTACATATTTCAGTGGTATCATACCACAGGATATTAAAAGGGTATTTGATGTTTCAAGGCAATTCCCTTTAAAATATTACAACCAATCCTATTTTAGAATATTATATATGCATCTATAAGCTTTAAAGTGATCAATAAAGAGTAAATATATAAAATAAAAAATTAAAACATTCACAATATCTTTTGGGAACATCTCCACAAATAAAAGATACAGAAGATAAACAAAGCCCAAGCTGTATGTTATCAGAGAAAAATCACACAGAACCACTAGAAGAGAAAAAAAAAGCCCAGCCAAATTTCCTAAAAAAGGCAGGAATCCTAGCAAAGAATTTAATCCGAAATGGACATCAAAGGTCCTAACCTAGCAACAGGCTTCATGTGCCCATGTCCCAAAGCGGAGCACTTTTTTTGTTATTTTTTACGAAGGAAAAGAATACTCAGATGTAAAAGGATCATGACGGATCCAAAACTTGCCTCCATACCTTAAAAACAAGCTATAACACGTCTGCACAAATGAAACACTGTCTCAGCTTAGACCTGCCAACCTTTTCATTTTGGGTGGCAGATTATTACTTTTTACCATATTCCACAGTTGTACATCTTTGCTGGCTCTTCCTCCAGCAGCTGACACTCAGAGAAATTGCTGGTGTAAAAGGAGAGGTCATGAATGCAAACGCAATGCCACTGAGCCACAGACCTGCGCCCGAGACTCAACGAGGACACAGCACAACTGTTGCATGCAGGTATCACGTTCAGGACCTGCCACTGCCAGTGGGCATGACACCTCTGTAGACAAGAGGCGGCTGAGAAGAAAGCTCTTCAAAATGTGCTCTGTGTGTCATTCAGGAGCTCTAATTTGCTTCTGAAAGACAGATCACCTCGGGCCAATGAAGGAGACTTGGCTCCTCCGCACTGGATCTGTCGGTGGCTGCTTTAGGAACTACAACCGAACAGAAAGACAACATAGTGAGAGATGACACAGGTTTGTACAGCGTCTTCCAGGGCTGGTGAAGACCACAGGGCTGCTCAGCTTTCAGCCCAACCCTCCCTCAGCTCCTGCTCACTTTAGACATACAATGAATCACTACTCCAATTACAGGGGACTTTTTCCCAAAGAAAGCATGCATGTAAACAGGTTACTGTGCAATAACGTATGATACTCTTCTTTCTATAAATATAGGAACAATTAGGGTAGCCTTAAAATATTTTATGAAAGATGTACCTAAAATGTCAGCAAGACATATCTACACAGACCAGCTAACCTGTACTTGAGCTTTTATTGTATTCAAGTTTGCAATTAAAGTGTGCCTGGTCTTAGTATCTAACACAATGTTTTCTTAAAGGGATTCCAACTATTCAGTCAAGGATCTCACGTAGCATTTAACCATTTAAACTTCAAAGAAAACCCTGACTGAAGAGGTAAGTATTAGGATTCTCTAATGGATATCTGGCTTCCCTAAAATGTCTAAGTCAATGTGCAGAAATTACATACAACTGACCCATGGACATCTGCAACACAGGAGTCCAGAATCTTAATTCCTCCTCCACCTGCAAGACTCTCATTGAAAGAGAGATATCCACCTGAATACAACCTTTACTGCTGAAATCACCTCTTAGGAGAGTTTAGAAAATGACTCCGTTGTGTGCCATTGACCTAGAAAACTACTTCCAAATTTTTTCCTTCCCCCAACATATACAGCTCTGTATGTATTGAGCTCACGGTAACTGATGGTTTATGACATTCCAGCAGAGTAGACATTTATATAGAAATACTACTGCAACTTCACACACTCAAACCTGAGAAAGGAAGGTGGTGTTTCTAGGAGCAATGTAAAAAGCGCAGTATTTGACCACAACAGTTACAAGGTAGGGGACAGATGAAAACTGACATCCTGTTAAAATGTGCACACACATATGGACGGACGGAAAGTTAATTCTTTTGAAATACATCCTAGCAATTAAGATCAGCAAATGAGCTTTGCCAAAGCTACAAGAACATGTACTTCTAGAGGTCCAATATTTGAAGGAAGGTTGTGGGGGTGGGGGTTAGGGTTTTTTTGTGTTTGGTGGTTTTTTTTTTTGTCTGAGGGTTTTTTTTCTTTTTGTTGTTGGGTTTTTTTAGGTAGAAATGTAATTTCACCTTGTAGTCATTGGTTTGATAATCTTCTGTCTTGATGATTTGTCAGTTGTTGACCTGAGCTACAGTTAATCCACAAGCAACTGCTAACACTTACTAATTGCTTTTCATGAGACAAACTTTTAAAATCCTTTAATAAATAAAGATTGATTCAGCCTTTCAATATTCTTAGAGGTGACCTTAATGCATACTTTACAAATGTGAATTTGCAAAACTAAAAAATAATTTAACAAAAATCACAGTATAGTAATAGCAAAGAAAACGACAAGATTCTTTCATTCACAGAAACACAAGAGAAGACTCTCAAGGCTGGAGATGAGGATTTTTAAAGATAATCTTGTACTAATACTATAGTATGTTAAGTAATTGATGAGGCAATACGGGCAAAGAAGCTGACCTTTCTTTAATCATTGTAAGAGCAATTGAGGATCTCCTTATGTCTAGCATGGGTATGTGCATGTCACACACATATTGTGATCAAAATTGAATAATGGAAGATAAAGAACCCAAAAAAAGACTGACATTAACATTGCAAGCCAGGGCTTCCCAGCTATTAACCTCAGCCACTTCCACCTACTTTTAAAGGCTAAAAATTATCTCAAAATTAGTTGAAAGTCTGTAATATTGTTTGTGCTACTTACAAACAATAATCTCAGCTCCACAGTGGAGACTTTAGAAATTAATGTTATTTGATTTTAAAAAAATGCAACAAACAAACCAAACCAAACCAAACCACCAAAACCCCCACAACACTATTAGAGCCTGTGGTAATTCAGTTACCATTCTCGAAGAAGACAATGAAAAAAGAATGGCAGATTCCAAAAAAGAAACATAAAAATGGCATGCAGGAATAAAAGCAATTGATTTAATCAGTCCCCTTGACTCCCAACAGATATTTGGTATTAAAAATCCCTTTGATACAATCAGAAGAAAATAATCAAATGTAGTGTGCAACCACAGAAGTATTTAGAGATGTATTCATCTCAGCTGGAGAGCATGTGAATATAAAACATACATGTAATATTTTTGCCTATATGGCTCATAAGGGAGAAAATGTCAAGACTTATGAATCATACTAGAAGCAAAGTTAATAAGAAAACAAATAAATAATTTAGAAGTCCTATAATTATTTTAGCTTTAAAGTATAAATTTGTTTTTCTTCTTGAAGTTACATGAATTTGGCTTTCTTTGTTCATACAGTGTTGACAAATTGATCTTTCATATTGTTTTCCATGTCAAGATTATAATTCCATCTAGTCTTTTTAAAATACTATGTTTGAGAAACACCCCAGATCAGGATTAAAGCATGTTAGTGAACAAGTGTCCTTTTCTTGTTCAAATGAGAAATGACTGTGCTTTCAATTTTAAAGTGATAATCAAAAAAAACCCAAACTCATTTAAGAGCTAACAGTCAAAAGTAATTCTTTGGGAGGATACATCCTTCAAGAGGGCCTACTTCACCTCAAGTTATTTCAAAATTACTTTTGGTCACCATGAGAAAGAATTGCATGTAGCCCCTGTGTTACATCTGTATTCAAATTAACCATCAATTTCACAGCTGGACACGTCCCTGAAAACTTCTAATGTGGTATCTAAAGTGCTGTCGTCTTCTTTTTATCAGAGCAGCACCTAGTATTTTAAGCCAGAGAAAACAGTCTCTCGTGTGCAGAACAGACATGTAATAAAGCTGTACCCTTTGATTATTCTCCAGTGCAATTCCTTTAGTTTCCCAGAGCTTTAACTATAATGCAGGTAGTCTTGAGATTAAATGTGTGTGCTTGCACAATCTTTACTGGTTCATTTAAGTCTTCCTTCAAAGCATTTTACATTTTTCAAAGGCCAACACCAATCCAATTGGCTGCTTAAAATGCAGCCTATTACAAAAGCAAAGCTATAAGCTCCTGACAAAAACATTCAGCCTTTCATACTAATCACAGATAAAGTGGATTTGGCAAAAGATAATTAGAGACATCTAGAAGACTTCTGTATTCTGATGAAATTTGAATGCTTTCTCCAATACAATTTAAATATTTAATACTAAGTAAAACCAGAATAAAGTGGTGAGACATGTACGCTTAAGAAAATAAATATTACTTTGGAAAAAATCAAAAGGTAGATTGGTTTCAGTAAACTGAACTGCAGTAGGAAGTTGTTCATGACACCATAAAGCAGGAAGCGTATGTTTGGTTAATGATCAAACTGGTAGAAGAATGAATTAAGAAGTGCTAACAAATGCATATACATGCACTTTTAAAACATAATCTCTATCTACTTGTAAAGTAGTAATTTGTACCCAACCAGAGAATATGATGCAGGACAACTCATTTGGAATAAACAATCCTCCCAGCACCCTGTTTTCATTTAACAAAGAAAAAATAGCAAGTAACTTCAACTGCAAAATAAATGAGACATCAAAGCACGTTGCTCTCAATAACATTCTTTAAGTGTCATATCTTGGCCTGTATCCCAGGATACCCTTGGAAATGACACATTGCATCTCAACGGGATTCTTTCAACAAAATATTTTAATAAATAAATTCAGGTTTTATTCTAACTTATTTGATTAAATAAAGCTCTGTGGGCATTATGTGCAACAGATGTCAGAGCCTGATGGGCTTTTGTTCCAATTCCTAATCATTTGTGAAACCACCATTTATGAATGCTATCACATAATAAGACCAATAAATAATCCATCTAAAAGGCATAAGCATGACTCCATTCTGAAATGGCAAAAATCAAAGTTTTAAAACAGTATCAAGTTTCAAGAACAGTTCACAAAATAAAAAGCTCGAGTGTTTCTCCGTAGCTAAAGTAAAGGACAAACCAGCAACTTTGTTTCTTACCTACCAAAACCTAAATATGAAGTGAGGAACACAATCTTTTGCCAGGAATAAATGTATAGTCTCACCACCATTAGTGAGAAACATAGACTAAGAAAGTCAGTTGTTCACAATTTACCTAATTTCCCCATTTTGAGAATAATGGTTTCAATAGTTTCCTCTTTTCCAAGATAAAATTCTAAAAATACAGGCACTCAGATTATAGAACATTTCCTAGCTTTCATAAGATTATTTTTACCCAAATGCAGGCCACGACCGTGCTACTGTCTCTAAATCATGTAAAACTTTGGCACTCTTCAGACAGAACAGATTTAATTCAAAACCACCTGGGAGCAGAGGGAAGACTCTTCTTGATTTCAGTGACTATAAAAGAATAAAAATACCCAGTTGTTTTGCATATTATTGTAAATACTAAAAAATGAAATTCCTAAATTTGTGAAAACAAGATGCCTCTAATCTGGCTACCAGAAACCTGTATTTAGAAATGTATGACTGATCAGCCAAAACTCCTGTGTACCTGCTTAGTTTTAAGAATTTTTATGGATTCTGTTCTTAAAATTAGGCAAACATTTCACTTCCCAATGAAACAATGCCCTCAATAAAGATTTTATTGCCATTTTACCCTATTTCAGTGATACAGCAGAGAAGAGTTTATATGCTATATAGTGCTTTCATATCACATATTTAAAAAGATGAAATGAGAATCTGAAACTTTGGCTTTTGATTTTGTGTTTTTCTCTGATAACTTCAGAGCATCAAATGCATTTATTTTTGCCTCGTTGATATGATTTGATTTAGCTCAGATCCTAAGGTAACAACATAATAAGACATCTTAAAAGACAGGAAATATGCCTGTAGAATTCCTGGCACATATGCAGAGGATCTGTCAAGTCTTCACTTAAAAAAATCCCAAAAACGAAAAACAAAAAAGCACAAGCATTATGTGCATTTTATTTGCAAATATCATATGCAAACAGATCGTGTAATTACTTGGGTTGAAGGAAACTAATAGGTTACTACGTTTTTTTCCTTCTAATAGCAGGAAAAATATCATTATCCTGATAGCATCCTTGATAGACAGATATCAAGTCTAGACCTGAGTGTTTTCAATGACAGTGATTACAAAACATGCCTTCTTAGATTGTCTTATTGCCTATTGATAAAAACGGTTTCTTAGTGTTTAATTTAAAAAATACTTTCCACATGAGACACTGTTTCTTGTTCTGTCATTGATTACTGATGAAATTAAAATGATTCCGGCCTGCTTTATAACATTCCTTTACTTTTTTGTGATAAGTAGTAATTTTTCTCTTTAGTTGTGCTATCCTTTGCATGAACATGCCCAGCCATCATTACCTTCTCTTAGCTATTATTTCCCTAAACTTTTCATCATTTTTATTGTTTGCTGAACTACATCCAGTTTATTTTAAACAGTAAATTATCTTCTGCACTATCTTTGAAGATAATCATGAAAATTCCACACTATTGACACCCTGGAGGAGACATTACAAAGACAGACAAGGTTTACAGCACAACAGCACATCATTGCACATAAAAGGGACATGCCACCCAAGAAAGATTTTATTTATTTTTACCTATAAAGATGTTAAAAAGCTGTATTTTACCCATTTTAAAGCTACTGTGATAATTCTTACACAAAGGAAGCATCTGAGTTAAATTTCATGGTGTCTTATAGTACACTAGGACATAAACCAGAAAAATACATACAGGATTAAGTTTCCATAAAGCCCAAATGATCTGGCATATGAAATAGGAGAAGGAATTTAATCCACTCCTATAATGTGGTCAGGGCACATGACTTCCACCCTGTCTCCATAGCTGCCTGCTACAGCCACGGAGCCAGAATAGCAACCCCGGCTCCTCCAGGCCACTCGTGTGGCTCTAGCGACCCATCACCTGGCCGGCTCTCGTGGCCAGGGCCGGGGATGCGGCAGGCTCCCGGCGCAGCTGTTCGGCCGCAGCATTCCTTGCTCCCCGCTGCGAAGCCGCGCTCCCCAACTTCAGCGGCGTGCAGATGCCAGCACTCGGCCAGGTAACTTCAGAGCACAGAGTGACCGGTTGAGTATATTCATCTTCCCATTCTGAGTTATGTTCACTTTTAACTTGCCTCGAGAACCTCTTTCTGTTTACCTCCACCGCTGGTACCTGCAGGAGACAACACGCCGAGGTGCAGATTGCCTTGGTTTCCTTCACCCTGCAAAATCCCTCCTGATGGAAAACTATAATAGATAAAGCATAAAGCCTCTTTTCTGAGCAAGCAGTTAAATTAAATTAGGAATTAATTTGTTTTAAACGTGAAATAAACTAATCACTTTACTTAAAAGAAGCCAGTCTTATAAGGCAGGAATATTATTTCCTCCTCCTTTTTAGAGAGATAAGAAAAGATTTAAAGTTTTTTCCATTAAGAATTTTTAAGTCAGGAACTATTACTGAGCCACTGTGACACGTTTTTGTAGTTAAAAACAAGCATAACAAGGGTACAATGCACATGCAGAGTTGTAAGGTTTTTGGTCCTAATGCCTTTTCCTTGTCACATGACATTTTCAGGGTTAGGAGGAACTCACATAACAATCTTGCATGCAATTCAATTTTTTTTTCTTTCAAATGTAGTGTACTTTACAGTGAATTTTTCACACTTTTAAATAGAGAAGCAGCCATAATTTTGCTTTATACACATTCACAATGCAACTTGAAAGCTGTCCTTCTATTTGTCAGCTAGCAAAAGGTACGGTTATATTCCTGTTCTCGAACGTTACTACTCAAAGCACAAAAGCAAGCACATGACTGTACAGTGACCTTCATCTGTTCCCAAATTATGTCTTTTAAAAGCCTTGAATCTGTTTAAGGGGAGTTGCTGAAACCTGAAACGAACTTGGTCCATTGCTTTATAAAGTAGATGAATTTAAAACTTAAGTATTACATTTCAGGCTCTTACTGTACTAATTATAGCAAAATTAGGATAAGGGAGAATGTAACTGGAACGTGAGTCTGGTTTTAGAGAACAATTTTCTGTTACAGGCATTGATGATTACTTTGTAATATTTGGTACGTTTCTATTTATGACAGAAAATCACCATAAATTTGCAGAAGGAAAATATTCTCTTGATCAGGTTTTTTATTTTTAAAAGCAGTGACCTTAAAAAAAAATTAACAACTCCTCCCCCCGCAAATCACACCACCACAAATTGCTAACTGGTTCTGATAGACCCAAGTCTAAGAAGCATCTTGAAATACACCTTGCGTTTAAATTTTCACCTCTTGCACTCCTCTTGATTTTCGTAAGGATACATTTAATAATGAGCAAACACAACAGCTCAGTATTCAGAGGAAAAGTAAACTAAATTAGAAAAGCAAACAGTGCATAAAATAACTGCAGAAAGCATCTTTTGCTGTGTGTCACTGCCTAATACAACAGGCCAGAACTATGTAACACTTATGAGCACCACCTCAATAACCTTGTTAAGTAATTATAGTTGAAAAGAGATAATCAAGGATTTATATTTTTCTACATTCATTTTTAGTAATCTTCACTGTTGTTTCTAACAACATAATAAAACCTTGCAATGACCTCTAATAATGTTCATCTGCATGTTTCAAAGACAGATTAACTTCAATGTAACTCCACAGGACAAGAATGATAGTAAACGCATTATTTTCCAATAGAAAAATGGCTCATAAGTTGACAGATTTATTGACAAGTTTACAAATTTTTGACAGTTGTCAGATGGGAACTGTAACATTCATTAAGTATTTAATCCAGTTATAAAATCATAGAAACCTTCAGGTTGTAAGAAACTTTTGGAGATCATCTGATTCAACCTCCTGCTCAAAATAGGACTAACTTCTAAATTAGGTCCAATTTCTTGTCCAGCCAAGGTTTGAATTTCTCCAAGGATGGATGTTCCTCAACCTGTCTGAGCAAAGTGTTCCAGGACTTAACTACTCTCCGTGGGTATGTCTTTGTGTCCTGGGTCTTCCTTCTGTTACAATTTAAACCTAAATATGGTAGGAAATGCTGCTGCTGCTTTTGTCTATATTGACACTCAATTGACTTTTGACAACACAGGTTTTGAAGATTTGCCTTGGTAACAGGTTATTGTGTGGCCAGTAATAATTTTGCAAAAAGGATTTTTTTTTCTTTAACTGGCATAGAGGGATTGAGAGCAAGCAATTATATGTTCAACAGAAATTAAAAACTGAGTAAAGCAGAGGTGGCTCGAGGACTGATACCCTAGTTGTGAACAGTCTTGATCTTAAGAAAGCTCAGGAGCCACACACTGTAAACTCAAGCCCAGATCTGCAATAACTAAGAAAAAAAAAAAGAGGGGGAAAAAAAAGGAATATCTAACCAAAAATCTGCTATTTCAGCTTGTGCTAGTGTCACCACAGCTTGTATATGGTTACATGACCTTGTCCTGCTGCAATATATTGTGAGATTTTAAAAGGAGGTGACTCACATTTAAGGCAAATGAAATGACTACTGCAGTCCTCATGTTTTTGTCTTTGTATAATTTAATCAGCTGTTCATCTGAACAGTTGGAAAGGATAAATTTATACAAAAATAACTGCATGTCTCTTGCTAAATATTTTCCTGTATTAAGTCTATATTCTGAGTATCTGTTGAATATTTGCTTACGTTGACCTCATCTGAAACGAGAAAGAACACTGGGGCCCCAAAGGAACCCAGCACACAAGCTCTCAGTTCACTGTCATACAGCAAGGAAGTCAGTCTTAAGCAAACATTTACTTATGCTGATGAAAGATGACAGATAAAGACAGGAGTTAGGCTCAATGTCTGGTTTTATATGATTAGCACAGTATTTTTTTGTGTATTCAGTATCATTAGATTCATTATACATACCAACTATATGTAAATATATAATATATACATATGTATACTTTACAGATCTGGCATTCCAATGTGTATGTTCAGTTTGGGTAAACAGCCTTTTTTAAAAAAATTGGAGCATTTAACATTGTTACAGCATTTTCAGAAGTAAAATAAGTTTTGAGTACTTTCGAAAAAGGGGTCTTAATTATAGAAAAGGGATCTTAATTATGGAAATCACCTACAATCTTCCTGAAGAAGATGTACACACTAGGAAATACTGACCAACAGGACATGTGTCTCGGAAACTCCTCCTCTTCTTCAAGAGTAATGAATCCTTGATTAAGAGTAATGAACCTCTAAGAGCCCTCTAACTATGAAGTCCTCTATATTCTTCAGCAACTAGACAACATGACTTTTCCATACAACTAGCAGCACAGCTGTCCTATTAAAAACAGTAAAATGTAGGACTTAATGCATTATAAGGAATTTTGAACCTGACTCATCTATCTGATAATAATTGGCATCATATTTACAAATAGAATTTATGTAAAACCACGGATTTCCTATACAGAAAGTTCACATTATTGCCTTTGGTGTCAGAAGTTGCACTGAATTTACTTGTGAAAGAGCGTTAGACATTCTACAGTTCAACAGTAGTCACTAATAAGTTAGGATGGCAGCTGTTGTACATCTGAAGCTAACAAATGTTATGTGACCAGAGATGACTGGCATGACATGTGGCCGTAGCCTTTTTGTACAGTTATGTTCTCAACTATTTTAAAAATGTCCACAAAAGTCCTTCAGAAATACTGTTCTCAAGAAGTTCATGGAAAACTGATCCTTTAATATCTACCCCACTCAGTTAGTTGCATATATTCACACATTATCACAGAGCGATAATCTAAAGTTTAAAGAAAAATAACAATACAAATTATTCATCTGGAAGTCATGTTCTCAGCACTGCAACTTGAGGCTGGATTCACTTGCTTGAAAGTACAGGGCATATATTAAATTTCCAGCAATCAATTATCATTTCAGCCTTTGTATTGCGATCGTAAATCCAGGCACATGCCCATATGGATAGACAAAGTGCAAAGACAGAACTGTCTTCCAGGCAAATTCCAAAAGCAAGTGTGAAGTTCAGTATCAAAATATCACTCCCTTTTTTGTCCTCATTCTCAAGCAGTACAGGCATTTTTAATCTATTTAATATTTTCCCAGTCTTTCTGGAACTTTTACCTTCATAATCTTTATATTGATAAAAAGTGTTGCTACCACTTTATGTCCATCCCAGGTACCTACACACAAAAAGACTCACTGTAAGGATTTAGAGAGTTCCAACGAGAAGAACTTCCAAAAATGCAATCGATTTTACCTACTTATTTCACACACAAGAAGAATACATTTCTCAACATGGTTCTGGTCATAAGTCACAATTTCTTTTGCCATCAGTGTTTTTTGCTACATTTTTTGCATTTAAGAGATCCAGAAAAGCTTCTTCTAGGGAAACATTGTTACCTTTGCTTTTTATTTTTATCTTCTAGTTCCTGAATTTTCAGTGACTAGATTAAATATTTATACTTTAAAAAAAGACATATGAATATTTTAGTATTTAATAACTCTGAGACTGGGTCTGTTTCATATATACCCTATTTGTTATAATTTTGCGTGAACTGATCTTTGAAGTCATGAATTAACTGCTTTTCTTCCCTGTTAGGACAAATACAATTGGAAAGACAGAACTAAGTTGTTGGCCATCCTTTTCTTCCTGTGTGCTTAGGAGATGGTTTTGGTGTACAGAATGGAGGGCCTGAAAGGTTTCAGGCATTTATAAATTTACCTGAATTAGGCTTTGCCTAAAACATCCTTATATAGCAGTGATGGAGAGGATTAAAATAAAGAAGGTAACATAATACTAGCATTTACTCAAACATAAAACAGAATCTCTACCTTATTCCAAGGAATTGCCAGTGAAAAAAAAATGAAACAGTATGACCAGAACTTTAGATTGCTTTTTAACAGTCTTTATTTTAGGACGATTCCTGGGATTGTAAATTCACAGATGAGAGAGTATGGTCACATACTTGGGAATAGACCATTTAACAACACAAATAACAACAGGGTTAAGCATGTGGGGGCAGACTCCTTCCTTCAGGTGATATATTCACACTCAAAAAAGAAAATTTTATACAATCCAAACTTTCAGTTCCATCTTCTATCATTAAATCATTAAAATGTACAATACATCATGTGCCAAACTTGAAGAGTCAAGCACAGACCAAACTTAAATGAAAACATAATAAACAACGAGGACATTTTAAAATTTCTGCTAATTCTGTCTAAAATACTACAGAACTATCTGCAGGTATTACACAAGTGAGAACTGAAGAGGAAGTTGGAGAAAAGAGGAGAAAGAAGACAAAGGAAAGACAAAAGGAAATAACATGATTCCATCTGTTACCTGTCATGTGTCCTCATAAAATCCCAGAACTTCCCAGTGCCGTTCTGGCGGAGGGAAAAAAAAAAAATCAATCAATAAAATTAATTCCAAGTGAAAACTGGCTATAATGAAATTTAACAAAATTTTAACAGGCGTTTCTTTGAAAACTTGGTATAGCTGATTTTATTTATGAGACCATTATTCTGGATTTTGACAGTAAGTATTATAGATGCTGAGAATTGTCTTAGGACAGTTCAAAATCTTAAATCCACAATATTATGCTGACAGCTAATTTAAGACTGTGGTAGTCTTTGGTCCCAATTTTGGCCACAGTATCAACTTCAGATGCCCAATCTAATCATTCAGGTGCTAGGAAGCTATAAGCAGCTAAGTTTTAACCAGTAAAATAACCCATAGATCTAAGTTCTTCCATGTCCAGAAATGGTCTTACCTTAGGAGGACAGCTCAGCGCTTACCTCCTAACTGAACTCACTGGGGATCCAAGACATCTTTCCCTCTAACCCCTTACAAGGGCCAACAGCTGTTATCTGCACTGCTCGTGGTGGTGAGGATACTGTCACACAGTAGGCTTGCAGTCACAGCACTCACCCAAGAACGAGGAGACTTAAAATGGAGTCTTCTCTCAAGTTGGGCCAATTTCTGTCCTCTGCTATCTTAAAAGAATGACACCCACTACAGTACAGCTGAAACCAATCTCTGAAAACAAGCATTCTTCCACAGTTACAATGAACGCGTACACACTTGCTTACATTTATATTCTATCTTCTATAATCACATATATCAATTCATACACACCAGTTAACAGAGACACGTATATAATTCTTTACCCCGCTTATTAGAAGTGTAACGGTATTTTTGAGCTGAAATACAACTCAAGAGATTTCACTCCTATGCAACCAGAGGAAATTCTTTTTGGTTAATACCTTTCTCTTATTAGCAAGGCAAAAACCAGACCTGTTGAAAACTTACATACCTAAAATATGCTTGATGTGAAAAGCAGCACAAGCTCTCTATTATAAAGTATGGTTAAATGGATGATCAAACCCTGAGCAACTGGTTAATGATTTAAAGCAGGTAAATGTGAGTAATGAAAGAAGAATCGAGTTCAGTTGGTGGGTAAAGGTGCCAACCAATATAGACAGGCCCTTCAGCTCTGTTACAGATGTCATGGCTACCAAGTACACAACAGCTGGTGGGGATTAGATAACAAGCACTCTGGTTCAGAGATTAAGCTCCTGAGCTTTATGAGTTTACCAAGCTTTTTGGAAGAGTGACTGCTTGCTTGCTAGCTAGGTTTTCCTTCATTCCCACAACTCTAATTATAAACAGTTGTTCACCTCAAGAGAAACTCTAGTCTACTCTTCCATTGGTGTCTGCGCATACCTTCTGTTAGCATTGACAGGAATCAAACGCGTTCATTAGAAGAGAAGCCCTGTCATTGTTTAAATGCAATATGATGTTGAAAGAGAAATAAAGACAGCAAATTCTCAGTGTGAACTGAAATATTAAAGCCGTTGTTTATCAAGCTGAATGTATATCCAATCCGTTCCACCAGGTGAGACATAGAGGAACAACTTTGAAAGGACTATGACACAACACATAGTTGCAACACTTGAACTTAATAGCACAGGCTATGTTGTGTGGTAAGGTAATTTAAGGTATTAATGTGTAAAGTCCGCTCAATCCTTTTGTAGGTTTATTTCTACCTGCAAGTTATGTATTTGTGGCATTTTCTCATTTGCAGATTGCTGTGCAATTGACATGAGTGAGCTGGGAAACTGTGGACCAAGGATAATGTCTTCTGCATGTACCTTCATACTGATACTCCAGTTTCAACTTTCCCCTGCCCCAAATAGTAAGATGTGCTACCATCATCCATTCTTCCTTTGTAGTGTCCACTTGGGAGAAATGCAGCTGTCCAGCTGATGGAAAAGACAAAAAAGCCTGAATCAAGGCTCTACTTGCATTAATTTAGGCTATTAGTTCTGTGATACCACTTCCTAACGTATGATCCCAGCAACAATCTTCCTGGATCTTTCCTCCTGCCATCATTTTGCAAATTATAGAACCTGATTGCTTTGGAGCACTTAGGAAAGGGTTTCAAATAGCTGAGGAAAATTACACCCTAGAGAATGATCCTCATCCAGATGGGATCCATCAGATTTGAATGACCTCTTCTCAAGGATGAGCCCCATTAGCATTAACAAAATCTACCTCACAGACGTGCACATAATTTTTAACAGAAAGTAAAAGAAGGAACTCAGTACCTAAAAAGAAATTAATCAGAAAATAAAATCTATATTTTCTATTTTCTAAGTGGCTGGACAGCACATAAAGCACTTTCTCTAGAACATAATTTGATTAGTTTAAGACCCAAATTCAAAACCAGCCACAGGCTAAATTAATTTGAGTCTGTCCATTCAAGATGTTGGTTATCATCATACACTCTGACTGGACAATGTTTGTTAAGCTATTTTCTGCCTATATTTGAATAAAAAATTATTTTATATGATCAACCTGCACCTGTCCAAATAAATAAATCAACAAACAAATGAAACATTCCAACATCTCATTGTTTACAGTGGCAGAAACTTAAATGAGCCTCATTCATGCCCTATTGTCCAAGTCAAATGTAATTTGAACCCAACCGTATGGAGTTGAGTTTCTATTGTACCCAATGCATGGTTCTTTCCTAACAGACTAGTATGAAGGTTGCTAATTATTAATAGCATGTAAACAGTTACCAATGGTTCTTATGCTGCTTTACATACTTTACAGAACATTAATTCTAACCAGTTTCTGACCAAGTATATCAAGCTGTATGTAATATATCTATCTTATCTTTAAGACAAAAATATTAATTGCTGAAACTGATCAAAATTCATGCTTTTAAAAGCCAAATAGCCATGATTACTTGTTAAACTGTTCCAGTCACTGTCACCACAGTTACAGATAGTTGGAAAGAATTAAAGGTATCAATGGTCAACAGCACTCCCAAAAAAGATAAGTATCTTTGTGAAATACAAAAGTGCTCTCAAACCCTTAATGCTCTTCATTTTAATAAACACATATATTTGCATTACTTTAAATTAGTCCATTCTCCAATGTCTAATAAGGAACAATCAAAGTATCTCTCAATGAAGTGAGAGAAGCAAGTATAATTGATCGCTGGGAGATCTAAACACTGATGACAGTAAGGAGAAAGGATTATATTACTACGTTTGAGAAAGATTTAAAAAATTATTCTTCAAATAGGAAATGTGTCCTGTGATGTTTTATAAAGACAAATATGTCAAAAAGTATTTTATATTAGTTTTTAATCTGTTTGGAATAGCAGTTCTGATACTGCAACAACCTTGTATAACACATATTTGATGTGGTAAATCACAAAGTAATCACACTGTAGTTCTGTACTCAGTGATCAGGTTCTGTGATGTTGCAATGCTGAACTAGTGCATGTAGTATGTGTAAATTAATAAAGCTGTATTCCAGGAGAGGCAGCATGTGAGACAACTTCGTTTCATATTACACAGAAGACAGATTACTTACATAAGCACAAACTGCATAAGAAAGCCGTATCAGGTCAGACGAGATGTCCACCTTGCCTGTCTCTAACAGTGAGAGGAAAATTTAAGAACAGAGGAAGCATGCAGCAGTGCTTCCCCAGAATAATCTTCCAAGCCTTTGACAAAAGGCAGCTGAAGAGTGTCAAAAGACAATCCCTCAAAAAGGCATCCAAATTAAACACAGTCCTCTCCCCACCCCGAAAAGCAAGCACAAATAGCCATTTCTATACTATCTGAATGTGCAATAGTATGTCACAAGTCCTGCTCATCTTGTCTATAAGACTGACTTGATAACGGCATTGACAGCTTAGTCAGAATTACAACAGTATGCTACCAGCTTGACAGTCTGCACAAGGAGAACTCGATCCCTGTTGGTTCAAGTGATTCCAGGACAACCATGCAAAGAGCTCTTTGCTAGATAAGTGCTGACAGTGGATGCAAGTTCAGCAGATGTGACTCCTACCAGTGGAGAGCTGTTTATGATGCCACTCATACTTGATCTCTGCATTTTCTGTTCTCCTTCCATCCTTGAAATCATTCTCTTAAGACTCTTCCTGCACCTGCTCATTGCCATAATTACAGGCAGGAGCCTGTTCACACCGTCTGTTATGGATAAGTTGGATTTGTCTGCAGCCTACAATCAAAATACCATTCTTTTTCCCACCTACACTCTCTCTGTCTCTAGATAAAATGCCTTAAGAATCACTGCACCAGGGATATCTCTGTCTTCTGCCTTCCTCCACTACCTTAGGCAAGATAATGTTTGAACAACATGGTCAAATTGCTGTTAGGATACCTACACAAAGGATAACTTTTGCTTACTAGAGAAACTCGCCTAAGACTTAACCCAGGCTAGCCTATAAAGAAAATAAAAAGGACATGCTATGCTAATGATGTAGGAAGAAACATTCACTCATAAGAATTGATCTTATGGTGATACGGGCTGTGTTCCACATGTGAGAGACCTGGACATGCTCTGAAACAAGTCACCTGGGAGTTTCCCTCTACTCTTCATTTGGGGCAGCTTGAATGCCTGCCTCCCTCTTTTCTGTGAGGGCAGCACCCATACATGGTCTGCCACCTGAGAAGCTCTTGAACCAGCTCATACATCAGGTAAATGTGTCTCCACACGTACCAATACTCAGCTCAGTGTTACACTGATACCACCCTGAGCCTTCAAAAAAACCCCAACCCAAACAAACCAAACCCCCCTGTTTGGCTGTGGTCTCTGCTGTTGTATACAGCCCTGCTGGGACTCACAACAATTTCTCTTTAGATGCAGCTTTTTCAAATGGAGGGAATAAGTACTTAAACACACTTTTAGAGAGACAGATGTAGGCCTTTCCTCAAGGACCATCTCCAAGGACCCTCCCAAAGAATGGGATCTGTTTATAAATAATGGAAGTGAATTAGAGCTGTGGTGCCCCAGATATAAATAAGACGACCTGCACCTTTCCAATGCTACTGAGGTTTGAGATGAGGAAGAGAAAGGGATAGTGGTGCAGCAGGCCATGCCATGCAGCTAAAGGTAACGTAGGCACAGTGCCACACTAAGGGCTGACATGGCAGAGGTCTGTAAAATCATGAATGACATCGAGATGGTGAATGTGAAACAATTATTCACTATTTCTCATAATATAGAAGAACTATGTCATAGCTGGTTACCTGAGGAGAAAGGCTAAGGCTTACCTGGGCACTGAACTGTTTCCTTCCAAGGAACCAGTGCTAAAGTCCAGCAGCTGCACAGAGCAGTTTGCCTTGCTTGTTTTATGTATAAAACAATTAACTGATAGCTTCTGAAACACCTACTGTATTACATATATGTTTTAAACACGTGTAATTAAAGGTTTATACTACTTAGATTTTATTAAAAGTTTTATTCTGAAGAGTAAACTGAAAACATGTTAGTGTAACAGGAGCAGGAACACACACAAAACCTCTTCACGATATTACACAAGGGTGTCTAAATACATCCTCAATACGCAGGTTTACAGTAACAGATTTCCTGTAGTTATCTGTTGGGAGTTCGGACCATTCAACAAGTCAAAATCTATGTTGGATTTGCACTGATTTAAATGACTTTTTGTAACGAGCTCTGGACAGACAACACGGGCCTGAAGCAGGAACAATCTTTACCCAAAATCTACTTAAAGCTTCTCCTATCTTATTTGCCTTATTTAAGTACTTAATAATTTAAAAAGCAACTGAATTAAAGGCACTGCCCTATGTCATCTCCCATGTTTATCCACACAAAACTTCTCCTTGGACAGACAAAGCCAAAGTTGCCAAGAACTGTAAAATCACACCAAAACCACCTCAGTAAAAAAGGTTCATACCTTGTATTACAGATTTTTGAGGAGACTGGTAACAGGCCATGCAGGCAGATCACTTAAAATGTTGGAGACCTATGTCCAAAATAAGCAAACTAACTTCACATATGCCACTAAAAGAGAAAAAAAATCTGTCCGTGACAATGATTAACTTCTTACTGTTTACATTACAGGAGAGACAACACAACGTTTGGCGACCCATTGTCATAGGCACTAAGCATACGTAGTGGGAACAGTTCCTGTTCAATGATCTTACAATTCAGTTAGAGCCCAGACAAAAGTTGGTGTAAACAAACAGAGGCAGTTAAGGAAAAACGACAAATACGCTATGGTATAGATAAGCTACATGCACAAGTTATGAGGGTTAAAATGACAACAACAGTCATGATCCCCTAGCCTCTACTAGTTAGTCTGAGTTTAAAGCAGTCATCCAAGAAGTAAATGTTCCATGTTTGTGAAAAAATCCAACTCGAGAAGTTGAAGCAATTATAACATAAAAATAACTCTGTCCTCACTGCTCCATTTACTCTGTTTCCATGCTCCTAAGACACAAAAGCAGTTAAAGTCCTTAATGCAAAGAGATTATGACCATTCTTTATCCAATAAAATAATAACACTATAGGTAAAGAAAAACAGATAAGAGAATTAATTGGCATGTAACGGTCTTAAACCAGAGTCAGCAAAGCCAAGCAAGTGTGCGGTCCCTGTTTAATGATTTACATGTAACAAAGCAGTAAAACTCCCTAGAGGAATAATCAGATTTTGCTTTTTTCTGTTCTCAAAAATTTTTTTAAGGTATGAGGTTATTTTTTTCTTTAAAAACATGCATAAAACTTGTTTTTCTATTGCACTCATTTTCACATTCAACCAATCTTCTATAAATTTATCTACACAGCAATGCCTCTATCTGGAAATTCACTATGCATTCTCTTTTTGAGGTGTCCACTTGTTGCCCAGAACCGCATGGCAAGAGAACACCAAACTTGTCACTTTATTAGATGAGTTTTCATCAGGTTAATGCAGATGAGCAGCACGCCTGGGGAATCAAGTAACTGACTCATGAAGACACACAAAAATCTGCACTAACGCAGCCAGCTCCTGCAGCCTCTTGCCACCTTTATTTCCTTAAGTGGTGTTAGCTTAATGCTTTTCAGTCATATTCACCTTTTTATGACCAATAAAAGCAACTCAGTAATTCATGACTTTTTGGTTTATAAAATATATGCTCCTACAATGGGAAAATATGCCCTGAAGATGTGCATTAGCTGCTGCTTCTCCTTCAGTCACAGTTCTTGGGCTAAACAGAGTGGACTTCCCCTATGGTAAACCCAGCAAGATAGGAGATCCTGGATGCTAAAAGTTAAGCCCTCATCCCTCTGTAAATGAACCTTTCCCTTCCTTTCTCCAGCTGCTACAGAAGTAGTTCTCCTATCAGTTGACATTTCCTTGTTATATTTCTTTTTTTCAGCTTAATGGAATCTGATGTCACATCTGTAGCAGTGGAAAAATATGAGGATTTATAATCTAATATAAACCATTTCTTGCCAGCTGAATTATTAATGCTATAACTCTTCGTTATATATAATCAATAACATAATCTTTCCAGTGTCCACAATAATGTGCCCACAGAAGCTTCCAGGCCAAACTCAAGACTGGCTTTTCACTTTCCTATCATACGATTAGTGATCAAATTACCTTGCACTGTCTGAATATTTGTCATAGTATTTTCAACACTATGCCACATACAAAAATTGTGTAAATAAATAAATAAGTAAACCACCAGCTTTGACCCCCAAAAATCCATAGTTTGGGATTTTTTTAAAGAAATAAAGCATTAGTAGTCATCATGGTACTGTGAAACCTGTATGAAGATCAGAAATCAGAGAAACACAGCTAAAGCAAGTTTGGCCTTGTGAAGTTTTCCAAATAAGAATAAAATAAAATACCTATTCTACATGCTTTAACAGTTTCATTGCTTCCTGTTGAATATTTTTCTTGGATTAATAGGTTAGTGGGGTGTTTTTTTGTTTATAGAAGCTAGAGAGCTGCCATGCTGTACCTAAAAATCTTCTTCATCCACAAAAAAACAGTGCAAAGGAACAGTCAAAAATTCAAGGATAATTAATATTCAACTTTTTCATCTAAAAGAAAAATCCTGCCCTGAACAGACTATTTTGCATATGAAATGTTTGAAATAATGACTTATCACAGTTTTTTTGTCTACTTTAAAGGTTTGATTTGTGGTAAGTAGGGAGAAAGATGTCTTCTTTTCATATAATTGCAGATTTCATAGAAAGTATTACATATCTTTCAAAATGAAAGGAAGCATTTTCAGCTGGCATAAAACCATGCAACTCAATTAAAAAAAAAAAAATCAATAAAATAACTCTAATCTGCATTAGTTGAGTGCCTGGCCCTCTTTTTTTCCTTTTGAATGTATACATCAGTATTAGGGAACTGTCTTACGCTTGGCTATCATATTACACAACTACTAATTTAAATGCAAAGCATTGCTATTAAACTCACTCAGTCCTAGGGTGCAGTCCTGTAACAGTGTAAGTCAATCAAAACCCAGGCTGCCCCTTTTTCTACCCCAGCTGCACATCTCTGCTCTACCCCTACCCCATTATTGGCATTTGTGTAACGACGCGGCAAGAGGGTTCTGGGAACTGATCTGATTAAAAAAAAATGCTCTGCTATAAAACCTGATAAAAAAATTGATTTTTAGTAGTTAACATGAATGTAATGCCCTTATATACATACCAAGTTTTCACCAATGACTACTAAACAGAACAGCCTTGGTCTATTGAAAATTACCCCAAGAGGATAAAGATGTATCTGATAAGGAGTGTTCTAGAGAAAGACATATGCACACAAAAAAGCCTAAATTACAATTTCAGTCCACACCCACTAATCCACTCCATCAGACTGCACACGCTGGAGTAAATGAAGCCTCATCTTCAAAAGCAATTTGCAGAATTACTTGCTGATGTTGAAGAACTACTTCAAAAGAATTTAAGTGTTATGGAATTTTACTGTTTTTTAAACAAGCCACTGTTTAAGCTCAAGAGGAAGGGGGGGGGAGTGTTTGTTTTTTAAACAAAGCTCCTAAGATTTCATTACTAAACTATCAGAATGTTTACTTTAAAAGCATCAGGATTACAAATAATGGCGTTTTGCAGTTTTTAACTTACCCATATTCAAATATTTCAGTTAGAAATGACTGTTCTTACTGCCATTGTGGAATCTGCATCCAAAAACACATGAATTGATGACTTTCCAACAACATTAAAAATGAACGTTCTATCTAAAGCACAAACACTACTGCTGCTAGCTGGCTTTAACTGACAATATTAACAATTTCATAAGTAAGACTAAGCTAGCAAAGTTCATGGGGACAAATCATCCTATACATTAAAGAACAACATCCCAGCTCCAGCTGACACAGCAGTTCTGGGCAGGGCAGGGCAGGGCAAAGCTGCTGTGGTCTCCACTACACTCATTTTATGTATAAGGATCTTGAACAAGAGACAGAGGTGTTCAGCTCTATGTGACAGCAAACTCTTTGAGGCATGGACTTGACTTCTTGTCTGAAATTAGCTGGAAGACATAAAGGTACTTCTTGAAGAAATCATAATGTATACCAGTGGAGACCACACCAGGGATACCTCGAAAGACATAAAACCTAAGGTCATAGACTGTAATTTTTACAACCCATATCAATTTTCTCTTCAAAGTGAGGGTTATTCTGGTAGGAGTTTGTAATGAAACTGCAAACAGATGGTTATGGCAATAGACTTTACTGTTCAAAGGTGCAATTTTTTCACACTTTAGGAGGTAAAATAAACAATGGAGAATGCATTAATTTATTCAACTGTTAAAGCAATACTGGGCCAAGCCACTTTGTTCATTTTATGTACATCAACTGCCAGAACAATTACAACTAAGATACTTGATGTGTAAGTAAACTTGCTCGTATAATCCTCTGGAAGTTTACTTTTCAGGTCACAGTTTGTTTTTTGTGTGTACTTTTCAACAATGGAGTTGTTGCAGTTTAGCTTGGCATTCAGCTATCAGTACGATCACTTACCTTTGAATGAAATTTATAAAACATAAGACTTAAGCATATATAAGGAGACTAAATTAAGTCAAATCTCCTTTCTCTCCTTGTTTTTCTGTTTTTAATATACATTATTATTAAGAACAATTGCATATACATATCAAACACGCTTTATTCCAAGGCAAATACGTAATAGCATACTGAAATCTATACCACAAAGAATAAGGATACGGTGCTTGCGTTAAGAAACACGATATGCACAAAGGTCAAATTTATGACTTTTCTCACATCATTTTACTGCCAGGTCAGCATACAATTTAAGGTTATAAGTTGAGATACAGATGGGGCTTTCCTAGTACTAAGTTAACTCCAATTCTGTTGAAAGGAACCAATTGCTAATAGGTAGAGTTTTCAGACTAGTGTTATTTTATATAAATGACAAAATTTAAAGCAAGTATTCAACTGATCTGTGTTTTACTTAAATTCCTGTCATATTATTAAATTTTGCTGCATGTATTTTCCCATTTTCATTAAACTGTGTTTTCCCTTTGAAGACTGTGACACACTTTCTTATTTTGCAGGGATAAAAGGAACATACACTTTCCGTATTTACAAAATTACTAACACTACTTTTTCCACAAAGTTATGGTAAAACATGAAATCCGAAACTTTGACTGGACACAGTTAAGGAATATATTCCTAATACTGAAAGATGATTTAACAGAGATATCATTTGCAAACTGTGCATTCAGCTGATGTGACAACAAAATACTTTTCTGTAAATAAGTACTGTACTTTCAAAAAGATGTATTGCACATCTCACACAGCCACTTATAGCCATACTTGCTGAAAACCTGCACAGCAAAGGCCATTTTTTTAATCTTTTCCCTATATTTTTCTTATTGTTAAAGAAAAAATCTCACACCATTTGCAATAACAGTTTATTTGCAAAATTACTATCAAAGGGACAAAAACTCAGGAAATTTAAACCACTAAGATTTCTCTTGCCATACTTTCTGCTTAATCTGACCTAAATCAGCACTTCCATCAAAATAGTATCACCCTCCCTTTCCCTGCTTTCTGCATGGTCTCCTGCATGCAAACAGCACAAACATTTCTGCAACCACACACTGAGCCATACTAAAGACGTCACCTGGTTAAACCAACCCAGCACAAAAAAGCTTCTCCATTGCTAGTCATGTTGCCACTGCATGAAGGTATGTGCCACACAAAAGAGGGGACAGCTGTACCTATAATTTCATGTCTCACATTCTACCATTCTGATCTGCCAGATAATTAAGGACATACTAGACTTGATAATGTTCCATGGGATTAATACACGTATCTTTGAAGAGGATCAGAAGAAGCAATTGGGACAATTGTCCTAGGTAAATTGTGATCAAAAATTGTAATATTTTGTCTTCTGAATTCTATATCAGGACAAGCAAAAGTGATACTAACATAAAAAGCACATCCCTGTGGAAAACGAGCACCAAATTTTTTTTTTTTACTTTATTGTACACATTACGCATCCAGTGAACATTAAGGGAAATGAAAAATAAAATTCCCTGAACAGCCTAAGAGGCTGAGAAACATAGATCCAGGAGGCACATCTGCTGGCACCAGCTCAGAGAATAAAAACGAGGGAAATACCTCAATCAGAGAGCTGCTGAGAACTCCTAGGAGTTCTGTGTTTCATTTCTTTTTCTGGAGTTTTCCTTATTTGTATAAATTGTTACATATTCATTGAGTTAGAAACAAACAAACAAACATGGCCTTTGTAGTTCAGTAATAAATGAATCTGGGAAACAAGAGACATGGGTTCACATCCCTGCTCCAATTTATAATAATTCATGAACAACTCCAACAGACGAGATTTAAGAAAGCACTCTGTAGCATTCAATAACCTTCACTTTCAAGGCACTCACTGGAAAGATGGAACATCTGAATTTAGACTTTACTCTGAACCACCGTCATTTCAGGCAAACGCCAGAACTCACAAATAACATCTAAACACCTTTATTGAATAATGTCATATTCTCTGGTGCGATTTAAACTGCAATATTTGTTCTGCTACCTGATGAAGCCTTAGTGAGATTTAGCAAGACTGATTCCTGCAAATTCCTTTGGAAAATGGCACTTACACTCCTAAGTCACTAAAGACAACATTTTCCAAACTGCTAAATTTTACTGAGACACAGCTAACTATAACAAAAATAAACTTTGTTTAAAAATTTTTTTAAAGAGACCAAAAGAATGAAAAACATCTCCAGGAAACCTGTTTTAATCATTTCTGGTCCACTGGCAGCTGCTCCTTTGACCACAGAGTTACCGAGATAAAGGGCCTGACTGTGAAATTTCAGACTAGTGATGTTTAATGACAGGCAGGGGAAATAATTCTCCACTCGTCATAACATACCTAGATCAATTATGTCTGTAGTAGCTGTTCAAAGATAGACTGAGATTCAATATAAACTACCCATTGCGAGTCTGAGACCCCACAGTAGATGAGAAATCTCACTTCATATTCTTCAGCTGCTTCCTGTACTCATCCTGTGCGCTCATTAGTCAAAATATCCTTCTAACCCCTTAGAAAGGGGGCTCTCCAAATGATACATACTGGACAAACACCACTTTGGTCCAAATCACATTCCCACACCTTGTGATTCCCCTGACCACTGCTATTGGTATAGCATCCCAAAGAATTTGGGACTGCTGAAGACAACCTCATGTAGAATCTCTGACTCAGAGAGACATCCACCCCACTGATTTCACCAGAATTTAGGGCTCTCACCTCATCTCTGCAGGCACAGCAGGGAGAGAAGCAAACACACGTATAGCAAGTAGAAGGAGAAAAAGAATCTTAAAATCATCACTCCCAAGGCAATCACTACGCCTACAAGCATAATTTCTTCTTCTTTGCTACCCTAGGTCATGACCCTCATCCAAAAGAGGAAGGAAAGAAACTGTCCTTTCATCATTAATTTTGCTATGCCATTCAGGAAAACAACACTGACAACACCATAAAACCACAGTTTAAGTTGCCACTGGTATTTCAGCCAAGTGCTAATCACCACCATCAATTGTCTAATATTTCTCATTACCTCTTTAGTTATTCTAACAAACTCCACTGCAACTTATACAGGCTCTGATTAAAATCTTCTCTGGTTGACAAAGAGCCAGCAGAAAAAAACCCTATCCCTCTTATACCACAGTACTGGACCACTCCATTTTTAGATAGAAATAAAGCTGCATTCAAAAACTATGCAGTTGACGAATGCTATTCTAATTTCAGAAACAAAAACTACTGACTATGTCACCTGAAGCAGAACACTGATAAGAAAAAGCCTGGTTGTATCATTAAAATTGGATTTAAAAAAACAACACAGAAAACAATCTGTCATGCATAACTTCAAAGTTACTTGGTTTTGCAACTGCACCTGCAAAGCAATAGTGTGGATCACATAAGTATGATTTTAAAAAGTAATTAACAAATCTATTCATTTATTTATAACTTAGGAAGGACAAAATATTTCTGATGCAGAAGTCAAATCAACACAGGAACAATATGGCTCAACGGACTGTACACCTTGCATCACACACCAGTCTGGTACATGCCAACAAAGAACCAGCATTAACAAGATTGACCAAGGTTAGCAAGCAGCACTCGGGAGATCCTAAGTTTCAACAAAGTTGGGAACAAAGCCAGGTGCGGCACCACGGTGTCTCCATGGTGAAGTAAGAGCAGGGGAGGACACCTCCTACACACCCAGTCTCATAGGAACTCAAGGTTACCGCTTACTGCCAGTGTTTTCATAGACAAGGTCCCGGGATTTTTAGCATGTCTCCTCAGCAGTACTGAATACTGTGAGCATGTTAAAACTATTTATTGCCATTTCTGTTAGGTCCTTCAACAGAATACCAAGACACCTGAAGCCCTAAGACTTTATCCTGAGCGTGCAACAGCATGAACCCAGCACATACAGAAGAGCCTAAAATCTTAGACAAACAATGAAGGTCACAAATTCACTCCACAGATTCAGCAGGGCTGGTCTGAGAATGAAGAATTAACTTCTACAAGTACTACAGACAATTACACACCTTCCCTTGCAAGAGCAAGACACACTCTTCTGACCAAAGAGTATACAAAACATAGCACTGCAGAAAGTTGTTTCTTTTCTCTTTCATCCTCTCCCCAAGGCACAACTGTTAGGTGTGGTTTGTCATCCCACTTAATGCATTACTGGAAGGCATGCCACTGCTCTATCATAAGGGCTGCAGGAGAATGTACAGACAGGGGGAGGGAAGACATAATGCCAACTGGCATTCATCTGGGTTTTTTTGAGAAATACTTCAAAAGCAAATATTCCAACAGTTTTTCCGTTTAGAGAAATAGTTTCCCTGACTAGCTTTTTTCAGCCCCTGGGTATGATTAAATCTCCACTTTCCCACCCCCCCAACATAATTCTTACACTTAAATCTTGACATTTATATTATTACTTTTACAAATTAATCTTTCTCTATGGAGTGTACCATAATGCTCTAAGGAGGCTTGTACGTTCCCGTGAATCTTGTGAGAGCTCTGCCAAGAGGTTTTAACTCCTAGACAGATCAAAGAGAAAGTAACGAGATAAAAAGAAACAGGGTTCTCCAGACTGACAGGTCAACCATCTCTCCTCAACAAGAAAAAAGGAGGGCTTACAGAAACAATCAGGGAGACGATCATTTGACGGAACTATCCTGTAAAGTACTATAGTAGTCATTTCTGCACTAATGATTACTGACTGGTTTCACCGAAGAGGAGGCCAATAATCTCACATTATTCTTTAACTTACCTGGTGGTACAAATCAGATGAGTTACAGATCAAATTTTAGGCTGTAGGAACTGCAGTGCTATGGAGATGTCACTCTAAAGAGCAACACAAGCCTTGCAGACAAAGCAAGCCAGAAACTGCCTACCTATGTCCAATATTTTAAAGTGTCAGAAATGTTACAATGCTGAAAGCAGAGTGCTAAGTGCAGACGCACATATGAAATTCTAAGACAGATTTGCTGAAAGACTTGGTAGCCAACTTTTCTTCTAATCCTGCTGCTTCAAAAGCTCAACAAGCTTAAGTGACCAAATAATAACAAAGGTATGTCTTAAAGCCAAAACAAAACTGAATTAAGCCAACAGCCTTAGTTTATTTCAGCAGTTCAAGATCAGAATATATACAAGAACTATATAGGCTCATATACTAAATAAAATTTTAAATTATTTACAATGTTATCCTCAATATACAAATTTACCTGTTTCCCCTATTGTTTCCACATCTTGACTTCCAGCTCAGTTTGTCATAACATGTAATTTCTGGTCAAAAAGCACTGAACTGCTGAGACTCCAATCACCTTACGTTCTAAGTTAAAAATATCTGTTAGTCAAATTGCTTTAGACTTTACCTAAACTAGGATTAAGCAGAAACAACGCAAGTGGAGACCTGGCCTCACCAATGAGAGGAGCAAAAATACCACTGCATTCAACAAGGTTGGAATTTCAGAAGTTTATAAAATACATGATAAGGATCTTAGTGTCTGGCCTTTCATAGTCCAGACCCATTTATAGTCTAGAACCTTTTTATGCAGCAAAACAAAATGCTACATCCATTCCAAGGTCACAAATAACTATTATAGCTAACTAAAACGTCAGCTAAAATGACAAATAACAATGAAAATAATCCTTAAAATAATAACACCAAGTTATCAAATTCTATGTAGTTGATTGAATAGTCAATAGTCCTACTCCTAATTTAAATGATCTTGTATGTCATGAAAATCTTACAGAATCACTCAAATAATGTTATTCTTTTTGATTATATGTATCTTTTCTAAGCATATCATGTGCAGAAAATCCAGTAATTACAGTCATCACATATTAGGCTCTTGGGAAAAACAATGTTCTACATTAAGAATCAGATCTAGAGTCAGAATCATACATAGATGTAGCTGTTTAACTCCAGAAAGAACTCACGAATTAAAACTGAAACTACAACATCGAACATTTCTGAAATCTTAAGATGGATAGTGAATAATGCACGGTGTGCTTTATCAGCTTGCTGAGGAATTCTACTAAACAATTTCTTTTAAAACAATTGTATTTTCTTTACTAAACATGCACCTTGATCATACGCGGCATGACATATCAGAACAGGCATTTGGGTTAAAAGAATGAAGCTCAAAGTCTCAGTGGAAACGTTGTTTTCTATGCACTCTTTTTTTTCACTTTTTGTTTTTAATTAGATCTACTACACCACTCTAAAAAACACACTATTTACTGTCTGGGAGGACTGTAGAGGGAAAAGAAGGTGGGGAGAGGAGAGGAAAGTGAGAGGACCAGGTTCCAGAAGAAACGCTCACGCAATTACTAGATGATACTCAAATGCACTTTGCACACACTGAACACATAGAACGTATCTTATACACTGCAACACAAAGAAAAATAACTATTTCAGAAATACATAAGAATTTGAAGCCCTAGGTAGTTAAACATACCAGAAGAAGGCATCCCTAAATACAGGGGAAAGAAAATTAAAAAGCACAGTAATCACCACCTACATTTTTATGCTTCCGTACTTTTCCCTCTGTACATTAGGAAAAAAACCCTACTAGAAAAAAAAAAAAATCTTGCACACATGCACACACAGAGAGGGTCACAAAAGCTATGAAAGAGATACTTAACACAGGTTCCTGAGCAGATGACAAGCCATTAAACTTTCACCTTTAGGTAGTTATGATGATCTGATGTCTCTTTTATGATATCTCCCATTTTTTTTAATTAAAATCTACAATGTGTTTAACAAGCAATTCTTCCATCAATCTTTGATGTGTTTTACTTATAAAGCAATGACAGTTTTCAGTTCAGTCTCCTTAAAGTTCCAGAGAAACCATTTTCCACTCACTTGCTTTGAAAGCCATTAAAACAACTTGATGAAGAACAGCAGCAGGGGGCTAATAGAAGCCAAGGCTTAGTAACAATCTTTAGATTTTTCTCCTAAGACTTTCTCACAGACCCTCCTCACAAAGATCCCCAGGGCTTTTCATCCTCTC
This sequence comes from Calonectris borealis, assembly GCF_964195595.1. Taxonomy (NCBI): domain Eukaryota; kingdom Metazoa; phylum Chordata; class Aves; order Procellariiformes; family Procellariidae; genus Calonectris; species Calonectris borealis. The sequence continues at coordinate 9,801,926 of NC_134316.1, read as the reverse complement.
CTTCCTCCCCACCCCCCCAAAAAATCAGTTCAAAGTGACAGATGCAACTAGCTCCAGGTTTTGCTATTCTCTTAATTTCGCTTTTACCTCTCAATTTTGATCGACTCCACTGAAATCTGATTCCCATAGCAGTGGTCATCTTCTCGTATCTTTCCGTTGGGAAAAAATAATACACAGAAGGATTCAAGAAGTAACTTGGAAACATCTTCTGTCATCTATTCTGAAGAGAGCACTGGTACAAAGAAATGTACCTGTTGCTTAAAAGTCATATACAACTGGAATTCAATTAATTGAATTAATTAGTGATTAATTGATTAGTGAGTTATATACCGTTTTGTTTTACTGCAGTATTTCTGAAACCTTCATAATGACAGTGACCCTGTAGCAGTTTAAATCTTGGGATATAAACAAAAATATTGTGCAAGCCTACTGCAAATAATCTTCAACTGCTCTTTAAAAATGGGAACTGCCTGTAACAAATGGTAAGTTCTTCGGTTATAGTTTCATGCAAATGTAGAAATCAAAGTTATACGGAAAACAGAACTATTAGGATAGTACTTATGCTGATCAGAATCAGTAAAGCATACTTTTTTATCTATGTTTTGCTGTGCTTACCACCATTTTATTTCTTTATTATTATGGCCACTTGAAGTACAGTCTTTGTTGATCACTAATTTTGTGGAACTTCTGGAACTCCAGAGCTCTACGGACTTTTCCATTGCTGTATTCAAGTGATGCCGCTGTGGTCAAAATACCACACATGGCATTTCTGCAATATGAACACCTACTTCCATGAAGCAGGGCTGTGGGGCATACCTATTCATCCCAGATTCTAGTTACAATCCCTTGTTCTTTTAAAAACTAGAGCTACAGTTACAGTACACATGGCTAGGAGCAAACAGGGACTGAAGGAGGCCAGATACATGTCTCCTCATCTTGAGAACAGGGGCAGCACATACAGGACATTTGAGGTCAGGAAAGACAGATGGTGGGCATTCCCATTACAGCTAAGTCACCTCTTGTCCTTACACCATCGAGCTGTTTTCCACTTGGTGACTCTCGCAGTTTGTGTTTCTACTTTATTTTAGCAAGCTCGTATTTGTAAAACAACCTGGGAGAATACATTGCGGAATAAACTTCTAGATGCCTGAGAACAAATCTTATCGCTACTTTCTCAGAGCAACATCAACAATCATACTTTCTGCATCTCCCCCTTCCGTTAGAGTAATACACTACTAAAATGTTAATGTGAGATCTGTTCTCTTAATGAGATTTTCTTTAAAAATTAAAAAAAAAACACCACAGAAGAAATTCTAAGTCAGTGAACTGACATACAGTCCTATCAGTAAACACACAAAAAGTTTCTGTTGGCTTCCTGAGATAATTATACCATAAATATTGGAAAAGAATCCATCAAGAATATAAACTAAAGAAGTTTGAGAAGTACAGAAACAATATCCTAAGGAACAGGAACAGTTATGTATAATTTTCTACAAGCATACAATCACTTCACAGAATTGAAAAAATGTAAGGCTGGAAGGACCTCACAAGATCACTCAGTACAACTCTCTTTTAACGGTGGCAGGATCAAACATATGTTATGTGAGTGCTATATAATACATGCCAGATACAGAATATGCATCTGAGCATTATCCAGTGAGACGCTCCATTCAGGCTGTTCCATCACTCAAACTATTCCACCATTTGTGCAATTTTAGGTTTAAAATAAATACTTGCAATACTATATATGTAATAGATGTAAGACACTTATGCCAGAAGTCCATGACCTAGAGTTTGTCATGAATGTTACTGCAGAATAGCCATTTAATTAAAATTACCATTAGCATTACTTCTTTCTGTATTAGTTTTCAAGTATTAATGCTCCTCCAGGAGGGTAAACTTTTTTTCCCCTGTATTTTCTATTTTCAGAGAAAGAACATGTCTCACCTCTAGGAGTTTAGCCTCATTTCCCTATAATGTATTCATCACCGCTCAGCACATCTGTCCCAGCAAATCCCATTTCCTGTTCTATTCATGAGGCTCAGCAACCTGGAGCTTTAGTGATTGCCGCCACACTTTTCCCATGGCCTTCTCACCTCTTACCCCCCCCACGCACCCCGCTCCCATTGTTTATCATCTGTTCTCCCCTGCTGCAAACTGCTGTCAGATGTTCACTTATCCCTAATCTTACTCACTGCCTTTGATATTCTTTCTAATCCAACAACCTGTCAACTGGGGCATCAGCCCATGTCCAGACCAGCTGCTCTGTCACAGGCCGTAAGATTCCCTCTCAGCTCCAAGAGGTATTTAAAGGATTTTGACACAGCAACCGCAACGTGAAACAAATAATTAATGCTGTTTTGATCAGTGATCAGGGCTTTAGTGTGACATGAGCTGACCACTAAGAAAAACTGAGCTTTACTTTGTTTAAACTTCAATAAACTTTAGAGTTACTGTATTAACAAGATTTTGATCAATGTCTGAAGAATAGTACCAAAAAACTAAGTTCTTTAACTTGTTTTAGTTAAAAATTATGAAGAAAAATTAATCTGAATGCACGTCAGTTAACTTTATATGCCTGCTATGTAAAGCATGCTTATTTACGCAACATTGACTTGTGTAGAGTTTTCAAAGCACGGGAGCTGACCTTTTATGAATTACAGCTGAAAATACAAATGTATTTTAAATACGGCAGCAGTTGAGGTAAAATTGTTATTTAAAACACGCTTGTATTTTCAGGAATATAATAAAGTATAGTTTTATCCATATAGACCATCAAAACTAGACATTTTAAAGAATATTCCCATTTACAAAAAATGTCTAATTTCCATAATATTCAGATTTCCTATAAAAACTTAAAATGTTACAGTGTTCATCTGCTTTAAAACATACCAAATACACATAATGTCATAGCTGAAATTATGATTCAGATGACAGATTTTTTGTACTGGGAAAAATAAGTTTCTGCTATTTAATCAAACATATGTATTTTGATCCAAACTGAAAAACAAATAAAGCATTTAGTTGTTGAAGAACATGAATACTATTTTATTTCTTAGATCTAACTGCAATTACTACAAAAGAGACAGTGCCAAACAACTCAAAAAAGCCTACTTTATACCCTACAGTAGTCATATTTCACACACAAAAAATACAGTAAAATCTCAGTGATGGATTTTATAACATGGGTCATTCACTTAGAACTAAACCACTTTCATTCTTAGGGCTTGTCTATACCAGGACATCAAGAAAATGAATCTGAAATAAGTACCTTGATGAACTTGAATTCTGCCAGTTAAACTCCATTAAACCCCTGTGTGGACACAGTCATTCAGTTTAGTTTACTGCTCCCTTAGGGCATGCACTGGAAAGTTAACATGGATTAAGGTAGGGTATGAATTCAAAGTGCAATCGTACTTTGAAAATGGTTTAACGTAAACAGAACCAGACTCTTTGTTGTAGCATGAGACCTGGAGTTAATCAGGAAAGTCCTGTGTAGACAAGCCCTTGCAGATGAGGCTACTGGAGTGGTATTGTCAAAGCCAATGGTTTTCAACCTCTTCATCGGCAGACCGGGAAACATCTTCCAGTGAAGCTGCAGACCTTGGTAGCACATTAAAATCTGCTGATAATTGATCTGCTTTTCTTAATTGACTCACGAGGATGACCTACAAGTAGTCCAATGGCCCGCAATGAGCTACGTAACAGAACTTGAAAAATACTGGTTTAAGCTAACAACTACTTATGTAGCTCCTCGTAATACTCAGTCTTAACTTCATTGCTATTGCACAGTAACCCAAGTAGTCTAGCTATTGATAACATTAAATGAGATTTTAATGTTCATTTATGCAAGTGTAGACACATTTCAGCCCTGTGCAAGGATGCTACAAAAGATTCTTGACAGACCCTTATTCTTTCTAATAAGTGACATTTGCTGTCATAAGTTTGTTAAATCATAATATGACTGACCTAAAAATGTGAAGTTTTGTCACTGTCAACTACTTTTCATGTATTTACTTCAAAGAACCCTACATTCACTTGTCAAAGCATGCTGGATAAAGAAATTAAGACTAATACAACATAATATTCACTGAAACAAATACAGTACTAGTGTTCTTTTCAACTACTACTCCTATTAACTAATTCTTCTCATTTCCCCATTTAGTAATTCATAAATGTCTCATACAAAAATAACTTGTACAAATTTCCAGAGTTGAATTCAAAGTATATGGCAGAGCCAGAAGCAGATACACCTAGATGCCTTAATTTCTTAAACCTGTGCTCTAATTGCAAAGAACACTGTTTCTCTCAAAGGAAATTATGTTTCCTCGGTATTTAACTCCCTAATGCTGTTGTTGCAAAAACTTCACATTTCTTTTCTTTCACCCATATAAAAGAATTATATTGCACTTCAACCATAATTCCCGGTTAACACAGCAGCACTCGGATCAGTCAGATCAAAAATCTGTCTCATCCAGGATCCTACCTCTGAGAGAAGCCAAGATGCCTAAGGAAGAATATATTGTTAAAATACTCTCAGCCTCCTGCAATTTGCAGCTCAGGGAGTTCCTGAGCTAGAAGCGGTATGTTTGCATTTAAGATTAATACTATATACTGACATAACAGACTTTACAAGTTGAAGAAAATGAGACAAATTTTGCAGCAAAAATGGCATCTCCTTTTATTGCACTACTGCTTTGAAAAAACGAACTGCAAGTAAATGTATTACTCAGTAGCATATTTCCTACTACTGGAGCCTTTTGAAGATTCAACAGAAGACTGACTTGTTTGAACAGGTAACTTAAAAATCTGTTTACTCCCTCAACAGCATCATTTTTAACTGTCAAAATAGAAAAGAATGTTTTATGTTTATAAAAAAGCAGACGGAAGTTCCAGAGAATATTTCAGGCAGCTGGGTACATTCGTGTTGCTATTACCATATAAAAAAAAATTCTGAATGTAAAATCAGATTGCTAATATAATTGTAACACTGCACTGTTTTGCTTTTTTCATCTTCAAAGTTTTCATTACATTAATGATACAGGCCTCACTTCTCTCTGCAAGTATACATACAATCAGAGTTTTAATCTTCATGACATCTCCAAGACAGTTAAATTGTAAGGCGCAGAAACAGAGTGGTTGCTGATGGTCACAAAAGAAAGCAGTAGCAAATCTGAGATTAGAAATAAGAAATTCCTTCTTCACTGATGAATTGCGCACTACTCCTGAAGTACATTTTCTACCCGTTATAAAGTTCATGATGTGTTAAAATCTACAATAGTCTTGAAAATTACTTTAGAATGACAGTAAAACTCAGAGAGATTATAGTTGAATTCCCTTAACACTGAATGAAAACATCATGCATTAAAATGAAATCGAAGGGAGCATTTTTCATGTTTAACTTCAAAATGAATGATTCTAAACAATAGAGGAAATGTGATGCTCAGGCACTGGACTACTCTGAAGTGCGGAAGGAACGTGAAGCTCACAAAAGAGCAAGTAGTTCCAATTTACCACTACTGACTGTATGGTTCAGTCGATATGCACAGAGTTTTTGAGGTTTATCCCACATCATTGAAACAGATACCCGTTCACCATTCCACAGATTTGAAATACAAACTCACTTACATACATACTGGGAAAATTACTGACAGTTGATATTAGTCTAGTAGCAAACTTCTAAAAGTTCCTGGGCAGAATGCACATATCTGTTTACACAATGCGAGGAAACAGTGGCAAGAGCTCCCTTGCCAGAACAACCTTCAAAACCAAAGCTACAGGAGTCTGGGCTAGATCCACAAAGGCTTTGATATGTGAGCTCTGGGCAAAAGTTTCTGTAACAGCTCAAGATATTATTCCCCAGCTGGATGCTTCCTCCCAGCTGATGCTCTGCCTCTCCTTGAAGGATACTGTCTCCTGCACAGAGGTCACCAAAAAGAATACGCAAAGGCACTTCACTTAGCCCTATGCAAAGCTCAGTCATTTAGCTTAAAGGGCTGATGGAGGTGGGTTTGAACTGGAATAGCAGAGTAAGAGCTGGAGCAAAATTAACTTCCTTTCTGCTGATTCTCAGAGGGTAATAACCACTAGCACGGGGACAAACTTCTTAAATTACTACAGCAAGATTCACCAGAGCTCTGTCTGTCAAAGCCCTGTGTTAGGGTCCAAATACAACACGCAGAACCGCTGAAATCCCTGTTCAGGTGCTGATTAAGAAGACTACGTTGAATCCAGATTCCCATTTGGATTCTTAATGCTGCCCAAAATCCTAACAACTCTGCTCAACTGTTACTACTCAAGAGTCTACTTCATGATTTAGTCTCCGCAATTCTTAAACTTGGTATTCTTTTTGTCTGTCTAATATATAGGTCAGTGCCTGGCTAACATACACAAAAGAGAGCTGAAGATTTACACACAAATGTGTTTCCCAGCAGTGAGCACACTCTCCTGTGATGTGGGAAGCAATATTAATTGCAGCAAGATCTTGCAGCCTGACTCTACCACATCCCAGGGAAGTGCCCTAGCCCTTGGGCATTGAGTTAATCTCTCATTAGCCATCCCTCTGGTCTCTTGAATAAATTATTTATGAAAAGCAGAAAAACTTCAATAGGAAAAAGTGAAAAGAGATTTACCATAGGGTACTGGTAAAGAAGCCAATTCTTCAGGAGGTGATGTATGGTTTTTTTTAAAAAAAAAAGCCACTTTAGACAACAAATCAATTTGCACTTTGGGGGCAAGTACACATTAAAATGAGCCAGATGCTACCCTATATGTGAGATAAATAAATTCTCTTCTTTCAGTACCAAGCAGAAAAAAAATACATAAACAGGATTCCTACCGACAAAATGAAGAGGGTATTCATCTGGCTACGTGAGGTACCTTGTCCATCTCTCACCCTCAGGTCACCCCACTTAAAATAACATGGCTTACTTGACTGAGGGCCCCATCTTGAGGCAAGGGTTGACAGCTGAAAATCCCAAGTAGAAAGTGAGGTCCATTTTGAGGAGCTGTTAGATATCCATTTTGAAAAACATGGTTTTAAACTGTACCTTACTCCTTCACATTAGCCCTAACGAAACCTGCCTACAGTTCGCTGAATTCCATGACTCCTTTATTGCACTTCCGTTTCTACCTTTGCACTATACAAAGACAGAACAATCATTTTAAAAAGTGGTTGGTACGGTGATTTGTCTGGAGAGGCAGGTTACTGCCCATAACTTGGATGCCTCCATCCACACGGTTCAAAACCTAGAATTCTTTCAGAATGGTGTACACTTACTTTTACGCTTTATAAGAAACATGCAGCGCTCATTAGTTTTATTTAAAACAATATGGGTGGGCAGAGGAAGAGAAAGATGAAGGACCTTACATGAAAAGATCTCATGACCCTCTCTACTAGAAGAGCACATCCACCATGGGCATAAATTGCTGTAACTTCAGGAACTCCTAAGAATTATGACAATCCCCACTACAGTTAAATAGCCAAAAACCTACATTTTTTTCTCGTGATCTTTTGGACGAGTATTTCTATGTGTAACCAAATGTAACAGGTCCAATCCAAAGGACAACTCAAGGTCTTGGAACAAGGGGAACTTAGGACTTGAGCACAAACCTAGAAAGACACTGCTAGAGTTTTGTCTAACATGATAGTTAACAGCCTGACTTGATTTTAAGTACATACAACTCTGTTCCTGTGTGTGTCCACAATTCCCTGTCTGAACATCCAGGAAAACACTCAGCTGGCCAAAACACTAATCCAATCTTTGGGCCTACAATTTTGAATGTGTTAAGTGCCTCTGACAAACAGGTAGATGACCATCTGAGTCTCTGGCTCTACTTTTGATCAGGTGTGACCACAATCTTCTTCAGATGTGTAACCTGTGTGGGCTTACAACAGCATTTCCTCAGCATTTTGTTTAGATTTCACCCCCCTCCAGGATCCCCTTCTGATGTCTTGCGGATTTCTGGTAGTCTGCAAACCTGCTAGAGCAACTGTGATTTGCAACTCAGTGGGGTGCAGGTTGAATGGATAAAACCAGACTTGCAGGGTAAACTGTGATATAAATGACCTCTATCTAAATTTATGTTTAACTGTTGAAAACTTAACTGGTTTAGTTAGGAGACGTGTTATAGCTTCACAAAAAGTACCTGTAAGACCACCTCAAACCTTCCAGTTACAGCAGGATGCCACATATTGCATAAAGTAAATATCCAAACTAGTTTCAATTTTCATAGTGCAACAAATGCCATTATTGAAATTATCCTGATTTAAATTGTTCTATTATTCAGAAAGACTTCTTTATTAGATTTGGGTTAAGTTCAGCAAGCAGGTGCAAAGAATTCATGGAGGGGGGAAACTAATTTACTCTAAGATAAAGCACCAATTAGATGAAGAAGTTTCTTTTCTTTTTCCAGCTAGTGAATAAAAAAAGTTGGACAAGGGGAAGATCTACTCAGCATAAAACCATTAAGATCAAGGGTTAGCTTTTGGAAATCATTTTCAGTTTTAGATGAGCGGTGAAATTTTCAAAAATTTTTAGGCAGATCAGGCACCTAACTCCCTTAGATTTAAGACACTTAACTGTTTAGGTATTTAATGGGGTTTTCAGCAGACCTAAATGCCTTTGAAACAATTAGTCAAATGACTAAAAATATTTAGCATTTCCTCGGGTTAATAAGTCAGTTTTTAAATGCAAAATGTGTTTTTAATAAACGTAGGGCCTGTCTCCCAGGTCAGGTGCACACAGTTGTGCACTCGTTGAGCTTATGCTCTGAGTAGGCTGGACCCAAGCCAGCTTCTGTGCAGATGCCATATAAACTACATTTTTACATTCATTTTAAGACAGTGCTGCGGCCAAGAGAAACAATCTCTGCCCTCAACCAGCCCCCAAACACTCATCCCTAACCACCACATTACCACCTCCCCTCTGCCAGCATAAGCATTTGAATTGAATCAGAGACCTTGTTTAGGTTAAAACTAACTTCTGGTTTTGGCCGGATTAGGTTTGACCTGGACCAGATCTCTGATCCAGCTCACTATGTTGCTGCACAAACACTTGTGCAAGGAGAGGAAGTAGCAAGACGTGCAAAAAGGGCAAGTCTACTTCTTTTGGTGGCGATGCTGGTCTCTGTCAAATCACAGCACGTGACCAAACACATTCTTATTTCTTCTTTACCATACTCATCACATTTAAGGCACTTGTATTCAATTAAATGTAATTTTGTAATACTGTTTTGTACATTTTAATTAAATCCTATTTTTCATGTAAATAGAGTATGACTCAGAAATGAAAATGAAATTAAGAAGTAAGACTTGTCACTTATAAACTAAGCCAGCAAAAATTCAGAACATGAAAGAATGTTCTTCAGGTTTTCTTCTGATACCTAAAAAGAAATAATTAATTCAGTGTAAAGCTTTCAGCTGTTCACAAATCAAAATGTTTTACTTAACCCAACCAGTGAGAAGAGAGCTTTCTTTAGGAAAATCATGTACAAAATGTATTAAAAAAAAGGTAAAAAAATCAGTTCATCTGCTTTGATGCAAGCTATTTGAACCCTTGCTTTTCCTTTTCTGTAATTTATCTCACTGGTGGACTTAAACACGCCTCCTCCATATACATTCCCTCTTCTGCCTTTCCAACTGATGTCTTTAGAAGCAAGGGGAAGATGTCGTCTGCAGCATGCATTTCTAGGGCTGTCCAAATTCTTCTGCATTTCCATTTCCACCCCTCTACCTGGGTAAAAGCTCACCCTGGACCGGCCAACGCTGCATGGTCAGCTAGCAAAACAACTGGTTTTGTGCATGACCTCGCTCGCAGAAAACATTCAAGGAAGATGCAGCGCTTTATGCCATGAGAAGCGACTTTCCTTTTACGCCTGGCATTCCTGCCACTGCTGGAGGTACCAGTTCTCAGGGATCCTCTGAAAGGTGACTCACGTTGATATAAACATGATAAGGAAAGGGATTTCCTTCCCTGCTTCCCACCTGCCAGAGCTGAGGCTGGCCTCGCAGAGCAGCCGCATACCTTGTCAACTAAGTAACAACCTGCTGCGCTGGGGGATGGCCAGCAACGGGCTCGATCTGCAAACTATCAGCACCAAAGCAAGGCCCAAATCACAAGGTGCCCCACTGAACCGAAAATCCAGAACGGGGTTAAGGAGACAGCCCCAGACCCCGGTGAGGTACCAGGCACCCGGGGGCTTGGCGCACCCATGGAGGAGCTGGAGTTGGTGGCACGCCGCAAGGCGCTACTCTCCACAGGCATCGGTCTTTCGGGCTCCTTCACTGTCCACCTACAGCCCCACCTTCCCCGCCGCCCAGGGAGGGCTGCGGCGGGCGGGCAGGGGCAGAGCAGCCGCCTGAGGGGCGGTTCCGGGCGGTGCGGGGCGGGAGGGCGCCATGAGGCTGAGGCGCACGCTCCTGCGGCGACACCACCAGTGTCCCAAAATGGCGGAGGCGGGGGGGTGACAGGACACCAGAGGGGCCCGCGGGCCGGCCGGCCTTTCTCCTTCGGCCTCCCGCCCCTCCGCGCCGCGACGAGGCGGGAGAGGCCCCGCCGCCCAGCCGCGGCGGAGGGAAGGGGCGCGGGGCCGGACCGGCCGTGAGGGAAGGGGCTGGGCGGGCGCCGAGGGGCGAGCCGCCGGCGCCACTCACCTGCCGGTAACAGAGGCGGAAAGGCCGTAGGTAGAGGGAGGAGGTGCAGGGTTTGAGCGCCAGCTCCTCGATGGCCTCCATCTCTGCCGGGGGCAGCGGCAGCCGGGAGGTGGAGGAGGAGGAGGAGGAGGAGGAAGGGGAGAGGCGCGCGCAGCCGCTGGCGGCCGGGCCAAGGGCGGCGGGCAGGGCCGAACCAGCCGGGCAGGGCCCAGCCGGGCAGGGCGCGGCGCGGCCCCGGTGCGCGCAGGGCCCGCGGCGGGGCCCGCGGCCGGGCGGGCGGCTGCCGGCTGCAGCGCAGGGCCGGGCCCCCGGCGCGGTACGGAGCCTGGCAGGCGGGCCCGCGGAGCGGTGGCAGGACGGAGCTGCGGCGCCCTCCTGCCCCCTTCCCTCTGAGAGAAGCGGAAATGCTGGGTTTCACCCCCAAAACGGGGACGCGGCAGCAGCATGGAGGGTTCTTGTCACCTTTCCTCCGCAAAAACAACTAAGTGCTGAATTTTGCCACAGGTCGTCCCGATCCTGCTACGTACCCTTTTGCAGGATGAGGACCTTGCTGTTAAAAGCACAATCCCTTATGTCTGCCTGCATGGAGTTCCCGTGTCAAAACGGGAGTGGTACGAGTGGCGTGGAAAACGCAGGTGCGAGCGGAGGTTCATTGGTGCCTGCGGCGCGTCGTTCGGCACATCTCAGACTTCCCCTCAGGGGCAGCTTCCAGTCGTGGCCACGCACCCAGCCCATGGCAGAAGAACAAATGCAGCATCATTAGCCTCATCTGGCTGTTTTCAGTGGCAGTTACAAGATAATTACCCTCCCCCCTTTTACTTCATTTTTTTTAAATAAATCACTATTAGATTTAATGATTTCCTAATTTTCATAGGAGTTTGATCATCATTATGCAACATTAGGTTAAATTCCCCTTGGTGTTTTAATATTCCTAATAATGATTCTCTAGATTCATGAACAACAGAGCCCACAATTTGTCATGGTCATTATCCCTCTGATTTGTGTTCACTTTCCATGCGGATGTTCCAGTGTACAGCTATTTTAGTTGCTATATAAATCAAATTGTTTCGTGAATATATCGACTGCACTGAGAATAATCTGAAATTTCTTGCATCTGTTTCTTTTTTCCTCTTCTAATCTACTTCCACTAAGAAAGTTTATTATCTTGTCATGTGGTAGTAAGAATCTTAGCAGTGTGGCTAAAAAGAACAGATCCAGCAATTACAAAACTCACTAAGAAGTAAATGAGGCAGCACTTACATTGCAGAACGCTTACTATCGGTTCTGATAACGCAAGTGACAAAAAATGTTTGGTGGGACTGAAAGCTGTTTTTAAAAGTTTATTTGCAAAGCTATCATAACAAATAGGCAACTAAATGTATTTTATTAGCTGACTTTGAAAATATTTGTGTAACTATTTGCATCATTGGAGATGTCCCTGTGTTTCTGTTTTTTCAGAATGATCTTGAGGTCATTCAGAGCTCCTGGGAACTTAAGCTATATTTTCCTATTAAATTATTTCAGTCTTCCAAGTCCAATTTAAGTATAAACACAGTTTCCATGCGCAGCAAGTTTACAGTATCTCTGTTTGCTTATGTTAAAAGTTACCGGGTACCCAGGTCTGTTCAGCCAGTTAGATTGCCCTCTTCAATAAACATTCTGACACCACTTTAAGGTTTTGAGTGTGTGTGTGTTTTGGGGAACATGTCATAGGGTGTGATGGATTGCTTATTCCATTCTTAGTCTTAGGTGGGAAGCTTTCGGGGTTGTGATGTGTCACAGACCTGATCTCACTAATGTACCTGGGACAGTTGAGCGCAGTGTTGCAGGAAAACACGTTTCAGGGTGCTCTAGTGTTACAATTGCCATTGAAAGTTGTAGACTTCTTTACTGGAAAATGTTCTTTGTGAATATTCTAGCTGAACTATGGATTTAATAGGCTAAGTCGAGGAGCTGCCTCAGTGTTACCATTTTACAGGTGAAACCTGAGTGGGAAAATAAATAGGAAAAATACGTCCTGCATAGTGGGACTAGTGTTGAGCAGCTGGACCTGAATTTCATTACGATTCTTCATTAAGGTCTAGACACCCAGTGCAGCAAGTGGCTTTGCCTCTGCTAATCCAGGAACACTCCTGGGCAGGAAATGCCCCTCAGCGCCCACTTACTCCAATGGACAATAACGAAGGGGAATAACTTACTTTTGAGTGGGTGAGATGCACTCCTGCTTTCCTGTTCCCTTGCACTACTTTTGTAGCTTGCCTGTGCTGACTGGCGCAGTGACTCTGACCTGGCTCTAAACGCACTGGCTTCACAGCAAGAAGTACGAGAGGATACAATGCAGAGATGCTGCTCAGCAGCTGGGCTCGGGGATCAGGAGAGCTCTGTTCACACATGAAGTCCCACCAGAGCAGATGTGCCCACTCTGCGCTCACCACTTCTGCTGGAGTAACTTGATTCCAAAGGACATTGAGACCAGGCGTGTTTGCTCACAGAGTGCTGCCCTGTATGGATTTATAACCTCAGATAATGATCAGCTTGCAGATCTCTGAACTGTTCTGTTGTGTGTTACTTGACATCCCTGTGTGTCTGCTCCTTTTTTAAAGCAGAAGTACTAGTGGTGGTGTTCCTCCAGAAACTTGTGAAAATAGACATTCATAATTCTAAGGTGTTCGAGTACTGTGTTCATGTCGGTTAGCTTTAGTGAGATGGTTCTGATACTTAAGTTTAAGCCCATGTTTAACTGCTTGCAAAATCTTTTGGTTTCGATTAGCACTACTCCATCCAGTATCATTTACATTTCTATGATACTGTCGCTAGACCATCAGTTCCCAAACTACTTACATCCTGGATTACTCTCCACCATCACAGTTTCTTTGCAGAGCACTATCCACGTTTACCATTATGCTCCTAATTGAAATAGCTGCCAATGATACGCTTCAATAACCCAACTGCCTTGTGCCATCACATATTCCTTGCTAAGTGTTAACATTGTTAATTTGACTCCCCCAAAACCAGAAAGGTGTCAGAATGACAGGTTGCCTTTCGCTACATTAAATACATTTCTTTATCTTCCTTAGAAGTGGCTTCTGTATTATATGTTGTTTTCTTGCCTTTTAAAATAACAGACATAAGGTTGTCATGGGTGGTTTCCTCATGGGTTCTTTAGTTTCCTTGAGCTGCTGGTCTCCTGTTGTAAAATACTAAAATCTAGATGTTTTGCCTGCACAGGGTCTAATGGGTCTGAGAACGGTTTGTGTAAGTGTGATAAACAGCCTAATTAAAAAAAGCAAAAAAACGGGAATAAAAGTTCATTTCTTTCCTGGAAAGAAAGATCAGGAGAGAAAGAACAGGCAGAGAGGAAAAAAGAGGTGTCCTGTCTGGAGCTGAAGAGTCTTAAGGGAAGATTCACTGGGATTTCTTATAAAAAATGAAATGTTAACATTAGCGTTAAAAAGGAATTCTTTCCGCAGGGTAAGGTTCTTTGTTTAACAGACTTCTCTCTTCTTCAAAGCAGTGTTCGCTCTCTGTTACTTTGTGAGTAACTTTCATTACCAGCAAAATATCCAAACAATTTTTTTTGTTGTTCTTTTAAAAAAATCCCCTTGAGCTTGAAGTTTCCACCGACACGGTCCTTCCCTTCCCCTTAAACACAGGCAGACACACAGTCCTTGGGCATGTACTTCGCAGGGGGTCAGGTTGTATCCTCATTAGCAGTTTGTTTTATTGCTCTTTGCTTTGGGACACAACGGGGAATGTTTCCCATACATGCCTGGCGCTGCCGCTCTTCTGCTGGTGGTGGCTCCGGGAGCCAAGCACACCCGCTGGCCTCCACCTGCGTGCACGGGTACGGGTGCGCGGGCAGTCGGGACGGTCCTTTGCCACCTGCCCCGGCCCGTCTGTTCAGGCGGCAGCCCCACTGTTTACCGTGGGTGGGCACCCAGGAATGTCCCTTGCAGTACTTCCCTCTTCCTGCTGGAGCTCGGCGAAGTGCCTGAGCTGCCGGGTTCATTCATGCACAGTTAGGCAGCGCATTTTCCATCGTGGTTTGTGTGTGTGTGAATTTCTGTGTGTGCTTTTAAATTGAGTCAATCCTTACCAGGCTCGCTTTGCTCTTTGACATGCCATTGCTCGTGAACAAAAATCATCAAGTCCAGAGCCTTCCTTATCTCCAGAGGGCTCCTTAATATATTGCAGAGTATCATTACTTTCTTATATTTCTTCTGATATTTGTGAGTTCTGTAGTTGCTAAGATACTGCGAGTACGAAAGCCTCAGCAACTAGAGGCGTGCTGACTTGCAATTCTCAGCTTTCATTTTTAAAAAATGATTTCTAACCCTCATGGTTGCAGAAAAAAAGCCAGGAAATGTAAACTATGGCAAACCTATGGTTTGAGAGCTGTTAAGCACAGGTCCTGTGCCAAGATGATGCCACATATATAGTAGAAAGGCTTTGATGTTGCGGTGACAGATAACCTGAATCCCCAGCACTGGGCAGAAGAAAGCCAGCAGAGGCTGATGAAGCCAGCGGGTGCTGGCTGACCCAGGATCCAGCTGCGTGCCTGGTTCAGCCCCATCCAGCAGCAGACGGCTGGGACGCCTGCAGAGCCACTGTCTTCTGCCTGGAAACTACTCCCAGAACTTCCTCCTCCTCCTCCTCAGCTCCCCAGGCCACGTGCAGTTTTTCTTAAGATCACATAAGGTATTAGGAAGGTCGGACACCTTTGCTGCACAGGCTTAGTGAAATAGATGGATGAAAATGCCCAAAATCCAGTATATTTTGTAGTCTCATGTCAGGAATCCTTACGGTTGGCAGCATGAAAGCTTGTCCTCTTCATGTGGGCCATCCTTGCATTGCCACAGAGATGTTAGTTTTGAGTGCCTTTCTGGGGATCAGATGCAGGTTCTTTCCGTAATCAAGTGGCTGTTGTGAAGTTTGCCTTCTAAAGTTTACCCCTTAGGCTCCTGCGGAAAAGCAAGCCTGAAGCTGCCAATATCTAGCTTTTAATTATTATTCAGTTCTGGGGCATAACCACCCTGGTTACATTCATGAAAGTCAGGAATCATGCTTATGCAATTCTTCTGGCATTGTAAATAGAGCCCTAGAGAAATTTGTTTTTATTTTAGTAGTAACATTTCTGAGAGACAACTTTTTTTTTTTTTAATAATTTACATTTCTATTACGAAATACAAAATTAGAGGTCCACACTGCAGTACATAACATTATGTTCCAACAATTTTATTCACCATCAGTTGGTTCAGAGCTGCTTTAATCACATGAATAGCCTCAGCCTGAAGAACTCTGAGTAATTATTCATGTATGGGTTTGCAGAATTTGGTTCATAAGGACTGACAGCATAAGCAAGATGGGAATGGTGTGTGGTATCGCTGATGCACCACTCCAAGTTAGAGGAATATTTCAGTTTGTTTCTCTTAGATGTTTTCATTAGCTCCTCCTTGTTTTCAAAAAATCAAAGTGTGTCTCTTTTAATGAGAAAGGACCATCATGGTCTTTACTTTGCAAAGTCAAGTACTGTCTCATGGCTGTAGTGGAAAACTTACCTGTGTCTAGTAGAATAGTGTGATTTCCCAGAAGAGTTGAAATTTATCCATCTGCCTTGTGAAATGAAGGGCTGATACAAAGCTCTCTTTTCAGTGCATATCATCATTAAAATCCTTGAAATAAATATGGTAAGAAAAAAAAATAATTGAAATATATTCAATATAAATATAGGTATGGATATCATGACATGTAAAAACGATCTCTCTAAAAATAGTGGAGGAAAAAAGCTCTTCAACATAAGTATGTAACTAATATGTTGATTAGACAGTTCATAAGATATTCATAATATAATATGACAAGTTGCAATATGGTATAAAGTAGAGAGAGGGAGGTGAGAACATGGGAAGTAAATTCTGATTTCTAGCTTTTCAGCTGGGGGAAGAACAAACACATAGTCTGAAAAAATAAGAAACAATATGCATGCAAAATTTAGATAGTTTTAAATTATTTTAATTACTATCCAACAAATGTTGCCTACAGCTAACAGAGTGAAAATGATTAGAGGGAAGACTTTGATTTTTCAATAAGCTTCTCTCTAATGAGGGGAAAATGAAAATGATAACACCTTGTTGTTTGTATTAGTACCATGTACAGCTACAATCTGGGTCTCATTATGCTAGAAACTGTTCAAATACAGGTAGAAAAATGGTGTCTTTCCCAAAAGAGCTGCAAACTAATTCATACAAAGGAACAAACAAAACTAACGTATGGTAATAAGGAACAGCTGAAGGAGAATAAAGGAATAAGAAGAATCTGCTTTTGTTTGCCCCATATGTATGCAATAGAACTGGAAGGAGAAAAGTATTTTGATTTCTCAGGGAACCTTGATGTTCCAATAGTTGGAAATTGTCTGTAAAAAGGACTGGAGCCCAAGTTGTTGGATACTTGAATGTTGGCCATGGCTCTAGCCGTGACCCTGGTATCTCTGAGCTCTCCAATCACCATGACTCTGTGCTATGCCTGGTAGCCTGCCCTGGACTGCAGGCATTATAAGCCCAAGGGTCCTTAATATTCAGGCAGTTTGCCTAGCAAGATTTGTTGAAGCTGTGGGAACTGGAAGCCCTGGTCCTCAGGAGACTACCAGCTGGGCTGCTCGGAAGCCGGGGCTGGCGTAGCTCCAATGGAAGCTTGCCTGTTTTCCAAAGGAATTTAATTGAATACTTGTCTGTATGAAATGTTTCTGTTCGGTAGATTGAGACATTCCACAGAAAAAAAATAGTCAGAGGGGTTTTTTTCCACCAGATGTAGGGCGCAAGTACCTGGCTTCTATTTTGGCATATTTAAGTATAAATACATATATATGTGATTTATGAGATAGAAAGGTAAGGAGGCACAAGTGGCCATTTTCCTGCCTCTTCTTCATTAGGCATACTGTATTCTTTTCATATTTATTTGTATTGCAGCAGTGCTTAGGAATCCAGAACTTTATTGTGCTCATCAGTATCAAAACAGCCTAAACGCTTTTGTGAGATTCTTGTGGTTAGAAATGAGTTGGAGGAGAGCTCTGAGGATGGACAGGGTAAGCTCTCCACAACCTAATTCAAGGGGGTGTAACTTTGATCAAAGAGCATGTGTGATTGAAGGACAGCATGGAGAACGGAGCCTGGGAGCGCTACGACAGTGCGGGACGTGGGCTGGAGATACGGCGCAGCGGGATTTCAGTATAGGAGAGTTGAAGTCAGGAAGCAATATAGCGGTCGGACTGATTGAGTTGAGGTGATTTAGCAAGTAACTTGCAAGTAGTTGAGCTGATCTCCTGTTGAGAGCTCACTGGAAAGTTAGAGATTGGGTCTTTAAGAGATTGGGTCTCCATAAGAATCAAGGTTCTGAAAAATAAAATCCTAGGCATCTTACATTGGACTCTCAAAACTGTTGGCATTGACATTTCCTAACTTTTGAGTGCTTGACTTTGAAACCTTGACAATTATTTTTTGTTTAAATAAATGTTCTGCATATTTAGACTTTTTCAATTCTTTGGTTATAGTTCAGGGAAAAAAAAAAAACCAAACCACAAAAGTCAACCCTTCCTCCCCTTTCCTATTTGTGAACCATCTTGCTGGATTTATTATTTTGTGTTTTTGGAGGCTGCAGAGAAGGTTTCCAGAGCATTTCAATTGGAGATTTGGGCATTAGTATGCTCACAGTAAAACTGAGCCCAGGGATATCCAACTGTAATCTCTGTCGATCTCCTGGAGCAGCCTATTTTCCCTTTCCATTTGCAATGCTCCCTCTCTTTATGCCTCTTCCTTGCCTGCAGCCACTTCATTAGAAAGTCTGCAGAATGGAAGAGAAGGATGTATTTAATGTTGATAGGTGTCAAGACCAAAGTAAAGACACTGTTTGTTTGGCTGCCTGCTTGTGCGTAAGGATGTTGCACCTCAGCTGAACAAGACTGACAAGCCATGCGGCATTAGGATCCAAAGTTTGTTCATGCTGTGCAAGGGCTATCATTGCTTTTAAATCAATAGGGAGCTATTCACTGCATTGCTTTTTTGCCGAGACTAGATCTGAGATCATAACTAAGCAGGCTGTATGAAGAAAATGCCCTCCTTCATCAAGATCAGGAGTTATTATTGTTTTAACCACAGTGCTCTACAATAACTACTACAGTTTTCTACTTGGTATTTTAAAGATATGGAATCCATGTATGCTAATATATCTGCATGAGAGATTGTCATGACTTAGAGCCAATCTTTGGCAGAAACAATAGAACAGACTCACAAACAGGTGGTTCTCATCACTGGATGCATAATGCTGTATGTATGTGTTTTAGCCTTTTGCCTGACGCCCTGATCCTGTCGAGAATGCAGTTCTTTCTGGACATAGATGTGGATGCATTTGCTGGAGAAGGTAACTAAGTACTTCCTTCACTGAGGCATCCCGCTTGGTACCTTTATAAATATCCCTAGGCACTCAGGTAAAGCAATAGCACATAATCTGTCATTGCTAAGGACAGCAATGCTGTTTTGTGTACATAAGAAAGGAAAATATATTTAGAGTGAATGTGGACGTTCTGTTCTTCACTCCGGTGTGACCAAATTCTAATCTCTTTCAGTCTGCCATAAATCCAAAATAACCAACTGAAGTCAGCGCAGTTCCTGGGGATTTGTGCTACTGTAAGTGAGAACAGAACAGAGAATTTTTTCTCCCTCTCTCTCGTAATAGAGAAGAAAAGCTGGAATGTCAGCCTGGCTTTACTTCTTTGCTTTGTTCACATTGTCATAAAATGGACATCATTTAAACCTTCTTTTTTTTTTAATTGGAATATAACAGAAGGAGAGCCTTGATGGTTTCTTATTTTACAGGAATATAAACATCAAAAGTCATTTTTCTTTTACACATGAGTTAGGAAGCATAATTTACTTGAAAGGACCCTATTATATACTCAGTACTGTATTTGTTTATCTAATTGAATAGAAAAGCATTTACTGCAGTTTCAAAGTTAAGCCAATAAACATTTGTCTTTGTATTGCGGCAGCAATGTTTGACAATTGGATTGGGCAACACCCATTTTAACTTAGGTTTATTTTATAGTATTAACGAAGCAAAACTCCAAGTACATTTTCACTCCCTCACTTGCGCTGTTGCTACAAGTTGGGTATTTGGCAAAAGATGCCAAAAGCCTTTCTTACAAGTTGCCTATGTTACTTGCATCGTCCTTGTTTCCAATACCACCGGGTCACCTCGCAACTTTACTTTTTGCTTCACATATCCCTGGATACATTCTGGGTGCAACAAGGCATTGAGAAATGAGCAGTAGGATTCTATGTACAATGTATAATTCCCCTTAAAATGAAGAGGAAAGCAGCAGGAAACAAACTGAACCTTTTTCTCTTACGTGCCTTGCTCACACCAAAACATCTGTCCATCCACTCTGCCTACTTCAAATCCAGGAACACCACGTTTATAGGAGTGCTTAGAAAGCCTTTTTTTTCACTGTCACTTAGATGATGCTGTTGGCATTCTTAGACATAAAAATATTTAAGATTGCTGTTTTTTGGTTTTTTTTTTTACTCTATAAATGGCATTCTGGATTGTGCTGCCTGTATCAAATAGCTCCTGGAACATCCCTCCTAATCGGTTCCTTTTGGGAGCAGGATCATCGTGCTCGTTCTGAAGCCGCGCCAGTGCCTGCAGTGCATGGGGACTACAGATGAGATCTTTGTTACAGAAGCATGAGATCAATTCACCATCCCGGGCCTTGTAGTAAGTGCATTCCTGACTGAATGTTACATCGTTTTTATTTTCCTGGGACAACATTGCACTTTGTCTCCTCACTGAAAGAGCTATGTTCATTAGAGACAGGAAGTCCTGCTAAACATCCATAACGTTACATTAACAGCTGCTGGTAGATCTTTGAATGCCCAATGATCCGGGGAGAGTTTGCAAGAGATTTGGTGCTTCTTTGCTATGATTGTTTTCCTCAGCATGCTTCAAAATCTAAACTTCTGTAAAAAAAAAAAAGGGCAGTTAATTCTTAAGGTTGCGAGGAAAACTTTTAAAACGTGCACCAGATGGAAATCAATGCAGTAGTGTCTGCAAGCAGACAGATACGCTGAGAAGCAGTCTGAAGGCTGATACTATTTGGATTAAAGGAAAAAGAGTTGCGAAGCAGTCATGCAACTTGGATATCATCAATACAATACAGGGAATCTGCAAGTCTGCAGTGAGCCCTGTCTCATTTTACATCGTTGATAGGTTTGTTTTTGCTGGTGGCTCAAGAGAAACCCAATTTTCTCTCCTGTTGATTTGTGCTCCTTCTGTTTTATATGGACAACTCCCATTACTTCCTTTGGCAGTGCACACGGATAGCTGACTCAGTAACGGAGCTGACCGGAAAAAAAGATTTCCAATCTATAGAAAATAAATTTATATTGCTCCACTTGTTTTCTGCACTCCCCCAGCAGGGACAACAGACTGCTGAACAAAAACTGTTTTAAAAGCTCTGGGTGGAAGAAAAACATTTTCTCACATCAAGAAAAAAAGAAAAAAGAACATGGCTAATGAATTATGAGGTGTTTGATTTAAGCTGTTTTGGTCTAAATGAAACTCTCATGTTGGAGTTGATAAACTTAGTGGCTGCTTTATGCGTAGTGAAGTCTTCAGGAATCTGTCCTTCTGGGTGCCAGTGGGTGACTCCTTTGCCCCAGCTCGGGATCTCTGACACCTCTCTGTGGGTGAGATTTAGCAGGATTTCTACTCATGTTCATGTCAGGAGTGCTGCATGTCCAGCTTCAATCCAGTGTATGGGACAAACTCTCTGCTGACACAGTGTTGCTGGTTTTGGTAGAGGAAAATTAATCCTACATGTTCCTGGATGCCACCTCTGAAATGGTAAAAAAATCCCAAGGTGATTTACAGTGTTTGGGAGGAAAAGTACGTATTAAATTACATCTTGTACCTTTGAATCCAGATGTATTGCCAGTGTCAGCAGTGAACAGGGAATGTGGTTTCAGGGAGTTGGATATTCCATGGGCCACTGAGGTGATGGGGGCCAAAAGTATGTGAAAGCAGCTTCACTCCTGGTCCCTCCAACACAGGAAAATGCCCATAACCGTAACAACCTGCTCAGGAGCAAGAGCTCTGCCAAATAAATAGCGCAGAGCTGGTAGAAACTGATGGCTAAAACAGGTAGGCAGCTGATACCAGTATGGACAGTGCCCACGGAGGGGAACTGCCCTAAGAGGCAGCAAAGCTAAAACAGGGGGATAATCAAAGAAATGCCCGTCTGATGGGTGTAGATGTTTGCATGCAGCACCTTGCAACACACCTAGGTGCCTGGCAGCTCTAGGTTGTTGATGCTCTTAATAATGCACATGCAAGACCATACATGGTACCATTTGCTTTAATAGTAGTAATTAGTGGGCCAGTAGAATAAACAAGGATTTTATGAAAATGAGGACTGATCCATTCATGGATAGCTCTGGGACAAAGATTGAATCCCATGCTTGTCACCAGTCAATGCCCTCCTCAATGTGTACGGTGTCCAGTATGTTTTGCCAGATATTACTGCAAGATCCTTACAACGGACCGTTTATTTTTGTACATTAACTACATTGCACAGATAGCCTGGGCCTCAAAAGCAGCTCCTGCTGTATTCTCTAGTGCAGGCAGGCAGAAGAGCAGGTACCAGCTTCTGCTCACAAAAAAAATTGCAATATCTTTGTATGCCTCATTTTTGCCTAATTCACCCTTGCAGGGAGATGCTGTAGGAAGCTACAATGAGGCAAGTTTAAATGAGAAATAAGATGTGTGTTTCCAACAGTGAAGATCATTCACCACTGGAGCACAAGTCTCGTGGTGGCTGATAGTTAATACAGTATTTTTTTGTAGTTTGTAGACAAGTTGACAGATTCCACCAAGTTTCAGCTGTTACGGGCTGTGTGACAAGTAGGGATTTATCTGGGGAGAAATGCATGGCAGAAAACACGTTGGTCCCAGTCCTCCACTACCTCCTGGTTCCTCTTCCCTGGTGTCCCTCCTGTGCTCCCAGCAGAGAGTCTCAGGAGGGCAACCTGCGGCACTGGTGTCTTTTGTGCCTGCAGCTCAGTGACAACAGGGCTGCTCCCTTGGTGTGCGAGGTGATGTAGGGGAAAGAGGACTTAGGTTTCATGTTTCTGCCTCTTCACCCTTCCTCTTACCCTTTCCGCCCTTGATTTTGGGGAGTTAAGTGCTGCTGGGAGGAAAGGATGGGAGATCTGGCTTTAAAGGAGATGAATCCTAGAACAGAACAGAACAGGAGTCTTCAGGCTATTATTTTTACCTGGTCACAGATAATAAAGTAAGTCTCTGCTGTTATCAGATGCTACATCCAGACAGGACAAGATGCTTGAAGCCCTCAAGTGTTGTTAGTATCTGCTGTCAGCCAACAACATAAAAAATGTAGCACTCAAGCCCCAAAGTCCTGGAGATTGGCCATGATATAATGAGGATTCAAAATAAATAAGCATTTCAGTTTCCCTGCACTATGAGTCTTTAAGGCTTTTGTGCTTTTCTGCACAAACGTGGAGGCTTGAAATGAATTATTTAGGTGAAAAATGAGTCTTTCTTATGGTTATGATTTCTTGTCTTCATATACTTAAGACACCCAGTACTGAAGGGTAAAGAAACATATCAGAAGACTTGCGATGATATCCTTAAAACTGGCAACACTGGATGCTATCGTACAAGAGAATGGGACTGTTGTGAGACTGAAGATGAAGTCCCGGTTTTAATTGCAGGAGTAATTTTAACAGGCGCCTACATGTGTTTAATAAAACCAGATTTCCACCTTTCCAGTGGAAAGTTTTGGTCATAGCAGCATATTTTGCAGTTCCCACTCAAGCCAAACTGTATGTGATAGTAATGGCAATGTTGCCGAAGCAGTGAGACAAACACCATTGCAATCGATCTCGTGCTTCTCAGCTAACAAACTGAGCAGGAAAGTGTTAAATCTCCTCCAGCAATGCTGTAATGAGGGACCTCCAGTCATCTTTACCTCCTAAGTCGCTTGCAAACCAAGTAAAGAAGTAGATCCTCCAGATTAGGTCGTTTGCTTCATTTTGAAAGATTTTTATTAAAATGAAAAGTGTTGTCTGTTTCTTCTCCCAGACAGAAAACAAACATTGGCATCTAGAGTGGTGGAAGACAAATACTTAGTGCTGGGCAACTTGATTAAAGTGTATTCCTTGTAATGAGCGGTGCCTCCCTTATCCTGCCATTGTGTTCAGACAAAAAAAAAAAGGGAGGCCTGCCCTTTCCCATTGTATAGTCACATTTTCCAAGTTCAGCCAAAATGAGTTTTATAAAAAGCTCTGAAAAAAAAAAAGAAAGATGAACTTTGTCTTTTAGTAAACCACTGAGGCAACTCTTAAACGAAAGCAATCATCTTGTGCATCTCATATATAGGAAAACTGTTGAAGTTAGTGCTCTATCTACCTAGCAGAGGAGTGATAAAAATGGTCATGGGATAAATGTTATCTGAGCTTTGCTTAAAGGTTTGCTACTAAAATTGAAGCTGCATTTTACTTAAAACACTGGGGAAGGTAATAGAGGAAGAAGTGATTTGCAGCAGAAGACAGTGTGTTTGTACTGTTATATTTTTATCACAGCCATCACCAATACCAACATCTACATTTATCTACCAGTGTACATTAAACCAGCAATCCACTAATATATTAACAGGCATTATTAGCTGTAATAGCCCAATTCAGTCAGCTTTAATGGGAGAATCACAGAGTCTCTGCATCATGTTTGCCATTACCCAGAGACAGTTGCTTGTGGGCATTCACCTGTGTGCAAACTGGGCAGGAAAAATTAAAATTGTGCATCGTATGCTTACATTTTGGAAACATTAAAAAGAAGCTGTAGTCAGTAGACAGATACAGGTATCCTAAAAAAAACAAACCAAAGAAAACCTGAGTCTTAGGCTAAGCCATGTCCTCAGCTCTGTTTTGTGGCACTTTTATTTGTTTTAAAGACTCAGCGTGGATTTTCCTCGCTGTCTTTATGTGCTGAGTTTTACTGTACTGGCTCCACCACCACCAGACTCGGTAAACAAGGATGTGCCCAGGGAAAAACAGACATGGTTAAAAAGATCTGTGTTGCCAGCCAAAATCTGGTTAGGTTAGTGTGGGCTTCTAGCAGCCAAAATAAAACAGTTGTGCAGGGCCAAGAATTTCGAGATAGAGAGGGCTGGAGGAATTCTAAATATGCTACAGAAGTGGAAGCAACAGGACTTGGCAAAATCCTTGATCTAGTTAGAGAAACAACGTGTCTCACTAGCCAAACAACAGGGTGGTGTCGAAAGAGAGAGTGAGATGGCAAAACCCTTGGGCAGAGACAACAGAGGATATCCAGGAAGGGGGGTTTGGGACCTGGGTCTGGATGGAGATTAAAGGTTAGCTCCAATGAAATATCCATTTGCTCAGATTTTTGGTTCAGTGTAAATATAAATTCCTGACCTAAAATTCTTCCTTTAGTATGATCAAGGGATCTGACCAAATAATCCTGAGAGATCCAACAAAAACAGCATTCTTGAGATATACATAGGTAAATATAATATGTATACCTCCATCCGTACTTACATATATGCACGTGTTAAATGGAGATGGTTTTGACACAATAGTTTAAATAATAGAGACAAATATTTCATACTAGAATAATATTAAAAAATTACAATGGAGAATCTAATTTCCTTGTGCTTAACTACAGTTCTGTATTGAGACATTTGGTTTTAGGTTTTCTTCTTTTCCTTCCTTATTTTAGGGATAATTGCATTCCGCGTAGCTGCTTCACTAATAGAAAGAAATTTATCTGTGGAACCTGCATCAGAGAGGCTCAACATAAAAATGCTTGTGCCTATTTGGCAAGAGAATTAGCAAAGCGATGTGGATATTTTTATAGTCACCAGTTACACACTAATGTGTATTGATTGAGAGGAAAGCAGTGCACGTACCAATTTCTCAGCACAGAAGAGAGATGCACTCAGCCAACATGGCATTTTTGCTGTATGATTTTCTTTGGGTTTAGCACCAAGTTCAATATAAAAGGCAGGTACTTTCAGTTAATTAAAATTACACATTTTATCCAGGAACACATCAATAGATAGGCGTGTAAAAGGTAGAGATTTTATCTCACTCAAAGAGAACATGGGTTTGGTTGACTCTTACTCTTTGAATTTGTGTTTGTGGCTTATTAGCATTGTAATCAACAAAATATAAATCTCCTTCTAAGCGCTCGCTTGAACCTGACAGCTCTGAGGGAGCATTTTACAGCAGGACCCCTCCATCTGAGCCCCCGGGCTGCTTAGGGTCTTTTTTCTTCTTGCATTGGAGCTGTCAGAGCTCGCAGATTTAGCATTGGGGTGAGTCAGCGAAAAATAACCCCGCGTCGCTCTGCTGGCGTCTGGCATCCAGAGCCTGGGTTGCCGTAGCAGAAGAGATGCACGTGCCCCTGCAGGGCCTGGAGCCCGCCGAAGGGCGGAGACACGGCTCGTGCCAAAATATGCAAAGAATTGAAATGAAGATTCTCCTAACCCTATACAACGTGCATTTTTAAAAAATGCCTAGATCTCTCATCAAAGTAAAATGTAATTAGGGATATTACTGCATGCCTTCTTAATTGGAACAGCTTGTGACAGAGAAGTGTTTGGGAGGATTTCAACCTGACAACAAAGTGCAAGCGTTGTGCGTGCTCTGCTCGGTTGGAAATGCCGCCTGGCAAATCCATGTGCATGCGGAGCAGGTGAATGGCAAGGGTCAGCGGGACTGCCCGGCTGCCCAAAGCGATTCACGTGCAGAAAAGTTAGCTCAGAGGTTATGCTGTGGTCACAATAAGACACTGTTAAGGTTCCTCTGGACTACTGAATGAGAGTATGTCACTTCCCTGTGAGCAGTAGTGAATGCGTTAATAAGTCATGTATAATCGTAAGTAAGTGAAATCTTTCCTCCAGAGGTATAAAGGAGTGATCAAAATTTTGCCCTGTCTTGCAGCTATTGTCCCAGACTGGAGGCCAGTGATGTCAACAAAAGAACGAACAAGCGTGCAGTCAGTCCGGAAAACTTTATTCCTGTGATACCCAGCCATGAGAGCGAGACACTAGCAAATCGATGGGAGGAATTCCCATAGACAGGGCGGTGGAGAGAGACCAGCAACGTAGACAGGATCCAGGCACAGTGAGGAAGGGATTGACACCAGAGGGGTAAAAGATGCCTTCATTCTTCTGGTGCGATGGCTCTGCACTGCCGTGGCCAGAGGAATAATACCCCAGGGGATTCTCACCCAGACAGTCTGGCTACAGGCCAGATATTAATTTCTCTGGGTTCCTGTGTGGGAGCAGGGAAAGTGAAGAAAAGTGTTAGAAATTAAAATAACATGAAGATGTTAACGATATCTGCCACAGGGTTTCTTCTTAGGCAGTATACTGCTCGCGCAGCCCCAGAGTAAATGTGGAAACAAGTTTCTTATATTTTATTTGTACTACTACTAATTTTCATATGATCAATAAAATATTCTTCCTTTTTTTCTTTAATACATTTCTTGGTGGAAGGGGAGTGTAGCTGGAAAGATTTATTTTAATGCAGTGCATTGAGAAGAGCTGTTGCCTGACATTCAATAGTTAAGTTATGAAGTATCGGACACTAGAGTAATAAAAACCTACTTGCTTTGATCTTGTAGTTAAAAAATGATTAAAGTATAGAATTGCATGTGCCAACATTAGACCTCCACCCACAGAGAGATTTAACGCTGTCGGGGGAAAAAGAAAAGTTGAAAGACAGCTTAAATATAATAATTCAGAAATTGAGCTGCTTTGTTATTTCAAAGATGGTCAGAGTAAAAAGGATTTTTCATACCCTATTTGTTATACTAGATCTAAGAACCTTATCCCAAGACATTTCCTCTTGCACACAACCAAAAAGCTGAAAATTGCTAAGAAGAGGTAGCATATCAGAGAGCTGCATTTCCATACTTTCTGTTGAACTGAACTCAGTGAATTTACAGCCTTGAGGATTCCCTCTTCCCCTCTTGGTACCTCCACGCTGCGCAGGGTGACCCCTGCCCTTCCTTCTGCTGGTGTGCTGCAAATAGAAAAGACCAGAGTATTCAGTAATATAGTTTGCAGGGATGAAAAGCTTTCTTCTTTTAATTGTATGCATATTGTCATCTCCCAGGCACATGAAATTACCTTGTGGAATTGCAATTATGAACTTATTACTGGTTTATCTAATTGTTAAAGAATACAGAGACTTGTTGAGTTGGGTTTCTGGCCCCTGCTGTGTAAACTGTTCCAGTGAAGGCACACCCTTACACCCACACACAGTACTGATTTAAGTCAGTAGGAAGCCTCTGGTTTTGCATAATCATTTTGTAGCCAGTATAGAAGACTTAAGAAAATGTATTAGCTGATGGTTGCAAGATTACATCTGCCCAGCCAGGCTTCTTAATTCTTTTGTAGAGACGGCTTTGCTAGTGAAAAGTCAGTATTTGATCTTGCAGTGTCCTTGATTATATCAGATAATTTTGCTTCTCTGTCCAATTACAGATCCTTAGCATATTGTCAAACATTCTTCAATAAAAGGAAAGACTTTTATGATAAAAAAAACACAGTAGTGTTCATTCACAGATGACCCTGGAGATCAGACAGAACATTAGATCAAGGAGAGTGAATTGGGTTTCACTAGCGTTCATTACTATAGACATGATGATCCTGATCAGAAGTTGCATTTTGACTGATGTTAATGTTGCTGTTCTCTGAGAATAAAGACCTAAGAAACACACCATGTCATTTCTGAGACATGAGATATACTAGGACACGAAGACTTTTAAGACTCAGCTTTCTGGAGTCAGCTTTCATTTACACAGGAATCAACATTTTTGCATTTGAATTGACTCCCGTGTTGGCAATGCCCTGCTGTTCTTCCGTGATATTCTTTACCACGATGTTCATTGCTGAAGCACACAGTTTGGAAAACATGTTGTTTTTAGGGATCAGTAGGATTTTTGTAACACACTGTTTTGATACACATTGCCCTTCTCAATATCAAAATTTAAGTCTGGCTGCTAGCGTGGACAAGCAGCTCATTTTGTCCTTCCAACCAGCAGGGATCCACTTGCCATTTGAAGATGTCCCAGACTCCTGCAGGACAAGCTCCTGAGGCACCAGCATTGTCTTTTGGGAAAGCCACACTCATCTTCCCCATGTGGACAAGAGAACCTTCCAACCATGTAGAATTTCCCGTGTTGTTTCCTGGAAGGATCATTTCTGTCCTGATCATCTGCAAAGCACACTGAGATCCACAACAGGAGGCCACTTCAGATGAGAAAAATAGTGTTAAACTCTCAGATTCTTCTGTCTGAAGGTTTGTTTCCTAGACAATTTTGAATTTTCATTCCTCCATGAGCTGGAAGGTGCTCCCAGAGACAACAACTTGGCATGAGGAGACAGGGTTTGCCTCTTGAAAGTGCAGGTGCGTTCTCCAGCATCTCAGTCTCTTTGGGGCATTAGTCCTTGCAGGCCTCGAGAGACTGGTTTAGGATATAGCTTAACCTTAAGTTTAACCTTAAGTTAGTCTTAACAACAATTGGAAGTAGAAGCATAAAAGCATGATGTAATAGGGGATGTAGTAGAAGTGCATAACACATGGATTAGGTTTAGATGGGGAAAAAAGTGACAGTTCCACAGAAAATCATGACAAAGGAGATCTCCATGTCTTGGCCAGCTTCATCTGCACTGACAAATGTTATCTGGCTATAAGGGTATGTCCACTGGGAAATGGGCACTCTCAGGCAGAGCTGTAAAAGAGAGGTACCCAGTCAGATTCATGGAGAACAGGACATCACATGCCTTTGGGTTCCTCTGAAAATGGATAACATGAGGTATTTAAGGTTCATTTCAGAGGGCTAAGGTTTCACTTGGGGTTTTACCACAGCATGATGGAAATGGACATGTTTTAAACAGTCAAATCCTTTATGCCAAACACAAATAAATAACTCTTTCAAGTTAAAATAGCAAAGAACATCTTGAAACTTATAACTATAGAAATAAGCCCTCTAGCTAATAGTAAATGACTATTTATAATTGCCTGTTGGGATGCCTGACATCAGATGGTTGTACTACTAACATGAGAATGGTATCTGACAGGTTGGGAAAAACACATGGCAGGAGATAGGAATATTGATTTGTAGGCAAAATTTGGAAGGAGGGGGAGGGAGAGAACGGCCAAGAATGTGCTTTACTTTTTAAGAAAGTGACATTCCTACCACCAAAACAAAAACCTGAGAAAGAAAGCACATTCCAAAATGATATCATCACATTCCTTCTATATGGACAAACATGCAGCACTGTAGCTGCTGTTTCCTGCGTTTGTGATTTCCCTCAAAGAGTGTTTCAGCGAGAGATGTTTTCAAATAAGAAGAGAAATTCAGTTTCAATGTCCTTAGGAGCCTCTTGGCAAAGTCAGACCTTCTCTCTGAGGCCAAGACTGGCTTAAATAACAATGTCTGGGTTGGATAATCCACTGGGTTGTAAATTTGGAATGTAGGTAGAAAGTGGGTTTTCCTCTCTTCAGCGACAGTTTATAGAGAATATCCATATATTCCGAGTGCCAGCTCTGATTTCTGTTGGATGCTTTAGGCTGAGCAATAGACCCAACACGAGATTTTTATTTCTATTGTACTGAAAGAGAATCTGCAAAATGTCTTGGTTTCCAGGTCTGCAAGTGGATAGGAGGCCTGGGAGGCTTAAGAGGATTTGCGTTAAGGTGACTCACTGAGTTAAGTTAACTTGCGTTAAGGTGACTCACTGAGTGTAGCAAACCACTGCGATACCTGACCAGGTGATTCTCCATCATCAGGGCACTGGAGCAAACCGTAGTTTCTAAACCACCAACAACCACAAATTGAGACCACAGGGTTGTGCAGGACCTTCTGCGTGAGTTTCTCTGCCCTGACTTACGCCAAAGGTCAGGACTATCAGATCACAAGATCATGACAGCCTCTCTGGCCTTAAAACCTGTATGATTCCGAATCTGTGAATTGCACTCATTGTCCGGATTTATTCTTCTGCTGCTGGAGAAGGCATTCAGGCCTGGGGAGCTATGAATGCATGGCCTGCCACAGCCAGAGATCAGTGTGGGGCTTTGCCTGTGCTGTACCATTTAAGATAGGGAGAAAGGGAAGAGGGGACAGATTCAGGTTCACGTGGAAGTAGTTTACAGGCTGGCAAACGTATCTTACAACAGCAATGCAGGCAGAGTCTCACTGCGACTGCAAGGCAGGTGAGTTGCTGTTTTTCTGCTCTCTGCTGAATTCCGTTCTGGTATAACTCAGTGGTTTTCCACAAAGTTGCCCCTGCTGTGACTGAAGGGAGGACAAATTCAGACAAATTCTTATGAATTAAGAAAAGAAAAGCTTGAGATTCCTATGCTTTTTTGGAGTACAGACTGCAAAACGTGGGTCTATGTATGTTATTGACAGAGTGTGTTATTCTGAATTCTGTTAGATAAACAGAGTTAGATAAAACTCAGAAACACTGAGTTTTATCATCAACTAAGTGATGAACTCCTGTGAGATTTCCTGAGTTATTTCCCCATGTTCCTACCTTCTATCATTAGCATCCTAAAATGAGCATTCAGGCACTGCCACTAACCTCTTGTGTGATTTCTGACAACCTAATTCTTTCCTTTCCTTTCTGTTTCTGTTCTCTTTGCCATACCACATCTCTCTCACTGATTTCAAATGCAAGTCTGGAGGGGCAGGGTCTGCCTCTGTAAGTATGAAGAGGTCTTGTTCTCAGTCAGGGTTGCAGTGCAAAAAATAATAAGAAATAATATTTATTAAAAAAAGCACAGACATTTACCCAATCCTTGGCTCGATCCTCATACCAAGGAGGTCCATTTTGCACAAGTGATGCCAAATCATGGCATCTTCACTCACACCAGGGTTATTGTAAAATCTCACTTGGCTTCAAGAGAACTTTTTGGGTGAGGAACCACCTACCGCAGCAGAAACTTGATGGTCCAGCAGAGAGAATTGCCATGACAAAACTGTGTCCCTCATAGCCCTTCCCAAACCATTCCCCTGCTGATTGCAATTTAACTCCAAATCCTATTCTGCTTTTATATAGTGTGTGATCCTCCTGCATCCTGCTGCCCCCAGACTGACAGCTGTTCCTTCTGTCCTTGAAGCACTGAGGGAAACGTGTGACTGGCATGTGACTCTTCCTCTCCTCAAAGCAAATGACAAGGTTATATGGCAGTTGCATGTTTCCTTTGTTATCCTTTTGTTTGAAGAAATGGGATTGCACCTGACTAAGTCTGCAGAGGCATTCAATTAAACAACGACGTTTTATGTTAGCAACTGTTTAATGAAGAGGAAACCAATAGACAATCTTCTCTTCCTCCGGGCGAGGAAAGCATTGACAAATGCTATATTTAGTTGTGAACTGTGCAACCTGCAAAAGGATTTCATCCAACTCATGGGGAAATGAATCCCCCTTCATTTCTAACAACATGAACTTCAGGGAATGTGAGCAGCTCACACTGCACTGGAAACTTGTGTTCCTCAATGCATTTGTGTTTAAACAAAAAACCAAAAAAAATGGAGGAAAAAAAAAAGCATTTTTAGGCAAGCAAGTCTTCTATCTAGGTCATAATCTGCGATACACTTGCTGACATAGGTAGCTTTTTGCTCTTGTTCCTCTCAGTGCTGAGATGGCCTAGGGGCAGTGGCGGCTGAACGGGACTGGATGCAGGAGTGCGCACAAGGAATGGCATGTTCCATGGAGCTCCATCCCCAGGACTAAGTATTGGCCTCAGTTGTGCCAGACAGCCCTCCTGAGCTGCAGGACTTTGATGTATTTATTGCTGCTGATGATTCATAAGACACTTGAGAATACAACTGGTTCCTCATATCCCGAAACAAATTTCCAAGCC
The DNA here is from genome assembly GCF_964195595.1 of Calonectris borealis. Taxonomy (NCBI): domain Eukaryota; kingdom Metazoa; phylum Chordata; class Aves; order Procellariiformes; family Procellariidae; genus Calonectris; species Calonectris borealis. The sequence goes on along the minus strand of NC_134316.1, from coordinate 9,769,301 downwards.
TGGATATTATAGCTGTAAACTGAGCTAATTAAAGGTAATTTTTTGTATGTGACAGGAAAAAACTGATAAAATCAAACCCTAATGGAGAGAGATGGGAGAATTTCCCTGAGCTACGTGCTTTGCTGCTGAGAAAGCAGAGCTTGGCAGATGGAGGAAGATGGAACTGATTTCCAATTTAACCTTCTATTAATGTTTTATGATTTTAAATTTAGCAGAGCAGTTCACTTTTCTGTGATCTTTGCAGGACTCCTGTTTCCCTTCTGTGGACTGCTAAAAGGAATTCTGTAAAAAATATCTGCATATACACGTATCAGAAGTCTCTCCTGTCCAAAAGAATAAGAGAGTCCCAGTACAAATTCCACAGCAACAACCCTTCCTACCAAATGAGGCTCAACATCCTCACTCTTCTCAAAACTTCCTCTGAACACTGTGGCTTAGATCCAGGTATGGCTGGGTCCAGCTTTTCAGGTACAGACGGGTAAGAGAGAGCAGAGGACACAAGTTGTTCTTCCTCCCGTAAGCTGGCTGAGCTCTTGGCAGAGAAAGGGCAAGAGGTGCAGTGCAAGTCCTTTCGTCCCGGCTCTGCATGGGCTTGAGCTATAGGCTGTAAGATTTTATCCAGTACATTCTTATGGCACTTGGGGAGTGCTCTGGCATCAGGCCATCGAGGCATATTGATGGCATCCCGGGATATCTCTTTAGAGAAATGCAGGAAGGTAAAATACATATCCACCCGCCCTGGGCACTAGGGACCATCTGAGAGATGGATGCTGATTCATTCTGCCCAAAAAGGTACACAGGGTGCACAGCATGAATTGCCTTCTGCCTCTCTTTTCATTGATTATAATTTAATATATATCACATTGAGAGCTGGCTTGGACTCAGCAACCTGAGACTTAGGCAGATAAAGTTGGGCAAAAAGCATTCAGCTCAAAGGACCAAGATGGGAACAATAGATTATTCCTCTCGGGGCACGCTTCATCCTATGCTTGATGCAGCGTCAGTGTCTCAGGCTTAATCCCTGGGAGCATCCCCATTGCTTTCATACTGCCAGCCCCTATATAGGTTGAGGGGCCATTGGGTGAAGAGTTAGTACATGCTTACAAGTTAATTGGGGTTTTAGTTATACTGACTTGAATCTAGAGCAGCTCTTCCACAGCCAACAGCAGTTGCTCTCTGTCTATGCTGCTGACACTCAGAAACCAGTGAATGAAACATTGAATTTGGGAGCTTCAATAAACAGTTCCAAAAATGATGAAATCCTATGAGGTAATGTATCAGCCGAAAGGAAGCAGAAGGAAATCCAAAATATAAGTATGATTCTGTAACAAATCAATAAGAAAAATAGACTGGGGAGGGAATTTTGCCCAGCAGGGTCTCGCCGGCAGGAAGGGCATCTTTATTTGGAGAAACACGACTTCATTGTGTCGATTGTAGCACTTTTTCTTATCTTGTGCTGTTGCACAAAGAGAAAAGAGGAGTCTGCAAGAAGGCCTAATATGCCGGTGCTAATTTAGGTGTGACTGGATGTAAAAACACAATCATTTTAGAGCTGGGGTAAAGTACTGCTGGCGATTTAGCGCTGCATATCTCAGGGTCTCAGTCTGCTCCGACCGGCTTCCTGCCACTATCCGCCATTATGTATCAGCAGGAAATTACACTTTTATGAGTGATTTACCTTTAAACAAACACTACTACACAAACAATATGGTATTGAATTTGGTGGTTTGCCTTTTAAGTATTACAGTGAAAGATTGTAACAGCTGTCTAAGCTGATAACTACTACCTAGGATAAGAATATTGTTGACTGAGTTATTAGTCAATTGTTTAACTAAATCTAGCTGCATCTCTCTCTTTTAACTGTGTGTGACATTTACAGTTTCTTTAAACAATATAATTCCTTGAAACACGCATATAACTGATTCCTTGGGTGGGAACTTTATGGGTGAAGAATTGTTTTGGAGATCAGATCACACTTTTAATTTAAATTTTTGTATTTTTGTTTTTATTTATTTACTTTTCTTAACTAATTCCTGGAGGGAATAGTCTCCTAGAAGTGAATTTCCATGTGGCTTTCTAAGTTCAGCAGATGAGCCGCAACCACAATTTGTGGCTAAAGATGACTAAACTGCACAGCTTGACAAATTTTGGCAGAGAAGGATTGAGACAACATAATGAATCCACTGCACATCTACTGCTGTGACTTTTGTAAGAAGGTTTATCCTAAGATGGGAGTTCATTTTGCGAGGTGCTGAATGCCTGCAGCCTTCGAGGAGACTCTCAGGTCATTGCAAAATAGGACACAGCATGTGTGGAGGAGGTTGACCTTGCAAAATTCTTATTCTGTTTTTGAACAATTAGAACTAACTTCAAGTCCAGTTGAGACTTCCAGACTTCGAGGCTCCAGAGTTTGGACTGGATCCAAAGCCCAGTGAAGTCACCTGGAGATTTTCCATTGACTTCACTATGCTTTGGACTAGGCGCTTTGAAAGGCTATTCCCATGAACTCAAATGCCTAAAGCCAAACACGGCTTTACACAATTGAAAATCACCTGCTTTGTATGTTTTCAAAGGCAGCTCCACCACTCAGCAGTAACAATATAGAATTGGGTTGAAAGGGTGAAAATAGATGTGGATGTGGAGTGACTCTTCAAAAAGCCCATGGCAATGCTCCAATGCTGCAACACTGAAAATGAGAATTTTTAATGCAGACTTTTTTATGATCATTGCTGAATTTGATTTAAAGGAAAAAAGATCATGTCGGTATTGCAGAACTAGAGCTCTCTTCATGTCTTGTATATTTGGACAATGCTCGCTGCATTATTTGGAAAGAGAAATACCTTAATGCTTCAAGGCATTCCTTTTGTTGAATCAGTTCTACTACCATTTTAAAGCCAATTTCTTGATATCATCTCTGGTGATACTCTGGAATTGATCTATACCAACAGCCCATTTTCATCAAATCACACCTGGAGTCGTTTGCCCATTGCATGGAGATGCAGTGCTATGCTTCAGAGACAAGCCGTTCTCCGCAGCTTTGCATCTGGCAATGGTCTAGTTCCAAAAAGCCAGACTCATCCCTTCATGTACAATCTACAATTAAAGGCAATTTCACCTCTTTTGTCCCATCACTAGTTTTTTGAAAGCACAGTTACCCTTTGCCTATAAGTGTTCTTTGTAACAGAAACCCTGACTTTTTAGGTCAAGCCAGTATCACTGTCTTTATGTTTTTTCTTTCAAACAAGGTCGGTTTTGAAAATTCTTTGACATTTGTGCATAAAATATGTGGGTCCTGATGTGAGTGCCCAAAAGCTTAGAGCAGTAGGCCCTTCTTTTCCATATTACGTGGATGAAAAGGAAGAAAAGAAAGCTTACAGAGGCTTTATATAGCCTCATAAGCCTCATGATCTACTTCTATTGCTTATTTCCTGCCCACGTCTAAGTTTTCAAAGGCTCCTTTCTTTGTTAGAGGGCTAATTATTTTGCCTAGTAGGCCAAAGCATAGATGTATATTGGATTAACAATGCCCAGTAACTCTCCCTCAGCAGGTGGAAGATTTGATTCTGATGTGCTTGATGCTGGTGTAAAGGAAGAGTCACGTCCTGGAACCAAATGGATACGCCAGGGTACAAAGGAGGATGAGATCAGAAGCAAGCTCTGTTACTGCTATGAGCAGCTCCCTGCTGATGTAGCCATCCTTGAAAGAATCAAAGAGACTTACAGTTGACTTTTCAGCTCCTCATGTAGTTTGGGGCACAAGAGCTATTGGTCACAGAGAAAATAAATGCTCTCTTTTCAAGCTGGTTTTCTTTTTTGTTGTTGTTTTTTGTTTTAAGTCCATACCAAAGTGGGAAGAACTGCAGATGATGATGAGTTTGAGGTTCTTAAATGCATGAAAATGGCATAACAGTCTTGCGTACAAATAAAATGGGGCACTTCTCTGTAAAACAAGTTGTCAAAAGCACTGCCTCTTAATGCGGAACAATAAAATAATCTTTTCAAACAGTTTAATGGCCAGGATGAATGAAAGAATCTGTGTATGCTTTACAAATGGCCTGATTACTGCCAGCTCACATGCTTGCTCTGCAGTTGTAGTACATTAGAATTTGAAGTAGGATGTTGTTAGCAACTCTTTGCGTGGGGTGGAATTTGAATCAAAAGCTATAAATGACCTGTGACAGCAAAAATGAAAGTGCAATTGCTTTCTCACATGACCTGTTTCTTCTAGTGTCATTAAACTTAATCAATGATTAACCTTTGGTTTAACAGTGCTTGTCATTTCATAGCAAATCAAGTAGAAAAAATGTTGTCTACCTGAATAATTCCCTAGAAAATGTCTCTGAGGCACATTAATAGTTTGAAAGGTGAGAGGCTGGCCTAAATTTGAAGTGCAAAATCACTGAGTGCAATTGAGGGAATGAGAACCATCTGACTATCCATTTGACTTGGAGAAATCCTGTATGCAAACCCAGATTTTAGGAAGACCCGGTGTCTCCTTGCACAAACTGGACAGCTCACTAATAACACATGAGAAATAGTAATGAATGATTTCACAGAGCCTTCATCTCAGTTAGGTTGTTTTTGCATAATAACTTTATGTAGTAAATATATACAAACAATGTGTCCTAATCCAAGATTGTCTGGATATGGTTGTGTTTTTTTGATCTTCATTGAGATCAAATGAGTTATGTTACTTTACACTGAATTAAGTTCTAGCTGGAATGAATTTCCTTTTGGCAACCAATTAGGATGTTTAAAGAATTTACTTTCATTTCTTGATCTCAAAAGTATTTGTGGACAGTTCACATGGACTATGTATTACTGTGCCTAACTGCTATCAGCCTGTATAATGATCTCATTTGCATATGCTAACAAGGTACATTATAGGTATAGTGTTTTCACATGCTTTTTATCCAATTAGCTCATTGTACCCACCAGTCTTGTGTTCTCCCCCTCTGTCACCAAATTAATAAGAGTTGTGAATTGAAAATGGTTTCATTCATATGGTGTGTCTGTGCAGACAGACTTCACTCAGAAGAAATGTGGCTTCTGCTGTTCACAATCTTTATTTATTCATTACACATGCGGGGAGAGTCTGCAGGTCTCCCAGATAAGCTGGGGAGCTTGATGTGGTAGATGCTGACCGAATTCAGAATTTCACAAAAATTTTAGTGCTAAAAAAATCAGACTCCTAGAATGACTTCTTGTCTTCATCAACCACCTTTCGTCTGAGAGCACATGGAATGATTAACCTCCGCTTGCTTTCATTCATTTTGTTTTCAAAAGGGAAAGTTGCACACAGTGAGGATGTCTCTCCTCTTTTTTCCTATATCCAAGTGGTCCAATGCACTTTGTTTTGTGTTGAGGTGATACAGCCATGCTCATGTGCCTTCATGCACAAAATCATACCCAGCTACATTTATTTTAAAAGAACAGGATTTGCATGTGGATTTGCACCAGAAGGATAAAAATTTTAAGAAGTAAATTTTCTTCCTAAAATATTGGCACAAAGTATGTATGATCCTGCACAAGAGTCATGGTGACATCATTACCCTGTTAATATTGTTGCAACGTGATGACCAGCTACTTGTTGATGACCAGTAGCCTTGTTCACAACAGTTTGCCATTGCAGCATGCCTCAGAACTTGTACATTCACATTTTCATGTGTACCTGCTGTAGACCAGCTAGATTTCATTTCAGACTATCCAACTTCCATTTCAATTGCTGCTGGCCAGCATCAGACAGGAGTACTTTCATCATGGTCAGTGTCTGGAAAGTATAAAGGAGAACAAGGTTAGGCTTATTAACCCCAGTGCTCTTTTGTATTCTTACCGTTTTTTAAATCAGGACTATTCCCAAGGAAAACCGTAGTGTTAGCTTTCTTTGCGAAGGAAGGGTGAATTACATTGAGGGGTTCTCAGAACTGGCTGCTCTTGTCAGTGTGTTCAAATGATCTAAACAATCAAGTAGGGGACATGTTGAATAAAAGTCCTATATTTTGAAAGACCAGTATGGAGACACTTCAGGAACATCTCATATTTTATTGTCACGCGATAAAAACTCACTAACCTCATTAACTCAATGATAGCCTAATTAATCAACGGAAAAATGAAAAGGAGAGAAAAATTGGGGCAACAGCAAGACAACAGTATGCAGGCAAGAGGGAAATGAGTTAAAAGAAGCATGGAGAATATGGTTTCCAATTACTCTGTTTTCTCCTTTTCCCTTCTTTCTCTCTCGTCCATGTCACTCCAAGGAAAGCAGCTGGCATCTGTAGCCTGTTGTGCAGATGGGTTGAGAGGAGCACATATTCCACTATGTGTCTGGCACGCTTCAAAAGTGGCTGGTGACTGATTGTGTATTTGCCAGCAGCTAGTGATTAGGGAGACTTGCTGTAGCCATGGATGTCTGGCAGCACAGGGGGTCAAAGAGACTGAGGGTACGAGGAAACATCAGATTAATACCTCTCAAAGCGCTGACCACATATGCTGCCACTTGGTAGACACAGCCTGCAGGGTGAGCAGGTTCCTTATCGGGACTTGTCAGTTTTATAGGGGTCCTAAGTTGCCATTTTTATTCCTAGGCGTGTGCACTGTACGTACACCTTATGAGAACCTACGCTTGGCCTAAACAATTTGCAGTTTAAATAGGCAGGAGCAGCAAAGGATGGAAGAAGGAAGATGAAATTCCCCATTCCACAGGGAAGGAACTGAAACCCGGAGAAATAATGTTGTCTGGCGACACATGAGAGTCGTGAGAGTGGTGAGAACTAAATCCTACTATTTCAAGTCCTTGTTGAGGGTCCTAGCTTCAAAATAATTCTTTGTCTGTATGTACAAGGCATTCTTCTGACTTAAGCCACATGACTCTTTCCTCCAATAAAGCAGGGCACTACTCACCTGGAGCATAGGTCAGATGCAAACCTCACCGGGATTTTGTGCCTCTCCCCCCAGTTCCCACTATAGCATCTCTGCCATCATCACTCTGCAACACAGTCGGGACACAGTTCTTGCTGTTTGAAGGCACAGAAGCCACTTATCCCTTTCACTGGGCTGCTCCCTGCCCACCCAGCCTGATGTAGGACCAGGAGAGAAAACAAGGCACAGACGGGCAGACGGCAAATGACACCGAGAGGATCCTGATGCAGCCAGAGGAGCATTTCTGCACAGGGCCAGCCGCTGGTGGCAGCTTTACCACTGTCCTTGCCATGCAGGCGGGAGCACGGCATGGCTCAGGGGCTCTCTGGAGCCGCTCACTCATTTCTCTGGAACGGTACCAACACAAAGCTGCAGCAACACGCTGGTGATTCAGGCCCAGCGTGAACAACGGGACTGGACTAGTAACTTTGCTGCATGCCAAGAGGGACTCTGCCAGAAAATTCTCTGCCAGCAGCATACTTGCACCACGGCTTTACGGACACCTTTCCAAAACAAATATATCTGTTTAGAATGAAATTCAGCTCTTTGTGAAGCTGTGTCAGGCTCTGCTCATAGGGGGTGTTTATTGAAAGTCACCAGCTCTCTGGTGTTCGGCTCTGCAGCATCAAATCAAATCTCTGCCTTTCTCATCACAAAATTGAGAGCCTTCTTGAACCTACACTCAGGAGTTAAACTTGTGGTGATCCTCAGGAGAGGCTAAGGCAGAATATCTTCCTCCCTTTCACCCAGCATCGGGTGATCTTTCTTACTATATGCACTTCCACCACTGTGGCTCTAGTGAGTTTATCTGGTCATTGGTCACTAAACCCACGTCTGGCCTCTGTTTCCCATCAGACAATCCCAATGACAGCTTCTGCCCAACCATTAGGTTGTGATAAAAGACCCATGGGTTCTGACAGGACCTCAGCCAGCATCAAGCTACTGGAAACCAAAGAACTTTCTTCTGACCCACCCTCACACCTCTTCTGCACTGACACTGCTCCCAGATGACCCAGAAACTGAAGGAGGGTTTTGAACACTAATGACTAAAGCAGCATGGGCAGGTGGGTGTCCATGCTCTCCATGCAGGACTGAAGGGCCCAGGCGGTGAAGACTAGCTCTCTGGCTCTACCCTGGACAAAGACTAGGAGGCCGCTGTGGCAGCACACCTTCCTGAGCAAGAGCCAGGACCGACCTCTTGCACTACGGTGCAAGAAGCAGAAGAATGAACTCAAATACTTGCATCAACAGAAGCAAAATTGGTGGCAGTGAATGAAAGAGGTCAGGATTTCTGGTCAGTGTAGACTGCCTTTCTCAGCAGTGGAACCAACTATGTGCATCAGTCATGGTGCCTCAATCTTTGGTCAGTTTTTATACCTTATTCATTTGTTATAAATTGCTATTGTATACCCCGATATTGCAACCCTCCTGTCAGTTGCCACTGGCAGCAGCAGAGATGGGTTTAAATGCCTCGTGATTTCATCAGGTGTGATGGCTACCACCAGCCTGAGCCCTAGCCCGGAGGCCTAGGAAAACTAGTATCTTCACCAGGTGCTTTTATTAGACAAAGCTTCCCACGGACAAAGCTTGAGTTAGGGCATGAGGAAAGAAAAGGAAATGAAAAGCTGGCATAAAACTGACACTCAGACAGCAGTCCCCAGGGAAAATATCCTAATTTGGGGGAACAGGAGGAATCGCTGGGGATTGTTTGGAGCAGGGTCAGGAACGTGGCCAAGCTGGTGCCGAGGCCGTGGTGAGAGCAGCTGGGCACGTCCCCGGCCGGGGGAGGACAGGCGATGCAGAGGCGGGGGCTCCATGTGGACGTCGGATGTGGCCTGTGGGTCCTGGGAAGAGCAAGTCTGGTTGATCCGAGCAGTAACACAGAGGGAAGCGGTGTGGAGGATTTGCTTCAGACTTGCTTTCTCCCTTGCAGAAGTAAACTATTCAACCCTATGTGTTCCAGCCCCCCCGGGGGACATGCCACCCAGTTCGAGAATAGGCGCATTAATAAACCAACAATATCTGCGTCTGCATCTAGATCTAATCTACAGCTGCTAAGTGAGATTCGCTGTTTCCCACCCCCAGCAGCATCTTGGCAGTAGTTTCTGAGCTCAGTTCTCCACCTGTAGTTTGAACATCCCGTACGGTGGTGTTCATTCAGTGCCTTTCCTCCTTCGCCGCTCCTGTTGACTGGGATTGGGGAAGTTCAGGTGATCTCCGGCCCTTCAGGGAAGCGATGCCTCTCCTGCTTTCACCGTTTAATTTAGCCAAGGTGATTCTGGCTTGCTGGATAGTCAAGCCCTCGCTGGATTTTCTCAGCTAAGCTGCAGTCCTCAGCTGCTTCAATAAAAGCTCTCCACTGGCACCAATGTTTCCTCCTGAGGTTTCTGTCAGGTTCGTGATGGTCTCGCTGTCTGATCTCTGTGGAGTCCTCCAGAGAGACCTTGACGGCACACAGGGCCAAGCAGAGTCTCTGCTTCCCAAGATGCCTTCCTGCCACCTCTCTTCCTCTGTTTGGTCTGAGCTCCAGCTTCACACAACAGTGTTTAGTACCTTCAGATTCGTTATTTAGCTACGTTTTGGCCAAAACACTCTAAATATTAATGCAAACACGGCCTGTCTCTTTTAACTGTTTCCCTCTGCTTGCTGATAGAAACAAGAGGAGAGCTCTTCCCTGGGGACAGTCTGCCCATCTGGAGTATTCAAGCTTTTAGAGGCTGCTTTTCATCTTCTTCCCTGGCACTTGCTTCTTGCAGGGCTGGGCTGCATGTTCACAGGTAAATGACATTACTGATAATACCGCAACAAGCTGGCATTCATCAAGCATCTTGGAAGAAGGCTGTCTTTAAAAAGGCAGGTAGGGGCCTGTGCCATGGGAAAAATGACCAGGTTTTCTAATCACTCATATGGAGTTATCTGGACACATGGCTACCTTTCATCACTTATGCTGACGCCAAAAATGGATTATAAAGCCAACATGCCTGTTGAAATGTCTGTGTGTACTAAGCTGTCACGGACTTGTTTGGGGTCAAAATAACATGTGTACTCCATTTCTTTGTTTTTAATTTTCCCCTTTTTTTTTTTTACTGTCCTGATTTTCTTGTGAGATTGTGAATAAAGAAGTCATCCACAGAAAATGTAAGTAATATTGCCACTGTCCAACACTGCTTCTTGAAAGCCATGCATAACCCAAAACATACCGTAATGGTAGAAATAAATACAAATATCTAAGTCATTTTTGTCATAAGTACTAAACACTCAGGAAATACAAACACAACTACAGCCTCCTTATCACCACTCTCTGTACCACAAACATAAAAACAGGAGAGTAGCCATACCAGGTCACACCAAGGTCCATCTAGCCCGACACCCAGTTTTGGACTGTAATCATAAGCAGATGCCTTGGGAAGAGTAAGGAAAGGGCAAACCTGTAAGATACGTTCCCCTGATACTCTTCCAGCATCCAACTATTCTCAGTTCAGGGACTCCCTGAGCTAGGTGTGGTTTCTGTATGTTTAGTAACCTCAGTGCATTTCTCTACTGTGAACTTGTCCAGTCACTGCTTGAACCCCTATAAACTTTTATCATCCACAACATCCTTTGGCAAGCAATTCCACAGATCTACTATCTATTGCATGCAAAACTACCGCTTCTTGTTTGTTTTGAACCCAGTTCATGTACAGCAAAAAACAATGGACAATCCATCCCTATCCATCTTTTCTGTGATTATATTAAGCGGTCATGCAAATTAATACCAATGGCATTATTCAGATTTGGTTTTACATCATTCATGGAGCTATGCTGACATATTCCAGGCTAGCAAATGCTCATCTTCTGAAGAACTTGCTTGGAAAAGGCACAAATCCCTTAAGACCTAATAAAATAATGTATTCAAAAGATTTTCTGGCCTATACAAATAACTCTGACCAATTAGGACAAGATGTAGGGCTTGGTTTTCCATTGCATGGCACTAATGGAGTTACACTTGGACAAACTGTGTGTAAAGCTCTATGGATTGGAAAGGAAGTAATTTCCATTAACATCCTATGTAAAAAAAAAAAGAAATATGGTGCAGCACGGGACAATGTAGTTTTCAAAGGTATGCTTCCAGAGACAGAAAAGAAAGAATATATTCATTTTTAAAATGTCATTGTTCTAGGATGTAACATTAATCCTTACAGATTTTCCTGATGGCGAGGAGTGATATGGCTTTGCTTTGCTCCCCAGTGAGTCAGTGGTGTGCACCACCCCCCAATAGTTATGGCTTTTCATTTATCATTGTGCAGCATTTTGTTCCCATTCTTGTGTGTTTCCCTCCGCTACTGCCATTTGTGCCATTGCAATCGAGGCATTTTTAACAGGGATGCTAATAAGCAGCAGCCAAACAGTGAGGCCTGCAGAGAAGCCAGCATCTCCTGTGACTCCAAGGGGAGATCTGCAAAGAATTGCAAGGAGGATGCCAAGCCAGCCGGAGCTGGGAGAGTCACTGTGGCAAGGGAGGAACAAGAAAGGGAGGAGAAAAGGAGAGAGCTTGCCACCTTTCCCTGCAGGACTCATGCAAAGTGCTGATAATATGTGTTTTATTCATTCCTCGCCTTTGTTCTCTAACCATCTCTTGAGAGACATTTCAAAGAAAGGGAGGCGAGGAAGAGACTAAAAGTCTCCTTTTAGATTGAGGAATGCAGGCTCCACCCTTGCTCCCAGCTCCATCCTTTTTGTGCTGCTGCAGCTGGGGAGTCTCCCTTGAGGCTCTAACTTAAACCTGGGGTTGGTCCTAAGCCAAATGGTCCAAGGATCAGGGGAGCCATTTTCTTCCCCGAGCTCAGGGCCAGCCTTTCATTACAGTTTATGGAGCTGGAGGTGTTTGTCAAAGATCCCTCCAAAAAGAAGAGGACTCCATTCCTTGCACCATAGGGGAGCTGTAAAGATGTAGGGGTGATGGGAAATAACCAGATAAACGTCAGCTCCTCATGCGGTGCTGCTGTGCAGAACACCCTGAACACGCACAGAAGGAGCCATGACCTGGATTTATTTCTGTGCACAAAAGCGCAGGGCTACCATGGGAACACTCTGTCCTGTTTCCAAGTCCACACTTCAAAAAAGATGTTGACAGGTTGGAAAGGCATCAGGGAAAAGTACATGAGCAATCTGAGATCTGGAAAACTTTACGGTAGGAGACTGAGAACTCAGTGGAATTTGTCTGTTTGAAAGAAGACTAAGGGGTGACTTGCTTGCGGTCTACAAGTATGAGCATGGGGAAAACGCAACAGATGTTTCAAGCAGAAAATAAACCCATAATAAAATCCAGTGGTTGGTTGTTGATGCTAGACACATCCAGAACAGAAGTCAAGTAAAAAAATTGAAGGTAATTAACCACTACTTACTAGAGTAAAGTTGGATTCTCAGTTTCTCTTTAAATCAAGGGTGGATGACTTCCCGAAATCTCCTCTGCAACATCTGAAGATGGAGAAGAACTCATGGGAGATGTTTTTATATCAGGGTTATACAGCAGGTCAGATGATCATCATGAAAGCTCCCACGACAAAACTGAATGTCCAGCAGAGTTGATCTTCCATGCCAATGCCCTTTAGTCCTTACTCTGACAATCCTTGTGTGACCCCTGGGTGCACTGGGAAATCCATATGGTCCATATTCACATTGTGTTTATATACCCAAAGAGATGAATGAGAGAAATGTTTCCATACTGGGTAATCAGAATTAAATCTCACTGAGATTACAGCATTCAACATCAGGGCCTCAGAAACTGAGATACAGAACAATAATAATAAAAATACAGCCTCCCTTTTTTTTTACACAATAGTTCTGCTATCAAAAGTAACCAATCTGCTAGCAATGATATTAAAATATATTGCTATTTTGAGAAAATGCTGTATTGCTTTTGGTTATAGTGAGTACCCTCACCTAAAACCAGCGTGATCTGGCCTACTGGGAGAGGTGAGCATTAGAAATAAGTTGTGTCTGGTCACTTGAGCGCTGGGGAGATCCACTGTGCTACCTGGAGGCTTTGGCTCTGTTTGGATTCAGATCTCCATAAGTCTAAATTTTCTTTAAAAAGACTTGATGTGTGTGAGTTCACACATGCGCGTCTGAGAAAGAAGAAGGAAACTCACTTTGCGTATTTGACTTAAAATGGTTTCTAGGTGAATGTTGGCACATCCATTCTGCAGTGACCTCTGCTGGCAAGGGCAGGACCTATAATCTTCCCTCAACACCACTATGTTAAGGGCATTTGCAAGTGTATTTTATTAGCACCTTTATCTGAACCTATCGCATTACACTGGGTGTCGTTAGCGCAGGGCAACACAGTTAAGGTTATGGAGCTGTCATACAAATGCAAAAAAATGCCATGGGGCATATGAAGGTGGTAGTTAAACAGAGATAGTTAAATCTGATTAATAGCAACGATAAAGGAATGTCAACATACGCCAGTCTCGATGATTAAAAAAGAAGGTAGCTGGAAATTAGCAATTGTTACAGGTAGCTTAAGGATATTGTTATTTTTTTCACCTTTTGAAACATCCCTACGGGCATATGTCTGCCAATGAAATCATTGAGATATTTCTCCAGTGCGTAAGGGATTGCTGTCATGCAGCAACTCATAAAAGATGCCCCTTGCTCTTCTGGAGGGATCTATGCTTTTGATGGCAGAGAGTCTCTGTTGCTATAAATCACATTAGTGCAATTTACTTCATCGCTTGCTGATCCCGACGGAGAATCTGGCTCCAAATCTTTACATTGCAGTTGTCCAAGAGCACCTACCAACACTGGGTTAGTTTTTGGCACTTAGACAAATCCCCAGTGTTCATTGTTGCAGCTTGCCTTCTTATATCTGATTCTTTTTTTTTATAACTTGTTTTTCTTTCTGTGATCACCATTTGTTTGCCGTTTCAGAAATGCTTTGTTTGCAGCCCTATCTGTAATCAATAAAGCCGTATTTCCGTGCAGAATGCAGAGAGGAGCAGTGTTTCTACATACTGTCCTCAACTTGAATACAGGTAGAACTGTTAAAGACTCGGCTGCCTGCCTGTCCTGAGCTCTCCCCTCCTTACCGTCACTGTCTAAATATGCATGGCTAGTTCTAACTATGAACGGGAATTCAGAGCCAGAGCACAAACAGAGCAAAGAGAGCAAAATTAGCTTACAAATTAACATGCAACGTGTAGCATGAGTTTTGGCTATGTGTTGGTGCTCTCTGAGAGCAGCCAGGGACTGGTGTCTGTGGAAGAGGATAATAAAAGGGGAGCAGATAGTGGTATTTCTCCAGAGTGCTCTGCTAGCCACCAGTGACTAATCTCACCCAGGTGCGGCAACTGGTAATGTATAAAATGTTGATGAAAAATTACCCATTTTCCAACACTTATATCTATAATGCAAGTGACAGCTCTCAGCTTTTGAAGACATCCTGATCTAGAAGCAGAAGGCTACAAGAGCCCTTCTTCAGAGGGCTTCCCCTCCCTGGGCCAGTTTTTCCCCATCTTTTTGGGGTTGCACCAGCAAATGGAGGCTGGATGCATTCCCTCCCCTGCAGCGGATGAGACTCATGTGTAATGGTGTTCCCCAAGCAAACTGTGCAGGGCCAAGTGCTGGAAGGCAACATATGACTCCACCATGCCTCGGCCAGGGCAGTGGAGAGCACCAGCAGACAGCTAGGTTCACATGTGCTGGAGGTCTTCCCATGGTGAAGCCCTTCAGGAAAACTCAGTTTTGCCTCTCTGTGACAGAACGCGCCGCCATCTCCAAACCGCTCCATGGGGACTGCTGGGAAGAAGTGGCGCGTGGAAACGTGAGCACCGTGATTGCCCCATGTGCCTCCTGTTAGACAATTCCCTGGACATTCTGGTCAGGTCCAAGCCACCATACCCCCTGTACTGGGAACAGGCCATCAGCCCAGCAGCCCTGCCGCCTTTTCTCCCTCCTAGGTGACTCACAGTATTTAACCTGTATCACTGACAGTCTCAGTTAGTTAATGTGGCTCTCCGGGGGTTCGGAGAAGACTCACAGCTCTTCAGGTCTCTTCCTGTGAACTCCTGGGACTCAGTGAACTTACCCTGTTGCAGCCAAGGTGCAGAGGAATCTCATAAATCTTCTCCAACCCTATTGTATGTTGTTTAGTGCATATTATCATGTTTGACATCTCTAGTTATAGTAATCACTTTTAAAAATGTACTTCTGCAATGTCAGTAATTAATCAAATGCCTTTGTTTCATTAGCCATAATAATATCTTTGGTTTCATGTTCTTAGGTGTTCCTCTTTATAAACCTCTCTCATGATGAGCGTCTCCTCCTTAGCACTCAGTCACTCCAGATGCTTTAACATCACTGATAAGGTGTTTAATGGAAAGTCTATGAAATATTTTTTTCTTGTATCAGACTGGGATCTAAAAGAGTTGGGATCAGCATCAGGTCTGCTTTGCAGCTGCAAATATTGGCTCTGCTCTTTGAGCCCTGTAGCTCCTGACTGACTCCAGAGAGCTGTTAGCCTGTGCTCAGTCTCCACACCCTCTGCAGTGCAGAGCTTCCTCTGCAGCTCCCATCCCAACTCCTGCCCCTGTCCCACACCTCGTGTGAGGTCTCTTGTGGGTTTAATAGGAATCGGATTAGTCCCTAGAGGTAAGGAAAACTCCTGACAGTCTGTAAAGAAAAGGAAAATGTAATGAGTGAACAGACAGTATGGATTTTGGTAAAAGTGGAAGAAAAAAGAAAAAGGATGTCCAAACCCAACACTGTATCTGTATTAATTAGAGAGTAGCAAAGGTGAAGATACATCTGCAATACATGTCATTACATATTTCCCCTACTGAGAGCTGGTGTGTTGGGACTTCATCTGTCACAGCAATGTTCACTGAAGCAACGCACGCCAAGCTGACTGGCGAAGCAGAATATAGGGATATTCAGTATCTCTAACTTTGTAATTTGTGCCACTAGGGCTATTACTGTAGACTTCAGAGTCATGCTGTACAACAGGGACTTTCTTTTCTTCTCCTTTTCTTTTTCCCCGGGATAATTCCTTTTTTATTTTTTAAATCAAGCAAAAGAAATTAATTCTGGCATACTTATGGGAGTAAAATAATTGTATAAAGTCATTGGCAAACAACCTCTGCCCAAACACGCATGCAGAAAGCAAGTTCTCACAATTATGGTTAAAGCAAAATGAAGTCAGATTGTAGAGGCCTCCAGCGTGATTTCTAGCATGATAATGATGAGAAGAGGAGATTAGGCTTATCACAGACAAAGCTTGTATTGCTGGGGTTTTAGTAATTCAAAAACAGCCACACTGCTACAATGCACTTAAACTACTAATCTGCAACAAGATGTTCACAAACACTGTAGCTTTGCAAAGTGAGGCAAAGGAGGGCTTTTCTGCTTAATTTTATGCCCTGATACAGCAAAATGCTGAAGTACAGGCATAATTTCCAGCACGTGGAGCAGCTCCATGGGCTCCGCTGGGAAGCGCGATGTGCCTAGAGGTGCACAGGTGCTGCTCATTACCTGAGAGCTCAGGTGGTTTGGTTTTTTGGGGTTTTTTTGGAATGAGGCCTTATCTGAACCTCCTGCAGCTCTTTGCATCTGCCACGGGAAGGCCAGGAAGTCTCGGAGAAGAGCCTGGCAGGAGCCCGGAGCAACATTCGCCTCCTCTTTCGTTTAGTGAGGAACTGCAGTGCAAAGCCCAGAGCTGTTATGCCCTGGTATAAGGCAAAGTGTTTAAGTGCTGGGTATGGCGTGGATCCAAAATCCCTTACACATCCGTATTGCTACCCTGTGTGGCACAGGTTGGAGATGGGGCCTGTCTCAGAAGAAATGGATCTGAGTGTGACTTCTTCCTACACTCCACTGAGGTCCTGCCAGAGCAATGTCGTAGCCAGTGCTGGTCTGGCCACGGCAGACCCAGGGTCTGTTTTAGCTCTTGTCCTTGTCATCGCTTTTCCTTTGCAGCTACATGTCAGGACCCTTGACCTCATAATACCAAGTTCCTCGGCTCTGGTCATTGTGTCCAAAGACTTATGCCCCTTTGACTTGATCCCGACAAGGGTCTACCCTCGCTGGCAGAGACAATCCTCTCTTCTGGATAACCTGAATAACACATGACAGCGGGACATGAAGAAATACAGCCTCCAAGCAGCCATCGTGTGAATTAGCCCAGCTGGAAAAGAGCCAGGCTGCAGGAACAGCAGTGCTGAGTCAGACCGAGGGGTCACCTAGACCATATCCTGTCTCTGACCAGCCCGTAGCGGATGCTCAGCAAAAGAGCACAAGAGCAGGGCAAGTACAGAGATATTTCCTCCACTTCATCCTTCCAGTTTCTGGCAATCTGGAGTTTAGGGACTTCCTGAGCCAGGGCTGTATCTTCATCTCTGCAGTCTAGGAGCCTTTGATGGACTTTTCTTTCAAGAATTTTCTAATTGCTTTTTGAACCCATTTATACTTTTGGCCTCCACGACATCCTGCGGCAACGGGTGTCACAATGTGGTTGTGCATTGGGTGTGTTTGCTTTAAACCTGACACTTAATCATGTAAAGGCTCCCCAGTCCTTGCACTATGAGAGACACATTTTTATCACATTCTCCAGGCCATTCCTGATTTCACATATCACTCTCATCTGCTGTCCCAGTGGTCTCTTTTCCAGCTGAACAGTCCCAGCACATATGATACTTCTTTATTTTGAAGGCTTTCCGTAGCTTTGATCATCCCGTTGATCTGTGAACATTTCTGGTCCTACCCTGTTTTTCCTAGGCATAGCAAGCAGCCCTGCCTGCAGTGGTGAAGAGGGCACACACCATCAGTGTACACAGCAACACAGGGATGGGGACAGGCGTCTTTTTGTTTTCTCAGTTTCTTTCCTAACTGTTCCTGATGTTCAGTTTTTCGTTCTGAGTGCTGCTGGACCCTGAGTTACGTACTTAACAGCACTATCCACAGTGATTGCAGGGTGTCTTTCCTGAGTGGTAATAGCAAACGTAATGTCCATTACTGAATGGACATTATTAGGGTGAGGTTTTTTCCCTGTAAGCATGAGTTTGCATTTGTTATCATGAAACTTTTATCGTATTTTATCATTCTCTAATGTGAGATCGCAGTCACTGCTGGAGTGAGATTTTCTGCGACTCTTCACAACAAGCATTAGTTGTTTTACTGTTCACAGTTAGCATTAGGTTTTTACTAACCTGGGCAAGATTAATACAGGGCTAACGCTTAGACTCCCATCTCTAAGGGTGGTATTGGACACAAGCCATCAAGCTTTGGGTTTTGTGCCTGTATGATGCTCTTCTCTGGACCAAAGATGTGTTGGACATCTCAAAAGAAGAGATGACACCGATAGACTCCCTCATTTCTTGAATTACAAACACAAATTCTTACCTCATCATCCTACAGGGAGTACAGGGTTGAAATGCTTGATTAGTGAGATGAGTGTAATGCACACGCTTGGGGCTATTCCAGGCACTGGAGCTAATCCAGGCTGTGGGGTACAGTGATGGGCCTGGAGCTAGGCAGGCTGCAGATTGGATTCCAGGTTGAAATTAAGCTATTGATTTTCTTTATGAAGCTTTCAATATACAGGACACTTATGTTTTGAAGGCATACCTCTTCTGATGCTGGTCTGTGACAGTGGCAAAAAACGTGCAGGTGTAATCTTGAATCCCGCAGGTTACTTGTCGGTACTGTGTCCTCCCATATGCGGGGATCTTCTTTCCTCTTTACAGTTTCACTCTGTAAATCCTAGGGGTGCTGTGGAGGGCCCATTGATCCACTGCTACATTGGGAAGTAGGGACACAGTGAGTCTGGGGATAATTTTTGAGGTTTACATTTGATCGTGACTGGCCGTTGCAGGGTGGGAAGAAGAAGTCAGCTTTCCTTGCAACAGATGCTGGGGAAGCAGAGCCAGGATAGGTTGTTTCCGATGGGAGCTCATGGTATGAAATAAATAAGGGGAAAGTGAGAGTGAAAGACACATTGTATAAGATGTACAACTGGCAAGATGCCAGCATAAATATTCATTGAGTATGTTAATTAGCAACTATTGCTGTTACTCATTAACTAATTTATTCAACAAATAGCATTCAGGCCACTCTAGAACACTGCATACTGTTACTGCTAAAAGGGGTATCAGTTTCCCTGGCTGTCACCTGGAGACATTGATACTCCCCCATCTTTGCAAGTACTTTGATATGTGGAGATGAAAACTGCTGCAGGGGGCCAATGGAGCACAGTATATCACTTATAGAGTAGGAGAAGTCCAATCTTATTCCCAGCAACATGCATAAGAGATTTAATTCATTAGTTCAACATCAATTGGAGAAGAATGGCAGGTCTATGACAAGACTTCTGTTTGGACGACAGCAATAGCGTGTATGTTGCAGAGAGTGTGCAAAGGGATGGATGGGCTCCTCTGTGAATTTACTTTCTTTAAAAGAGAGGAATCAAAGGTAGAATAAAGAGTCAGCATGGGGGTTTCCACCGAATCTGATAGGACCTGGCTGTCAAAACTACAGCTGACAGCAAAGCGTTGCAGAAGAGGTTGGCATTACTGAGGATGATAAAACACCAAATGGAATTCAGTGTTGCAAAGTGCAATGTAATGCACTTCGGAGAAAAAACAATCCAAATATTACATATGTAATGAGGGCTTCTAATACAGCTATTACCAATCAGGAAAGGGAAACTGGAGCCACTGGGGACAGTCCTATGAAACTATCACACCAGTGCTCAGTAGAAGTCCAAAAGGCAAATAGGATGTTAGTAATTATTGGAAAAAGGACAGAGAAAAACCAGAAAATATTATTAAGCTATTACTTAAATTCAAGTACATTCAAACGGGTCTGGTCCCCCCATCTCAGAAGCACGGAGTAGAACTAGACTAGATCTGTAACTGTGATAGAGTATGGTATGATAGCTATGGAGGAATAACTTCTATGCAAAGACTCAACAAGCAGACTGGAATCCTCCTTATGGAAAAAAGTGCTGATGAAAGGCAACATCTGAGAAAAATGTTTTAAATCCCAAGTGGCATAGAAAAGGTAAATAAAGACAGCTGTTCTCACAATAGAAGAACTGGGAGACATGCAAAGAAATGATGGAGCAGCAAACTCAAACAAGAAGAAATACTGTTTCATACCACATCTAATGGATTTGTGGAACTCCTTGCCCAGGGTGTTATGGAGTCCAAGAATATAACTGGTTTCAGAAAAAGAATAGAAACATTCATGATGAAAAATTCCTTTAGTGTCTATTGAATGCAAAGGCTTAGGAAGTTGTTGATTGCTAAAAGCTGGGAGGAGGCTACGCCCACAGGAGGATTACTGTATCGTGCCCTGCTTTGGACTCTCTACAAACCTGCTGCAGGTCACTCTCAGAGACAGAGTCCTAGAATACCTGGACTCATGGGTGACCTTGTGTAAGAATTTTTATGTTGATGCTCTGCAGTGAGGATTGACATCCCTTTGAGGTCCCTTCCACCTCATCTTCTCTAATTAGTCATTGGAGAAGAGCCAAAGGATGAAAAATCCTGATCGATTGATCGATCAATCAATCAATCTACCTACCTACCTACCTACGTATGTATCCAGCTAATGTGTGTCATTTAACAGTGGCTTAAGCTTCACAGTGTATCTTACAGTACTTAAGACAAATGTACCTTGACATGCAGTTGAGCCACCAGCAATATGCTATCATATACAGCAGACGTGGATTGCACCACGGTACTAACAACTCGCCCAAATAAAGCAGTGGGCTGATCCTTATGGCCTGCTCCCACAGCACTGTCTCAGTAGCAAGATACTCAGGCAGCAACGGCTATGCTAGTAAATTCAGGTATGGCAGTAGCATCCCCAGGTGCTGGGATGTGACTGCCTGCAGTTGCAGACTGTTAGACCATCCCTTACATGAATTTGGCCCATTCTAACTCTGTTTCTGGGTACAGCACTTAGACTAGTCCAGTGATCATTTCCAGTAAGTGATTACCATGTGAACACTTTTAACTAGGCAGTTCACTAGCACAGACACTGCCTTTTCCATGCCAACTGGCCGCAGTGCCCAGGAACACTGCTGGGCATGTTTAATTTACCAGTGTACGTGTAGCTTCTGTGTCTGGATCCAACTACAGGATTAGGTCCACAAGGACAGGGGAGATTTTTGTGAATCAAAGTGGTGCAGATTTGTTGCCTATGAACGACAACACTTTTACATGAGGCTGAAGGAAGAGACACTACTCAAAGAAAACCCCAAAGATTCTTATCTCAGCTATAAGAAATGTGTGCATTTTGGAACTACATCACTAACGATAGTAGGATGCTCAGTTGGAAAGTAAAGGAGTTGGAACAGAGGCTCAAGACTCTGAACGTCAAGGGGGAATGGCCTGGAGGAAAATTCTAACTAAAAAAAGGAAATAAAGGAGCAAATGAAAACATAACTGACATTTACACAGTACCTGAGACAATGACCTCCTAGCAGAGCTTCTTAGAACTGGTGTATTTTAAATAAAATATAAAATGAAGTAACAATTAACTAAAAAGACAATCCAAGTCCAGCCCCTACAACAAGTTGCAATATGTAGAGAAGTATGTATGAAATTCTTTGATGGGGGTTTAAAGTATGAGATAAAAGTAGTGTTGAGAAAACAGTATTCTCTCTCCTATCTGGTCCATCATCACCAGTGACTGTAAGTCGGTCGTGGTAACTGCCTAGCATTTGGTGCTGCTCATTTTTAAGGTGGTTGAGACTGAGGGAGGAAATGTAAATGCATGCTGTTCCCAAAGTTGGTTGCATTTTATTAAAGCATGAAAAATATCAGTGAGTTGACATTACTCATGCTCAAGCTGACAAAAAAGCACTGCATGAAAAGATAATAGCTGGCCCTCTTCCTGTATTAGCAGGTTGCGATGACATAAACTTAGACTTTCAGAGGAGCGTGGAGCTTTTCTTCCTAATTTATACTATGCTCTAACTTTGAAGCTGGGTAAATCTGTACCGAGCTTCATGCACAGAGCTGTCACGTTTTCTGGTGTGGAGCAATGGAGGCAGTGGGATGGATCCAGCATGCTGGTTCATGTGTCAAAGGAGTCACCGTGTGTGATGGGGAAGAGCCAGGAGACCTGGGAGGGCTCCGTGTAGCATGGGAGCAGGAGTGGAGGGGCAGAAGCTGGGTCAGCAATGCTCAGGGTTTGCTCCAAGAGGTCCTCTGGGCTCCACTTCAGGAAAGCTTCCCCTTGCTTTCCTATTTTAATTTGCTCGCAAAATGTTTTCTCACACCACACAGGCTCTTTTTTATTATTATTATTTTTGGCAATATTTTCCAGGTTTATTTTGAATTTGCTGCAATGGCTCACACCCAGCAGGCCTCTCTTTAATACAATGAGGAGTCTTTTCTCTTTGGATAAAGTCTTCATGGGAGAAGAATATTTTAAAGTAGCCCAGGGAGGGAGGGGGGAAAAAAAGGGATTGTTTTCTTTCAAAGAAGAGCAACGTGTATCTACGAATCAAAAAGATTTCTGCAGCCTACGCTTAAAAACCCTGGAGAGTCTCTCGTAGGGAGGATATCACCTCAGGGAGAGTCCATCTCTCCCTCCCTCCAACCCCTACACGCGCTGGCTCTGGGTGCAGATGAAGTTTACCTCTGCATTTGAATAGCTGCAAGCCCTGGCTCCAAACCCACCCAGCCTCTCTTGCCTCCTGTGGGAAACTGCCCCCCAGCTTGGCTCCCTGGATGCGGGCACTGGCTTCCTCCACAGCGGGAAAGAGGGATGCCAAAGCCCCCGGGTGAGCGAGCGTCTGGAGGGTGCCCATCATCCAAGTCCAGGCTCCCATCCATGATGCGCTCAATGTGGTGAAGTCTCACTACTGGGGCTGGAGGAAGAAGAGAGGTGGGCGGTTCACATCTGAGAGGTTTCCAGGGATATCACAAATCCCAGGGAATCCGCGGAAAGTCAAGCCCATCCACAGGGGCTGGACACCCCACGCCTCCCCGCTGCTCCCCAGCAGGCAGCCTGGAGACAGTGCAGGAGACGTGGTGGGGCTCCAGTATTTTCTGGCTTTTCCAGGTAAGCTTTGGGAGGCTGTCCTGGGGACAGAGCCGCTCAATGGCCCTGCCTTGGCCCATCCAGCGTGGCATCCCATAGGGGCACCATCTGCAGTCAGTGTCTTCACTAAGGTCCAGAAGGAAATAGTTGGGAACCACGGGATCACATTTACTTCTCTTCCCTTGGGAAGGTCCATTGAAGGCATTACTTTCGCGGATGAATCCAGGCCACTGTAACCATGTTTGTAACAGAGGTGAGGGAAGTGAATGCTTTTACCATTCTCCCAAGGGAGATGTATTTCAAATAATGGCAAATACTGTAATTTCTAGATGATGTGTATCCTTCCTCCATCCAGTTACCAGAATAAAGCATATCCTTTAGTAGCACTGGATACAAAAAGCAGCCCCATTTTCACTCAGAGCAAAGACAGTGAGGTGGTTGTCTGTGTCTAGTGTAACGTACGAAGACTTTTTAATGCCCCGCAAGGAGCATTTCTTTAAAGCTGCCTGTCAGCTTTGCATTTTAGTCCATTAGGCTACAAAATAAAGGAAAAAGAACAGAAAAATATCTCTTTCTAAGCTACAGTTGCTTAACCTGTTTCAGTATTTACATATTCAGCAGCAGACAAATAATGGGCTTGCTCACTAGCAAGGAGTTTGTTTTGTGCCACTTTTATTTTCCTCACAGCTCTGTTGGGACCTGATTGCCCGTCAATAATGCACTGGGGGAGATATGTCATTTCATATGACTTAGCTACAAGGCACATCTTGGATTTCCAAATGCTTGCATGCATTGTTCCATTCACAGTATATGGTGTCCCACTCCCTTTTGAATAAGGACAAATATTTTGCAGGTCATCAGATAGCTCAAGCCAATGCTATTTTGACTGGATACTGAAGGACCATACTCAGAAACCAGTCACATGGATTCCCCCTCCTGCCTCATTGTCCACAATTCTTGACAATCAGTCAGTTGTCCTTCTTGGCTTTTTTTGCTTGGAGCAGCTGAATAAAGCCACATGCTCTCTGGATAATCAAACAGCTGATCCTCGAAGCGTGCATTGCCAGTCGTGACTCAGTAGATATGGAGACACTGTCGCTAGCTGGCCTTATGATATGCTCCTCGTGGCTGCTGAATAGGCAATAGCACAAAAGGATGAGGAAAGACATTCAGAGCACATGCACAAACCAAGAGTATGGCATGGCAAAGCATATCTTTGTCTATGAGGGACATGTAGCCTTCAGCCACGTCTTCCTTTGTTGCACCTGCATGTCGCATCCTTGAATGCACCTACGCATTTCACCCACAGATCCAGCTCTTCTACATCCTCTCTTTCAAATGCTTATCTTTTGCAGAGGAAACTTGCTGGAGATCCATTGCGTGGACTAAGGACAGAAAACATGCACAGAGGCTCCATTCTTCCCTTTAATGAGATGCCATCTCCATTTAACTAGTTTCTGGCAGAATTTTCAAGCGTTGCAGATCTCACATTCCAATTACATCAGTCGGTATTTTGCTCTTTGGCAAAGGCCACCAACTTCAGCAGCTTGCTGCATTCACTAACAGTAGCAGAGATTACCTACGAAACAGGGCGGCAGGCCTAAATAAGCAAGTTACACGCAAGGAGCCAGATCCTTGGCCCAGCTGGGGCTGCTTTGCCCAGCTCCGGCAGCACAAAGCTGTCACCAAGCCAGCCCAAACAGCTGTTGAAGGATTCCCTTGGCGCAAAAGAATTCCTGAATGGCAAAGAGCCACTAAAGCAACTCCTACACAATCTCACTCACTGGTCCCCAGAAATCCCTGACAGCTGGGATGGCACAATGGGGCCAGAAGCACCTGTTACCATTCAGAGCAGCCTAAAGGCTGCTCTATAGGGCAATGAATGGCAAAACGAGCACCCAGCATCTTTGGGAGCGCACAGAGGCCTGCCTTTATCACCTCGCATCCACAGCCGGAGGTGCACCGTGGGAATATTTTTTCAAGGCACTGCTATGGTAGAGTCAGAAACTCAAGGCACTCCATACATGCCCGTGCTTTCTGATGTTCGTATTTGAGGAGTCTTGAGTGAGGGGAGAAGGAAGTCTGAACTCCTGCAAGGGGAAGGAGCCTGGAAGCAGAACCGGGCTTTACAGCTTGACACCCTCAGTATGGACACACTGGAAACCTCAGATGTGAGTCTCCTTCCATCTATTCTGAAAGCGAATATTGTAGCTTGGCACCTTGTTTAGTTTGGTGTTTCAGGTAAACTGCAGGGTTTTCTCTCAACCTGCAGTCCCAGCTAGGCCTACCAGGACCTTTCCCTTCATCTTGCTTGCCCTCGTGGTCAGCTGGCCTTTGCCAATTCCCTGATGTCACTGACCCCAAAGAGTCATCTCACTCCCAGCTCTCCTCTTAGTCTAATACAACGCCCTTTTTATTCAGTGCCTATCTGCCACAAGGTTCCTCGCCGATGCTCTTAGGCATTCTGCTCTACTCACATTTTGGGTCTGACGTCTGAACTTCATTAATCCTTTGGCACATGGGAACTGATGAGTCCCTTAGAAAGACAGAGATACCCTAGGAGAGGATGCTAGATGTACTGGTTCCTCCAAATGGCCATAAAATGCTCTGTGTTGTGGTATGCTTCTAGAGAAGTTGTAAAGCAGAATGAAGCCCCTGATTACGCTCAGGTTTGGGGGCTAATGTTTAGGCCAGTTTATCTTTTTTTCCCAGGAACAAGTTATGTCTGAATTTCTAAAATAAAATCTGTATAAATGGTGCACAGTGAAAAACAAAGGAATCATTTGTTACTTTTATTTCATCATACACACACCGAATTCCAAATAAATAAATAAAAAATTTCCAGCTCTGTTAATAATTCTCTCCTAGTGCTCATCATGGGATTCATCCCCAGCCCTAGACAGACTTCACTCAAATGACAGTATCAGCGTTGAGATTTCATGCATCTGAATGGAGCATTGTCTCTGTGCTGTGCTCTTAACACGCTCTTGCTCTTATTAATTGGGTACTTAATAAGAATTTGTGAGGAATCCACCTTTCATATACTGCCAATGTGAAAGGGATTAATATTGAAGAGATCTAACAAAGGACACAAAGACAGGCCCTGACCCGGAGACCTTCTAATCAAGGATTTAGACAATACACAACAGGTGAATACCCCGGTAGGATAAATGGAGACAGGAAGGAGGAATGGAAGACAAGAGCATTTGCCTAAGCTAATAATCACAGTGATCTCAAGAGTCACAGGTGGTCACTAGCTGAACCCATGATTCAACAGCCAAAAAAGTTCAGTCCAAAAGCTTATAAGATGAATGTGCTCTATGTGAGCACGATTCAAAGCATTTTAAAGCCACTGGAAAGAACTCCCATTAATGAGACCTGAGAAGCTGAGATATTTACCTCTTTGTTTTAATCATTATTGGATGCAAAATTTGTGGATGCAATAAAGACAGTGGGTTTATGGCATGTTCTAATCCCTCAGTAACTATTCTCAGCAAATACCTCTGTGTTCCTCAGGTGATAAATTACCTGTCTCTCTCCCTCTGAACCACATGGGCTAATGCCCTTCTGGACTCCACTTTTATTAGCAATCCCTTCTGACACCAACAAGCCACAGGCACCAACTGCTTTTCATCTCAAGCGATACTGCTTTCTAATGTATTAACTGAATTCAGAGCAATAGTTTTCAACCTGTACCTAGTTTTGAAGATTGGTACTTTCTGAACTGAAGTTCAGTGGTGTGCTTAAAAACTTGTGTAACCCTTCCAATCACAACAGCTGGTCTAATAAAAGCTATTCCCTTTCCCTACAAATGTTGATCTTCCTAACTATTAATTGGATGTTCAGAAATTTCAGATTTTCTCCTTTTCTGGAAAACCTGTTCCAAATGCAAAGCAAGCCTAGCATTTTAATTTATCAGACCAATGATTTTGCATTCCAGCTCAGAAGAGAGTCAGTCAGAATAATGCAGCTGGGATCAGGTAAGCATGCAATCAGGGAGAGATCAGAAACGGTGGGGGAGGACAAACAATATTTTGTTTAAGAAGAAAAAAATTACTCTAGGTTGCTGATGAAAAACCACTCATTTCAACAAGAATATGTCACCAAGATGTTGCAAGATGAGGTAAGAAACCATAGCTGTGGCCAGCAGTTACCTCTGGTAAGGTACCAGCAGGCAAGGAAGAGTTTGCAAGCATCAGTCCTTGTTTTGGGCAGTTTATATACTTCCTCAATATATGCCAGAGGGGCATTGCTGCCACAGAATAAAACTCTGAAAAGAAAGTCCTCAACAATTTTGTACACGTATGTAATACTATAGCATATAGATATGGCAAAAGTAACCAACAGAAGTAACGAAATGCAAAGCCAGTGGAAACAGACTCACAGCTCATGTCTGCACTGCAAAGAGGTGCTGGTACAGCCACATCAGGCAGTGCGTAGAGACATCCCTTCCTCATACAGGTCTTACAAACAGAAACCCTTGCTTTGCTTTTCTGGGATAACACATTTGCCTCTGGGCTGAGGGTGGAGGTGAAACAAGTCACACTGCCAAAAGCGCAGTTTTCCTGATATAAGCTACATTCACAATAAGGCATTTTGCTGGTGGAGAATACTGTTAAAGCTGTATTGGCAGAGTAGAGGGATGTGGACCTGATCTGAGAGAAGCTGGCAGGTTTGCATACTGTGTATTATCCCTTTCCAACCTTCTCTTCTGAATAAAAAATGGTGTGGAATCTAATTTCCTCTCTGAATAAAACATGAATATAGATAAGACAAAGTAAGGACCCAAAGACCACAGCAGCATACTTTCTTGTGCTTCTTACTATTCAACATCATGGCAGCTCACATATAGAGCAGCTCTAGAAACCATCTGTCATTGGGCAGCTCTTTATTCAAATGAAATCAACTGTGAAGTAATCATGGTTCTCATTTTTATTATCTCTCCTTACAGTGAACTTGATTAAAATCCAGCGCACGGTATGCAAACAGGCTGTTGTAAATTTGTACTCTGACAAAAGGGGAGAGAAAGTGATCTGCCCACGTGCCTAGAACTTTGTCATTATACATGGGGACAAAAAAAGGAAGGGGCATACTGGGTTGCATAAACAAGTTTGTCCGGACACAAACTGTCCTAGCCCTATACAAAGGCCACGTCTGCTGCGTGACACCATCAGAGGGGCCGAGGAGAAGCTAATTTTACTAGCACGTATAAAAGGCCTGGGCATGTTCTGAATAAACTAGATAGCCTGGCTTCAGCAGCACGTGCTTTAAAGTCTTTTGCCCAGGAGGATGATCCGAGCTTCTGAGGAATGAACTCAAAACAGACGTGATTCTCCTTTCACTTCTGGCGGTGTAAATGGGGAGTGATTCCATTGTATGGCTGGTATGAATGAGACTGGGAAACAGTCCCAATCAGTCAATCATTCCCTGCTTTGTCTATTCATTAAACCCCTCTTCTCCTCTGCACAGATGGCCAGTGTACTATTGTACTCTAAGAACTGGCCAAGTTAAAAAAACAACAAAAAGGAATATGCCTGACAAGTCAGCAATAAATGTTTGTTTTTCAAAAAAAAGGGGCGTATTAGTCTGCTTTTACAGATAAGACTTAAGCTATACATATACACATATATGTAAGTAGATACAGATGTATATATACATAGATACGCAGAATATATATAACATACATACACAGAGACATATGTGTGTGTGTATATATATATATATCTTGCTCCAACGCCCACAGATTTCCCAGCACAAGGCAAAAGGTGTGATTTTTTAAAATCACGCTAGCTAGTGCAGTGTTAACAAACCTATCTTTGTGCCTTGGAAAAGGCACGCCCGGAGAGGGAGACTACCAGTGACCTGAATTTGGTAGAGCAGCATTTTGCAGCCATGCCACCTAAAACGAGAAGCATGTCCAGGAGTACAGCCATGAAGTACTTGGGCTGTGCCGCAGCTCCTGGGACTGCCGGCTGCAGACAGCAAGCACTGGACTGGAAAAGTGGAGGATAGAGGAGAAGAAGAAAGGGATGGGGAGGCAGGGGATGCCATGTAATTCCTGCCAGTCTCCTGGGGTATAACCAGAGAAGAGATGGTGTCTGTCACCCAGCAGTCCCCAGCCAGTCTATGTGACCCATGAGACAGGGTCTGTGTTAAGCTCTCCTTAACCCTAGAGTGCTCAAGTAACAAATCTCTGTACCTTCTTCTAGCTAAATCTTATAGAATAATTACCTAGGATTAATACTTGTACAGGTCTCAGTTCACCCCAAGGTCTAAGGAATTATACCAAAGATGACTTTCCCACATTTCCCTGGGACATGCTACAAAATTCAATCCCTGCTGAAATCTTATAGCTCTGGCTAGTCACAGGGACCCAGAACACATTTGGCGGTTATAACATTCACATTGTGTGCATTCATGTTTGCCAAAGCGTTTTACAGTATTGCCATCATAGCATGCTGGTGAAAGGGTCATCCGAGTCACACTCGGAGTGCTATAGTCTGAGCACCCAGCCAGTGGCTTGTTATTAGTTGACACGCAGAAATTCATCGACAAACTTCTTGGACAACTTGAGTCATGACAACGGTGTGCACAAGCCCATGTGTGGATGGACTATACCTAGGCTGTTCAGGATGCACTAGCCACATAGATGGATATGAGTTTTTTAAAGCACTGTCTGGGGCAAAACCTACTTGTGATAAGAAAGACTAGGGTTTGTTGCTCAAGTAAACCTCTCAGGTCAATTATGTTTTGTGCCGACCCTGCTCAGGTCTGCCCTGGGTAGCTCCCAGGAACAGATACTCTCCCTGTAACATCCTCAACTCAGTTAATCTGGTGTTGCCCGGACTAAGGGTGTCTGTAGGGTCTGGACATGGACATGTCTTCCTAACCTGCGTGCTTCTTGCCTTGGCACCCAAGGACTGATAGTCACAAGAACTAGGCACAAGTCATATGTCAGTTAAGATGCTGTTTCTTATCTCATACTGAAAAGACCATGTTTTTAAAGATTTGAAATCTGTGTAGGTGTCAAAAGGGTGTTCTCCATCAGCTGTTGCTTTGCAGAAAACGTGCTGAACCTGATGCATCACTGAAACAATTATGCAGGTAGTAGATGTACACAGGGAGTGGAGTGGTTTATGCTGCCTAACTGGCCTCTGCTCTCCAGGCAGGGCACCTGGTACAGGTGTCCCTGCCTAAATCATGAGTTATGGGAAACTTTCCTCCCTCCCTACAGGGCCCTTGATGTCCTGTAGACACAATTCACTGAGGATGGATTTCAGAGCCTTATCATACTCAGAGAAATGTCAGGCCTGATAAAGACTGGACAGCTTCATGTTAACTAATGAGTTTTCAAGCCATTTTGGTCTGGAAATTTTGAAAAATTCTTTGTGAAAAATAGGCATAGGGAGCGTTGCTTACAGATAACAGGATGTTCATGGTAGCTCTGGTATATGTCATTGTTTCCTGCGCAAACAAAATGTTGCTATAGTTCTTCAATGAGGAAAATGATGCCAATAAAGAGAAAAGAAGGGAAAATCTGAGAGAGCATGGGGCACCTCTGAGTGTACAGGATGCAGCTGCAAGAAGAACAAAATGTCTGTTTCATCTGCGATAGGTAGGAACTCAAATATGCAGCACCCAAGAAATAAAGGGTTTTACCCAGGCAACAAACAGAAGACGGTGATTACTTTGGAGCTGCATACAAATGCTGAGATTCCTTGGTGATGATTTCATACCTTTTCCTGAGGCATGCTCTTCTGGTACATAAAAACAGTATCTTCCCGTGTCCCACAGGGATTTATGTTTTTGTTAGTCACTTGAGGTGGGGCTGTGGGCAGGGTCAAGCAATCCACCTAGAGGTGAAAATGTGGGAGCAGCTCTCCCTCCCGCTTCTTTTCTGGGAGTTTCATTTGCTGCGTTTTTAATAATGAAAACCAAACCAAAACAAGAACGGAGCATCTGAAATGTTTAGAAAACACAGGGCCCCACTTAGATGAAAGCAAACTGTGCTCCCTCATCAGGTGGATGGAAGTCTGCGCCCTCCTGTGTTTATCTGCTCCCTGCTAACCTCAGTTCACCTTCATGGCATCCAGGGAATCTTTGCTAAAGGGCTCGTGTATCAAAGGCTTCAGCTTCTGAGTGTCTCATTGCCCTGTGCTTCATCAGATTAGGTTGTTCCACATCCTTCCATTGATCCGGTGGGCTTTGGATGTGGGTCCTTTGTGCCTTTTCCAACCAGCACGTTGTGACTTTTCTCGGAATCACTACCTTATATTGGACATGTATAGTCCACCTTTCAAATAACCTTGCATTTTTTAAAAATATCAGCACTTGGAAACAAGTCCCAAGAGGCGCCCCCACGCTCCCCACCAATATAACTTCACCCTTAGTTAATCCACACAGCGTGAGAGACAGCAGAAGAGGGGTGCTGAGCTGTGTGGAGTTGGAGACAGTCAGGAACCAGAGGAAAGGAGGCTTTGGGGTTCCCCTCAGACTCTAAACAAATAACTCATTCTGCTGCTGAATGGCAGGGACTATTTAACAAATAATCTAGAGGGTAATCTAAGAGCAACAATAGAGGAGGTTCAGATTTGTCCAAGCTACAGACCAGCCCTGACATGGTCAGATAGCTCTCTGAACGCAGGATATACACAGGTGCCACACAGCACTTTGGAGATGTCTTAATGTTGAACAGTTGAAGAAATAAGACATCTCTAAAAAACCAAGGTAAAAAGCCTGGCTTCTTGCTTTAAGTATATATAATCTGGATACATTTCTTGCTTGTGTAAAAGAGTGACTCACAGGGCTGGCACAAGGTAAGCACAGCTCTAGGAAGCTCTTTGAAGGCCACCACTGCTAGCAAAGAATTTTTTACTTCTGACCTGAAATGTCCTCTGCTGTCCCAGACAAGGGCTTCTCTGCAGCAGACCCCATCATTTCCAGTGAACTGAACAGTAGTTTTACAGTCTGTGCAAACCAGAGTATCCCAAGGAAATTAAACATAAACCTGTAAATTAAAATGACTTTTGAAATCCAACTTGTAGAATTTACCTTTACACTATTTTATTTCAAAACAAACTCAGTGCTCCTTTTGCTTCAGGCTGTACATCTCCTTAATACACATTTTAAAGCTTAATCTCACATTCTTCATTTTCTTGAGTAATTATATGCATAGAGTCACCATATCTCCATAGTTTAGCACTGCAGTAATTATGATTATTTACAAGATCAACTGAAGATGACCTGACATGAAAAAAGCAGACCTGAAAAGGGCTTACATGCCCCAATCCTTATCTTTGTTTTTACACCCTTATCAGTTGGCTTAATAAAAAGATACTATCTTACCTTCCAAACAACTGCCTTGTTTATATCGCTAGATCATCATGACTTTAGCAACTCTCACATCTTGTCTTCACCTTTGGAAAGAGAGATATTACTCATGTTGCTGCCTATAGCTTCTGTACTAAAGCATTATCACTGTCTTTCTTTATGTCACTCTAGCTATACAAGTAACTAGTTTGGGCAGCTTTAGAGAGAGTCATAGAACAGCTTAGGCTGGAAGGGACCTGTCAGTGTCACCTGGTCCAACGCCCACTCACAGCAGAGCCAACTTCAAAGTCAGGTGCAACTTCAAAGTTAGATCAGGTTGCTCAGGGTCATATCCAGCTGAGTCTGGAGTATCTCCAGGGATGGAGACTCCACAACAGTCAATGATCTGACGCACTCATTGCTCTCTTGAAGCTGTCTGATACTTAAATACATCCCACCATGCAGCTATTTAGCAGTGAGCTAAAGGGAGTTCATGTACTGGGCAATACAGTGCTAGTCCTTGGTCCTTTGGAGATGTTGCTGTTGCACATGCATTCCTTCTTGTTCCTCGTGAAAAAACAATTACCCTCAGCACTGGAGTGACTAGTAAGGGCAATGTGAGTTGCTGGTACTTTCATCTTCATCTTTGTTTCTCTTGGTTTCAGGAAATATTTCCTGCCAGTTTGTCTGAGCATTTATCATATTTCGATATTCTTTTTACCTAGAAAAAGAAACCCCAAAAGTCCCAATAAAACCTCAAACACTGGAGCTATAATTAAAAAACCTTATAAACTTCAAAATGAACCTGAGGCAAAATCACAGAGAAAAAACGTGTGCTTTATCCAAAGACTGTTTGCCTGCCTTTGCTTGCCTCCAATTTTACCTGATCTTCATTGACCTGAAGAGAGTTTTCAGCTATTCCACTGGCATGCTGTATTTAGAGTCCTGTGGACACACAGCTTTTTTCATTCATCCACAATTGCTTTGTTTTGGTTTGAGACATCACTAGGACATTATTTGTGGACACTGTAGTATCTAGTGAGTGGATAAGAAGCAGAAATGGTGGAAGCGATCAGGAGCAGTGTTGCAGAGAGATGATTTTGGCCAAGAGAAGGAGTTTACCCATGATTTATAGGGGGAAAAGTGTGAAGCATTCAAGGGTGTGTCCTGTTCTAGAAGATCACTATTAAAGCAAATCCATATTTGTAAGTGGAAGTAATCAGATACATGTCAAAGAGCACAGTTTGCTCTTTCTAGCATTAATACCATTAATAGTTAAATGAAAACATATGTATTTTTTGTAATGCTTGCCAGTATTTCAATGTATTGATTTAGGCCTGTATAATATTCTTCAGGAATAAAAAATTCAAAAAGTTTGCATTAACTTGCAAAGTTGCAGGGTAAGAAATCTTTTGACAACATTTCTGATAGATTGTTGATTTCACCTAAATTAGTTTGGATTTTGCTGCAAAAATTCTTTTGCTAAAACCTTCCAGGTTTTCAGACAGCAGCCCATATTTTCAAATAAAGGATTGACATTTTCCACTGAACATTGTGTTAAAAGCAATTTCTTTTCCACTTTTTAAAAATATTTCCAACAAAATATTACCAGTTTTCTGCTGAATTCTATTTGGCCCTGTTTTTGTGAGAACCAAAGCCCATTTTAAGGGATTTGGATAAGAGTCTAATACACTTACAATTGCTTTACTCCCACTCAGCTGTCCTAATTCCTGTAGTCCAGATCTCTGGCCCTTCCTGATGTGTTGACTGTAACATGACTCATCTCCTTCTTGACCTACCCAGCTGTTCTTATTTCATTTCCCCTTGCTGGGTCAAAGACAATCAGATCATTTATTTCAACCTTTCCAAAATGAAGGAAAATTAAATTTTTAAAGGGCAACATATCATGACCAATGACACAATTACATAGTCTCATACACAGATTTGTTGACCTGGATTTTGAGTAGGACTCAGTTACTTGATGTTGATTGATAACATTTGTAGGTATTTGGATTAAGACAATACCCAAATAAGCATGACATATCTTGCTGATTTTGTAAGGTCGCAGAAAAATTTCCTCTGTGTAGCATTACACTGTGGCTCAGTGACTTTTCATCTTCCTTTGAAAGACTAATTAGCAGCCACATCTAAAACCAAGTAACTGGCCCTACTGAGCCAAAGGTCTACCTTTTTATTGCAGTTCCTTTATATATCACTACAGAAATATCAATATTGCTTAAGGCCTGCCATTCAGGTTTCTGTCTACCTGCAGATTCTTGTCATGTTCTCTTTTTGCCAGGTCTCTTGGAGGAATTTAGTATGGTAGCTATCACCCTTGTCTTGGGTGAAACATCACAGGGTAAAGATAACAGGATGGGAGAGTTAAGCTGGGCAGGAAAGAAGGATTAATGAAGGGACTGGAAACAGGCTGGAAAGAGGAGATGATTTGTTTCAATAGGTTGGCCAAGGCAGGCAAAGGTTTTTTTGGTTTTTTGTGGCTCAGTGTCAAAAACTCCATTATCAACAAGCAGACAGGAGAAGAAACAATCTGCAAAACATGAACACCTCAGCTTTATGTGTCTGCCATAGGTCTTCCTGAATTTTTTTCCATCTATGTTATTTTCCTCTTCAATAATAAAAAAAACAACCTCATGAAAGAGAAGTAGCTCAGGACAACAAGATTGGTGTGATGTATCCACGAGTCCTTTCTTTGAAAGCAGAAACCTCTGCTTACTTGTTCTAGCACTTAAAAAGGGAAAAGGAAAAAAAAAAAAAAAAAGAAAAGACAAACCTTGCTCATATGTGAAGTCAAGTAGGAGGCCAGATCTTGCTTGCCTTACTCCCATGAATAAGCCAGCTGAACTTGCATATTTGGTGTGAACTTAAAGTGAATGAAGCTCTGGAATGTACTCCTGATTTGCAAAGGGAAGTCAATCCCCAAAAGAAGCTTCACTTGGATCCAGGTGCCCTTCGTGTGTAAATATAGATGCAAAAGTGGTGGTAAGCAAGCCTCTTCTATTGTGTAAATTAGCTAGTTCTAAGGTGGGGATTTAAGGGGAACTTTGTCCCGCAGCGGATAAAAGCTAGTGAGCTCTTCAGTACAAAAAAAGAGTCAAGGAAAGAATGTGCAACTAATCCAGATGAAAGACCTACAGGCAGTCTTTAAAAACATGTTAGTACAACTGCCTGGGAAGTTTCCAAATGGATGCCACATCTTCAACATCTTTCACAGCTTTCTGTGCAGCTATCTGCCTTCAGTATGGAAATGAGAGAAGGGAAATGCTGATAGGAGGGTTGAGAGGAATAAGTTGGGTACTTGGAAATGCAGTTGTTGTTCTCTGGTGTTCTTCCCCCACCCCTCTAAAGCTCCCCACAACAGTTTCTCATTTTTACAGAGGTGAATCTGTGCCAATTGTCTACCTCTGAAGGGCAGGACTAGTGACAGGTTTGCAGTCCTAGATCTCTTTTGAGATGTGAGTTCTCAGCATCAAGGTCAAAAGCAGGGGTCATGATCCCTCACCTGCCTATCTTTCACAGTGCTCCTGGCTACATGTACTTCTTTTTAGACATGGCAGATGGTGAAATACTAAAAGTACAAAGGATTACCCAATCCTATTCAATAGCTGAACTATTTGTGTATTATTGTTATTTTGGAGCGGGGGCGGCCTCGTGACACCCTCACTATGTCTTTCACTTTGAGCTGCCCTTAGATATGTGAGTTTGGAAGGCTCATGGGAAAAATAGTGTTCGTTGCCCTGTTTCAAAAGACTGCAAAGCATCCCACAAATGCCTTTTCTGCAAATTTTAACATAAACAAAATCTATGACTGATTACCACAAGGGCTATAGTATTGCTAGTTTGAAATGAGCTGTGGGTGTCCAGATCATTACTAATAATGTATCAGCCCGTGTTTTCTTTAGTCCAAAACTCTGAAATCTGAATGAGGTCTAAAACTTTACTTGAGACTAAAACTTCAGTGGAGTTCTTCACGAACTAGAATTGTTCGAAAAACTGCTGTGCGGCTTTACTGTTGTACATCATGTGTGAGCAGAGTGGATTAGGAAGTGAAAGGAGAAGGCTGTCTGTCTCATTCTGTTAGAGTACTGATAAATTTTTTTTCATATTTTAAGGTTTCTCAGTAATACCTGAACATAGAGTTTATTGCTGAACTCTGAATCTGAGAACAGAAAAGTTTTTTGAATCAAACCAGAAAAAGCCTTTACTAATTTCATTTATTTTCTGGAAGCCTTTAACAAGTACTGCGGGAGGATATAAACTGAACTGCTACTGTGTTGATATCAGTTGTGATGGAGTATGGTTCTGAAACTTCTAAATCTTTCCAAACCACTCTCAAATGTCAAAATACTCTCCATTTTCATCAGAACCGCAAAGGCTCTGATGGAGATGTGTGTGCATGAGAATGTGCTGCCAGGCTATAGCTTGCCCTCCAGGGCAAGAGAAGGCCACAATTTATCCTGCCATTACAAGAAAAGGAAACGTCAGAGGGACAAGCAGTTGGACTCCCATTTTATAGAGTTGCAGCCATGCTGCTTGCAGGCTGTTCCGTCTTTAGGAGAAAGAGGACATACGCTGGTATCACTCTCATCAGAAAAATGAGAGCAATTTCTCAGCAGCCAGGCAAAGAGGTACAACCACTGCTGGAGCAAACAGTGGAACTGCATCAGGTACCAGCCACAAGGATGGGGTGGAGGGCGGAGATAAGCACCGGCAAGGGGCTGAAGCAGGGGCTGCTAGCCCCAAGGCCTTGGCCATCCCTCTACCCTTCCCTGGTCAGGAGAGGGTGCGCTGCACTCCCAAGGAAAGATGGGCACAACCTCGCGTAGGAAGCTACCAGCTCACAGGTGTTTTGTGGAAGTCACAAAGCTGACGGCAATGTTGGAGCGAAGAACATGGTTGGATTATCTCGCTGACAAAGATGCAGCGTTGGCAGCTTGCGCAAAGGGAGGGAGCATTTGGGAATACCCACAGCCAAGCCCTGTTCTCACAGACACCAGGGTAAATCTGAAATGACTCCACAGCTGAGTGAAGGTTTGACACTGTTTATAACCCTTTGGTCCCTGTTAGCAATCACCTATTGCAACGATGTATTTTGAGCAATATCCAGTACCTAGACACAGGCAAATCTGAGGGTTTTGCTTCTTTTTTCCTCCACACGAACAGAAAGCTTTTGACTGTCACTAATGAGGATATGAAATGACAGTAACAGCAGCAGAGTGAAAGGTGGCAATTTCTTAGGCAATGGAAATGTCACCAGGAGTATATTGTTTTGTGGATAATTGTTCCATAATATAGACCACACAAAAGGCTCTGGGGCTATCTTCAGTTGTCAAATTATGTTTGCTGTTAGCAGAAAGCCGCAGCAAATCTAAGACCATAATTTTGTGCTCGTGCAACATTTTGAAAGCTCTCATATGAGCAATCAAAAATTTACTTTTGAATACCCACAGAATTATGCAACACCGGTATTTTTTAGCATGCAAAGCTAGGCACATTCAGCTGAACCCTAAGGTGGTGCTCAGCCGTAGAGGCATAAACAGGGATTGTTTGTTAAACTCAGCAGAAGATACTGAAGCTCTGGCCCCATCCTACAACCTCTTGGAAATTTTGTCTCCATCACACAGACTGAGAAAGAACTGAATCCCCTCAGATCAATGTTTTTCAAACCATATTCTTATCCACATGAATAGTCTAAGGGTACATAAACTGAATGGAAACCACATATTCACACACACTAAACTTATAGAAGGTAAAAATAAAGTATCATTTCTTTTTGCATCCCAAGCCAGAATCAGACCCAATGTATTTAAATAACCCTGGCTTTAACTTAAAGGTCAAAGGAAAATGAGTAATGAACTAATTCTTTAACAATGCAAAATTCAGAAATGTTTCTGGTGTGCAATGTATGTGGCAGTTATCCTCCTTGTGCCATTAGAGTTCATAAATACAATGTAAAGGAAATGTCCTTTCATCTAATATTAACAATCAGAATCTGAAAAAAAGACCATTGACCTTAACATGAACAGAATTCAAATGAGTAATAATTTCCTCCTATTTTAAAAAAGCTTTCAATAAATTTATTGTTTTTAGTTTTCATAGGGTTTGGCTGGTGTGCTGGGAACACTGCTATTTGCTTATCAAGCTTCTGCCCATATATATTCTGGGTTAATGAAAAGCTCTCTAGCGTGGTGCTGGCTGTGATAGGGCTGTGCTCATACATGCACTGTTGAAGGGTGGGTGGAATATTCTGTATTTTCTCATGCACTATATTTCATTGTGGATTTTTTCTGTGTGGGTGAGGGGGGAAGTGGATTACAAAATTAGGATTTTATTTTAGTTGCAATGTAATTGCTTCAGCCTCCTTTAGATGTTTTGAATAACTTCAGAAGTAACAATGCACAAAAGTACAGGAAGCAATATGAGAAGCAAGCCCTTACCCAGCCTAGTTAAAATACTTTGGCCACAGTTTACAGAGCTGGATACACAACACTAGGCACCAAGACTTTGTACTTGGATCCCTAGAGAGGCACTGTCCACACCCACAGGTCCCATAGCCTTAGTTCTGGCATCAGTTGCACGAGCATAAATCCGGAGGACTGAACACACAGAAGAAAAAACTACATAAGATCGGTTTCTGCCACACATGTCTGGCATGGTCTTACGTACTGATGTGTCTGGGTCTGGCCACTGCTGCTGCCTAGGTTGTCCCCTGGCCTGGTCCTGGCTGGCAGCACCTACGATCTGGAATGGTTCTACAGGTGAGCCGGAGATGCCCATGTAAACGATTGTGACTTAGCATGCAGGCATGCCTCAGCCAAAACAGGATCAGAATTTTTCCCATAGTGAGAGGAAAGCAGGGCCTCTAATTTATCTCTTTCCTTCTAGGAAATGATTTCAAGGGCAGAAACTGCATATCCTTGGGCACAAAACAAATCTAGCTCTGTTCTTTCCGGTGCTGTGGGCAAGTCACTGCCTATCCCAGGGATGGAGTTTTGTTCTGGTTTAACGTCATTAATTTAGTCACTGGAGTGCTGTGGAAAGGCTTTGCATAACAGATGAATTTCATGAAATTGCTGCATCACTGAATGTTGCAGTTGAGCCTGTTGCAGCCTGGAAGTATCCTTGAGACACTTTCACTCTTCCTGCCCATATCGCTGCGAAATGCTACACAGCAAGGAAAATAAGTTGTTATTCTGGGCTCTGCTTGAACGCCAGAGTTTCAGAGGATGAACCTGGCCTGGGATCTGAAACTCTGCGATCTGAAGAGAAAGGGAGACTCCTCACATGGGGAAACAAAGAAACCAGGATGTTCTCATCTTAAAAATGTAAAGAGGGAGAGGAAACTGGGGCAGAAGAGAGAAACAGGAGGGCAAGCTTTTATAGCAAAGGAGCTATTTTCACAGCTGAGGATCAGAGAAGCTGGCTGCATAGAATGGAGAAAGTGAGATCTCCTGATCCATGGGAGAAGCCATGAGCTGCAGCGAGGGCCATCTTGGGATCACTGACCAAAACCTACAGAAGGCTCAGGAGTGGTGAACTTCGGCACGGAGCTCCATACTGCTCTTTTACCATTTTGCCTCGATCTGTGTTTCTTGCACTGGTGAAAGTGAAGGATGACTACATTTAGCACCCTTTGTAAAGTCTGGAGTATTCTGCACTTTGGCACTTCTCTGAAGGAGTAAGCTGTAGCCTACAGCGCCCAAAAAGCTGGAGGTAGGGAAGAGTTGCGCCTGCAAAGCTGGAGGTAGGGAAGTGTTTGATCAAGCAACTGGATGTCTATGAGCCTGTCCGCACAAGGAACAGGACAGCTGAACTGCGAGGGCCCATTTCTAGGGAGGAGAGATGATCAAAACATGTTAAGTATGGAAGAAGCACCTAGTAAAGGAACAGCTTGGGAATAATCAGACTCGGGAATATGGAGGCACTTGAATTTAACAATTTGGAACCCAAAAATGTCAGCCTGTTCCATGGGGAGCTGTGAGAGATTTATGATTCTTGTTTGGTGTAATTGTGATGAACTCAGTGCTTTTCACTCATAACTCTAACATGCAAGACAGCTTGTGCAAAGGCTAGGTTTCACACATGAGGAAGACCAAGCTAAACCCAGATGTATTTATTTGTGCTGTAGCGGCACCTAAGGGCAGCCAAGAGCCTGAGTCAGCCTGACGGGTACCAGCACTTACCTAAAGAAACAAAAATCCCTTGCCTCTAAGAGAAGTAGACGGAGGAGAAAACGAAGATGTGGGGACAAGTGGTGGCTAAGTTGAGCAAGATGACACATGAGAAGTGGAAACGTGTGTTTATTTACTTACTTTAGTAATTAGGGTTTTTTCTGCCTTGCACTTTTGCACTCGTACTCCTGTCCAAAGCTGTCCATTGGTACCAGCCTACTTTGGTTTGTTTTGCAGATGAATCAGATGTTGCTTGGGAACTATCACAAAAGAGAATAATTTTCCTGTGGTGAAATGATGATTTGGGTGATCCAGCCTTTCAGAGGATGCACCAGGCTATCATCTCCTCTGGGTGAGCCAAAAATGCCAACAAAACAGGGGATATTTACTGTGTGGATTGAGAAGACGATTGAGAAAGCGAGTTCTTTTCCGACCTATAAGAAACATTCAGCTGGACAATAAAACGCTTCCCCACCATCTTCTATTGCTGTCACTTGTTCTTTCCATGAGAAACATGTGAGCTGGGACTAGTTTTGATGTAATCAATGCAGTTCCCTGAAACCCAGTTGAATGACTCTGATTAGCACCAGACAAAGATCTGGGCCACGGACTTTCAGGGGAGCCTTCTTGTCTCAGAGCTATTGTTAACGCTTCCTGTTTATTGCAGTTCAGTACAAAGCCTTACAGGTCCTGTCCACATAATAAAACAACCAGAGGAGCCGAACCATTTTTTAATAAAGGTCTCTTGCCGGCTTTTGCATGTTTCCCATATCAATGACAAGAACTGAAACACCTACAATGTGCCCAGCGCCAGTGTCCCCTCCTTCCAGATATTTAGGTGTAAGTTTGACCACTTCACAGAGTGATTGTGAAGTAACCATATCTTTCTGGATATGGTTTTTACTATGCAGAAGATTAGCTCCAGGGATTTAACTATTTCTCTTGCTAAAGGCAGATCTAGGATAGTGGGTGGGTAATTTATCAATACACCATGGAAAGAAATCCAGAGGGCTTGAGGTAGGAAAGACGCATGTGTCTCAAAGGGCAGAACCACAGCCAGGAGCAAAGTCAGGCACAAACCTGAAGGAAAGGAGCAGGCAAACCCAGAGGAGTGAGAAGGACATAGTGCAGGGAACAGAGCTCTGATGGATGGGCGGACTTAATCATACTTGAATCAGTGATGCGTCAGTGTCCGCAGGGAACACTCTTCCTTCCTTCCCCATGTTACTATTAGTGAGACATTTCCAAAGGTACAAGAGACAGAGGAGTGCCTGATGCCCATGATTACTCAGCAGGAACTCCCTTAACTACCATTGCCTTTTAATGGTACTAAATGTCATTTGGGCCTAAAAAGAAATATAGTCTAAGACCTGGTTCCAACTTGTGGTGAAAGTTGCTCTTGCTGATGGGCCAAAATTAAATTGAACGAGTGCTTGAGATGAGAAAAACCTGTTATTAGGGCTAGACAGCACGGTAGTGCTGGCAGGAATGGGTTCATAAGACATGTCATGAACTGCACCACAGTTCCCCTTAGCCTCTTGGCAAAGCTGTAGCATATCCTGATTACTGAGGTGCGTGAGGTAAGCAAGGCACATGGGGATGTGAATTGCCTGGCCAGGGTATATCTCTAGCCATAATACTGAACCTGCAACATGGACAGGGACAGAGAGTACATGGACTGAAGAAAATGCAACAGAAGCCTCTTAAATGATGAGCTACAGAAAGAAGGGGGGTAGAGCCTTCCTCTTCGCTTGCTCTTCTAATCCAGGACCTAGGGATGTCACATGAAGATGGCAGGAAAAGGCTCTGAAAAAATGAAAGGAGGCACAGCTCAGACTGTGTAGACAAGCTGTGGAACTTCTTGATGTGGAATGTTGTTGGTGTGAAAGCCTTAAATGGGTGTAAGATGAAGCTGCACAAGGTCATGCAAGAGAAATCGGTTGAAGATTACTGCATATGTAAAGACTACCTCAATTTAGAATATCCCTGAACTGTGAGTGGCTGAGGGCTGGGATATCCAGGGGATCTCATAGTTACTTAACATGTTCCTATAGTCCTCCTTAGCATTCATTGTTGGTCACTGTTGGAAACAGTATACTGGACTACATGGACCATGGATCTAATCCAGTATGGCCATTCTTATGGTTAAGTGCAATTAAACATTATTATGCAACAAAGACAGATCAGTGGCTCCAATTTGATACTAAAAAGTGTGGCCTCTCTGAACACCTTCAAACTCTAGGCAACATCAGCAAGGACAAACTGAGGGAAGCTGGAGATAATTAATTTTAATATTGTCATCCTGATGACCAAATAATCAGGGGTGCCACAGCACTTTCTCTTAAAAGCATTTGACTTAAAAGTATACGGGGATTGTCACGTTTTGACATATTTGGTTTGTTTTGGATTTGATGGGCTCTATTCTTTGGACAGTTTATCTACAGCTAACACATGCAGAGAGGAAACTGATTTGGGTATGAATCCAGTTTCCAAAAAAGAAGATGCAGGACTGCAATATCTCACCCCCCTTACACAGACCCAAAAACTGTCGCAATGGCTTGTAATAGAGCCATCTACTGACTCGCAGTTACTATTACATTGATATTGCCTGCTTCTGCTTCTTAAGAGAGTCCTCAGAACCAGGCTGCATCCTGACTGTGCTAATGATCAAAATAATGGTTCGATATAGAAAGCAGGCTTTTAATAGCAAAGCGCCTGCAAGTAACACATTCATGGGAATGGAAGCAGAGATGATTCCTTGGCCTGGAACAGAAGGTTGGCTATCATGGAGGCCAGATAGTGTGATAGCTCTGAACACTAGATGAAGCGCACAGCCACGAGAATGGTGTTATTTGATGAGAGCTTGGAGCAGATGGGCAGTGTGTTTAATTAAAGGGCTAGGGATAATGTTTCCTAAATTAAAAAAAAAGGAAAGTAGTTGGAAAACATTTTAAGAAACCATGATCTGCATGTACGGGATCTCTCAGAAGGGAAGAATTGAGATAGTGGAAATTTATAAAAGAAAAGAGAAAAAAAATCCAGTTTCTTTAAAGTATTGGAATATTCTCCCACATGAGGTAAGTACTTTTAAAATGGATTGTGATAAGCTTATGTCAGTGATTGGATGGCAAGGTTACCAGCAATGGCAAGAAAATGGAATAAGTAACCTAGGAGGCCTGATTATTGCTATGTGCCTAATCTCCATTAACATGAGGACAGCTGAACCACAGATCTGGTCCAGGGAATTTGTTAGCCCAGAGATCTTAAGAGACTGTTGAAGATCTCCTATGTAGACTCTGAAAAGGGAAACACAGCACATCTGATCTGGAATCTTTACTGTTGCTGTTGAGCATTTACACTGCGGTGGTCCTCAGGGGTTTCGGTTCATCATGATTCAGAGGTGCTCAGTGTTGTACTAACAGCTCTCTTGCTTGTTCCTGCTGCTGCAACTTAATTTACTTCTCAGTCAGATAAAGGGTGCAAGCAGAGGTGGAGAGAATGTTTGTTAAAGGAGCTGCTTTGATGCCATATTTTTATATGTATAACCTATGATTCAGATAACCCATATCTATCCTTTTAAAAGTACCATATCTCAAAAATTAGTTTTCCCTCAGATACTTCTTGGCTGACTCACTCTCTCCTTCATGGGGTGGTTGCATAGCCCACATATTGCCCAGGTCGTGGTGGAAACTACCTGCTGAAGGAGTCTGGGGTGGGGAACAGGTCAGACATGAGTAATGTTGGGATAATAGGAGAGAAGCAGCAGTTCATGTGAGAAGCGGAGGCTGGTGGGATGTCAAGGAAGAAGGCTCTAGGTTAAATTTCCCCTTATAGTACTCACTATTTAACCCTCACTGTTCCTGAAATAATTACATTTTTGGCAGCTAAAACACAGATTGTACATGTGAAAACATAG
Organism: Calonectris borealis; assembly: GCF_964195595.1. Classification (NCBI taxonomy): domain Eukaryota; kingdom Metazoa; phylum Chordata; class Aves; order Procellariiformes; family Procellariidae; genus Calonectris; species Calonectris borealis. Next base: position 9,724,937 of record NC_134316.1, on the reverse strand, counting down.
TAGATTAAAGCAAAGCAAAACAGACAAAGAGAAATACCAGAGACTTAGTTTTTCCATCTGTAAGATCAAGATAATATCTATCTAGCTATGAAAAAAGCTAAAAGTTAATATTGTCCACAGAGTTGTTGGTAATGGTTAGGGTGAACTGAATTATACCAACTGACGTAGGGCTGCCTTTGAACAAAATCATTACAAAGAGTGTTCAAGAGATCTGAAGACTAACAATAGATTAATAGAGTTGTTAGAAGAAATGAAAAGGAAATTGAAGTATGAGTAATGCAAACAAATTTCTATGAAATAACAAAAAACCCCTGTTATGACCATTCTTCTTACCCACTTTGGCAGTTAACATGTCAATTATGCTTTCTATGTAGACAGTAAAACATTTTTAAATTAACACAGAAGACATTTTATAAGCAAAATTTCATTTGATCAGATGTTTCAAGTTGGTAAAAATATTTTTCATGTGCTGTATAATTGGCCTGTGGTACTTACTGTACCAGACATTCTTGAGTAGAGAACTTGGCACAATTAAGGCAATTAGGCATGTTTGAGTAAAAGAATGGTCCAGGTTATATGAGACAGCTAGACTGAACCATGAATAATTGAAGAAAATTTGTGACTAAAATAAGAGTTTTGTTATAAGGACCGAAATGACAAGAGTTTCTAGCTGGAATTTTAGCTCCATTGAAAATGATTGGGGTTTTGCATTTCACCTGTGGCCCATGTACCTAATTAGACTTTATCTGGGGCCTTCTATTGGCCTAAAATTTGGGGGTTAAAACTGTGCATATGATATTATTTATGTGATCTTTTAAATCTTAGTTTTAACAGGTCTTGGAAGGACAATCTGTGATAAGTTCTGCAGTATAACAATGGTTAATTTAAAATCTGATAAGTTTGACTTGGCCTATTGGGAAGTGCTTTATACCTTTCTAATTCATGGAAATGATATGACATTTCTTACCTCCTTCTCTGTCTCATTAAACCATGAATTTAATTGTACATCACTGAGCTCTTGGAGAAAAATTATCTTATATACCCCAGAAGAAATCACTTCTTATTATGCCAGCTGCAGCTGCAGTAGATAGCAAAGCCATTATCAGCATATAGCTGTCTTGCACTCTTCCTTAGTCGTTAGGGCAAACACTGAAACATGGTGTATCTATGGAGAAAAAGTAAATTGCAAATTGCAAAGAACCTTTCCAGAAGAAACATAAAAATCAGGGAGATCCCAAAAAGTCTCTGCAATGAACTCTATCACACAGAAGTGAAGACAAAAAATGTTAAAATCTGGTTTTATATATTTTTGTTTTTCCCTGAAATGAGCAGATGGATAAGTAACAGAGATAGTATTCAGTTTTAAGCAGAAAGACCAATTGCAGGAGGAGATTTCTAATAATGCTTTATATTCTGGTATGTTCTAATTTTACTGTCTTCTACAAGTTTACACAGCTTTGCTTGGAGCAACTGACTTCTCATCCCATAACCCAGAGTAAGAAACTTGAGTGAAGTGATAGAAGATCTATCACTGCTTGGCTCCTCCTGATATAAACATGAAACAGATATCAGATTCCTCAGCAGCCCTTTTTTTGGCTGCTGCCCAGAAGGTGTTGTTCTTTTTGGAATTTATGAAAAAGATGATAGGTTGACCCATGGAGGCAATCATACACTCTGTAGTAAAATCATGAAATATATTTTGTGTGCACATTGGAAGTGGAGATGGGTCAAGTGGTCTCCCTGTGAACGTTGGCAAGCTCACCTGCTGCAAGAATCGGAGTAATGTGGCTTACAGCACCTCACGTCATTCCTTTCAGTGGGGAGATCAAGTGTGCAGTCAACAGAGGCCTCTCCCAGCTCAAAATACCTATGTGCATAAACACACACACATCAGCTACAGCTGCATTGCATATGGACACACGCACCTATATTAATGGAAAAAAAATTCCTCATTATATAAGGGCCAGCTCGGCATACTCTTACAAGGCACAAGAAGGGATTGCTTAATTGTAAGAGTGACAGAGCACCATGGCAAGCACCCATGAAAATTTCTTCCAGTCTTGATATCTATTAAACTGAAGGAAACACAACCCTGCAAACATTAACAAAAACAGATGAGACAATCCCTAAAGCCTCCTGTCACTATCAGCCAAAAGAGACTCAGTGGCTGTATCCACAAACACTGAGTGAGCATTTACTGGGGTTGTCATTCATACAGCATCCTTTGGAAGGAACGAGAAAAAAAAAATCTCAAAACATTCTTCCTCATGGAACTGCATAATCACCTATCTTTCTTTCCTTCTGGCTCAGTAAGAGCCACATCCAACAAGTCACGCAAATATTTTTTTATCTTGAAGTGTGTAAGTAGTACAAATGAAGTGAATGGGATTACTCACATGCTTAGAGTTAAACATGTGCTTTGCTGGATCAGAGCCACATATCTCAGCAACTCATTGGGCTGAGCTGTAAACATGGGCTACATAAAGATCCCAATTCTTTGTCTAGATATTGCAATACTGGATCCCTTCTGTAGCGAACATGTCTGGTTGCCAGCTTCAGTGTATTATTTCACCTTGTGATTGATTTTTTTGCTCTGTTATTCATGGCATGTAAGACCCAATTATCACCTAGCATGCATAATATGATACACCTTCAGACAAAAGATAATAAAAAATCATATTAAAGAGTACTGTCACTGTATTTTTAACCTCTTTGGCCACTCTCTCACAGCCTTAGCAAATAAGTGACCGTCACTAAACTCAAAATAATGAGAGAATGCTTTATTCACTTGTTACCAGAGATAATCTTACAGTTGTCAGAGACAGCAGAGAACTATTCTCCACAGTTTAGAAGTGTTCTTATCCAGACTCAACGTTAATGATAAAAAGACCTAATGACTGCCAAGTCCTCTAAGTGCAGAGCATGCACCACCATAGACAAATACCTTTGTAAAATTATACGGAAGCTTTGACATGTCCTTTCAATAACTATTCTTTTTCAGCCAGGTTGCAGCAAAACATCACATTTTTCAACTGGTGAAAAAACTATTTTAACAATGGAAAGAACAATAGATATCCCTCTTGTAAAAAGATGCCTCCCTAAATAGAATGGGAAACATCAAGTTCAGAGAGTAACATCACTAATGATCATGAACAACCAGAAAAACTGAGTTACCCAATACAAAGAAAATGTATTCTCTGCATGACAGCACTTTACTTAGGCTGACCCATTTGTTACCCATCTTTCCTTTTAATCAGTCATACTGTTAGGCAGTATTAGCAATGTGAATGAATCTTAGTTGTTTTAAATTCCCGAACAGGAATATCAAGGATCAATCATTTGGCAGTGCTCACATATGACATGGGTAGTGACTGTGTGCCTGTGCATTGCCTCTCACAGTGGTTCCTGTAGACCGTATGCAGGGCGGTAGGTACCACAGGACTGGAACTGTATCCCCTGCTTATTGCCTGTTAATCCTGCTCAGGTGTGGGTCACGTACCCTCAGCTGTATGATGTCAATGGAGCTATGTATGCTCTCTGCAGAGCAACTAGATCAGGTCCCACCTAGAGACTGTCTATGTATCAGCAATTAATTATACACTGGTTTTGATAAAACAGTTAACTCCAGTTGATGTAAATTTGCTAAATGTTCCAGTCGATGTAAAGCTACATTTCTCCAAAAAAGATACATACCTGAAAGTGTAACCAAGATCAAGTAAAGAGAACGAATCTCAGAAAATGTTAACTTACATTAACATTCTTTGGAACACAGTTAAAAAATGAAAATAGACATGAAGTGTCTGTTCTACTCAAAGTGCAGAGTAATTAATGGAAGAAACAGAACTCAGTACAACTACCTCCTTGGTAGCTGAGTCCTGCCAGAGAGAAACCATCTCTGGCTCAGGAAGTACCTGAGCCGCCATCTCAGACAAGAGGGGAGCAGGACGGTCTCCAGGGAAGGATCACTGCATGCTTGCTCGGTTTTTCGCCCTTCCCTAGCCATTGTCTATTGACTACCATAGGAGGAGGGCACCAGGCAAGACAGAGCTTTGGCTGGGCATGGTAAGACTGTATTTATGTTTTTTCTAGTATGGTTATTTTAATTAGTCTAGAGGCAGATGTCCTGTAAGAGCCAGGAAGCAAGGAAAAAGACCTGTAAAGCCCCAGGGAGATTTATAGTTCAATGAAGTCATCAGGAGTGAACTACAGAAATTTAGCTTGGAAAATAAATGTGTTTGTGTCCCCAGTAGACACAGCAAAACTAGTAAAATGCATCTGTTTATATCCATGCTGCTATTCGGTGAACTCTATATACTCTGCAACATTATGGGTTGTTGGTGGTGACCATCAAGAAACATATATTTAGTCTTGCTCAGTAGTTTTCCTCCAGTGCAGGCCATTTTCTTAAGGGCTGGGGACGCTTCAGGTAGCCTGAGGTCACAGGCAAGTGGGATGTGATCTTGTGTAGCCTCTCCTCAGTGGAGATATCATTCAGGTCAGCCAGGAATATAGTAATGGCTGGTCGTCACGGCTTAGGCAGAGAAACTAAGCTTGAGAAAAGTATCTGTGGAACATTTCTGGCTTCCTGTTTGCTGGTCCATTCTGATGGCCAAAGCATAATTCAAGATTCACACATTTTGTTCATGTCTGTCATGACCTGAACTGTCATGGATGAGAAGGTGAGGGAACAGAAAGCAGATAAACAGGCAAAGAACTTGGGGTAAGAGTTGGAAGAGAGCATGGGGCTGTTGTGGAGGGAAGGGATCAACAGGAATGCCTAGTAGGGTGGAGAGGATGGTTGGGTGTAAAAGGTGACTAAAAGATGGAGAAAAGGATTTAAAAACTGTGGGTAGTCTGAATTCCTCTCATCTCCATATGTGCTGGGGTGCACAAAACGCTGTACTTCTTATGAGGGACCCAGAAGGAACAAGGTGTGTGGAGCAGTACTGATGTCTTAGATTCATGTCTGTGAGGTGTCTGCATTCAGGTGAGGTAAGGGGGCCTCTGTGTACGCTCGTACATCTTCAGCACTGTGAACGAACAAGTGGAGCCCTTCTCCCATGCGCTTGGCACTTGGAAGGGATGTCCTGCAGCACTCTTTCCTACACCATTAAAACTGGTCCAGTTTTGATGCTTTGGAGAAAGTCCTCTGCTCACTGACTGAAAACATGGCCTGCTCCTGCTCTGCTGGCTCTGGGCAGAGGCCTGGTGGCAAAGCCTTGCCTTCTTTCCAGGGCTGCTGGCCCACGGGGACCTCAGGGCCCCCTGTGGGGGTGATTTGACACCATTGGTCCCCAGAGGCCCCCGACAGCCATGGGGAAAGGGGAGGGTGTGCAGAGCAGGGGCCATCTTGCCTGCCCCTGGCAGCCCTCCAGGGCGTACCGCCATGCCGCACCACAGGCCTTGCCGCCTGCCCGCATTCCCTGATCAACGTGCAGGGCCACATCCCGCGACAGTAATGAGGCTTTTGGCAGGTAGCAAAGGCACTGGCATTATTCCCTTTGCATAAACATGCGAAATTAAGGGCAATTATCTGTGGCGCACAGTGCAGGGGGCGATGTTTAATTAATGTCTAAGGGAGGCACATGCTTCTCCTGGAGACATCCAGCCCTCCCTCCCGTCAGGTCAGTCAGGGCTGTTCTCCCTCGCCTCACCACGGGGAGATGGGCATGGCACTGTGGGCTGCTCACTGCAGAGCTGGGGAGGTCGGCCTTAGGGATGCCATGTTACTGAGGGCGTCCCCCTCAGCCTGGCTGCAGTCCAGCTCCTCTCACACTCAGGGAGTTTAGGTGCCGTCAGCATGAGGTGGCCACTTCATGGGGTCTTTGGTTTTGGGTTTTTTTTTTCAAATCACACTTTTTGACATGAGCACCAGAAGTCTGCCTAGGTGCTTATGCAGGTGCTGCCGCCATTGCTGGCGCTTGCCTGGTGGGCAGGGCAGGAGGGGCTGTGGAGGTGAGGAGAAGCAGCATCAGCATGCAGGGACTGTGGGCAGGCAGGAATAGAGGCACTGCCTATGCTCAGAGGGAGCCAGAAACATTCAAAGCGAGCTCTAGCGTCTCTCCTGCAGACCTGCTGGATAGCACTGCTGCTCTGAAAAACAGCGCTCGTTCACCAGCTGCAGTGAGGCCCATGCACTCTGAGGTACTGTTGGTGCAAGGTAGCAAAAGCATACTGATGTGTCCGAGCTCTTCCACTGCTCCTGCTGGCTGGCTGCTCACTGCAGGAGAACCTCACACACCAGCCTTTTTCTGGCCTGGTCCTGCATGCTGTTGTCAGCTCTTTAACATCCCAGGCTTCCCATGGTTTTTGCAAGGAGGGGCACATTCCCCCAGTCCTCCACTTCATCCTTGCCAGGGCTGTCAGTGCTGTAGGCAGTATGACAGGACCCGGGGTCTCAGGGTGTTTGATCTCCTCACCTGGCACATCCCACAAAGCTCTGCCTGGGATGGGCACTCCTTTCACAGGAACTTGGTGGCAGTGCTAAGAATCAATCATGTATGGGTTTGCTTTCAGAAACGTGGTACTGAGTGACCGTTCTCTTTATTCTCAATTCTTTTCTCCACCAAATGGTTGATGCAGCATTTAACAGAGGAGTAGCAGGGCACTTTATAAGAAGAAAATATTATAAATATATGCAAAGGATTTTGAAAATGGATGCTCTGATTGCAGAGCCGTCTAGGCTCTGGGTAATATGACAATATTGAGCAACTACTGAATAGACAATTGGCCTGCTAATAAGCTGGCTGGCAGCATTGCTGCAGATGCTGGCAGGCCCTAATGCCAACCTGCATTGCAAAATGTTTGCAAATGAAAACAGAAACGTCAGGTTTTGAGTTGTGTCACAGTTACACTTAGTAGCTTAAAAATGGATGTTCCATCCTCTTCTGAGGTGTGCGATTAGGAGGATACGTATCAGCACTACAGCCTTGGCAGCCCCTCTCCGTTTGGAACAATTAACTGAGAAAACAAGACAGAAAATCAATACTGTTGAGGATTAATGAGCCAAAGCATGTACTTCAAGTGAAAATGTTTGCAGTTTTTCTTTAACATGCCACAGAGCCTCATGTAAGATAGCTATGAAAGGAATGAGTGGCAGAAAGGCATCCACTCTGCGCTATTCCCATTATCACTATATAAGGTAACACAACCAGGTGGTGTGATGGTCTGCTGCAAACCAAGCAACTCAGACACTGCATGTTTTTTAAGTTGATGTTAGAGTTCGGAAGTGAGTTTGGCTTATTCACCCCTTTTTTCCTAGATTTCTTCTCGGGGAGGTTGTAGATATTTTGCTATTATTTCTCTGCTGCATTTGGATTGTGATATGGATTATTCCAGCCAGCAGAGGAGGCTGCGTGCATTGTCCCTCTGCTCCTTTTGCATGCATCAGCGTGTATGCCCGGAGACCTGCACGTCCAGCCGTGCTGTTAAGGGAGAGTCACTTGCACTGGTTGGGTACAAAACATAGCAGACACACGGATTTTTTTTTAACCAATTGCAAAAGAAGTCCTGCTTGATCCTTGCAGAGCTGATCCTCCTCCTGAGGTCCTTGCAATGCTGTAAACGGGCAGACGATGGCACTCCAGCATCGCCTTTCCTCTCTTTGTGCTGCCACGGACACACATCTGCGGGATCAGCTCATTCCCAAAGCTCTGACCTCCTAACTTCCAGTTACTTTACTAACGGCCCGTTCCTCCTGAAACAACATTGTGCATGGACCCAAATAGCTCCTCTCCATCTTTGGTATTGGGTGCCTGTGTTATGTACAGATAGAGTCGTATTCCCTTCATTGTGCCAGCTGTACAGGGCAAAATGCTCAGAGCCTCCCCTTAGAAGACAGACTTTCCTTCTCCTTGATCGCTACATCTTTCCCAGTGCAGTTCATCTGTCTTCAGCAGGGACTGTTTTACACCACAGGGATGACGTTTTCCTACCACTTTGTACAACAGTTAGTATCTCTCCCGACACCGCCTAAGGCCACATTTTCTTTTTACACAGCTACATCACATTGGCAGCATATAATCATCCCATAATCACCTCATATGCACAGGTCTTTCTCTGCTTCACTCAATTCTAGCAGATAAGCTCCCAGCTTATAGAAGAAGGGTTTGTCATCAGTTCCTTACTGCAAGACCCTGAACATTGTACTACTGAATTTCATCTTATTTTTATTAATACTCCAGTCCTCAAGCTCACTCAGTTCTTCTCAGACTGCATTCCCAATTCTTTTCTCTATGGGTGATGCCTCTTACCTTTGTTTCAACAGATGTCATTAATAATACTTTTAATATTTATTTCAGATCAGTAATGCAAACATTAATCATTACCCCCTCTGATGATCTCCATTAACAACTGTTCTCTAACATGGTATTTCCCACCTTAACATCAGCCATTGCCACATCCCCTTAGCCAACTCTTTATCCGCCATACAATTCCCTACTGTTAGAGTCTCTTGTGGCTCCCTCCCAAATGAAATGAAGTTCAAACAGAGGTGACCTGCCACTCCACTTTTCACTAGGCCAGTGTCAGCTGAATTGGGCACGACCCACACTCAGCAAATCCAATCTCCACCTTAGCGTCTTTCATTATTCATTTCTCTGAAATCCCAGAAGGAGTATTCACCGGAGAGCCCTGGGCTGGGATTGCCTGGAATGAAATTGCTCCCAGAGTGAAGTTGCCCCCATGCTGTTCCTGGCTAGGCGGTGGAAAAGGATGAATACCACTAGTGCCCAGAATAGAGGAGAGTGCACTCGCACTCAGATATCCAAGGCTGGATCAACCACACCATTAGACTTTTCTGATTTATTTGGCGCTCCCTAAGAGAGAAGCTGGAAAACTGGCACCATCCCTCCTCTGCTGTGGTGCACGTGCAGCTTCTCAGCTGCCGCAGGACTGCGTGCCTCACACCTCTCTGTGCTGGGAGCAGGGCCTTGGCTGTGGGGAGGTAGCAGTGGATGCCCTACGGAGTGACAGGCCTGATGCTGTTTAAAAGTGGCCAGCCCCACTCCAGGAAACCATTTTGCTTTCTGTGCAATTTCTCCTGTTACCACAGTCGACCTCCAAGCAGCACAGGTCAGAGCCAGGGAAGTGATGGTGGACTGGTTAGCCCTCCTTTTCCAGCTCCCTCCTGCTCTCCCGAGAGCCCGGGAATGCAGAAACCAGTAACTAATGTGCTGGGCCCTGTGCTGCCCTCACCGGCAGGGAAATCTCTTTGCTTGTGTACAGCCAACTCATAGTCGGAGCTTCAGGATTGATTACAGTATCGTGCACTAATAACAGCATTCAAGTCCTGCTTTGATCACAAAAAAGGGGAAAGCGAGGCACGGTGACTTGCTCGAAGTCGTCAAGCAAAGGCAAGAATCAAAGCTAAAGCCAATGCTCCCTACAGGAAGGGTGGGAATGGCACAATTCCTTCTCCTTCACCTTCTCACTGCAATGTGAGGCCACCCAAGGGCTGCACTGTGAGGTGTAGTTGGGTTGACTGTAGCTGAATTACTCCAGCTGAGAGCTGGGCTGTGCTGCACACACAGCCTGGCATGTTGCAGGCATACAAAGAAAGGAGTAGGCTTAGATTTTAAACTGTTGCTGGTACTTTAGACCAGTGTGCTTGAATCAGACTGGCAGGTTCTGCTTTGGGGTTTTGTAGACAGCAGGGAGCACACTTCCTTTATTTTTCAGCAGCTCTGCTGGACATAGCCCATAAAATCCTCTGCATTTCAAAAGAGGCTATAAATGAAATGCTTGTGATGTGGCTGCGCCAGCTAGACAGGGAGCTCACTATGTGAAAAAAACTTTATAGCTGCACTTCTGATAGGGATTGGCTTGTGTGGATTCGTGGCAAACCCTGCACCATGGCCCAGGGACATGATTCTGATCCCCACGCTCTGGGGCCACCATTTAATTAAATATTGCACAGCTTAAAATCTTCATAGGATTTAATTTTTAGAATATGTAGAAATTTCTAGCCTAATGTACTTATGATTCAAATATATGCAGTTAATTGATGTTTCCTGTGGCTTCCAGATGGTCTAAAAGGAACATTTTATATTGCCCTGATTACCAGCACAAGAAAGAGATTTTAGGAAGGAAATGGAGCACTTCAACCTGAGACAAGTATTTGCAATAAAGCCTACAAGCAGACAGGGAGGTCACACAGAAAAGGAAAGTCTGGGTTTTCTGCTCTGCCATCAGGATGTCATTCTTGCCTTGGTCCCTTTCTTTAATTATTTTTAGTATTGGAAAAGACGGAGCCAGTTATAACCAATTTTACGTGTTTTTACCTGATAGGAGAGGAAAACAACTTCTGCAGTGACTGAACTGCCTACATGGAAATTACAGCCAACTTTGACATCCATTTCTCCATAAAGGAAAGAAATTTGTTGGGGGTGGCATTGATCCTGCTGTTGTGTCCCATGGAGACAGAAAGAGTCTGGTCCATGCATCTTGAATGCAGTGTGGTCAGAAGGAAATGCAGAACCTGCTGAGGAGCATCTCTGAGGCCCCAAAGTTTTGCCCTTTTGGTTGATACAGGTAGTAGTTTCGTAAGGCCACCTTAGGAGAAGGGTCCTTCTACAGAGTGAGTGTCGCCAGGGTGCCTCTGGCTGTGCTGTATTTTCAGGACATTGCAGTAGGTACTGATAGGTGGTTGTATGTGAGTTGAGGGGTATATTTCTCAGCCATCAATGCCCCTGGGGTTGCCCTTATTATATTTTAGAATGGGAGAGTGTTAATTACAGTCCTTGATTTCTTCCTTCCTATTGTAGATGGCAGGCAACAGATCTAGCCCTGTGTTGCTTAAGCAGAAGCCACTGCAAAGACAGAAGTCCTGTGCTAAGCAAACTTTTTCTGTACTTTTTCACTTCAAAGCCTGAATTTATCTGTGACACAAGGAGCCCTCGATGGACAGGTACCACCCCCCATCACCAACACCTTATCCCACTTACATCCAGCCTACAGTACTTTCCTCATCTTGTCTTCTGAGGTATTCTTTCTTCCATCCTCCTTCCAGCCAGCCTGTGAACTCATGGGCAGACTCCGTAACAGCACCAGTGACTTCTTCCCCTTCTCCTGAAAGCTCGGTTGACTCCTTACGGACAACACACAATGTGAGAACAGATCCACTCAAGCTGATGTGCGCATTCCTCACAGGCCTTGCCTTGCATGGCTGGCTGTAGTAACCTGTTTTTCTCCAACCTCTGATAACCTTGCCAGATAAGTTTTGTGAAAGGCAGAACCTTGGAAATTCCTTTCCATGATAATTTTATGCTTTGCTCTATTTTTCTACAAATTTGCTCCTTTCCCCTATTTTCCTTTCCCCTCCATCACTGGCAATTCCTAACCACTCTCATTTCTTCAGACGTATTTTAGGGTCAGCTCTAAAGCACACATGATTCCCTGGAAAGGCTCTTGTCACCATGTTCAGAAAAGGACTGAGAAGCTAACACTGGAATTAGTGCCAGTAAGATCAAAATCGGATCTTGAAAATCCTTCTTGCTTGCTGCTTGTCTCTGGAGGTGCTTGTTCTCCAAAGACACCATTGTTTTTGACATTCACATTTCGAAGGTGCCTGAACCTCCTTCTTGTGGTATGCTCAGAGGCACCTCACTCTTGACAAGACTGATCAGATTGCTGTCTACCCCTTATCAGGGCCTTATGTTTTTAAACTAAGGTGATATCAATTACTCTCCACTAATATGCCAACTTAGTGAGCAAGTAACCACAACAGGCCTGACTTTTTAAGCAATGAAATGACTGACTTTAGCTCTGAGTGAATACAGCAGGTTTGGCACAAGCTCCATCTGTCAGAGAAGGGATACAGTCAACACAGTTTGAAATCACTCCTGAAGACACAACAATGGGAAAAATTTAAATATTCTTAGAAAATTATTTGAAAATTCATTCACAGGAATGAATGCTCTAAATGTACTCCATGCCCTAGAAGTACTTGATTACCTGGTTGAGGAACAGAAATAGCACTACCTGACCTACCTTCCCTATAAAAAGCTTGAGCCTGGGGTGTGAGGTAGTCTCACTGTACACACACTTTTAAAAGGTAAAAACATGTTTGGGAAACAGGGTCATGAAGCATAATTCAAGCAACAAACCCCAGGAAATGCCAACTAGATCACAGGTCCCCTAAGACAGAAAGAGGCCCAGTTCTTCCCCAGGCAAACAGTTTGCTGCGAGTATTTCACGCTGCGCTGTGCGCAATGAATCACACAGCTTCTATACTCATCTGCACCCTGGGTCACCCAGTGGGGATTCCTTCACTGCAGCCATTCAAGGCGAGATGCTATAATAAACCTTACTGATAATACTTCCCAGCTCCACTGCAACTTTGTCTGCAAGCACTTTGCAGAGAACAAGAAAACCATTCGTCTAGAGAAGGGTGAAAAAAGTTTGGATGAGACAGTTTGCTCAGCTCTCGTCTGTCTTTGCTTGCTATCAAACTACCTTAAGGGGTTTTCTGCTTTTTTTTGATATTACAGCTTAATAAGGGCCTTTGGGAAAAACACAAGAATGTATTCAATAGGCAAAAAATCCTGTTTCTCCAAGGTGTTCCTCATCTCGGCTGGAGTATTTTTGTAGGGCTTTAAACAGGAAAAGCACACATTCTCTAAAGCTTGCAAACATGTATGTATTTCCCTGATGATGCACACAGGGGCAGGAGAAGTTAGCATCCAAAAGCAGAGGCATTTTTGCTGTGTTACCCCTCAGGGCTCTGATTGTCTCCTGATATTTCAATTAGTTCTGTTAGTAGGGACAGAGTAGAATTGGGGTTAGAAGGTGTACCAGGTCAGA